>NC_083234.1:5000-2405000 GCF_032191835.1 Heteronotia binoei
TTCATCTTATCCAACCCTAAACCAAACCCCAATTTTAACTTGAACGTAAGGGTGTCCTGAACTCTAACCCTAACCCTAACCCTAACCCTATGGGCCCATTCACTCTAATGATTCTCATAGACTACAATGGAGAATGGAAAAACATCCAAAATTTTTCCAAATCAAGAGTATACCCTTCAGTGTGATATGAAAATTTCATCTTATCCAACCCTAAACCAAACCCCAATTTTAACTTGAACGTAAGGGTGTCCTGAACTCTAACCCTAACCCTAACCCTAACCCTATGGGTCCATTCACTCTAATGATTCTCATAGACTATAATGGAGAATGGAAAAACATCCAAAATTTTTCCATATCAAGAGTATACCCTTCAGTGTGATATGAGAATTTCATCTTATCCAACCCTAAACCAAACCCCAGTTTTAACTTGAACGTAAGTGTGTCCTGAACTCTAACCCTAACCCTAACCCTAACCCTATGGGCCCATTCACTCTAATGATTCTCATAGACTATAATGGAGAATGGAAAAACATCCAAAATTTTTCCAAATCAAGAGTATACCCTTCAGTGTGATATGAGAATTTCATCTTATCCAACCCTAAACCAAACCCCAATTTTAACTTGAACGTAAGTGTGTCCTGAACTCTAACCCTAACCCTAACCCTATGGGCCCATTCACTCTAATGATTCTCATAGACTACAATGGAGAATGGAAAAACATCCAAAATTTTTCCAAATCAAGAGTATACCCTTCAGTGAGATATGAGAATTTCATCTTATCCAACCCTAAACCAAACCCCAATTTTAACTTGAACGTAAGGGTGTCCTGAACTCTAACCCTAACCCTAACCCTAACCCTATGGGCCCATTCACTCTAATGATTCTCATAGACTATAATGGAGAATGGAAAAACATCCAAAATTTTTCCAAATCTAGAGTATACCCTTCAGTGTGATATGAGAATTTCATCTTATCCAACCCTAAACCAAACCCCAGTTTTAACTTGAACGTGAGTGTGTCCTGAACTCTAACCCTAACCCTAACCCTAACCCTATGGGCCCATTCACTCTAATGATTCTCATAGACTATAATGGAGAATGGAAAAACATCCAAAATTTTTCCAAATCAAGACTATACCCTTTAGTGTGATATGAAAATTTCACCTTATCCAACCCTAAACCAAACCCCAATTTTAACTTGAACGTAAGTGTGTCCTGAACTCTAACCCTAACCCTAACCCTGACCCTATGGGCCCATTCACTCTAATGATTCTCATAGACTATAATGGAGAATAGAAAAACATCCAAATTTTTTCCAAATCAAGATTATACCTATTAGTGTGATATGAAAATTCCATCTTATCCAACCCTAAACCAAACCCCAATTTTAACTTGAACGTAAGTGTGTCCTGAACTCTAACCCTAACCCTAACCCTATGGGCCCATTCACTCTAATGATTCTCATAGACTATAATGGAGAATGGAAAAACATCCAAAATTTTTCGAAATCAAGAGTATACCCTTCAGTGTGATATGAGAATTTCATCTTATCCAACCCTAAACCAAACCCCAATTTTAACTTGAACGTAAGGGTGTCCTGAACTCTAACCCTAACCCTAACCCTAACCCTAACCCTAACCCTATGGGCCCATTCACTCTAATGATTCTCATAGACTATAACGGAGAATGGAAAAACTTCCAAAATTTTTCCAAATCAAGAGTATACCCTTCAATGTGATATGAGAATTTCATCTTATCCAACCCTAAACCAAACCCCAATTTTAACTTGAACGTAAGGGTGTCCTGAACTCTAACCCTAACCCTAACCCTATGGGCCCATTCACTCTAATGATTCTCAAAGACTATAATGGAGAATGGAAAAACATCCAAAATTTTTCCAAATCAAGAGTATATCCTTCAGTGTGATATGAGAATTTCATCTTATCCAACCCTAAACCAAACCCCAATTTTAACTTGAACGTAAGTGTGTCCTGAACTCTAACCCTAACCCTAACCCTATGGGCCCATTCACTCTAATGATTCTCATAGACTATAATGGAGAATGGAAAATCATCCAAAATTTTTCCAAATCAAGAGTATACCCTTCAGTGTGATATGAGAATTTCATCTTATCCAACCCTAAACCAAACCCCAATTTTAACTTGAACGTAAGGGTGTCCTGAACTCTAACCCTAACCCTAACCCTAACCCTATGGGCCCATTCACTCTAATGATTCTCATAGACTATAATGGAGAATGGAAAAACATCCAAAATTTTTCCAAATCAAGACTATACCCTTTAGTGTGATATGAAAATTTCATCTTATCCAACCCTAAACCAAACCCCAATTTTAACTTGAACGTAAGTGTGTCCTGAACTCTAACCCTAACCCTAACCCTAACCCTATGGGCCCATTCACTCTAATGATTCTCTTAGACTATAATGGAGAATGGAAAAACATCCAAAATTTTTCCAAATCAAGAGTATACCCTTCAGTGTGATATGAGAATTTCATCTTATCCAACCCTAAACCAAACCCCAATTTTAACTTGAACGTAAGGGTGTCCTGAACTCTAACCCTAACCCTAACCCTAACCCTATGGGCCCATTCACTCTAATGATTCTCATAGACTATAATGGAGAATGGAAAAACATCCAAAATTTTTCCAAATCAAGAGTATACCTTTCAGAGTGAAATGAGAATTTCATCTTATCCAACCCTAAACCAAACCCCAATTTTAACTTGAACGTAAGTGTGTCCTGAACTCTAACCCTAACCCTAACCCATGGGCCCATACACTCTAATGATTCTCCTAGACTATAATGGAGAATGGAAAAACATCCAAAATTTTTCCAAATCTGGAGTATACCTTTCAATGTGATATGAAAATTTCATCTTATCCAACCCTAAACCAAACCCCAATTTTAACTTGAACGTAGTTGTGTCCTGAACTCTAACCCTAACCCTAACCCTAACCCTATGGGCCCATTCACTCTAATGATTCTCATAGACTATAATGGAGAATGGAAAAACATCCAAAATTTTTCCAAATCAAGAGTATACCCTTCAGTGTGATATGAAAATTTCATCTTATCCGACCCTAAACCAAACCCCAATTTTAACTTGAACGTAAGTGTGTCCTGAACTCTAACCCTAACCCTAACCCTATGGGCCCATTCACTCTAATGATCCTCATAGACTATAATGGAGAATGGAAAAACATCCAAAATTTTTCCAAATCAAGAGTATACCCTTCAGTGTGATATGAGAATTTCATCTTATCCAACCCTAAACCAAACCCCAATTTTAACTTGAACGTAAGGGTGTCCTGAACTCTAACCCTAACCCTAACCGTAACCCTATGGGCCCATTCACTCTAATGATTCTCATAGACTATAATGGAGAATGGAAAAACATCCAAAATTTTTCCAAATCAAGAGTATACCCTTCAGTGTGATATGAGAATTTCATCTTATCCAACCCTAAACCAAACCCCAATTTTAACTTGAACGTAAGTGTGTCCTGAACTCTAACCCTAACCCTAACCCTATGGGCCCATTCACTCTAATGATTCTCATAGACTATAATGGAGAATGGAAAAACATCCAAAATTTTTCCAAATCAAGAGTATACCCTTCAGTGTGATATGAGAATTTCATCTTATCCAACCCTAAACCAAACCCCAATTTTAAGTTGAACGTAAGTGTGTCCTGAACTCTAACCCTAACCCTAACCCTAACCCTATGGGCCCATTCACACTAATGATTCTCCTAGACTATAATGGAGAATAGAAAAACATCCAAAATTTTTCCAAATCAAGAGTATACCTTTCAGTGTGATATGAGAATTTCATCTTATCCAACCCTAAACCAAACCCCAATTTTAACTTGAACGTAAGTGTGTCCTGAACTCTAACCCTAACCCTAACCCTAACCCTATGGGCCCATTCACTCTAATGATTCTCATAGACTATAATGGAGAATGGAAAAACATCCAAAATTTTTCCAAATCAAGACTATACCTATTAGTGTGATATGAGAATTTCATCTTATCCAACCCTAAACCAAACCCCAATTTTAACTTGAACATAAGTGTGTCCTGAACCCTAACCCTAACCCTATGGGCCCATTCACTCTAATGATTCTCATAGACTATAATGGAGAATGGAAAAACATCCAAAATTTTTCCAAATCAAGAGTATACCCTTCAGTGTGATATGAGAATTTCATGTTATCCAACCCTAAACCAAACCCCAGTTTTAACTTGAACGTAAGTGTGTCCTGAACTCTAACCCTAACCCTAACCCTAACCCTATGGGCCCATTCACTCTAATGATTCTCATAGACTATAATGGAGAATGGAAAAACATCCAAAATTTTTCCAAATCAAGAGTATACCCTTCAGTGTGATATGAGAATTTCATCTTATCCAACCCTAAACCAAACCCCAATTTTAACTTGAACGTAAGTGTGTCCTGAACTCTAACCCTAACCCCAACCCTAACCCTATGGGCCCATTCACTCTAATGATTCTCCTAGACTATAATGGAGAATGGAAAAACATCCAAAATTTTTCCAAATCTGGAGTATACCTTTCAATGTGATATGAAAATTTCATCTTATCCAACCCTAAACCAAACCCCAATTTTAACTTGAACGTAGTTGTGTCCTGAACTCTAACCCTAACCCTAACCCTATGGGCCCATTCACTCTAATGATTCTCATAGACTATAATGGAGAATGGAAAAGCATCCAAAATTTTTCCAAATCAAGAGTATACCCTTCAGTGTGATATGAGAATTTCATCTTATCCAACCCTAAACCAAACCCCAATTTTAACTTGAACGTAAGTGTGTCCTGAACTCTAACCCTAACCCTAACCCTATGGGCCCATTCACTCTAATGATTCTCATAGACTATAATGGAGAATGGAAAAACATCCAAAATTTTTCCAAATCAAGAGTATACCCTTCAGTGTGATATGAGAATTTCATCTTATCCAACCCTAAACCAAACCCCAATTTTAACTTGAACGTAAGTGTGTCCTGAACTCTAACCCTAACCCTAACCCTATGGGCCCATTCACTCTAATGATTCTCATAGACTATAATGGAGAATGTAAAAACATCCAAAATTTTTCCAAATCAAGAGTATACCCTTCAGTGTGATATGAGAATTTCATCTTATCCAACCCTAAACCAAACCCCAATTTTAAGTTGAACGTAAGTGTGTCCTGAACTCTAACCCTAACCCTAACCCTAACCCTATGGGCCCATTCACACTAATGATTCTCCTAAACTATAATGGAGAATAGAAAAACATCCAAATTTTTTCCAAATCAAGACTATACCTATTAGTGTGATATGAAAATTCCATCTTATCCAACCCTAAACCAAACCCCTATTTTAACTTGAACATAAGTGTGTCCTGAACTCTAACCCTAACCCTAACACTATGGGCCCATTCACTCTAATGATTCTCATAGACTATAATGGAGAATGGAAAAACATCCAAAAGTTTTCCAAATCAAGAGTATACCCTTCAGTGTGATATGAGAATTTCATCTTATCCAACCCTAAACCAAACCCCAATTTTAACTTGAACGTAAGTGTGTCCTGAACTCTAACCCTAACCCTAACCGTATGGGCCCATTCACTCTAATGATTCTCATAGACTATAATGGAGAATGGAAAAACATCCAAAATTTTTCCAAATCTGGAGTATACCTTTCAATGTGATATGAAAATTTCATCTTATCCAACCCTAAACCAAACCCCAATTTTAACTTGAACGTAAGTGTGTCCTGAACTCTAACCCTAACCCTAACCCTATGGGCCCATTCACTCTAATGATTCTCATAGACTATAATGGAGAATGGAAAAACATCCAAAATTTTTCCAAATCAAGAGTATACCCTTCAGTGTGATATGAGAATTTCATCTTATCTAACCCTAAACCAAACCCCAATTTTAACTTGAACGTAAGTGTGTCCTGAACTCTAACCCTAACCCTAACCCTATGGGCCCATTCACTCTAATGATTCTCATAGACTATAATGGAGAATGGAAAAACATCCAAAATTTTTCCAAATCAAGACTATACCTATTAGTGTGATATGAGAATTTCATCTTATCCAACCCTAAACCAAACCCCAATTTTAACTTGAACATAAGTGTGTCCTGAACCCTAACCCTAACCCTATGGGCCCATTCACTCTAATGATTCTCATAGACTATAATGGAGAATGGAAAAACATCCAAAATTTTTCCAAATCAAGAGTATACCCTTCAGTGTGATATGAGAATTTCATCTTATCCAACCCTAAACCAAACCCCAATTTTAACTTGAACGTAAGGGTGTCCTGAACTCTAACCCTAACCCTAACCCTAACCCTATGGGCCCATTCACTCTAATGATTCTCATAGACTATAATGGAGAATGGAAAAACATCCAAAATTTTTCCAAATCAAGAGTATACCTTTCAGAGTGAAATGAGAATTTCATCTTATCCAACCCTAAACCAAACCCCAATTTTAACTTGAACGTAAGTGTGTCCTGAACTCTAACCCTAACCCTAACCCATGGGCCCATTCACTCTAATGATTCTCCTAGACTATAATGGAGAATGGAAAAACATCCAAAATTTTTCCAAATCTGGAGTATACCTTTCAATGTGATATGAAAATTTCATCTTATCCAACCCTAAACCAAACCCCAATTTTAACTTGAACGTAGTTGTGTCCTGAACTCTAACCCTAACCCTAACCCTAACCCTATGGGCCCATTCACTCTAATGATTCTCATAGACTATAATGGAGAATGGAAAAACATCCAAAATTTTTCCAAATCAAGAGTATACCCTTCAGTGTGATATGAAAATTTCATCTTATCCGACCCTAAACCAAACCCCAATTTTAACTTGAACGTAAGTGTGTCCTGAACTCTAACCCTAACCCTAACCCTATGGGCCCATTCACTCTAATGATCCTCATAGACTATAATGGAGAATGGAAAAACATCCAAAATTTTTCCAAATCAAGAGTATACCCTTCAGTGTGATATGAGAATTTCATCTTATCCAACCCTAAACCAAACCCCAATTTTAACTTGAACGTAAGGGTGTCCTGAACTCTAACCCTAACCCTAACCGTAACCCTATGGGCCCATTCACTCTAATGATTCTCATAGACTATAATGGAGAATGGAAAAACATCCAAAATTTTTCCAAATCAAGAGTATACCCTTCAGTGTGATATGAGAATTTCATCTTATCCAACCCTAAACCAAACCCCAATTTTAACTTGAACGTAAGTGTGTCCTGAACTCTAACCCTAACCCTAACCCTATGGGCCCATTCACTCTAATGATTCTCATAGACTATAATGGAGAATGGAAAAACATCCAAAATTTTTCCAAATCAAGAGTATACCCTTCAGTGTGATATGAGAATTTCATCTTATCCAACCCTAAACCAAACCCCAATTTTAAGTTGAACGTAAGTGTGTCCTGAACTCTAACCCTAACCCTAACCCTAACCCTATGGGCCCATTCACACTAATGATTCTCCTAGACTATAATGGAGAATAGAAAAACATCCAAAATTTTTCCAAATCAAGAGTATACCTTTCAGTGTGATATGAGAATTTCATCTTATCCAACCCTAAACCAAACCCCAATTTTAACTTGAACGTAAGTGTGTCCTGAACTCTAACCCTAACCCTAACCCTAACCCTATGGGCCCATTCACTCTAATGATTCTCATAGACTATAATGGAGAATGGAAAAACATCCAAAATTTTTCCAAATCAAGACTATACCTATTAGTGTGATATGAGAATTTCATCTTATCCAACCCTAAACCAAACCCCAATTTTAACTTGAACATAAGTGTGTCCTGAACCCTAACCCTAACCCTATGGGCCCATTCACTCTAATGATTCTCATAGACTATAATGGAGAATGGAAAAACATCCAAAATTTTTCCAAATCAAGAGTATACCCTTCAGTGTGATATGAGAATTTCATGTTATCCAACCCTAAACCAAACCCCAGTTTTAACTTGAACGTAAGTGTGTCCTGAACTCTAACCCTAACCCTAACCCTAACCCTATGGGCCCATTCACTCTAATGATTCTCATAGACTATAATGGAGAATGGAAAAACATCCAAAATTTTTCCAAATCAAGAGTATACCCTTCAGTGTGATATGAGAATTTCATCTTATCCAACCCTAAACCAAACCCCAATTTTAACTTGAACGTAAGTGTGTCCTGAACTCTAACCCTAACCCCAACCCTAACCCTATGGGCCCATTCACTCTAATGATTCTCCTAGACTATAATGGAGAATGGAAAAACATCCAAAATTTTTCCAAATCTGGAGTATACCTTTCAATGTGATATGAAAATTTCATCTTATCCAACCCTAAACCAAACCCCAATTTTAACTTGAACGTAGTTGTGTCCTGAACTCTAACCCTAACCCTAACCCTATGGGCCCATTCACTCTAATGATTCTCATAGACTATAATGGAGAATGGAAAAGCATCCAAAATTTTTCCAAATCAAGAGTATACCCTTCAGTGTGATATGAGAATTTCATCTTATCCAACCCTAAACCAAACCCCAATTTTAACTTGAACGTAAGTGTGTCCTGAACTCTAACCCTAACCCTAACCCTATGGGCCCATTCACTCTAATGATTCTCATAGACTATAATGGAGAATGGAAAAACATCCAAAATTTTTCCAAATCAAGAGTATACCCTTCAGTGTGATATGAGAATTTCATCTTATCCAACCCTAAACCAAACCCCAATTTTAACTTGAACGTAAGTGTGTCCTGAACTCTAACCCTAACCCTAACCCTATGGGCCCATTCACTCTAATGATTCTCATAGACTATAATGGAGAATGTAAAAACATCCAAAATTTTTCCAAATCAAGAGTATACCCTTCAGTGTGATATGAGAATTTCATCTTATCCAACCCTAAACCAAACCCCAATTTTAAGTTGAACGTAAGTGTGTCCTGAACTCTAACCCTAACCCTAACCCTAACCCTATGGGCCCATTCACACTAATGATTCTCCTAAACTATAATGGAGAATAGAAAAACATCCAAATTTTTTCCAAATCAAGACTATACCTATTAGTGTGATATGAAAATTCCATCTTATCCAACCCTAAACCAAACCCCTATTTTAACTTGAACATAAGTGTGTCCTGAACTCTAACCCTAACCCTAACACTATGGGCCCATTCACTCTAATGATTCTCATAGACTATAATGGAGAATGGAAAAACATCCAAAAGTTTTCCAAATCAAGAGTATACCCTTCAGTGTGATATGAGAATTTCATCTTATCCAACCCTAAACCAAACCCCAATTTTAACTTGAACGTAAGTGTGTCCTGAACTCTAACCCTAACCCTAACCGTATGGGCCCATTCACTCTAATGATTCTCATAGACTATAATGGAGAATGGAAAAACATCCAAAATTTTTCCAAATCTGGAGTATACCTTTCAATGTGATATGAAAATTTCATCTTATCCAACCCTAAACCAAACCCCAATTTTAACTTGAACGTAAGTGTGTCCTGAACTCTAACCCTAACCCTAACCCTATGGGCCCATTCACTCTAATGATTCTCATAGACTATAATGGAGAATGGAAAAACATCCAAAATTTTTCCAAATCAAGAGTATACCCTTCAGTGTGATATGAGAATTTCATCTTATCTAACCCTAAACCAAACCCCAATTTTAACTTGAACGTAAGTGTGTCCTGAACTCTAACCCTAACCCTAACCCTATGGGCCCATTCACTCTAATGATTCTCATAGACTATAATGGAGAATGGAAAAACATCCAAAATTTTTCCAAATCAAGACTATACCTATTAGTGTGATATGAGAATTTCATCTTATCCAACCCTAAACCAAACCCCAATTTTAACTTGAACATAAGTGTGTCCTGAACCCTAACCCTAACCCTATGGGCCCATTCACTCTAATGATTCTCATAGACTATAATGGAGAATGGAAAAACATCCAAAATTTTTCCAAATCAAGAGTATACCCTTCAGTGTGATATGAGAATTTCATCTTATCCAACCCTAAACCAAACCCCAATTTTAACTTGAACGTAAGGGTGTCCTGAACTCTAACCCTAACCCTAACCCTAACCCTATGGGCCCATTCACTCTAATGATTCTCATAGACTATAATGGAGAATGGAAAAACTTCCAAAATTTTTCCAAATCAAGAGTATACCCTTCAATGTGATATGAGAATTTCATCTTATCCAACCCTAAACGAAACCCCAATTTTAACTTGAACGTAAGTGTGTCCTGAACTCTAACCCTAACCCTAACCCTATGGGCCCATTCACTCTAATGATTCTCATAGACTATAATGGAGAATGGAAAAACATCCAAAATTTTTCCAAAGCAAGAGTATACCCTTCAGTGTGATATGAGAATTTCATCTTATCCAACCCTAAACCAAACCCCAATTTTAAGTTGAACGTAAGTGTGTCCTGAACTCTAACCCTAACCCTAACCCTAACCCTATGGGCCCATTCACACTAATGATTCTCCTAAACTATAATGGAGAGTAGAAAAACATCCAAATTTTTTCCAAATCAAGACTATACCTATTAGTGTGATATGAAAATTCCATCTTATCCAACCCTAAACCAAACCCCTATTTTAACTTGAACATAAGTGTGTCCTGAACTCTAACCCTAACCCTAACACTATGGGCCCATTCACTCTAATGATTCTCATAGACTATAATGGAGAATGGAAAAACATCCAAAAGTTTTCCAAATCAAGAGTATACCCTTCAGTGTGATATGAGAATTTCATCTTATCCAACCCTAAACCAAACCCCAATTTTAACTTGAACGTAAGTGTGTCCTGAACTCTAACCCTAACCCTAACCGTATGGGCCCATTCACTCTAATGATTCTCATAGACTATAATGGAGAATGGAAAAACATCCAAAATTTTTCCAAATCTGGAGTATACCTTTCAATGTGATATGAAAATTTCATCTTATCCAACCCTAAACCAAACCCCAATTTTAACTTGAACGTAAGTGTGTCCTGAACTCTAACCCTAACCCTAACCCTATGGGCCCATTCACTCTAATGATTCTCATAGACTATAATGGAGAATGGAAAAACATCCAAAATTTTTCCAAATCAAGAGTATACCCTTCAGTGTGATATGAGAATTTCATCTTATCTAACCCTAAACCAAACCCCAATTTTAACTTGAACGTAAGTGTGTCCTGAACTCTAACCCTAACCCTAACCCTATGGGCCCATTCACTCTAATGATTCTCATAGACTATAATGGAGAATGGAAAAACATCCAAAATTTTTCCAAATCAAGACTATACCTATTAGTGTGATATGAGAATTTCATCTTATCCAACCCTAAACCAAACCCCAATTTTAACTTGAACATAAGTGTGTCCTGAACCCTAACCCTAACCCTATGGGCCCATTCACTCTAATGATTCTCATAGACTATAATGGAGAATGGAAAAACATCCAAAATTTTTCCAAATCAAGAGTATACCCTTCAGTGTGATATGAGAATTTCATCTTATCCAACCCTAAACCAAACCCCAATTTTAACTTGAACGTAAGGGTGTCCTGAACTCTAACCCTAACCCTAACCCTAACCCTATGGGCCCATTCACTCTAATGATTCTCATAGACTATAATGGAGAATGGAAAAACTTCCAAAATTTTTCCAAATCAAGAGTATACCCTTCAATGTGATATGAGAATTTCATCTTATCCAACCCTAAACGAAACCCCAATTTTAACTTGAACGTAAGGGTGTCCTGAACTCTAACCCTAACCCTAACCCTATGGGCCCATTCACTCTAATGATTCTCAAAGACTATAATGGAGAATGGAAAAACATCCAAAATTTTTCCAAATCAAGAGTATATCCTTCAGTGTGATATGAGAATTTCATCTTATCCAACCCTAAACCAAACCCCAATTTTAACTTGAACGTAAGTGTGTCCTGAACTCTAACCCTAACCCTAACCCTATGGGCCCATTCACTCTAATGATTCTCATAGACTATAATGGAGAATGGAAAATCATCCAAAATTTTTCCAAATCAAGAGTATACCCTTCAGTGTGATATGAGAATTTCATCTTATCCAACCCTAAACCAAACCCCAATTTTAACTTGAACGTAAGGGTGTCCTGAACTCTAACCCTAACCCTAACCCTAACCCTATGGGCCCATTCACTCTAATGATTCTCATTGACTATAATGGAGAATGGAAAAACATCCAAAATTTTTCCAAATCAAGACTATACCCTTTAGTGTGATATGAAAATTTCATCTTATCCAACCCTAAACCAAACCCCAATTTTAACTTGAACGTAAGTGTGTCCTGAACTCTAACCCTAACCCTAACCCTAACCCTATGGGCCCATTCACTCTAATGATTCTCTTAGACTATAATGGAGAATGGAAAAACATCCAAAATTTTTCCAAATCAAGAGTATACCCTTCAGTGTGATATGAGAATTTCATCTTATCCAACCCTAAACCAAACCCCAATTTTAACTTGAACGTAAGTGTGTCCGGAACTCTAACCCTAACCCTAACCCTAACCCTATGGGCCCATTCACTCTAATGATTCTCATAGACTATAATGGAGAATGGAAAAACATCCAAAATTTTTCCAAATCAAGACTATACCTATTAGTGTGATATGAGAATTTCATCTTATCCAACCCTAAACCAAACCCCAATTTTAACTTGAACATAAGTGTGTCCTGAACTCTAACCCTAACCCTAACCCTATGGGCCCATTCACTCTAATGATTCTCATAGACTATAATGGAGAATGGAAAAACATCCAAAATTTTTCCAAATCAAGAGTATACCCTTCAGTGTGATATGAGAATTTCATCTTATCCAACCCTAAACCAAACCCCAATTTTAACTTGAACGTAAGGGTGTCCTGAACTCTAACCCTAACCCTAACCCTATGGGCCCATTCACTCTAATGATTCTCATAGACTATAATGGAGAATGGAAAAACATCCAAAATTTTTCCAAATCAAGAGTATACCTTTCAGAGTGAAATGAGAATTTCATCTTATCCAACCCTAAACCAAACCCCAATTTTAACTTGAACGTAAGTGTGTCCTGAACTCTAACCCTAACCCTAACCCATGGGCACATTCACTCTAATGATTCTCCTAGACTATAATGGAGAATGGAAAAACATCCAAAATTTTTCCAAATCTGGAGTATACCTTTCAATGTGATATGAAAATTTCATCTTATCCAACCCTAAACCAAACCCCAATTTTAACTTGAACGTAGTTGTGTCCTGAACTCTAACCCTAACCCTAACCCTAACCCTATGGGCCCACTCACTCTAATGATTCTCATAGACTATAATGGAGAATGGAAAAACATCCAAAATTTTTCCAAATCAAGAGTATACCCTTCAGTGTGATATGAAAATTTCATCTTATCCGACCCTAAACCAAACCCCAATTTTAACTTGAACGTAAGTGTGTCCTGAACTCTAACCCTAACCCTAACCCTATGGGCCCATTCACTCTAATGATCCTCATAGACTATAATGGAGAATGGAAAAACATCCAAAATTTTTCCAAATCAAGAGTATACCCTTCAGTGTGATATGAGAATTTCATCTTATCCAACCCTAAACCAAACCCCAATTTTAACTTGAACGTAAGGGTGTCCTGAACTCTAACCCTAACCCTAACCGTAACCCTATGGGCCCATTCACTCTAATGATTCTCATAGACTATAATGGAGAATGGAAAAACATCCAAAATTTTTCCAAATCAAGAGTATACCCTTCAGTGTGATATGAGAATTTCATCTTATCCAACCCTAAACCAAACCCCAATTTTAACTTGAACGTGTGTCCTGAACTCTAACCCTAACCCTAACCCTATGGGCCCATTCACTCTAATGATTCTCATAGACTATAATGGAGAATGGAAAAACATCCAAAATTTTTCCAAATCTGGAGTATACCTTTCAATGTGATATGAAAATTTCATCTTATCCAACCCTAAAACAAACCCCAATTTTAACTTGAACGTAAGTGTGTCCTGAACTCTAACCCTAACCCTAACCCTATGGGCCCATTCACTCTAATGATTCTCATAGACTATAATGGAGAATGGAAAAACATCCAAAATTTTTCCAAATCAAGAGTATACCCTTCAGTGTGATATGAGAATTTCATCTTATCCAACCCTAAACCAAACCCCAATTTTAAGTTGAACGTAAGTGTGTCCTGAACTCTAACCCTAACCCTAACCCTAACCCTATGGGCCCATTCACACTAATGATTCTCCTAAACTATAATGGAGAATAGAAAAACATCCAAATTTTTTCCAAATCAAGACTATACCTATTAGTGTGATATGAAAATTCCATCTTATCCAACCCTAAACCAAACCCCTATTTTAACTTGAACATAAGTGTGTCCTGAACTCTAACCCTAACCCTAACACTATGGGCCCATTCACTCTAATGATTCTCATAGACTATAATGGAGAATGGAAAAACATCCAAAAGTTTTCCAAATCAAGAGTATACCCTTCAGTGTGATATGAGAATTTCATCTTATCCAACCCTAAACCAAACCCCAATTTTAACTTGAACGTAAGTGTGTCCTGAACTCTAACCCTAACCCTAACCGTATGGGCCCATTCACTCTAATGATTCTCATAGACTATAATGGAGAATGGAAAAACATCCAAAATTTTTCCAAATCTGGAGTATACCTTTCAATGTGATATGAAAATTTCATCTTATCCAACCCTAAACCAAACCCCAATTTTAACTTGAACGTAAGTGTGTCCTGAACTCTAACCCTAACCCTAACCCTATGGGCCCATTCACTCTAATGATTCTCATAGACTATAATGGAGAATGGAAAAACATCCAAAATTTTTCCAAATCAAGAGTATACCCTTCAGTGTGATATGAGAATTTCATCTTATCTAACCCTAAACCAAACCCCAATTTTAACTTGAACGTAAGTGTGTCCTGAACTCTAACCCTAACCCTAACCCTATGGGCCCATTCACTCTAATGATTCTCATAGACTATAATGGAGAATGGAAAAACATCCAAAATTTTTCCAAATCAAGACTATACCTATTAGTGTGATATGAGAATTTCATCTTATCCAACCCTAAACCAAACCCCAATTTTAACTTGAACATAAGTGTGTCCTGAACCCTAACCCTAACCCTATGGGCCCATTCACTCTAATGATTCTCATAGACTATAATGGAGAATGGAAAAACATCCAAAATTTTTCCAAATCAAGAGTATACCCTTCAGTGTGATATGAGAATTTCATCTTATCCAACCCTAAACCAAACCCCAATTTTAACTTGAACGTAAGGGTGTCCTGAACTCTAACCCTAACCCTAACCCTAACCCTATGGGCCCATTCACTCTAATGATTCTCATAGACTATAATGGAGAATGGAAAAACTTCCAAAATTTTTCCAAATCAAGAGTATACCCTTCAATGTGATATGAGAATTTCATCTTATCCAACCCTAAACGAAACCCCAATTTTAACTTGAACGTAAGGGTGTCCTGAACTCTAACCCTAACCCTAACCCTATGGGCCCATTCACTCTAATGATTCTCAAAGACTATAATGGAGAATGGAAAAACATCCAAAATTTTTCCAAATCAAGAGTATATCCTTCAGTGTGATATGAGAATTTCATCTTATCCAACCCTAAACCAAACCCCAATTTTAACTTGAACGTAAGTGTGTCCTGAACTCTAACCCTAACCCTAACCCTATGGGCCCATTCACTCTAATGATTCTCATAGACTATAATGGAGAATGGAAAATCATCCAAAATTTTTCCAAATCAAGAGTATACCCTTCAGTGTGATATGAGAATTTCATCTTATCCAACCCTAAACCAAACCCCAATTTTAACTTGAACGTAAGGGTGTCCTGAACTCTAACCCTAACCCTAACCCTAACCCTATGGGCCCATTCACTCTAATGATTCTCATTGACTATAATGGAGAATGGAAAAACATCCAAAATTTTTCCAAATCAAGACTATACCCTTTAGTGTGATATGAAAATTTCATCTTATCCAACCCTAAACCAAACCCCAATTTTAACTTGAACGTAAGTGTGTCCTGAACTCTAACCCTAACCCTAACCCTAACCCTATGGGCCCATTCACTCTAATGATTCTCTTAGACTATAATGGAGAATGGAAAAACATCCAAAATTTTTCCAAATCAAGAGTATACCCTTCAGTGTGATATGAGAATTTCATCTTATCCAACCCTAAACCAAACCCCAATTTTAACTTGAACGTAAGTGTGTCCGGAACTCTAACCCTAACCCTAACCCTAACCCTATGGGCCCATTCACTCTAATGATTCTCATAGACTATAATGGAGAATGGAAAAACATCCAAAATTTTTCCAAATCAAGACTATACCTATTAGTGTGATATGAGAATTTCATCTTATCCAACCCTAAACCAAACCCCAATTTTAACTTGAACATAAGTGTGTCCTGAACTCTAACCCTAACCCTAACCCTATGGGCCCATTCACTCTAATGATTCTCATAGACTATAATGGAGAATGGAAAAACATCCAAAATTTTTCCAAATCAAGAGTATACCCTTCAGTGTGATATGAGAATTTCATCTTATCCAACCCTAAACCAAACCCCAATTTTAACTTGAACGTAAGGGTGTCCTGAACTCTAACCCTAACCCTAACCCTAACCCTATGGGCCCATTCACTCTAATGATTCTCATAGACTATAATGGAGAATGGAAAAACATCCAAAATTTTTCCAAATCAAGAGTATACCTTTCAGAGTGAAATGAGAATTTCATCTTATCCAACCCTAAACCAAACCCCAATTTTAACTTGAACGTAAGTGTGTCCTGAACTCTAACCCTAACCCTAACCCATGGGCACATTCACTCTAATGATTCTCCTAGACTATAATGGAGAATGGAAAAACATCCAAAATTTTTCCAAATCTGGAGTATACCTTTCAATGTGATATGAAAATTTCATCTTATCCAACCCTAAACCAAACCCCAATTTTAACTTGAACGTAGTTGTGTCCTGAACTCTAACCCTAACCCTAACCCTAACCCTATGGGCCCACTCACTCTAATGATTCTCATAGACTATAATGGAGAATGGAAAAACATCCAAAATTTTTCCAAATCAAGAGTATACCCTTCAGTGTGATATGAAAATTTCATCTTATCCGACCCTAAACCAAACCCCAATTTTAACTTGAACGTAAGTGTGTCCTGAACTCTAACCCTAACCCTAACCCTATGGGCCCATTCACTCTAATGATCCTCATAGACTATAATGGAGAATGGAAAAACATCCAAAATTTTTCCAAATCAAGAGTATACCCTTCAGTGTGATATGAGAATTTCATCTTATCCAACCCTAAACCAAACCCCAATTTTAACTTGAACGTAAGGGTGTCCTGAACTCTAACCCTAACCCTAACCGTAACCCTATGGGCCCATTCACTCTAATGATTCTCATAGACTATAATGGAGAATGGAAAAACATCCAAAATTTTTCCAAATCAAGAGTATACCCTTCAGTGTGATATGAGAATTTCATCTTATCCAACCCTAAACCAAACCCCAATTTTAACTTGAACGTGTGTCCTGAACTCTAACCCTAACCCTAACCCTATGGGCCCATTCACTCTAATGATTCTCATAGACTATAATGGAGAATGGAAAAACATCCAAAATTTTTCCAAATCTGGAGTATACCTTTCAATGTGATATGAAAATTTCATCTTATCCAACCCTAAAACAAACCCCAATTTTAACTTGAACGTAAGTGTGTCCTGAACTCTAACCCTAACCCTAACCCTATGGGCCCATTCACTCTAATGATTCTCATAGACTATAATGGAGAATGGAAAAACATCCAAAATTTTTCCAAATCAAGAGTATACCCTTCAGTGTGATATGAGAATTTCATCTTATCCAACCCTAAACCAAACCCCAATTTTAAGTTGAACGTAAGTGTGTCCTGAACTCTAACCCTAACCCTAACCCTAACCCTATGGTCCCATTCACACTAATGATTCTCCTAAACTATAATGGAGAATAGAAAAACATCCAAATTTTTTCCAAATCAAGACTATACCTATTAGTGTGATATGAAAATTCCATCTTATCCAACCCTAAACCAAACCCCTATTTTAACTTGAACATAAGTGTGTCCTGAACTCTAACCCTAACCCTAACACTATGGGCCCATTCACTCTAATGATTCTCATAGACTATAATGGAGAATGGAAAAACATCCAAAAGTTTTCCAAATCAAGAGTATACCCTTCAGTGTGATATGAGAATTTCATCTTATCCAACCCTAAACCAAACCCCAATTTTAACTTGAACGTAAGTGTGTCCTGAACTCTAACCCTAACCCTAACCGTATGGGCCCATTCACTCTAATGATTCTCATAGACTATAATGGAGAATGGAAAAACATCCAAAATTTTTCCAAATCTGGAGTATACCTTTCAATGTGATATGAAAATTTCATCTTATCCAACCCTAAACCAAACCCCAATTTTAACTTGAACGTAAGTGTGTCCTGAACTCTAACCCTAACCCTAACCCTATGGGCCCATTCACTCTAATGATTCTCATAGACTATAATGGAGAATGGAAAAACATCCAAAATTTTTCCAAATCAAGAGTATACCCTTCAGTGTGATATGAGAATTTCATCTTATCTAACCCTAAACCAAACCCCAATTTTAACTTGAACGTAAGTGTGTCCTGAACTCTAACCCTAACCCTAACCCTATGGGCCCATTCACTCTAATGATTCTCATAGACTATAATGGAGAATGGAAAAACATCCAAAATTTTTCCAAATCAAGACTATACCTATTAGTGTGATATGAGAATTTCATCTTATCCAACCCTAAACCAAACCCCAATTTTAACTTGAACATAAGTGTGTCCTGAACCCTAACCCTAACCCTATGGGCCCATTCACTCTAATGATTCTCATAGACTATAATGGAGAATGGAAAAACATCCAAAATTTTTCCGAATCAAGAGTATACCCTTCAGTGTGATATGAGAATTTCATCTTATCCAACCCTAAACCAAACCCCAATTTTAACTTGAACGTAAGGGTGTCCTGAACTCTAACCCTAACCCTAACCCTAACCCTATGGGCCCATTCACTCTAATGATTCTCATAGACTATAATGGAGAATGGAAAAACTTCCAAAATTTTTCCAAATCAAGAGTATACCCTTCAATGTGATATGAGAATTTCATCTTATCCAACCCTAAACGAAACCCCAATTTTAACTTGAACGTAAGGGTGTCCTGAACTCTAACCCTAACCCTAACCCTATGGGCCCATTCACTCTAATGATTCTCAAAGACTATAATGGAGAATGGAAAAACATCCAAAATTTTTCCAAATCAAGAGTATATCCTTCAGTGTGATATGAGAATTTCATCTTATCCAACCCTAAACCAAACCCCAATTTTAACTTGAACGTAAGTGTGTCCTGAACTCTAACCCTAACCCTAACCCTATGGGCCCATTCACTCTAATGATTCTCATAGACTATAATGGAGAATGGAAAATCATCCAAAATTTTTCCAAATCAAGAGTATACCCTTCAGTGTGATATGAGAATTTCATCTTATCCAACCCTAAACCAAACCCCAATTTTAACTTGAACGTAAGGGTGTCCTGAACTCTAACCCTAACCCTAACCCTAACCCTATGGGCCCATTCACTCTAATGATTCTCATTGACTATAATGGAGAATGGAAAAACATCCAAAATTTTTCCAAATCAAGACTATACCCTTTAGTGTGATATGAAAATTTCATCTTATCCAACCCTAAACCAAACCCCAATTTTAACTTGAACGTAGTTGTGTCCTGAACTCTAACCCTAACCCTAACCCTAACCCTATGGGCCCACTCACTCTAATGATTCTCATAGACTATAATGGAGAATGGAAAAACATCCAAAATTTTTCCAAATCAAGAGTATACCCTTCAGTGTGATATGAAAATTTCATCTTATCCGACCCTAAACCAAACCCCAATTTTAACTTGAACGTAAGTGTGTCCTGAACTCTAACCCTAACCCTAACCCTATGGGCCCATTCACTCTAATGATCCTCATAGACTATAATGGAGAATGGAAAAACATCCAAAATTTTTCCAAATCAAGAGTATACCCTTCAGTGTGATATGAGAATTTCATCTTATCCAACCCTAAACCAAACCCCAATTTTAACTTGAACGTAAGGGTGTCCTGAACTCTAACCCTAACCCTAACCGTAACCCTATGGGCCCATTCACTCTAATGATTCTCATAGACTATAATGGAGAATGGAAAAACATCCAAAATTTTTCCAAATCAAGAGTATACCCTTCAGTGTGATATGAGAATTTCATCTTATCCAACCCTAAACCAAACCCCAATTTTAACTTGAACGTGTGTCCTGAACTCTAACCCTAACCCTAACCCTATGGGCCCATTCACTCTAATGATTCTCATAGACTATAATGGAGAATGGAAAAACATCCAAAATTTTTCCAAATCTGGGGTATACCTTTCAATGTGATATGAAAATTTCATCTTATCCAACCCTAAAACAAACCCCAATTTTAACTTGAACGTAAGTGTGTCCTGAACTCTAACCCTAACCCTAACCCTATGGGCCCATTCACTCTAATGATTCTCATAGACTATAATGGAGAATGGAAAAACATCCAAAATTTTTCCAAATCAAGAGTATACCCTTCAGTGTGATATGAGAATTTCATCTTATCCAACCCTAAACCAAACCCCAATTTTAAGTTGAACGTAAGTGTGTCCTGAACTCTAACCCTAACCCTAACCCTAACCCTATGGGCCCATTCACACTAATGATTCTCCTAAACTATAATGGAGAATAGAAAAACATCCAAATTTTTTCCAAATCAAGACTATACCTATTAGTGTGATATGAAAATTCCATCTTATCCAACCCTAAACCAAACCCCTATTTTAACTTGAACATAAGTGTGTCCTGAACTCTAACCCTAACCCTAACACTATGGGCCCATTCACTCTAATGATTCTCATAGACTATAATGGAGAATGGAAAAACATCCAAAAGTTTTCCAAATCAAGAGTATACCCTTCAGTGTGATATGAGAATTTCATCTTATCCAACCCTAAACCAAACCCCAATTTTAACTTGAACGTAAGTGTGTCCTGAACTCTAACCCTAACCCTAACCGTATGGGCCCATTCACTCTAATGATTCTCATAGACTATAATGGAGAATGGAAAAACATCCAAAATTTTTCCAAATCTGGAGTATACCTTTCAATGTGATATGAAAATTTCATCTTATCCAACCCTAAACCAAACCCCAATTTTAACTTGAACGTAAGTGTGTCCTGAACTCTAACCCTAACCCTAACCCTATGGGCCCATTCACTCTAATGATTCTCATAGACTATAATGGAGAATGGAAAAACATCCAAAATTTTTCCAAATCAAGAGTATACCCTTCAGTGTGATATGAGAATTTCATCTTATCCAACCCTAAACCAAACCCCAATTTTAACTTGAACGTAAGGGTGTCCTGAACTCTAACCCTAACCCTAACCCTAACCCTATGGGCCCATTCACTCTAATGATTCTCATAGACTATAATGGAGAATGGAAAAACATCCAAAATTTTTCCAAATCAAGAGTATACCTTTCAGAGTGAAATGAGAATTTCATCTTATCCAACCCTAAACCAAACCCCAATTTTAACTTGAACGTAAGTGTGTCCTGAACTCTAACCCTAACCCTAACCCATGGGCACATTCACTCTAATGATTCTCCTAGACTATAATGGAGAATGGAAAAACATCCAAAATTTTTCCAAATCTGGAGTATACCTTTCAATGTGATATGAAAATTTCATCTTATCCAACCCTAAACCAAACCCCAATTTTAACTTGAACGTAGTTGTGTCCTGAACTCTAACCCTAACCCTAACCCTAACCCTATGGGCCCACTCACTCTAATGATTCTCATAGACTATAATGGAGAATGGAAAAACATCCAAAATTTTTCCAAATCAAGAGTATACCCTTCAGTGTGATATGAAAATTTCATCTTATCCGACCCTAAACCAAACCCCAATTTTAACTTGAACGTAAGTGTGTCCTGAACTCTAACCCTAACCCTAACCCTATGGGCCCATTCACTCTAATGATCCTCATAGACTATAATGGAGAATGGAAAAACATCCAAAATTTTTCCAAATCAAGAGTATACCCTTCAGTGTGATATGAGAATTTCATCTTATCCAACCCTAAACCAAACCCCAATTTTAACTTGAACGTAAGGGTGTCCTGAACTCTAACCCTAACCCTAACCGTAACCCTATGGGCCCATTCACTCTAATGATTCTCATAGACTATAATGGAGAATGGAAAAACATCCAAAATTTTTCCAAATCAAGAGTATACCCTTCAGTGTGATATGAGAATTTCATCTTATCCAACCCTAAACCAAACCCCAATTTTAACTTGAACGTGTGTCCTGAACTCTAACCCTAACCCTAACCCTATGGGCCCATTCACTCTAATGATTCTCATAGACTATAATGGAGAATGGAAAAACATCCAAAATTTTTCCAAATCTGGAGTATACCTTTCAATGTGATATGAAAATTTCATCTTATCCAACCCTAAAACAAACCCCAATTTTAACTTGAACGTAAGTGTGTCCTGAACTCTAACCCTAACCCTAACCCTATGGGCCCATTCACTCTAATGATTCTCATAGACTATAATGGAGAATGGAAAAACATCCAAAATTTTTCCAAATCAAGAGTATACCCTTCAGTGTGATATGAGAATTTCATCTTATCCAACCCTAAACCAAACCCCAATTTTAAGTTGAACGTAAGTGTGTCCTGAACTCTAACCCTAACCCTAACCCTAACCCTATGGGCCCATTCACACTAATGATTCTCCTAAACTATAATGGAGAATAGAAAAACATCCAAATTTTTTCCAAATCAAGACTATACCTATTAGTGTGATATGAAAATTCCATCTTATCCAACCCTAAACCAAACCCCTATTTTAACTTGAACATAAGTGTGTCCTGAACTCTAACCCTAACCCTAACACTATGGGCCCATTCACTCTAATGATTCTCATAGACTATAATGGAGAATGGAAAAACATCCAAAAGTTTTCCAAATCAAGAGTATACCCTTCAGTGTGATATGAGAATTTCATCTTATCCAACCCTAAACCAAACCCCAATTTTAACTTGAACGTAAGTGTGTCCTGAACTCTAACCCTAACCCTAACCGTATGGGCCCATTCACTCTAATGATTCTCATAGACTATAATGGAGAATGGAAAAACATCCAAAATTTTTCCAAATCTGGAGTATACCTTTCAATGTGATATGAAAATTTCATCTTATCCAACCCTAAACCAAACCCCAATTTTAACTTGAACGTAAGTGTGTCCTGAACTCTAACCCTAACCCTAACCCTATGGGCCCATTCACTCTAATGATTCTCATAGACTATAATGGAGAATGGAAAAACATCCAAAATTTTTCCAAATCAAGAGTATACCCTTCAGTGTGATATGAGAATTTCATCTTATCTAACCCTAAACCAAACCCCAATTTTAACTTGAACGTAAGTGTGTCCTGAACTCTAACCCTAACCCTAACCCTATGGGCCCATTCACTCTAATGATTCTCATAGACTATAATGGAGAATGGAAAAACATCCAAAATTTTTCCAAATCAAGACTATACCTATTAGTGTGATATGAGAATTTCATCTTATCCAACCCTAAACCAAACCCCAATTTTAACTTGAACATAAGTGTGTCCTGAACCCTAACCCTAACCCTATGGGCCCATTCACTCTAATGATTCTCATAGACTATAATGGAGAATGGAAAAACATCCAAAATTTTTCCAAATCAAGAGTATACCCTTCAGTGTGATATGAGAATTTCATCTTATCCAACCCTAAACCAAACCCCAATTTTAACTTGAACGTAAGGGTGTCCTGAACTCTAACCCTAACCCTAACCCTAACCCTATGGGCCCATTCACTCTAATGATTCTCATAGACTATAATGGAGAATGGAAAAACTTCCAAAATTTTTCCAAATCAAGAGTATACCCTTCAATGTGATATGAGAATTTCATCTTATCCAACCCTAAACGAAACCCCAATTTTAACTTGAACGTAAGGGTGTCCTGAACTCTAACCCTAACCCTAACCCTATGGGCCCATTCACTCTAATGATTCTCAAAGACTATAATGGAGAATGGAAAAACATCCAAAATTTTTCCAAATCAAGAGTATATCCTTCAGTGTGATATGAGAATTTCATCTTATCCAACCCTAAACCAAACCCCAATTTTAACTTGAACGTAAGTGTGTCCTGAACTCTAACCCTAACCCTAACCCTATGGGCCCATTCACTCTAATGATTCTCATAGACTATAATGGAGAATGGAAAATCATCCAAAATTTTTCCAAATCAAGAGTATACCCTTCAGTGTGATATGAGAATTTCATCTTATCCAACCCTAAACCAAACCCCAATTTTAACTTGAACGTAAGGGTGTCCTGAACTCTAACCCTAACCCTAACCCTAACCCTATGGGCCCATTCACTCTAATGATTCTCATTGACTATAATGGAGAATGGAAAAACATCCAAAATTTTTCCAAATCAAGACTATACCCTTTAGTGTGATATGAAAATTTCATCTTATCCAACCCTAAACCAAACCCCAATTTTAACTTGAACGTAGTTGTGTCCTGAACTCTAACCCTAACCCTAACCCTAACCCTATGGGCCCACTCACTCTAATGATTCTCATAGACTATAATGGAGAATGGAAAAACATCCAAAATTTTTCCAAATCAAGAGTATACCCTTCAGTGTGATATGAAAATTTCATCTTATCCGACCCTAAACCAAACCCCAATTTTAACTTGAACGTAAGTGTGTCCTGAACTCTAACCCTAACCCTAACCCTATGGGCCCATTCACTCTAATGATCCTCATAGACTATAATGGAGAATGGAAAAACATCCAAAATTTTTCCAAATCAAGAGTATACCCTTCAGTGTGATATGAGAATTTCATCTTATCCAACCCTAAACCAAACCCCAATTTTAACTTGAACGTAAGGGTGTCCTGAACTCTAACCCTAACCCTAACCGTAACCCTATGGGCCCATTCACTCTAATGATTCTCATAGACTATAATGGAGAATGGAAAAACATCCAAAATTTTTCCAAATCAAGAGTATACCCTTCAGTGTGATATGAGAATTTCATCTTATCCAACCCTAAACCAAACCCCAATTTTAACTTGAACGTGTGTCCTGAACTCTAACCCTAACCCTAACCCTATGGGCCCATTCACTCTAATGATTCTCATAGACTATAATGGAGAATGGAAAAACATCCAAAATTTTTCCAAATCTGGAGTATACCTTTCAATGTGATATGAAAATTTCATCTTATCCAACCCTAAAACAAACCCCAATTTTAACTTGAACGTAAGTGTGTCCTGAACTCTAACCCTAACCCTAACCCTATGGGCCCATTCACTCTAATGATTCTCATAGACTATAATGGAGAATGGAAAAACATCCAAAATTTTTCCAAATCAAGAGTATACCCTTCAGTGTGATATGAGAATTTCATCTTATCCAACCCTAAACCAAACCCCAATTTTAAGTTGAACGTAAGTGTGTCCTGAACTCTAACCCTAACCCTAACCCTAACCCTATGGGCCCATTCACACTAATGATTCTCCTAAACTATAATGGAGAATAGAAAAACATCCAAATTTTTTCCAAATCAAGACTATACCTATTAGTGTGATATGAAAATTCCATCTTATCCAACCCTAAACCAAACCCCTATTTTAACTTGAACATAAGTGTGTCCTGAACTCTAACCCTAACCCTAACACTATGGGCCCATTCACTCTAATGATTCTCATAGACTATAATGGAGAATGGAAAAACATCCAAAAGTTTTCCAAATCAAGAGTATACCCTTCAGTGTGATATGAGAATTTCATCTTATCCAACCCTAAACCAAACCCCAATTTTAACTTGAACGTAAGTGTGTCCTGAACTCTAACCCTAACCCTAACCGTATGGGCCCATTCACTCTAATGATTCTCATAGACTATAATGGAGAATGGAAAAACATCCAAAATTTTTCCAAATCTGGAGTATACCTTTCAATGTGATATGAAAATTTCATCTTATCCAACCCTAAACCAAACCCCAATTTTAACTTGAACGTAAGTGTGTCCTGAACTCTAACCCTAACCCTAACCCTATGGGCCCATTCACTCTAATGATTCTCATAGACTATAATGGAGAATGGAAAAACATCCAAAATTTTTCCAAATCAAGAGTATACCCTTCAGTGTGATATGAGAATTTCATCTTATCTAACCCTAAACCAAACCCCAATTTTAACTTGAACGTAAGTGTGTCCTGAACTCTAACCCTAACCCTAACCCTATGGGCCCATTCACTCTAATGATTCTCATAGACTATAATGGAGAATGGAAAAACATCCAAAATTTTTCCAAATCAAGACTATACCTATTAGTGTGATATGAGAATTTCATCTTATCCAACCCTAAACCAAACCCCAATTTTAACTTGAACATAAGTGTGTCCTGAACCCTAACCCTAACCCTATGGGCCCATTCACTCTAATGATTCTCATAGACTATAATGGAGAATGGAAAAACATCCAAAATTTTTCCAAATCAAGAGTATACCCTTCAGTGTGATATGAGAATTTCATCTTATCCAACCCTAAACCAAACCCCAATTTTAACTTGAACGTAAGGGTGTCCTGAACTCTAACCCTAACCCTAACCCTAACCCTATGGGCCCATTCACTCTAATGATTCTCATAGACTATAATGGAGAATGGAAAAACTTCCAAAATTTTTCCAAATCAAGAGTATACCCTTCAATGTGATATGAGAATTTCATCTTATCCAACCCTAAACGAAACCCCAATTTTAACTTGAACGTAAGGGTGTCCTGAACTCTAACCCTAACCCTAACCCTATGGGCCCATTCACTCTAATGATTCTCAAAGACTATAATGGAGAATGGAAAAACATCCAAAATTTTTCCAAATCAAGAGTATATCCTTCAGTGTGATATGAGAATTTCATCTTATCCAACCCTAAACCAAACCCCAATTTTAACTTGAACGTAAGTGTGTCCTGAACTCTAACCCTAACCCTAACCCTATGGGCCCATTCACTCTAATGATTCTCATAGACTATAATGGAGAATGGAAAATCATCCAAAATTTTTCCAAATCAAGAGTATACCCTTCAGTGTGATATGAGAATTTCATCTTATCCAACCCTAAACCAAACCCCAATTTTAACTTGAACGTAAGGGTGTCCTGAACTCTAACCCTAACCCTAACCCTAACCCTATGGGCCCATTCACTCTAATGATTCTCATTGACTATAATGGAGAATGGAAAAACATCCAAAATTTTTCCAAATCAAGACTATACCCTTTAGTGTGATATGAAAATTTCATCTTATCCAACCCTAAACCAAACCCCAATTTTAACTTGAACGTAAGTGTGTCCTGAACTCTAACCCTAACCCTAACCCTAACCCTATGGGCCCATTCACTCTAATGATTCTCTTAGACTATAATGGAGAATGGAAAAACATCCAAAATTTTTCCAAATCAAGAGTATACCCTTCAGTGTGATATGAGAATTTCATCTTATCCAACCCTAAACCAAACCCCAATTTTAACTTGAACGTAAGTGTGTCCGGAACTCTAACCCTAACCCTAACCCTAACCCTATGGGCCCATTCACTCTAATGATTCTCATAGACTATAATGGAGAATGGAAAAACATCCAAAATTTTTCCAAATCAAGACTATACCTATTAGTGTGATATGAGAATTTCATCTTATCCAACCCTAAACCAAACCCCAATTTTAACTTGAACATAAGTGTGTCCTGAACTCTAACCCTAACCCTAACCCTATGGGCCCATTCACTCTAATGATTCTCATAGACTATAATGGAGAATGGAAAAACATCCAAAATTTTTCCAAATCAAGAGTATACCCTTCAGTGTGATATGAGAATTTCATCTTATCCAACCCTAAACCAAACCCCAATTTTAACTTGAACGTAAGGGTGTCCTGAACTCTAACCCTAACCCTAACCCTAACCCTATGGGCCCATTCACTCTAATGATTCTCATAGACTATAATGGAGAATGGAAAAACATCCAAAATTTTTCCAAATCAAGAGTATACCTTTCAGAGTGAAATGAGAATTTCATCTTATCCAACCCTAAACCAAACCCCAATTTTAACTTGAACGTAAGTGTGTCCTGAACTCTAACCCTAACCCTAACCCATGGGCACATTCACTCTAATGATTCTCCTAGACTATAATGGAGAATGGAAAAACATCCAAAATTTTTCCAAATCTGGAGTATACCTTTCAATGTGATATGAAAATTTCATCTTATCCAACCCTAAACCAAACCCCAATTTTAACTTGAACGTAGTTGTGTCCTGAACTCTAACCCTAACCCTAACCCTAACCCTATGGGCCCACTCACTCTAATGATTCTCATAGACTATAATGGAGAATGGAAAAACATCCAAAATTTTTCCAAATCAAGAGTATACCCTTCAGTGTGATATGAAAATTTCATCTTATCCGACCCTAAACCAAACCCCAATTTTAACTTGAACGTAAGTGTGTCCTGAACTCTAACCCTAACCCTAACCCTATGGGCCCATTCACTCTAATGATCCTCATAGACTATAATGGAGAATGGAAAAACATCCAAAATTTTTCCAAATCAAGAGTATACCCTTCAGTGTGATATGAGAATTTCATCTTATCCAACCCTAAACCAAACCCCAATTTTAACTTGAACGTAAGGGTGTCCTGAACTCTAACCCTAACCCTAACCGTAACCCTATGGGCCCATTCACTCTAATGATTCTCATAGACTATAATGGAGAATGGAAAAACATCCAAAATTTTTCCAAATCAAGAGTATACCCTTCAGTGTGATATGAGAATTTCATCTTATCCAACCCTAAACCAAACCCCAATTTTAACTTGAACGTGTGTCCTGAACTCTAACCCTAACCCTAACCCTATGGGCCCATTCACTCTAATGATTCTCATAGACTATAATGGAGAATGGAAAAACATCCAAAATTTTTCCAAATCAAGAGTATACCCTTCAGTGTGATATGAGAATTTCATCTTATCCAACCCTAAACCAAACCCCAATTTTAAGTTGAACGTAAGTGTGTCCTGAACTCTAACCCTAACCCTAACCCTAACCCTATGGGCCCATTCACACTAATGATTCTCCTAGACTATAATGGAGAATAGAAAAACATCCAAATTTTTTCCAAATCAAGACTATACCTATTAGTGTGATATGAAAATTCCATCTTATCCAACCCTAAACCAAACCCCTATTTTAACTTGAACGTAAGTGTGTCCTGAACTCTAACCCTAACCCTAACACTATGGGCCCATTCACTCTAATGATTCTCATAGACTATAATGGAGAATGGAAAAACATCCAAAATTTTTCCAAATCAAGAGTATACCTTTCAGTGTGATATGAGAATTTCATCTTATCCAACCCTAAACCAAACCCCAATTTTAACTTGAACGTAAGTGTGTCCTGAACTCTAACCCTAACCCTAACCGTATGGGCCCATTCACTCTAATGATTCTCATAGACTATAATGGAGAATGGAAAAACATCCAAAATTTTTCCAAATCTGGAGTATACCTTACAATGTGATATGAAAACTTCATCTTATCCAACCCTAAACCAAACCCAATTTTAACTTGAACGTAAGTGTGTCCTGAACTCTAACCCTAACCCTAACCCTATGGGCCCATTCACTCTAATGATTCTCATAGACTATAATGGAGAATGGAAAAACATCCAAAATTTTCCAAATCAAGAGTATACCCTTCAGTGTGATATGAGAATTTCATCTTATCTAACCCTAAACCAAACCCCAATTTTAACTTGAACGTAAGTGTGTCCTGAACTCTAACCCTAACCCTAACCCTAACCCTATGGGCCGATTCACTCTAATGATTCTCATAGACTATAATGGAGAATGGAAAAACATCCAAAATTTTTCCAAATCAAGACTATACCTATTAGTGTGATATGAGAATTTCATCTTATCCAACCCTAAACCAAACCCCAATTTTAATTTGAACATAAGTGTGTCCTGAACCCTAACCCTAACCCTATGGGCCCATTCACTCTAATGATTCTCATAGACTATAATGGAGAATGGAAAAACATCCAAAATTTTTCCAAATCAAGAGTATACCCTTCAGTGTGATATGAGAATTTCATGTTATCCAACCCTAAACCAAACCCCAGTTTTAACTTGAACGTAAGTGTGTCCTGAACTCTAACCCTAACCCTAACCCTAACCCTATGGGCCCATTCACTCTAATGATTCTCATAGACTATAATGGAGAATGGAAAAACATCCAAAATTTTTCCAAATCAAGAGTATACCCTTCAGTGTGATATGAGAATTTCATCTTATCCAACCCTAAACCAAACCCCAATTTTAACTTGAACGTAAGTGTGTCCTGAACTCTAACCCTAACCCCAACCCTAACCCTATGGGCCCATTCACTCTAATGATTCTCCTAGACTATAATGGAGAATGGAAAAACATCCAAAATTTTTCCAAATCTGGAGTATACCTTTCAATGTGATATGAAAATTTCATCTTATCCAACCCTAAACCAAACCCCAATTTTAACTTGAACGTAAGTGTGTCCGGAACTCTAACCCTAACCCTAACCCTAACCCTATGGGCCCATTCACTCTAATGATTCTCATAGACTATAATGGAGAATGGAAAAACATCCAAAATTTTTCCAAATCAAGACTATACCTATTAGTGTGATATGAGAATTTCATCTTATCCAACCCTAAACCAAACCCCAATTTTAACTTGAACATAAGTGTGTCCTGAACTCTAACCCTAACCCTAACCCTATGGGCCCATTCACTCTAATGATTCTCATAGACTATAATGGAGAATGGAAAAACATCCAAAATTTTTCCAAATCAAGAGTATACCCTTCAGTGTGATATGAGAATTTCATCTTATCCAACCCTAAACCAAACCCCAATTTTAACTTGAACGTAAGGGTGTCCTGAACTCTAACCCTAACCCTAACCCTAACCCTATGGGCCCATTCACTCTAATGATTCTCATAGACTATAATGGAGAATGGAAAAACATCCAAAATTTTTCCAAATCAAGAGTATACCTTTCAGAGTGAAATGAGAATTTCATCTTATCCAACCCTAAACCAAACCCCAATTTTAACTTGAACGTAAGTGTGTCCTGAACTCTAACCCTAACCCTAACCCATGGGCACATTCACTCTAATGATTCTCCTAGACTATAATGGAGAATGGAAAAACATCCAAAATTTTTCCAAATCTGGAGTATACCTTTCAATGTGATATGAAAATTTCATCTTATCCAACCCTAAACCAAACCCCAATTTTAACTTGAACGTAGTTGTGTCCTGAACTCTAACCCTAACCCTAACCCTAACCCTATGGGCCCACTCACTCTAATGATTCTCATAGACTATAATGGAGAATGGAAAAACATCCAAAATTTTTCCAAATCAAGAGTATACCCTTCAGTGTGATATGAAAATTTCATCTTATCCGACCCTAAACCAAACCCCAATTTTAACTTGAACGTAAGTGTGTCCTGAACTCTAACCCTAACCCTAACCCTATGGGCCCATTCACTCTAATGATCCTCATAGACTATAATGGAGAATGGAAAAACATCCAAAAATTTTCCAAATCAAGAGTATACCCTTCAGTGTGATATGAGAATTTCATCTTATCCAACCCTAAACCAAACCCCAATTTTAACTTGAACGTAAGGGTGTCCTGAACTCTAACCCTAACCCTAACCGTAACCCTATGGGCCCATTCACTCTAATGATTCTCATAGACTATAATGGAGAATGGAAAAACATCCAAAATTTTTCCAAATCAAGAGTATACCCTTCAGTGTGATATGAGAATTTCATCTTATCCAACCCTAAACCAAACCCCAATTTTAACTTGAACGTGTGTCCTGAACTCTAACCCTAACCCTAACCCTATGGGCCCATTCACTCTAATGATTCTCATAGACTATAATGGAGAATGGAAAAACATCCAAAATTTTTCCAAATCAAGAGTATACCCTTCAGTGTGATATGAGAATTTCATCTTATCCAACCCTAAACCAAACCCCAATTTTAAGTTGAACGTAAGTGTGTCCTGAACCCTAACCCTAACCCTAACCCTAACCCTATGGGCCCATTCACACTAATGATTCTCCTAGACTATAATGGAGAATAGAAAAACATCCAAATTTTTTCCAAATCAAGACTATACCTATTAGTGTGATATGAAAATTCCATCTTATCCAACCCTAAACCAAACCCCTATTTTAACTTGAACGTAAGTGTGTCCTGAACTCTAACCCTAACCCTAACACTATGGGCCCATTCACTCTAATGATTCTCATAGACTATAATGGAGAATGGAAAAACATCCAAAATTTTTCCAAATCAAGAGTATACCTTTCAGTGTGATATGAGAATTTCATCTTATCCAACCCTAAACCAAACCCCAATTTTAACTTGAACGTAAGTGTGTCCTGAACTCTAACCCTAACCCTAACCGTATGGGCCCATTCACTCTAATGATTCTCATAGACTATAATGGAGAATGGAAAAACATCCAAAATTTTTCCAAATCTGGAGTATACCTTACAATGTGATATGAAAACTTCATCTTATCCAACCCTAAACCAAACCCCAAATTTAACTTGAACGTAAGTGTGTCCTGAACTCTAACCCTAACCCTAACCCTATGGGCCCATTCACTCTAATGATTCTCATAGACTATAATGGAGAATGGAAAAACATCCAAAATTTTTCCAAATCAAGAGTATACCCTTCAGTGTGATATGAGAATTTCATCTTATCTAACCCTAAACCAAACCCCAATTTTAACTTGAACGTAAGTGTGTCCTGAACTCTAACCCTAACCCTAACCCTAACCCTATGGGCCGATTCACTCTAATGATTCTCATAGACTATAATGGAGAATGGAAAAACATCCAAAATTTTTCCAAATCAAGACTATACCTATTAGTGTGATATGAGAATTTCATCTTATCCAACCCTAAACCAAACCCCAATTTTAATTTGAACATAAGTGTGTCCTGAACCCTAACCCTAACCCTATGGGCCCATTCACTCTAATGATTCTCATAGACTATAATGGAGAATGGAAAAACATCCAAAATTTTTCCAAATCAAGAGTATACCCTTCAGTGTGATATGAGAATTTCATGTTATCCAACCCTAAACCAAACCCCAGTTTTAACTTGAACGTAAGTGTGTCCTGAACTCTAACCCTAACCCTAACCCTAACCCTATGGGCCCATTCACTCTAATGATTCTCATAGACTATAATGGAGAATGGAAAAACATCCAAAATTTTTCCAAATCAAGAGTATACCCTTCAGTGTGATATGAGAATTTCATCTTATCCAACCCTAAACCAAACCCCAATTTTAACTTGAACGTAAGTGTGTCCTGAACTCTAACCCTAACCCCAACCCTAACCCTATGGGCCCATTCACTCTAATGATTCTCCTAGACTATAATGGAGAATGGAAAAACATCCAAAATTTTTCCAAATCTGGAGTATACCTTTCAATGTGATATGAAAATTTCATCTTATCCAACCCTAAACCAAACCCCAATTTTAACTTGAACGTAGTTGTGTCCTGAACTCTAAACCTAACCCTAACCCTATGGGCCCATTCACTCTAATGATTCTCATAGACTATAATGGAGAATGGAAAAGCATCCAAAATTTTTCCAAATCAAGAGTATACCCTTCAGTGTGATATGAGAATTTCATCTTATCCAACCCTAAACCAAACCCCAATTTTAACTTGAACGTAAGTGTGTCCTGAACTCTAACCCTAACCCTAACCCATGGGCCCATTCACTCTAATGATTCTCCTAGACTATAATGGAGAATGGAAAAACATCCAAAATTTTTCCAAATCTGGAGTATACCTTTCAATGTCATATGAAAATTTCATCTTATCCAACCCTAAACCAAACCCCAATTTTAACTTGAACGTAGTTGTGTGCTGAACTCTAACCCTAACCCTAACCCTAACCCTATGGGCCCATTCACTCTAATGATTCTCATAGACTATAATGGAGAATGGAAAAACATCCAAAATTTTTCCAAATCAAGAGTATACCCTTCAGTGTGATATGAAAATTTCATCTTATCCGACCCTAAACCAAACCCCAATTTTAACTTGAACGTAAGTGTGTCCTGAACTCTAACCCTAACCCTAACCCTATGGGCCCATTCACTCTAATGATCCTCATAGACTATAATGGAGAATGGAAAAACATCCAAAATTTTTCCAAATCAAGAGTATACCCTTCAGTGTGATATGAGAATTTCATCTTATCCAACCCTAAACCAAACCCCAATTTTAACTTGAACGTAAGGGTGTCCTGAACTCTAACCCTAACCCTAACCCTAACCCTATGGGCCCATTCACTCTAATGATTCTCATAGACTATAATGGAGAATGGAAAAACATCCAAAATTTTTCCAAATCAAGAGTATACCCTTCAGTGTGATATGAGAATTTCATCTTATCCAACCCTAAACCAAACCCCAATTTTAACTTGAACGTAAGTGTGTCCTGAACTCTAACCCTAACCCTAACCCTATGGGCCCATTCACTCTAATGATTCTCATAGACTATAATGGAGAATGGAAAAACATCCAAAATTTTTCCAAATCAAGAGTATACCCTTCAGTGTGATATGAGAATTTCATCTTATCCAACCCTAAACCAAACCCCAATTTTAAGTTGAACGTAAGTGTGTCCTGAACTCTAACCCTAACCCTAACCCTAACCCTATGGGCCCATTCACACTAATGATTCTCCTAGACTATAATGGAGAATAGAAAAACATCCAAATTTTTTCCAAATCAAGACTATACCTATTAGTGTGATATGAAAATTCCATCTTATCCAACCCTAAACCAAACCCCTATTTTAACTTGAACGTAAGTGTGTCCTGAACTCTAACCCTAACCCTAACACTATGGGCCCATTCACTCTAATGATTCTCATAGACTATAATGGAGAATGGAAAAACATCCAAAATTTTTCCAAATCAAGAGTATACCCTTCAGTGTGATATGAGAATTTCATCTTATCCAACCCTAAACCAAACCCCAATTTTAACTTGAACGTAAGTGTGTCCTGAACTCTAACCCTAACCCTAACCGTATGGGCCCATTCACTCTAATGATTCTCATAGACTATAATGGAGAATGGAAAAACATCCAAAATTTTTCCAAATCTGGAGTATACCTTTCAATGTGATATGAAAATTTCATCTTATCCAACCCTAAACCAAACCCCAATTTTAACTTGAACGTAAGTGTGTCCTGAACTCTAACCCTAACCCTAACCCTATGGGCCCATTCACTCTAATGATTCTCATAGACTATAATGGAGAATGGAAAAACATCCAAAATTTTTCCAAATCAAGAGTATACCCTTCAGTGTGATATGAGAATTTCATCTTATCTAACCCTAAACCAAACCCCAATTTTAACTTGAACGTAAGTGTGTCCTGAACTCTAACCCTAACCCTAACCCTAACCCTATGGGCCCATTCACTCTAATGATTCTCATAGACTATAATGGAGAATGGAAAAACATCCAAAATTTTTCCAAATCAAGAGTATACCCTTCAGTGTGATATGAGAATTTCATCTTATCCAACCCTAAACCAAACCCCAATTTTAACTTGAACGTAAGTGTGTCCTGAACTCTAACCCTAACCCCAACCCTAACCCTATGGGCCCATTCACTCTAATGATTCTCCTAGACTATAATGGAGAATGGAAAAACATCCAAAATTTTTCCAAATCTGGAGTATACCTTTCAATGTGATATGAAAATTTCATCTTATCCAACCCTAAACCAAACCCCAATTTTAACTTGAACGTAGTTGTGTCCTGAACTCTAACCCTAACCCTAACCCTATGGGCCCATTCACTCTAATGATTCTCATAGACTATAATGGAGAATGGAAAAGCATCCAAAATTTTTCCAAATCAAGAGTATACCCTTCAGTGTGATATGAGAATTTCATCTTATCCAACCCTAAACCAAACCCCAATTTTAACTTGAACGTAAGTGTGTCCTGAACTCTAACCCTAACCCTAACCCTATGGGCCCATTCACTCTAATGATTCTCATAGACTATAATGGAGAATGGAAAAACATCCAAAATTTTTCCAAATCAAGAGTATACCCTTCAGTGTGATATGAGAATTTCATCTTATCCAACCCTAAACCAAACCCCAATTTTAACTTGAACGTAAGTGTGTCCTGAACTCTAACCCTAACCCTAACCCTATGGGCCCATTCACTCTAATGATTCTCATAGACTATAATGGAGAATGGAAAAACATCCAAAATTTTTCCAAATCAAGAGTATACCCTTCAGTGTGATATGAGAATTTCATCTTATCCAACCCTAAACCAAACCCCAATTTTAAGTTGAACGTAAGTGTGTCCTGAACTCTAACCCTAACCCTAACCCTAACCCTATGGGCCCATTCACACTAATGATTCTCCTAAACTATAATGGAGAATAGAAAAACATCCAAATTTTTTCCAAATCAAGACTATACCTATTAGTGTGATATGAAAATTCCATCTTATCCAACCCTAAACCAAACCCCTATTTTAACTTGAACATAAGTGTGTCCTGAACTCTAACCCTAACCCTAACACTATGGGCCCATTCACTCTAATGATTCTCATAGACTATAATGGAGAATGGAAAAACATCCAAAAGTTTTCCAAATCAAGAGTATACCCTTCAGTGTGATATGAGAATTTCATCTTATCCAACCCTAAACCAAACCCCAATTTTAACTTGAACGTAAGTGTGTCCTGAACTCTAACCCTAACCCTAACCGTATGGGCCCATTCACTCTAATGATTCTCATAGACTATAATGGAGAATGGAAAAACATCCAAAATTTTTCCAAATCTGGAGTATACCTTTCAATGTGATATGAAAATTTCATCTTATCCAACCCTAAACCAAACCCCAATTTTAACTTGAACGTAAGTGTGTCCTGAACTCTAACCCTAACCCTAACCCTATGGGCCCATTCACTCTAATGATTCTCATAGACTATAATGGAGAATGGAAAAACATCCAAAATTTTTCCAAATCAAGAGTATACCCTTCAGTGTGATATGAGAATTTCATCTTATCTAACCCTAAACCAAACCCCAATTTTAACTTGAACGTAAGTGTGTCCTGAACTCTAACCCTAACCCTAACCCTATGGGCCCATTCACTCTAATGATTCTCATAGACTATAATGGAGAATGGAAAAACATCCAAAATTTTTCCAAATCAAGACTATACCTATTAGTGTGATATGAGAATTTCATCTTATCCAACCCTAAACCAAACCCCAATTTTAACTTGAACATAAGTGTGTCCTGAACCCTAACCCTAACCCTATGGGCCCATTCACTCTAATGATTCTCATAGACTATAATGGAGAATGGAAAAACATCCAAAATTTTTCCAAATCAAGAGTATACCCTTCAGTGTGATATGAGAATTTCATCTTATCCAACCCTAAACCAAACCCCAATTTTAACTTGAACGTAAGGGTGTCCTGAACTCTAACCCTAACCCTAACCCTAACCCTATGGGCCCATTCACTCTAATGATTCTCATAGACTATAATGGAGAATGGAAAAACTTCCAAAATTTTTCCAAATCAAGAGTATACCCTTCAATGTGATATGAGAATTTCATCTTATCCAACCCTAAACGAAACCCCAATTTTAACTTGAACGTAAGGGTGTCCTGAACTCTAACCCTAACCCTAACCCTATGGGCCCATTCACTCTAATGATTCTCAAAGACTATAATGGAGAATGGAAAAACATCCAAAATTTTTCCAAATCAAGAGTATATCCTTCAGTGTGATATGAGAATTTCATCTTATCCAACCCTAAACCAAACCCCAATTTTAACTTGAACGTAAGTGTGTCCTGAACTCTAACCCTAACCCTAACCCTATGGGCCCATTCACTCTAATGATTCTCATAGACTATAATGGAGAATGGAAAATCATCCAAAATTTTTCCAAATCAAGAGTATACCCTTCAGTGTGATATGAGAATTTCATCTTATCCAACCCTAAACCAAACCCCAATTTTAACTTGAACGTAAGGGTGTCCTGAACTCTAACCCTAACCCTAACCCTAACCCTATGGGCCCATTCACTCTAATGATTCTCATTGACTATAATGGAGAATGGAAAAACATCCAAAATTTTTCCAAATCAAGACTATACCCTTTAGTGTGATATGAAAATTTCATCTTATCCAACCCTAAACCAAACCCCAATTTTAACTTGAACGTAAGTGTGTCCTGAACTCTAACCCTAACCCTAACCCTAACCCTATGGGCCCATTCACTCTAATGATTCTCTTAGACTATAATGGAGAATGGAAAAACATCCAAAATTTTTCCAAATCAAGAGTATACCCTTCAGTGTGATATGAGAATTTCATCTTATCCAACCCTAAACCAAACCCCAATTTTAACTTGAACGTAAGTGTGTCCGGAACTCTAACCCTAACCCTAACCCTAACCCTATGGGCCCATTCACTCTAATGATTCTCATAGACTATAATGGAGAATGGAAAAACATCCAAAATTTTTCCAAATCAAGACTATACCTATTAGTGTGATATGAGAATTTCATCTTATCCAACCCTAAACCAAACCCCAATTTTAACTTGAACATAAGTGTGTCCTGAACTCTAACCCTAACCCTAACCCTATGGGCCCATTCACTCTAATGATTCTCATAGACTATAATGGAGAATGGAAAAACATCCAAAATTTTTCCAAATCAAGAGTATACCCTTCAGTGTGATATGAGAATTTCATCTTATCCAACCCTAAACCAAACCCCAATTTTAACTTGAACGTAAGGGTGTCCTGAACTCTAACCCTAACCCTAACCCTAACCCTATGGGCCCATTCACTCTAATGATTCTCATAGACTATAATGGAGAATGGAAAAACATCCAAAATTTTTCCAAATCAAGAGTATACCTTTCAGAGTGAAATGAGAATTTCATCTTATCCAACCCTAAACCAAACCCCAATTTTAACTTGAACGTAAGTGTGTCCTGAACTCTAACCCTAACCCTAACCCATGGGCACATTCACTCTAATGATTCTCCTAGACTATAATGGAGAATGGAAAAACATCCAAAATTTTTCCAAATCTGGAGTATACCTTTCAATGTGATATGAAAATTTCATCTTATCCGACCCTAAACCAAACCCCAATTTTAACTTGAACGTAAGTGTGTCCTGAACTCTAACCCTAACCCTAACCCTATGGGCCCATTCACTCTAATGATCCTCATAGACTATAATGGAGAATGGAAAAACATCCAAAATTTTTCCAAATCAAGAGTATACCCTTCAGTGTGATATGAGAATTTCATCTTATCCAACCCTAAACCAAACCCCAATTTTAACTTGAACGTAGTTGTGTCCTGAACTCTAACCCTAACCCTAACCCTAACCCTATGGGCCCACTCACTCTAATGATTCTCATAGACTATAATGGAGAATGGAAAAACATCCAAAATTTTTCCAAATCAAGAGTATACCCTTCAGTGTGATATGAAAATTTCATCTTATCCGACCCTAAACCAAACCCCAATTTTAACTTGAACGTAAGTGTGTCCTGAACTCTAACCCTAACCCTAACCCTATGGGCCCATTCACTCTAATGATCCTCATAGACTATAATGGAGAATGGAAAAACATCCAAAATTTTTCCAAATCAAGAGTATACCCTTCAGTGTGATATGAGAATTTCATCTTATCCAACCCTAAACCAAACCCCAATTTTAACTTGAACGTAAGGGTGTCCTGAACTCTAACCCTAACCCTAACCGTAACCCTATGGGCCCATTCACTCTAATGATTCTCATAGACTATAATGGAGAATGGAAAAACATCCAAAATTTTTCCAAATCAAGAGTATACCCTTCAGTGTGATATGAGAATTTCATCTTATCCAACCCTAAACCAAACCCCAATTTTAACTTGAACGTGTGTCCTGAACTCTAACCCTAACCCTAACCCTATGGGCCCATTCACTCTAATGATTCTCATAGACTATAATGGAGAATGGAAAAACATCCAAAATTTTTCCAAATCTGGAGTATACCTTTCAATGTGATATGAAAATTTCATCTTATCCAACCCTAAACCAAACCCCAATTTTAACTTGAACGTAAGTGTGTCCTGAACTCTAACCCTAACCCTAACCCTATGGGCCCATTCACTCTAATGATTCTCATAGACTATAATGGAGAATGGAAAAACATCCAAAATTTTTCCAAATCAAGAGTATACCCTTCAGTGTGATATGAGAATTTCATCTTATCCAACCCTAAACCAAACCCCAATTTTAAGTTGAACGTAAGTGTGTCCTGAACTCTAACCCTAACCCTAACCCTAACCCTATGGGCCCATTCACACTAATGATTCTCCTAAACTATAATGGAGAATAGAAAAACATCCAAATTTTTTCCAAATCAAGACTATACCTATTAGTGTGATATGAAAATTCCATCTTATCCAACCCTAAACCAAACCCCTATTTTAACTTGAACATAAGTGTGTCCTGAACTCTAACCCTAACCCTAACACTATGGGCCCATTCACTCTAATGATTCTCATAGACTATAATGGAGAATGGAAAAACATCCAAAAGTTTTCCAAATCAAGAGTATACCCTTCAGTGTGATATGAGAATTTCATCTTATCCAACCCTAAACCAAACCCCAATTTTAACTTGAACGTAAGTGTGTCCTGAACTCTAACCCTAACCCTAACCGTATGGGCCCATTCACTCTAATGATTCTCATAGACTATAATGGAGAATGGAAAAACATCCAAAATTTTTCCAAATCTGGAGTATACCTTTCAATGTGATATGAAAATTTCATCTTATCCAACCCTAAACCAAACCCCAATTTTAACTTGAACGTAAGTGTGTCCTGAACTCTAACCCTAACCCTAACCCTATGGGCCCATTCACTCTAATGATTCTCATAGACTATAATGGAGAATGGAAAAACATCCAAAATTTTTCCAAATCAAGAGTATACCCTTCAGTGTGATATGAGAATTTCATCTTATCTAACCCTAAACCAAACCCCAATTTTAACTTGAACGTAAGTGTGTCCTGAACTCTAACCCTAACCCTAACCCTATGGGCCCATTCACTCTAATGATTCTCATAGACTATAATGGAGAATGGAAAAACATCCAAAATTTTTCCAAATCAAGACTATACCTATTAGTGTGATATGAGAATTTCATCTTATCCAACCCTAAACCAAACCCCAATTTTAACTTGAACATAAGTGTGTCCTGAACCCTAACCCTAACCCTATGGGCCCATTCACTCTAATGATTCTCATAGACTATAATGGAGAATGGAAAAACATCCAAAATTTTTCCAAATCAAGAGTATACCCTTCAGTGTGATATGAGAATTTCATCTTATCCAACCCTAAACCAAACCCCAATTTTAACTTGAACGTAAGGGTGTCCTGAACTCTAACCCTAACCCTAACCCTAACCCTAACCCTATGGGCCCATTCACTCTAATGATTCTCATAGACTATAATGGAGAATGGAAAAACTTCCAAAATTTTTCCAAATCAAGAGTATACCCTTCAATGTGATATGAGAATTTCATCTTATCCAACCCTAAACGAAACCCCAATTTTAACTTGAACGTAAGGGTGTCCTGAACTCTAACCCTAACCCTAACCCTATGGGCCCATTCACTCTAATGATTCTCAAAGACTATAATGGAGAATGGAAAAACATCCAAAATTTTTCCAAATCAAGAGTATATCCTTCAGTGTGATATGAGAATTTCATCTTATCCAACCCTAAACCAAACCCCAATTTTAACTTGAACGTAAGTGTGTCCTGAACTCTAACCCTAACCCTAACCCTATGGGCCCATTCACTCTAATGATTCTCATAGACTATAATGGAGAATGGAAAATCATCCAAAATTTTTCCAAATCAAGAGTATACCCTTCAGTGTGATATGAGAATTTCATCTTATCCAACCCTAAACCAAACCCCAATTTTAACTTGAACGTAAGGGTGTCCTGAACTCTAACCCTAACCCTAACCCTAACCCTATGGGCCCATTCACTCTAATGATTCTCATTGACTATAATGGAGAATGGAAAAACATCCAAAATTTTTCCAAATCAAGACTATACCCTTTAGTGTGATATGAAAATTTCATCTTATCCAACCCTAAACCAAACCCCAATTTTAACTTGAACGTAAGTGTGTCCTGAACTCTAACCCTAACCCTAACCCTAACCCTATGGGCCCATTCACTCTAATGATTCTCTTAGACTATAATGGAGAATGGAAAAACATCCAAAATTTTTCCAAATCAAGAGTATACCCTTCAGTGTGATATGAGAATTTCATCTTATCCAACCCTAAACCAAACCCCAATTTTAACTTGAACGTAAGTGTGTCCGGAACTCTAACCCTAACCCTAACCCTAACCCTATGGGCCCATTCACTCTAATGATTCTCATAGACTATAATGGAGAATGGAAAAACATCCAAAATTTTTCCAAATCAAGACTATACCTATTAGTGTGATATGAGAATTTCATCTTATCCAACCCTAAACCAAACCCCAATTTTAACTTGAACATAAGTGTGTCCTGAACTCTAACCCTAACCCTAACCCTATGGGCCCATTCACTCTAATGATTCTCATAGACTATAATGGAGAATGGAAAAACATCCAAAATTTTTCCAAATCAAGAGTATACCCTTCAGTGTGATATGAGAATTTCATCTTATCCAACCCTAAACCAAACCCCAATTTTAACTTGAACGTAAGGGTGTCCTGAACTCTAACCCTAACCCTAACCCTATGGGCCCATTCACTCTAATGATTCTCATAGACTATAATGGAGAATGGAAAAACATCCAAAATTTTTCCAAATCAAGAGTATACCTTTCAGAGTGAAATGAGAATTTCATCTTATCCAACCCTAAACCAAACCCCAATTTTAACTTGAACGTAAGTGTGTCCTGAACTCTAACCCTAACCCTAACCCATGGGCACATTCACTCTAATGATTCTCCTAGACTATAATGGAGAATGGAAAAACATCCAAAATTTTTCCAAATCTGGAGTATACCTTTCAATGTGATATGAAAATTTCATCTTATCCAACCCTAAACCAAACCCCAATTTTAACTTGAACGTAGTTGTGTCCTGAACTCTAACCCTAACCCTAACCCTAACCCTATGGGCCCACTCACTCTAATGATTCTCATAGACTATAATGGAGAATGGAAAAACATCCAAAATTTTTCCAAATCAAGAGTATACCCTTCAGTGTGATATGAAAATTTCATCTTATCCGACCCTAAACCAAACCCCAATTTTAACTTGAACGTAAGTGTGTCCTGAACTCTAACCCTAACCCTAACCCTATGGGCCCATTCACTCTAATGATCCTCATAGACTATAATGGAGAATGGAAAAACATCCAAAATTTTTCCAAATCAAGAGTATACCCTTCAGTGTGATATGAGAATTTCATCTTATCCAACCCTAAACCAAACCCCAATTTTAACTTGAACGTAAGGGTGTCCTGAACTCTAACCCTAACCCTAACCGTAACCCTATGGGCCCATTCACTCTAATGATTCTCATAGACTATAATGGAGAATGGAAAAACATCCAAAATTTTTCCAAATCAAGAGTATACCCTTCAGTGTGATATGAGAATTTCATCTTATCCAACCCTAAACCAAACCCCAATTTTAACTTGAACGTGTGTCCTGAACTCTAACCCTAACCCTAACCCTATGGGCCCATTCACTCTAATGATTCTCATAGACTATAATGGAGAATGGAAAAACATCCAAAATTTTTCCAAATCAAGAGTATACCCTTCAGTGTGATATGAGAATTTCATCTTATCCAACCCTAAACCAAACCCCAATTTTAAGTTGAACGTAAGTGTGTCCTGAACTCTAACCCTAACCCTAACCCTATGGGCCCATTCACACTAATGATTCTCCTAGACTATAATGGAGAATAGAAAAACATCCAAATTTTTTCCAAATCAAGACTATACCTATTAGTGTGATATTAATATTCCATCTTATCCAACCCTAAACCAAACCCCTATTTTAACTTGAACGTAAGTGTGTCCTGAACTCTAACCCTAACCCTAACACTATGGGCCCATTCACTCTAATGATTCTCATAGACTATAATGGAGAATGGAAAAACATCCAAAATTTTTCCAAATCAAGAGTATACCTTTCAGTGTGATATGAGAATTTCATCTTATCCAACCCTAAACCAAACCCCAATTTTAACTTGAACGTAAGTGTGTCCTGAACTCTAACCCTAACCCTAACCGTATGGGCCCATTCACTCTAATGATTCTCATAGACTATAATGGAGAATGGAAAAACATCCAAAATTTTTCCAAATCTGGAGTATACCTTACAATGTGATATGAAAACTTCATCTTATCCAACCCTAAACCAAACCCCAATTTTAACTTGAACGTAAGTGTGTCCTGAACTCTAACCCTAACCCTAACCCTATGGGCCCATTCACTCTAATGATTCTCATAGACTATAATGGAGAATGGAAAAACATCCAAAATTTTTCCATATCAAGAGTATACCCTTCAGTGTGATATGAGAATTTCATCTTATCTAACCCTAAACCAAACCCCAATTTTAACTTGAACGTAAGTGTGTCCTGAACTCTAACCCTAACCCTAACCCTAACCCTATGGGCCCATTCACTCTAATGATTCTCATAGACTATAATGGAGAATGGAAAAACATCCAAAATTTTTCCAAATCAAGACTATACCTATTAGTGTGATATGAGAATTTCATCTTATCCAACCCTAAACCAAACCCCAATTTTAATTTGAACATAAGTGTGTCCTGAACCCTAACCCTAACCCTATGGGCCCATTCACTCTAATGATTCTCATAGACTATAATGGAGAATGGAAAAACATCCAAAATTTTTCCAAATCAAGAGTATACCCTTCAGTGTGATATGAGAATTTCATGTTATCCAACCCTAAACCAAACCCCAGTTTTAACTTGAACGTAAGTGTGTCCTGAACTCTAACCCTAACCCTAACCCTAACCCTATGGGCCCATTCACTCTAATGATTCTCATAGACTATAATGGAGAATGGAAAAACATCCAAAATTTTTCCAAATCAAGAGTATACCCTTCAGTGTGATATGAGAATTTCATCTTATCCAACCCTAAACCAAACCCCAATTTTAACTTGAACGTAAGTGTGTCCTGAACTCTAACCCTAACCCCAACCCTAACCCTATGGGCCCATTCACTCTAATGATTCTCCTAGACTATAATGGAGAATGGAAAAACATCCAAAATTTTTCCAAATCTGGAGTATACCTTTCAATGTGATATGAAAATTTCATCTTATCCAACCCTAAACCAAACCCCAATTTTAACTTGAACGTAGTTGTGTCCTGAACTCTAAACCTAACCCTAACCCTATGGGCCCATTCACTCTAATGATTCTCATAGACTATAATGGAGAATGGAAAAGCATCCAAAATTTTTCCAAATCAAGAGTATACCCTTCAGTGTGATATGAGAATTTCATCTTATCCAACCCTAAACCAAACCCCAATTTTAACTTGAACGTAAGTGTGTCCTGAACTCTAACCCTAACCCTAACCCATGGGCCCATTCACTCTAATGATTCTCCTAGACTATAATGGAGAATGGAAAAACATCCAAAATTTTTCCAAATCTGGAGTATACCTTTCAATGTCATATGAAAATTTCATCTTATCCAACCCTAAACCAAACCCCAATTTTAACTTGAACGTAGTTGTGTGCTGAACTCTAACCCTAACCCTAACCCTAACCCTATGGGCCCATTCACTCTAATGATTCTCATAGACTATAATGGAGAATGGAAAAACATCCAAAATTTTTCCAAATCAAGAGTATACCCTTCAGTGTGATATGAAAATTTCATCTTATCCGACCCTAAACCAAACCCCAATTTTAACTTGAACGTAAGTGTGTCCTGAACTCTAACCCTAACCCTAACCCTATGGGCCCATTCACTCTAATGATCCTCATAGACTATAATGGAGAATGGAAAAACATCCAAAATTTTTCCAAATCAAGAGTATACCCTTCAGTGTGATATGAGAATTTCATCTTATCCAACCCTAAACCAAACCCCAATTTTAACTTGAACGTAAGGGTGTCCTGAACTCTAACCCTAACCCTAACCCTAACCCTATGGGCCCATTCACTCTAATGATTCTCATAGACTATAATGGAGAATGGAAAAACATCCAAAATTTTTCCAAATCAAGAGTATACCCTTCAGTGTGATATGAGAATTTCATCTTATCCAACCCTAAACCAAACCCCAATTTTAACTTGAACGTAAGTGTGTCCTGAACTCTAACCCTAACCCTAACCCTATGGGCCCATTCACTCTAATGATTCTCATAGACTATAATGGAGAATGGAAAAACATCCAAAATTTTTCCAAATCAAGAGTATACCCTTCAGTGTGATATGAGAATTTCATCTTATCCAACCCTAAACCAAACCCCAATTTTAAGTTGAACGTAAGTGTGTCCTGAACTCTAACCCTAACCCTAACCCTAACCCTATGGGCCCATTCACACTAATGATTCTCCTAGACTATAATGGAGAATAGAAAAACATCCAAATTTTTTCCAAATCAAGACTATACCTATTAGTGTGATATGAAAATTCCATCTTATCCAACCCTAAACCAAACCCCTATTTTAACTTGAACGTAAGTGTGTCCTGAACTCTAACCCTAACCCTAACACTATGGGCCCATTCACTCTAATGATTCTCATAGACTATAATGGAGAATGGAAAAACATCCAAAATTTTTCCAAATCAAGAGTATACCCTTCAGTGTGATATGAGAATTTCATCTTATCCAACCCTAAACCAAACCCCAATTTTAACTTGAACGTAAGTGTGTCCTGAACTCTAACCCTAACCCTAACCGTATGGGCCCATTCACTCTAATGATTCTCATAGACTATAATGGAGAATGGAAAAACATCCAAAATTTTTCCAAATCTGGAGTATACCTTTCAATGTGATATGAAAATTTCATCTTATCCAACCCTAAACCAAACCCCAATTTTAACTTGAACGTAAGTGTGTCCTGAACTCTAACCCTAACCCTAACCCTATGGGCCCATTCACTCTAATGATTCTCATAGACTATAATGGAGAATGGAAAAACATCCAAAATTTTTCCAAATCAAGAGTATACCCTTCAGTGTGATATGAGAATTTCATCTTATCCAACCCTAAACCAAACCCCAATTTTAACTTGAACGTAAGGGTGTCCTGAACTCTAACCCTAACCCTAACCCTAACCCTATGGGCCCATTCACTCTAATGATTCTCATAGACTATAATGGAGAATGGAAAAACATCCAAAATTTTTCCAAATCAAGAGTATACCCTTCAGTGTGATATGAGAATTTCATCTTATCCAACCCTAAACCAAACCCCAATTTTAACTTGAACGTAAGTGTGTCCTGAACTCTAACCCTAACCCTAACCCTATGGGCCCATTCACTCTAATGATTCTCATAGACTATAATGGAGAATGGAAAAACATCCAAAATTTTTCCAAATCAAGAGTATACCCTTCAGTGTGATATGAGAATTTCATCTTATCCAACCCTAAACCAAACCCCAATTTTAAGTTGAACGTAAGTGTGTCCTGAACTCTAACCCTAACCCTAACCCTAACCCTATGGGCCCATTCACACTAATGATTCTCCTAGACTATAATGGAGAATAGAAAAACATCCAAATTTTTTCCAAATCAAGACTATACCTATTAGTGTGATATGAAAATTCCATCTTATCCAACCCTAAACCAAACCCCTATTTTAACTTGAACGTAAGTGTGTCCTGAACTCTAACCCTAACCCTAACACTATGGGCCCATTCACTCTAATGATTCTCATAGACTATAATGGAGAATGGAAAAACATCCAAAATTTTTCCAAATCAAGAGTATACCCTTCAGTGTGATATGAGAATTTCATCTTATCCAACCCTAAACCAAACCCCAATTTTAACTTGAACGTAAGTGTGTCCTGAACTCTAACCCTAACCCTAACCGTATGGGCCCATTCACTCTAATGATTCTCATAGACTATAATGGAGAATGGAAAAACATCCAAAATTTTTCCAAATCTGGAGTATACCTTTCAATGTGATATGAAAATTTCATCTTATCCAACCCTAAACCAAACCCCAATTTTAACTTGAACGTAAGTGTGTCCTGAACTCTAACCCTAACCCTAACCCTATGGGCCCATTCACTCTAATGATTCTCATAGACTATAATGGAGAATGGAAAAACATCCAAAATTTTTCCAAATCAAGAGTATACCCTTCAGTGTGATATGAGAATTTCATCTTATCTAACCCTAAACCAAACCCCAATTTTAACTTGAACGTAAGTGTGTCCTGAACTCTAACCCTAACCCTAACCCTAACCCTATGGGCCCATTCACTCTAATGATTCTCATAGACTATAATGGAGAATGGAAAAACATCCAAAATTTTTCCAAATCAAGAGTATACCCTTCAGTGTGATATGAGAATTTCATCTTATCCAACCCTAAACCAAACCCCAATTTTAACTTGAACGTAAGTGTGTCCTGAACTCTAACCCTAACCCCAACCCTAACCCTATGGGCCCATTCACTCTAATGATTCTCCTAGACTATAATGGAGAATGGAAAAACATCCAAAATTTTTCCAAATCTGGAGTATACCTTTCAATGTGATATGAAAATTTCATCTTATCCAACCCTAAACCAAACCCCAATTTTAACTTGAACGTAGTTGTGTCCTGAACTCTAACCCTAACCCTAACCCTATGGGCCCATTCACTCTAATGATTCTCATAGACTATAATGGAGAATGGAAAAGCATCCAAAATTTTTCCAAATCAAGAGTATACCCTTCAGTGTGATATGAGAATTTCATCTTATCCAACCCTAAACCAAACCCCAATTTTAACTTGAACGTAAGTGTGTCCTGAACTCTAACCCTAACCCTAACCCTATGGGCCCATTCACTCTAATGATTCTCATAGACTATAATGGAGAATGGAAAAACATCCAAAATTTTTCCAAATCAAGAGTATACCCTTCAGTGTGATATGAGAATTTCATCTTATCCAACCCTAAACCAAACCCCAATTTTAACTTGAACGTAAGTGTGTCCTGAACTCTAACCCTAACCCTAACCCTATGGGCCCATTCACTCTAATGATTCTCATAGACTATAATGGAGAATGGAAAAACATCCAAAATTTTTCCAAATCAAGAGTATACCCTTCAGTGTGATATGAGAATTTCATCTTATCCAACCCTAAACCAAACCCCAATTTTAAGTTGAACGTAAGTGTGTCCTGAACTCTAACCCTAACCCTAACCCTAACCCTATGGGCCCATTCACACTAATGATTCTCCTAAACTATAATGGAGAATAGAAAAACATCCAAATTTTTTCCAAATCAAGACTATACCTATTAGTGTGATATGAAAATTCCATCTTATCCAACCCTAAACCAAACCCCTATTTTAACTTGAACATAAGTGTGTCCTGAACTCTAACCCTAACCCTAACACTATGGGCCCATTCACTCTAATGATTCTCATAGACTATAATGGAGAATGGAAAAACATCCAAAAGTTTTCCAAATCAAGAGTATACCCTTCAGTGTGATATGAGAATTTCATCTTATCCAACCCTAAACCAAACCCCAATTTTAACTTGAACGTAAGTGTGTCCTGAACTCTAACCCTAACCCTAACCGTATGGGCCCATTCACTCTAATGATTCTCATAGACTATAATGGAGAATGGAAAAACATCCAAAATTTTTCCAAATCTGGAGTATACCTTTCAATGTGATATGAAAATTTCATCTTATCCAACCCTAAACCAAACCCCAATTTTAACTTGAACGTAAGTGTGTCCTGAACTCTAACCCTAACCCTAACCCTATGGGCCCATTCACTCTAATGATTCTCATAGACTATAATGGAGAATGGAAAAACATCCAAAATTTTTCCAAATCAAGAGTATACCCTTCAGTGTGATATGAGAATTTCATCTTATCTAACCCTAAACCAAACCCCAATTTTAACTTGAACGTAAGTGTGTCCTGAACTCTAACCCTAACCCTAACCCTATGGGCCCATTCACTCTAATGATTCTCATAGACTATAATGGAGAATGGAAAAACATCCAAAATTTTTCCAAATCAAGACTATACCTATTAGTGTGATATGAGAATTTCATCTTATCCAACCCTAAACCAAACCCCAATTTTAACTTGAACATAAGTGTGTCCTGAACCCTAACCCTAACCCTATGGGCCCATTCACTCTAATGATTCTCATAGACTATAATGGAGAATGGAAAAACATCCAAAATTTTTCCAAATCAAGAGTATACCCTTCAGTGTGATATGAGAATTTCATCTTATCCAACCCTAAACCAAACCCCAATTTTAACTTGAACGTAAGGGTGTCCTGAACTCTAACCCTAACCCTAACCCTAACCCTATGGGCCCATTCACTCTAATGATTCTCATAGACTATAATGGAGAATGGAAAAACTTCCAAAATTTTTCCAAATCAAGAGTATACCCTTCAATGTGATATGAGAATTTCATCTTATCCAACCCTAAACGAAACCCCAATTTTAACTTGAACGTAAGGGTGTCCTGAACTCTAACCCTAACCCTAACCCTATGGGCCCATTCACTCTAATGATTCTCAAAGACTATAATGGAGAATGGAAAAACATCCAAAATTTTTCCAAATCAAGAGTATATCCTTCAGTGTGATATGAGAATTTCATCTTATCCAACCCTAAACCAAACCCCAATTTTAACTTGAACGTAAGTGTGTCCTGAACTCTAACCCTAACCCTAACCCTATGGGCCCATTCACTCTAATGATTCTCATAGACTATAATGGAGAATGGAAAATCATCCAAAATTTTTCCAAATCAAGAGTATACCCTTCAGTGTGATATGAGAATTTCATCTTATCCAACCCTAAACCAAACCCCAATTTTAACTTGAACGTAAGGGTGTCCTGAACTCTAACCCTAACCCTAACCCTAACCCTATGGGCCCATTCACTCTAATGATTCTCATTGACTATAATGGAGAATGGAAAAACATCCAAAATTTTTCCAAATCAAGACTATACCCTTTAGTGTGATATGAAAATTTCATCTTATCCAACCCTAAACCAAACCCCAATTTTAACTTGAACGTAAGTGTGTCCTGAACTCTAACCCTAACCCTAACCCTAACCCTATGGGCCCATTCACTCTAATGATTCTCTTAGACTATAATGGAGAATGGAAAAACATCCAAAATTTTTCCAAATCAAGAGTATACCCTTCAGTGTGATATGAGAATTTCATCTTATCCAACCCTAAACCAAACCCCAATTTTAACTTGAACGTAAGTGTGTCCGGAACTCTAACCCTAACCCTAACCCTAACCCTATGGGCCCATTCACTCTAATGATTCTCATAGACTATAATGGAGAATGGAAAAACATCCAAAATTTTTCCAAATCAAGACTATACCTATTAGTGTGATATGAGAATTTCATCTTATCCAACCCTAAACCAAACCCCAATTTTAACTTGAACATAAGTGTGTCCTGAACTCTAACCCTAACCCTAACCCTATGGGCCCATTCACTCTAATGATTCTCATAGACTATAATGGAGAATGGAAAAACATCCAAAATTTTTCCAAATCAAGAGTATACCCTTCAGTGTGATATGAGAATTTCATCTTATCCAACCCTAAACCAAACCCCAATTTTAACTTGAACGTAAGGGTGTCCTGAACTCTAACCCTAACCCTAACCCTAACCCTATGGGCCCATTCACTCTAATGATTCTCATAGACTATAATGGAGAATGGAAAAACATCCAAAATTTTTCCAAATCAAGAGTATACCTTTCAGAGTGAAATGAGAATTTCATCTTATCCAACCCTAAACCAAACCCCAATTTTAACTTGAACGTAAGTGTGTCCTGAACTCTAACCCTAACCCTAACCCATGGGCACATTCACTCTAATGATTCTCCTAGACTATAATGGAGAATGGAAAAACATCCAAAATTTTTCCAAATCTGGAGTATACCTTTCAATGTGATATGAAAATTTCATCTTATCCAACCCTAAACCAAACCCCAATTTTAACTTGAACGTAGTTGTGTCCTGAACTCTAACCCTAACCCTAACCCTAACCCTATGGGCCCACTCACTCTAATGATTCTCATAGACTATAATGGAGAATGGAAAAACATCCAAAATTTTTCCAAATCAAGAGTATACCCTTCAGTGTGATATGAAAATTTCATCTTATCCGACCCTAAACCAAACCCCAATTTTAACTTGAACGTAAGTGTGTCCTGAACTCTAACCCTAACCCTAACCCTATGGGCCCATTCACTCTAATGATCCTCATAGACTATAATGGAGAATGGAAAAACATCCAAAATTTTTCCAAATCAAGAGTATACCCTTTAGTGTGATATGAAAATTTCATCTTATCCAACCCTAAACCAAACCCCAATTTTAACTTGAACGTAAGTGTGTCCTGAACTCTAACCCTAACCCTAACCCTAACCCTATGGGCCCATTCACTCTAATGATTCTCATAGACTATAATGGAGAATGGAAAAACATCCAAAATTTTTCCAAATCAAGAGTATACCCTTCAGTGTGATATGAGAATTTCATCTTATCCAACCCTAAACCAAACCCCAATTTTAACTTGAACGTAAGTGTGTCCTGAACTCTAACCCTAACCCTAACCCTATGGGCCCATTCACTCTAATGATTCTCATAGACTATAATGGAGAATGGAAAAACATCCAAAATTTTTCCAAATCAAGAGTATACCCTTCAGTGTGATATGAGAATTTCATCTTATCCAACCCTAAACCAAACCCCAATTTTAAGTTGAACGTAAGTGTGTCCTGAACTCTAACCCTAACCCTAACCCTAACCCTATGGGCCCATTCACACTAATGATTCTCCTAAACTATAATGGAGAATAGAAAAACATCCAAATTTTTTCCAAATCAAGACTATACCTATTAGTGTGATATGAAAATTCCATCTTATCCAACCCTAAACCAAACCCCTATTTTAACTTGAACATAAGTGTGTCCTGAACTCTAACCCTAACCCTAACACTATGGGCCCATTCACTCTAATGATTCTCATAGACTATAATGGAGAATGGAAAAACATCCAAAAGTTTTCCAAATCAAGAGTATACCCTTCAGTGTGATATGAGAATTTCATCTTATCCAACCCTAAACCAAACCCCAATTTTAACTTGAACGTAAGTGTGTCCTGAACTCTAACCCTAACCCTAACCGTATGGGCCCATTCACTCTAATGATTCTCATAGACTATAATGGAGAATGGAAAAACATCCAAAATTTTTCCAAATCTGGAGTATACCTTTCAATGTGATATGAAAATTTCATCTTATCCAACCCTAAACCAAACCCCAATTTTAACTTGAACGTAAGTGTGTCCTGAACTCTAACCCTAACCCTAACCCTATGGGCCCATTCACTCTAATGATTCTCATAGACTATAATGGAGAATGGAAAAACATCCAAAATTTTTCCAAATCAAGAGTATACCCTTCAGTGTGATATGAGAATTTCATCTTATCTAACCCTAAACCAAACCCCAATTTTAACTTGAACGTAAGTGTGTCCTGAACTCTAACCCTAACCCTAACCCTATGGGCCCATTCACTCTAATGATTCTCATAGACTATAATGGAGAATGGAAAAACATCCAAAATTTTTCCAAATCAAGACTATACCCTTCAGTGTGATATGAGAATTTCATCTTATCCAACCCTAAACCAAACCCCAATTTTAACTTGAACGTAAGGGTGTCCTGAACTCTAACCCTAACCCTAACCCTAACCCTATGGGCCCATTCACTCTAATGATTCTCATAGACTATAATGGAGAATGGAAAAACATCCAAAATTTTTCCAAATCAAGAGTATACCTTTCAGAGTGAAATGAGAATTTCATCTTATCCAACCCTAAACCAAACCCCAATTTTAACTTGAACGTAAGTGTGTCCTGAACTCTAACCCTAACCCTAACCCATGGGCACATTCACTCTAATGATTCTCCTAGACTATAATGGAGAATGGAAAAACATCCAAAATTTTTCCAAATCTGGAGTATACCTTTCAATGTGATATGAAAATTTCATCTTATCCGACCCTAAACCAAACCCCAATTTTAACTTGAACGTAAGTGTGTCCTGAACTCTAACCCTAACCCTAACCCTATGGGCCCATTCACTCTAATGATCCTCATAGACTATAATGGAGAATGGAAAAACATCCAAAATTTTTCCAAATCAAGAGTATACCCTTCAGTGTGATATGAGAATTTCATCTTATCCAACCCTAAACCAAACCCCAATTTTAACTTGAACGTAGTTGTGTCCTGAACTCTAACCCTAACCCTAACCCTAACCCTATGGGCCCACTCACTCTAATGATTCTCATAGACTATAATGGAGAATGGAAAAACATCCAAAATTTTTCCAAATCAAGAGTATACCCTTCAGTGTGATATGAAAATTTCATCTTATCCGACCCTAAACCAAACCCCAATTTTAACTTGAACGTAAGTGTGTCCTGAACTCTAACCCTAACCCTAACCCTATGGGCCCATTCACTCTAATGATCCTCATAGACTATAATGGAGAATGGAAAAACATCCAAAATTTTTCCAAATCAAGAGTATACCCTTCAGTGTGATATGAGAATTTCATCTTATCCAACCCTAAACCAAACCCCAATTTTAACTTGAACGTAAGGGTGTCCTGAACTCTAACCCTAACCCTAACCGTAACCCTATGGGCCCATTCACTCTAATGATTCTCATAGACTATAATGGAGAATGGAAAAACATCCAAAATTTTTCCAAATCAAGAGTATACCCTTCAGTGTGATATGAGAATTTCATCTTATCCAACCCTAAACCAAACCCCAATTTTAACTTGAACGTGTGTCCTGAACTCTAACCCTAACCCTAACCCTATGGGCCCATTCACTCTAATGATTCTCATAGACTATAATGGAGAATGGAAAAACATCCAAAATTTTTCCAAATCTGGAGTATACCTTTCAATGTGATATGAAAATTTCATCTTATCCAACCCTAAACCAAACCCCAATTTTAACTTGAACGTAAGTGTGTCCTGAACTCTAACCCTAACCCTAACCCTATGGGCCCATTCACTCTAATGATTCTCATAGACTATAATGGAGAATGGAAAAACATCCAAAATTTTTCCAAATCAAGAGTATACCCTTCAGTGTGATATGAGAATTTCATCTTATCCAACCCTAAACCAAACCCCAATTTTAAGTTGAACGTAAGTGTGTCCTGAACTCTAACCCTAACCCTAACCCTAACCCTATGGGCCCATTCACACTAATGATTCTCCTAAACTATAATGGAGAATAGAAAAACATCCAAATTTTTTCCAAATCAAGACTATACCTATTAGTGTGATATGAAAATTCCATCTTATCCAACCCTAAACCAAACCCCTATTTTAACTTGAACATAAGTGTGTCCTGAACTCTAACCCTAACCCTAACACTATGGGCCCATTCACTCTAATGATTCTCATAGACTATAATGGAGAATGGAAAAACATCCAAAAGTTTTCCAAATCAAGAGTATACCCTTCAGTGTGATATGAGAATTTCATCTTATCCAACCCTAAACCAAACCCCAATTTTAACTTGAACGTAAGTGTGTCCTGAACTCTAACCCTAACCCTAACCGTATGGGCCCATTCACTCTAATGATTCTCATAGACTATAATGGAGAATGGAAAAACATCCAAAATTTTTCCAAATCTGGAGTATACCTTTCAATGTGATATGAAAATTTCATCTTATCCAACCCTAAACCAAACCCCAATTTTAACTTGAACGTAAGTGTGTCCTGAACTCTAACCCTAACCCTAACCCTATGGGCCCATTCACTCTAATGATTCTCATAGACTATAATGGAGAATGGAAAAACATCCAAAATTTTTCCAAATCAAGAGTATACCCTTCAGTGTGATATGAGAATTTCATCTTATCTAACCCTAAACCAAACCCCAATTTTAACTTGAACGTAAGTGTGTCCTGAACTCTAACCCTAACCCTAACCCTATGGGCCCATTCACTCTAATGATTCTCATAGACTATAATGGAGAATGGAAAAACATCCAAAATTTTTCCAAATCAAGACTATACCTATTAGTGTGATATGAGAATTTCATCTTATCCAACCCTAAACCAAACCCCAATTTTAACTTGAACATAAGTGTGTCCTGAACCCTAACCCTAACCCTATGGGCCCATTCACTCTAATGATTCTCATAGACTATAATGGAGAATGGAAAAACATCCAAAATTTTTCCAAATCAAGAGTATACCCTTCAGTGTGATATGAGAATTTCATCTTATCCAACCCTAAACCAAACCCCAATTTTAACTTGAACGTAAGGGTGTCCTGAACTCTAACCCTAACCCTAACCCTAACCCTAACCCTATGGGCCCATTCACTCTAATGATTCTCATAGACTATAATGGAGAATGGAAAAACTTCCAAAATTTTTCCAAATCAAGAGTATACCCTTCAATGTGATATGAGAATTTCATCTTATCCAACCCTAAACGAAACCCCAATTTTAACTTGAACGTAAGGGTGTCCTGAACTCTAACCCTAACCCTAACCCTATGGGCCCATTCACTCTAATGATTCTCAAAGACTATAATGGAGAATGGAAAAACATCCAAAATTTTTCCAAATCAAGAGTATATCCTTCAGTGTGATATGAGAATTTCATCTTATCCAACCCTAAACCAAACCCCAATTTTAACTTGAACGTAAGTGTGTCCTGAACTCTAACCCTAACCCTAACCCTATGGGCCCATTCACTCTAATGATTCTCATAGACTATAATGGAGAATGGAAAATCATCCAAAATTTTTCCAAATCAAGAGTATACCCTTCAGTGTGATATGAGAATTTCATCTTATCCAACCCTAAACCAAACCCCAATTTTAACTTGAACGTAAGGGTGTCCTGAACTCTAACCCTAACCCTAACCCTAACCCTATGGGCCCATTCACTCTAATGATTCTCATTGACTATAATGGAGAATGGAAAAACATCCAAAATTTTTCCAAATCAAGACTATACCCTTTAGTGTGATATGAAAATTTCATCTTATCCAACCCTAAACCAAACCCCAATTTTAACTTGAACGTAAGTGTGTCCTGAACTCTAACCCTAACCCTAACCCTAACCCTATGGGCCCATTCACTCTAATGATTCTCTTAGACTATAATGGAGAATGGAAAAACATCCAAAATTTTTCCAAATCAAGAGTATACCCTTCAGTGTGATATGAGAATTTCATCTTATCCAACCCTAAACCAAACCCCAATTTTAACTTGAACGTAAGTGTGTCCGGAACTCTAACCCTAACCCTAACCCTAACCCTATGGGCCCATTCACTCTAATGATTCTCATAGACTATAATGGAGAATGGAAAAACATCCAAAATTTTTCCAAATCAAGACTATACCTATTAGTGTGATATGAGAATTTCATCTTATCCAACCCTAAACCAAACCCCAATTTTAACTTGAACATAAGTGTGTCCTGAACTCTAACCCTAACCCTAACCCTATGGGCCCATTCACTCTAATGATTCTCATAGACTATAATGGAGAATGGAAAAACATCCAAAATTTTTCCAAATCAAGAGTATACCCTTCAGTGTGATATGAGAATTTCATCTTATCCAACCCTAAACCAAACCCCAATTTTAACTTGAACGTAAGGGTGTCCTGAACTCTAACCCTAACCCTAACCCTATGGGCCCATTCACTCTAATGATTCTCATAGACTATAATGGAGAATGGAAAAACATCCAAAATTTTTCCAAATCAAGAGTATACCTTTCAGAGTGAAATGAGAATTTCATCTTATCCAACCCTAAACCAAACCCCAATTTTAACTTGAACGTAAGTGTGTCCTGAACTCTAACCCTAACCCTAACCCATGGGCACATTCACTCTAATGATTCTCCTAGACTATAATGGAGAATGGAAAAACATCCAAAATTTTTCCAAATCTGGAGTATACCTTTCAATGTGATATGAAAATTTCATCTTATCCAACCCTAAACCAAACCCCAATTTTAACTTGAACGTAGTTGTGTCCTGAACTCTAACCCTAACCCTAACCCTAACCCTATGGGCCCACTCACTCTAATGATTCTCATAGACTATAATGGAGAATGGAAAAACATCCAAAATTTTTCCAAATCAAGAGTATACCCTTCAGTGTGATATGAAAATTTCATCTTATCCGACCCTAAACCAAACCCCAATTTTAACTTGAACGTAAGTGTGTCCTGAACTCTAACCCTAACCCTAACCCTATGGGCCCATTCACTCTAATGATCCTCATAGACTATAATGGAGAATGGAAAAACATCCAAAATTTTTCCAAATCAAGAGTATACCCTTCAGTGTGATATGAGAATTTCATCTTATCCAACCCTAAACCAAACCCCAATTTTAACTTGAACGTAAGGGTGTCCTGAACTCTAACCCTAACCCTAACCGTAACCCTATGGGCCCATTCACTCTAATGATTCTCATAGACTATAATGGAGAATGGAAAAACATCCAAAATTTTTCCAAATCAAGAGTATACCCTTCAGTGTGATATGAGAATTTCATCTTATCCAACCCTAAACCAAACCCCAATTTTAACTTGAACGTGTGTCCTGAACTCTAACCCTAACCCTAACCCTATGGGCCCATTCACTCTAATGATTCTCATAGACTATAATGGAGAATGGAAAAACATCCAAAATTTTTCCAAATCAAGAGTATACCCTTCAGTGTGATATGAGAATTTCATCTTATCCAACCCTAAACCAAACCCCAATTTTAAGTTGAACGTAAGTGTGTCCTGAACTCTAACCCTAACCCTAACCCTATGGGCCCATTCACACTAATGATTCTCCTAGACTATAATGGAGAATAGAAAAACATCCAAATTTTTTCCAAATCAAGACTATACCTATTAGTGTGATATTAATATTCCATCTTATCCAACCCTAAACCAAACCCCTATTTTAACTTGAACGTAAGTGTGTCCTGAACTCTAACCCTAACCCTAACACTATGGGCCCATTCACTCTAATGATTCTCATAGACTATAATGGAGAATGGAAAAACATCCAAAATTTTTCCAAATCAAGAGTATACCTTTCAGTGTGATATGAGAATTTCATCTTATCCAACCCTAAACCAAACCCCAATTTTAACTTGAACGTAAGTGTGTCCTGAACTCTAACCCTAACCCTAACCGTATGGGCCCATTCACTCTAATGATTCTCATAGACTATAATGGAGAATGGAAAAACATCCAAAATTTTTCCAAATCTGGAGTATACCTTACAATGTGATATGAAAACTTCATCTTATCCAACCCTAAACCAAACCCCAATTTTAACTTGAACGTAAGTGTGTCCTGAACTCTAACCCTAACCCTAACCCTATGGGCCCATTCACTCTAATGATTCTCATAGACTATAATGGAGAATGGAAAAACATCCAAAATTTTTCCATATCAAGAGTATACCCTTCAGTGTGATATGAGAATTTCATCTTATCTAACCCTAAACCAAACCCCAATTTTAACTTGAACGTAAGTGTGTCCTGAACTCTAACCCTAACCCTAACCCTAACCCTATGGGCCCATTCACTCTAATGATTCTCATAGACTATAATGGAGAATGGAAAAACATCCAAAATTTTTCCAAATCAAGACTATACCTATTAGTGTGATATGAGAATTTCATCTTATCCAACCCTAAACCAAACCCCAATTTTAATTTGAACATAAGTGTGTCCTGAACCCTAACCCTAACCCTATGGGCCCATTCACTCTAATGATTCTCATAGACTATAATGGAGAATGGAAAAACATCCAAAATTTTTCCAAATCAAGAGTATACCCTTCAGTGTGATATGAGAATTTCATGTTATCCAACCCTAAACCAAACCCCAGTTTTAACTTGAACGTAAGTGTGTCCTGAACTCTAACCCTAACCCTAACCCTAACCCTATGGGCCCATTCACTCTAATGATTCTCATAGACTATAATGGAGAATGGAAAAACATCCAAAATTTTTCCAAATCAAGAGTATACCCTTCAGTGTGATATGAGAATTTCATCTTATCCAACCCTAAACCAAACCCCAATTTTAACTTGAACGTAAGTGTGTCCTGAACTCTAACCCTAACCCCAACCCTAACCCTATGGGCCCATTCACTCTAATGATTCTCCTAGACTATAATGGAGAATGGAAAAACATCCAAAATTTTTCCAAATCTGGAGTATACCTTTCAATGTGATATGAAAATTTCATCTTATCCAACCCTAAACCAAACCCCAATTTTAACTTGAACGTAGTTGTGTCCTGAACTCTAAACCTAACCCTAACCCTATGGGCCCATTCACTCTAATGATTCTCATAGACTATAATGGAGAATGGAAAAGCATCCAAAATTTTTCCAAATCAAGAGTATACCCTTCAGTGTGATATGAGAATTTCATCTTATCCAACCCTAAACCAAACCCCAATTTTAACTTGAACGTAAGTGTGTCCTGAACTCTAACCCTAACCCTAACCCATGGGCCCATTCACTCTAATGATTCTCCTAGACTATAATGGAGAATGGAAAAACATCCAAAATTTTTCCAAATCTGGAGTATACCTTTCAATGTCATATGAAAATTTCATCTTATCCAACCCTAAACCAAACCCCAATTTTAACTTGAACGTAGTTGTGTGCTGAACTCTAACCCTAACCCTAACCCTAACCCTATGGGCCCATTCACTCTAATGATTCTCATAGACTATAATGGAGAATGGAAAAACATCCAAAATTTTTCCAAATCAAGAGTATACCCTTCAGTGTGATATGAAAATTTCATCTTATCCGACCCTAAACCAAACCCCAATTTTAACTTGAACGTAAGTGTGTCCTGAACTCTAACCCTAACCCTAACCCTATGGGCCCATTCACTCTAATGATCCTCATAGACTATAATGGAGAATGGAAAAACATCCAAAATTTTTCCAAATCAAGAGTATACCCTTCAGTGTGATATGAGAATTTCATCTTATCCAACCCTAAACCAAACCCCAATTTTAACTTGAACGTAAGGGTGTCCTGAACTCTAACCCTAACCCTAACCCTAACCCTATGGGCCCATTCACTCTAATGATTCTCATAGACTATAATGGAGAATGGAAAAACATCCAAAATTTTTCCAAATCAAGAGTATACCCTTCAGTGTGATATGAGAATTTCATCTTATCCAACCCTAAACCAAACCCCAATTTTAACTTGAACGTAAGTGTGTCCTGAACTCTAACCCTAACCCTAACCCTATGGGCCCATTCACTCTAATGATTCTCATAGACTATAATGGAGAATGGAAAAACATCCAAAATTTTTCCAAATCAAGAGTATACCCTTCAGTGTGATATGAGAATTTCATCTTATCCAACCCTAAACCAAACCCCAATTTTAAGTTGAACGTAAGTGTGTCCTGAACTCTAACCCTAACCCTAACCCTAACCCTATGGGCCCATTCACACTAATGATTCTCCTAGACTATAATGGAGAATAGAAAAACATCCAAATTTTTTCCAAATCAAGACTATACCTATTAGTGTGATATGAAAATTCCATCTTATCCAACCCTAAACCAAACCCCTATTTTAACTTGAACGTAAGTGTGTCCTGAACTCTAACCCTAACCCTAACACTATGGGCCCATTCACTCTAATGATTCTCATAGACTATAATGGAGAATGGAAAAACATCCAAAATTTTTCCAAATCAAGAGTATACCCTTCAGTGTGATATGAGAATTTCATCTTATCCAACCCTAAACCAAACCCCAATTTTAACTTGAACGTAAGTGTGTCCTGAACTCTAACCCTAACCCTAACCGTATGGGCCCATTCACTCTAATGATTCTCATAGACTATAATGGAGAATGGAAAAACATCCAAAATTTTTCCAAATCTGGAGTATACCTTTCAATGTGATATGAAAATTTCATCTTATCCAACCCTAAACCAAACCCCAATTTTAACTTGAACGTAAGTGTGTCCTGAACTCTAACCCTAACCCTAACCCTATGGGCCCATTCACTCTAATGATTCTCATAGACTATAATGGAGAATGGAAAAACATCCAAAATTTTTCCAAATCAAGAGTATACCCTTCAGTGTGATATGAGAATTTCATCTTATCCAACCCTAAACCAAACCCCAATTTTAACTTGAACGTAAGGGTGTCCTGAACTCTAACCCTAACCCTAACCCTAACCCTATGGGCCCATTCACTCTAATGATTCTCATAGACTATAATGGAGAATGGAAAAACATCCAAAATTTTTCCAAATCAAGAGTATACCCTTCAGTGTGATATGAGAATTTCATCTTATCCAACCCTAAACCAAACCCCAATTTTAACTTGAACGTAAGTGTGTCCTGAACTCTAACCCTAACCCTAACCCTATGGGCCCATTCACTCTAATGATTCTCATAGACTATAATGGAGAATGGAAAAACATCCAAAATTTTTCCAAATCAAGAGTATACCCTTCAGTGTGATATGAGAATTTCATCTTATCCAACCCTAAACCAAACCCCAATTTTAAGTTGAACGTAAGTGTGTCCTGAACTCTAACCCTAACCCTAACCCTAACCCTATGGGCCCATTCACACTAATGATTCTCCTAGACTATAATGGAGAATAGAAAAACATCCAAATTTTTTCCAAATCAAGACTATACCTATTAGTGTGATATGAAAATTCCATCTTATCCAACCCTAAACCAAACCCCTATTTTAACTTGAACGTAAGTGTGTCCTGAACTCTAACCCTAACCCTAACACTATGGGCCCATTCACTCTAATGATTCTCATAGACTATAATGGAGAATGGAAAAACATCCAAAATTTTTCCAAATCAAGAGTATACCCTTCAGTGTGATATGAGAATTTCATCTTATCCAACCCTAAACCAAACCCCAATTTTAACTTGAACGTAAGTGTGTCCTGAACTCTAACCCTAACCCTAACCGTATGGGCCCATTCACTCTAATGATTCTCATAGACTATAATGGAGAATGGAAAAACATCCAAAATTTTTCCAAATCTGGAGTATACCTTTCAATGTGATATGAAAATTTCATCTTATCCAACCCTAAACCAAACCCCAATTTTAACTTGAACGTAAGTGTGTCCTGAACTCTAACCCTAACCCTAACCCTATGGGCCCATTCACTCTAATGATTCTCATAGACTATAATGGAGAATGGAAAAACATCCAAAATTTTTCCAAATCAAGAGTATACCCTTCAGTGTGATATGAGAATTTCATCTTATCTAACCCTAAACCAAACCCCAATTTTAACTTGAACGTAAGTGTGTCCTGAACTCTAACCCTAACCCTAACCCTAACCCTATGGGCCCATTCACTCTAATGATTCTCATAGACTATAATGGAGAATGGAAAAACATCCAAAATTTTTCCAAATCAAGAGTATACCCTTCAGTGTGATATGAGAATTTCATCTTATCCAACCCTAAACCAAACCCCAATTTTAACTTGAACGTAAGTGTGTCCTGAACTCTAACCCTAACCCCAACCCTAACCCTATGGGCCCATTCACTCTAATGATTCTCCTAGACTATAATGGAGAATGGAAAAACATCCAAAATTTTTCCAAATCTGGAGTATACCTTTCAATGTGATATGAAAATTTCATCTTATCCAACCCTAAACCAAACCCCAATTTTAACTTGAACGTAGTTGTGTCCTGAACTCTAACCCTAACCCTAACCCTATGGGCCCATTCACTCTAATGATTCTCATAGACTATAATGGAGAATGGAAAAGCATCCAAAATTTTTCCAAATCAAGAGTATACCCTTCAGTGTGATATGAGAATTTCATCTTATCCAACCCTAAACCAAACCCCAATTTTAACTTGAACGTAAGTGTGTCCTGAACTCTAACCCTAACCCTAACCCTATGGGCCCATTCACTCTAATGATTCTCATAGACTATAATGGAGAATGGAAAAACATCCAAAATTTTTCCAAATCAAGAGTATACCCTTCAGTGTGATATGAGAATTTCATCTTATCCAACCCTAAACCAAACCCCAATTTTAACTTGAACGTAAGTGTGTCCTGAACTCTAACCCTAACCCTAACCCTATGGGCCCATTCACTCTAATGATTCTCATAGACTATAATGGAGAATGGAAAAACATCCAAAATTTTTCCAAATCAAGAGTATACCCTTCAGTGTGATATGAGAATTTCATCTTATCCAACCCTAAACCAAACCCCAATTTTAAGTTGAACGTAAGTGTGTCCTGAACTCTAACCCTAACCCTAACCCTAACCCTATGGGCCCATTCACACTAATGATTCTCCTAAACTATAATGGAGAATAGAAAAACATCCAAATTTTTTCCAAATCAAGACTATACCTATTAGTGTGATATGAAAATTCCATCTTATCCAACCCTAAACCAAACCCCTATTTTAACTTGAACATAAGTGTGTCCTGAACTCTAACCCTAACCCTAACACTATGGGCCCATTCACTCTAATGATTCTCATAGACTATAATGGAGAATGGAAAAACATCCAAAAGTTTTCCAAATCAAGAGTATACCCTTCAGTGTGATATGAGAATTTCATCTTATCCAACCCTAAACCAAACCCCAATTTTAACTTGAACGTAAGTGTGTCCTGAACTCTAACCCTAACCCTAACCGTATGGGCCCATTCACTCTAATGATTCTCATAGACTATAATGGAGAATGGAAAAACATCCAAAATTTTTCCAAATCTGGAGTATACCTTTCAATGTGATATGAAAATTTCATCTTATCCAACCCTAAACCAAACCCCAATTTTAACTTGAACGTAAGTGTGTCCTGAACTCTAACCCTAACCCTAACCCTATGGGCCCATTCACTCTAATGATTCTCATAGACTATAATGGAGAATGGAAAAACATCCAAAATTTTTCCAAATCAAGAGTATACCCTTCAGTGTGATATGAGAATTTCATCTTATCTAACCCTAAACCAAACCCCAATTTTAACTTGAACGTAAGTGTGTCCTGAACTCTAACCCTAACCCTAACCCTATGGGCCCATTCACTCTAATGATTCTCATAGACTATAATGGAGAATGGAAAAACATCCAAAATTTTTCCAAATCAAGACTATACCTATTAGTGTGATATGAGAATTTCATCTTATCCAACCCTAAACCAAACCCCAATTTTAACTTGAACATAAGTGTGTCCTGAACCCTAACCCTAACCCTATGGGCCCATTCACTCTAATGATTCTCATAGACTATAATGGAGAATGGAAAAACATCCAAAATTTTTCCAAATCAAGAGTATACCCTTCAGTGTGATATGAGAATTTCATCTTATCCAACCCTAAACCAAACCCCAATTTTAACTTGAACGTAAGGGTGTCCTGAACTCTAACCCTAACCCTAACCCTAACCCTATGGGCCCATTCACTCTAATGATTCTCATAGACTATAATGGAGAATGGAAAAACTTCCAAAATTTTTCCAAATCAAGAGTATACCCTTCAATGTGATATGAGAATTTCATCTTATCCAACCCTAAACGAAACCCCAATTTTAACTTGAACGTAAGGGTGTCCTGAACTCTAACCCTAACCCTAACCCTATGGGCCCATTCACTCTAATGATTCTCAAAGACTATAATGGAGAATGGAAAAACATCCAAAATTTTTCCAAATCAAGAGTATATCCTTCAGTGTGATATGAGAATTTCATCTTATCCAACCCTAAACCAAACCCCAATTTTAACTTGAACGTAAGTGTGTCCTGAACTCTAACCCTAACCCTAACCCTATGGGCCCATTCACTCTAATGATTCTCATAGACTATAATGGAGAATGGAAAATCATCCAAAATTTTTCCAAATCAAGAGTATACCCTTCAGTGTGATATGAGAATTTCATCTTATCCAACCCTAAACCAAACCCCAATTTTAACTTGAACGTAAGGGTGTCCTGAACTCTAACCCTAACCCTAACCCTAACCCTATGGGCCCATTCACTCTAATGATTCTCATTGACTATAATGGAGAATGGAAAAACATCCAAAATTTTTCCAAATCAAGACTATACCCTTTAGTGTGATATGAAAATTTCATCTTATCCAACCCTAAACCAAACCCCAATTTTAACTTGAACGTAAGTGTGTCCTGAACTCTAACCCTAACCCTAACCCTAACCCTATGGGCCCATTCACTCTAATGATTCTCTTAGACTATAATGGAGAATGGAAAAACATCCAAAATTTTTCCAAATCAAGAGTATACCCTTCAGTGTGATATGAGAATTTCATCTTATCCAACCCTAAACCAAACCCCAATTTTAACTTGAACGTAAGTGTGTCCGGAACTCTAACCCTAACCCTAACCCTAACCCTATGGGCCCATTCACTCTAATGATTCTCATAGACTATAATGGAGAATGGAAAAACATCCAAAATTTTTCCAAATCAAGACTATACCTATTAGTGTGATATGAGAATTTCATCTTATCCAACCCTAAACCAAACCCCAATTTTAACTTGAACATAAGTGTGTCCTGAACTCTAACCCTAACCCTAACCCTATGGGCCCATTCACTCTAATGATTCTCATAGACTATAATGGAGAATGGAAAAACATCCAAAATTTTTCCAAATCAAGAGTATACCCTTCAGTGTGATATGAGAATTTCATCTTATCCAACCCTAAACCAAACCCCAATTTTAACTTGAACGTAAGGGTGTCCTGAACTCTAACCCTAACCCTAACCCTAACCCTATGGGCCCATTCACTCTAATGATTCTCATAGACTATAATGGAGAATGGAAAAACATCCAAAATTTTTCCAAATCAAGAGTATACCTTTCAGAGTGAAATGAGAATTTCATCTTATCCAACCCTAAACCAAACCCCAATTTTAACTTGAACGTAAGTGTGTCCTGAACTCTAACCCTAACCCTAACCCATGGGCACATTCACTCTAATGATTCTCCTAGACTATAATGGAGAATGGAAAAACATCCAAAATTTTTCCAAATCTGGAGTATACCTTTCAATGTGATATGAAAATTTCATCTTATCCAACCCTAAACCAAACCCCAATTTTAACTTGAACGTAGTTGTGTCCTGAACTCTAACCCTAACCCTAACCCTAACCCTATGGGCCCACTCACTCTAATGATTCTCATAGACTATAATGGAGAATGGAAAAACATCCAAAATTTTTCCAAATCAAGAGTATACCCTTCAGTGTGATATGAAAATTTCATCTTATCCGACCCTAAACCAAACCCCAATTTTAACTTGAACGTAAGTGTGTCCTGAACTCTAACCCTAACCCTAACCCTATGGGCCCATTCACTCTAATGATCCTCATAGACTATAATGGAGAATGGAAAAACATCCAAAATTTTTCCAAATCAAGAGTATACCCTTTAGTGTGATATGAAAATTTCATCTTATCCAACCCTAAACCAAACCCCAATTTTAACTTGAACGTAAGTGTGTCCTGAACTCTAACCCTAACCCTAACCCTAACCCTATGGGCCCATTCACTCTAATGATTCTCATAGACTATAATGGAGAATGGAAAAACATCCAAAATTTTTCCAAATCAAGAGTATACCCTTCAGTGTGATATGAGAATTTCATCTTATCCAACCCTAAACCAAACCCCAATTTTAACTTGAACGTAAGTGTGTCCTGAACTCTAACCCTAACCCTAACCCTATGGGCCCATTCACTCTAATGATTCTCATAGACTATAATGGAGAATGGAAAAACATCCAAAATTTTTCCAAATCAAGAGTATACCCTTCAGTGTGATATGAGAATTTCATCTTATCCAACCCTAAACCAAACCCCAATTTTAAGTTGAACGTAAGTGTGTCCTGAACTCTAACCCTAACCCTAACCCTAACCCTATGGGCCCATTCACACTAATGATTCTCCTAAACTATAATGGAGAATAGAAAAACATCCAAATTTTTTCCAAATCAAGACTATACCTATTAGTGTGATATGAAAATTCCATCTTATCCAACCCTAAACCAAACCCCTATTTTAACTTGAACATAAGTGTGTCCTGAACTCTAACCCTAACCCTAACACTATGGGCCCATTCACTCTAATGATTCTCATAGACTATAATGGAGAATGGAAAAACATCCAAAAGTTTTCCAAATCAAGAGTATACCCTTCAGTGTGATATGAGAATTTCATCTTATCCAACCCTAAACCAAACCCCAATTTTAACTTGAACGTAAGTGTGTCCTGAACTCTAACCCTAACCCTAACCGTATGGGCCCATTCACTCTAATGATTCTCATAGACTATAATGGAGAATGGAAAAACATCCAAAATTTTTCCAAATCTGGAGTATACCTTTCAATGTGATATGAAAATTTCATCTTATCCAACCCTAAACCAAACCCCAATTTTAACTTGAACGTAAGTGTGTCCTGAACTCTAACCCTAACCCTAACCCTATGGGCCCATTCACTCTAATGATTCTCATAGACTATAATGGAGAATGGAAAAACATCCAAAATTTTTCCAAATCAAGAGTATACCCTTCAGTGTGATATGAGAATTTCATCTTATCTAACCCTAAACCAAACCCCAATTTTAACTTGAACGTAAGTGTGTCCTGAACTCTAACCCTAACCCTAACCCTATGGGCCCATTCACTCTAATGATTCTCATAGACTATAATGGAGAATGGAAAAACATCCAAAATTTTTCCAAATCAAGACTATACCTATTAGTGTGATATGAGAATTTCATCTTATCCAACCCTAAACCAAACCCCAATTTTAACTTGAACATAAGTGTGTCCTGAACCCTAACCCTAACCCTATGGGCCCATTCACTCTAATGATTCTCATAGACTATAATGGAGAATGGAAAAACATCCAAAATTTTTCCAAATCAAGAGTATACCCTTCAGTGTGATATGAGAATTTCATCTTATCCAACCCTAAACCAAACCCCAATTTTAACTTGAACGTAAGGGTGTCCTGAACTCTAACCCTAACCCTAACCCTAACCCTATGGGCCCATTCACTCTAATGATTCTCATAGACTATAATGGAGAATGGAAAAACTTCCAAAATTTTTCCAAATCAAGAGTATACCCTTCAATGTGATATGAGAATTTCATCTTATCCAACCCTAAACGAAACCCCAATTTTAACTTGAACGTAAGGGTGTCCTGAACTCTAACCCTAACCCTAACCCTATGGGCCCATTCACTCTAATGATTCTCAAAGACTATAATGGAGAATGGAAAAACATCCAAAATTTTTCCAAATCAAGAGTATATCCTTCAGTGTGATATGAGAATTTCATCTTATCCAACCCTAAACCAAACCCCAATTTTAACTTGAACGTAAGTGTGTCCTGAACTCTAACCCTAACCCTAACCCTATGGGCCCATTCACTCTAATGATTCTCATAGACTATAATGGAGAATGGAAAATCATCCAAAATTTTTCCAAATCAAGAGTATACCCTTCAGTGTGATATGAGAATTTCATCTTATCCAACCCTAAACCAAACCCCAATTTTAACTTGAACGTAAGGGTGTCCTGAACTCTAACCCTAACCCTAACCCTAACCCTATGGGCCCATTCACTCTAATGATTCTCATTGACTATAATGGAGAATGGAAAAACATCCAAAATTTTTCCAAATCAAGACTATACCCTTTAGTGTGATATGAAAATTTCATCTTATCCAACCCTAAACCAAACCCCAATTTTAACTTGAACGTAAGTGTGTCCTGAACTCTAACCCTAACCCTAACCCTAACCCTATGGGCCCATTCACTCTAATGATTCTCTTAGACTATAATGGAGAATGGAAAAACATCCAAAATTTTTCCAAATCAAGAGTATACCCTTCAGTGTGATATGAGAATTTCATCTTATCCAACCCTAAACCAAACCCCAATTTTAACTTGAACGTAAGTGTGTCCGGAACTCTAACCCTAACCCTAACCCTAACCCTATGGGCCCATTCACTCTAATGATTCTCATAGACTATAATGGAGAATGGAAAAACATCCAAAATTTTTCCAAATCAAGACTATACCTATTAGTGTGATATGAGAATTTCATCTTATCCAACCCTAAACCAAACCCCAATTTTAACTTGAACATAAGTGTGTCCTGAACTCTAACCCTAACCCTAACCCTATGGGCCCATTCACTCTAATGATTCTCATAGACTATAATGGAGAATGGAAAAACATCCAAAATTTTTCCAAATCAAGAGTATACCCTTCAGTGTGATATGAGAATTTCATCTTATCCAACCCTAAACCAAACCCCAATTTTAACTTGAACGTAAGGGTGTCCTGAACTCTAACCCTAACCCTAACCCTAACCCTATGGGCCCATTCACTCTAATGATTCTCATAGACTATAATGGAGAATGGAAAAACATCCAAAATTTTTCCAAATCAAGAGTATACCTTTCAGAGTGAAATGAGAATTTCATCTTATCCAACCCTAAACCAAACCCCAATTTTAACTTGAACGTAAGTGTGTCCTGAACTCTAACCCTAACCCTAACCCATGGGCACATTCACTCTAATGATTCTCCTAGACTATAATGGAGAATGGAAAAACATCCAAAATTTTTCCAAATCTGGAGTATACCTTTCAATGTGATATGAAAATTTCATCTTATCCAACCCTAAACCAAACCCCAATTTTAACTTGAACGTAGTTGTGTCCTGAACTCTAACCCTAACCCTAACCCTAACCCTATGGGCCCACTCACTCTAATGATTCTCATAGACTATAATGGAGAATGGAAAAACATCCAAAATTTTTCCAAATCAAGAGTATACCCTTCAGTGTGATATGAAAATTTCATCTTATCCGACCCTAAACCAAACCCCAATTTTAACTTGAACGTAAGTGTGTCCTGAACTCTAACCCTAACCCTAACCCTATGGGCCCATTCACTCTAATGATCCTCATAGACTATAATGGAGAATGGAAAAACATCCAAAATTTTTCCAAATCAAGAGTATACCCTTTAGTGTGATATGAAAATTTCATCTTATCCAACCCTAAACCAAACCCCAATTTTAACTTGAACGTAAGTGTGTCCTGAACTCTAACCCTAACCCTAACCCTAACCCTATGGGCCCATTCACTCTAATGATTCTCTTAGACTATAATGGAGAATGGAAAAACATCCAAAATTTTTCCAAATCAAGAGTATACCCTTCAGTGTGATATGAGAATTTCATCTTATCCAACCCTAAACCAAACCCCAATTTTAACTTGAACGTAAGTGTGTCCGGAACTCTAACCCTAACCCTAACCCTAACCCTATGGGCCCATTCACTCTAATGATTCTCATAGACTATAATGGAGAATGGAAAAACATCCAAAATTTTTCCAAATCAAGACTATACCTATTAGTGTGATATGAGAATTTCATCTTATCCAACCCTAAACCAAACCCCAATTTTAACTTGAACATAAGTGTGTCCTGAACTCTAACCCTAACCCTAACCCTATGGGCCCATTCACTCTAATGATTCTCATAGACTATAATGGAGAATGGAAAAACATCCAAAATTTTTCCAAATCAAGAGTATACCCTTCAGTGTGATATGAGAATTTCATCTTATCCAACCCTAAACCAAACCCCAATTTTAACTTGAACGTAAGGGTGTCCTGAACTCTAACCCTAACCCTAACCCTAACCCTATGGCCCCATTCACTCTAATGATTCTCATAGACTATAATGGAGAATGGAAAAACATCCAAAATTTTTCCAAATCAAGAGTATACCTTTCAGAGTGAAATGAGAATTTCATCTTATCCAACCCTAAACCAAACCCCAATTTTAACTTGAACGTAAGTGTGTCCTGAACTCTAACCCTAACCCTAACCCATGGGCACATTCACTCTAATGATTCTCCTAGACTATAATGGAGAATGGAAAAACATCCAAAATTTTTCCAAATCTGGAGTATACCTTTCAATGTGATATGAAAATTTCATCTTATCCAACCCTAAACCAAACCCCAATTTTAACTTGAACGTAGTTGTGTCCTGAACTCTAACCCTAACCCTAACCCTAACCCTATGGGCCCACTCACTCTAATGATTCTCATAGACTATAATGGAGAATGGAAAAACATCCAAAATTTTTCCAAATCAAGAGTATACCCTTCAGTGTGATATGAAAATTTCATCTTATCCGACCCTAAACCAAACCCCAATTTTAACTTGAACGTAAGTGTGTCCTGAACTCTAACCCTAACCCTAACCCTATGGGCCCATTCACTCTAATGATCCTCATAGACTATAATGGAGAATGGAAAAACATCCAAAATTTTTAAAAATCAAGAGTATACCCTTCAGTGTGATATGAGAATTTCATCTTATCCAACCCTAAACCAAACCCCAATTTTAACTTGAACGTAAGGGTGTCCTGAACTCTAACCCTAACCCTAACCGTAACCCTATGGGCCCATTCACTCTAATGATTCTCATAGACTATAATGGAGAATGGAAAAACATCCAAAATTTTTCCAAATCAAGAGTGTACCCTTCAGTGTGATATGAGAATTTCATCTTATCCAACCCTAAACCAAACCCCAATTTTAACTTGAACGTAAGTGTGTCCTGAACTCTAACCCTAACCCTAACCCTATGGGCCCATTCACTCTAATGATTCTCATAGACTATAATGGAGAATGGAAAAACATCCAAAATTTTTCCAAATCAAGAGTATACCCTTCAGTGTGATATGAGAATTTCATCTTATCCAACCCTAAACCAAACCCCAATTTTAAGTTGAACGTAAGTGTGTCCTGAACTCTAACCCTAACCCTAACCCTAACCCTATGGGCCCATTCACACTAATGATTCTCCTAGACTATAATGGAGAATAGAAAAACATCCAAATTTTTTCCAAATCAAGACTATACCTATTAGTGTGATATGAAAATTCCATCTTATCCAACCCTAAACCAAACCCCTATTTTAACTTGAACGTAAGTGTGTCCTGAACTCTAACCCTAACCCTAACACTATGGGCCCATTCACTCTAATGATTCTCATAGACTATAATGGAGAATGGAAAAACATCCAAAATTTTTCCAAATCAAGAGTATACCTTTCAGTGTGATATGAGAATTTCATCTTATCCAACCCTAAACCAAACCCCAATTTTAACTTGAACGTAAGTGTGTCCTGAACTCTAACCCTAACCCTAACCGTATGGGCCCATTCACTCTAATGATTCTCATAGACTATAATGGAGAATGGAAAAACATCCAAAATTTTTCCAAATCAAGAGTATACCCTTCAGTGTGATATGAGAATTTCATCTTATCCAACCCTAAACCAAACCCCAATTTTAACTTGAACGTAAGCGTGTCCTGAACTCTAACCCTAACCCTAACCGTATGGGCCCATTCACTCTAATGATCCTCATAGACTATAATGGAGAATGGAAAACCATCCAAAATTTTTCCAAATCAAGAGTATACCCTTCAGTGTGATATGAGAATTTCATCTTATCCAACCCTAAACCAAACCCCAATTTTAACTTGAACGTAAGTGTGTCCTGAACTCTAACCCTAACCCTAACCCTATGGGCCCATTCACTCTAATGATTCTCATAGACTATAATGGAGAATGGAAAAACATCCAAAATTTTTCCAAATCAAGAGTATACCCTTCAGTGTGATATGAGAATTTCATCTTATCCAACCCTAAACCAAACCCCAATTTTAAGTTGAACGTAAGTGTGTCCTGAACTCTAACCCTAACCCTAACCCTAACCCTATGGGCCCATTCACACTAATGATTCTCCTAGACTATAATGGAGAATAGATAAACATCCAAATTTTTTCCAAATCAAGACTATACCTATTAGTGTGATATGAAAATTCCATCTTATCCAACCCTAAACCAAACCCCTATTTTAACTTGAACGTAAGTGTGTCCTGAACTCTAACCCTAACCCTAACACTATGGGCCCATTCACTCTAATGATTCTCATAGACTATAATGGAGAATGGAAAAACATCCAAAATTTTTCCAAATCAAGAGTATACCTTTCAGTGTGATATGAGAATTTCATCTTATCCAACCCTAAACCAAACCCCAATTTTAACTTGAACGTAAGTGTGTCCTGAACTCTAACCCTAACCCTAACCGTATGGGCCCATTCACTCTAATGATTCTCATAGACTATAATGGAGAATGGAAAAACATCCAAAATTTTTCCAAATCTGGAGTATACCTTACAATGTGATATGAAAATTTCATCTTATCCAACCCTAAACCAAACCCCAATTTTAACTTGAACGTAAGTGTGTCCTGAACTCTAACCCTAACCCTAACCGTATGGGCCCATTCACTCTAATGATTCTCATAGACTATAATGGAGAATGGAAAAACATCCAAAATTTTTCCAAATCAAGAGTATACCCTTCAGTGTGATATGAGAATTTCATCTTATCTAACCCTAAACCAAACCCCAATTTTAACTTGAACGTAAGTGTGTCCTGAACTCTAACCCTAACCCTAACCCTAACCCTATGGGCCCATTCACTCTAATGATTCTCATAGACTATAATGGAGAATGGAAAAACATCCAAAATTTTTCCAAATCAAGACTATACCTATTAGTGTGATATGAGAATTTCATCTTATCCAACCCTAAACCAAACCCCAATTTTAATTTGAACATAAGTGTGTCCTGAACCCTAACCCTAACCCTATGGGCCCATTCACTCTAATGATTCTCATAGACTATAATGGAGAATGGAAAAACATCCAAAATTTTTCCAAATCAAGAGTATACCCTTCAGTGTGATATGAGAATTTCATGTTATCCAACCCTAAACCAAACCCCAGTTTTAACTTGAACGTAAGTGTGTCCTGAACTCTAACCCTAACCCTAACCCTAACCCTATGGGCCCATTCACTCTAATGATTCTCATAGACTATAATGGAGAATGGAAAAACATCCAAAATTTTTCCAAATCAAGAGTATACCCTTCAGTGTGATATGAGAATTTCATCTTATCCAACCCTAAACCAAACCCCAATTTTAACTTGAACGTAAGTGTGTCCTGAACTCTAACCCTAACCCCAACCCTAACCCTATGGGCCCATTCACTCTAATGATTCTCCTAGACTATAATGGAGAATGGAAAAACATCCAAAATTTTTCCAAATCTGGAGTATACCTTTCAATGTGATATGAAAATTTCATCTTATCCAACCCTAAACCAAACCCCAATTTTAACTTGAACGTAGTTGTGTCCTGAACTCTAAACCTAACCCTAACCCTATGGGCCCATTCACTCTAATGATTCTCATAGACTATAATGGAGAATGGAAAAGCATCCAAAATTTTTCCAAATCAAGAGTATACCCTTCAGTGTGATATGAGAATTTCATCTTATCCAACCCTAAACCAAACCCCAATTTTAACTTGAACGTAAGTGTGTCCTGAACTCTAATCCTAACCCTAACCCTATGGGCCCATTCACTCTAATGATCCTCATAGACTATAATGGAGAATGGAAAAACATCCAAAATTTTTCCAAATCAAGAGTATACCCTTCAGTGTGATATGAGAATTTCATCTTATCTAACCCTAAACCAAACCCCAATTTTAACTTGAACGTAAGTGTGTCCTGAACTCTAACCCTAACCCTAACCCTAACCCTATGGGCCCATTCACTCTAATGATTCTCATAGACTATAATGGAGAATGGAAAAACATCCAAAATTTTTCCAAATCAAGACTATACCTATTAGTGTGATATGAGAATTTCATCTTATCCAACCCTAAACCAAACCCCAATTTTAATTTGAACATAAGTGTGTCCTGAACCCTAACCCTAACCCTATGGGCCCATTCACTCTAATGATTCTCATAGACTATAATGGAGAATGGAAAAACATCCAAAATTTTTCCAAATCAAGAGTATACCCTTCAGTGTGATATGAGAATTTCATGTTATCCAACCCTAAACCAAACCCCAGTTTTAACTTGAACGTAAGTGTGTCCTGAACTCTAACCCTAACCCTAACCCTAACCCTATGGGCCCATTCACTCTAATGATTCTCATAGACTATAATGGAGAATGGAAAAACATCCAAAATTTTTCCAAATCAAGAGTATACCCTTCAGTGTGATATGAGAATTTCATCTTATCCAACCCTAAACCAAACCCCAATTTTAACTTGAACGTAAGGGTGTCCTGAACTCTAACCCTAACCCTAACCCTAACCCTATGGGCCCATTCACTCTAATGATTCTCATAGACTATAATGGAGAATGGAAAAACATCCAAAATTTTTCCAAATCAAGAGTATACCTTTCAGAGTGAAATGAGAATTTCATCTTATCCAACCCTAAACCAAACCCCAATTTTAACTTGAACGTAAGTGTGTCCTGAACTCTAACCCTAACCCTAACCCATGGGCACATTCACTCTAATGATTCTCCTAGACTATAATGGAGAATGGAAAAACATCCAAAATTTTTCCAAATCTGGAGTATACCTTTCAATGTGATATGAAAATTTCATCTTATCCAACCCTAAACCAAACCCCAATTTTAACTTGAACGTAGTTGTGTCCTGAACTCTAACCCTAACCCTAACCCTAACCCTATGGGCCCACTCACTCTAATGATTCTCATAGACTATAATGGAGAATGGAAAAACATCCAAAATTTTTCCAAATCAAGAGTATACCCTTCAGTGTGATATGAAAATTTCATCTTATCCGACCCTAAACCAAACCCCAATTTTAACTTGAACGTAAGTGTGTCCTGAACTCTAACCCTAACCCTAACCCTATGGGCCCATTCACTCTAATGATCCTCATAGACTATAATGGAGAATGGAAAAACATCCAAAATTTTTCCAAATCAAGAGTATACCCTTTAGTGTGATATGAAAATTTCATCTTATCCAACCCTAAACCAAACCCCAATTTTAACTTGAACGTAAGTGTGTCCTGAACTCTAACCCTAACCCTAACCCTAACCCTATGGGCCCATTCACTCTAATGATTCTCATAGACTATAATGGAGAATGGAAAAACATCCAAAATTTTTCCAAATCAAGAGTATACCCTTCAGTGTGATATGAGAATTTCATCTTATCCAACCCTAAACCAAACCCCAATTTTAACTTGAACGTAAGTGTGTCCTGAACTCTAACCCTAACCCTAACCCTAACCCTATGGGCCCATTCACTCTAATGATTCTCATAGACTATAATGGAGAATGGAAAAACATCCAAAATTTTTCCAAATCAAGAGTATACCCTTCAGTGTGATATGAGAATTTCATCTTATCCAACCCTAAACCAAACCCCAATTTTAAGTTGAACGTAAGTGTGTCCTGAACTCTAACCCTAACCCTAACCCTAACCCTATGGGCCCATTCACACTAATGATTCTCCTAAACTATAATGGAGAATAGAAAAACATCCAAATTTTTTCCAAATCAAGACTATACCTATTAGTGTGATATGAAAATTCCATCTTATCCAACCCTAAACCAAACCCCTATTTTAACTTGAACATAAGTGTGTCCTGAACTCTAACCCTAACCCTAACACTATGGGCCCATTCACTCTAATGATTCTCATAGACTATAATGGAGAATGGAAAAACATCCAAAAGTTTTCCAAATCAAGAGTATACCCTTCAGTGTGATATGAGAATTTCATCTTATCCAACCCTAAACAAAACCCCAATTTTAACTTGAACGTAAGTGTGTCCTGAACTCTAACCCTAACCCTAACCGTATGGGCCCATTCACTCTAATGATTCTCATAGACTATAATGGAGAATGGAAAAACATCCAAAATTTTTCCAAATCTGGAGTATACCTTTCAATGTGATATGAAAATTTCATCTTATCCAACCCTAAACCAAACCCCAATTTTAACTTGAACGTAAGTGTGTCCTGAACTCTAACCCTAACCCTAACCCTATGGGCCCATTCACTCTAATGATTCTCATAGACTATAATGGAGAATGGAAAAACATCCAAAATTTTTCCAAATCAAGAGTATACCCTTCAGTGTGATATGAGAATTTCATCTTATCTAACCCTAAACCAAACCCCAATTTTAACTTGAACGTAAGTGTGTCCTGAACTCTAACCCTAACCCTAACCCTATGGGCCCATTCACTCTAATGATTCTCATAGACTATAATGGAGAATGGAAAAACATCCAAAATTTTTCCAAATCAAGACTATACCTATTAGTGTGATATGAGAATTTCATCTTATCCAACCCTAAACCAAACCCCAATTTTAACTTGAACATAAGTGTGTCCTGAACCCTAACCCTAACCCTATGGGCCCATTCACTCTAATGATTCTCATAGACTATAATGGAGAATGGAAAAACATCCAAAATTTTTCCAAATCAAGAGTATACCCTTCAGTGTGATATGAGAATTTCATCTTATCCAACCCTAAACCAAACCCCAATTTTAACTTGAACGTAAGTGTGTCCTGAACTCTAACCCTAACCCTAACCCTATGGGCCCATTCACTCTAATGATTCTCATAGACTATAATGGAGAATGGAAAATCATCCAAAATTTTTCCAAATCAAGAGTATACCCTTCAGTGTGATATGAGAATTTCATCTTATCCAACCCTAAACCAAACCCCAATTTTAACTTGAACGTAAGGGTGTCCTGAACTCTAACCCTAACCCTAACCCTAACCCTATGGGCCCATTCACTCTAATGATTCTCATAGACTATAATGGAGAATGGAAAATCATCCAAAATTTTTCCAAATCAAGAGTATACCCTTCAGTGTGATATGAGAATTTCATCTTATCCAACCCTAAACCAAACCCCAATTTTAACTTGAACGTAAGGGTGTCCTGAACTCTAACCCTAACCCTAACCCTAACCCTATGGGCCCATTCACTCTAATGATTCTCATTGACTATAATGGAGAATGGAAAAACATCCAAAATTTTTCCAAATCAAGACTATACCCTTTAGTGTGATATGAAAATTTCATCTTATCCAACCCTAAACCAAACCCCAATTTTAACTTGAACGTAAGTGTGTCCTGAACTCTAACCCTAACCCTAACCCTAACCCTATGGGCCCATTCACTCTAATGATTCTCTTAGACTATAATGGAGAATGGAAAAACATCCAAAATTTTTCCAAATCAAGAGTATACCCTTCAGTGTGATATGAGAATTTCATCTTATCCAACCCTAAACCAAACCCCAATTTTAACTTGAACGTAAGTGTGTCCGGAACTCTAACCCTAACCCTAACCCTAACCCTATGGGCCCATTCACTCTAATGATTCTCATAGACTATAATGGAGAATGGAAAAACATCCAAAATTTTTCCAAATCAAGACTATACCTATTAGTGTGATATGAGAATTTCATCTTATCCAACCCTAAACCAAACCCCAATTTTAACTTGAACATAAGTGTGTCCTGAACTCTAACCCTAACCCTAACCCTATGGGCCCATTCACTCTAATGATTCTCATAGACTATAATGGAGAATGGAAAAACATCCAAAATTTTTCCAAATCAAGAGTATACCCTTCAGTGTGATATGAGAATTTCATCTTATCCAACCCTAAACCAAACCCCAATTTTAACTTGAACGTAAGGGTGTCCTGAACTCTAACCCTAACCCTAACCCTAACCCTATGGGCCCATTCACTCTAATGATTCTCATAGACTATAATGGAGAATGGAAAAACATCCAAAATTTTTCCAAATCAAGAGTATACCTTTCAGAGTGAAATGAGAATTTCATCTTATCCAACCCTAAACCAAACCCCAATTTTAACTTGAACGTAAGTGTGTCCTGAACTCTAACCCTAACCCTAACCCATGGGCACATTCACTCTAATGATTCTCCTAGACTATAATGGAGAATGGAAAAACATCCAAAATTTTTCCAAATCTGGAGTATACCTTTCAATGTGATATGAAAATTTCATCTTATCCAACCCTAAACCAAACCCCAATTTTAACTTGAACGTAGTTGTGTCCTGAACTCTAACCCTAACCCTAACCCTAACCCTATGGGCCCACTCACTCTAATGATTCTCATAGACTATAATGGAGAATGGAAAAACATCCAAAATTTTTCCAAATCAAGAGTATACCCTTCAGTGTGATATGAAAATTTCATCTTATCCGACCCTAAACCAAACCCCAATTTTAACTTGAACGTAAGTGTGTCCTGAACTCTAACCCTAACCCTAACCCTATGGGCCCATTCACTCTAATGATCCTCATAGACTATAATGGAGAATGGAAAAACATCCAAAATTTTTCCAAATCAAGAGTATACCCTTTAGTGTGATATGAAAATTTCATCTTATCCAACCCTAAACCAAACCCCAATTTTAACTTGAACGTAAGTGTGTCCTGAACTCTAACCCTAACCCTAACCCTAACCCTATGGGCCCATTCACTCTAATGATTCTCTTAGACTATAATGGAGAATGGAAAAACATCCAAAATTTTTCCAAATCAAGAGTATACCCTTCAGTGTGATATGAGAATTTCATCTTATCCAACCCTAAACCAAACCCCAATTTTAACTTGAACGTAAGTGTGTCCGGAACTCTAACCCTAACCCTAACCCTAACCCTATGGGCCCATTCACTCTAATGATTCTCATAGACTATAATGGAGAATGGAAAAACATCCAAAATTTTTCCAAATCAAGACTATACCTATTAGTGTGATATGAGAATTTCATCTTATCCAACCCTAAACCAAACCCCAATTTTAACTTGAACATAAGTGTGTCCTGAACTCTAACCCTAACCCTAACCCTATGGGCCCATTCACTCTAATGATTCTCATAGACTATAATGGAGAATGGAAAAACATCCAAAATTTTTCCAAATCAAGAGTATACCCTTCAGTGTGATATGAGAATTTCATCTTATCCAACCCTAAACCAAACCCCAATTTTAACTTGAACGTAAGGGTGTCCTGAACTCTAACCCTAACCCTAACCCTAACCCTATGGGCCCATTCACTCTAATGATTCTCATAGACTATAATGGAGAATGGAAAAACATCCAAAATTTTTCCAAATCAAGAGTATACCTTTCAGAGTGAAATGAGAATTTCATCTTATCCAACCCTAAACCAAACCCCAATTTTAACTTGAACGTAAGTGTGTCCTGAACTCTAACCCTAACCCTAACCCATGGGCACATTCACTCTAATGATTCTCCTAGACTATAATGGAGAATGGAAAAACATCCAAAATTTTTCCAAATCTGGAGTATACCTTTCAATGTGATATGAAAATTTCATCTTATCCAACCCTAAACCAAACCCCAATTTTAACTTGAACGTAGTTGTGTCCTGAACTCTAACCCTAACCCTAACCCTAACCCTATGGGCCCACTCACTCTAATGATTCTCATAGACTATAATGGAGAATGGAAAAACATCCAAAATTTTTCCAAATCAAGAGTATACCCTTCAGTGTGATATGAAAATTTCATCTTATCCGACCCTAAACCAAACCCCAATTTTAACTTGAACGTAAGTGTGTCCTGAACTCTAACCCTAACCCTAACCCTATGGGCCCATTCACTCTAATGATCCTCATAGACTATAATGGAGAATGGAAAAACATCCAAAATTTTTCCAAATCAAGAGTATACCCTTCAGTGTGATATGAGAATTTCATCTTATCCAACCCTAAACCAAACCCCAATTTTAACTTGAACGTAAGGGTGTCCTGAACTCTAACCCTAACCCTAACCGTAACCCTATGGGCCCATTCACTCTAATGATTCTCATAGACTATAATGGAGAATGGAAAAACATCCAAAATTTTTCCAAATCAAGAGTATACCCTTCAGTGTGATATGAGAATTTCATCTTATCCAACCCTAAACCAAACCCCAATTTTAACTTGAACGTAAGTGTGTCCTGAACTCTAACCCTAACCCTAACCCTATGGGCCCATTCACTCTAATGATTCTCATAGACTATAATGGAGAATGGAAAAACATCCAAAATTTTTCCAAATCAAGAGTATACCCTTCAGTGTGATATGAGAATTTCATCTTATCCAACCCTAAACCAAACCCCAATTTTAAGTTGAACGTAAGTGTGTCCTGAACTCTAACCCTAACCCTAACCCTAACCCTATGGGCCCATTCACACTAATGATTCTCCTAGACTATAATGGAGAATAGAAAAACATCCAAATTTTTTCCAAATCAAGACTATACCTATTAGTGTGATATGAAAATTCCATCTTATCCAACCCTAAACCAAACCCCTATTTTAACTTGAACGTAAGTGTGTCCTGAACTCTAACCCTAACCCTAACACTATGGGCCCATTCACTCTAATGATTCTCATAGACTATAATGGAGAATGGAAAAACATCCAAAATTTTTCCAAATCAAGAGTATACCTTTCAGTGTGATATGAGAATTTCATCTTATCCAACCCTAAACCAAACCCCAATTTTAACTTGAACGTAAGTGTGTCCTGAACTCTAACCCTAACCCTAACCGTATGGGCCCATTCACTCTAATGATTCTCATAGACTATAATGGAGAATGGAAAAACATCCAAAATTTTTCCAAATCAAGAGTATACCCTTCAGTGTGATATGAGAATTTCATCTTATCCAACCCTAAACCAAACCCCAATTTTAACTTGAACGTAAGCGTGTCCTGAACTCTAACCCTAACCCTAACCGTATGGGCCCATTCACTCTAATGATCCTCATAGACTATAATGGAGAATGGAAAAACATCCAAAATTTTTCCAAATCAAGAGTATACCCTTCAGAGTGATATGAGAATTTCATCTTATCCAACCCTAAACCAAACCCCAATTTTAACTTGAACGTAAGTGTGTCCTGAACTCTAACCCTAACCCTAACCCTATGGGCCCATTCACTCTAATGATTCTCATAGACTATAATGGAGAATGGAAAAACATCCAAAATTTTTCCAAATCAAGAGTATACCCTTCAGTGTGATATGAGAATTTCATCTTATCCAACCCTAAACCAAACCCCAATTTGAAGTTGAACGTAAGTGTGTCCTGAACTCTAACCCTAACCCTAACCCTAACCCTATGGGCCCATTCACACTAATGATTCTCCTAGACTATAATGGAGAATAGAAAAACATCCAAATTTTTTCCAAATCAAGACTATACCTATTAGTGTGATATGAAAATTCCATCTTATCCAACCCTAAACCAAACCCCTATTTTAACTTGAACGTAAGTGTGTCCTGAACTCTAACCCTAACCCTAACACTATGGGCCCATTCACTCTAATGATTCTCATAGACTATAATGGAGAATGGAAAAACATCCAAAATTTTTCCAAATCAAGAGTATACCTTTCAGTGTGATATGAGAATTTCATCTTATCCAACCCTAAACCAAACCCCAATTTTAACTTGAACGTAAGTGTGTCCTGAACTCTAACCCTAACCCTAACCGTATGGGCCCATTCACTCTAATGATTCTCATAGACTATAATGGAGAATGGAAAAACATCCAAAATTTTTCCAAATCTGGAGTATACCTTACAATGTGATATGAAAATTTCATCTTATCCAACCCTAAACCAAACCCCAATTTTAACTTGAACGTAAGTGTGTCCTGAACTCTAACCCTAACCCTAACCCTATGGGCCCATTCACTCTAATGATTCTCATAGACTATAATGGAGAATGGAAAAGCATCCAAAATTTTTCCAAATCAAGAGTATACCCTTCAGTGTGATATGAGAATTTCATCTTATCCAACCCTAAACCAAACCCCAATTTTAACTTGAACGTAAGTGTGTCCTGAACTCTAACCCTAACCCTAACCCATGGGCCCATTCACTCTAATGATTCTCCTAGACTATAATGGAGAATGGAAAAACATCCAAAATTTTTCCAAATCTGGAGTATACCTTTCAATGTGATATGAAAATTTCATCTTATCCAACCCTAAACCAAACCCCAATTTTAACTTGAACGTAGTTGTGTGCTGAACTCTAACCCTAACCCTAACCCTAACCCTATGGGCCCATTCACTCTAATGATTCTCATAGACTATAATGGAGAATGGAAAAACATCCAAAATTTTTCCAAATCAAGAGTATACCCTTCAGTGTGATATGAAAATTTCATCTTATCCGACCCTAAACCAAACCCCAATTTTAACTTGAACGTAAGTGTGTCCTGAACTCTAACCCTAACCCTAACCCTATGGGCCCATTCACTCTAATGATCCTCATAGACTATAATGGAGAATGGAAAAACATCCAAAATTTTTCCAAATCAAGAGTATACCCTTCAGTGTGATATGAGAATTTCATCTTATCTAACCCTAAACCAAACCCCAATTTTAACTTGAACGTAAGTGTGTCCTGAACTCTAACCCTAACCCTAACCCTAACCCTATGGGCCCATTCACTCTAATGATTCTCATAGACTATAATGGAGAATGGAAAAACATCCAAAATTTTTCCAAATCAAGACTATACCTATTAGTGTGATATGAGAATTTCATCTTATCCAACCCTAAACCAAACCCCAATTTTAATTTGAACATAAGTGTGTCCTGAACCCTAACCCTAACCCTATGGGCCCATTCACTCTAATGATTCTCATAGACTATAATGGAGAATGGAAAAACATCCAAAATTTTTCCAAATCAAGAGTATACCCTTCAGTGTGATATGAGAATTTCATGTTATCCAACCCTAAACCAAACCCCAGTTTTAACTTGAACGTAAGTGTGTCCTGAACTCTAACCCTAACCCTAACCCTAACCCTATGGGCCCATTCACTCTAATGATTCTCATAGACTATAATGGAGAATGGAAAAACATCCAAAATTTTTCCAAATCAAGAGTATACCCTTCAGTGTGATATGAGAATTTCATCTTATCCAACCCTAAACCAAACCCCAATTTTAACTTGAACGTAGTTGTGTGCTGAACTCTAACCCTAACCCCAACCCTAACCCTATGGGCCCATTCACTCTAATGATTCTCCTAGACTATAATGGAGAATGGAAAAACATCCAAAATTTTTCCAAATCTGGAGTATACCTTTCAATGTGATATGAAAATTTCATCTTATCCAACCCTAAACCAAACCCCAATTTTAACTTGAACGTAGTTGTGTCCTGAACTCTAAACCTAACCCTAACCCTATGGGCCCATTCACTCTAATGATTCTCATAGACTATAATGGAGAATGGAAAAGCATCCAAAATTTTTCCAAATCAAGAGTATACCCTTCAGTGTGATATGAGAATTTCATCTTATCCAACCCTAAACCAAACCCCAATTTTAACTTGAACGTAAGTGTGTCCTGAACTCTAACCCTAACCCTAACCCATGGGCCCATTCACTCTAATGATTCTCCTAGACTATAATGGAGAATGGAAAAACATCCAAAATTTTTCCAAATCTGGAGTATACCTTTCAATGTGATATGAAAATTTCATCTTATCCAACCCTAAACCAAACCCCAATTTTAACTTGAACGTAGTTGTGTGCTGAACTCTAACCCTAACCCTAACCCTAACCCTATGGGCCCATTCACTCTAATGATTCTCATAGACTATAATGGAGAATGGAAAAACATCCAAAATTTTTCCAAATCAAGAGTATACCCTTCAGTGTGATATGAAAATTTCATCTTATCCGACCCTAAACCAAACCCCAATTTTAACTTGAACGTAAGTGTGTCCTGAACTCTAACCCTAACCCTAACCCTATGGGCCCATTCACTCTAATGATCCTCATAGACTATAATGGAGAATGGAAAAACATCCAAAATTTTTCCAAATCAAGAGTATACCCTTCAGTGTGATATGAGAATTTCATCTTATCCAACCCTAAACCAAACCCCAATTTTAACTTGAACGTAAGGGTGTCCTGAACTCTAACCCTAACCCTAACCCTAACCCTATGGGCCCATTCACTCTAATGATTCTCATAGACTATAATGGAGAATGGAAAAACATCCAAAATTTTTCCAAATCAAGAGTATACCCTTCAGTGTGATATGAGAATTTCATCTTATCCAACCCTAAACCAAACCCCAATTTTAACTTGAACGTAAGTGTGTCCTGAACTCTAACCCTAACCCTAACCCTATGGGCCCATTCACTCTAATGATTCTCATAGACTATAATGGAGAATGGAAAAACATCCAAAATTTTTCCAAATCAAGAGTATACCCTTCAGTGTGATATGAGAATTTCATCTTATCCAACCCTAAACCAAACCCCAATTTTAAGTTGAACGTAAGTGTGTCCTGAACTCTAACCCTAACCCTAACCCTAACCCTATGGGCCCATTCACACTAATGATTCTCCTAGACTATAATGGAGAATAGAAAAACATCCAAATTTTTTCCAAATCAAGACTATACCTATTAGTGTGATATGAAAATTCCATCTTATCCAACCCTAAACCAAACCCCTATTTTAACTTGAACGTAAGTGTGTCCTGAACTCTAACCCTAACCCTAACACTATGGGCCCATTCACTCTAATGATTCTCATAGACTATAATGGAGAATGGAAAAACATCCAAAATTTTTCCAAATCAAGAGTATACCCTTCAGTGTGATATGAGAATTTCATCTTATCCAACCCTAAACCAAACCCCAATTTTAACTTGAACGTAAGTGTGTCCTGAACTCTAACCCTAACCCTAACCGTATGGGCCCATTCACTCTAATGATTCTCATAGACTATAATGGAGAATGGAAAAACATCCAAAATTTTTCCAAATCTGGAGTATACCTTTCAATGTGATATGAAAATTTCATCTTATCCAACCCTAAACCAAACCCCAATTTTAACTTGAACGTAAGTGTGTCCTGAACTCTAACCCTAACCCTAACCCTATGGGCCCATTCACTCTAATGATTCTCATAGACTATAATGGAGAATGGAAAAACATCCAAAATTTTTCCAAATCAAGAGTATACCCTTCAGTGTGATATGAGAATTTCATCTTATCTAACCCTAAACCAAACCCCAATTTTAACTTGAACGTAAGTGTGTCCTGAACTCTAACCCTAACCCTAACCCTAACCCTATGGGCCCATTCACTCTAATGATTCTCATAGACTATAATGGAGAATGGAAAAACATCCAAAATTTTTCCAAATCAAGACTATACCTATTAGTGTGATATGAGAATTTCATCTTATCCAACCCTAAACCAAACCCCAATTTTAACTTGAACATAAGTGTGTCCTGAACCCTAACCCTAACCCTATGGGCCCATTCACTCTAATGATTCTCATAGACTATAATGGAGAATGGAAAAACATCCAAAATTTTTCCAAATCAAGAGTATACCCTTCAGTGTGATATGAGAATTTCATCTTATCCAACCCTAAACCAAACCCCAGTTTTAACTTGAACGTAAGTGTGTCCTGAACTCTAACCCTAACCCTAACCCTAACCCTATGGGCCCATTCACTCTAATGATTCTCATAGACTATAATGGAGAATGGAAAAACATCCAAAATTTTTCCAAATCAAGAGTATACCCTTCAGTGTGATATGAGAATTTCATCTTATCCAACCCTAAACCAAACCCCAATTTTAACTTGAACGTAAGTGTGTCCTGAACTCTAACCCTAACCCCAACCCTAACCCTATGGGCCCATTCACTCTAATGATTCTCCTAGACTATAATGGAGAATGGAAAAACATCCAAAATTTTTCCAAATCTGGAGTATACCTTTCAATGTGATATGAAAATTTCATCTTATCCAACCCTAAACCAAACCCCAATTTTAACTTGAACGTAGTTGTGTCCTGAACTCTACCCCTAACCCTAACCCTATGGGCCTATGGCGGAACCGGCCCGATTCTGCCTTCAGGCCCGGTCCCGTCAGCTCCCTATGGAGTCGCCAACTCCTGGAGGGAGCTATCTCTCCTCCTGCCCCTTGGGCTCGCTGCCACCACCTGCTCAGTCCCGGGGTTCAGATTGAGAGGAACAGGACTCCCAATCCCCCTCTTCCGCTATGAGGCTAGGCCTCCAGGTCCTCTGCCACCCTGCACTTGGGTTTCACAGAGACCTCAGCGCTTCTTTGGGGCACCCCTGGAGGATTGGCACCTTATCCAACTGCACGCCTTCCTCCTTCCCCGGGGCCCCCTTCTCAACACAGCGTGGTCTAAAGCGGTCTGGGGATCTAGGTGGTACAGAGATTGACTGCCAGTATTTAAAACAGAAAAAACATTTATTTAAAAGAGAAAAATATAGGGGAAGAAAAGCAAAACAAAAACAGTTGCCTTTAAAAAGTTAACACAGCCCAGCACAGCACAGCAAACAGCATAACAAAGAAAAGTTGATTATAAACGCATCCGGTTGGCCCTGATCTAAACATGCCCTGCCCTTTTTGAATTACTTACTTAGTCAGCCTGCCTGGGGGGCCTCCCCGGCAGGAGCCTCCATTGCTCACCACATGCTCGCTCGAGCGCTGGCTTCCAACTGAGAAACTCTTCCTGCCTAGCACATGGCAAGAACAACAGCACTTCCTGCTTCTCTAGGAGACTTTCCCCCTAGCGTTGTTGGTTTGTCTCTGGAAGGGAGGGGGGGAGTCAGGGGAAGGCTACAAAGCCTGCTGAATGGATTTACTGATCCCTGCCTTTTTGGATGAAGCACCAACACTCTCAGATGGCGTTTCTCCACAGGGCCCATTCACTCTAATGATTCTCATAGACTATAATGGAGAATGGAAAAGCATCCAAAATTTTTCCAAATCAAGAGTATACCCTTCAGTGTGATATGAGAATTTCATCTTATCCAACCCTAAACCAAACCCCAATTTTAAGTTGAACGTAAGTGTGTCCTGAACTCTAACCCTAACCCTAACCCTATGGGCCCATTCACTCTAATGATTCTCATAGACTATAATGGAGAATGGAAAAACATCCAAAATTTTTCCAAATCAAGAGTATACCCTTCAGTGTGATATGAGAATTTCATCTTATCCAACCCTAAACCAAACCCCAATTTTAACTTGAACGTAAGTGTGTCCTGAACTCTAACCCTAACCCTAACCCGAACCCTATGGGCCCATTCACGCTAATGATTCTCATAGACTATAATGGAGAATGGAAAAACATCCAAAATTTTTCCAAATCAAGAGTATACCCTTCAGTGTGATATGAGAATTTCATCTTATCCAACCCTAAACCAAACCCCAGTTTTAACTTGAACGTAAGTGTGTCCTGAACTCTAACCCTAACCCTATGGGCCCATTCACTCTAATGATTCTCATAGACTATAATGGAGAATGGAAAAACATCCAAAATTTTTCCAAATCAAGAGTATACCCTTCAGTGTGATATGAGAATTTCATCTTATCCAACCCTAAACCAAACCCCAATTTTAATTTGAATGTAAGTGTGTCCTGAACTCTAACCCTAACCCCAACCCTAACCCTATGGGCCCATTCACTCTAATGATTCTCCTAGACTATAATGGAGAATGGAAAAACATCCAAAATTTTTCCAAATCTGGAGTATACCTTTCAATGTGATATGAAAATTTCATCTTATCCAACCCTAAACCAAACCCCAATTTTAACTTGAACGTAAGTGTGTCCTGAACTCTAACCCTAACCCTAACCCTATGGGCCCATTCACTCTAATGATTCTCATAGACTATAATGGAGAATGGAAAAACATCCAAAATTTTTCCAAATCAAGAGTATACCCTTCAGTGTGATATGAGAATTTCATCTTATCTAACCCTAAACCAAACCCCAATTTTAACTTGAACGTAAGTGTGTCCTGAACTCTAACCCTAACCCTAACCCTAACCCTATGGGCCCATTCACTCTAATGATTCTCATAGACTATAATGGAGAATGGAAAAACATCCAAAATTTTTCCAAATCAAGACTATACCTATTAGTGTGATATGAGAATTTCATCTTATTAAACGCTAAACCAAACCCCAATTTTAACTTGAACATAAGTGTGTCCTGAACCCTAACCCTAACCCTATGGGCCCATTCACTCTAATGATTCTCATAGACTATAATGGAGAATGGAAAAACATCCAAAATTTTTCCAAATCAAGAGTATACCCTTCAGTGTGATATGAGAATTTCATCTTATCCAACCCTAAACCAAACCCCAGTTTTAACTTGAACGTAAGTGTGTCCTGAACTCTAACCCTAACCCTAACCCTAACCCTATGGGCCCATTCACTCTAATGATTCTCATAGACTATAATGGAGAATGGAAAAACATCCAAAATTTTTCCAAATCAAGAGTATACCCTTCAGTGTGATATGAGAATTTCATCTTATCCAACCCTAAACCAAACCCCAATTTTAACTTGAACGTAAGTGTGTCCTGAACTCTAACCCTAACCCCAACCCTAACCCTATGGGCCCATTCACTCTAATGATTCTCCTAGACTATAATGGAGAATGGAAAAACATCCAAAATTTTTCCAAATCTGGAGTATACCTTTCAATGTGATATGAAAATTTCATCTTATCCAACCCTAAACCAAACCCCAATTTTAACTTGAACGTAGTTGTGTCCTGAACTCTACCCCTAACCCTAACCCTTTGGGACCATTCACTCTAATGATTCTCATAGACTATAATGGAGAATGGAAAAGCATCCAAAATTTTTCCAAATCAGGAGTATACCCTTCAGTGTGATATGAGAATTTCATCTTATCCAACCCTAAACCAAACCCCAATTTTAAGTTGAACGTAAGTGTGTCCTGAACTCTAACCCTAACCCTAACCCTATGGGCCCATTCACTCTAATGATTCTCATAGACTATAATGGAGAATGGAAAAACATCCAAAATTTTTCCAAATCAAGAGAATACCCTTCAGTGTGATATGAGAATTTCATCTTATCCAACCCTAAACCAAACCCCAATTTTAACTTGAACGTAAGTGTGTCCTGAACTCTAACCCTAACCCTAACCCGAACCCTATGGGCCCATTCACTCTAATGATTGTCATAGACTATAATGGAGAATGGAAAAACATCCAAAATTTTTCCAAATCAAGAGTATACCCTTCAGTGTGATATGAGAATTTCATCTTATCCAACCCTAAACCAAACCCCAGTTTTAACTTGAACGTAAGTGTGTCCTGAACTCTAACCCTAACCCTAACCCTAACCCTATGGGCCCATTCACTCTAATGATTCTCATAGACTATAATGGAGAATGGAAAAACATCCAAAATTTTTCCAAATCAAGAGTATACCCTTCAGTGTGATATGAGAATTTCATCTTATCCAACCCTAAACCAAACCCCAATTTTAATTTGAACGTAAGTGTGTCCTGAACTCTAACCCTAACCCCAACCCTAACCCTATGGGCCCATTCACTCTAATGATTCTCCTAGACTATAATGGAGAATGGAAAAACATCCAAAATTTTTCCAAATCTGGAGTATACCTTTCAATGTGATATGAAAATTTCATCTTATCCAACCCTAAACCAAACCCCAATTTTAACTTGAACGTAAGTGTGTCCTGAACTCTAACCCTAACCCTAACCCTAACCCTATGGGCCCATTCACTCTAATGATTCTCATAGACTATAATGGAGAATGGAAAAACATCCAAAATTTTTCCAAATCAAGAGTATACTCTTCAGTGTGATATGAGAATTTCATCTTATCCAACCCTAAACCAAACCCCAATTTTAACTTGAACGTAAGTGTGTCCTGAACTCTAACCCTAACCCTAACCCTAACCCTATGGGCCCATTCACTCTAATGATTCTCATAGACTGTAATGGAGAATGGAAAAACATCCAAAATTTTTCCAAATCAAGACTATACCTATTAGTGTGATATGAGAATTTCATCTTATCCAACCCTAAACCAAACCCCAATTTTAACTTGAACGTAAGTGTGTCCTGAACTCTAACCCTAACCCTAACCCTATGGGCCCATTCACTGTAATGATTCTCATAGACTATAATGGAGAATGGAAAAGCATCCAAAATTTTTCCAAATCAAGAGTATACCCTTCAGTGTGATATGAGAATTTCATCTTATCCAACCCTAAACCAAACCCCAATTTTAACTTGAACGTAAGTGTGTCCTGAACTCTAACCCTAACCCTAACCCTAACCCTATGGGCCCATTCACTCTAATGATTCTCATAGACTATAATGGAGAATGGAAAAACATCCAAAATTTTTCCAAATCAAGAGTATACCCTTCAGTGTGATATGAGAATTTCATCTTATCCAACCCTAAACCAAACCCCAATTTTAACTTGAACGTAAGTGTGTCCTGAACTCTAACCCTAACCCTAACACTATGGGCCCATTCACTCTAATGATTCTCATAGACTATAATGGAGAATGGAAAAACATCCAAAATTTTTCCAAATCAAGAGTATACCCTTCAGTGTGATATGAGAATTTCATCTTATCCAACCCTAAACCAAACCCCAATTTTAACTTGAACGTAAGTGTGTCCTGAACTCTAACCCTAACCCTAACCCTAACCCTATGGGCCCATTCACTCTAATGATTCTCATAGACTATAATGGAGAATGGAAAAACATCCAAAATTTTTCCAAATCAAGACTATACCTATTAGTGTGATATGAGAATTTCATCTTATCCAACCCTAAAACAAACCCCAATTTTAACTTGAACATAAGTGTGTCCTGAACTCTAACCCTAACCCTAACCCTATGGGCCCATTCACTCTAATGATTCTCATAGACTATAATGGAGAATGGAAAAACATCCAAAATTTTTCCAAATCAAGAGTATACCCTTCAGTGTGATATGAGAATTTCATCTTATCCAACCCTAAACCAAACCCCAATTTTAACTTGAACGTAAGGGTGTCCTGAACTCTAACCCTAACCCTAACCCTATGGGCCCATTCACTCTAATGATTCTCATAGACTAGAATGGAGAATGGAAAAACATCCAAAATTTTTCCAAATCAAGAGTATACCTTTCAGAGTGAAATGAGAATTTCATCTTATCCAACCCTAAACCAAACCCCAATTTTAACTTGAACGTAAGTGTGTCCTGAACTCTAACCCTAACCCTAACCCTAACCGTATGGGCCCATTCTCTCTAATGATTCTCATAGACTATAATGGAGAATGGAAAAACATCCAAAATTTTTCCAAATCAAGAGTATACCTTTCAGAGTGAAATGAGAATTTCATCTTATCCAACCCTAAACCAAACCCCAATTTTAACTTGAACGTAAGTGTGTTCTGAACTCTAACCCTAACCCTAACCCTAACCCTATGGGCCCATTCACTCTAATGATTCTCATAGACTATAATGGAGAATGGAAAAACATCCAAAATTTTTCCAAATCAAGACTATACCTATTAGTGTGATATGAGAATTTCATCTTATCCAACCCTAAACCAAACCCCAATTTTAACTTGAACATAAGTGTGTCCTGAACTCTAACCCTAACCCTAACCCTATGGGCCCATTCACTCTAATGATTCTCATAGACTATAATGGAGAATGGAAAAACATCCAAAATTTTTCCAAATCAAGAGTATACCCTTCAGTGTGATATGAGAATTTCATCTTATCCAACCCTAAACCAAACCCCAATTTTAACTTGAACGTAAGGGTGTCCTGAACTCTAACTCTAACCCTAACCCTAACCCTAACCCTATGGGCCCATTCACTCTAATGATTCTCATAGACTATAATGGATAATGGAAAAACATCCAAAATTTTTCCAAATCAAGAGTATACCTTTCAGAGTGAAATGAGAATTTCATCTTATCCAACCCTAAACCAAACCCCAATTTTAACTTGAACGTAAGTGTGTCCTGAACTCTAACCTTAACCCTAACCCTAACCCTATGGGCCCATTCACTCTAATGATTCTCATAGACTATAATGGGGAATGGAAAAACATCCAAAATTTTTCCAAATCAAGACTATACCTATTTGTGTGATATGAAAATTTCATCTTATCCAACCCTAAACCATACCCCAATTTTAACTTGAACGTAAGTGTGTCCTGAACTCTAACCCTAACCCTAACCCATGGGCCCATTCACTCTAATGATTCTCCTAGACTATAATGGAGAATGGAAAAACATCCAAAATTTTTCCAAATCTGGAGTATACCTTTCAATGTGATATGAAAATTTCATCTTATCCAACCCTAAACCAAACCCCAATTTTAACTTGAACGTAGTTGTGTCCTAAACTCTAACCCTAACCCTAACCCTAACCCTATGGGCCCATTCACTCTAATGATTCTCATAGACTATAATGGAGAATGGAAAAGCATCCAAAATTTTTCCAAATCAAGAGTATACCCTTCAGTGTGATATGAGAATTTCATCTTATCCAACCCTAAACCAAACCCCAATTTTAAGTTGAACGTAAGTGTGTCCTGAACTCTAACCCTAACCCTAACCCTATGGATCCATTCACTCTAATGATTCTCATAGACTATAATGGAGAATGGAAAAACATCCAAAATTTTTCCAAATCAAGAGTATACCCTTCAGTGTGATATGAAAATTTCATCTTATCCGACCCTAAACCAAACCCCAATTTTAACTTGAACGTAAGTGTGTCCTGAACTCTAACCCTAACCCTAACCCTATGGGCCCATTCACTCTAATGATCCTCATAGACTATAATGGAGAATGGAAAAACATCCAAAATTTTTCCAAATCAAGAGTATACCCTTCAGTGTGATATGAGAATTTCATCTTATCCAACCCTAAAACAAACCCCAATTTTAACTTGAACGTAAGGGTGTCCTGAACTCTAACCCTAACCCTAACCGTAACCCTATGGGCCCATTCACTCTAATGATTCTCATAGACTATAATGGAGAATGGAAAAACATCCAAAATTTTTCCAAATCAAGAGTATACCCTTCAGTGTGATATGAAAATTCCATCTTATCCAACCCTAAACCAAACCCCTATTTTAACTTGAACGTAAGTGTGTCCTGAACTCTAACCCTAACCCTAACACTATGGGCCCATTCACTCTAATGATTCTCATAGACTATAACGGAGAATGGAAAAACATCCAAAATTTTTCCAAAGCAAGAGTATACCCTTCAGTGTGATATGAGAATTTCATCTTATCCAACCCTAAACCAAACCCCAATTTTAACTTGAACGTAAGTGTGTCCTGAACTCTAACCCTAACCCTAACCCTATGGGCCCATTCACTCTAATGATTCTCATAGACTATAATGGAGAATGGAAAAACATCCAAAATTTTTCCAAATCAAGAGTATACCCTTCAGTGTGATATGAGAATTTCATCTTATCCAACCCTAAACCAAACCCCAATTTTAACTTGAACGTAAGTGTGTCCTGAACTCTAACCCTAACCCTAACCCTAACCCTATGGGCCCATTCACTCTAATGATTCTCATAGACTATAATGGAGAATGGAAAAACATCCAAAATTTTTCCAAATCAAGAGTATACCCTTCAGTGTGATATGAGAATTTCATCTTATCCAACCCTAAACCAAACCCCAATTTTAACTTGAACGTAAGTGTGTCCTGAACTCTAACCCTAACCCTAACCCTAACCCTATGGGCCCATTCACTCTAATGATTCTCATAGACTATAATGGAGAATGGAAAAACATCCAAAATTTTTCCAAATCAAGACTATACCTATTAGTGTGATATGAGAATCTCATCTTATCCAACCCTAAAACAAACCCCAATTTTAACTTGAACATAAGTGTGTCCTGAACTCTAACCCTAACCCTAACCCTATGGGCCCATTCACTCTAATGATTCTCATAGACTATAATGGAGAATGGAAAAACATCCAAAATTTTTCCAAATCAAGAGTATACCCTTCAGTGTGATATGAGAATTTCATCTTATCCAACCCTAAACCAAACCCCAATTTTAACTTGAACGTAAGGGTGTCCTGAACTCTAACCCTAACCCTAACCCTAACCCTATGGGCCCATTCACTCTAATGATTCTCATAGACTATAATGGAGAATGGAAAAACATCCAAAATTTTTCCAAATCAAGAGTATACCTTTCAGAGTGAAATGAGAATTTCATCTTATCCAACCCTAAACCAAACCCCAATTTTAACTTGAACGTAAGTGTGTCCTGAACTCTAACCCTAACCCTAACCCTATGGGCCCATTCACTCTAATGATTCTCATAGACTATAATGGAGAATGGAAAAACATCCAAAATTTTTCCAAATCAAGAGTATACCCTTCAGTGTGATATGAGAATTTCATCTTATCCAACCCTAAACCAAACCCCAATTTTAACTTGAACGTAAGTGTGTCCTGAACTCTAACCCTAACCCTAACCCTAACCCTATGGGCCCATTCACTCTAATGATTCTCATAGACTATAATGGAGAATGGAAAAACATCCAAAATTTTTCCAAATCAAGAGTATACCCTTCAGTGTGATATGAGAATTTCATCTTATCCAACCCTAAACCAAACCCCAATTTTAACTTGAACGTAAGTGTGTCCTGAACTCTAACCCTAACCCTAACCCTAACCCTATGGGCCCATTCACTCTAATGATTCTCATAGACTATAATGGAGAATGGAAAAACATCCAAAATTTTTCCAAATCAAGACTATACCTATTAGTGTGATATGAGAATTTCATCTTATCCAACCCTAAAACAAACCCCAATTTTAACTTGAACATAAGTGTGTCCTGAACTCTAACCCTAACCCTAACCCTATGGGCCCATTCACTCTAATGATTCTCATAGACTATAATGGAGAATGGAAAAACATCCAAAATTTTTCCAAATCAAGAGTATACCCTTCAGTGTGATATGAGAATTTCATCTTATCCAACCCTAAACCAAACCCCAATTTTAACTTGAACGTAAGGGTGTCCTGAACTCTAACCCTAACCCTAACCCTAACCCTATGGGCCCATTCACTCTAATGATTCTCATAGACTATAATGGAGAATGGAAAAACATCCAAAATTTTTCCAAATCAAGAGTATACCTTTCAGAGTGAAATGAGAATTTCATCTTATCCAACCCTAAACCAAACCCCAATTTTAACTTGAACGTAAGTGTGTCCTGAACTCTAACCCTAACCCTAACCCTATGGGCCCATTCACTCTAATGATTCTCATAGACTATAATGGAGAATGGAAAAACATCCAAAATTTTTCCAAATCAAGAGTATACCCTTCAGTGTGATATGAGAATTTCATCTTATCCAACCCTAAACCAAACCCCAATTTTAACTTGAACGTAAGTGTGTCCTGAACTCTAACCCTAACCCTAACCCTAACCCTATGGGCCCATTCACTCTAATGATTCTCATAGACTATAATGGAGAATGGAAAAACATCCAAAATTTTTCCAAATCAAGAGTATACCCTTCAGTGTGATATGAGAATTTCATCTTATCCAACCCTAAACCAAACCCCAATTTTAACTTGAACGTAAGTGTGTCCTGAACTCTAACCCTAACCCTAACCCTAACCCTATGGGCCCATTCACTCTAATGATTCTCATAGACTATAATGGAGAATGGAAAAACATCCAAAATTTTTCCAAATCAAGACTATACCTATTAGTGTGATATGAGAATTTCATCTTATCCAACCCTAAAACAAACCCCAATTTTAACTTGAACATAAGGGTGTCCTGAACTCTAACCCTAACCCTAACCCTAACCCTATGGGCCCATTCACTCTAATGATTCTCATAGACTATAATGGAGAATGGAAAAACATCCAAAATTTTTCCAAATCAAGAGTATACCTTTCAGAGTGAAATGAGAATTTCATCTTATCCAACCCTAAACCAAACCCCAATTTTAACTTGAACGTAAGTGTGTCCTGAACTCTAACCCTAACCCTAACCCTAACCCTATGGGCCCATTCACTCTAATGATTCTCATAGACTATAATGGAGAATGGAAAAACATCCAAAATTTTTCCAAATCAAGAGTATACCTTACAGAGTGAAATGAGAATTTCATCTTATCCAACCCTAAACCAAACCCCAATTTTAACTTGAACGTAAGTGTGTTCTGAACTCTAACCCTAACCCTAACCCTAACCCTATGGGCCCATTCACTCTAATGATTCTCATAGACTATAATGGAGAATGGAAAAACATCCAAAATTTTTCCAAATCAAGACTATACCTATTTGTGTGATATGAAAATTTCATCTTATCCAACCCTAAACCAAACCCCAATTTTAACTTGAACGTAAGTGTGTCCTGAACTCTAACCCTAACCCTAACCCTAACCCTATGGGCCCATTCACTCTAATGATTCTCATAGACTATAATGGAGAATGGAAAAACATCCAAAATTTTTCCAAATCAAGAGTATACCTTACAGAGTGAAATGAGAATTTCATCTTATCCAACCCTAAACCAAACCCCAATTTTAACTTGAACGTAAGTGTGTTCTGAACTCTAACCCTAACCCTAACCCTAACCCTATGGGCCCATTCACTCTAATGATTCTCATAGACTATAATGGAGAATGGAAAAACATCCAAAATTTTTCCAAATCAAGACTATACCTATTTGTGTGATATGAAAATTTCATCTTATCCAACCCTAAACCAAACCCCAATTTTAACTTGAACGTAAGTGTGTCCTGAACTCTAACCCTAACCCTAACCCTAACCCTATGGGCCCATTCACTCTAATGATTCTCATAGACTATAATGGAGAATGGAAAAACATCCAAAATTTTTCCAAATCAAGAGTATACCCTTCAGTGTGATATGAGAATTTCATCTTATCCAACCCTAAACCAAACCCCAGTTTTAACTTGAACGTAAGTGTGTCCTGAACTCTAACCCTAACCCTAACCCTAACCCTATGGGCCCATTCACTCTAATGATTCTCATAGACTATAATGGAGAATGGAAAAACATCCAAAATTTTTCCAAATCAAGAGTATACCCTTCAGTGTGATATGAGAATTTCATCTTATCCAACCCTAAACCAAACCCCAGTTTTAACTTGAACGTAAGTGTGTCCTGAACTCTAACCCTAACCCTAACCCTAACCCTATGGGCCCATTCACTCTAATGATTCTCTTGGACTATAATGGAGAATGGAAAAACATCCAAAATTTTTCCAAATCAAGAGTATACCCTTCAGTGTGATATGAGAATTTCATCTTATCCAACCCTAAACCAAACCCCAATTTTAACTTGAACGTAAGTGTGTCCTGAACTCTAACCCTAACCCCAACCCTAACCCTATGGGCCCATTCACTCTAATGATTCTCCTAGACTATAATGGAGAATGGAAAAACATCCAAAATTTTTCCAAATCTGGAGTATACCTTTCAATGTGATATGAAAATTTCATCTTATCCAACCCTAAACCAAACCCCAATTTTAACTTGAACGTAGTTGTGTCCTGAACTCTAACCCTAACCCTAACCCTATGGGCCCATTCACTCTAATGATTCTCATAGACTATAATGGAGAATGGAAAAACATCCAAAATTTTTCCAAATCAAGAGTATACCCTTCAGTGTGATATGAGAATTTCATCTTATCCGACCCTAAACCAAACCCCAATTTTAACTTGAACGTAAGTGTGTCCTGAACTCTAACCCTAACCCTAACCCTATGGGCCCATTCACTCTAATGATCCTCATAGACTATAATGGAGAATGGAAAAACATCCAAAATTTTTCCAAATCAAGAGTATACCCTTCAGTGTGATATGAGAATTTCATCTTATCCAACCCTAAACCAAACCCCAATTTTAACTTGAACGTAAGGGTGTCCTGAACTCTAACCCTAACCCTAACCGTAACCCTATGGGCCCATTCACTCTAATGATTCTCATAGACTATAATGGAGAATGGAAAAACATCCAAAATTTTTCCAAATCAAGAGTATACCCTTCAGTGTGATATGAGAATTTCATCTTATCCAACCCTAAACCAAACCCCAATTTTAACTTGAACGTAGTTGTGTGCTGAACTCTAACCCTAACCCCAACCCTAACCCTATGGGCCCATTCACTCTAATGATTCTCCTAGACTATAATGGAGAATGGAAAAACATCCAAAATTTTTCCAAATCTGGAGTATACCTTTCAATGTGATATGAAAATTTCATCTTATCCAACCCTAAACCAAACCCCAATTTTAACTTGAACGTAGTTGTGTCCTGAACTCTAAACCTAACCCTAACCCTATGGGCCCATTCACTCTAATGATTCTCATAGACTATAATGGAGAATGGAAAAGCATCCAAAATTTTTCCAAATCAAGAGTATACCCTTCAGTGTGATATGAGAATTTCATCTTATCCAACCCTAAACCAAACCCCAATTTTAACTTGAACGTAAGTGTGTCCTGAACTCTAACCCTAACCCTAACCCATGGGCCCATTCACTCTAATGATTCTCCTAGACTATAATGGAGAATGGAAAAACATCCAAAATTTTTCCAAATCTGGAGTATACCTTTCAATGTGATATGAAAATTTCATCTTATCCAACCCTAAACCAAACCCCAATTTTAACTTGAACGTAGTTGTGTGCTGAACTCTAACCCTAACCCTAACCCTAACCCTATGGGCCCATTCACTCTAATGATCCTCATAGACTATAATGGAGAATGGAAAAACATCCAAAATTTTTCCAAATCAAGAGTATACCCTTCAGTGTGATATGAGAATTTCATCTTATCCAACCCTAAACCAAACCCCAATTTTAACTTGAACGTAAGGGTGTCCTGAACTCTAACCCTAACCCTAACCCTAACCCTATGGGCCCATTCACTCTAATGATTCTCATAGACTATAATGGAGAATGGAAAAACATCCAAAATTTTTCCAAATCAAGAGTATACCCTTCAGTGTGATATGAGAATTTCATCTTATCCAACCCTAAACCAAACCCCAATTTTAAGTTGAACGTAAGTGTGTCCTGAACTCTAACCCTAACCCTAACCCTAACCCTATGGGCCCATTCACACTAATGATTCTCCTAGACTATAATGGAGAATAGAAAAACATCCAAATTTTTTCCAAATCAAGACTATACCTATTAGTGTGATATGAAAATTCCATCTTATCCAACCCTAAACCAAACCCCTATTTTAACTTGAACGTAAGTGTGTCCTGAACTCTAACCCTAACCCTAACACTATGGGCCCATTCACTCTAATGATTCTCATAGACTATAATGGAGAATGGAAAAACATCCAAAATTTTTCCAAATCAAGAGTATACCCTTCAGTGTGATATGAGAATTTCATCTTATCCAACCCTAAACCAAACCCCAATTTTAACTTGAACGTAAGTGTGTCCTGAACTCTAACCCTAACCCTAACCGTATGGGCCCATTCACTCTAATGATTCTCATAGACTATAATGGAGAATGGAAAAACATCCAAAATTTTTCCAAATCTGGAGTATACCTTTCAATGTGATATGAAAATTTCATCTTATCCAACCCTAAACCAAACCCCAATTTTAACTTGAACGTAAGTGTGTCCTGAACTCTAACCCTAACCCTATGGGCCCATTCACTCTAATGATTCTCATAGACTATAATGGAGAATGGAAAAACATCCAAAATTTTTCCAAATCAAGAGTATACCCTTCAGTGTGATATGAGAATTTCATCTTATCTAACCCTAAACCAAACCCCAATTTTAACTTGAACGTAAGTGTGTCCTGAACTCTAACCCTAACCCTAACCCTAACCCTATGGGCCCATTCACTCTAATGATTCTCATAGACTATAATGGAGAATGGAAAAACATCCAAAATTTTTCCAAATCAAGACTATACCTATTAGTGTGATATGAGAATTTCATCTTATCCAACCCTAAACCAAACCCCAATTTTAACTTGAACATAAGTGTGTCCTGAACCCTAACCCTAACCCTATGGGCCCATTCACTCTAATGATTCTCATAGACTATAATGGAGAATGGAAAAACATCCAAAATTTTTCCAAATCAAGAGTATACCCTTCAGTGTGATATGAGAATTTCATCTTATCCAACCCTAAACCAAACCCCAGTTTTAACTTGAACGTAAGTGTGTCCTGAACTCTAACCCTAACCCTAACCCTAACCCTATGGGCCCATTCACTCTAATGATTCTCATAGACTATAATGGAGAATGGAAAAACATCCAAAATTTTTCCAAATCAAGAGTATACCCTTCAGTGTGATATGAGAATTTCATCTTATCCAACCCTAAACCAAACCCCAATTTTAACTTGAACGTAAGTGTGTCCTGAACTCTAACCCTAACCCCAACCCTAACCCTATGGGCCCATTCACTCTAATGATTCTCCTAGACTATAATGGAGAATGGAAAAACATCCAAAATTTTTCCAAATCTGGAGTATACCTTTCAATGTGATATGAAAATTTCATCTTATCCAACCCTAAACCAAACCCCAATTTTAACTTGAACGTAGTTGTGTCCTGAACTCTACCCCTAACCCTAACCCTATGGGCCTATGGCGGAACCGGCCCGATTCTGCCTTCATTCCCGGTCCCGTCAGCTCCCTATGGAGTCGCCAACTCCTGGAGGGAGCTATCTCTCCTCCTGCCCCTTGGGCTCGCTGCCACCACCTGCTCAGTCCCGGGGTTCAGATTGAGAGGAACAGGACTCCCAATCCCCCTCTTCCGCTATGAGGCTAGGCCTCCAGGTCCTCTGCCACCCTGCACTTGGGTTTCACAGAGACCTCAGCGCTTCTTTGGGGCACCCCTGGAGGATTGGCACCTTATCCAACTGCACGCCTTCCTCCTTCCCCGGGGCCCCCTTCTCAACACAGCGTGGTCTAAAGCGGTCTGGGGATCTAGGTGGTACAGAGATTGACTGCCAGTATTTAAAACAGAAAAAACATTTATTTAAAAGAGAAAAATATAGGGGAAGAAAAGCAAAACAAAAACAGTTGCCTTTAAAAAGTTAACACAGCCCAGCACAGCACAGCAAACAGCATAACAAAGAAAAGTTGATTATAAACGCATCCGGTTGGCCCTGATCTAAACATGCCCTGCCCTTTTTGAATTACTTACTTAGTCAGCCTGCCTGGGGGGCCTCCCCGGCAGGAGCCTCCATTGCTCACCACATGCTCGCTCGAGCGCTGGCTTCCAACTGAGAAACTCTTCCTGCCTAGCACATGGCAAGAACAACAGCACTTCCTGCTTCTCTAGGAGACTTTCCCCCTAGCGTTGTTGGTTTGTCTCTGGAAGGGAGGGGGGGAGTCAGGGGAAGGCTACAAAGCCTGCTGAATGGATTTACTGATCCCTGCCTTTTTGGATGAAGCACCAACACTCTCAGATGGCGTTTCTCCACAGGGCCCATTCACTCTAATGATTCTCATAGACTATAATGGAGAATGGAAAAGCATCCAAAATTTTTCCAAATCAAGAGTATACCCTTCAGTGTGATATGAGAATTTCATCTTATCCAACCCTAAACCAAACCCCAATTTTAAGTTGAACGTAAGTGTGTCCTGAACTCTAACCCTAACCCTAACCCTATGGGCCCATTCACTCTAATGATTCTCATAGACTATAATGGAGAATGGAAAAACATCCAAAATTTTTCCAAATCAAGAGTATACCCTTCAGTGTGATATGAGAATTTCATCTTATCCAACCCTAAACCAAACCCCAATTTTAACTTGAACGTAAGTGTGTCCTGAACTCTAACCCTAACCCTAACCCGAACCCTATGGGCCCATTCACGCTAATGATTCTCATAGACTATAATGGAGAATGGAAAAACATCCAAAATTTTTCCAAATCAAGAGTATACCCTTCAGTGTGATATGAGAATTTCATCTTATCCAACCCTAAACCAAACCCCAGTTTTAACTTGAACGTAAGTGTGTCCTGAACTCTAACCCTAACCCTATGGGCCCATTCACTCTAATGATTCTCATAGACTATAATGGAGAATGGAAAAACATCCAAAATTTTTCCAAATCAAGAGTATACCCTTCAGTGTGATATGAGAATTTCATCTTATCCAACCCTAAACCAAACCCCAATTTTAATTTGAATGTAAGTGTGTCCTGAACTCTAACCCTAACCCCAAACCTAACCCTATGGGCCCATTCACTCTAATGATTCTCCTAGACTATAATGGAGAATGGAAAAACATCCAAAATTTTTCCAAATCTGGAGTATACCTTTCAATGTGATATGAAAATTTCATCTTATCCAACCCTAAACCAAACCCCAATTTTAACTTGAACGTAAGTGTGTCCTGAACTCTAACCCTAACCCTAACCCTAACCCTATGGGCCCATTCACTCTAATGATTCTCATAGACTATAATGGAGAATGGAAAAACATCCAAAATTTTTCCAAATCTGGAGTATACCTTTCAATGTGATATGAAAATTTCATCTTATCCAACCCTAAACCAAACCCCAATTTTAACTTGAACGTAAGTGTGTCCTGAACTCTAACCCTAACCCTAACCCTATGGGCCCATTCACTCTAATGATTCTCATAGACTATAATGGAGAATGGAAAAACATCCAAAATTTTTCCAAATCAAGAGTATACCCTTCAGTGTGATATGAGAATTTCATCTTATCTAACCCTAAACCAAACCCCAATTTTAACTTGAACGTAAGTGTGTCCTGAACTCTAACCCTAACCCTAACCCTAACCCTATGGGCCCATTCACTCTAATGATTCTCATAGACTATAATGGAGAATGGAAAAACATCCAAAATTTTTCCAAATCAAGACTATACCTATTAGTGTGATATGAGAATTTCATCTTATTAAACCCTAAACCAAACCCCAATTTTAACTTGAACATAAGTGTGTCCTGAACCCTAACCCTAACCCTATGGGCCCATTCACTCTAATGATTCTCATAGACTATAATGGAGAATGGAAAAACATCCAAAATTTTTCCAAATCAAGAGTATACCCTTCAGTGTGATATGAGAATTTCATCTTATCCAACCCTAAACCAAACCCCAGTTTTAACTTGAACGTAAGTGTGTCCTGAACTCTAACCCTAACCCTAACCCTAACCCTATGGGCCCATTCACTCTAATGATTCTCATAGACTATAATGGAGAATGGAAAAACATCCAAAATTTTTCCAAATCAAGAGTATACCCTTCAGTGTGATATGAGAATTTCATCTTATCCAACCCTAAACCAAACCCCAATTTTAACTTGAACGTAAGTGTGTCCTGAACTCTAACCCTAACCCCAACCCTAACCCTATGGGCCCATTCACTCTAATGATTCTCCTAGACTATAATGGAGAATGGAAAAACATCCAAAATTTTTCCAAATCTGGAGTATACCTTTCAATGTGATATGAAAATTTCATCTTATCCAACCCTAAACCAAACCCCAATTTTAACTTGAACGTAGTTGTGTCCTGAACTCTACCCCTAACCCTAACCCTTTGGGACCATTCACTCTAATGATTCTCATAGACTATAATGGAGAATGGAAAAGCATCCAAAATTTTTCCAAATCAGGAGTATACCCTTCAGTGTGATATGAGAATTTCATCTTATCCAACCCTAAACCAAACCCCAATTTTAACTTGAACGTAAGTGTGTCCTGAACTCTAACCCTAACCCTAACCCTATGGGCCCATTCACTCTAATGATTCTCATAGACTATAATGGAGAATGGAAAAACATCCAAAATTTTTCCAAATCAAGAGAATACCCTTCAGTGTGATATGAGAATTTCATCTTATCCAACCCTAAACCAAACCCCAATTTTAACTTGAACGTAAGTGTGTCCTGAACTCTAACCCTAACCCTAACCCGAACCCTATGGGCCCATTCACTCTAATGATTGTCATAGACTATAATGGAGAATGGAAAAACATCCAAAATTTTTCCAAATCAAGAGTATACCCTTCAGTGTGATATGAGAATTTCATCTTATCCAACCCTAAACCAAACCCCAGTTTTAACTTGAACGTAAGTGTGTCCTGAACTCTAACCCTAACCCTAACCCTAACCCTATGGGCCCATTCACTCTAATGATTCTCATAGACTATAATGGAGAATGGAAAAACATCCAAAATTTTTCCAAATCAAGAGTATACCCTTCAGTGTGATATGAGAATTTCATCTTATCCAACCCTAAACCAAACCCCAATTTTAATTTGAACGTAAGTGTGTCCTGAACTCTAACCCTAACCCCAACCCTAACCCTATGGGCCCATTCACTCTAATGATTCTCCTAGACTATAATGGAGAATGGAAAAACATCCAAAATTTTTCCAAATCTGGAGTATACCTTTCAATGTGATATGAAAATTTCATCTTATCCAACCCTAAACCAAACCCCAATTTTAACTTGAACGTAAGTGTGTCCTGAACTCTAACCCTAACCCTAACCCTAACCCTATGGGCCCATTCACTCTAATGATTCTCATAGACTATAATGGAGAATGGAAAAACATCCAAAATTTTTCCAAATCAAGAGTATACTCTTCAGTGTGATATGAGAATTTCATCTTATCCAACCCTAAACCAAACCCCAATTTTAACTTGAACGTAAGTGTGTCCTGAACTCTAACCCTAACCCTAACCCTAACCCTATGGGCCCATTCACTCTAATGATTCTCATAGACTGTAATGGAGAATGGAAAAACATCCAAAATTTTTCCAAATCAAGACTATACCTATTAGTGTGATATGAGAATTTCATCTTATCCAACCCTAAACCAAACCCCAATTTTAACTTGAACGTAAGTGTGTCCTGAACTCTAACCCTAACCCTAACCCTATGGGCCCATTCACTCTAATGATTCTCATAGACTATAATGGAGAATGGAAAAGCATCCAAAATTTTTCCAAATCAAGAGTATACCCTTCAGTGTGATATGAGAATTTCATCTTATCCAACCCTAAACCAAACCCCAATTTTAACTTGAACGTAAGTGTGTCCTGAACTCTAACCCTAACCCTAACCCTAACCCTATGGGCCCATTCACTCTAATGATTCTCATAGACTATAATGGAGAATGGAAAAACATCCAAAATTTTTCCAAATCAAGAGTATACCCTTCAGTGTGATATGAGAATTTCATCTTATCCAACCCTAAACCAAACCCCAATTTTAACTTGAACGTAAGTGTGTCCTGAACTCTAACCCTAACCCTAACACTATGGGCCCATTCACTCTAATGATTCTCATAGACTATAATGGAGAATGGAAAAACATCCAAAATTTTTCCAAATCAAGAGTATACCCTTCAGTGTGATATGAGAATTTCATCTTATCCAACCCTAAACCAAACCCCAATTTTAACTTGAACGTAAGTGTGTCCTGAACTCTAACCCTAACCCTAACCCTAACCCTATGGGCCCATTCACTCTAATGATTCTAATAGACTATAATGGAGAATGGAAAAACATCCAAAATTTTTCCAAATCAAGAGTATACCCTTCAGTGTGATATGAGAATTTCATCTTATCCAACCCTAAACCAAACCCCAATTTTAACTTGAACGTAAGTGTGTCCTGAACTCTAACCCTAACCCTAACCCTAACCCTATGGGCCCATTCACTCTAATGATTCTCATAGACTATAATGGAGAATGGAAAAACATCCAAAATTTTTCCAAATCAAGACTATACCTTTTAGTGTGATATGAGAATTTCATCTTATCCAACCCTAAAACAAACCCCAATTTTAACTTGAACATAAGTGTGTCCTGAACTCTAACCCTAACCCTAACCCAACGGGCCCATTCACTCTAATGATTCTCATAGACTATAATGGAGAATGGAAAAACATCCAAAATTTTTCCAAATCAAGAGTATACCCTTCAGTGTGATATGAGAATTTCATCTTATCCAACCCTAAACCAAACCCCAATTTTAACTTGAACGTAAGGGTGTCCTGAACTCTAACCCTAACCCTAACCCTAACCCTATGGGCCCATTCACTCTAATGATTCTCATAGACTATAATGGAGAATGGAAAAACATCCAAAATTTTTCCAAATCAAGAGTATACCTTTCAGAGTGAAATGAGAATTTCATCGTATCCAACCCTAAACCAAACCCCAATTTTAACTTGAACGTAAGTGTGTCCTGAACTCTAACCCTAACCCTAACCCTAACCGTATGGGCCCATTCACTCTAATGATTCTCATAGACTATAATGGAGAATGGAAAAACATCCAAAATTTTTCCAAATCAAGAGTATACCTTTCAGAGTGAAATGAGAATTTCATCTTATCCAACCCTAAACCAAACCCCAATTTTAACTTGAACGTAAGTGTGTTCTGAACTCTAACCCTAACCCTAACCCTAACCCTATGGGCCCATTCACTCTAATGATTCTCATAGACTATAATGGAGAATGGAAAAACATCCAAAATTTTTCCAAATCAAGACTATACCTATTAGTGTGATATGAGAATTTCATCTTATCCAACCCTAAACCAAACCCCAATTTTAACTTGAACATAAGTGTGTCCTGAACTCTAACCCTAACCCTAACCCTATGGGCCCATTCACTCTAATGATTCTCATAGACTATAATGGAGAATGGAAAAACATCCAAAATTTTTCCAAATCAAGAGTATACCCTTCAGTGTGATATGAGAATTTCATCTTATCCAACCCTAAACCAAACCCCAATTTTAACTTGAACGTAAGGGTGTCCTGAACTCTAACTCTAACCCTAACCCTAACCCTAACCCTATGGGCCCATTCACTCTAATGATTCTCATAGACTATAATGGATAATGGAAAAACATCCAAAATTTTTCCAAATCAAGAGTATACCTTTCAGAGTGAAATGAGAATTTCATCTTATCCAACCCTAAACCAAACCCCAATTTTAACTTGAACGTAAGTGTGTCCTGAACTCTAACCTTAACCCTAACCCTAACCCTATGGGCCCATTCACTCTAATGATTCTCATAGACTATAATGGGGAATGGAAAAACATCCAAAATTTTTCCAAATCAAGACTATACCTATTTGTGTGATATGAAAATTTCATCTTATCCAACCCTAAACCAAACCCCAATTTTAACTTGAACGTAAGTGTGTCCTGAACTCTAACCCTAACCCTAACCCATGGGCCCATTCACTCTAATGATTCTCCTAGACTATAATGGAGAATGGAAAAACATCCAAAATTTTTCCAAATCTGGAGTATACCTTTCAATGTGATATGAAAATTTCATCTTATCCAACCCTAAACCAAACCCCAATTTTAACTTGAACGTAGTTGTGTCCTAAACTCTAACCCTAACCCTAACCCTAACCCTATGGGCCCATTCACTCTAATGATTCTCATAGACTATAATGGAGAATGGAAAAGCATCCAAAATTTTTCCAAATCAAGAGTATACCCTTCAGTGTGATATGAGAATTTCATCTTATCCAACCCTAAACCAAACCCCAATTTTAAGTTGAACGTAAGTGTGTCCTGAACTCTAACCCTAACCCTAACCCTATGGATCCATTCACTCTAATGATTCTCATCGACTATAATGGAGAATGGAAAAACATCCAAAATTTTTCCAAATCAAGAGTATACCCTTCAGTGTGATATGAAAATTTCATCTTATCCGACCCTAAACCAAACCCCAATTTTAACTTGAACGTAAGTGTGTCCTGAACTCTAACCCTAACCCTAACCCTATGGGCCCATTCACTCTAATGATCCTCATAGACTATAATGGAGAATGGAAAAACATCCAAAATTTTTCCAAATCAAGAGTATACCCTTCAGTGTGATATGAGAATTTCATCTTATCCAACCCTAAAACAAACCCCAATTTTAACTTGAACGTAAGGGTGTCCTGAACTCTAACCCTAACCCTAACCGTAACCCTATGGGCCCATTCACTCTAATGATTCTCATAGAGTATAATGGAGAATGGAAAAACATCCAAAATTTTTCCAAATCAAGAGTATACCCTTCAGTGTGATATGAAAATTCCATCTTATCCAACCCTAAACCAAACCCCTATTTTAACTTGAACGTAAGTGTGTCCTGAACTCTAACCCTAACCCTAACACTATGGGCCCATTCACTCTAATGATTCTCATAGACTATAACGGAGAATGGAAAAACATCCAAAATTTTTCCAAAGCAAGAGTATACCCTTCAGTGTGATATGAGAATTTCATCTTATCCAACCCTAAACCAAACCCCAATTTTAACTTGAACGTAAGTGTGTCCTGAACTCTAACCCTAACCCAAACCCTATGGGCCCATTCACTCTAATGATTCTCATAGACTATAATGGAGAATGGAAAAACATCCAAAATTTTTCCAAATCAAGAGTATACCCTTCAGTGTGATATGAGAATTTCATCTTATCCAACCCTAAACCAAACCCCAATTTTAACTTGAACGTAAGTGTGTCCTGAACTCTAACCCTAACCCTAACCCTAACCCTATGGGCCCATTCACTCTAATGATTCTCATAGACTATAATGGAGAATGGAAAAACATCCAAAATTTTTCCAAATCAAGAGTATACCCTTCAGTGTGATATGAGAATTTCATCTTATCCAACCCTAAACCAAACCCCAATTTTAACTTGAACGTAAGTGTGTCCTGAACTCTAACCCTAACCCTAACCCTAACCCTATGGGCCCATTCACTCTAATGATTCTCATAGACTATAATGGAGAATGGAAAAACATCCAAAATTTTTCCAAATCAAGACTATACCTATTAGTGTGATATGAAAATTTCATCTTATCCAACCCTAAAACAAACCCCAATTTTAACTTGAACATAAGTGTGTCCTGAACTCTAACCCTAACCCTAACCCTATGGGCCCATTCACTCTAATGATTCTCATAGACTATAATGGAGAATGGAAAAACATCCAAAATTTTTCCAAATCAAGAGTATACCCTTCAGTGTGATATGAGAATTTCATCTTATCCAACCCTAAACCAAACCCCAATTTTAACTTGAACGTAAGGGTGTCCTGAACTCTAACCCTAACCCTAACCCTAACCCTATGGGCCCATTCACTCTAATGATTCTCATAGACTATAATGGAGAATGGAAAAACATCCAAAATTTTTCCAAATCAAGAGTATACCTTTCAGAGTGAAATGAGAATTTCATCTTATCCAACCCTAAACCAAACCCCAATTTTAACTTGAACGTAAGTGTGTCCTGAACTCTAACCCTAACCCTAACCCTAACCCTATGGGCCCATTCACTCTAATGATTCTCATAGACTATAATGGAGAATGGAAAACATCCAAAATTTTTCCAAATCAAGAGTATACCTTACAGAGTGAAATGAGAATTTCGTCTTATCCAACCCTAAACCAAACCCCAATTTTAACTTGAACGTAAGTGTGTTCTGAACTCTAACCCTAACCCTAACCCTAACCCTATGGGCCCATTCACTCTAATGATTCTCATAGACTATAATGGAGAATGGAAAAACATCCAAAATTTTTCCAAATCTGGAGTATACCTTTCAATGTGATATGAAAATTTCATCTTATCCAACCCTAAACCAAACCCCAATTTTAACTTGAACGTAAGTGTGTCCTGAACTCTAACCCTAACCCTAACCGTATGGGCCCATTCACTCTAATGATTCTCATAGACTATAATGGAGAATAGAAAAACATCCAAATTTTTTCCAAATCAAGACTATACCTATTAGTGTGATATGAAAATTCCATCTTATCCAACCCTAAACCAAACCCCTATTTTAACTTGAACGTAAGTGTGTCCTGAACTCTAACCCTAACCCTAACACTATGGGCCCATTCACTCTCATGATTCTCCTAGACTATAATGGAGAATAGAAAAACATCCAAAATTTTTCCAAATCAAGAGTATACCCTTCAGTGTGATATGAGAATTTCATCTTATCCAACCCTAAACCAAACCCCAATTTTAAGTTGAACGTAAGTGTGTCCTGAACTCTAACCCTAACCCTAACCCTAACCCTATGGGCCCATTCACTCTAATGATTCTCATAGACTATAATGGAGAATGGAAAAACATCCAAAATTTTTCCAAATCAAGAGTATACCCTTCGGTGTCATATGAGAATTTCATCTTATACAACCCTAAACCAAACCCCAATTTTAACTTGAACGTAAGTGTGTCCTGAACTCTAACCCTAACCCTAACCCTAACCCTATGGGCCCATTCACTCTAATGATTCTCATAGACTATAATGGAGAATGGAAAAACATCCAAAATTTTTCCAAATCAAGAGTATACCCTTCAGTGTGATATGAGAATTTCATCTTATCCAACCCTAAACCAAACCTCAATTTTAACTTGAACGTAAGCGTGTCCTGAACTCTAACCCTAACCCTAACCGTATGGGCCCATTCACTCTAATGATTCTCATAGACTATAATGGAGAATGGAAAAACATCCAAAATTTTTCCAAATCTGGAGTATACCTTTCAATGTGATATGAAAATTTCATCTTATCCAACCCTAAACCAAACCCCAATTTTAACTTGAACGTAAGTGTGTCCTGAACTCTACCCTAACCCTAACCCTATGGGCCCATTCACTCTAATGATTCTCATAGACTATAATGGAGAATGGAAAAACATCCAAAATTTTTCCAAATCAAGAGTATACCCTTCAGTGTGATATGAGAATTTCATCTTATCCAACCCTAAACCAAACCCCAATTTTAAGTTGAACGTAAGTGTGTCCTGAACTCTAACCCTAACCCTAACCCTAATCCTATGGGCCCATTCACTCTAATGATTCTCATAGACTATAATGGAGAATGGAAAAACATCCAAAATTTTTCCAAATCAAGACTATACCTATTAGTGTGATATGAGAATTTCATCTTATCCAACCCTAAACCAAACCCCAATTTTAACTTGAACATAAGTGTGTCCTGAACCCTAACCCTAACCCTATGGGCCCATTCACTCTAATGATTCTCATAGACTATAATGGAGAATGGAAAAACATCAAAAATTTTTAAAAATCAAGAGTATACCCTTCAGTGTGATATGAGAATTTCACCTTATCCAACCCTAAACCAAACCCCAGTTTTAACTTGAACGTAAGTGTGTCCTGAACTCTAACCCTAACCCTAACCCTAACCCTATGGGCCCATTCACTCTAATGATTCTCATAGACTATAATGGAGAATGGAAAAACATCCAAAATTTTTCCAAATCAAGAGTATACCCTTCAGTGTGATATGAGAATTTCATCTTATCCAACCCTAAACCAAACCCCAATTTTAAGTTGAACGTAAGTGTGTCCTGAACTCTAACCCTAACCCTAACCCTATGGGCCCATTCACACTAATGATTCTCCTAGACTATAATGGAGAATAGAAAAACATCCAAATTTTTTCCAAATCAAGACTATACCTATTAGTGTGATATGAAAATTCCATCTTATCCAACCCTAAACCAAACCCCTATTTTAACTTGAACGTAAGTGTGTCCTGAACTCTAACCCTAACCCTAACACTATGGGCCCATTCACTCTCATGATTCTCCTAGACTATAATGGAGAATAGAAAAACATCCAAAATTTTTCCAAATCAAGAGTATACCCTTCAGTGTGTTATGAGAATTTCATCTTATCCAACCCTAAACCAAACCCCAATTTTAAGTTGAACGTAAGTGTGTCCTGAACTCTAACCCTAACCCTAACCCTAACCCTATGGGCCCATTCACTCTAATGATTCTCATAGACTATAATGGAGAATGGAAAAACATCCAAAATTTTTCCAAATCAAGAGTATACCCTTCGGTGTCATATGAGAATTTCATCTTATACAACCCTAAACCAAACCCCAATTTTAACTTGAACGTAAGTGTGTCCTGAACTCTAACCCTAACCCTAACCCTAACCCTATGGGCCCATTCACTCTAATGATTCTCATAGACTATAATGGAGAATGGAAAAACATCCAAATTTTTTCCAAATCAAGAGTATACCCTTCAGTGTGATATGAGAATTTCATCTTATCCAACCCTAAACCAAACCCCAATTTTAACTTGAACGTAAGCGTGTCCTGAACTCTATCCCTAACCCTAACCGTATGGGCCCATTCACTCTAATGATTCTCATAGACTATAATGGAGAATGGAAAAACATCCAAAATTTTTCCAAATCTGGAGTATACCTTTCAATGTGATATGAAAATTTCATCTTATCCAACCCTAAACCAAACCCCAATTTTAACTTGAACGTAAGTGTGTCCTGAACTCTAACCCTAACCCTAACCGTATGGGCCCATTCACTCTAATGATTCTCATAGACTATAATGGAGAATAGAAAAACATCCAAATTTTTTCCAAATCAAGACTATACCTATTAGTGTGATATGAAAATTCCATCTTATCCAACCCTAAACCAAACCCCTATTTTAACTTGAACGTAAGTGTGTCCTGAACTCTAACCCTAACCCTAACCCTAACCCTATGGGCCCATTCACTCTAATGATTCTCATAGACTATAATGGAGAATGGAAAAACATCCAAAATTTTTCCAAATCAAGAGTATACCCTTCAGTGTGATATGAGAATTTCATCTTATCCAACCCTAAACCAAACCCCAATTTTAAGTTGAACGTAAGTGTGTCCTGAACTCTAACCCTAACCCTAACCCTATGGGCCCATTCACACTAATGATTCTCCTAGACTATAATGGAGAATAGAAAAACATCCAAATTTTTTCCAAATCAAGACTATACCTATTAGTGTGATATGAAAATTCCACCTTATCCAACCCTAAACCAAACCCCTGTTTTAACTTGAACGTAAGTGTGTCCTGAACTCTAACCCTAACCCTAACACTATGGGCCCATTCACTCTCATGATTCTCCTAGACTATAATGGAGAATAGAAAAACATCCAAAATTTTTCCAAATCAAGAGTATACCCTTCAGTGTGTTATGAGAATTTCATCTTATCCAACCCTAAACCAAACCCCAATTTTAAGTTGAACGTAAGTGTGTCCTGAACTCTAACCCTAACCCTAACCCTAACCCTAACCCTATGGGCCCATTCACTCTAATGATTCTCATAGACTATAATGGAGAATGGAAAAACATCCAAAATTTTTCCAAATCAAGAGTATACCCTTCGGTGTCATATGAGAATTTCATCTTATACAACCCTAAACCAAACCCCAATTTTAACTTGAACGTAAGTGTGTCCTGAACTCTAACCCTAACCCTAACCCTAACCCTATGGGCCCATTCACTCTAATGATTCTCATAGACTATAATGGAGAATGGAAAAACATCCAAATTTTTTCCAAATCAAGAGTATACCCTTCAGTGTGATATGAGAATTTCATCTTATCCAACCCTAAACCAAACCCCAATTTTAACTTGAACGTAAGCGTGTCCTGAACTCTAACCCTAACCCTAACCGTATGGGCCCATTCACTCTAATGATTCTCATAGACTATAATGGAGAATGGAAAAACATCCAAAATTTTTCCAAATCTGGAGTATACCTTTCAATGTGATATGAAAATTTCATCTTATCCAACCCTAAACCAAACCCCAATTTTAACTTGAACGTAAGTGTGTCCTGAACTCTAACCCTAACCCTAACCGTATGGGCCCATTCACTCTAATGATTCTCATAGACTATAATGGAGAATAGAAAAACATCCAAATTTTTTCCAAATCAAGACTATACCTATTAGTGTGATATGAAAATTCCATCTTATCCAACCCTAAACCAAACCCCTATTTTAACTTGAACGTAAGTGTGTCCTGAACTCTAACCCTAACCCTAACACTATGGGCCCATTCACTCTCATGATTCTCCTAGACTATAATGGAGAATAGAAAAACATCCAAAATTTTTCCAAATCAAGAGTATACCCTTCAGTGTGATATGAGAATTTCATCTTATCCAACCCTAAACCAAACCCCAATTTTAAGTTGAACGTAAGTGTGTCCTGAACTCTAACCCTAACCCTAACCCTAACCCTATGGGCCCATTCACTCTAATGATTCTCATAGACTATAATGGAGAATGGAAAAACATCCAAAATTTTTCCAAATCAAGAGTATACCCTTCGGTGTCATATGAGAATTTCATCTTATACAACCCTAAACCAAACCCCAATTTTAACTTGAACGTAAGTGTGTCCTGAACTCTAACCCTAACCCTAACCCTAACCCTATGGGCCCATTCACTCTAATGATTCTCATAGACTATAATGGAGAATGGAAAAACATCCAAAATTTTTCCAAATCAAGAGTATACCCTTCAGTGTGATATGAGAATTTCATCTTATCCAACCCTAAACCAAACCTCAATTTTAACTTGAACGTAAGCGTGTCCTGAACTCTAACCCTAACCCTAACCGTATGGGCCCATTCACTCTAATGATTCTCATAGACTATAATGGAGAATGGAAAAACATCCAAAATTTTTCCAAATCTGGAGTATACCTTTCAATGTGATATGAAAATTTCATCTTATCCAACCCTAAACCAAACCCCAATTTTAACTTGAACGTAAGTGTGTCCTGAACTCTACCCTAACCCTAACCCTATGGGCCCATTCACTCTAATGATTCTCATAGACTATAATGGAGAATGGAAAAACATCCAAAATTTTTCCAAATCAAGAGTATACCCTTCAGTGTGATATGAGAATTTCATCTTATCCAACCCTAAACCAAACCCCAATTTTAAGTTGAACGTAAGTGTGTCCTGAACTCTAACCCTAACCCTAACCCTAATCCTATGGGCCCATTCACTCTAATGATTCTCATAGACTATAATGGAGAATGGAAAAACATCCAAAATTTTTCCAAATCAAGACTATACCTATTAGTGTGATATGAGAATTTCATCTTATCCAACCCTAAACCAAACCCCAATTTTAACTTGAACATAAGTGTGTCCTGAACCCTAACCCTAACCCTATGGGCCCATTCACTCTAATGATTCTCATAGACTATAATGGAGAATGGAAAAACATCAAAAATTTTTAAAAATCAAGAGTATACCCTTCAGTGTGATATGAGAATTTCATCTTATCCAACCCTAAACCAAACCCCAATTTTAACTTGAACGTAAGGGTGTCCTGAACTCTAACCCTAACCCTAACCCTAACCCTATGGGCCCATTCACTCTAATGATTCTCATAGACTATAATGGAGAATGGAAAAACATCCAAGATTTTTCCAAATCAAGAGTATACCTTTCAGAGTGAAATGAGAATTTCATCTTATCCAACCCTAAACCAAACCCCAATTTTAACTTGAACGTAAGTGTGTCCTGAACTCTAACCCTAACCCTAACCCTAACCCTATGGGCCCATTCACTCTAATGATTCTCATAGACTATAATGGAGAATGGAAAAACATCCAAAATTTTTCCAAATCAAGACTATACCTATTTGTGTGATATGAAAATTTCGTCTTATCCAACCCTAAACCAAACCCCAATTTTAACTTGAACGTAAGTGTGTCCTGAACTCTAACCCTAACCCTAACCCTAACCCTATGGGCCCATTCACTCTAATTATTCTCATAGACTATAATGGAGAATGGAAAAACATCCAAAATTTTTCCAAATCAAGAGTATACCCTTCAGTGTGATATGAGAATTTCATCTTATCCAACCCTAAACCAAACCCCAATTTTAAGTTGAACGTAAGTGTGTCCTGAACTCTAACCCTAACCCTAACCCTAACCCTAACCCTATGGGCCCATTCACTCTAATGATTCTCATAGACTATAATGGAGAATGGAAAAACATCCAAAATTTTTCCAAATCAAGAGTATACCCTTCGGTGTCATATGAGAATTTCATCTTATACAACCCTAAACCAAACCCCAATTTTAACTTGAACGTAAGTGTGTCCTGAACTCTAACCCTAACCCTAACCCTAACCCTATGGGCCCATTCACTCTAATGATTCTCATAGACTATAATGGAGAATGGAAAAACATCCAAATTTTTTCCAAATCAAGAGTATACCCTTCAGTGTGATATGAGAATTTCATCTTATCCAACCCTAAACCAAACCCCAATTTTAACTTGAACGTAAGCGTGTCCTGAACTCTAACCCTAACCCTAACCGTATGGGCCCATTCACTCTAATGATTCTCATAGACTATAATGGAGAATGGAAAAACATCCAAAATTTTTCCAAATCTGGAGTATACCTTTCAATGTGATATGAAAATTTCATCTTATCCAACCCTAAACCAAACCCCAATTTTAACTTGAACGTAAGTGTGTCCTGAACTCTAACCCTAACCCTAACCGTATGGGCCCATTCACTCTAATGATTCTCATAGACTATAATGGAGAATAGAAAAACATCCAAATTTTTTCCAAATCAAGACTATACCTATTAGTGTGATATGAAAATTCCATCTTATCCAACCCTAAACCAAACCCCTATTTTAACTTGAACGTAAGTGTGTCCTGAACTCTAACCCTAACCCTAACACTATGGGCCCATTCACTCTCATGATTCTCCTAGACTATAATGGAGAATAGAAAAACATCCAAAATTTTTCCAAATCAAGAGTATACCCTTCAGTGTGATATGAGAATTTCATCTTATCCAACCCTAAACCAAACCCCAATTTTAAGTTGAACGTAAGTGTGTCCTGAACTCTAACCCTAACCCTAACCCTAACCCTATGGGCCCATTCACTCTAATGATTCTCATAGACTATAATGGAGAATGGAAAAACATCCAAAATTTTTCCAAATCAAGAGTATACCCTTCGGTGTCATATGAGAATTTCATCTTATACAACCCTAAACCAAACCCCAATTTTAACTTGAACGTAAGTGTGTCCTGAACTCTAACCCTAACCCTAACCCTAACCCTATGGGCCCATTCACTCTAATGATTCTCATAGACTATAATGGAGAATGGAAAAACATCCAAAATTTTTCCAAATCAAGAGTATACCCTTCAGTGTGATATGAGAATTTCATCTTATCCAACCCTAAACCAAACCTCAATTTTAACTTGAACGTAAGCGTGTCCTGAACTCTAACCCTAACCCTAACCGTATGGGCCCATTCACTCTAATGATTCTCATAGACTATAATGGAGAATGGAAAAACATCCAAAATTTTTCCAAATCTGGAGTATACCTTTCAATGTGATATGAAAATTTCATCTTATCCAACCCTAAACCAAACCCCAATTTTAACTTGAACGTAAGTGTGTCCTGAACTCTACCCTAACCCTAACCCTATGGGCCCATTCACTCTAATGATTCTCATAGACTATAATGGAGAATGGAAAAACATCCAAAATTTTTCCAAATCAAGAGTATACCCTTCAGTGTGATATGAGAATTTCATCTTATCCAACCCTAAACCAAACCCCAATTTTAAGTTGAACGTAAGTGTGTCCTGAACTCTAACCCTAACCCTAACCCTAATCCTATGGGCCCATTCACTCTAATGATTCTCATAGACTATAATGGAGAATGGAAAAACATCCAAAATTTTTCCAAATCAAGACTATACCTATTAGTGTGATATGAGAATTTCATCTTATCCAACCCTAAACCAAACCCCAATTTTAACTTGAACATAAGTGTGTCCTGAACCCTAACCCTAACCCTATGGGCCCATTCACTCTAATGATTCTCATAGACTATAATGGAGAATGGAAAAACATCAAAAATTTTTAAAAATCAAGAGTATACCCTTCAGTGTGATATGAGAATTTCATCTTATCCAACCCTAAACCAAACCCCAATTTTAACTTGAACGTAAGGGTGTCCTGAACTCTAACCCTAACCCTAACCCTAACCCTATGGGCCCATTCACTCTAATGATTCTCATAGACTATAATGGAGAATGGAAAAACATCCAAGATTTTTCCAAATCAAGAGTATACCTTTCAGAGTGAAATGAGAATTTCATCTTATCCAACCCTAAACCAAACCCCAATTTTAACTTGAACGTAAGTGTGTCCTGAACTCTAACCCTAACCCTAACCCTAACCCTATGGGCCCATTCACTCTAATGATTCTCATAGACTATAATGGAGAATGGAAAAACATCCAAAATTTTTCCAAATCAAGACTATACCTATTTGTGTGATATGAAAATTTCGTCTTATCCAACCCTAAACCAAACCCCAATTTTAACTTGAACGTAAGTGTGTCCTGAACTCTAACCCTAACCCTAACCCTAACCCTATGGGCCCATTCACTCTAATTATTCTCATAGACTATAATGGAGAATGGAAAAACATCCAAAATTTTTCCAAATCAAGAGTATACCCTTCAGTGTGATATGAGAATTTCATCTTATCCAACCCTAAACCAAACCCCAGTTTTAACTTGAACGTAAGTGTGTCCTGAACTCTAACCCTAACCCTAACCCTAACCCTATGGGCCCATTCACTCTAATGATTCTCATAGACTATAATGGAGAATGGAAAAACATCCAAAATTTTTCCAAATCAAGAGTATACCCTTCAGTGTGATATGAGAATTTCATCTTATCCAACCCTAAACCAAACCCCAATTTTAACTTGAACGTAAGTGTGTCCTGAACTCTAACCCTAACCCCAACCCTAACCCTATGTGCCCATTCACTCTAATGATTCTCCTAGACTATAATGGAGAATGGAAAAACATCCAAAATTTTTCCAAATCTGGAGTATACCTTTCAATGTGATATGAAAATTTCATCTTATCCAACCCTAAACCAAACCCCAATTTTAACTTGAACGTAGTTGTGTCCTGAACTCTAACCCTAACCCTAACCCTATGGGCCCATTCACTCTAATGATTCTCATAGACTATAATGGGGAATGGAAAAGCATCCAAAATTTTTCCAAATCAAGAGTATACCCTTCAGTGTGATATGAGAATTTCATCTTATCCAACCCTAAACCAAACCCCAATTTTAAGTTGAACGTAAGTGTGTCCTGAACTCTAACCCTAACCCTAACCCAAATCCTATGGGCCCATTCACTCTAATGATTCTCATAGACTATAATGGAGAATGGAAAAACATCCAAAATTTTTCCAAATCAAGACTATACCTATTAGTGTGATATGAGAATTTCATCTTATCCAACCCTAAACCAAACCCCAATTTTAACTTGAACATAAGTGTGTCCTGAACCCTAACCCTAACCCTATGGGCCCTTTCACTCTAATGATTCTCATAGACTATAATGGAGAATGGAAAAACATCCAAAATTTTTCCAAATCAAGAGTATACCCTTCAGTGTGATATGAGAATTTCATCTTATCCAACCCTAAACCAAACCCCAATTTTAACTTGAACGTAAGGGTGTCCTGAACTCTAACCCTAACCCTAACCCTAACCCTATGGGCCCATTCACTCTAATGATTCTCATAGACTATAATGGAGAATGGAAAAACATCCAAAATTTTTCCAAATCAAGAGTATACCTTTCAGAGTGAAATGAGAATTTCATCTTATCCAACCCTAAACCAAACCCCAATTTTAACTTGAACGTAAGTGTGTCCTGAACTCTAACCCTAACCCTAACCCTATGGGCCCATTCACTCTAATGATCCTCATAGACTATAATGGAGAATGGAAAAACATCCAAAATTTTTCCAAATCAAGAGTATACCCTTCAGTGTGATATGAGAATTTCATCTTATCCAACCCTAAACCAAACCCCAATTTTAACTTGAACGTAAGGGTGTCCTGAACTCTAACCCTAACCCTAACCGTAACCCTATGGGCCCATTCACTCTAATGATTCTCATAGACTATAATGGAGAATGGAAAAACATCCAAAATTTTTCCAAATCAAGAGTATACCCTTCAGTGTGATATGAGAATTTCATCTTATCCAACCCTAAACCAAACCCCAATTTTAACTTGAACGTAAGTGTGTCCTGAACTCTAACCCTAACCCTAACCCTATGGGCCCATTCACTCTAATGATCCTCATAGACTATAATGGAGAATGGAAAAACATCCAAAATTTTTCCAAATCAAGAGTATACCCTTCAGTGTGATATGAGAATTTCATCTTATCCAACCCTAAACCAAACCCCAATTTTAACTTGAACGTAAGGGTGTCCTGAACTCTAACCCTAACCCTAACCGTAACCCTATGGGCCCATTCACTCTAATGATTCTCATAGACTATAATGGAGAATGGAAAAACATCCAAAATTTTTCCAAATCAAGAGTATACCCTTCAGTGTGATATGAGAATTTCATCTTATCCAACCCTAAACCAAACCCCAATTTTAACTTGAACGTAAGTGTGTCCTGAACTCTAACCCTAACCCTAACCCTATGGGCCCATTCACTCTAATGATTCTCATAGACTATAATGGAGAATGGAAAAACATCCAAAATTTTTCCAAATCAAGAGTATACCCTTCAGTGTGATATGAGAATTTCATCTTATCCAACCCTAAACCAAACCCCAGTTTTAACTTGAACGTAAGTGTGTCCTGAACTCTAACCCTAACCCTAACCCTAACCCTATGGGCCCATTCACTCTAATGATTCTCATAGACTATAATGGAGAATGGAAAAACATCCAAAATTTTTCCAAATCAAGAGTATACCCTTCAGTGTGATATGAGAATTTCATCTTATCCAACCCTAAACCAAACCCCAATTTTAAGTTGAACGTAAGTGTGTCCTGAACTCTAACCCTAACCCTAACCCTATGGGCCCATTCACACTAATGATTCTCCTAGACTATAATGGAGAATAGAAAAACATCCAAATTTTTTCCAAATCAAGACTATACCTATTAGTGTGATATGAAAATTCCATCTTATCCAACCCTAAACCAAACCCCTATTTTAACTTGAACGTAAGTGTGTCCTGAACTCTAACCCTAACCCTAACACTATGGGCCCATTCACTCTCATGATTCTCCTAGACTATAATGGAGAATAGAAAAACATCCAAAATTTTTCCAAATCAAGAGTATACCCTTCAGTGTGTTATGAGAATTTCATCTTATCCAACCCTAAACCAAACCCCAATTTTAAGTTGAACGTAAGTGTGTCCTGAACTCTAACCCTAACCCTAACCCTAACCCTATGGGCCCATTCACTCTAATGATTCTCATAGACTATAATGGAGAATGGAAAAACATCCAAAATTTTTCCAAATCAAGAGTATACCCTTCGGTGTCATATGAGAATTTCATCTTATCCAACCCTAAACCAAACCCCAATTTTAACTTGAACGTAAGTGTGTCCTGAACTCTAACCCTAACCCTAACCCTAACCCTATGGGCCCATTCACTCTTATGATTCTCATAGACTATAATGGAGAATGGAAAAACATCCAAATTTTTTCCAAATCAAGAGTATACCCTTCAGTGTGATATGAGAATTTCATCTTATCCAACCCTAAACCAAACCCCAATTTTAACTTGAACGTAAGCGTGTCCTGAACTCTAACCCTAACCCTAACCGTATGGGCCCATTCACTCTAATGATTCTCATAGACTATAATGGAGAATGGAAAAACATCCAAAATTTTTCCAAATCTGGAGTATACCTTTCAATGTGATATGAAAATTTCATCTTATCCAACCCTAAACCAAACCCCAATTTTAACTTGAACGTAAGTGTGTCCTGAACTCTAACCCTAACCCTAACCGTATGGGCCCATTCACTCTAATGATTCTCATAGACTATAATGGAGAATAGAAAAACATCCAAATTTTTTCCAAATCAAGACTATACCTATTAGTGTGATATGAAAATTCCATCTTATCCAACCCTAAACCAAACCCCTATTTTAACTTGAACGTAAGTGTGTCCTGAACTCTAACCCTAACCCTAACACTATGGGCCCATTCACTCTCATGATTCTCCTAGACTATAATGGAGAATAGAAAAACATCCAAAATTTTTCCAAATCAAGAGTATACCCTTCAGTGTGATATGAGAATTTCATCTTATCCAACCCTAAACCAAACCCCAATTTTAAGTTGAACGTAAGTGTGTCCTGAACTCTAACACTAACCCTAACCCTAACCCTATGGGCCCATTCACTCTAATGATTCTCATAGACTATAATGGAGAATGGAAAAACATCCAAAATTTTTCCAAATCAAGAGTATACCCTTCGGTGTCATATGAGAATTTCATCTTATACAACCCTAAACCAAACCCCAATTTTAACTTGAACATAAGTGTGTCCTGAACTCTAACCCTAACCCTAACCCTAACCCTATGGGCCCATTCACTCTAATGATTCTCATAGACTATAATGGAGAATGGAAAAACATCCAAAATTTTTCCAAATCAAGAGTATACCCTTCAGTGTGATATGAGAATTTCATCTTATCCAACCCTAAACCAAACCCCAATTTTAACTTGAACGTAAGCGTGTCCTGAACTCTAACCCTAACCCTAACCGTATGGGCCCATTCACTCTAATGATTCTCATAGACTATAATGGAGAATGGAAAAACATCCAAAATTTTTCCAAATCTGGAGTATACCTTTCAATGTGATATGAAAATTTCATCTTATCCAAACCTAAACCAAACCCCAATTTTAACTTGAACGTAAGTGTGTCCTGAACTCTACCCTAACCCTAACCCTATGGGCCCATTCACTCTAATGATTCTCATAGACTATAATGGAGAATGGAAAAACATCCAAAATTTTTCCAAATCAAGAGTATACCCTTCAGTGTGATATGAGAATTTCATCTTATCCAACCCTAAACCAAACCCCAATTTTAAGTTGAACGTAAGTGTGTCCTGAACTCTAACCCTAACCCTAACCCTAATCCTATGGGCCCATTCACTCTAATGATTCTCATAGACTATAATGGAGAATGGAAAAACATCCAAAATTTTTCCAAATCAAGACTATACCTATTAGTGTGATATGAGAATTTCATCTTATCCAACCCTAAACCAAACCCCAATTTTAACTTGAACATAAGTGTGTCCTGAACCCTAACCCTAACCCTATGGGCCCATTCACTCTAATGATTCTCATAGACTATAATGGAGAATGGAAAAACATCCAAAATTTTTCCAAATCAAGAGTATACCCTTCAGTGTGATATGAGAATTTCATCTTATCCAACCCTAAACCAAACCCCAATTTTAACTTGAACGTAAGGGTGTCCTGAACTCTAACCCTAACCCTAACCCTAACCCTATGGGCCCATTCACTCTAATGATTCTCATAGACTATAATGGAGAATGGAAAAACATCCAAAATTTTTCCAAATCAAGAGTATACCTTTCAGAGTGAAATGAGAATTTCATCTTATCCAACCCTAAACCAAACCCCAATTTTAACTTGAACGTAAGTGTGTCCTGAACTCTAACCCTAACCCTAACCCTAACCCTATGGGCCCATTCACTCTAATGATTCTCATAGACTATAATGGAGAATGGAAAAACATCCAAAATTTTTCCAAATCAAGACTATACCTATTTGTGTGATATGAAAATTTCGTCTTATCCAACCCTAAACCAAACCCCAATTTTAACTTGAACGTAAGTGTGTCCTGAACTCTAACCCTAACCCTAACCCTAACCCTATGGGCCCATTCACTCTAATTATTCTCATAGACTATAATGGAGAATGGAAAAACATCCAAAATTTTTCCAAATCAAGAGTATACCCTTCAGTGTGATATGAGAATTTCATCTTATCCAACCCTAAACCAAACCCCAGTTTTAACTTGAACGTAAGTGTGTCCTGAACTCTTCCCCTAACCCTAACCCTAACCCTATGGGCCCATTCACTCTAATGATTCTCATAGACTATAATGGAGAATGGAAAAACATCCAAAATTTTTCCAAATCAAGAGTGTACCCTTCAGTGTGATATGAGAATTTCATCTTATCCAACCCTAAACCAAACCCCAATTTTAACTTGAACGTAAGTGTGGCCTGAACTCTAACCCTAACCCCAACCCTAACCCTATGTGCCCATTCACTCTAATGATTCTCCTAGACTATAATGGAGAATGGAAAAACATCCAAAAATTTTCCAAATCTGGAGTATACCTTTCAATGTGATATGAAAATTTCATCTTATCCAACCCTAAACCAAACCCCAATTTTAACTTGAACGTAGTTGTGTCCTGAACTCTAACCCTAACCCTAACCCTATGGGCCCATTCACTCTAATGATTCTCATAGACTATAATGGGGAATGGAAAAGCATCCAAAATTTTTCCAAATCAAGAGTATACCCTTCAGTGTGATATGAGAATTTCATCTTATCCAACCCTAAACCAAACCCCAATTTTAAGTTGAACGTAAGTGTGTCCTGAACTCTAACCCTAACCCTAACCCAAATCCTATGGGCCCATTCACTCTAATGATTCTCATAGACTATAATGGAGAATGGAAAAACATCCAAAATTTTTCCAAATCAAGACTATACCTATTAGTGTGATATGAGAATTTCATCTTATCCAACCCTAAACCAAACCCCAATTTTAACTTGAACATAAGTGTGTCCTGAACCCTAACCCTAACCCTATGGGCCCATTCACTCTAATGATTCTCATAGACTATAATGGAGAATGGAAAAACATCCAAAATTTTTCCAAATCAAGAGTATACCCTTCAGTGTGATATGAGAATTTCACCTTATCCAACCCTAAACCAAACCCCAATTTTAACTTGAACGTAAGGGTGTCCTGAACTCTAACCCTAACCCTAACCCTAACCCTATGGGCCCATTCACTCTAATGATTCTCATAGACTATAATGGAGAATGGAAAAACATCCAAAATTTTTCCAAATCAAGAGTATACCTTTCAGAGTGAAATGAGAATTTCATCTTATCCAACCCTAAACCAAACCCCAATTTTAACTTGAACGTAAGTGTGTCCTGAACTCTAACCCTAACCCTAACCCTAACCCTATGGGCCCATTCACTCTAATGATTCTCATAGACTATAATGGAGAATGGAAAAACATCCAAAATTTTTCCAAATCAAGACTATACCTATTTGTGTGATATGAAAATTTCATCTTATCAAACCCTAAACCAAACCCCAATTTTAACTTGAACGTAAGTGTGTCCTGAACTCTAACCCTAACCCTAACCCTAACCCTATGGGCCCATTCACTCTAATGATTCTCATAGACTATAATGGAGAATGGAAAAACATCCAAAATTTTTCCAAATCAAGAGTATACCCTTCAGTGTGATATGAGAATTTCATCTTATCCAACCCTAAACCAAACCCCAATTTTAACTTGAACGTAAGTGTGTCCTGAACTCTAACCCTAACCCTAACCCTATGGGCCCATTCACTCTAATGATTCTCATAGACTATAATGGAGAATGGAAAAACATCCAAAATTTTTCCAAATCAAGAGTATACCCTTAGTGTGATATGAGAATTTCATCTTATCCTACCCTAAACCAAACCCCAGTTTTAACTTGAACGTAAGTGTGTCCTGAACTCTAACCCTAACCCTAACCCTAACCCTAACCCTATGGGCCCATTCACTCTAATGATTCTCGTAGACTATAATGGAGAATGGAAAAACATCCAAAATTTTTCCAAATCAAGAGTATACCTTTCAGAGTGAAATGAGAATTTCATCTTATCCAACCCTAAACCAAACCCCAATTTTAATTTAACGTAAGTGTGTCCTGAACTCTAACCCTAACCCTAACCCTAACCCTATGGGCCCATTCACTCTAATGATTCTCATAGACTATAATGGAGAATGGAAAAACATCCAAAATTTTTCCATATCAAGAGTATACCTTTCAGAGTGAAATGAGAATTTCATCTTATCCAACCCTAAACCAAACCCCAATTTTAACTTGAACGTAAGTGTGTTCTGAACTCTAACCCTAACCCTAACCCTAACCCTATGGGCCCATTCACTCTAATGATTCTCATAGACTATAATGGAGAATGGAAAAACATCCAAAATTTTTCCAAATCAAGAATATACCTATTAGTGTGATATGAGAATTTCATCTTATCCAACCCTAAACCAAACCCCAATTTTAACTTGAACATAAGTGTGTCCTGAACTCTAACCCTAACCCTAACCCTATGGGCCCATTCACTCTAATGATTCTCATAGACTATAATGGAGAATGGAAAAACATCCAAATTTTTTCCAAATCAAGAGTATACCCTTCAGTGTGATATGAGAATTTCATCTTATCCAACCCTAAACCAAACCCCAATTTTAACTTGAACGTAAGGGTGTCCTGAACTCTAACCCTAACCCTAACCCTAACCCTATGGGCCCATTCACTCTAATGATTCTCATAGACTATAATGGAGAATGGAAAAGCATCCAAAATTTTTCCAAATCAAGAGTATACCCTTCAGTGTGATATGAGAATTTCATCTTATCCAACCCTAAACCAAACCCCAATTTTAAGTTGAACGTGTGTCCTGAACTCTAACCCTAACCCTAACCCTATGGATCGATTCACTCTAATGATTCTCATAGACTATAATGGAGAATGGAAAAACATCCAAAATTTTTCCAAATCAAGAGTATACCCTTCAGTGTGATATGAAAATTTCATCTTATCCGACCCTAAACCAAACCCCAATTTTAACTTGAACGTAAGTGTGTCCTGAACTCTAACCCTAACCCTAACCCTATGGGCCCATTCACTCTAATGATCCTCATAGACTATAATGGAGAATGGAAAAACATCCAAAATTTTTCCAAATCAAGAGTATACCCTTCAGTGTGATATGAGAATTTCATCTTATCCAACCCTAAACCAAACCCCAATTTTAACTTGAACGTAAGGGTGTCCTGAACTCTAACCCTAACCCTAACCGTAACCCTATGGGCCCATTCCCTCTAATGATTCTCATAGACTATAATGGAGAATGGAAAAACATCCAAAATTTTTCCAAATCAAGAGTATACCCTTCAGTGTGATATGAGAATTTCATCTTATCCAACCCTAAACCAAACCCCAATTTTAAGTTGAACGTAAGTGTGTCCTGAACTCTAACCCTAACCCTAACCCTAACCCTATGGGCCCATTCACACTAATGATTCTCCTAGACTATAATGGAGAATAGAAAAACATCCAAATTTTTTCCAAATCAAGACTATACCTATTAGTGTGATATGAAAATTCCATCTTATCCAACCCTAAACCAAACCCCTATTTTAACTTGAACGTAAGTGTGTCCTGAACTCTAACCCTAACCCTAACACTATGGGCCCATTCACTCTAATGATTCTCATAGACTATAATGGAGAATGGAAAAACATCCAAAATTTTTCCAAATCAAGAGTATACCTTTCAGAGTGAAATGAGAATTTCATCTTATCCAACCCTAAACCAAACCCCAATTTTAACTTGAACGTAAGTGTGTTCTGAACTCTAACCCTAACCCTAACCCTAACCCTATGGGCCCATTCACTCTAATGATTCTCATAGACTATAATGGAGAATGGAAAAACATCCAAAATTTTTCCAAATCAAGACTATACCTATTAGTGTGATATGAGAATTTCATCTTATCCAACCCTAAACCAAACCCCAATTTTAACTTGAACATAAGTGTGTCCTGAACTCTAACCCTAACCCTAACCCTATGGGCACATTCACTCTAATGATTCTCATAGACTATAATGGAGAATGGAAAAACATCCAAAATTTTTCCAAATCAAGAGTATACCCTTCAGTGTGATATGAGAATTTCATCTTATCCAACCCTAAACCAAACCCCAATTTTAACTTGAACGTAAGGGTGTCCTGAACTCTAACCCTAACCCTAACCCTAACCCTATGGGCCCATTCACTCTAATGATTCTCATAGACTATAATGGAGAATGGAAAAACATCCAAAATTTTTCCAAATCAAGAGTATACCTTTCAGAGTGAAATGAGAATTTCATCTTATCCAACCCTAAACCAAACCCCAATTTTAACTTGAACGTAAGTGTGTCCTGAACTCTAACCCTAACCCTAACCCTATGGGCCCATTCACTCTAATGATTCTCATAGACTATAATGGAGAATGGAAAAACATCCAAAATTTTTCCAAATCAAGAGTATACCCTTTAGTGTGATATGAAAATTTCATCTTATCCGACCCTAAACCAAACCCCAATTTTAACTTGAACGTAAGGGTGTCCTGAACTCTAACCCTAACCCTAACCGTAACCCTATGGGCCCATTCACTCTAATGATTCTCATAGACTATAATGGAGAATGGAAAAACATCCAAAATTTTTCCAAATCAAGAGTATACCCTTCAGTGTGAAATGAGAATTTCATCTTATCCAACCCTAAACCAAACCCCAATTTTAAGTTGAACGTAAGTGTGTCCTGAACTCTAACCCTAACCCTAACCCTAACCCTATGGGCCCATTCACACTAATGATTCTCCTAGACTATAATGGAGAATAGAAAAACATCCAAATTTTTTCCAAATCAAGACTATACCTATTAGTGTGATATGAAAATTCCATCTTATCCAACCCTAAACCAAACCCCTATTTTAACTTGAACGTAAGTGTGTCCTGAACTCTAACCCTAACCCTAACACTATGGGCCCATTCACTCTAATGATTCTCATAGACTATAATGGAGAATGGAAAAACATCCAAAATTTTTCCAAATCAAGAGTATACCTTTCAGAGTGAAATGAGAATTTCATCTTATCCAACCCTAAACCAAACCCCAATTTTAACTTGAACGTAAGTGTGTTCTGAACTCTAACCCTAACCCTAACCCTAACCCTATGGGCCCATTCACTCTAATGATTCTCATAGACTATAATGGAGAATGGAAAAACATCCAAAATTTTTCCAAATCAAGACTATACCTATTAGTGTGATATGAGAATTTCATCTTATCCAACCCTAAACCAAACCCCAATTTTAACTTGAACATAAGTGTGTCCTGAACTCTAACCCTAACCCTAACCCTATGGGCCCATTCACTCTAATGATTCTCATAGACTATAATGGAGAATGGAAAAACATCCAAAATTTTTCCAAATCAAGAGTATACCCTTCAGTGTGATATGAGAATTTCATCTTATCCAACCCTAAACCAAACCCCAATTTTAACTTGAACGTAAGGGTGTCCTGAACTCTAACCCTAACCCTAACCCTAACCCTATGGGCCCATTCACTCTAATGATTCTCATAGACTATAATGGAGAATGGAAAAGCATCCAAAATTTTTCCAAATCAAGAGTATACCCTTCAGTGTGATATGAGAATTTCATCTTATCCAACCCTAAACCAAACCCCAATTTTAAGTTGAACGTGTGTCCTGAACTCTAACCCTAACCCTAACCCTATGGATCGATTCACTCTAATGATTCTCATAGACTATAATGGAGAATGGAAAAACATCCAAAATTTTTCCAAATCAAGAGTATACCCTTCAGTGTGATATGAAAATTTCATCTTATCCGACCCTACACCAAACCCCAATTTTAACTTGAACGTAAGTGTGTCCTGAACTCTAACCCTAACCCTAACCCTATGGGCCCATTCACTCTAATGATCCTCATAGACTATAATGGAGAATGGAAAAACATCCAAAATTTTTCCAAATCAAGAGTATACCCTTCAGTGTGATATGAGAATTTCATCTTATCCAACCCTAAACCAAACCCCAATTTTAACTTGAACGTAAGGGTGTCCTGAACTCTAACCCTAACCCTAACCGTAACCCTATGGGCCCATTCCCTCTAATGATTCTCATAGACTATAATGGAGAATGGAAAAACATCCAAAATTTTTCCAAATCAAGAGTATACCCTTCAGTGTGATATGAGAATTTCATCTTATCCAACCCTAAACCAAACCCCAATTTTAAGTTGAACGTAAGTGTGTCCTGAACTCTAACCCTAACCCTAACCCTAACCCTATGGGCCCATTCACACTAATGATTCTCCTAGACTATAATGGAGAATAGAAAAACATCCAAATTTTTTCCAAATCAAGACTATACCTATTAGTGTGATATGAAAATTCCATCTTATCCAACCCTAAACCAAACCCCTATTTTAACTTGAACGTAAGTGTGTCCTGAACTCTAACCCTAACCCTAACACTATGGGCCCATTCACTCTAATGATTCTCATAGACTATAATGGAGAATGGAAAAACATCCAAAATTTTTCCAAATCAAGAGTATACCTTTCAGAGTGAAATGAGAATTTCATCTTATCCAACCCTAAACCAAACCCCAATTTTAACTTGAACGTAAGTGTGTTCTGAACTCTAACCCTAACCCTAACCCTAACCCTATGGGCCCATTCACTCTAATGATTCTCATAGACTATAATGGAGAATGGAAAAACATCCAAAATTTTTCCAAATCAAGACTATACCTATTAGTGTGATATGAGAATTTCATCTTATCCAACCCTAAACCAAACCCCAATTTTAACTTGAACATAAGTGTGTCCTGAACTCTAACCCTAACCCTAACCCTATGGGCACATTCACTCTAATGATTCTCATAGACTATAATGGAGAATGGAAAAACATCCAAAATTTTTCCAAATCAAGAGTATACCCTTCAGTGTGATATGAGAATTTCATCTTATCCAACCCTAAACCAAACCCCAATTTTAACTTGAACGTAAGGGTGTCCTGAACTCTAACCCTAACCCTAACCCTAACCCTATGGGCCCATTCACTCTAATGATTCTCATAGACTATAATGGAGAATGGAAAAACATCCAAAATTTTTCCAAATCAAGAGTATACCTTTCAGAGTGAAATGAGAATTTCATCTTATCCAACCCTAAACCAAACCCCAATTTTAACTTGAACGTAAGTGTGTCCTGAACTCTAACCCTAACCCTAACCCTATGGGCCCATTCACTCTAATGATTCTCATAGACTATAATGGAGAATGGAAAAACATCCAAAATTTTTCCAAATCAAGAGTATACCCTTTAGTGTGATATGAAAATTTCATCTTATCCGACCCTAAACCAAACCCCAATTTTAACTTGAACGTAAGGGTGTCCTGAACTCTAACCCTAACCCTAACCGTAACCCTATGGGCCCATTCACTCTAATGATTCTCATAGACTATAATGGAGAATGGAAAAACATCCAAAATTTTTCCAAATCAAGAGTATACCCTTCAGTGTGAAATGAGAATTTCATCTTATCCAACCCTAAACCAAACCCCAATTTTAAGTTGAACGTAAGTGTGTCCTGAACTCTAACCCTAACCCTAACCCTAACCCTATGGGCCCATTCACACTAATGATTCTCCTAGACTATAATGGAGAATAGAAAAACATCCAAATTTTTTCCAAATCAAGACTATACCTATTAGTGTGATATGAAAATTCCATCTTATCCAACCCTAAACCAAACCCCTATTTTAACTTGAACGTAAGTGTGTCCTGAACTCTAACCCTAACCCTAACACTATGGGCCCATTCACTCTAATGATTCTCATAGACTATAATGGAGAATGGAAAAACATCCAAAATTTTTCCAAATCAAGAGTATACCTTTCAGAGTGAAATGAGAATTTCATCTTATCCAACCCTAAACCAAACCCCAATTTTAACTTGAACGTAAGTGTGTTCTGAACTCTAACCCTAACCCTAACCCTAACCCTATGGGCCCATTCACTCTAATGATTCTCATAGACTATAATGGAGAATGGAAAAACATCCAAAATTTTTCCAAATCAAGACTATACCTATTAGTGTGATATGAGAATTTCATCTTATCCAACCCTAAACCAAACCCCAATTTTAACTTGAACATAAGTGTGTCCTGAACTCTAACCCTAACCCTAACCCTATGGGCACATTCACTCTAATGATTCTCATAGACTATAATGGAGAATGGAAAAACATCCAAAATTTTTCCAAATCAAGAGTATACCCTTCAGTGTGATATGAGAATTTCATCTTATCCAACCCTAAACCAAACCCCAATTTTAACTTGAACGTAAGGGTGTCCTGAACTCTAACCCTAACCCTAACCCTAACCCTATGGGCCCATTCACTCTAATGATTCTCATAGACTATAATGGAGAATGGAAAAACATCCAAAATTTTTCCAAATCAAGAGTATACCTTTCAGAGTGAAATGAGAATTTCATCTTATCCAACCCTAAACCAAACCCCAATTTTAACTTGAACGTAAGTGTGTCCTGAACTCTAACCCTAACCCTAACCCTATGGGCCCATTCACTCTAATGATTCTCATAGACTATAATGGAGAATGGAAAAACATCCAAAATTTTTCCAAATCAAGAGTATACCCTTTAGTGTGATATGAAAATTTCATCTTATCCGACCCTAAACCAAACCCCAATTTTAACTTGAACGTAAGTGTGTCCTGAACTCTAACCCTAACCCTATGGGCCCATTCACTCTAATGATCCTCATAGACTATAATGGAGAATGGAAAAACATCCAAAATTTTTCCAAATCAAGAGTATACCCTTCAGTGTGATATGAGAATTTCATCTTATCCAACCCTAAACCAAACCCCAATTTTAACTTGAACGTAAGGGTTTCCTGAACTCTAACCCTAACCGTAACCCTATGGGCCCATTCACTCTAATGATTCTCATAGACTATAATGGAGAATGGAAAAACATCCAAAATTTTTCCAAATCAAGAGTATACCCTTCAGTGTGATATGAGAATTTCATCTTATCCAACCCTAAACCAAACCCCAATTTTAACTTGAACGTAAGTGTGTCCTGAACTCTAACCCTAACCCTAACCCTATGGGCCCATTCACTCTAATGATTCTCATAGACTATAATGGAGAATGGAAAAACATCCAAAATTTTTCCAAATCAAGAGTATACCCTTCAGTGTGATATGAGAATTTCATCTTATCCTACCCTAAACCAAACCCAAGTTTTAACTTGAACGTAAGTGTGTCCTGAACTCTAACCCTAACCCTATGGGCCCATTCACTCTAATGATCCTCATAGACTATAATGGAGAATGGAAAAACATCCAAAATTTTTCCAAATCAAGAGTATACCCTTCAGTGTGATATGAGAATTTCATCTTATCCAACCCTAAACCAAACCCCAATTTTAACTTGAACGTAAGGGTGTCCTGAACTCTAACCCTAACCGTAACCCTATGGGCCCATTCACTCTAATGATTCTCATAGACTATAATGGAGAATGGAAAAACATCCAAAATTTTTCCAAATCAAGAGTATACCCTTCAGTGTGATATGAGAATTTCATCTTATCCAACCCTAAACCAAACCCCAATTTTAACTTGAACGTAAGTGTGTCCTGAACTCTAACCCTAACCCTAACCCTATGGGCCCATTCACTCTAATGATTCTCATAGACTATAATGGAGAATGGAAAAACATCCAAAATTTTTCCAAATCAAGAGTATACCCTTCAGTGTGATATGAGAATTTCATCTTATCCTACCCTAAACCAAACCCAAGTTTTAACTTGAACGTAAGTGTGTCCTGAACTCTAACCCTAACCCTAACCCTAACCCTATGGGCCCATTCACTCTAATGATTCTCATAGACTATAATGGAGAATGGAAAAACATCCAAAATTTTTCCAAATCAAGAGTATACCTTTCAGAGTGAAATGAGAATTTCATCTTATCCAACCCTAAACCAAACCCCAATTTTAACTTGAACGTAAGTGTGTCCTGAACTCTAACCCTAACCCTAACCCTATGGGCCCATTCACTCTAATGATTCTCATAGACTATAATGGAGAATGGAAAAACATCCAAAATTTTTCCAAATCAAGAGTATACCTTTCAGAGTGAAATGAGAATTTCATCTTATCCAACCCTAAACCAAACCCCAATTTTAACTTGAACGTAAGTGTGTTCTGAACTCTAACCCTAACCCTAACCCTAACACTATGGGCCCATTCACTCTAATGATTCTCATAGACTATAATGGAGAATGGAAAAACATCCAAAATTTTTCCAAATCAAGACTATACCTATTAGTGTGATATGAGAATTTCATCTTATCCAACCCTAAACCAAACCCCAAGTTAAAATTGAACTTGAACATAAGTGTGTCCTGAACTCTAACCCTAACCCTAACCCTATGGGCCCATTCACTCTAATGATTCTCATAGACTATAATGGAGAATGGAAAAACATCCAAAATTTTTCCAAATCAAGAGTATACCCTTCAGTGTGATATGAAAATTTCATCTTATCCGACCCTAAACCAAACCCCAATTTTAACTTGAACGTAAGTGTGTCCTGAACTCTAACCCTAACCCTAACCCTATGGGCCCATTCACTCTAATGATCCTCATAGACTATAATGGAGAATGGAAAAACATCCAAAATTTTTCCAAATCAAGAGTATACCCTTCAGTGTGATATGAGAATTTCATCTTATCCAACCCTAAACCAAACCCCAATTTTAACTTGAACGTAAGGGTGTCCTGAACTCTAACCCTAACCCTAACCGTAACCCTATGGGCCCATTCACTCTAATGATTCTCATAGACTATAATGGAGAATGGAAAAACATCCAAAATTTTTCCAAATCAAGAGTATACCTTTCAGAGTGAAATGAGAATTTCATCTTATCCAACCCTAAACCAAACCCCAATTTTAACTTGAACGTAATGTGTTCTGAACTCTAACCCTAACCCTAACCCTAACCCTATGGGCCCATTCACTCTAATGATTCTCATAGACTATAATGGAGAATGGAAAAACATCCAAAATTTTTCCAAATCAAGACTATACCTATTAGTGTGATATGAGAATTTCATCTTATCCAACCCTAAACCAAACCCCAATTTTAACTTGAACATAAGTGTGTCCTGAACTCTAACCCTAACCCTAACCGTAACCCTATGGGCCCATTCACTCTAATGATTCTCATAGACTATAATGGAGAATGGAAAAACATCCAAAATTTTTCCAAATCAAGAGTATACCCTTCAGTGTGATATGAGAATTTCATCTTATCCAACCCTAAACCAAACCCCAATTTTAAGTTGAACGTAAGTGTGTCCTGAACTCTAACCCTAACCCTAACCCTAACCCTATGGGTCCATTCACACTAATGATTCTCCTAGACTATAATGGAGAATAGAAAAACATCCAAATTTTTTCCAAATCAAGACTATACCTATTAGTGTGATATGAAAATTCCATCTTATCCAACCCTAAACCAAACCCCTATTTTAACTTGAACGTAAGTGTGTCCTGAACTCTAACCCTAACCCTAACACTATGGGCCCATTCACTCTAATGATTCTCATAGACTATAATGGAGAATGGAAAAACATCCAAAATTTTTCCAAATCAAGAGTATACCTTTCAGAGTGAAATGAGAATTTCATCTTATCCAACCCTAAACCAAACCCCAATTTTAACTTGAACGTAAGTGTGTTCTGAACTCTAACCCTAACCCTAACCCTAACCCTATGGGCCCATTCACTCTAATGATTCTCATAGACTATAATGGAGAATGGAAAAACATCCAAAATTTTTCCAAATCAAGACTATACCTATTAGTGTGATATGAGAATTTCATCTTATCCAACCCTAAACCAAACCCCAATTTTAACTTGAACATAAGTGTGTCCTGAACTCTAACCCTAACCCTAACCCTATGGGCCCATTCACTCTAATGATTCTCATAGACTATAATGGAGAATGGAAAAACATCCAAAATTTTTCCAAATCAAGAGTATACCCTTCAGTGTGATATGAGAATTTCATCTTATCCAACCCTAAACCAAACCCCAATTTTAACTTGAACGTAAGGGTGTCCTGAACTCTAACCCTAACCCTAACCCTAACCCTTTGGGCCCATTCACTCTAATGATTCTCATAGACTATAATGGAGAATGGAAAAACATCCAAAATTTTTCCAAATCAAGAGTATACCTTTCAGAGTGAAATGAGAATTTCATCTTATCCAACCCTAAACCAAACCCCAATTTTAACTTGAACGTAAGTGTGTCCTGAACTCTAACCCTAACCCTAACCCTATGGGCCCATTCACTCTAATGATTCTCATAGACTATAATGGAGAATGGAAAAACATCCAAAATTTTTCCAAATCAAGAGTATACCCTTTAGTGTGATATGAAAATTTCATCTTATCCGACCCTAAACCAAACCCCAATTTTAACTTGAACGTAAGGGTGTCCTGAACTCTAACCCTAACCGTAACCCTATGGGCCCATTCACTCTAATGATTCTCATAGACTATAATGGAGAATGGAAAAACATCCAAAATTTTTCCAAATCAAGAGTATACCCTTCAGTGTGATATGAGAATTTCATCTTATCCAACCCTAAACCAAACCCCAATTTTAACTTGAACGTAAGTGTGTCCTGAACTCTAACCCTAACCCTAACCCTATGGGCCCATTCACTCTCATGATTCTCATAGACTATAATGGAGAATGGAAAAACATCCAAAATTTTTCCAAATCAAGAGTATACCCTTCAGTGTGATATGAGAATTTCATCTTATCCTACCCTAAACCAAACCCAAGTTTTAACTTGAACGTAAGTGTGTCCTGAACTCTAACCCTAACCCTAACCCTAACCCTATGGGCCCATTCACTCTAATGATTCTCATAGACTATAATGGAGAATGGAAAAACATCCAAAATTTTTCCAAATCAAGAGTATACCTTTCAGAGGGAAATGAGAATTTCATCTTATCCAACCCTAAACCAAACCCCAATTTTAACTTGAACGTAAGTGTGTCCTGAACTCTAACCCTAACCCTAACCCTATGGGCCCATTCACTCTAATGATTCTCATAGACTATAATGGAGAATGGAAAAACATCCAAAATTTTTCCAAATCAAGAGTATACCTTTCAGAGTGAAATGAGAATTTCATCTTATCCAACCCTAAACCAAACCCCAATTTTAACTTGAACGTAAGTGTGTTCTGAACTCTAACCCTAACCCTAACCCTAACCCTATGGGCCCATTCACTCTAATGATTCTCATAGACTATAATGGAGAATGGAAAAACATCCAAAATTTTTCCAAATCAAGACTATACCTATTAGTGTGATATGAGAATTTCATCTTATCCAACCCTAAACCAAACCCCAATTTTAACTTGAACATAAGTGTGTCCTGAACTCTAACCCTAACCCTAACCCTATGGGCCCATTCACTCTAATGATTCTCATAGACTATAATGGAGAATGGAAAAACATCCAAAATTTTTCCAAATCAAGAGTATACCTTTCAGAGTGAAATGAGAATTTCATCTTATCCAACCCTAAACCAAACCCCAATTTTAACTTGAACGTAAGTGTGTTCTGAACTCTAACCCTAACCCTAACCCTAACCCTATGGGCCCATTCACTCTAATGATTCTCATAGACTATAATGGAGAATGGAAAAACATCCAAAATTTTTCCAAATCAAGTCTATACCTATTAGTGTGATATGAGAATTTCATCTTATCCAACCCTAAACCAAACCCCAAGTTAAAATTGAACTTGAACATAAGTGTGTCCTGAACTCTAACCCTAACCCTAACCCTATGGGCCCATTCACTCTAATGATTCTCATAGACTATAATGGAGAATGGAAAAACATCCAAAATTTTTCCAAATCAAGAGTATACCCTTCAGTGTGATATGAAAATTTCATCTTATCCGACCCTAAACCAAACCCCAATTTTAACTTGAACGTAAGTGTGTCCTGAACTCTAACCCTAACCCTAACCCTATGGGCCCATTCACTCTAATGATCCTCATAGACTATAATGGAGAATGGAAAAACATCCAAAATTTTTCCAAATCAAGAGTATACCCTTCAGTGTGATATGAGAATTTCATCTTATCCAACCCTAAACCAAACCCCAATTTTAACTTGAACGTAAGGGTGTCCTGAACTCTAACCCTAACCCTAACCGTAACCCTATGGGCCCATTCACTCTAATGATTCTCATAGACTATAATGGAGAATGGAAAAACATCCAAAAATTTTCCAAATCAAGAGTATACCCTTCAGTGTGATATGAGAATTTCATCTTATCCAACCCTAAACCAAACCCCAATTTTAAGTTGAACGTAAGTGTGTCCTGAACTCTAACCCTAACCCTAACCCTAACCCTATGGGCCCATTCACACTAATGATTCTCCTAGACTATAATGGAGAATAGAAAAACATCCAAATTTTTTCCAAATCAAGACTATACCTATTAGTGTGATATGAAAATTCCATCTTATCCAACCCTAAACCAAACCCCTATTTTAACTTGAACGTAAGTGTGTCCTGAACTCTAACCCTAACCCTAACACTATGGGCCCATTCACTCTAATGATTCTCATAGACTATAATGGAGAATGGAAAAACATCCAAAATTTTTCCAAATCAAGAGTATACCTTTCAGAGTGAAATGAGAATTTCATCTTATCCAACCCTAAACCAAACCCCAATTTTAACTTGAACGTAATGTGTTCTGAACTCTAACCCTAACCCTAACCCTAACCCTATGGGCCCATTCACTCTAATGATTCTCATAGACTATAATGGAGAATGGAAAAACATCCAAAATTTTTCCAAATCAAGACTATACCTATTAGTGTGATATGAGAATTTCATCTTATCCAACCCTAAACCAAACCCCAATTTTAACTTGAACATAAGTGTGTCCTGAACTCTAACCCTAACCCTAACCCTATGGGCCCATTCACTCTAATGATTCTCATAGACTATAATGGAGAATGGAAAAACATCCAAAATTTTTCCAAATCAAGAGTATACCCTTCAGTGTGATATGAGAATTTCATCTTATCCAACCCTAAACCAAACCCCAATTTTAACTTGAACGTAAGTGTGTCCTGAACTCTAACCCTAACCCTAACCCTATGGGCCCTTTCACTCTCATGATTCTCATAGACTATAATGGAGAATGGAAAAACATCCAAAATTTTTCCAAATCAAGAGTATACCCTTCAGTGTGATATGAGAATTTCATCTTATCCTACCCTAAACCAAACCCAAGTTTTAACTTGAACGTAAGTGTGTCCTGAACTCTAACCCTAACCCTAACCCTAACCCTATGGGCCCATTCACTCTAATGATTCTCATAGACTATAATGGAGAATGGAAAAACATCCAAAATTTTTCCAAATCAAGAGTATACCTTTCAGAGTGAAATGAGAATTTCATCTTATCCAACCCTAAACCAAACCCCAATTTTAACTTGAACGTAAGTGTGTTCTGAACTCTAACCCTAACCCTAACCCTAACCCTATGGGCCCATTCACTCTAATGATTCTCATAGACTATAATGGAGAATGGAAAAACATCCAAAATTTTTCCAAATCAAGTCTATACCTATTAGTGTGATATGAGAATTTCATCTTATCCAACCCTAAACCAAACCCCAAGTTAAAATTGAACTTGAACATAAGTGTGTCCTGAACTCTAACCCTAACCCTAACCCTATGGGCCCATTCACTCTAATGATTCTCATAGACTATAATGGAGAATGGAAAAACATCCAAAATTTTTCCAAATCAAGAGTATACCCTTCAGTGTGATATGAAAATTTCATCTTATCCGACCCTAAACCAAACCCCAATTTTAACTTGAACGTAAGTGTGTCCTGAACTCTAACCCTAACCCTAACCCTATGGGCCCATTCACTCTAATGATCCTCATAGACTATAATGGAGAATGGAAAAACATCCAAAATTTTTCCAAATCAAGAGTATACCCTTCAGTGTGATATGAGAATTTCATCTTATCCAACCCTAAACCAAACCCCAATTTTAACTTGAACGTAAGGGTGTCCTGAACTCTAACCCTAACCCTAACCGTAACCCTATGGGCCCATTCACTCTAATGATTCTCATAGACTATAATGGAGAATGGAAAAACATCCAAAAATTTTCCAAATCAAGAGTATACCCTTCAGTGTGATATGAGAATTTCATCTTATCCAACCCTAAACCAAACCCCAATTTTAAGTTGAACGTAAGTGTGTCCTGAACTCTAACCCTAACCCTAACCCTATGGGCCCATTCACACTAATGATTCTCCTAGACTATAATGGAGAATAGAAAAACATCCAAATTTTTTCCAAATCAAGACTATACCTATTAGTGTGATATGAAAATTCCATCTTATCCAACCCTAAACCAAACCCCTATTTTAACTTGAACGTAAGTGTGTCCTGAACTCTAACCCTAACCCTAACACTATGGGCCCATTCACTCTAATGATTCTCATAGACTATAATGGAGAATGGAAAAACATCCAAAATTTTTCCAAATCAAGAGTATACCTTTCAGAGTGAAATGAGAATTTCATCTTATCCAACCCTAAACCAAACCCCAATTTTAACTTGAACGTAATGTGTTCTGAACTCTAACCCTAACCCTAACCCTAACCCTATGGGCCCATTCACTCTAATGATTCTCATAGACTATAATGGAGAATGGAAAAACATCCAAAATTTTTCCAAATCAAGACTATACCTATTAGTGTGATATGAGAATTTCATCTTATCCAACCCTAAACCAAACCCCAATTTTAACTTGAACATAAGTGTGTCCTGAACTCTAACCCTAACCCTAACCCTATGGGCCCATTCACTCTAATGATTCTCATAGACTATAATGGAGAATGGAAAAACATCCAAAATTTTTCCAAATCAAGAGTATACCCTTCAGTGTGATATGAGAATTTCATCTTATCCAACCCTAAACCAAACCCCAATTTTAACTTGAACGTAAGTGTGTCCTGAACTCTAACCCTAACCCTAACCCTATGGGCCCTTTCACTCTCATGATTCTCATAGACTATAATGGAGAATGGAAAAACATCCAAAATTTTTCCAAATCAAGAGTATACCCTTCAGTGTGATATGAGAATTTCATCTTATCCTACCCTAAACCAAACCCAAGTTTTAACTTGAACGTAAGTGTGTCCTGAACTCTAACCCTAACCCTAACCCTAACCCTATGGGCCCATTCACTCTAATGATTCTCATAGACTATAATGGAGAATGGAAAAACATCCAAAATTTTTCCAAATCAAGAGTATACCTTTCAGAGTGAAATGAGAATTTCATCTTATCCAACCCTAAACCAAACCCCAATTTTAACTTGAACGTAAGTGTGTCCTGAACTCTAACCCTAACCCTAACCCTATGGGCCCATTCACTCTAATGATTCTCATAGACTATAATGGAGAATGGAAAAACATCCAAAATTTTTCCAAATCAAGAGTATACCTTTCAGAGTGAAATGAGAATTTCATCTTATCCAACCCTAAACCAAACCCCAATTTTAACTTGAACGTAAGTGTGTTCTGAACTCTAACCCTAACCCTAACCCTAACCCTATGGGCCCATTCACTCTAATGATTCTCATAGACTATAATGGAGAATGGAAAAACATCCAAAATTTTTCCAAATCAAGACTATACCTATTAGTGTGATATGAGAATTTCATCTTATCCAACCCTAAACCAAACCCCAATTTTAACTTGAACATAAGTGTGTCCTGAACTCTAACCCTAACCCTAACCCTATGGGCCCATTCACTCTAATGATTCTCATAGACTATAATGGAGAATGGAAAAACATCCAAAATTTTTCCAAATCAAGAGTATACCCTTCAGTGTGATATGAAAATTTCATCTTATCCGACCCTAAACCAAACCCCAATTTTAACTTGAACGTAAGTGTGTCCTGAACTCTAACCCTAACCCTAACCCTATGGGCCCATTCACTCTAATGATCCTCATAGACTATAATGGAGAATGGAAAAACATCCAAAATTTTTCCAAATCAAGAGTATACCCTTCAGTGTTATATGAGAATTTCATCTTATCCAACCCTAAACCAAACCCCAATTTTAACTTGAACGTAAGGGTGTCCTGAACTCTAACCCTAACCCTAACCCTATGGGCCCATTCACTCTAATGATCCTCATAGACTATAATGGAGAATGGAAAAACATCCAAAAATTTTCCAAATCAAGAGTATACCCTTCAGTGTGATATGAGAATTTCATCTTATCCAACCCTAAACCAAACCCCAATTTTAACTTGAACGTAAGGGTGTCCTGAACTCTAACCCTAACCCTAACCGTAACCCTATGGGCCCATTCACTCTAATGATTCTCATAGACTATAATGGAGAATGGAAAAACATCCAAAATTTTTCCAAATCAAGAGTATACCCTTCAGTGTGATATGAGAATTTCATCTTATCCAACCCTAAACCAAACCCCAATTTTAAGTTGAACGTAAGTGTGTCCTGAACTCTAACCCTAACCCTAACCCTAACCCTATGGGCCCATTCACACTAATGATTCTCCTAGACTATAATGGAGAATAGAAAAACATCCAAATTTTTTCCAAATCAAGACTATACCTATTAGTGTGATATGAAAATTCCATCTTATCCAACCCTAAACCAAACCCCTATTTTAACTTGAACGTAAGTGTGTCCTGAACTCTAACCCTAACCCTAACACTATGGGCCCATTCACTCTAATGATTCTCATAGACTATAATGGAGAATGGAAAAACATCCAAAATTTTTCCAAATCAAGAGTATACCCTTCAGTGTGATATGAGAATTTCATCTTATCCAACCCTAAACCAAACCCCAATTTTAACTTGAACGTAAGTGTGTCCTGAACTCTAACCCTAACCCTAACCGTATGGGCCCATTCACTCTAATGATTCTCATAGACTATAATGGAGAATGGAAAAACATCCAAAATTTTTCCAAATCTGGAGTATACCTTTCAATGTGATATGAAAATTTCATCTTATCCAACCCTAAACCAAACCCCAATTTTAACTTGAACGTAAGTGTGTCCTGAACTCTAACCCTAACCCTAACCCTATGGGCCCATTCACTCTAATGATTCTCATAGACTATAATGGAGAATGGAAAAACATCCAAAATTTTTCCAAATCAAGAGTATACCCTTCAGTGTGATATGAGAATTTCATCTTATCCAACCCTAAACCAAACCCCAGTTTTAACTTGAACGTAAGTGTGTCCTGAACTCTAACCCTAACCCTAACCCTAACACTATGGGCCCATTCACTCTAATGATTCTCATAGACTATAATGGAGAATGGAAAAACATCCAAAATTTTTCCAAATCAAGAGTATACCCTTCAGTGTGATATGAGAATTTCATCTTATCCAACCCTAAACCAAACCCCAATTTTAACTTGAACGTAAGTGTGTCCTGAACTCTAACCCTAACCCCAACCCTAACCCTATGGGCCCATTCACTCTAATGATTCTCCTAGACTATAATGGAGAATGGAAAAACATCCAAAATTTTTCCAAATCTGGAGTATACCTTTCAATGTGATATGAAAATTTCATCTTATCCAACCCTAAACCAAACCCCAATTTTAACTTGAACGTAGTTGTGTCCTGAACTCTACCCCTAACCCTAACCCTATGGGCCCATTCACTCTAATGATTCTCATAGACTATAATGGAGAATGGAAAAGCATCCAAAATTTTTCCAAATCAAGAGTATACCCTTCAGTGTGATATGAGAATTTCATCTTATCCAACCCTAAACCAAACCCCAATTTTAAGTTGAACGTAAGTGTGTCCTGAACTCTAACCCTAACCCTAACCCTATGGGCCCATTCACTCTAATGATTCTCATAGACTATAATGGAGAATGGAAAAACATCCAAAATTTTTCCAAATCTGGAGTATACCTTTCAATGTGATATGAAAATTTCATCTTATCCAACCCTAAACCAAACCCCAATTTTAACTTGAACGTAGTTGTGTCCTGAACTCTACCCCTAACCCTAACCCTATGGGCCCATTCACTCTAATGATTCTCATAGACTATAATGGAGAATGGAAAAGCATCCAAAATTTTTCCAAATCAAGAGTATACCCTTCAGTGTGATATGAGAATTTCATCTTATCCAACCCTAAACCAAACCCCAATTTTAAGTTGAACGTAAGTGTGTCCTGAACTCTAACCCTAACCCTAACCGTAACCCTATGGGCCCATTCACTCTAATGATTCTCATAGACTATAATGGAGAATGGAAAAACATCCAAAATTTTTCCAAATCAAGAGTATACCCTTCAGTGTGATATGAGAATTTCATCTTATCCAACCCTAAACCAAACCCCAATTTTAAGTTGAACGTAAGTGTGTCCTGAACTCTAACCCTAACCCTAACCCTAACCCTATGGGCCCATTCACACTAATGATTCTCCTAGACTATAATGGAGAATAGAAAAACATCCAAATTTTTTCCAAATCAAGACTATACCTATTAGTGTGATATGAAAATTCCATCTTATCCAACCCTAAACCAAACCCCTATTTTAACTTGAACGTAAGTGTGTCCTGAACTCTAACCCTAACCCTAACACTATGGGCCCATTCACTCTAATGATTCTCATAGACTATAATGGAGAATGGAAAAACATCCAAAATTTTTCCAAATCAAGAGTATACCTTTCAGAGTGAAATGAGAATTTCATCTTATCCAACCCTAAACCAAACCCCAATTTTAACTTGAACGTAAGTGTGTTCTGAACTCTAACCCTAACCCTAACCCTAACCCTATGGGCCCATTCACTCTAATGATTCTCATAGACTATAATGGAGAATGGAAAAACATCCAAAATTTTTCCAAATCAAGACTATACCTATTAGTGTGATATGAGAATTTCATCTTATCCAACCCTAAACCAAACCCCAATTTTAACTTGAACATAAGTGTGTCCTGAACTCTAACCCTAACCCTAACCCTATGGGCCCATTCACTCTAATGATTCTCATAGACTATAATGGAGAATGGAAAAACATCCAAAATTTTTCCAAATCAAGAGTATACCCTTCAGTGTGATATGAGAATTTCATCTTATCCAACCCTAAACCAAACCCCAATTTTAACTTGAACGTAAGGGTGTCCTGAACTCTAACCCTAACCCTAACCCTAAACCTATGGGCCCATTCACTCTAATGATTCTCATAGACTATAATGGAGAGTGGAAAAACATCCAAAATTTTTCCAAATCAAGAGTATACCTTTCAGAGTGAAATGAGAATTTCATCTTATCCAACCCTAAACCAAACCCCAATTTTAACTTGAACGTAAGTGTGTCCTGAACTCTAACCCTAACCCTAACCCTATGGGCCCATTCACTCTAATGATTCTCATAGACTATAATGGAGAATGGAAAAACATCCAAAATTTTTCCAAATCAAGAGTATACCCTTTAGTGTGATATGAAAATTTCATCTTATCCGACCCTAAACCAAACCCCAATTTTAACTTGAACGTAAGTGTGTCCTGAACTCTAACCCTAACCCTATGGTCCCATTCACTCTAATGATCCTCATAGACTATAATGGAGAATGGAAAAACATCCAAAATTTTTCCAAATCAAGAGTATACCCTTCAGTGTGATATGAGAATTTCATCTTATCCAACCCTAAACCAAACCCCAATTTTAACTTGAACGTAAGGGTGTCCTGAACTCTAACCCTAACCGTAACCCTATGGGCCCATTCACTCTAATGATTCTCATAGACTATAATGGAGAATGGAAAAACATCCAAAATTTTTCCAAATCAAGAGTATACCCTTCAGTGTGATATGAGAATTTCATCTTATCCAACCCTAAACCAAACCCCAATTTTAACTTGAACGTAAGGGTGTCCTGAACTCTAACCCTAACCGTAACCCTATGGGCCCATTCACTCTAATGATTCTCATAGACTATAATGGAGAATGGAAAAACATCCAAAATTTTTCCAAATCAAGAGTATACCCTTCAGTGTGATATGAGAATTTCATCTTATCCTACCCTAAACCAAACCCAAGTTTTAACTTGAACGTAAGTGTGTCCTGAACTCTAACCCTAACCCTAACCCTAACCCTATGGGCCCATTCACTCTAATGATTCTCATAGACTATAATGGAGAATGGAAAAACATCCAAAATTTTTCCAAATCAAGAGTATACCTTTCAGAGTGAAATGAGAATTTCATCTTATCCAACCCTAAACCAAACCCCAATTTTAACTTGAACGTAAGTGTGTCCTGAACTCTAACCCTAACCCTAACCCTATGGGCCCATTCACTCTAATGATTCTCATAGACTATAATGGAGAATGGAAAAACATCCAAAATTTTTCCAAATCAAGAGTATACCTTTCAGAGTGAAATGAGAATTTCATCTTATCCAACCCTAAACCAAACCCCAATTTTAACTTGAACGTAAGTGTGTTCTGAACTCTAACCCTAACCCTAACCCTAACCCTATGGGCCCATTCACTCTAATGATTCTCATAGACTATAATGGAGAATGGAAAAACATCCAAAATTTTTCCAAATCAAGACTATACCTATTAGTGTGATATGAGAATTTCATCTTATCCAACCCTAAACCAAACCCCAATTTTAACTTGAACATAAGTGTGTCCTGAACTCTAACCCTAACCCTAACCCTATGGGCCCATTCACTCTAATGATTCTCATAGACTATAATGGAGAATGGAAAAACATCCAAAATTTTTCCAAATCAAGAGTATACCCTTCAGTGTTATATGAGAATTTCATCTTATCCAACCCTAAACCAAACCCCAATTTTAACTTGAACGTAAGGGTGTCCTGAACTCTAACCCTAACCCTAACCCTATGGGCCCATTCACTCTAATGATCCTCATAGACTATAATGGAGAATGGAAAAACATCCAAAAATTTTCCAAATCAAGAGTATACCCTTCAGTGTGATATGAGAATTTCATCTTATCCAACCCTAAACCAAACCCCAATTTTAACTTGAACGTAAGGGTGTCCTGAACTCTAACCCTAACCCTAACCGTAACCCTATGGGCCCATTCACTCTAATGATTCTCATAGACTATAATGGAGAATGGAAAAACATCCAAAATTTTTCCAAATCAAGAGTATACCCTTCAGTGTGATATGAGAATTTCATCTTATCCAACCCTAAACCAAACCCCTATTTTAACTTGAACGTAAGTGTGTCCTGAACTCTAACCCTAACCCTAACACTATGGGCCCATTCACTCTAATGATTCTCATAGACTATAATGGAGAATGGAAAAACATCCAAAATTTTTCCAAATCAAGAGTATACCCTTCAGTGTGATATGAGAATTTCATCTTATCCAACCCTAAACCAAACCCCAATTTTAACTTGAACGTAAGTGTGTCCTGAACTCTAACCCTAACCCTAACCGTATGGGCCCATTCACTCTAATGATTCTCATAGACTATAATGGAGAATGGAAAAACATCCAAAATTTTTCCAAATCTGGAGTATACCTTTCAATGTGATATGAAAATTTCATCTTATCCAACCCTAAACCAAACCCCAATTTTAACTTGAACGTAAGTGTGTCCTGAACTCTAACCCTAACCCTAACCCTATGGGCCCATTCACTCTAATGATTCTCATAGACTATAATGGAGAATGGAAAAACATCCAAAATTTTTCCAAATCAAGAGTATACCCTTCAGTGTGATATGAGAATTTCATCTTATCCAACCCTAAACCAAACCCCAGTTTTAACTTGAACGTAAGTGTGTCCTGAACTCTAACCCTAACCCTAACCCTAACACTATGGGCCCATTCACTCTAATGATTCTCATAGACTATAATGGAGAATGGATAAACATCCAAAATTTTTCCAAATCAAGAGTATACCCTTCAGTGTGATATGAGAATTTCATCTTATCCAACCCTAAACCAAACCCCAATTTTAACTTGAACGTAAGTGTGTCCTGAACTCTAACCCTAACCCCAACCCTAACCCTATGGGCCCATTCACTCTAATGATTCTCCTAGACTATAATGGAGAATGGAAAAACATCCAAAATTTTTCCAAATCTGGAGTATACCTTTCAATGTGATATGAAAATTTCATCTTATCCAACCCTAAACCAAACCCCAATTTTAACTTGAACGTAGTTGTGTCCTGAACTCTACCCCTAACCCTAACCCTATGGGCCCATTCACTCTAATGATTCTCATAGACTATAATGGAGAATGGAAAAGCATCCAAAATTTTTCCAAATCAAGAGTATACCCTTCAGTGTGATATGAGAATTTCATCTTATCCAACCCTAAACCAAACCCCAATTTTAAGTTGAACGTAAGTGTGTCCTGAACTCTAACCCTAACCCTAACCCTATGGGCCCATTCACTCTAATGATTCTCATAGACTATAATGGAGAATGGAAAAACATCCAAAATTTTTCCAAATCTGGAGTATACCTTTCAATGTGATATGAAAATTTCATCTTATCCAACCCTAAACCAAACCCCAATTTTAACTTGAACGTAGTTGTGTCCTGAACTCTACCCCTAACCCTAACCCTATGGGCCCATTCACTCTAATGATTCTCATAGACTATAATGGAGAATGGAAAAGCATCCAAAATTTTTCCAAATCAAGAGTATACCCTTCAGTGTGATATGAGAATTTCATCTTATCCAACCCTAAACCAAACCCCAATTTTAAGTTGAACGTAAGTGTGTCCTGAACTCTAACCCTAACCCTAACCCTATGGGCCCATTCACTCTAATGATTCTCATAGACTATAATGGAGAATGGAAAAACATCCAAAATTTTTCCAAATCAAGAGTATACCCTTCAGTGTGATATGAGAATTTCATCTTATCCAACCCTAAACCAAACCCCAATTTTAACTTGAACGTAAGTGTGTCCTGAACTCTAACCCTAACCCTAACCCGAACCCTATGGGCCCATTCACTCTAATGATTCTCATAGACTATAATGGAGAATGGAAAAACATCCAAAATTTTTCCAAATCAAGAGTATACCCTTCAGTGTGATATGAGAATTTCATCTTATCCAACCCTAAACCAAACCCCAGTTTTAACTTGAACGTAAGTGTGTCCTGAACTCTAACCCTAACCCTAACCCTAACCCTATGGGCCCATTCACTCTAATGATTCTCATAGACTATAATGGAGAATGGAAAAGCATCCAAAATTTTTCCAAATCAAGAGTATACCCTTCAGTGTGATATGAGAATTTCATCTTATCCAACCCTAAACCAAACCCCAATTTTAATTTGAACGTAAGTGTGTCCTGAACTCTAACCCTAACCCCAACCCTAACCCCAACCCTAACCACGGAAGCAGAGAGAAGGGTGCTCCAAAGAGTGACGAGAAGAGCACAAAAGATTTGTGGATGTTCTCTCCCCTCATTGGTGGATCTGTATAATATGGCATGTAAAAGGAAGATACAAATGATCCTAAGGGACCATACACATCTGGGCCATTTGCTTTTTGAGATCTTACCGTCAGGTAGACGATATAGAGTGTTGAAGGCTAGGACAAACAGATTTAAGGACAGTTTCTATCCAAGTGCTGTGGTTAGGTTAAATGCAGGGTTATGAAGGATTATCTGTTTTAGATGTATTTAATGGTTTAAATGGTTTTAATGGTTTTATGAATGTTTAATGGTTTTATGAATGTTTATTTAATGGTTTAAATGGTTTTAATGGTTTTATGAATGTTTATCCGTTTTAGATGTATTTAAATGGTTTTAATGGTTTAAATGGTTTAATGGTTTCAGATGTATTTAAATGGTTTATGAATATGTGTGTTTGATGTGTTGGTATGTTTGTGGAAGAGCACCTCATTTCGTTGCTCTCTTTTTGTTGAGAACAATGACAATAAATTCATCTATCTATCTATCTATCTATGGGCCCATTCACTCTAATGATTCTCCTAGACTATAATGGAGAATGGAAAAACATCCAAAATTTTTCCAAATCTGGAGTATACCTTTCATTGTGATATGAAAATTTCATCTTATCCAACCCTAAACCAAACCCCAATTTTAACTTGAACGTAAGTGTGTCCTGAACTCTAACCCTAACCCTAACCCTAACCCTATGGGCCCATTCACTCTAATGATTCTCATAGACTATAATGGAGAATGGAAAAACATCCAAAATTTTTCCAAATCAAGAGTATACCCTTCAGTGTGATATGAGAATTTCATCTTATCCAACCCTAAACCAAACCCCAATTTTAACTTGAACGTAAGTGTGTCCTGAACTCTAACCCTAACCCTAACCCTAACCCTATGCGCTCATTCACTCTAATGATTCTCATAGACTATAATGGAGAATGGAAAAACATCCAAAATTTTTCCAAATCAAGACTATACCTATTAGTGTGATATGAGAATTTCATCTTATCCAACCCTAAACCAAACCCCAATTTTAACTTGAACGTAAGTGTGTCCTGAACTCTAACCCTAACCCTAACCCTATGGGCCCATTCACTCTAATGATTCTCATAGACTATAATGGAGAATGGAAAAACATCCAAAATTTTTCCAAATCAAGAGTATACCCTTCAGTGTGATATGAGAATTTCATCTTATCCAACCCTAAACCAAACCCCAATTTTAACTTGAACGTAAGTGTGTCCTGAACTCTAACCCTAACCCTAACCCTAACCCTATGGGCCCATTCACTCTAATGATTCTCATAGACTATAATGGAGAATGGAAAAACATCCAAAATTTTTCCAAATCAAGAGTATACCCTTCAGTGTGATATGAGAATTTCATCTTATCCAACCCTAAACCAAACCCCAGTTTTAACTTGAACGTAAGTGTGTCCTGAACTCTAACCCTAACCCTAACCCTAACCCTATGGGCCCATTCACTCTAATGATTCTCATAGACTATAATGGAGAATGGAAAAACATCCAAAATTTTTCCAAATCAAGAGTATACCCTTCAGTGTGATATGAGAATTTCATCTTATCCAACCCTAAACCAAACCCCAATTTTAACTTGAACGTAAGTGTGTCCTGAACTCTAACCCTAACCCCAACCCTAACCCTATGGGCCCATTCACTCTAATGATTCTCCTAGACTATAATGGAGAATGGAAAAACATCCAAAATTTTTCCAAATCTGGAGTATACCTTTCAATGTGATATGAAAATTTCATCTTATCCAACCCTAAACCAAACCCCAATTTTAACTTGAACGTAGTTGTGTCCTGAACTCTAACCCTAACCCTAACCCTATGGGCCCATTCACTCTAATGATTCTCATAGACTATAATGGAGAATGGAAAAGCATCCAAAATTTTTCCAAATCAAGAGTATACCCTTCAGTGTGATATGAGAATTTCATCTTATCCAACCCTAAACCAAACCCCAATTTTAAGTTGAACGTAAGTGTGTCCTGAACTCTAACCCTAACCCTAACCCTATGGATCCATTCACTCTAATGATTCTCATAGACTATAATGGAGAATGGAAAAACATCCAAAATTCTTCCAAATCAAGAGTATACCCTTTAGTGTGATATGAAAATTTCATCTTATCCGACCCTAAACCAAACCCCAATTTTAACTTGAACGTAAGTGTGTCCTGAACTCTAACCCTAACCCTAACCCTATGGGCCCATTCACTCTAATGATCCTCATAGACTATAATGGAGAATGGAAAAACATCCAAAATTTTTCCAAATCAAGAGTATACCCTTCAGTGTGATATGAGAATTTCATCTTATCCAACCCTAAACCAAACCCCAATTTTAACTTGAACGTAAGGGTGTCCTGAACTCTAACCCTAACCCTAACCGTAACCCTATGGGCCCATTCACTCTAATGATTCTCATAGACTATAATGGAGAATGGAAAAACATCCAAAATTTTTCCAAATCAAGAGTATACCCTTCAGTGTGATATAAGAATTTCATCTTATCCAACCCTAAACCAAACCCCAATTTTAACTTGAACGTAAGTGTGTCCTGAACTCTAACCCTAACCCTAACCCTAACCCTATGGGCCCATTCACTCTAATGATTCTCATAGACTATAATGGAGAATGGAAAAACATCCAAAATTTTTCCAAATCAAGAGTATACCCTTCAGTGTGATATGAGAATTTCATCTTATCCAACCCTAAACCAAACCCCAGTTTTAACTTGAACGTAAGTGTGTCCTGAACTCTAACCCTAACCCTAACCCTAACCCTATGGGCCCATTCACTCTAATGATTCTCATAGACTATAATGGAGAATGGAAAAACATCCAAAATTTTTCCAAATCAAGAGTATACCCTTCAGTGTGATATGAGAATTTCATCTTATCCAACCCTAAACCAAACCCCAATTTTAAGTTGAACGTAAGTGTGTCCTGAACTCTAACCCTAACCCTAACCCTATGGGCCCATTCACACTAATGATTCTCCTAGACTATAATGGAGAATAGAAAAACATCCAAATTTTTTCCAAATCAAGACTATACCTATTAGTGTGATATGAAAATTCCATCTTATCCAACCCTAAACCAAACCCCTATTTTAACTTGAACGTAAGTGTGTCCTGAACTCTAACCCTAACCCTAACACTATGGGCCCATTCACTCTCATGATTCTGCTAGACTATAATGGAGAATAGAAAAACATCCAAAATTTTTCTAAATCAAGAGTATACCCTTCAGTGTGTTATGAGAATTTCATCTTATCCAACCCTAAACCAAACCCCAATTTTAAGTTGAACGTAAGTGTGTCCTGAACTCTAACCCTAACCCTAACCCTAACCCTATGGGCCCATTCTCTCTAATGATTCTCATAGACTATAATGGAGAATGGAAAAACATCCAAAATTTTTCCAAATCAAGAGTATACCCTTCGGTGTCATATGAGAATTTCATCTTATACAACCCTAAACCAAACCCCAATTTTAACTTGAACGTAAGTGTGTCCTGAACTCTAACCCTAACCCTAACCCTAACCCTATGGGCCCATTCACTCTAATGATTCTCATAGACTATAATGGAGAATGGAAAAACATCCAAAATTTTTCCAAATCAAGAGTATACCCTTCAGTGTGATATGAGAATTTCATCTTATCCAACCCTAAACCAAACCCCAATTTTAACTTGAACGTAAGCGTGTCCTGAACTCTAACCCTAACCCTAACCGTATGGGCCCATTCACTCTAATGATTCTCATAGACTATAATGGAGAATGGAAAAACATCCAAAATTTTTCCAAATCTGGAGTATACCTTTCAATGTGATATGAAAATTTCATCTTATCCAACCCTAAACCAAACCCCAATTTTAACTTGAACGTAAGTGTGTCCTGAACTCTACCCTAACCCTAACCCTATGGGCCCATTCACTCTAATGATTCTCATAGACTATAATGGAGAATGGAAAAACATCCAAAATTTTTCCAAATCAAGAGTATACCCTTCAGTGTGATATGAGAATTTCATCTTATCCAACCCTAAACCAAACCCCAATTTTAAGTTGAACGTAAGTGTGTCCTGAACTCTAACCCTAACCCTAACCCTAACCCTATGGGCCCATTCACTCTAATGATTCTCATAGACTATAATGGAGAATGGAAAAACATCCAAAATTTTTCCAAATCAAGACTATACCTATTTGTGTGATATGAAAATTTCGTCTTATCCAACCCTAAACCAAACCCCAATTTTAACTTGAACGTAAGTGTGTCCTGAACTCTAACCCTAACCCTAACCCTAACCCTAACCCTATGGGCCCATTCACTCTAATGATTCCCATAGACTATAATGGAGAATGGAAAAACATCCAAAATTTTTCCAAATCAAGAGTATACCCTTCAGTGTGATATGAGAATTTCATCTTATCCAACCCTAAACCAAAACCCAGTTTTAACTTGAACGTAAGTGTGTCCTGAACTCTAACCCTAACCCTAACCCTATGGGCCCATTCACTCTAATGATTCTCATAGACTATAATGGAGAATGGAAAAGCATCCAAAATTTTTCCAAATCAAGAGTATACCCTTCAGTGTGATATGAGAATTTCATCTTATCCAACCCTAAACCAAACCCCAATTTTAACTTGAACGTAAGTGTGTCCTGAACTCTAACCCTAACCCCAACCCTAACCCTATGGGCCCATTCACTCTAATGATTCTCCTAGACTATAATGGAGAATGGAAAAACATCCAAAATTTTTCCAAATCTGGAGTATACCTTTCAATGTGATATGAAAATTTCATCTTATCCAACCCTAAACCAAACCCCAATTTTAACTTGAACGTAGTTGTGTCCTGAACTCTAACCCTAACCCTAACCCTATGGGCCCATTCACTCTAATGATTCTCATAGACTATAATGGAGAATGGAAAAGCATCCAAAATTTTTCCAAATCAAGAGTATACCCTTCAGTGTGATATGAGAATTTCATCTTATCCAACCCTAAACCAAACCCCAATTTTAACTTGAACGTAAGTGTGTCCTGAACTCTAACCCTAACCCTAACCCTATGGGCCCATTCACTCTAATGATTCTCATAGACTATAATGGAGAATGGAAAAACATCCAAAATTTTTCCAAATCAAGAGTATACCCTTTAGTGTGATATGAAAATTTCATCTTATCCGACCCTAAACCAAACCCCAATTTTAACTTGAACGTAAGTGTGTCCTGAACTCTAACCCTAAACCTATGGGCCCATTCACTCTAATGATCCTCATAGACTATAATGGAGAATGGAAAAACATCCAAAATTTTTCCAAATCAAGAGTATACCCTTCAGTGTGATATGAGAATTTCATCTTATCCAACCCTAAACCAAACCCCAATTTTAACTTGAACGTAAGGGTGTCCTGAACTCTAACCCTAACCGTAACCCTATGGGCCCATTCACTCTAATGATTCTCATAGACTATAATGGAGAATGGAAAAACATCCAAAATTTTTCCAAATCAAGAGTATACCCTTCAGTGTGATATGAGAATTTCATCTTATCCAACCCTAAACCAAACCCCAATTTTAAGTTGAACGTAAGTGTGTCCTGAACTCTAACCCTAACCCTAACCCTATGGGCCCATTCACACTAATGATTCTCCTAGACTATAATGGAGAATAGAAAAACATCCAAATTTTTTCCAAATCAAGACTATACCTATTAGTGTGATATGAAAATTCCATCTTATCCAACCCTAAACCAAACCCCTATTTTAACTTGAACGTAAGTGTGTCCTGAACTCTAACCCTAACCCTAACACTATGGGCCCATTCACTCTCATGATTCTCCTAGACTATAATGGAGAATAGAAAAACATCCAAAATTTTTCCAAATCAAGAGTATACCCTTCAGTGTGTTATGAGAATTTCATCTTATCCAACCCTAAACCAAACCCCAATTTTAAGTTGAACGTAAGTGTGTCCTGAACTCTAACCCTAACCCTAACCCTAACCCTATGGGCCCATTCACTCTAATGATTCTCATAGACTATAATGGAGAATGGAAAAACATCCAAAATTTTTCCAAATCAAGAGTATACCCTTCGGTGTCATATGAGAATTTCATCTTATACAACCCTAAACCAAACCCCAATTTTAACTTGAACGTAAGTGTGTCCTGAACTCTAACCCTAACCCTAACCCTAACCCTATGGGCCCATTCACTCTAATGATTCTCATAGACTATAATGGAGAATGGAAAAACATCCAAAATTTTTCCAAATCAAGAGTATACCCTTCAGTGTGATATGAGAATTTCATCTTATCCAACCCTAAACCAAACCCCAATTTTAAGTTGAACGTAAGTGTGTCCTGAACTCTAACCCTAACCCTAACCCTAATCCTATGGGCCCATTCACTCTAATGATTCTCATAGACTATAATGGAGAATGGAAAAACATCCAAAAATTTTCCAAATCAAGACTATACCTATTAGTGTGATATGAGAATTTGATCTTATCCAACCCTAAACCAAACCCCAATTTTAACTTGAACGTAAGTGTGTCCTGAACTCTAACCCTAACCCTAACCCTAACCCTATGGGCCCATTCACTCTAATGATTCTCATAGACTATAATGGAGAATGGAAAAACATCCAAAATTTTTCCAAATCAAGAGTATACCCTTCAGTGTGATATGAGAATTTCATCTTATCCAACCCTAAACCAAACCCCAATTTTAACTTGAACGTAAGCGTGTCCTGAACTCTAACCCTAACCCTAACCCTAACCCTATGGGCCCATTCACTCTAATGATTCTCATAGACTATAATGGAGAATGGAAAAACATCCAAAATTTTTCCAAATCAAGAGTATACCCTTAAGTGTGATATGAGAATTTCATCTTATCCAACCCTAAACCAAACCCCAATTTTAACTTGAACGTAAGCGTGTCCTGAACTCTAACCCTAACCCTAACCGTATGGGCCCATTCACTCTAATGATTCTCATAGACTATAATGGAGAATGGAAAAACATCCAAAATTTTTCCAAATCTGGAGTATACCTTTCAATGTGATATGAAAATTTCATCTTATCCAACCCTAAACCAAACCCCAATTTTAACTTGAACGTAAGTGTGTCCTGAACTCTACCCTAACCCTAACCCTATGGGCCCATTCACTCTAATGATTCTCATAGACTATAATGGAGAATGGAAAAACATCCAAAATTTTTCCAAATCAAGAGTATACCCTTCAGTGTGATATGAGAATTTCATCTTATCCAACCCTAAACCAAACCCCAATTTTAAGTTGAACGTAAGTGTGTCCTGAACTCTAACCCTAACCCTAACCCTAACCCTATGGGCCCATTCACTCTAATGATTCTCATAGACTATAATGGAGAATGGAAAAACATCCAAAATTTTTCCAAATCAAGAGTATACCTTTCAGAGTGAAATGAGAATTTCATCTTATCCAACCCTAAACCAAACCCCAATTTTAACTTGAACGTAAGTGTGTCCTGAACTCTAACCCTAACCCTAACCCTAACCCTATGGGCCCATTCACTCTAATGATTCTCATAGACTATAATGGAGAATGGAAAAACATCCAAAATTTTTCCAAATCAAGAGTATACCTTTCAGAGTGAAATGAGAGTTTCATCTTATCCAACCCTAAACCAAACCCCAATTTTAACTTGAACGTAAGTGTGTTCTGAACTCTAACCCTAACCCTAACCCTAACCCTATGGGCCCATTCACTCTCATGATTCTCATAGACTATAATGGAGAATGGAAAAACATCCAAAATTTTTCCAAATCAAGACTATACCTATTAGTGTGATATGAGAATTTCATCTTATCCAACCCTAAACCAAACCCCAATTTTAACTTGAACATAAGTGTGTCCTGAACTCTAACCCTAACCCTAACCCTATGGGCCCATTCACTCTAATGATTCTCATAGACTATAATGGAGAATGGAAAAACATCCAAAATTTTTCCAAATCAAGAGTATACCCTTCAGTGTGATATGAGAATTTCATCTTATCCAACCCTAAACCAAACCCCAATTTTAACTTGAACGTAAGGGTGTCCTGAACTCTAACCCTAACCCTAACCCTAACCCTATGGGCCCATTCACTCTAATGATTCTCATAGACTATAATGGAGAATGGAAAAACATCCAAATTTTTTCCAAATCAAGAGTATACCTTTCAGAGTGAAATGAGAATTTCATCTTATCCAACCCTAAACCAAACCCCAATTTTAACTTGAACGTAAGTGTGTCCTGAACTCTAACCCTAACCCTAACCCTAACCCTATGGGCCCATTCACACTAATGATTCTCCTAGACTATAATGGAGAATAGAAAAACATCCAAATTTTTTCCAAATCAAGACTATACCTATTAGTGTGATATGAAAATTCCATCTTATCCAACCCTAAACCAAACCCCTATTTTAACTTGAACGTAAGTGTGTCCTGAACTCTAACCCTAACCCTAACCCTATGGGCCCATTCACTCTAATGATTCTCATAGACTATAATGGAGAATGGAAAAACATCCAAAATTTTTCCAAATCAAGAGTATACCTTTCAGAGTGAAATGAGAATTTCATCTTATCCAACCCTAAACCAAACCCCAATTTTAACTTGAACGTAAGTGTGTCCTGAACTCTAACCCTAACCCTATGGGCCCATTCACTCTAATGATTCTCATAGACTATAATGGAGAATGGAAAAACATCCAAAATTTTTCCAAATCAAGAGTATACCCTTTAGTGTGATATGAAAATTTCATCTTATCCGACCCTAAACCAAACCCCAATTTTAACTTGAACGTAAGTGTGTCCTGAACTCTAACCCTAACCCTAACCCTATGGGCCCATTCACTCTAATGATTCTCATAGACTATAATGGAGAATGGAAAAACATCCAAAATTTTTCCAAATCAAGAGTATACCCTTCAGTGTGATATGAGAATTTCATCTTATCCTACCCTAAACCAAACCCCAGTTTTAACTTGAACGTAAGTGTGTCCTGAACTCTAACCCTAACCCTAACCCTAACCCTAACCCTAACCCTATGGGCCCATTCACTCTAATGATTCTCATAGACTATAATGGAGAATGGAAAAACATCCAAAATTTTTCCAAATCAAGAGTATACCTTTCAGAGTGAAATGAGAATTTCATCTTATCCAACCATAAACCAAACCCCAATTTTAACTTGAACGTAAGTGTGTCCTGAACTCTAACCCTAACCCTAACCCTAACCCTATGGGCCCATTCACTCTAATGATTCTCATAGACTATAATGGAGAATGGAAAAACATCCAAAATTTTTCCAAATCAAGAGTATACCTTTCAGAGTGAAATGAGAATTTCATCTTATCCAACCCTAAACCAAACCCCAATTTTAACTTGAACGTAAGTGTGTTCTGAACTCTAACCCTAACCCTAACCCTAACCCTATGGGCCCATTCACTCTCATGATTCTCATAGACTATAATGGAGAATGGAAAAACATCCAAAATTTTTCCAAATCAAGACTATACCTATTAGTGTGATATGAGAATTTCATCTTATCCAACCCTAAACCAAACCCCAATTTTAACTTGAACATAAGTGTGTCCTGAACTCTAACCCTAACCCTAACCCTATGGGCCCATTCACTCTAATGATTCTCATAGACTATAATGGAGAATGGAAAAACATCCAAAATTTTTCCAAATCAAGAGTATACCCTTCAGTGTGATATGAGAATTTCATCTTATCCAACCCTAAACCAAACCCCAATTTTAACTTGAACGTAAGGGTGTCCTGAACTCTAACCCTAACCCTAACCCTAACCCTATGGGCCCATTCACTCTAATGATTCTCATAGACTATAATGGAGAATGGAAAAACATCCAAATTTTTTCCAAATCAAGAGTATACCTTTCAGAGTGAAATGAGAATTTCATCTTATCCAACCCTAAACCAAACCCCAATTTTAACTTGAACGTAAGTGTGTCCTGAACTCTAACCCTAACCCTAACCCTAACCCTATGGGCCCATTCACTCTTATGATTCTCATAGACTATAATGGAGAATGGAAAAACATCCAAAATTTTTCCAAATCAAGACTATACCTATTTGTGTGATATGAAAATTTCATCTTATCCAACCCTAAACCAAACCCCAATTTTAACTTGAACGTAAGTGTGTCCTGAACTCTAACCCTAACCCTAACCCATGGGCACATTCACTCTAATGATTCTGCTAGACTATAATGGAGAATGGAAAAACATCCAAAATTTTTCCAAATCTGGAGTATACCTTTCAATGTGATATGAAAATTTCATCTTATCCAACCCTAAACCAAACCCCAATTTTAACTTGAACGTAGTTGTGTCCTGAACTCTAACCCTAACCCTAACCCTAACCCTATGGGCCCATTCACTCTAATGATTCTCATAGACTATAATGGAGAATGGAAAAACATCCAAAATTTTTCCAAATCAAGAGTATACCCTTCAGTGTGATATGAAAATTTCATCTTATCCGACCTTAAACCAAACCCCAATTTTAACTTGAACGTAAGTGTGTCCTGAACTCTAACCCTAACCCTAACCCTATGGGCCCATTCACTCTAATGATCCTCATAGACTATAATGGAGAATGGAAAAACATCCAAAAATTTTCCAAATCAAGAGTATACCCTTCAGTGTGATATGAGAATTTCATCTTATCCAACCCTAAACCAAACCCCAATTTTAACTTGAACGTAAGGGTGTCCTGAACTCTAACCCTAACCCTAACCGTAACCCTATGGGCCGATTCACTCTAATGATTCTCATAGACTATAATGGAGAATGGAAAAACATCCAAAATTTTTCCAAATCAAGAGTATACCCTACAGTGTGATATGAGAATTTCATCTTATCCAACCCTAAACCAAACCCCAATTTTAAGTTGAACGTAAGTGTGTCCTGAACTCTAACCCTAACCCTAACCCTAACCCTATGGGCCCATTCACACTAATGATTCTCCTAGACTATAATGGAGAATAGAAAAACATCCAAATTTTTTCCAAATCAAGACTATACCTATTAGTGTGATATGAAAATTCCATCTTATCCAACCCTAAACCAAACCCCTATTTTAACTTGAACGTAATTGTGTCCTGAACTCTAACCCTAACCCTAACACTATGGGCCCATTCACTCTAATGATTCTCATAGACTATAATGGAGAATGGAAAAACATCCAAAATTTTTCCAAATCAAGAGTATACCCTTCAGTGTGATATGAGAATTTCATCTTATCCAACCCTAAACCAAACCCCAATTTTAACTTGAACGTAAGTGTGTCCTGAACTCTAACCCTAACCCTAACCGTATGGGCCCATTCACTCTAATGATTCTCATAGACTATAATGGAGAATGGAAAAACATCCAAAATTTTTCCAAATCTGGAGTATACCTTTCAATGTGATATGAAAATTTCATCTTATCCAACCCTAAACCAAACCCCAATTTTAACTTGAACGTAAGTGTGTCCTGAACTCTAACCCTAACCCTAACCCTATGGGCCCATTCACTCTAATGATTCTCATAGACTATAATGGAGAATGGAAAAACATCCAAAATTTTTCCAAATCAAGAGTATACCCTTCAGTGTGATATGAGAATTTCATCTTATCCAACCCTAAACCAAACCCCAGTTTTAACTTGAACGTAAGTGTGTCCTGAACTCTAACCCTAACCCTAACCCTAACACTATGGGCCCATTCACTCTAATGATTCTCATAGACTATAATGGAGAATGGAAAAACATCCAAAATTTTTCCAAATCAAGAGTATACCCTTCAGTGTGATATGAGAATTTCATCTTATCCAACCCTAAACCAAACCCCAATTTTAACTTGAACGTAAGTGTGTCCTGAACTCTAACCCTAACCCCAACCCTAACCCTATGGGCCCATTCACTCTAATGATTCTCCTAGACTATAATGGAGAATGGAAAAACATCCAAAATTTTTCCAAATCTGGAGTATACCTTTCAATGTGATATGAAAATTTCATCTTATCCAACCCTAAATCAAACCCCAATTTTAACTTGAACGTAGTTGTGTCCTGAACTCTACCCCTAACCCTAACCCTATGGGCCCATTCACTCTAATGATTCTCATAGACTATAATGGAGAATGGAAAAGCATCCAAAATTTTTCCAAATCAAGAGTATACCCTTCAGTGTGATATGAGAATTTCATCTTATCCAACCCTAAACCAAACCCCAATTTTAAGTTGAACGTAAGTGTGTCCTGAACTCTAACCCTAACCCTAACCCTATGGGCCCATTCACTCTAATGATTCTCATAGACTATAATGGAGAATGGAAAAACATCCAAAATTTTTCCAAATCAAGAGTATACCCTTCAGTGTGATATGAGAATTTCATCTTATCCAACCCTAAACCAAACCCCAATTTTAACTTGAACGTAAGTGTGTCCTGAACTCTAACCCTAACCCTAACCCGAACCCTATGGGCCCATTCACTCTAATGATTCTCATAGACTATAATGGAGAATGGAAAAACATCCAAAATTTTTCCAAATCAAGAGTATACCCTTCAGTGTGATATGAGAATTTCATCTTATCCAACCCTAAACCAAACCCCAGTTTTAACTTGAACGTAAGTGTGTCCTGAACTCTAACCCTAACCCTAACCCTAACCCTATGGGCCCATTCACTCTAATGATTCTCATAGACTATAATGGAGAATGGAAAAGCATCCAAAATTTTTCCAAATCAAGAGTATACCCTACAGTGTGATATGAGAATTTCATCTTATCCAACCCTAAACCAAACCCCAATTTTAAGTTGAACGTAAGTGTGTCCTGAACTCTAACCCTAACCCTAACCCTAACCCTATGGGCCCATTCACACTAATGATTCTCCTAGACTATAATGGAGAATAGAAAAACATCCAAATTTTTTCCAAATCAAGACTATACCTATTAGTGTGATACGAAAATTCCATCTTATCCAACCCTAAACCAAACCCCTATTTTAACTTGAACGTAATTGTGTCCTGAACTCTAACCCTAACCCTAACACTATGGGCCCATTCACTCTAATGATTCTCATAGACTATAATGGAGAATGGAAAAACATCCAAAATTTTTCCAAATCAAGAGTATACCCTTCAGTGTGATATGAGAATTTCATCTTATCCAACCCTAAACCAAACCCCAATTTTAACTTGAACGTAAGTGTGTCCTGAACTCTAACCCTAACCCTAACCGTATGGGCCCATTCACTCTAATGATTCTCATAGACTATAATGGAGAATGGAAAAACATCCAAAATTTTTCCAAATCTGGAGTATACCTTTCAATGTGATATGAAAATTTCATCTTATCCAACCCTAAACCAAACCCCAATTTTAACTTGAACGTAAGTGTGTCCTGAACTCTAACCCTAACCCTAACCCTATGGGCCCATTCACTCTAATGATTCTCATAGACTATAATGGAGAATGGAAAAACATCCAAAATTTTTCCAAATCAAGAGTATACCCTTCAGTGTGATATGAGAATTTCATCTTATCCAACCCTAAACCAAACCCCAGTTTTAACTTGAACGTAAGTGTGTCCTGAACTCTAACCCTAACCCTAACCTTAACACTATGGGCCCATTCACTCTAATGATTCTCATAGACTATAATGGAGAATGGAAAAACATCCAAAATTTTTCCAAATCAAGAGTATACCCTTCAATGTGATATGAGAATTTCATCTTATCCAACCCTAAACCAAACCCCAATTTTAACTTGAACGTAAGTGTGTCCTGAACTCTAACCCTAACCCCAACCCTAACCCTATGGGCCCATTCACTCTAATGATTCTCCTAGACTATAATGGAGAATGGAAAAACATCCAAAATTTTTCCAAATCTGGAGTATACCTTTCAATGTGATATGAAAATTTCATCTTATCCAACCCTAAATCAAACCCCAATTTTAACTTGAACGTAGTTGTGTCCTGAACTCTACCCCTAACCCTAACCCTATGGGCCCATTCACTCTAATGATTCTCATAGACTATAATGGAGAATGGAAAAGCATCCAAAATTTTTCCAAATCAAGAGTATACCCTTCAGTGTGATATGAGAATTTCATCTTATCCAACCCTAAACCAAACCCCAATTTTAAGTTGAACGTAAGTGTGTCCTGAACTCTAACCCTAACCCTAACCCTATGGGCCCATTCACTCTAATGATTCTCATAGACTATAATGGAGAATGGAAAAACATCCAAAATTTTTCCAAATCAAGAGTATACCCTTCAGTGTGATATGAGAATTTCATCTTATCCAACCCTAAACCAAACCCCAATTTTAACTTGAACGTAAGTGTGTCCTGAACTCTAACCCTAACCCTAACCCGAACCCTATGGGCCCATTCACTCTAATGATTCTCATAGACTATAATGGAGAATGGAAAAACATCCAAAATTTTTCCAAATCAAGAGTATACCCTTCAGTGTGATATGAGAATTTCATCTTATCCAACCCTAAACCAAACCCCAGTTTTAACTTGAACGTAAGTGTGTCCTGAACTCTAACCCTAACCCTAACCCTAACCCTATGGGCCCATTCACTCTAATGATTCTCATAGACTATAATGGAGAATGGAAAAGCATCCAAAATTTTTCCAAATCAAGAGTATACCCTTCAGTGTGATATGAGAATTTCATCTTATCCAACCCTAAACCAAACCCCAATTTTAATTTGAACGTAAGTGTGTCCTGAACTCTAACCCTAACCCCAACCCTAACCCTATGGACCCATTCACTCTAATGATTCTCCTAGACTATAATGGAGAATGGAAAAACATCCAAAATTTTTCCAAATCTGGAGTATACCTTTCAATGTGATATGAAAATTTCATCTTATCCAACCCTAAACCAAACCCCAATTTTAACTTGAACGTAAGTGTGTCCTGAACTCTAACCCTAACCCTAATCCTAACACTATGGGCCCATTCACTCTAATGATTCTCATAGACTATAATGGAGAATGGAAAAACATCCAAAATTTTTCCAAATCAAGAGTATACCTTTCAGAGTGAAATGAGAATTTCATCTTATCCAACCCTAAACCAAACCCCAATTTTAACTTGAACGTAAGTGTGTTCTGAACTCTAACCCTAACCCTAACCCTAACCCTATGGGCCCATTCACTCTAATGATTCTCATAGGCTATAATGGAGAATGGAAAAACATCCAAAATTTTTCCAAATCAAGACTATACCTATTAGTGTGATATGAGAATTTCATCTTATCCAACCCTAAACCAAACCCCAATTTTAACTTGAACATAAGTGTGTCCTGAACTCTAACCCTAACCCTAACCCTATGGGCCCATTCACTCTAATGATTCTCATAGACTATAATGGAGAATGGAAAAACATCCAAAATTTTTCCAAATCAAGAGTATACCCTTCAGTGTGATATGAGAATTTCATCTTATCCAACCCTAAACCAAACCCCAATTTTAACTTGAACGTAAGGGTGTCCTGAACTCTAACCCTAACCCTAACCCTATGGGCCCATTCACTCTAATGATTCTCATAGACTATAATGGAGAATGGAAAAACATCCAAAATTTTTCCAAATCAAGAGTATACCCTTCAGTGTGATATGAGAATTTCATCTTATCCAACCCTAAACCAAACCCCAATTTTAACTTGAACGTAAGTGTGTCCTGAACTCTAACCCTAACCCTAACCCTATGGGCCCATTCACTCTAATGATTCTCATAGACTATAATGGAGAATGGAAAAACATCCAAAATTTTTCCAAATCAAGAGTATACCCTTCAGTGTGATATGAGAATTTCATCTTATCCAACCCTAAACCAAACCCCAATTTTAACTTGAACGTAAGGGTGTCCTGAACTCTAACCCTAACCCTAACCCTAACCCTATGGGCCCATTCACTCTAATGATTCTCATAGACTATAATGGAGAATGGAAAAACATCCAAAATTTTTCCAAATCAAGAGTATACCTTTCAGAGTGAAATGAGAATTTCATCTTATCCAACCCTAAACCAAACCCCAATTTTAACTTGAACGTAAGTGTGTCCTGAACTCTAACCCTAACCCTAACCCTATGGGCCCATTCACTCTAATGATTCTCATAGACTATAATGGAGAATAGAAAAACATCCAAAATTTTTCCAAATCAAGAGTATACCCTTTAGTGTGATATGAAAATTTCATCTTATCCGACCCTAAACCAAACCCCAATTTTAACTTGAACGTAAGTGTGTCCTGAACTCTAACCCTAACCCTATGGGCCCATTCACTCTAATGATCCTCATAGACTATAATGGAGAATGGAAAAACATCCAAAATTTTTCCAAATCAAGAGTATACCCTTCAGTGTGATATGAGAATTTCATCTTATCCAACCCTAAACCAAACCCCAATTTTAACTTGAACGTAAGGGTGTCCTGAACTCTAACCCTAACCGTAACCCTATGGGCCCATTCACTCTAATGATTCTCATAGACTATAATGGAGAATGGAAAAACATCCAAAATTTTTCCAAATCAAGAGTATACCCTTCAGTGTGATATGAGAATTTCATCTTATCCAACCCTAAACCAAACCCCAATTTTAACTTGAACGTAAGTGTGTCCTGAACTCTAACCCTAACCCTAACCCTATGGGCCCATTCACTCTAATGATTCTCATAGACTATAATGGAGAATGGAAAAACATCCAAAATTTTTCCAAATCAAGAGTATACCCTTCAGTGTGATATGAGAATTTCATCTTATCCTACCCTAAACCAAACCCCAGTTTTAACTTGAACGTAAGTGTGTCCTGAACTCTAACCCTAACCCTAACCCTAACCCTAACCCTAACCCTATGGGCCCATTCACTCTAATGATTCTCATAGACTATAATGGAGAATGGAAAAACATCCAAAATTTTTCCAAATCAAGAGTATACCTTTCAGAGTGAAATGAGAATTTCATCTTATCCAACCCTAAACCAAACCCCAATTTTAACTTGAACGTAAGTGTGTTCTGAACTCTAACCCTAACCCTAACCCTAACCCTAACCCTATGGGCCCATTCACTCTCATGATTCTCATAGACTATAATGGAGAATGGAAAAACATCCAAAATTTTTCCAAATCAAGACTATACCTATTAGTGTGATATGAGAATTTCATCTTATCCAACCCTAAACCAAACCCCAATTTTAACTTGAACATAAGTGTGTCCTGAACTCTAACCCTAACCCTAACCCTATGGGCCCATTCACTCTAATGATTCTCATAGACTATAATGGAGAATGGAAAAACATCCAAAATTTTTCCAAATCAAGAGTATACCCTTCAGTGTGATATGAGAATTTCATCTTATCCAACCCTAAACCAAACCCCAATTTTAACTTGAACGTAAGTGTGTCCTGAACTCTAACCCTAACCCCAACCCTAACCCTATGGGCCCATTCACTCTAATGATTCTCCTAGACTATAATGGAGAATGGAAAAACATCCAAAATTTTTCCAAATCTGGAGTATACCTTTCAATGTGATATGAAAATTTCATCTTATCCAACCCTAAATCAAACCCCAATTTTAACTTGAACGTAGTTGTGTCCTGAACTCTACCCCTAACCCTAACCCTATGGGCCCATTCACTCTAATGATTCTCATAGACTATAATGGAGAATGGAAAAGCATCCAAAATTTTTCCAAATCAAGAGTATACCCTTCAGTGTGATATGAGAATTTCATCTTATCCAACCCTAAACCAAACCCCAATTTTAAGTTGAACGTAAGTGTGTCCTGAACTCTAACCCTAACCCTAACCCTATGGGCCCATTCACTCTAATGATTCTCATAGACTATAATGGAGAATGGAAAAACATCCAAAATTTTTCCAAATCAAGAGTATACCCTTCAGTGTGATATGAGAATTTCATCTTATCCAACCCTAAACCAAACCCCAATTTTAACTTGAACGTAAGTGTGTCCTGAACTCTAACCCTAACCCTAACCCGAACCCTATGGGCCCATTCACTCTAATGATTCTCATAGACTATAATGGAGAATGGAAAAACATCCAAAATTTTTCCAAATCAAGAGTATACCCTTCAGTGTGATATGAGAATTTCATCTTATCCAACCCTAAACCAAACCCCAGTTTTAACTTGAACGTAAGTGTGTCCTGAACTCTAACCCTAACCCTAACCCTATGGGCCCATTCACTCTAATGATTCTCATAGACTATAATGGAGAATGGAAAAGCATCCAAAATTTTTCCAAATCAAGAGTATACCCTACAGTGTGATATGAGAATTTCATCTTATCCAACCCTAAACCAAACCCCAATTTTAAGTTGAACGTAAGTGTGTCCTGAACTCTAACCCTAACCCTAACCCTAACCCTATGGGCCCATTCACACTAATGATTCTCCTAGACTATAATGGAGAATAGAAAAACATCCAAATTTTTTCCAAATCAAGACTATACCTATTAGTGTGATACGAAAATTCCATCTTATCCAACCCTAAACCAAACCCCTATTTTAACTTGAACGTAATTGTGTCCTGAACTCTAACCCTAACCCTAACACTATGGGCCCATTCACTCTAATGATTCTCATAGACTATAATGGAGAATGGAAAAACATCCAAAATTTTTCCAAATCAAGAGTATACCCTTCAGTGTGATATGAGAATTTCATCTTATCCAACCCTAAACCAAACCCCAATTTTAACTTGAACGTAAGTGTGTCCTGAACTCTAACCCTAACCCTAACCGTATGGGCCCATTCACTCTAATGATTCTCATAGACTATAATGGAGAATGGAAAAACATCCAAAATTTTTCCAAATCTGGAGTATACCTTTCAATGTGATATGAAAATTTCATCTTATCCAACCCTAAACCAAACCCCAATTTTAACTTGAACGTAAGTGTGTCCTGAACTCTAACCCTAACCCTAACCCTATGGGCCCATTCACTCTAATGATTCTCATAGACTATAATGGAGAATGGAAAAACATCCAAAATTTTTCCAAATCAAGAGTATACCCTTCAGTGTGATATGAGAATTTCATCTTATCCAACCCTAAACCAAACCCCAGTTTTAACTTGAACGTAAGTGTGTCCTGAACTCTAACCCTAACCCTAACCCTAACACTATGGGCCCATTCACTCTAATGATTCTCATAGACTATAATGGAGAATGGAAAAACATCCAAAATTTTTCCAAATCAAGAGTATACCCTTCAATGTGATATGAGAATTTCATCTTATCCAACCCTAAACCAAACCCCAATTTTAACTTGAACGTAAGTGTGTCCTGAACTCTAACCCTAACCCCAACCCTAACCCTATGGGCCCATTCACTCTAATGATTCTCCTAGACTATAATGGAGAATGGAAAAACATCCAAAATTTTTCCAAATCTGGAGTATACCTTTCAATGTGATATGAAAATTTCATCTTATCCAACCCTAAATCAAACCCCAATTTTAACTTGAACGTAGTTGTGTCCTGAACTCTACCCCTAACCCTAACCCTATGGGCCCATTCACTCTAATGATTCTCATAGACTATAATGGAGAATGGAAAAGCATCCAAAATTTTTCCAAATCAAGAGTATACCCTTCAGTGTGATATGAGAATTTCATCTTATCCAACCCTAAACCAAACCCCAATTTTAAGTTGAACGTAAGTGTGTCCTGAACTCTAACCCTAACCCTAACCCTATGGGCCCATTCACTCTAATGATTCTCATAGACTATAATGGAGAATGGAAAAACATCCAAAATTTTTCCAAATCAAGAGTATACCCTTCAGTGTGATATGAGAATTTCATCTTATCCAACCCTAAACCAAACCCCAATTTTAACTTGAACGTAAGTGTGTCCTGAACTCTAACCCTAACCCTAACCCGAACCCTATGGGCCCATTCACTCTAATGATTCTCATAGACTATAATGGAGAATGGAAAAACATCCAAAATTTTTCCAAATCAAGAGTATACCCTTCAGTGTGATATGAGAATTTCATCTTATCCAACCCTAAACCAAACCCCAGTTTTAACTTGAACGTAAGTGTGTCCTGAACTCTAACCCTAACCCTAACCCTAACCCTATGGGCCCATTCACTCTAATGATTCTCATAGACTATAATGGAGAATGGAAAAGCATCCAAAATTTTTCCAAATCAAGAGTATACCCTTCAGTGTGATATGAGAATTTCATCTTATCCAACCCTAAACCAAACCCCAATTTTAATTTGAACGTAAGTGTGTCCTGAACTCTAACCCTAACCCCAACCCTAACCCTATGGACCCATTCACTCTAATGATTCTCGTAGACTATAATGGAGAATGGAAAAACATCCAAAATTTTTCCAAATCTGGAGTATACCTTTCAATGTGATATGAAAATTTCATCTTATCCAACCCTAAACCAAACCCCAATTTTAACTTGAACGTAAGTGTGTCCTGAACTCTAACCCTAACCCTAACCCTAACACTATGGGCCCATTCACTCTAATGATTCTCATAGACTATAATGGAGAATGGAAAAACATCCAAAATTTTTCCAAATCAAGAGTATACCTTTCAGAGTGAAATGAGAATTTCATCTTATCCAACCCTAAACCAAACCCCAATTTTAACTTGAACGTAAGTGTGTTCTGAACTCTAACCCTAACCCTAACCCTAACCCTATGGGCCCATTCACTCTAATGATTCTCATAGGCTATAATGGAGAATGGAAAAACATCCAAAATTTTTCCAAATCAAGACTATACCTATTAGTGTGATATGAGAATTTCATCTTATCCAACCCTAAACCAAACCCCAATTTTAACTTGAACGTAAGGGTGTCCTGAACTCTAACCCTAACCCTAACCCTAACCCTATGGGCCCATTCACTCTAATGATTCTCATAGACTATAATGGAGAATGGAAAAACATCCAAAATTTTTCCAAATCAAGAGTATACCTTTCAGAGTGAAATGAGAATTTCATCTTATCCAACCCTAAACCAAACCCCAATTTTAACTTGAACGTAAGTGTGTCCTGAACTCTAACCCTAACCCTAACCCTATGGGCCCATTCACTCTAATGATTCTCATAGACTATAATGGAGAATGGAAAAACATCCAAAATTTTTCCAAATCAAGAGTATACCCTTTAGTGTGATATGAAAATTTCATCTTATCCGACCCTAAACCAAACCCCAATTTTAACTTGAACGTAAGTGTGTCCTGAACTCTAACCCTAACCCTATGGGCCCATTCACTCTAATGATCCTCATAGACTATAATGGAGAATGGAAAAACATCCAAAATTTTTCCAAATCAAGAGTATACCCTTCAGTGTGATATGAGAATTTCATCTTATCCAACCCTAAACCAAACCCCAATTTTAACTTGAACGTAAGGGTGTCCTGAACTCTAACCCTAACCGTAACCCTATGGGCCCATTCACTCTAATGATTCTCATAGACTATAATGGAGAATGGAAAAACATCCAAAATTTTTCCAAATCAAGAGTATACCCTTCAGTGTGATATGAGAATTTCATCTTATCCAACCCTAAACCAAACCCCAATTTTAACTTGAACGTAAGTGTGTCCTGAACTCTAACCCTAACCCTAACCCTATGGGCCCATTCACTCTAATGATTCTCATAGACTATAATGGAGAATGGAAAAACATCCAAAATTTTTCCAAATCAAGAGTATACCCTTCAGTGTGATATGAGAATTTCATCTTATCCTACCCTAAACCAAACCCCAGTTTTAACTTGAACGTAAGTGTGTCCTGAACTCTAACCCTAACCCTAACCCTAACCCTAACCCTAACCCTATGGGCCCATTCACTCTAATGATTCTCATAGACTATAATGGAGAATGGAAAAACATCCAAAATTTTTCCAAATCAAGAGTATACCTTTCAGAGTGAAATGAGAATTTCATCTTATCCAACCCTAAACCAAACCCCAATTTTAACTTGAACGTAAGTGTGTCCTGAACTCTAACCCTAACCCTAACCCTATGGGCCCATTCACTCTAATGATTCTCATAGACTATAATGGAGAATGGAAAAACATCCAAAATTTTTCCAAATCAAGAGTATACCTTTCAGAGTGAAATGAGAATTTCATCTTATCCAACCCTAAACCAAACCCCAATTTTAACTTGAACGTAAGTGTGTTCTGAACTCTAACCCTAACCCTAACCCTAACCCTATGGGCCCATTCACTCTCATGATTCTCATAGACTATAATGGAGAATGGAAAAACATCCAAAATTTTTCCAAATCAAGACTATACCTATTAGTGTGATATGAGAATTTCATCTTATCCAACCCTAAACCAAACCCCAATTTTAACTTGAACATAAGTGTGTCCTGAACTCTAACCCTAACCCTAACCCTATGGGCCCATTCACTCTAATGATTCTCATAGACTATAATGGAGAATGGAAAAACATCCAAAATTTTTCCAAATCAAGAGTATACCCTTCAGTGTGATATGAGAATTTCATCTTATCCAACCCTAAACCAAACCCCAATTTTAACTTGAACGTAAGGGTGTCCTGAACTCTAACCCTATCCCTAACCCTAACCCTATGGGCCCATTCACTCTAATGATTCTCATAGACTATAATGGAGAATGGAAAAACATCCAAATTTTTTCCAAATCAAGAGTATACCTTTCAGAGTGAAATGAGAATTTCATCTTATCCAACCCTAAACCAAACCCCAATTTTAACTTGAACGTAAGTGTGTCCTGAACTCTAACCCTAACCCTAACCCTAACCCTATGGGCCCATTCACTCTTATGATTCTCATAGACTATAATGGAGAATGGAAAAACATCCAAAATTTTTCCAAATCAAGAGTATACCCTTTAGTGTGATATGAAAATTTCATCTTATCCGACCCTAAACCAAACCCCAATTTTAACTTGAACGTAAGTGTGTCCTGAACTCTAACCCTAACCCTATGGGCCCATTCACTCTAATGATCCTCATAGACTATAATGGAGAATGGAAAAACATCCAAAATTTTTCCAAATCAAGAGTATACCCTTCAGTGTGATATGAGAATTTCATCTTATCCAACCCTAAACCAAACCCCAATTTTAACTTGAACGTAAGGGTGTCCTGAACTCTAACCCTAACCGTAACCCTATGGGCCCATTCACTCTAATGATTCTCATAGACTATAATGGAGAATGGAAAAACATCCAAAATTTTTCCAAATCAAGAGTATACCCTTCAGTGTGATATGAGAATTTCATCTTATCCAACCCTAAACCAAACCCCAATTTTAACTTGAACGTAAGTGTGTCCTGAACTCTAACCCTAACCCTAACCCTATGGGCCCATTCACTCTAATGATTCTCATAGACTATAATGGAGAATGGAAAAACATCCAAAATTTTTCCAAATCAAGAGTATACCCTTCAGTGTGATATGAGAATTTCATCTTATCCAACCCTAAACCAAACCCCAATTTTAACTTGAACGTAAGGGTGTCCTGAACTCTAACCCTAACCCTAACCCTAACCCTATGGGCCCATTCACTCTAATGATTCTCATAGACTATAATGGAGAATGGAAAAACATCCAAAATTTTTCCAAATCAAGAGTATACCTTTCAGAGTGAAATGAGAATTTCATCTTATCCAACCCTAAACCAAACCCCAATTTTAACTTGAACGTAAGTGTGTCCTGAACTCTAACCCTAACCCTAACCCTATGGGCCATTCACTCTAATGATTCTCATAGACTATAATGGAGAATGGAAAAACATCCAAAATTTTTCCAAATCAAGAGTATACCCTTTTAGTGTGATATGAAAATTTCATCTTATCCGACCCTAAACCAAACCCCAATTTTAACTTGAACGTAAGTGTGTCCTGAACTCTAACCCTAACCCTATGGGCCCATTCACTCTAATGATCCTCATAGACTATTAATGGAGAATGGAAAAACATCCAAAATTTTTCCAAATCAAGAGTATACCCTTCAGTGTGATATGAGAATTTCATCTTATCCAACCCTAAACCAAACCCCAATTTTAACTTGAACGTAAGGGTGTCCTGAACTCTAACCCTAACCGTAACCCTATGGGCCCATTCACTCTAATGATTCTCATAGACTATAATGGAGAATGGAAAAACATCCAAAATTTTTCCAAATCAAGAGTATACCCTTCAGTGTGATATGAGAATTTCATCTTATCCAACCCTAAACCAAACCCCAATTTAACTTGAACGTAAGGGTGTCCTGAACTCTAACCCTAACCGTAACCCTATGGGGCCCATTCACTCTAATGATTCTCATAGACTATAATGGAGAATGGAAAAACATCCAAAATTTTTCCAAATCAAGAGTATACCCTTCAGTGTGATATGAGAATTTCATCTTATCCAACCCTAAACCAAACCCCAATTTTAACTTGAACGTAAGTGTGTCCTGAACTCTAACCCTAACCCTAACCCTATGGGCCCATTCACTCTAATGATTCTCATAGACTATAATGGAGAATGGAAAAACATCCAAAATTTTTCCAAATCAAGAGTATACCCTTCAGTGTGATATGAGAATTTCATCTTATCCAACCCTAAACCAAACCCCAATTTTAACTTGAACGTAAGGGTGTCCTGAACTCTAACCCTAACCCTAACCCTAACCCTATGGGCCCATTCACTCTAATGATTCTCATAGACTATAATGGAGAATGGAAAAACATCCAAAATTTTTCCAAATCAAGAGTATACCTTTCAGAGTGAAATGAGAATTTCATCTTATCCAACCCTAAACCAAACCCCAATTTTAACTTGAACGTAAGTGTGTCCTGAACTCTAACCCTAACCCTAACCCTATGGGCCCATTCACTCTAATGATTCTCATAGACTATAATGGAGAATGGAAAAACATCCAAAATTTTTCCAAATCAAGAGTATACCCTTTAGTGTGATATGAAAATTTCATCTTATCCGACCCTAAACCAAACCCCAATTTTAACTTGAACGTAAGTGTGTCCTGAACTCTAACCCTAACCCATGGGCCCATTCACTCTAATGATCCTCATAGACTATAATGGAGAATGGAAAAACATCCAAAATTTTTCCAAATCAAGAGTATACCCTTCAGTGTGATATGAGAATTTCATCTTATCCAACCCTAAACCAAACCCCAATTTTAACTTGAACGTAAGGGTGTCCTGAACTCTAACCCTAACCGTAACCCTATGGGCCCATTCACTCTAATGATTCTCATAGACTATAATGGAGAATGGAAAAACATCCAAAATTTTTCCAATCAAGAGTATACCCTTCAGTGTGATATGAGAATTTCATCTTATCCAACCCTAAACCAAACCCAATTTTAACTTGAACGTAAGGGTGTTCCTGAACTCTAACCCTAACCGTAACCCTATGGGCCCATTCACTCTAATGATTCTCATAGACTATAATGGAGAATGGAAAAAACATCCAAAATTTTTCCAAATCAAGAGTATACCCTTCAGTGTGATATGAGAATTTCATCTTATCCAACCCTAAACCAAACCCCAATTTTAACTTGAACGTAGTGTGTCCTGAACTCTAACCCTAACCCTAACCCTATGGGCCCATTCACTCTAATGATTCTCATAGACTATAATGGAGAATGGAAAAACATCCAAAATTTTTCCAAATCAAGAGTATACCCTTCAGTGTGATATGAGAATTTCATCTTATCCAACCCTAAACCAAACCCCAATTTTAACTTGAACGTAAGGGTGTCCTGAACTCTAACCCTAACCCTAACCCTAACCCTATGGGCCCATTCACTCTAATGATTCTCATAGACTATAATGGAGAATGGAAAAACATCCAAAATTTTTCCAAATCAAGAGTATACCTTTCAGAGTGAAATGAGAATTTCATCTTATCCAACCCTAAACCAAACCCCAATTTTAACTTGAACGTAAGTGTGTCCTGAACTCTAACCCTAACCCTAACCCTATGGGCCCATTCACTCTAATGATTCTCATAGACTATAATGGAGAATGGAAAAACATCCAAAATTTTTCCAAATCAAGAGTATACCCTTTAGTGTGATATGAAAATTTCATCTTATCCGACCCTAAACCAAACCCCAATTTTAACTTGAACGTAAGTGTGTCCTGAACTCTAACCCTAACCCTATGGGCCCATTCACTCTAATGATCCTCATAGACTATAATGGAGAATGGAAAAACATCCAAAATTTTTCCAAATCAAGAGTATACCCTTCAGTGTGATATGAGAATTTCATCTTATCCAACCCTAAACCAAACCCCAATTTTAACTTGAACGTAAGGGTGTCCTGAACTCTAACCCTAACCGTAACCCTATGGGCCCATTCACTCTAATGATTCTCATAGACTATAATGGAGAATGGAAAAACATCCAAAATTTTTCCAAATCAAGAGTATACCCTTCAGTGTGATATGAGAATTTCATCTTATCCAACCCTAAACCAAACCCCAATTTTAACTTGAACGTAAGTGTGTCCTGAACTCTAACCGTAACCCTAACCCTATGGGCCCATTCACTCTAATGATTCTCATAGACTATAATGGAGAATGGAAAAACATCCAAAATTTTTCCAAATCAAGAGTATACCCTTCAGTGTGATATGAGAATTTCATCTTATCCTACCCTAAACCAAACCCCAGTTTTTAACTTGAACGTAAGTGTGCCCTGAACTCTAACCCTAACCCTAACCCTAACCCTAACCCTAACCCTATGGGCCCATTCACTCTAATGATTCTCATAGACTATAATGGAGAATGGAAAAAACATCCAAAATTTTTCCAAATCAAGAGTATACCTTTCAGAGTGAAATGAGAATTTCATCTTATCCAACCCTAAACCAAACCCCAATTTTAACTTGAACGTAAGTGTGTCCTGAACTCTAACCCTAACCCTAACCCTAACCCTATGGGCCCATTCACTCTAATGATTCTCATAGACTATAATGGAGAATGGAAAAACATCCAAAATTTTTCCAAATCAAGAGTATACCTTTCAGAGTGAAATGAGAATTTCATCTTATCCAACCCTAAACCAAACCCCAATTTTAACTTGAACGTAAGTGTGTGTTCTGAACTCTAACCCTAACCCTAACCCTAACCCTATGGGCCCATTCACTCTCATGATTCTCATAGACTATAATGGAGAATGGAAAAACATCCAAAATTTTTCCAAATCAAGACTATACCTATTAGTGTGATATGAGAATTTCATCTTATCCAACCCTAAACCAAACCCCAATTTTAACTTGAACATAAGTGTGTCCTGAACTCTAACCCTAACCCTAACCCTATGGGCCCATTCACTCTAATGATTCTCATAGACTATAATGGAGAATGGAAAAACATCCAAAATTTTTCCAAATCAAGAGTATACCCTTCAGTGTGATATGAGAATTTCATCTTATCCAACCCTAAACCAAACCCCAATTTAACTTGAACGTAAGGGTGTCCTGAACTCTAACCCTATCCCTAACCCTAACCCTATGGGCCCATTCACTCTAATGATTCTCATAGACTATAATGGAGAATGGAAAAACATCCAAATTTTTTCCAAATCAAGAGTATACCTTTCAGAGTGAAATGAGAATTTCATCTTATCCAACCCTAAACCAAACCCCAATTTTAACTTGAACGTAAGTGTGTCCTGAACTCTAACCCTAACCCTAACCCTAACCCTATGGGCCCATTCACTCTTATGATTCTCATAGACTATAATGGAGAATGGAAAAAACATCCAAAATTTTTCCAAATCAAGAGTATACCCTTTAGTGTGATATGAAAATTTCATCTTATCCGACCCTAAACCAAACCCCAATTTTAACTTGAACGTAAGTGTGTCCTGAACTCTAACCCTAACCCTATGGGCCCATTCACTCTAATGATCCTCATAGACTATAATGGAGAATGGAAAAACATCCAAAATTTTCCAAATCAAGAGTATACCCTTCAGTGTGATATGAGAATTTCATCTTATCCAACCCTAAACCAAACCCCAATTTTAACTTGAACGTAAGGGTGTCCTGAACTCTAACCCTAACCGTAACCCTATGGGCCCATTCACTCTAATGATTCTCATAGACTATAATGGAGAATGGAAAAACATCCAAAATTTTTCCAAATCAAGAGTATACCCTTCAGTGTGATATGAGAATTTCATCTTATCCAACCCTAAACCAAACCCCAATTTTAACTTGAACGTAAGTGTGTCCTGAACTCTAACCCTAACCCTAACCCTATGGGCCCATTCACTCTAATGATTCTCATAGACTATAATGGAGAATGGAAAAACATCCAAAATTTTTCCAAATCAAGAGTATACCCTTCAGTGTGATATGAGAATTTCATCTTATCCTACCCTAAACCAAACCCCAGTTTTAACTTGAACGTAAGTGTGTCCTGAACTCTAACCCTAACCCTAACCCTAACCCTAACCCTAACCCTATGGGCCCATTCACTCTAATGATTCTCATAGACTATAATGGAGAATGGAAAAACATCCAAAATTTTTCCAAATCAAGAGTATACCTTTCAGAGTGAAATGAGAATTTCATCTTATCCAACCCTAAACCAAACCCCAATTTTAACTTGAACGTAAGTGTGTCCTGAACTCTAACCCTAACCCTAACCCTAACCCTATGGGCCCATTCACTCTAATGATTCTCATAGACTATAATGGAGAATGGAAAAACATCCAAAATTTTTCCAAATCAAGAGTATACCTTTCAGAGTGAAATGAGAATTTCATCTTATCCAACCCTAAACCAAACCCCAATTTTAACTTGAACGTAAGTGTGTTCTGAACTCTAACCCTAACCCTAACCTAACCCTATGGGCCCATTCACTCTAATGATTCTCATAGACTATAATGGAGAATGAAAAACATCCAAAATTTTTCCAAATCAAGACTATACCTATTAGTGTGATATGAGAATTTCATCTTATCCAACCCTAAACCAAACCCCAATTTTAACTTGAACATAAGTGTGTCCTGAACTCTAACCCTAACCCTAACCCTATGGGCCCATTCACTCTAATGATTCTCATAGACTATAATGGAGAATGGAAAACATCCAAAATTTTTCCAAATCAAGAGTATACCCTTCAGTGTGATATGAGAATTTCATCTTATCCAACCCTAAACCAAACCCCAATTTTAACTTGAACGTAAGGGTGTCCTGAACTCTAACCCTATCCCTAACCCTAACCCTATGGGCCCATTCACTCTAATGATTCTCATAGACTATAATGGAGAATGGAAAAACATCCAAATTTTTTCCAAATCAAGAGTATACCTTCAGAGTGAAATGAGAATTTCATCTTATCCACCCTAAACCAAACCCCAATTTTAACTTGAACGTAAGTGTGTCCTGAACTCTAACCCTAACCCTAACCCTAACCCTATGGGCCCATTCACTCTTATGATTCTCATAGACTATAATGGAGAATGGAAAAACATCCAAAATTTTTCCAAATCAAGACTATACCTATTTGTGTGATATGAAAATTTCATCTTATCCAACCCTAAACCAAACCCCAATTTTAACTTGAACGTAAGTGTGTCCTGAACTCTAACCCTAACCCTAACCCATGGGCACATTCACTCTAATGATTCTGCTAGACTATAATGGAGAATGGAAAAACATCCAAAATTTTCCAAATCTGAGTATACCTTTCAATGTGATATGAAATTTCATCTTATCCAACCCTAAACCAAACCCCAATTTTAACTTGAACGTAGTTGTGTCCTGAACTCTAACCCTAACCCTAATCCTAACCCTATGGGCCCATTCACTCTAATGATTCTCATAGACTATAATGGAGAATGGAAAAACATCCAAAATTTTTCCAAATCAAGAGTATACCCTTCAGTGTGATATGAAAATTTCATCTTATCCGACCCTAAACCAAACCCCAATTTTAACTTGAACGTAAGTGTGTCCTGAACTTTAACCCTAACCCTAACCCTATGGGCCCATTCACTCTAATGATCCTCATAGACTATAATGGAGAATGGAAAAACATCCAAAAATTTTCCAAATCAAGAGTATACCCTTCAGTGTGATATGAGAATTTCATCTTATCCAACCCTAAACCAAACCCCAATTTTAACTTGAACGTAAGGTGTCCTGAACTCTAACCCTAACCCTAACCCTAACCCTATGGGCCCATTCACTCTAATGATTCTCATAGACTATAATGGAGAATGGAAAAACATCCAAAATTTTTCCAAATCAAGAGTATACCCTTCAGTGTGATATGAGAATTTCATCTTATCCAACCCTAAACCAAACCCCAATTTTAAGTTGAACGTAAGTGTGTCCTGAACTCTAACCCTAACCCTAACCCTAACCCTATGGGCCCATTCACACTAATGATTCTCCTAGACTATAATGGAGGAATAGAAAAACATCCAAATTTTTTCCAAATCAAGACTATACCTATTAGTGTGATATGAAAATTCCATCTTATCCAATCCTAAACCAACCCCTATTTTAACTTGAACGTAAGTGTGTCCTGAACTCTAACCCTAACCCTAACACTATGGGCCCATTCACTCTAATGATTCTCATAGACTATAATGGAGAATGAAAAACATCCAAAATTTTTCCAAATCAAGAGTATACCCTTCAGTGTGATATGAGAATTTCATCTTATCCAACCCTAAACCAAACCCCAATTTTAACTTGAACGTAAGTGTGTCCTGAACTCTAACCCTAACCCTAACCGTATGGGCCCATTCACTCTAATGATTCTCATAGACTATAATGGAGAATGGAAAAACATCCAAAATTTTTCCAAATCTGGAGTATACCTTTCAATGTGATATGAAAATTTCATCTTATCCAACCCTAAACCAAACCCCAATTTTAACTTGAACGTAAGTGTGTCCTGAACTCTAACCCTAACCCTAACCCTATGGGCCCATTCACTCTAATGATTCTCATAGACTATAATGGAGAATGGAAAAACATCCAAAATTTTTCCAAATCAAGAGTATACCCCTTCAGTGTGATATGAGAATTTCATCTTATCCAACCCTAAACCAAACCCCAGTTTTAACTTGAACGTAAGTGTGTCCTGAACTCTAACCCTAACCCTAACCCTAACCCTATGGGCCCATTCACTCTAATGATTCTCATAGACTATAATGGAGAATGGAAAAGCATCCAAAATTTTTCCAAATCAAGAGTATACCCTTCAGTGTGATATGAGAATTTCATCTTATCCAACCTAAACCAAACCCCAATTTTAACTTGAACGTAAGTGTGTCCTGAACTCTAACCCTAACCCCAACCCTAACCCTATGGGGCCCATTCACTCTAATGATTCTCCTAGACTATAATGGAGAATGGAAAAACATCCAAAATTTTTCCAAATCTGGAGTATACCTTTCAATGTGATATGAAAATTTCATCTTATCCAACCCTAAACCAAACCCCAATTTTAACTTGAACGTAGTTGTGTCCTGAACTCTACCCCTAACCCTAACCCTATGGGCCCATTCACTCTAATGATTCTCATAGACTATAATGGAGAATGGAAAAGCATCCAAAATTTTTCCAAATCAAGAGTATACCCTTCAGTGTGATATGAGAATTTCATCTTATCCAACCCTAAACCAAACCCCAATTTTAAGTTGAACGTAAGTGTGTCCTGAACTCTAACCCTAACCCTAACCCTATGGGCCCATTCACTCTAATGATTCTCATAGACTATAATGGAGAATGGAAAAACATCCAAAATTTTTCCAAATCAAGAGTATACCCTTCAGTGTGATATGAGAATTTCATCTTATCCAACCCTAAACCAAACCCCAATTTTAACTTGAACGTAAGTGTGTCCTGAACTCTAACCCTAACCCTAACCCGAACCCTATGGGCCCATTCACTCTAATGATTCTCATAGACTATAATGGAGAATGGAAAAACATCCAAAATTTTTCCAAATCAAGAGTATACCCTTCAGTGTGATATGAGAATTTCATCTTATCCAACCCTAAACCAAACCCCAGTTTTAACTTGAACGTAAGTGTGTCCTGAACTCTAACCCTAACCCTAACCCTAACCCTATGGGCCCATTCACTCTAATGATTCTCATAGACTATAATGGAGAATGGAAAAGCATCCAAAATTTTTCCAAATCAAGAGTATACCCTTCAGTGTGATATGAGAATTTCATCTTATCCAACCCTAAACCAAACCCCAATTTTAATTTGAACGTAAGTGTGTCCTGAACTCTAACCCTAACCCCAACCCTAACCCTATGGGCCCATTCACTCTAATGATTCTCCTAGACTATAATGGAGAATGGAAAAACATCCAAAATTTTTCCAAATCTGGAGTATACCTTTCAATGTGATATGAAAATTTCATCTTATCCAACCCTAAACCAAACCCCAATTTTAACTTGAACGTAAGTGTGTCCTGAACTCTAACCCTAACCCTAACCCTAACCCTATGGGCCCATTCACTCTAATGATTCTCATAGACTATAATGGAGAATGGAAAAACATCCAAAATTTTTCCAAATCAAGAGTATACCCTTCAGTGTGATATGAGAATTTCATCTTATCCAACCCTAAACCAAACCCCAATTTTAACTTGAACGTAAGTGTGTCCTGAACTCTAACCCTAACCCTAACCCTATGGGCCCATTCACTCTAATGATTCTCATAGACTATAATGGAGAATGGAAAAACATCCAAAATTTTTCCAAATCAAGAGTATACCCTTCAGTGTGATATGAGAATTTCATCTTATCCAACCCTAAACCAAACCCCAATTTTAACTTGAACGTAAGTGTGTCCTGAACTCTAACCCTAACCCTAACCCGAACCCTATGGGCCCATTCACTCTAATGATTCTCATAGACTATAATGGAGAATGGAAAAACATCCAAAATTTTTTCCAAATCAAGAGTATACCCTTCAGTGTGATATGAGAATTTCATCTTATCCAACCCTAAACCAAACCCCAGTTTTAACTTGAACGTAAGTGTGTCCTGAACTCTAACCCTAACCCTAACCCTAACCCTATGGGCCCATTCACTCTAATGATTCTCATAGACTATAATGGAGAATGGAAAAGCATCCAAAATTTTTCCAAATCAAGAGTATACCCTTCAGTGTGATATGAGAATTTCATCTTATCCAACCCTAAACCAAACCCCAATTTTAACTTGAACGTAAGTGTGTCCTGAACTCTAACCCTAACCCCAACCCTAACCCTATGGGCCCATTCACTCTAATGATTCTCCTAGACTATAATGGAGAATGGAAAAACATCCAAAATTTTTCCAAATCTGGAGTATACCTTTCAATGTGATATGAAAATTTCATCTTATCCAACCCTAAACCAAACCCCAATTTTAACTTGAACGTAGTTGTGTCCTGAACTCTACCCCTAACCCTAACCCTATGGGCCCATTCACTCTAATGACTCTCATAGACTATAATGGAGAATGGAAAAGCATCCAAAATTTTTCCAAATCAAGAGTATACCCTTCAGTGTGATATGAGAATTTCATCTTATCCAACCCTAAACCAAACCCCAATTTTAAGTTGAACGTAAGTGTGTCCTGAACTCTAACCCTAACCCTAACCCTATGGGCCCATTCACTCTAATGATTCTCATAGACTATAATGGAGAATGGAAAAACATCCAAAATTTTTCCAAATCAAGAGTATACCCTTCAGTGTGATATGAGAATTTCATCTTATCCAACCCTAAACCAAACCCCAATTTTAACTTGAACGTAAGTGTGTCCTGAACTCTAACCCTAACCCTAACCCGAACCCTATGGGCCCATTCACTCTAATGATTCTCATAGACTATAATGGAGAATGGAAAAACATCCAAAATTTTTCCAAATCAAGAGTATACCCTTCAGTGTGATATGAGAATTTCATCTTATCCAACCCTAAACCAAACCCCAGTTTTAACTTGAACGTAAGTGTGTCCTGAACTCTAACCCTAACCCCTAACCCTAACCCTATGGGCCCATTCACTCTAATGATTCTCATAGACTATAATGGAGAATGGAAAAGCATCCAAAATTTTTCCAAATCAAGAGTATACCCTTCAGTGTGATATGAGAATTTCATCTTATCCAACCCTAAACCAAACCCCAATTTTAATTTGAACGTAAGTGTGTCCTGAACTCTAACCCTAACCCCAACCCTAACCCTATGGGCCCATTCACTCTAATGATTCTCCTAGACTATAATGGAGAATGGAAAAACATCCAAAATTTTTCCAAATCTGGAGTATACCTTTCAATGTGATATGAAAATTTCATCTTATCCAACCCTAAACCAAACCCCAATTTTAACTTGAACGTAAGTGTGTCCTGAACTCTAACCCTAACCCTAACCCTAACCCTAACCCTATGGGCCCATTCACTCTAATGATTCTCATAGACTATAATGGAGAATGGAAAAACATCCAAAATTTTTCCAAATCAAGAGTATACCCTTCAGTGTGATATGAGAATTTCATCTTATCCAACCCTAAACCAAACCCCAATTTTAACTTGAACGTAAGTGTGTCCTGAACTCTAACCCTAACCCTAACCCTATGGGCCCATTCACTCTAATGATTCTCATAGACTATAATGGAGAATGGAAAAACATCCAAAATTTTTCCAAATCAAGAGTATACCCTTCAGTGTGATATGAGAATTTCATCTTATCCAACCCTAAACCAAACCCCAATTTTAACTTGAACGTAAGTGTGTCCTGAACTCTAACCCTAACCCTAACCCGAACCCTATGGGCCCATTCACTCTAATGATTCTCATAGACTATAATGGAGAATGGAAAAACATCCAAAATTTTTCCAAATCAAGAGTATACCCTTCAGTGTGATATGAGAATTTCATCTTATCCAACCCTAAACCAAACCCCAGTTTTAACTTGAACGTAAGTGTGTCCTGAACTCTAACCCTAACCCTAACCCTATGGGCCCATTCACTCTAATGATTCTCATAGACTATAATGGAGAATGGAAAAGCATCCAAAATTTTTCCAAATCAAGAGTATACCCTTCAGTGTGATATGAGAATTTCATCTTATCCAACCCTAAACCAAAATCCAATTTTAATTTGAACGTAAGTGTGTCCTGAACTCTAACTCTAACCCCAACCCTAACCCTATGGGCCCATTCACTCTAATGATTCTCCTAGACTATAATGGAGAATGGAAAAACATCCAAAATTTTTCCAAATCTGGAGTATACCTTTCAATGTGATATGAAAATTTCATCTTATCCAACCCTAAACCAAACCCCAATTTTAACTTGAACGTAAGTGTGTCCTGAACTCTAACCCTAACCCTAACCCTAACCCTATGGGCCCATTCACTCTAATGATTCTCATAGACTATAATGGAGAATGGAAAAACATCCAAAATTTTTCCAAATCAAGAGTATACCCTTCAGTGTGATATGAGAATTTCATCTTATCCAACCCTAAACCAAACCCCAATTTTAACTTGAACGTAAGTGTGTCCTGAACTCTAACCCTAACCCTAACCCTATGGGCCCATTCACTCTAATGATTCTCATAGACTATAATGGAGAATGGAAAAACATCCAAAATTTTTCCAAATCAAGAGTATACCCTTCAGTGTGATATGAGAATTTCATCTTATCCAACCCTAAACCAAACCCCAATTTTAACTTGAACGTAAGTGTGTCCTGAACTCTAACCCTAACCCTAACCCGAACCCTATGGGCCCATTCACTCTAATGATTCTCATAGACTATAATGGAGAATGGAAAAACATCCAAAATTTTTCCAAATCAAGAGTATACCCTTCAGTGTGATATGAGAATTTCATCTTATCCAACCCTAAACCAAACCCCAGTATTAACTTGAACGTAAGTGTGTCCTGAACTCTAACCCTAACCCTAACCCTATGGGCCCATTCACTCTAATGATTCTCATAGACTATAATGGAGAATGGAAAAGCATCCAAAATTTTTCCAAATCAAGAGTATACCCTTCAGTGTGATATGAGAATTTCATCTTATCCAACCCTAAACCAAACCCCAATTTTAATTTGAACGTAAGTGTGTCCTGAACTCTAACCCTAACCCCAACCCTAACCCTATGGGCCCATTCACTCTAATGATTCTCCTAGACTATAATGGAGAATGGAAAAACATCCAAAATTTTTCCAAATCTGGAGTATACCTTTGAATGTGATATGAAAATTTCATCTTATCCAACCCTAAACCAAACCCCAATTTTAACTTGAACGTAAGTGTGTCCTGAACTCTAACCCTAACCCTAACCCTAACCCTATGGGCCCATTCACTCTAATGATTCTCATAGACTATAATGGAGAATGGAAAAACATCCAAAATTTTTCCAAATCAAGAGTATACCCTTCAGTGTGATATGAGAATTTCATCTTATCCAACCCTAAACCAAACCCCAATTTTAACTTGAACGTAAGTGTGTCCGGAACTCTAACCCTAACCCTAACCCTAACCCTATGGGCCCATTCACTCTAATGATTCTCATAGACTATAATGGAGAATGGAAAAACATCCAAAATTTTTCCAAATCAAGACTATACCTATTAGTGTGATATGAGAATTTCATCTTATCCAACCCTAAACCAAACCCCAATTTTAACTTGAACGTAAGTGTGTCCTGAACTCTAACCCTAACCCTAACCCTATGGGCCCATTCACTCTAATGATTCTCATAGACTATAATGGAGAATGGAAAAACATCCAAAATTTTTCCAAATCAAGAGTATACCCTTCAGTGTGATATGAGAATTTCATCTTATCCAACCCTAAACCAAACCCCAATTTTAACTTGAACGTAAGTGTGTCCTGAACTCTAACCCTAACCCTAACCCTAACCCTATGGGCCCATTCACTCTAATGATTCTCATAGACTATAATGGAGAATGGAAAAACATCCAAAATTTTTCCAAATCAAGAGTATACCCTTCAGTGTGATATGAGAATTTCATCTTATCCAACCCTAAACCAAACCCCAGTTTTAACTTGAACGTAAGTGTGTCCTGAACTCTAACCCTAACCCTAACCCTAACCCTATGGGCCCATTCACTCTAATGATTCTCATAGACTATAATGGAGAATGGAAAAACATCCAAAATTTTTCCAAATCAAGAGTATACCCTTCAGTGTGATATGAGAATTTCATCTTATCCAACCCTAAACCAAACCCCAATTTTAACTTGAACGTAAGTGTGTCCTGAACTCTAACCCTAACCCCAACCCTAACCCTATGGGCCCATTCACTCTAATGATTCTCCTAGACTATAATGGAGAATGGAAAAACATCCAAAATTTTTCCAAATCTGGAGTATACCTTTCAATGTGATATGAAAATTTCATCTTATCCAACCCTAAACCAAACCCCAATTTTAACTTGAACGTAGTTGTGTCCTGAACTCTAACCCTAACCCTAACCCTATGGGCCCATTCACTCTAATGATTCTCATAGACTATAATGGAGAATGGAAAAGCATCCAAAATTTTTCCAAATCAAGAGTATACCCTTCAGTGTGATATGAGAATTTCATCTTATCCAACCCTAAACCAAACCCCAATTTTAACTTGAACGTAAGTGTGTCCTGAACTCTAACCCTAACCCTAACCCTATGGGCCCATTCACTCTAATGATTCTCATAGACTATAATGGAGAATGGAAAAACATCCAAAATTTTTCCAAATCAAGAGTATACCCTTCAGTGTGATATGAGAATTTCATCTTATCCAACCCTAAACCTAACCCCAGTTTTAACTTGAACGTAAGTGTGTCCTGAACTCTAACCCTAACCCTAACCCTAACCCTATGGGCCCATTCACTCTAATGATTCTCATAGACTATAATGGAGAATGGAAAAACATCCAAATTTTTTCCAAATCAAGAGTATACCCTTCAGTGTGATATGAGAATTTCATCTTATCCAACCCTAAACCAAACCCCAATTTTAAGTTGAACGTAAGTGTGTCCTGAACTCTAACCCTAACCCTAACCCTATGGGCCCATTCACACTAATGATTCTCCTAGACTATAATGGAGAATAGAAAAACATCCAAATTTTTTCCAAATCAAGACTATACCTATTAGTGTGATATGAAAATTCCATCTTATCCAACCCTAAACCAAACCCCTATTTTAACTTGAACGTAAGTGTGTCCTGAACTCTAACCCTAACCCTAACACTATGGGCCCATTCACTCTCATGATTCTCCTAGACTATAATGGAGAATAGAAAAACATCCAAAATTTTTCCAAATCAAGAGTATACCCTTCAGTGTGTTATGAGAATTTCATCTTATCCAACCCTAAACCAAACCCCAATTTTAAGTTGAACGTAAGTGTGTCCTGAACTCTAACCCTAACCCTAACCCTAACCCTATGGGCCCATTCACTCTAATGATTCTCATAGACTATAATGGAGAATGGAAAAACATCCAAAATTTTTCCAAATCAAGAGTATACCCTTCGGTGTCATATGAGAATTTCATCTTATCCAACCCTAAACCAAACCCCAATTTTAACTTGAACGTAAGTGTGTCCTGAACTCTAACCCTAACCCTAACCCTAACCCTATGGGCCCATTCACTCTAAAGATTCTCATAGACTATAATGGAGAATGGAAAAACATCCAAAATTTTTCCAAATCAAGAGTATACCCTTCAGTGTGATATGAGAATTTCATCTTATCCAACCCTAAACCAAACCCCAATTTTAACTTGAACGTAAGCGTGTCCTGAACTCTAACCCTAACCCTAACCGTATGGGCCCATTCACTCTAATGATTCTCATAGACTATAATGGAGAATGGAAAAACATCCAAAATTTTTCCAAATCTGGAGTATACCTTTCAATGTGATATGAAAATTTCATCTTATCCAACCCTAAACCAAACCCCAATTTTAACTTGAACGTAAGTGTGTCCTGAACTCTACCCTAACCCTAACCCTATGGGCCCATTCACTCTAATGATTCTCATAGACTATAATGGAGAATGGAAAAACATCCAAAATTTTTCCAAATCAAGAGTATACCCTTCAGTGTGATATGAGAATTTCATCTTATCCAACCCTAAACCAAACCCCAATTTTAAGTTGAACGTAAGTGTGTCCTGAACTCTAACCCTAACCCTAACCCTAATCCTATGGGCCCATTCACTCTAATGATTCTCATAGACTATAATGGAGAATGGAAAAACATCCAAAATTTTTCCAAATCAAGACTATACCTATTAGTGTGATATGAGAATTTCATCTTATCCAACCCTAAACCAAACCCCAATTTTAACTTGAACATAAGTGTGTCCTGAACCCTAACCCTAACCCTATGGGCCCATTCACTCTAATGATTCTCATAGACTATAATGGAGAATGGAAAAACATCCAAAATTTTTCCAAATCAAGAGTATACCCTTCAGTGTGATATGAGAATTTCATCTTATCCAACCCTAAACCAAACCCCAATTTTAACTTGAACGTAAGGGTGTCTTGAACTCTAACCCTAACCCTAACCCTAACCCTATGGGCCCATTCACTCTAATGATTCTCATAGACTATAATGGAGAATGGAAAAACATCCAAAATTTTTCCAAATCAAGAGTATACCTTTCAGAGTGAAATGAGAATTTCATCTTATCCAACCCTAAACCAAACCCCAATTTTAACTTGAACGTAAGTGTGTCCTGAACTCTAACCCTAACCCTAACCCTATGGGCCCATTCACTCTAATGATTCTCATAGACTATAATGGAGAATGGAAAAACATCCAAAATTTTTCCAAATCAAGAGTATACCCTTCAGTGTGATATGAGAATTTCATCTTATCCAACCCTAAACCAAACCCCAGTTTTAACTTGAACGTAAGTGTGTCCTGAACTCTAACCCTAACCCTAACCCTAACCCTATGGGCCCATTCACTCTAATGATTCTCATAGACTATAATGGAGAATGGAAAAACATCCAAATTTTTTCCAAATCAAGAGTATACCCTTCAGTGTGATATGAGAATTTCATCTTATCCAACCCTAAACCAAACCCCAATTTTAAGTTGAACGTAAGTGTGTCCTGAACTCTAACCCTAACCCTAACCCTATGGGCCCATTCACACTAATGATTCTCCTAGACTATAATGGAGAATAGAAAAACATCCAAATTTTTTCCAAATCAAGACTATACCTATTAGTGTGATATGAAAATTCCATCTTATCCAACCCTAAACCAAACCCCTATTTTAACTTGAACGTAAGTGTGTCCTGAACTCTAACCCTAACCCTAACCCTATGGGCCCATTCACTCTCATGATTCTCCTAGACTATAATGGAGAATAGAAAAACATCCAAAATTTTTCCAAATCAAGAGTATACCCTTCAGTGTGTTATGAGAATTTCATCTTATCCAACCCTAAACCAAACCCCAATTTTAAGTTGAACGTAAGTGTGTCCTGAACTCTAACCCTAACCCTAACCCTAACCCTAACCCTATGGGCCCATTCACTCTAATGATTCTCATAGACTATAATGGAGAATGGAAAAACATCCAAAATTTTTCCAAATCAAGAGTATACCCTTCGGTGTCATATGAGAATTTCATCTTATCCAACCCTAAACCAAACCCCAATTTTAACTTGAACGTAAGTGTGTCCTGAACTCTAACCCTAACCCTAACCCTAACCCTATGGGCCCATTCACTCTAATGATTCTCATAGACTATAATGGAGAATGGAAAAACATCCAAAATTTTTCCAAATCAAGAGTATACCCTTCAGTGTGATATGAGAATTTCATCTTATCCAACCCTAAACCAAACCCCAATTTTAACTTGAACGTAAGCGTGTCCTGAACTCTAACCCTAACCCTAACCGTATGGGCCCATTCACTCTAATGATTCTCATAGACTATAATGGAGAATGGAAAAACATCCAAAATTTTTCCAAATCTGGAGTATACCTTTCAATGTGATATGAAAATTTCATCTTATCCAACCCTAAACCAAACCCCAATTTTAACTTGAACGTAAGTGTGTCCTGAACTCTACCCTAACCCTAACCCTATGGGCCCATTCACTCTAATGATTCTCATAGACTATAATGGAGAATGGAAAAACATCCAAAATTTTTCCAAATCAAGAGTATACCCTTCAGTGTGATATGAGAATTTCATCTTATCCAACCCTAAACCAAACCCCAATTTTAAGTTGAACGTAAGTGTGTCCTGAACTCTAACCCTAACCCTAACCCTAATCCTATGGGCCCATTCACTCTAATGATTCTCATAGACTATAATGGAGAATGGAAAAACATCCAAAATTTTTCCAAATCAAGAGTATACCCTTCAGTGTGATATGAGAATTTCATCTTATCCAACCCTAAACCAAACCCCAATTTTAACTTGAACATAAGTGTGTCCTGAACCCTAACCCTAACCCTATGGGCCCATTAACTCTAATGATTCTCATAGACTATAATGGAGAATGGAAAAACATCCAAAATTTTTCCAAATCAAGAGTATACCCTTCAGTGTGATATGAGAATTTCATCTTATCCAACCCTAAACCAAACCCCAATTTTAACTTGAACGTAAGGGTGTCTTGAACTCTAACCCTAACCCTAACCCTAACCCTATGGGCCCATTCACTCTAATGATTCTCATAGACTATAATGGAGAATGGAAAAACATCCAAAATTTTTCCAAATCAAGAGTATACCTTTCAGAGTGAAATGAGAATTTCATCTTATCCAACCCTAAACCAAACCCCAATTTTAACTTGAACGTAAGTGTGTCCTGAACTCTAACCCTAACCCTAACCCTAACCCTATGGGCCCATTCACTCTAATGATTCTCATAGACTATAATGGAGAATGGAAAAACATCCAAAATTTTTCCAAATCAAGACTATACCTATTTGTGTGATATGAAAATTTCGTCTTATCCAACCCTAAACCAAACCCCAATTTTAACTTGAACGTAAGTGTGTCCTGAACTCTAACCCTAACCCTAACCCTAACCCTATGGGCCCATTCACTCTAATGATTCTCATAGACTATAATGGAGAATGGAAAAACATCCAAAATTTTTCCAAATCAAGAGTATACCCTTCAGTGTGATATGAGAATTTCATCTTATCCAACCCTAAACCAAACCCCAGTTTTAACTTGAACGTAAGTGTGTCCTGAACTCTAACCCTAACCCCAACCCTAACCCTATGGGCCCATTCACTCTAATGATTCTCCTAGACTATAATGGAGAATGGAAAAACATCCAAAATTTTTCCAAATCTGGAGTATACCTTTCAATGTGATATGAAAATTTCATCTTATCCAACCCTAAACCAAACCCCAATTTTAACTTGAACGTAGTTGTGTCCTGAACTCTAACCCTAACCCTAACCCTATGGGCCCATTCACTCTAATGATTCTCATAGACTATAATGGAGAATGGAAAAGCATCCAAAATTTTTCCAAATCAAGAGTATACCCTTCAGTGTGATATGAGAATTTCATCTTATCCAACCCTAAACCAAACCCCAATTTTAACTTGAACGTAAGTGTGTCCTGAACTCTAACCCTAACCCTAACCCTATGGGCCCATTCACTCTAATGATTCTCATAGACTATAATGGAGAATGGAAAAACATCCAAAATTTTTCCAAATCAAGAGTATACCCTTTAGTGTGATATGAAAATTTCATCTTATCCGACCCAAAACCAAACCCCAATTTTAACTTGAACGTAAGTGTGTCCTGAACTCTAACCCTAACCCTATGGGCCCATTCACTCTAATGATCCTCATAGACTATAATGGAGAATGGAAAAACATCCAAAATTTTTCCAAATCAAGAGTATACCCTTCAGTGTGATATGAGAATTTCATCTTATCCAACCCTAAACCAAACCCCAATTTTAACTTGAACGTAAGGGTGTCCTGAACTCTAACCCTAACCCTAACCCTATGGGCCCATTCACTCTAATGATTCTCATAGACTATAATGGAGAATGGAAAAACATCCAAAATTTTTCCAAATCAAGAGTATACCCTTCAGTGTGATATGAGAATTTCATCTTATCCAACCCTAAACCAAACCCCAATTTTAACTTGAACGTAAGTGTGTCCTGAACTCTAACCCTAACCCTAACCCTATGGGCCCATTCACTCTAATGATTCTCATAGACTATAATGGAGAATGGAAAAACATCCAAAATTTTTCCAAATCAAGAGTATACCCTTCAGTGTGATATGAGAATTTCATCTTATCCAACCCTAAACCAAACCCCAATTTTAACTTGAACGTAAGTGTGTCCTGAACTCTAACCCTAACCCTAACCCTAAGGGCCCATTCACTCTAATGATTCTCATAGACTATAATGGAGAATGGAAAAACATCCAAAATTTTTCCAAATCAAGAGTATACCCTTTAGTGTGATATGAAAATTTCATCTTATCCGACCCTAAACCAAACCCCAATTTTAACTTGAACGTAAGTGTGTCCTGAACTCTAACCCTAACCCTATGGGCCCATTCACTCTAATGATCCTCATAGACTATAATGGAGAATGGAAAAACATCCAAAATTTTTCCAAATCAAGAGTATACCCTTCAGTGTGATATGAGAATTTCATCTTATCCAACCCTAAACCAAACCCCAATTTTAACTTGAACGTAAGGGTGTCCTGAACTCTAACCCTAACCGTAACCCTATGGGCCCATTCACTCTAATGATTCTCATAGACTATAATGGAGAATGGAAAAACATCCAAAATTTTTCCAAATCAAGAGTATACCCTTCAGTGTGATATGAGAATTTCATCTTATCCAACCCTAAACCAAACCCCAATTTTAACTTGAACGTAAGTGTGTCCTGAACTCTAACCCTAACCCTAACCCTATGGGCCCATTCACTCTAATGATTCTCATAGACTATAATGGAGAATGGAAAAACATCCAAAATTTTTCCAAATCAAGAGTATACCCTTCAGTGTGATATGAGAATTTCATCTTATCCAACCCTAAACCAAACCCCAGTTTTAACTTGAACGTAAGTGTGTCCTGAACTCTAACCCTAACCCTAACCCTAACCCTAACCCTATGGGCCCGTTCACTCTAATGATTCTCATAGACTATAATGGAGAATGGAAAAACATCCAAAATTTTTCCAAATCAAGAGTATACCCTTTAGTGTGATATGAAAATTTCATCTTATCCAACCCTAAACGAAACCCCAATTTTAACTTGAATGTAAATGTGTCCTGAACTCTAACCCTAACCCTAACCCTAACCCTATGGGCCCATTCACTCTAATGATTCTCATAGACTATAATGGAGAATGGAAAAACATCCAAAATTTTTCCAAATCAAGAGTATACCCTTCAGTGTGATATGAGAATTTCATCTTATCCAACCCTAAACCAAACCCCTATTTTAACTTGAACGTAATTGTGTCCTGAACTCTAACCCTAACCCTAACACTATGGGCCCATTCACTCTAATGATTCTCATAGACTATAATGGAGAATGGAAAAACATCCAAAATTTTTCCAAATCTGGAGTATACCTTTCAATGTGATATGAAAATTTCATCTTATCCAACCCTAAACCAAACCCCAATTTTAACTTGAACGTAAGTGTGTCCTGAACTCTAACCCTAACCCTAACCCTAACCCTATGGGCCCATTCACTCTAATGATTCTCATAGACTATAATGGAGAATGGAAAAACATCCAAAATTTTTCCAAATCAAGAGTATACCCTTCAGTGTGATATGAGAATTTCATCTTATCCAACCCTAAACCAAACCCCAATTTTAAGTTGAACGTAAGTGTGTCCTGAACTCTAACCCTAACCCTAACCCTAACCCTATGGGCCCATTCACTCTAATGATACTCATAGACTATAATGGAGAATGGAAAAACATCCAAAATTTTTCCAAATCAAGACTATACCTATTAGTGTGATATGATAATTTCATCTTATCCAACCCTAAACCAAACCCCAATTTTAACTTGAACGTAAGTGTGTCCTGAACTCTAACCCTAACCCTAACCCTAACCCTATGGGCCCATTCACTCTAATGATTCTCATAGACTATAATGGAGAATGGAAAAACATCCAAAATTTTTCCAAATCAAGAGTATACCCTTCAGTGTGATATGAGAATTTCATCTTATCCAACCCTAAACCAAACCCCTGTTTTAACTTGAACGTAAGTGTGTCCTGAACTCTAACCCTAACCCTAACCCTAACCCTATGGGCCCATTCACTCTAATGATTCTCATAGACTATAATGGAGAATGGAAAAACATCCAAAATTTTTCCAAATCAAGAGTATACCCTTTAGTGTCATATGAAAATTTCATCTTATCCGACCCTAAACCAAACCCCAATTTTAACTTGAACGTAAGTGTGTCCTGAACTCTAACCCTAACCCTATGGGCCCATTCACTCTAATGATCCTCATAGACTATAATGGAGAATGGAAAAACATCCAAAATTTTTCCAAATCAAGAGTATACCCTTCAGTGTGATATGAGAATTTCATCTTATCCAACCCTAAACCAAACCCCAATTTTAACTTGAACGTAAGGGTGTCCTGAACTCTAACCCTAACCGTAACCCTATGGGCCCATTCACTCTAATGATTCTCATAGACTATAATGGAGAATGGAAAAACATCCAAAATTTTTCCAAATCAAGAGTATACCCTTCAGTGTGATATGAGAATTTCATCTTATCCAACCCTAAACCAAACCCCAATTTTAACTTGAACGTAAGTGTGTCCTGAACTCTAACCCTAACCCTAACCCTATGGGCCCATTCACTCTAATGATTCTCATAGACTATAATGGAGAATGGAAAAACATCCAAAATTTTTCCAAATCAAGAGTATACCCTTCAGTGTGATATGAGAATTTCATCTTATCCAACCCTAAACCAAACCCCAGTTTTAACTTGAACGTAAGTGTGTCCTGAACTCTAACCCTAACCCTAACCCTAACCCTAACCCTATGGGCCCGTTCACTCTAATGATTCTCATAGACTATAATGGAGAATGGAAAAACATCCAAAATTTTTCCAAATCAAGAGTATACCCTTTAGTGTGATATGAAAATTTCATCTTATCCAACCCTAAACGAAACCCCAATTTTAACTTGAATGTAAATGTGTCCTGAACTCTAACCCTAACCCTAACCCTAACCCTATGGGCCCATTCACTCTAATGATTCTCATAGACTATAATGGAGAATGGAAAAACATCCAAAATTTTTCCAAATCAAGAGTATACCCTTCAGTGTGATATGAGAATTTCATCTTATCCAACCCTAAACCAAACCCCTATTTTAACTTGAACGTAATTGTGTCCTGAACTCTAACCCTAACCCTAACACTATGGGCCCATTCACTCTAATGATTCTCATAGACTATAATGGAGAATGGAAAAACATCCAAAATTTTTCCAAATCTGGAGTATACCTTTCAATGTGATATGAAAATTTCATCTTATCCAACCCTAAACCAAACCCCAATTTTAACTTGAACGTAAGTGTGTCCTGAACTCTAACCCTAACCCTAACCCTAACCCTATGGGCCCATTCACTCTAATGATTCTCATAGACTATAATGGAGAATGGAAAAACATCCAAAATTTTTCCAAATCAAGAGTATACCCTTCAGTGTGATATGAGAATTTCATCTTATCCAACCCTAAACCAAACCCCAATTTTAAGTTGAACGTAAGTGTGTCCTGAACTCTAACCCTAACCCTAACCCTAACCCTATGGGCCCATTCACTCTAATGATACTCATAGACTATAATGGAGAATGGAAAAACATCCAAAATTTTTCCAAATCAAGACTATACCTATTAGTGTGATATGATAATTTCATCTTATCCAACCCTAAACCAAACCCCAATTTTAACTTGAACGTAAGTGTGTCCTGAACTCTAACCCTAACCCTAACCCTAACCCTATGGGCCCATTCACTCTAATGATTCTCATAGACTATAATGGAGAATGGAAAAACATCCAAAATTTTTCCAAATCAAGAGTATACCCTTCAGTGTGATATGAGAATTTCATCTTATCCAACCCTAAACCAAACCCCTGTTTTAACTTGAACGTAAGTGTGTCCTGAACTCTAACCCTAACCCTAACCCTAACCCTATGGGCCCATTCACTCTAATGATTCTCATAGACTATAATGGAGAATGGAAAAACATCCAAAAATTTTCCAAATCAAGACTATACCTTTTAGTGTGATATGATAATTTCATCTTATCCAACCCTAAACCAAACCCCAATTTTAACTTGAACGTAAGTGTGTCCTGAACTCTAACCCTAACCCTATCCCTATGGGCCCATTCACTCTAATGATTCTCCTAGACTATAATGGAGAATGGAAAAACATCCAAAATTTTTCCAAATCAAGAGTATACCTTTCAATGTGATATGAAAATTTCATCTTATCCAACCCTAAACCAAACCCCAATTTTAACTTGAACGTAGTTGTGTCCTGAACTCTAACCCTAACCCTAACCTTATGGGCCCATTCACTCTAATGATTCTCATAGACTATAATGGAGAATGGAAAAGCATCCAAAATTTTTCCAAATCAAGAGTATACCCTTCAGTGTGATATGAGAATTTCATCTTATCCAACCCTAAACCAAACCCCAATTTTAAGTTGAACGTAAGTGTGTCCTGAACTCTAACCCTAACCCTAACCCTATGGATCCATTCACTCTAATGATTCTCATAGACTATAATGGAGAATGGAAAAACATCCAAAATTTTTCCAAATCAAGAGTATACCCTTTAGTGTGATATGAAAGTTTCATCTTATCCGACCCTAAACCAAACCCCAATTTTAACTTGAACGTAAGTGTGTCCTGAACTCTAACCCTAACCCTAACCCTATGGGCCCATTCACTCTAATGATCCTCATAGACTATAATAGAGAATGGAAAAACATCCAAAATTTTTCCAAATCAAGAGTATACCCTTCAGTGTGATATGAGAATTTCATCTTATTCAACCGTAAACCAAACCCCAATTTTAACTTGAACGTAAGGGTGTCCTGAACTCTAACCCTAACCCTAACCGTAACCCTATGGGCCCATTCACTCTAATGATTCTCATAGACTATAATGGAGAATGGAAAAACATCCAAAATTTTTCCAAATCAAGAGTATACCCTTCAGTGTGATATGAGAATTTCATCTTATCCAACCCTAAACCAAACCCCAATTTTAACTTGAACGTAAGGGTGTCCCGAACTCTAACCCTAACCGTAACCCTATGGGCCCATTCACTCTAATGATTCTCATAGACTATAATGGAGAATGGAAAAACATCCAAAATTTTTCCAAATCAAGAGTATACCCTTCAGTGTGATATGAGAATTTCATCTTATCCAACCCTAAACCAAACCCCAATTTTAAGTTGAACGTAAGTGTGTCCTGAACTCTAACCCTAACCCTAACCCTAACCCTATGGGCCCATTCACTCTAATGATACTCATAGACTATAATGGAGAATGGAAAAACATCCAAAATTTTTCCAAATCAAGACTATACCTATTAGTGTGATATGATAATTTCATCTTATCCAACCCTAAACCAAACCCCAATTTTAACTTGAACGTAAGTGTGTCCTGAACTCTAACCCTAACCCTAACCCTAACCCTATGGGCCCATTCACTCTAATGATTCTCATAGACTATAATGGAGAATGGAAAAACATCCAAAATTTTTCCAAATCAAGAGTATACCCTTCAGTGTGATATGAGAATTTCATCTTATCCAACCCTAAACCAAACCCCTGTTTTAACTTGAACGTAAGTGTGTCCTGAACTCTAACCCTAACCCTAACCCTAACCCTATGGGCCCATTCACTCTAATGATTCTCATAGACTATAATGGAGAATGGAAAAACATCCAAAATTTTTCCAAATCAAGACTATACCTTTTAGTGTGATATGATAATTTCATCTTATCCAACCCTAAACCAAACCCCAATTTTAACTTGAACGTAAGTGTGTCCTGAACTCTAACCCTAACCCTATCCCTATGGGCCCATTCACTCTAATGATTCTCCTAGACTATAATGGAGAATGGAAAAACATCCAAAATTTTTCCAAATCAAGAGTATACCTTTCAATGTGATATGAAAATTTCATCTTATCCAACCCTAAACCAAACCCCAATTTTAACTTGAACGTAGTTGTGTCCTGAACTCTAACCCTAACCCTAACCCTATGGGCCCATTCACTCTAATGATTCTCATAGACTATAATGGAGAATGGAAAAGCATCCAAAATTTTTCCAAATCAAGAGTATACCCTTCAGTGTGATATGAGAATTTCATCTTATCCAACCCTAAACCAAACCCCAATTTTAAGTTGAACGTAAGTGTGTCCTGAACTCTAACCCTAACCCTAACCCTATGGATCCATTCACTCTAATGATTCTCATAGACTATAATGGAGAATGGAAAAACATCCAAAATTTTTCCAAATCAAGAGTATACCCTTTAGTGTGATATGAAAGTTTCATCTTATCCGACCCTAAACCAAACCCCAATTTTAACTTGAACGTAAGTGTGTCCTGAACTCTAACCCTAACCCTAACCCTATGGGCCCATTCACTCTAATGATCCTCATAGACTATAATAGAGAATGGAAAAACATCCAAAATTTTTCCAAATCAAGAGTATACCCTTCAGTGTGATATGAGAATTTCATCTTATCCAACCGTAAACCAAACCCCAATTTTAACTTGAACGTAAGGGTGTCCTGAACTCTAACCCTAACCCTAACCGTAACCCTATGGGCCCATTCACTCTAATGATTCTCATAGACTATAATGGAGAATGGAAAAACATCCAAAATTTTTCCAAATCAAGAGTATACCCTTCAGTGTGATATGAGAATTTCATCTTATCCAACCCTAAACCAAACCCCAATTTTAACTTGAACGTAAGGGTGTCCTGAACTCTAACCCTAACCGTAACCCTATGGGCCCATTCACTCTAATGATTCTCATAGACTATAATGGAGAATGGAAAAACATCCAAAATTTTTCCAAATCAAGAGTATACCCTTCAGTGTGATATGAGAATTTCATCTTATCCAACCCTAAACCAAACCCCAATTTTAACTTGAACGTAAGTGTGTCCTGAACTCTAACCCTAACCCTAACCCTATGGGCCCATTCACTCTAATGATTCTCATAGACTATAATGGAGAATGGAAAAACATCCAAAATTTTTCCAAATCAAGAGTATACCCTTCAGTGTGATATGAGAATTTCATCTTATCCAACCCTAAACCAAACCCCAGTTTTAACTTGAACGTAAGTGTGTCCTGAACTCTAACCCTAACCCTAACCCTAACCCTAACCCTATGGGCCCATTCACTCTAATGATTCTCATAGACTATAATGGAGAATGGAAAAACATCCAAAATTTTTCCAAATCAAGAGTATACCCTTTAGTGTGATATGAAAATTTCATCTTATCCAACCCTAAACGAAACCCCAATTTTAACTTGAATGTAAATGTGTCCTAAACTCTAACCCTAACCCTAACCCTATGGGCCCATTCACTCTAATGATTCTCATAGACTATAATGGAGAATGGAAAAACATCCAAAATTTTTCCAAATCAAGAGTATACCCTTCAGTGTGATATGAGAATTTCATCTTATCCAACCCTAAACCAAACCCCAATTTTAAGTTGAACGTAAGTGTGTCCTGAACTCTAACCCTAACCCTAACCCTATGGGCCCATTCACTCTAATGATTCTCCTAGACTATAATGGAGAATGGAAAAACATCCAAAATTTTTCCAAATCAAGAGTATACCTTTCAATGTGATATGAAAATTTCATCTTATCCAACCCTAAACCAAACCCCAATTTTAACTTGAACGTAAGTGTGTCCTGAACTCTAACCCTAACCCTAACCCTATGGGCCCATTCACTCTAATGATTCTCCTAGACTATAATGGAGAATGGAAAAACATCCAAAATTTTTCCAAATCAAGAGTATACCTTTCAATGTGATATGAAAATTTCATCTTATCCAACCCTAAACAAAACCCCAATTTTAACTTGAACGTAGTTGTGTCCTGAACTCTAACCCTAACCCTAACCCTATGGGCCCATTCACTCTAATGATTCTCATAGACTATAATGGAGAATGGAAAAGCATCCAAAATTTTTCCAAATCAAGAGTATACCCTTCAGTGTGATATGAGAATTTCATCTTATCCAACCCTAAACCAAACCCCAATTTTAAGTTGAACGTAAGTGTGTCCTGAACTCTAACCCTAACCCTAACCCTATGGATCCATTCACTCTAATGATTCTCATAGACTATAATGGAGAATGGAAAAACATCCAAAATTTTTCCAAATCAAGAGTATACCCTTTAGTGTGATATGAAAGTTTCATCTTATCCGACCCTAAACCAAACCCCAATTTTAACTTGAACGTAAGTGTGTCCTGAACTCTAACCCTAACCCTAACCCTATGGGCCCATTCACTCTAATGATCCTCATAGACTATAATGGAGAATGGAAAAACATCCAAAATTTTTCCAAATCAAGAGTATACCCTTCAGTGTGATATGAGAATTTCATCTTATCCAACCGTAAACCAAACCCCAATTTTAACTTGAACGTAAGGGTGTCCTGAACTCTAACCCTAACCCTAACCGTAACCCTATGGGCCCATTCACTCTAATGATTCTCATAGACTATAATGGAGAATGGAAAAACATCCAAAATTTTTCCAAATCAAGAGTATACCCTTCAGTGTGATATGAGAATTTCATCTTATCCAACCCTAAACCAAACCCCAGTTTTAACTTGAACGTAAGTGTGTCCTGAACTCTAACCCTAACCCTAACCCTATGGGCCCATTCACTCTAATGATTCTCATAGACTATAATGGAGAATGGAAAAACATCCAAAATTTTTCCAAATCAAGAGTATACCCTTCAGTGTGATATGAGAATTTCATCTTATCCAACCCTAAACCAAACCCCAGTTTTAACTTGAACGTAAGTGTGTCCTGAACTCTAACCCTAACCCTAACCCTAACCCTATGGGCCCATTCACTCTAATGATTCTCATAGACTATAATGGAGAATGGAAAAACATCCAAAATTTTTCCAAATCAAGAGTATACCCTTCAGTGTGATATGAGAATTTCATCTTATCCAACCCTAAACCAAACCCCAATTTTAACTTGAACGTAAGTGTGTCCTGAACTCTAACCCTAACCCTAACCCTAACCCTATGGGCCCATTCACACTAATGATTCTCCTAGACTATAATGGAGAATAGAAAAACATCCAAGTTTTTTCCAAATCAAGACTATACCTATTAGTGTGATATGAAAATTCCACCTTATCCAACCCTAAACCAAACCCCTATTTTAACTTGAACGTAAGTGTGTCCTGAACTCTAACCCTAACCCTAACACTATGGGCCCATTCACTCTCATGATTCTCCTAGACTATAATGGAGAATAGAAAAACATCCAAAATTTTTCCAAATCAAGAGTATACCCTTCAGTGTGTTATCAGAATTTCATCTTATCCAACCCTAAACCAAACCCCAATTTTAAGTTGAACGTAAGTGTGTCCTGAACTCTAACCCTAACCCTAACCCTATGGGCCCATTCACTCTAATGATTCTCATAGACTATAATGGAGAATGGAAAAACATCCAAAATTTTTCCAAATCAAGAGTATACCCTGCGGTGTCATATGAGAATTTCATCTTATCCAACCCTAAACCAAACCCCAATTTTAACTTGAACGTAAGTGTGTCCTGAACTCTAACCCTAACCCTAACCCTAACCCTATGGGCCCATTCACTCTAATGATTCTCATAGACTATAATGGAGAATGGAAAAACATCCAAAATTTTTCCAAATCAAGAGTATACCCTTCAGTGTGATATGAGAATTTCATCTTATCCAACCCTAAACCAAACCCCAATTTTAACTTGAACGTAAGCGTGTCCTGAACTCTAACCCTAACCCTAACCGTATGGGCCCATTCACTCTAATGATTCTCATAGACTATAATGGAGAATGGAAAAGCATCCAAAATTTTTCCAAATCAAGAGTATACCCTTCAGTGTGATATGAGAATTTCATCTTATCCAACCCTAAACCAAACCCCAATTTTAAGTTGAACGTAAGTGTGTCCTGAACTCTAACCCTAACCCTAACCCTATGGATCCATTCACTCTAATGATTCTCATAGACTATAATGGAGAATGGAAAAACATCCAAAATTTTTCCAAATCAAGAGTATACCCTTTAGTGTGATATGAAAGTTTCATCTTATCCGACCCTAAACCAAACCCCAATTTTAACTTGAACGTAAGTGTGTCCTGAACTCTAACCCTAACCCTAACCCTATGGGCCCATTCACTCTAATGATCCTCATAGACTATAATAGAGAATGGAAAAACATCCAAAATTTTTCCAAATCAAGAGTATACCCTTCAGTGTGATATGAGAATTTCATCTTATTCAACCGTAAACCAAACCCCAATTTTAACTTGAACGTAAGGGTGTCCTGAACTCTAACCCTAACCCTAACCGTAACCCTATGGGCCCATTCACTCTAATGATTCTCATAGACTATAATGGAGAATGGAAAAACATCCAAAATTTTTCCAAATCAAGAGTATACCCTTCAGTGTGATATGAGAATTTCATCTTATCCAACCCTAAACCAAACCCCAATTTTAACTTGAACGTAAGGGTGTCCCGAACTCTAACCCTAACCGTAACCCTATGGGCCCATTCACTCTAATGATTCTCATAGACTATAATGGAGAATGGAAAAACATCCAAAATTTTTCCAAATCAAGAGTATACCCTTCAGTGTGATATGAGAATTTCATCTTATCCAACCCTAAACCAAACCCCAATTTTAAGTTGAACGTAAGTGTGTCCTGAACTCTAACCCTAACCCTAACCCTAACCCTATGGGCCCATTCACTCTAATGATACTCATAGACTATAATGGAGAATGGAAAAACATCCAAAATTTTTCCAAATCAAGACTATACCTATTAGTGTGATATGATAATTTCATCTTATCCAACCCTAAACCAAACCCCAATTTTAACTTGAACGTAAGTGTGTCCTGAACTCTAACCCTAACCCTAACCCTAACCCTATGGGCCCATTCACTCTAATGATTCTCATAGACTATAATGGAGAATGGAAAAACATCCAAAATTTTTCCAAATCAAGAGTATACCCTTCAGTGTGATATGAGAATTTCATCTTATCCAACCCTAAACCAAACCCCTGTTTTAACTTGAACGTAAGTGTGTCCTGAACTCTAACCCTAACCCTAACCCTAACCCTATGGGCCCATTCACTCTAATGATTCTCATAGACTATAATGGAGAATGGAAAAACATCCAAAATTTTTCCAAATCAAGACTATACCTTTTAGTGTGATATGATAATTTCATCTTATCCAACCCTAAACCAAACCCCAATTTTAACTTGAACGTAAGTGTGTCCTGAACTCTAACCCTAACCCTATCCCTATGGGCCCATTCACTCTAATGATTCTCCTAGACTATAATGGAGAATGGAAAAACATCCAAAATTTTTCCAAATCAAGAGTATACCTTTCAATGTGATATGAAAATTTCATCTTATCCAACCCTAAACCAAACCCCAATTTTAACTTGAACGTAGTTGTGTCCTGAACTCTAACCCTAACCCTAACCCTATGGGCCCATTCACTCTAATGATTCTCATAGACTATAATGGAGAATGGAAAAGCATCCAAAATTTTTCCAAATCAAGAGTATACCCTTCAGTGTGATATGAGAATTTCATCTTATCCAACCCTAAACCAAACCCCAATTTTAAGTTGAACGTAAGTGTGTCCTGAACTCTAACCCTAACCCTAACCCTATGGATCCATTCACTCTAATGATTCTCATAGACTATAATGGAGAATGGAAAAACATCCAAAATTTTTCCAAATCAAGAGTATACCCTTTAGTGTGATATGAAAGTTTCATCTTATCCGACCCTAAACCAAACCCCAATTTTAACTTGAACGTAAGTGTGTCCTGAACTCTAACCCTAACGAACTCTAACCCTAACCCTAACCCTAACCCTAACCCTATGGGCCCATTCACTCTAATGATTCTCATAGACTATAATGGAGAATGGAAAAACATCCAAAATTTTTCCAAATCAAGAGTATACCCTTTAGTGTGATATGAAAATTTCATCTTATCCAACCCTAAACGAAACCCCAATTTTAACTTGAATGTAAATGTGTCCTGAACTCTAACCCTAACCCTAACCCTAACCCTATGGGCCCATTCACTCTAATGATTCTCATAGACTATAATGGAGAATGGAAAAACATCCAAAATTTTTCCAAATCAAGAGTATACCCTTCAGTGTGATATGAGAATTTCATCTTATCCAACCCTAAACCAAACCCCAATTTTAAGTTGAACGTAAGTGTGTCCTGAACTCTAACCCTAACCCTAACCCTAACCCTATGGGCCCATTCACTCTAATGATACTCATAGACTATAATGGAGAATGGAAAAACATCCAAAATTTTTCCAAATCAAGACTATACCTATTAGTGTGATATGATAATTTCATCTTATCCAACCCTAAACCAAACCCCAATTTTAACTTGAACGTAAGTGTGTCCTGAACTCTAACCCTAACCCTAACCCTAACCCTATGGGCCCATTCACTCTAATGATTCTCATAGACTATAATGGAGAATGGAAAAACATCCAAAATTTTTCCAAATCAAGACTATACCTATTAGTGTGATATGATAATTTCATCTTATCCAACCCTAAACCAAACCCCAATTTTAACTTGAACGTAAGTGTGTCCTGAACTCTAACCCTAACCCTAACCCTATGGGCCCATTCACTCTAATGATTCTCCTAGACTATAATGGAGAATGGAAAAACATCCAAAATTTTTCCAAATCAAGAGTATACCTTTCAATGTGATATGAAAATTTCATCTTATCCAACCCTAAACCAAACCCCAATTTTAACTTGAACGTAAGTGTGTCCTGAACTCTAACCCTAACCCTAACCCTAACCCTATGGGCCCATTCACTCTAATGATTCTCATAGACTATAATGGAGAATGGAAAAACATCCAAAATTTTTCCAAATCAAGACTATACCTATTAGTGTGATATGATAATTTCATCTTATCCAACCCTAAACCAAACCCCAATTTTAACTTGAACGTAAGTGTGTCCTGAACTCTAACCCTAACCCTAACCCTATGGGCCCATTCACTCTAATGATTCTCCTAGACTATAATGGAGAATGGAAAAACATCCAAAATTTTTCCAAATCAAGAGTATACCTTTCAATGTGATATGAAAATTTCATCTTATCCAACCCTAAACCAAACCCCAATTTTAACTTGAACGTAAGTGTGTCCTGAACTCTAACCCTAACCCTAACCCTATGGGCCCATTTACTCTAATGATTCTCCTAGACTATAATGGAGAATGGAAAAACATCCAAAATTTTTCCAAATCAAGAGTATACCTTTCAATGTGATATGAAAATTTCATCTTATCCAACCCTAAACCAAACCCCAATTTTAACTTGAACGTAGTTGTGTCCTGAACTCTAACCCTAACCCTAACCCTATGGGCCCATTCACTCTAATGATTCTCATAGACTATAATGGAGAATGGAAAAGCATCCAAAATTTTTCCAAATCAAGAGTATACCCTTCAGTGTGATATGAGAATTTCATCTTATCCAACCCTAAACCAAACCCCAATTTTAAGTTGAACGTAAGTGTGTCCTGAACTCTAACCCTAACCCTAACCCTATGGATCCATTCACTCTAATGATTCTCATAGACTATAATGGAGAATGGAAAAACATCCAAAATTTTTCCAAATCAAGAGTATACCCTTTAGTGTGATATGAAAGTTTCATCTTATCCGACCCTAAACCAAACCCCAATTTTAACTTGAACGTAAGTGTGTCCTGAACTCTAACCCTAACCCTAACCCTATGGGCCCATTCACTCTAATGATCCTCAAAGACTATAATGGAGAATGGAAAAACATCCAAAATTTTTCCAAATCAAGAGTATACCCTTCAGTGTGATATGAGAATTTCATCTTATCCAACCGTAAACCAAACCCCAATTTTAACTTGAACGTAAGGGTGTCCTGAACTCTAACCCTAACCCTAACCGTAACCCTATGGGCCCATTCACTCTAATGATTCTCATAGACTATAATGGAGAATGGAAAAACATCCAAAATTTTTCCAAATCAAGAGTATACCCTTCAGTGTGATATGAGAATTTCATCTTATCCAACCCTAAACCAAACCCCAATTTTAACTTGAACGTAAGTGTGTCCTGAACTCTAACCCTAACCCTAACCCTATGGGCCCATTCACTCTAATGATTCTCATAGACTATAATGGAGAATGGAAAAACATCCAAAATTTTTCCAAATCAAGAGTATACCCTTCAGTGTGATATGAGAATTTCATCTTATCCAACCCTAAACCAAACCCCAGTTTTAAATTGAACGTAAGTGTGTCCTGAACTCTAACCCTAACCCTAACCCTAACCCTATGGGCCCATTCACTCTAATGATTCTCATAGACTATAATGGAGAATGGAAAAACATCCAAAATTTTTCCAAATCAAGAGTATACCCTTCAGTGTGATATGAGAATTTCATCTTATCCAACCCTAAACCAAACCCCAATTTTAACTTGAACGTAAGTGTGTCCTGAACTCTAACCCTAACCCTAACCCTAACCCTATGGGCCCATTCACACTAATGATTCTCCTAGACTATAATGGAGAATAGAAAAACATCCAAGTTTTTTCCAAATCAAGACTATACCTATTAGTGTGATATGAAAATTCCACCTTATACAACCCTAAACCAAACCCCTATTTTAACTTGAACGTAAGTATGTCCTGAACTCTAACCCTAACCCTAACACTATGGGCCCATTCACTATAATGATTCTCATAGACTATAATGGAGAATGGAAAAACATCCAAAATTTTTCCAAATCAAGAGTATACCCTTTAGTGTGATATGAAAATTTCATCTTATCCAACCCTAAACCAAACCCCAATTTTAACTTGAATGTAAGTGTGTCCTGAACTCTAACCCTAACCCTAACCCTAACCCTATGGGCCCATTCACTCTCATGATTCTCATAGACTATAATGGAGAATGGAAAAACATCCAAAATTTTTCCAAATCAAGAGTATACCCTTCAGTGTGATATGAGAATTTCATCTTATCCAACCCTAAACCAAACCCCAATTTTAACTTGAACGTAAGTGTGTCCTGAACTCTAACCCTAACCCTAACCGTATGGGCCCATTCACTCTAATGATTCTCATAGACTATAATGGAGAATGGAAAAACATCCAAAATTTTTCCAAATCTGGAGTATACCTTTCAATGTGATATGAAAATTTCATCTTATCCAACCCTAAACCAAACCCCAATTTTAACTTGAACGTAAGTGTGTCCTGAACTCTAACCCTAACCCTAACCCTATGGGCCCATTCACTCTAATGATTCTCATAGACTATAATGGAGAATGGAAAAACATCCAAAATTTTTCCAAATCAAGAGTATACCCTTCAGTGTGATATGAGAATTTCATCTTATCCAACCCTAAACCAAACCCCAATTTTAAGTTGAACGTAAGTGTGTCCTGAACTCTAACCCTAACCCTAACCCTATGGGCCCATTCACTCTAATGATTCTCATAGACTATAATGGAGAATGGAAAAACATCCAAAATTTTTCCAAATCAAGACTATACCTATTAGTGTGATATGATAATTTCATCTTATCCAACCCTAAACCAAACCCCAATTTTAACTTGAACGTAAGTGTGTCCTGAACTCTAACCCTAACCCTAACCCTATGGGCCCATTCACTCTAACGATTCTCATAGACTATAATGGAGAATGGGAAAACATCCAAAATTTTTCCAAATCAAGAGTATACCCTTCAGTGTGATATGAGAATTTCATCTTATCCAACCCTAAACCAAACCCCAATTTTAACTTGAACGTAAGTGTGTCCTGAACTCTAACCCTAACCCTAACCCTAACCCTATGGGCCCATTCACTCTAATGATTCTCATAGACTATAATGGAGAATGGAAAAACATCCAAAATTTTTCCAAATCAAGAGTATACCCTTCAGTGCGATATGAGAATTTCATCTTATCCAACCCTAAACCAAACCCCAGTTTTAACTTGAACGTAAGTGTGTCCTGAACTCTAACCCTAACCCTAACCCTATGGGCCCATTCACTCTAATGATCCTCATAGACTATAATGGAGAATGGAAAAACATCCAAAATTTTTCCAAATCAAGAGTATACCCTTTAGTGTGATATGAAAGTTTCATCTTATCCGACCCTAAACCAAACCCCAATTTTAACTTGAACGTAAGTGTGTCCTGAACTCTAACCCTAACCCTAACCCTATGGGCCCATTCACTCTAATGATCCTCATAGACTATAATGGAGAATGGAAAAACATCCAAAATTTTTCCAAATCAAGAGTATACCCTTCAGTGTGATATGAGAATTTCATCTTATCCAACCCTAAACCAAACCCCAATTTTAACTTGAACGTAAGGGTGTCCTGAACTCTAACCCTAACCGTAACCCTATGGGCCCATTCACTCTAATGATTCTCATAGACTATAATGGAGAATGGAAAAACATCCAAAATTTTTCCAAATCAAGAGTATACCCTTCAGTGTGATATGAGAATTTCATCTTATCCAACCCTAAACCAAACCCCAATTTTAACTTGAACGTAAGTGTGTCCTGAACTCTAACCCTAACCCTAACCCTATGGGCCCATTCACTCTAATGATTCTCATTGACTATAATGGAGAATGGAAAAACATCCAAAATTTTTCCAAATCAAGAGTATACCCTTCAGTGTGATATGAGAATTTCATCTTATCCAACCCTAAACCAAACCCCAGTTTTAACTTGAACGTAAGTGTGTCCTGAACTCTAACCCTAACCCTAACCCTAACCCTAACCCTATGGGCCCACTCACTCTAATGATTCTCATAGACTATAATGGAGAATGGAAAAACATCCAAAATTTTTCCAAATCAAGAGTATACCCTTCAGTGTGATATGAGAATTTCATCTTATCCAACCCTAAACCAAACCCCAATTTTAAGTTGAACGTAAGTGTGTCCTGAACTCTAACCCTAACCCTAACCCTAACCCTATGGGCCCATTCACACTAATCATTCTCATAGACTATAATGGAGAATAGAAAAACATCCAAATTTTTTCCAAATCAAGACTATACCTATTAGTGTGATATGAAAATTCCATCTTATCCAACCCTAAACCAAACCCCTATTTTAACTTGAACGTAAGTATGTCCTGAACTCTAACCCTAACCCTAACACTATGGGCCCATTCACTCTAATGATTCTCATAGACTATAATGGAGAATGGAAAAACATCCAAAATTTTTCCAAATCAAGAGTATACCCTTTAGTGTGATATGAAAATTTCATCTTATCCAACCCTAAACCAAACCCCAATTTTAACTTGAATGTAAGTGTGTCCTGAACTCTAACCCTAACCCTAACCCTAACCCTATGGGCCCATTCACTCTCATGATTCTCATAGACTATAATGGAGAATGGAAAAACATCCAAAATTTTTCCAAATCAAGAGTATACCCTTCAGTGTGATATGAGAATTTCATCTTATCCAACCCTAAACCAAACCCCAATTTTAACTTGAACGTAAGTGTGTCCTGAACTCTAACCCTAACCCTAACCGTATGGGCCCATTCACTCTAATGATTCTCATAGACTATAATGGAGAATGGAAAAACATCCAAAATTTTTCCAAATCTTGAGTATACCTTTCAATGTGATATGAAAATTTCATCTTATCCAACCCTAAACCAAACCCCAATTTTAACTTGAACGTAAGTGTGTCCTGAACTCTAACCCTAACCCTAACCCTATGGGCCCATTCACTCTAATGATTCTCATAGACTATAATGGAGAATGGAAAAACATCCAAAATTTTTCCAAATCAAGAGTATACCCTTCAGTGTGATATGAGAATTTCATCTTATCCAACCCTAAACCAAACCCCAATTTTAAGTTGAACGTAAGTGTGTCCTGAACTCTAACCCTAACCCTAACCCTATGGGCCCATTCACTCTAATGATTCTCATAGACTATAATGGAGAATGGAAAAACATCCAAAATTTTTCCAAATCAAGACTATACCTATTAGTGTGATATGATAATTTCATCTTATCCAACCCTAAACCAAACCCCAATTTTAACTTGAACGTAAGTGTGTCCTGAACTCTAACCCTAACCCTAACCCTATGGGCCCATTCACTCTAATGATTCTCATAGACTATAATGGAGAATGGAAAAACATCCAAAATTTTTCCAAATCAAGAGTATACCCTTCAGTGTGATATGAGAATTTCATCTTATCCAACCCTAAACCAAACCCCAATTTTAACTTGAACGTAAGTGTGTCCTGAACTCTAACCCTAACCCTAACCCTAACCCTATGGGCCCATTCACTCTAATGATTCTCATAGACTATAATGGAGAATGGAAAAACATCCAAAATTTTTCCAAATCAAGAGTATACCCTTCAGTGCGATATGAGAATTTCATCTTATCCAACCCTAAACCAAACCCCAGTTTTAACTTGAACGTAAGTGTGTCCTGAACTCTAACCCTAACCCTAACCCTATGGGCCCATTCACTCTAATGATCCTCATAGACTATAATGGAGAATGGAAAAACATCCAAAATTTTTCCAAATCAAGAGTATACCCTTTAGTGTGATATGAAAGTTTCATCTTATCCGACCCTAAACCAAACCCCAATTTTAACTTGAACGTAAGTGTGTCCTGAACTCTAACCCTAACCCTAACCCTATGGGCCCATTCACTCTAATGATCCTCATAGACTATAATGGAGAATGGAAAAACATCCAAAATTTTTCCAAATCAAGAGTATACCCTTCAGTGTGATATGAGAATTTCATCTTATCCAACCCTAAACCAAACCCCAATTTTAACTTGAACGTAAGGGTGTCCTGAACTCTAACCCTAACCGTAACCCTATGGGCCCATTCACACTAATGATTCTCATAGACTATAATGGAGAATGGAAAAACATCCAAAATTTTTCCAAATCAAGAGTATACCCTTCAGTGTGATATGAGAATTTCATCTTATCCAACCCTAAACCAAACCCCAATTTTAACTTGAACGTAAGTGTGTCCTGAACTCTAACCCTAACCCTAACCCTATGGGCCCATTCACTCTAATGATTCTCATTGACTATAATGGAGAATGGAAAAACATCCAAAATTTTTCCAAATCAAGAGTATACCCTTCAGTGTGATATGAGAATTTCATCTTATCCAACCCTAAACCAAACCCCAGTTTTAACTTGAACGTAAGTGTGTCCTGAACTCTAACCCTAACCCTAACCCTAACCCTAACCCTATGGGCCCACTCACTCTAATGATTCTCATAGACTATAATGGAGAATGGAAAAACATCCAAAATTTTTCCAAATCAAGAGTATACCCTTCAGTGTGATATGAGAATTTCATCTTATCCAACCCTAAACCAAACCCCAATTTTAAGTTGAACGTAAGTGTGTCCTGAACTCTAACCCTAACCCTAACCCTAACCCTATGGGCCCATTCACACTAATCATTCTCATAGACTATAATGGAGAATAGAAAAACATCCAAATTTTTTCCAAATCAAGACTATACCTATTAGTGTGATATGAAAATTCCATCTTATCCAACCCTAAACCAAACCCCTATTTTAACTTGAACGTAAGTATGTCCTGAACTCTAACCCTAACCCTAACACTATGGGCCCATTCACTCTAATGATTCTCATAGACTATAATGGAGAATGGAAAAACATCCAAAATTTTTCCAAATCAAGAGTATACCCTTTAGTGTGATATGAAAATTTCATCTTATCCAACCCTAAACCAAACCCCAATTTTAACTTGAATGTAAGTGTGTCCTGAACTCTAACCCTAACCCTAACCCTAACCCTATGGGCCCATTCACTCTCATGATTCTCATAGACTATAATGGAGAATGGAAAAACATCCAAAATTTTTCCAAATCAAGAGTATACCCTTCAGTGTGATATGAGAATTTCATCTTATCCAACCCTAAACCAAACCCCAATTTTAACTTGAACGTAAGTGTGTCCTGAACTCTAACCCTAACCCTAACCGTATGGGCCCATTCACTCTAATGATTCTCATAGACTATAATGGAGATTGGAAAAACATCCAAAATTTTTCCAAATCTGGAGTATACCTTTCAATGTGATATGAAAATTTCATCTTATCCAACCCTAAACCAAACCCCAATTTTAACTTGAACGTAAGTGTGTCCTGAACTCTAACCCTAACCCTAACCCTATGGGCCCATTCACTCTAATGATTCTCATAGACTATAATGGAGAATGGAAAAACATCCAAAATTTTTCCAAATCAAGAGTATACCCTTCAGTGTGATATGAGAATTTCATCTTATCCAACCCTAAACCAAACCCCAATTTTAAGTTGAACGTAAGTGTGTCCTGAACTCTAACCCTAACCCTAACCCTATGGGCCCATTCACTCTAATGATTCTCATAGACTATAATGGAGAATGGAAAAACATCCAAAATTTTTCCAAATCAAGACTATACCTATTAGTGTGATATGATAATTTCATCTTATCCAACCCTAAACCAAACCCCAATTTTAACTTGAACGTAAGTGTGTCCTGAACTCTAACCCTAACCCTAACCCTATGGGCCCATTCACTCTAATGATTCTCATAGACTATAATGGAGAATGGAAAAACATCCAAAATTTTTCCAAATCAAGAGTATACCCTTCAGTGTGATATGAGAATTTCATCTTATCCAACCCTAAACCAAACCCCAATTTTAACTTGAACGTAAGTGTGTCCTGAACTCTAACCCTAACCCTAACCCTAACCCTATGGGCCCATTCACTCTAATGATTCTCATAGACTATAATGGAGAATGGAAAAACATCCAAAATTTTTCCAAATCAAGAGTATACCCTTCAGTGCGATATGAGAATTTCATCTTATCCAACCCTAAACCAAACCCCAGTTTTAACTTGAACGTAAGTGTGTCCTGAACTCTAACCCTAACCCTAACCCTATGGGCCCATTCACTCTAATGATCCTCATAGACTATAATGGAGAATGGAAAAACATCCAAAATTTTTCCAAATCAAGAGTATACCCTTTAGTGTGATATGAAAGTTTCATCTTATCCGACCCTAAACCAAACCCCAATTTTAACTTGAACGTAAGTGTGTCCTGAACTCTAACCCTAACCCTAACCCTATGGGCCCATTCACTCTAATGATCCTCATAGACTATAATGGAGAATGGAAAAACATCCAAAATTTTTCCAAATCAAGAGTATACCCTTCAGTGTGATATGAGAATTTCATCTTATCCAACCCTAAACCAAACCCCAATTTTAACTTGAACGTAAGTGTGTCCTGAACTCTAACCCTAACCCTAACCCTATGGGCCCATTCACTCTAATGATTCTCATTGACTATAATGGAGAATGGAAAAACATCCAAAATTTTTCCAAATCAAGAGTATACCCTTCAGTGTGATATGAGAATTTCATCTTATCCAACCCTAAACCAAACCCCAGTTTTAACTTGAACGTAAGTGTGTCCTGAACTCTAACCCTAACCCTAACCCTAACCCTAACCCTATGGGCCCACTCACTCTAATGATTCTCATAGACTATAATGGAGAATGGAAAAACATCCAAAATTTTTCCAAATCAAGAGTATACCCTTCAGTGTGATATGAGAATTTCATCTTATCCAACCCTAAACCAAACCCCAATTTTAAGTTGAACGTAAGTGTGTCCTGAACTCTAACCCTAACCCTAACCCTAACCCTATGGGCCCATTCACACTAATCATTCTCATAGACTATAATGGAGAATAGAAAAACATCCAAATTTTTTCCAAATCAAGACTATACCTATTAGTGTGATATGAAAATTCCATCTTATCCAACCCTAAACCAAACCCCAATTTTAACTTGAACGTAAGGGTGTCCTGAACTCTAACCCTAACCGTAACCCTATGGGCCCATTCACTCTAATGATTCTCATAGACTATAATGGAGAATGGAAAAACATCCAAAATTTTTCCAAATCAAGAGTATACCCTTCAGTGTGATATGAGAATTTCATCTTATCCAACCCTAAACCAAACCCCAATTTTAACTTGAACGTAAGTGTGTCCTGAACTCTAACCCTAACCCTAACCCTATGGGCCCATTCACTCTAATGATTCTCATTGACTATAATGGAGAATGGAAAAACATCCAAAATTTTTCCAAATCAAGAGTATACCCTTCAGTGTGATATGAGAATTTCATCTTATCCAACCCTAAACCAAACCCCAGTTTTAACTTGAACGTAAGTGTGTCCTGAACTCTAACCCTAACCCTAACCCTAACCCTAACCCTATGGGCCCACTCACTCTAATGATTCTCATAGACTATAATGGAGAATGGAAAAACATCCAAAATTTTTCCAAATCAAGAGTATACCCTTCAGTGTGATATGAGAATTTCATCTTATCCAACCCTAAACCAAACCCCAATTTTAAGTTGAACGTAAGTGTGTCCTGAACTCTAACCCTAACCCTAACCCTAACCCTATGGGCCCATTCACACTAATCATTCTCATAGACTATAATGGAGAATAGAAAAACATCCAAATTTTTTCCAAATCAAGACTATACCTATTAGTGTGATATGAAAATTCCATCTTATCCAACCCTAAACCAAACCCCTATTTTAACTTGAACGTAAGTATGTCCTGAACTCTAACCCTAACCCTAACACTATGGGCCCATTCACTCTAATGATTCTCATAGACTATAATGGAGAATGGAAAAACATCCAAAATTTTTCCAAATCAAGAGTATACCCTTTAGTGTGATATGAAAATTTCATCTTATCCAACCCTAAACCAAACCCCAATTTTAACTTGAATGTAAGTGTGTCCTGAACTCTAACCCTAACCCTAACCCTAACCCTATGGGCCCATTCACTCTCATGATTCTCATAGACTATAATGGAGAATGGAAAAACATCCAAAATTTTTCCAAATCAAGAGTATACCCTTCAGTGTGATATGAGAATTTCATCTTATCCAACCCTAAACCAAACCCCAATTTTAACTTGAACGTAAGTGTGTCCTGAACTCTAACCCTAACCCTAACCGTATGGGCCCATTCACTCTAATGATTCTCATAGACTATAATGGAGAATGGAAAAACATCCAAAATTTTTCCAAATCTGGAGTATACCTTTCAATGTGATATGAAAATTTCATCTTATCCAACCCTAAACCAAACCCCAATTTTAACTTGAACGTAAGTGTGTCCTGAACTCTAACCCTAACCCTAACCCTATGGGCCCATTCACTCTCATGATTCTCATAGACTATAATGGAGAATGGAAAAACATCCAAAATTTTTCCAAATCAAGACTATACCTATTAGTGTGATATGATAATTTCATCTTATCCAACCCTAAACCAAACCCCAATTTTAACTTGAACGTAAGTGTGTCCTGAACTCTAACCCTAACCCTAACCCTATGGGCCCATTCACTCTAATGATTCTCATAGACTATAATGGAGAATGGAAAAACATCCAAAATTTTTCCAAATCAAGAGTATACCCTTCAGTGTGATATGAGAATTTCATCTTATCCAACCCTAAACCAAACCCCAATTTTAACTTGAACGTAAGTGTGTCCTGAACTCTAACCCTAACCCTAACCCTAACCCTATGGGCCCATTCACTCTAATGATTCTCATAGACTATAATGGAGAATGGAAAAACATCCAAAATTTTTCCAAATCAAGAGTATACCCTTCAGTGCGATATGAGAATTTCATCTTATCCAACCCTAAACCAAACCCCAGTTTTAACTTGAACGTAAGTGTGTCCTGAACTCTAACCCTAACCCTAATCCTATGGGCCCATTCACTCTAATGATTTTCATAGACTATAAAGGAGAATGGAAAAACATCCAAAATTTTTCCAAATCAAGACTATACCTATTAGTGTGATATGATAATTTCATCTTATCCAACCCTAAACCAAACCCCAATTTTAACTTGAACGTAAGTGTGTCCTGAACTCTAACCCTAACCCTAACCCTATGGGCCCATTCACTCTAATGATTCTCATAGACTATAATGGAGAATGGAAAAACATCCAAAATTTTTCCAAATCAAGAGTATACCCTTCAGTGTGATATGAGAATTTCATCGTATCCAACCCTAAACCAAACCCCAATTTTAACTTGAACGTAAGTGTGTCCTGAACTCTAACCCTAACCCTAACCCTAACCCTATGGGCCCATTCACTCTAATGATTCTCATAGACTATAATGGAGAATGGAAAAACATCCAAATTTTTCCAAATCAAGAGTATACCCTTTAGTGTGATATGAAAATTTCATCTTATCCAACCCTAAACCAAACCCCAATTTTAACTTGAATGTAAGTGTGTCCTGAACTCTAACCCTAACCCTAACCCTAACCCTATGGGCCCATTCACTCTAATGATTCTCATAGACTATAATGGAGAATGGAAAAACATCCAAAATTTTTCCAAATCAAGAGTATACCCTTCAGTGTGATATGAGAATTTCATCTTATCCAACCCTAAACCAAACCCCAGTTTTAACTTGAACGTAAGTGTGTCCTGAACTCTAACCCTAACCCTAACCCTAACCCTATGGGCCCATTCATTTTCATGATTCTCATAGACTATAATGGAGAATGGAAAAACATCCAAAATTTTTCCAAATCAAGAGTATACGCTTCAGTGTGATATGAGAATTTCATCTTATCCAACCCTAAACCAAACCCCAATTTTAAGTTGAACGTAAGTGTGTCCTGAACTCTAACCCTAACCCTAACCCTAACCCTACGGGCCCATTCACTCTAATGATTCTCATAGACTATAATGGAGAATAGAAAAACATCCAAATTTTTTCCAAATCAGGACTATACCTATTAGTGTGATATGAAAATTCCATCTTATCCAACCCTAAACCAAACCCCTATTTTAACTTGAACGTAAGTATGTCCTGAACTCTAACCCTAACCCTAACACTATGGGCCCATTCACTCTAATGATTCTCATAGACTATAATGGAGAATGGAAAAACATCCAAAATTTTTCCAAATCAAGAGTATACCCTTTAGTGTGATATGAAAATTTCATCTTATCCAACCCTAAACCAAACCCCAATTTTAACTTGAATGTAAGTGTGTCCTGAACTCTAACCCTAACCCTAACCCTAACCCTATGGGCCCATTCACTATAATGATTCTCATAGACTATAATGGAGAATGGAAAAACATCCAAAATTTTCCCAAATCAAGAGTATACCCTTCAGTGTGATATGAGAATTTCATCTTATCCAACCCTAAACCAAACCCCAATTTTAACTTGAACGTAAGTGTGTCCTGAAATCTAACCCTAACCCTAACCGTATGGGCCCATTCACTCTAATGATTCTCATAGACTATAATGGAGAATGGAAAAACATCCAAAATTTTTCCAAATCTGGAGTATACCTTTCAATGTGATATGAAAATTTCATCTTATCCAACCCTAAACCAAACCCCAATTTTAACTTGAACGTAGTTGTGTCCTGAACTCTAACCCTAACCCTAACCCTATGGGCCCATTCACTCTAATGATTCTCATAGACTATAATGGAGAATGGAAAAGCATCCAAAATTTTTCCAAATCAAGAGTATACCCTTCAGTGTGATATGAGAATTTCATCTTATCCAACCCTAAACCAAACCCCAATTTTAAGTTGAACGTAAATGTGTCCTGAACTCTAACCCTAACCCTAACCCTATGGATCCATTCACTCTAATGATTCTCATAGACTATAATGGAGAATGGAAAAACATCCAAAATTTTTCCAAATCAAGAGTATACCCTTTAGTGTGATATGAAAATTCCATCTTATCCAACCCTAAACCAAACCCCTATTTTAACTTGAACGTAAGTATGTCCTGAACTCTAACCCTAACCCTAACACTATGGGCCCATTCACTCTAATGATTCTCATAGACTATAATGGAGAATGGAAAAACATCCAAAATTTTTCCAAATCAAGAGTATACCCTTTAGTGTGATATGAAAATTTCATCTTATCCAACCCTAAACCAAACCCCAATTTTAACTTGAATGTAAGTGTGTCCTGAACTCTAACCCTAACCCTAACCCTAACCCTATGGGCCCATTCACTATAATGATTCTCATAGACTATAATGGAGAATGGAAAAACATCCAAAATTTTCCCAAATCAAGAGTATACCCTTCAGTGTGATATGAGAATTTCATCTTATCCAACCCTAAACCAAACCCCAATTTTAACTTGAACGTAAGTGTGTCCTGAAATCTAACCCTAACCCTAACCGTATGGGCCCATTCACTCTAATGATTCTCATAGACTATAATGGAGAATGGAAAAACATCCAAAATTTTTCCAAATCTGGAGTATACCTTTCAATGTGATATGAAAATTTCATCTTATCCAACCCTAAACCAAACCCCAATTTTAACTTGAACGTAGTTGTGTCCTGAACTCTAACCCTAACCCTAACCCTATGGGCCCATTCACTCTAATGATTCTCATAGACTATAATGGAGAATGGAAAAGCATCCAAAATTTTTCCAAATCAAGAGTATACCCTTCAGTGTGATATGAGAATTTCATCTTATCCAACCCTAAACCAAACCCCAATTTTAAGTTGAACGTAAATGTGTCCTGAACTCTAACCCTAACCCTAACCCTATGGATCCATTCACTCTAATGATTCTCATAGACTATAATGGAGAATGGAAAAACATCCAAAAATTTTCCAAATCAAGAGTATACCCTTTAGTGTGATATGAAAATTTCATCTTATCCGACCCTAAACCAAACCCCAATTTTAACTTGAACGTAAGTGTGTCCTGAACTCTAACCCTAACCCTAACCCTATGGGCCCATTCACTCTAATGATCCTCATAGACTATAATGGAGAATGGAAAAACATCCAAAATTTTTCCAAATCAAGAGTATACCCTTCAGTGTGATATGAGAATTTCATCTTATCCAACCGTAAACCAAACCCCAATTTTAACTTGAACGTAAGGGTGTCCTGAACTCTAACCCTAACCCTAACCGTAACCCTATGGGCCCATTCACTCTAATGATTCTCATAGACTATAATGGAGAATGGAAAAACATCCAAAATTTTTCCAAATCAAGAGTATACCCTTCAGTGTGATATGAGAATTTCATCTTATCCAACCCTAAACCAAACCCCAATTTTAACTTGAACGTAAGTGTGTCCTGAACTCTAACCCTAACCCTAACCCTATGGGCCCATTCACTCTAATGATTCTCATAGACTATAATGGAGAATGGAAAAACATCCAAAATTTTTCCAAATCAAGAGTATACCCTTCAGTGTGATATGAGAATTTCATCTTATCCAACCCTAAACCAAACCCCAGTTTTAACTTGAACGTAAGTGTGTCCTGAACTCTAACCCTAACCCTAACCCTAACCCTATGGGCCCATTCACTCTAATGATTCTCATAGACTATAATGGAGAATGGAAAAACATCCAAAATTTTTCCAAATCAAGAGTATACCCTTCAGTGTGATATGAGAATTTCATCTTATCCAACCCTAAACCAAACCCCAATTTTAAGTTGAACGTAAGTGTGTCCTGAACTCTAACCCTAACCCTAACCCTAACCCTATGGGCCCATTCACACTAATGATTCTCCTAGACTATAATGGAGAATAGAAAAACATCCAAATTTTTGACAAATCAAGACTATACCTATTAGTGTGATATGAAAATTCCATCTTATCCAACCCTAAACCAAACCCCTATTTTAACTTGAACGTAAGTGTGTCCTGAACTCTAACCCTAACCCTAACACTATGGGCCCATTCACTCTCATGATTCTCCTAGACTATAAGGGAGAATAGAAAAACATCCAAAATTTTTCCAACTCAAGAGTATACCCTTCAGTGTGATATGAGAATTTCATCTTATCCAACCCTAAACCAAACCCCAATTTTAAGTTGAACGTAAGTGTGTCCTGAACTCTAACCCTAACCCTAACCCTAACCCTACGGGCCCATTCACTCTAATGATTCTCATAGACTATAATGGAGAATAGAAAAACATCCAAATTTTTTCCAAATCAAGACTATACCTATTAGTGTGATATGAAAATTCCATCTTATCCAACCCTAAACCAAACCCCTATTTTAACTTGAACGTAAGTATGTCCTGAACTCTAACCCTAACCCTAACACTATGGGCCCATTCACTCTAATGATTCTCATAGACTATAATGGAGAATGGAAAAACATCCAAAATTTTTCCAAATCAAGAGTATACCCTTTAGTGTGATATGAAAATTTCATCTTATCCAACCCTAAACCAAACCCCAATTTTAACTTGAATGTAAGTGTGTCCTGAACTCTAACCCTAACCCTAACCCTAACCCTATGGGCCCATTCACTATAATGATTCTCATAGACTATAATGGAGAATGGAAAAACATCCAAAATTTTCCCAAATCAAGAGTATACCCTTCAGTGTGATATGAGAATTTCATCTTATCCAACCCTAAACCAAACCCCAATTTTAACTTGAACGTAAGTGTGTCCTGAACTCTAACCCTAACCCTAACCGTATGGGCCCATTCACTCTAATGATTCTCATAGACTATAATGGAGAATGGAAAAACATCCAAAATTTTTCCAAATCTGGAGTATACCTTTCAATGTGATATGAAAATTTCATCTTATCCAACCCTAAACCAAACCCCAATTTTAACTTGAACGTAGTTGTGTCCTGAACTCTAACCCTAACCCTAACCCTATGGGCCCATTCACTCTAATGATTCTCATAGACTATAATGGAGAATGGAAAAGCATCCAAAATTTTTCCAAATCAAGAGTATACCCTTCAGTGTGATATGAGAATTTCATCTTATCCAACCCTAAACCAAACCCCAATTTTAAGTTGAACGTAAATGTGTCCTGAACTCTAACCCTAACCCTAACCCTATGGATCCATTCACTCTAATGATTCTCATAGACTATAATGGAGAATGGAAAAACATCCAAAAATTTTCCAAATCAAGAGTATACCCTTTAGTGTGATATGAAAATTTCATCTTATCCGACCCTAAACCAAACCCCAATTTTAACTTGAACGTAAGTGTGTCCTGAACTCTAACCCTAACCCTAACCCTATGGGCCCATTCACTCTAATGATCCTCATAGACTATAATGGAGAATGGAAAAACATCCAAAATTTTTCCAAATCAAGAGTATACCCTTCAGTGTGATATGAGAATTTCATCTTATCCAACCGTAAACCAAACCCCAATTTTAACTTGAACGTAAGGGTGTCCTGAACTCTAACCCTAACCCTAACCGTAACCCTATGGGCCCATTCACTCTAATGATTCTCATAGACTATAAGGGAGAATGGAAAAACATCCAAAATTTTTCCAAATCAAGAGTATACCCTTCAGTGTGATATGAGAATTTCATCTTATCCAACCCTAAACCAAACCCCAATTTTAACTTGAACGTAAGTGTGTCCTGAACTCTAACCCTAACCCTAACCCTATGGGCCCATTCACTCTAATGATTCTCATAGACTATAATGGAGAATGGAAAAACATCCAAAATTTTTCCAAATCAAGAGTATACCCTTCAGTGTGATATGAGAATTTCATCTTATCCAACCCTAAACCAAACCCCAGTTTTAACTTGAACGTAAGTGTGTCCTGAACTCTAACCCTAACCCTAACCCTAACCCTATGGGCCCATTCACTCTAATGATTCTCATAGACTATAATGGAGAATGGAAAAACATCCAAAATTTTTCCAAATCAAGAGTATACCCTTCAGTGTGATATGAGAATTTCATCTTATCCAACCCTAAACCAAACCCCAATTTTAAGTTGAACGTAAGTGTGTCCTGAACTCTAACCCTAACCCTAACCCTAACCCTATGGGCCCATTCACACTAATGATTCTCCTAGACTATAATGGAGAATAGAAAAACATCCAAATTTTTGACAAATCAAGACTATACCTATTAGTGTGATATGAAAATTCCATCTTATCCAACCCTAAACCAAACCCCTATTTTAACTTGAACGTAAGTGTGTCCTGAACTCTAACCCTAACCCTAACACTATGGGCCCATTCACTCTCATGATTCTCCTAGACTATAAGGGAGAATAGAAAAACATCCAAAATTTTTCCAAATCAAGAGTATACCCTTCAGTGTGATATGAGAATTTCATCTTATCCAACCCTAAACCAAACCCCAATTTTAAGTTGAACGTAAGTGTGTCCTGAACTCTAACCCTAACCCTAACCCTAACCCTATGGGCCCATTCACTCTAATGATTCTCATAGACTATAATGGAGAATGGAAAAACATCCAAAATTTTTCCAAATCAAGAGTATACCCTTCGGTGTCATATGAGAATTTCATCTTATAAAACCCTAAACCAAACCCCAATTTTAACTTGAACGTAAGTGTGTCCTGAACTCTAACCCTAACCCTAACCCTAACCCTATGGGCCCATTCACTCTAATGATTCTCATAGACTATAATGGAGAATGGAAAAACATCCAAAATTTTTCCAAATCAAGAGTATACCCTTCAGTGTGATTTGAGAATTTCATCTTATCCAACCCTAAACCAAACCCCAATTTTAACTTGAACGTAAGCGTGTCCTGAACTCTAACCCTAACCCTAACCGTATGGGCCCATTCACTCTAATGATTCTCATAGACTATAATGGAGAATGGAAAAACATCCAAAATTTTTCCAAATCTGGAGTATACCTTTCAATGTGATATGAAAATTTCATCTTATCCAACCCTAAACCAAACCGCAATTTTAACTTGAACGTAAGTGTGTCCTGAACTCTACCCTAACCCTATGGGCCCATTCACTCTAATGATTCTCATAGACTATAATGGAGAATGGAAAAACATCCAAAATTTTTCAAAATCAAGAGTATACCCTTCAGTGTGATATGAGAATTTCATCTTATCCAACCCTAAACCAAACCCCAATTTTAAGTTGAACGTAAGTGTGTCCTGAACTCTAACCCTAACCCTAACCCTAACCCTAATCCTATGGGCCCATTCACTCTAATGATTCTCATAGACTATAATGGAGAATGGAAAAACATCCAAAATTTTTCCAAATCAAGACTATACCTATTAGTGTGATATGAGAATTTCATCTTACCCAACCCTAAACCAAACCCCAATTTTAACTTGAACATAAGTGTGTCCTGAACCCTAACCCTAACCCTATGGGCCCATTCACTCTAATGATTCTCATAGACTATAATGGAGAATGGAAAAACATCCAAAATTTTTCCAAATCAAGAGTACACCCTTCAGTGTGATATGAGAATTTCATCTTATCCAACCCTAAACCAAACCCCAATTTTAACTTGAACGTAAGGGTGTCCTGAACTCTAACCCTAACCCTAACCCTAACCCTAACCCTAACCCTATGGGCCCATTCACTCTAATGATTCTCATAGACTATAATGGAGAATGGAAAAACATCCAAAATTTTTCCAAATCAAGAGTATACCTTTCAGAGTGAAATGAGAATTTCATCTTATCCAACCCTAAACCAAACCCCAATTTTAACTTGAACGTAAGTGAGTCCTGAACTCTAACCCTAACCCTAACCCAAACCCTATGGGCCCATTCACTCTAATGATTCTCATAGACTATAATGGAGAATGGAAAAACATCCAAAATTTTTCCAAATCAAGACTATACCTATTTGTGTGATATGAAAATTTCATCTTATCCAACCCTAAACCAAACCCCAATTTTAACTTGAACGTAAGTGTGTCCTGAACTCTAACCCTAACCCTAACCCTAACCCTATGGGCCCATTCACTCTAATGATTCTCATAGACTATAATGGAGAATGGAAAAACATCCAAAATTTTTCCAAATCAAGAGTATACCCTTCAGTGTGATATGAGAATTTCATCTTATCCAACCCTAAACCAAACCCCAGTTTTAACTTGAACGTAAGTGTGTCCTGAACTCTAACCCTAACCCTAACCCTAACCCTGTGGGCCCATTCACTCTAATGATTCTCATAGACTATAATGGAGAATGGAAAAACATCCAAATTTTTTCCAAATCAAGAGTATACCCTTCAGTGTGATATGAGAATTTCATCTTATCCAACCCTAAACCAAACCCCAATTCTAACTTGAACGTAAGTGTGTCCTGAACTCTAACCCAAACCCCAACCCTAACCCTATGGGCCCATTCACTCTAATGATTCTCCTAGACTATAATGGAGCATGGAAAAACATCCAAAATTTTTCCAAATCTGGAGTATACCTTTCAATGTGATATGAAAATTTCATCTTATCCAACCCTAAACCAAACCCCAATTTTAACTTGAACGTAGTTGTGTCCTGAACTCTAACCCTAACCCTAACCCTATGGGCCCATTCACTCTAATGATTCTCATAGACTATAATGGAGAATGGAAAAGCATCCAAAATTTTTCCAAATCAAGAGTATACCCTTCAGTGTGATATGAGAATTTCATCTTATCCAACCCTAAACCAAACCCCAATTTTAAGTTGAACGTAAGTGTGTCCTGAACTCTAACCCTAACCCTAACCCTATGGGCCCATTCACTCTAATGATTCTCATAGACTATAATGGAGAATGGAAAAACATCCAAAATTTTTCCAAATCAAGAGTATACCCTTTAGTGTGATATGAAAGTTTCATCTTATCCGACCCTAAACCAAACCCCAATTTTAACTTGAACGTAAGTGTGTCCTGAACTCTAACCCTAACCCTAACCCTATGGGCCCATTCACTCTAATGATCCTCATAGACTATAATGGAGAATGGAAAAACATCCAAAATTTTTCCAAATCAAGAGTATACCCTTCAGTGTGATATGAGAATTTCATCTTATCCAACCCTAAACCAAACCCCAATTTTAACTTGAACGTAAGGGTGTCCTGAACTCTAACCCTAACCCTAACCCTATGGGCCCATTCACTCTAATGATTCTCATAGACTATAATGGAGAATGGAAAAACATCCAAAATTTTTCCAAATCAAGAGTATACCCTTCAGTGTGATATGAGAATTTCATCTTATCCAACCCTAAACCAAACCCCAGTTTTAACTTGAACGTAAGTGTGTCCTGAACTCTAACCCTAACCCTAACCCTAACCCTATGGGCCCACTCACTCTAATGATTCTCATAGACTATAATGGAGAATGGAAAAACATCCAAAATTTTTCCAAATCAAGAGTATACCCTTCAGTGTGATATGAGAATTTCATCTTATCCAACCCTAAACCAAACCCCAATTTTAAGTTGAACGTAAGTGTGTCCTGAACTCTAACCCTAACCCTAACCCTAACCCTATGGGCCCATTCACACTAATGATTCTCATAGACTATAATGGAGAATAGAAAAACATCCAAATTTTTTCCAAATCAAGACTATACCTATTAGTGTGATATGAAAATTCCATCTTATCCAACCCTAAACCAAACCCCTATTTTAACTTGAACGTAAGTATGTCCTGAACTCTAACCCTAACCCTAACACTATGGGCCCATTCACTCTAATGATTCTCATAGACTATAATGGAGAATGGAAAAACATCCAAAATTTTTCCAAATCAAGAGTATACCCTTTAGTGTGATATGAAAATTTCATCTTATCCAACCCTAAACCAAACCCCAATTTTAACTTGAATGTAAGTGTGTCCTGAACTCTAACCCTAACCCTAACCCTAACCCTATGGGCCCATTCACTCTAATGATTCTCATAGACTATAATGGAGAATGGAAAAACATCCAAAATTTTTCCAAATCAAGAGTATACCCTTCAGTGTGATATGAGAATTTCATCTTATCCAACCCTAAACCAAACCCCAATTTTAACTTGAACGTAAGTGTGTCCTGAACTCTAACCCTAACCCTAACCGTATGGGCCCATTCACTCTAATGATTCTCATAGACTATAATGGAGAATGGAAAAACATCCAAAATTTTTCCAAATCTGGAGTATACCTTTCAATGTGATATGAAAATTTCATCTTATCCAACCCTAAACCAAACCCCAATTTTAACTTGAACGTAAGTGTGTCCTGAACTCTAACCCTAACCCTAACCCTATGGGCCCATTCACTCTAATGATTCTCATAGACTATAATGGAGAATGGAAAAACATCCAAAATTTTTCCAAATCAAGACTATACCTATTAGTGTGATATGATAATTTCATCTTATCCAACCCTAAACCAAACCCCAATTTTAACTTGAACGTAAGTGTGTCCTGAACTCTAACCCTAACCCTAACCGTATGGGCCCATTCACTCTAATGATTCTCATAGACTATAATGGAGAATGGAAAAACATCCAAAATTTTTCCAAATCTGGAGTATACCTTTCAATGTGATATGAAAATTTCATCTTATCCAACCCTAAACCAAACCCCAATTTTAACTTGAACGTAGTTGTGTCCTGAACTCTAACCCTAACCCTAACCCTATGGGCCCATTCACTCTAATGATTCTCATAGACTATAATGGAGAATGGAAAAGCATCCAAAATTTTTCCAAATCAAGAGTATACCCTTCAGTGTGATATGAGAATTTCATCTTATCCAACCCTAAACCAAACCCCAATTTTAAGTTGAACGTAAATGTGTCCTGAACTCTAACCCTAACCCTAACCCTATGGATCCATTCACTCTAATGATTCTCATAGACTATAATGGAGAATGGAAAAACATCCAAAATTTTTCCAAATCAAGAGTATACCCTTCAGTGTGATATGAGAATTTCATCTTATCCAACCCTAAACCAAACCCCAATTTTAACTTGAACGTAAGTGTGTCCTGAACTCTAACCCTAACCCTAACCCTATGGGCCCATTCACTCTAATGATTCTCATAGACTATAATGGAGAATGGAAAAACATCCAAAATTTTTCCAAATCAAGAGTATACCCTTCAGTGTGATATGAGAATTTCATCTTATCCAACCCTAAACCAAACCCCAGTTTTAACTTGAACGTAAGTGTGTCCTGAACTCTAACCCTAACCCTAACCCTAACCCTATGGGCCCATTCACTCTAATGATTCTCATAGACTATAATGGAGAATGGAAAAACATCCAAAATTTTTCCAAATCAAGAGTATACCCTTCAGTGTGATATGAGAATTTCATCTTATCCAACCCTAAACCAAACCCCAATTTTAAGTTGAACGTAAGTGTGTCCTGAACTCTAACCCTAACCCTAACCCTAACCCTATGGGCCCATTCACACTAATGATTCTCCTAGACTATAATGGAGAATAGAAAAACATCCAAATTTTTGACAAATCAAGACTATACCTATTAGTGTGATATGAAAATTCCATCTTATCCAACCCTAAACCAAACCCCTATTTTAACTTGAACGTAAGTGTGTCCTGAACTCTAACCCTAACCCTAACACTATGGGCCCATTCACTCTCATGATTCTCCTAGACTATAAGGGAGAATAGAAAAACATCCAAAATTTTTCCAAATCAAGAGTATACCCTTCAGTGTGATATGAGAATTTCATCTTATCCAACCCTAAACCAAACCCCAATTTTAAGTTGAACGTAAGTGTGTCCTGAACTCTAACCCTAACCCTAACCCTAACCCTACGGGCCCATTCACTCTAATGATTCTCATAGACTATAATGGAGAATAGAAAAACATCCAAATTTTTTCCAAATCAAGACTATACCTATTAGTGTGATATGAAAATTCCATCTTATCCAACCCTAAACCAAACCCCTATTTTAACTTGAACGTAAGTATGTCCTGAACTCTAACCCTAACCCTAACACTATGGGCCCATTCACTCTAATGATTCTCATAGACTATAATGGAGAATGGAAAAACATCCAAAATTTTTCCAAATCAAGAGTATACCCTTTAGTGTGATATGAAAATTTCATCTTATCCAACCCTAAACCAAACCCCAATTTTAACTTGAATGTAAGTGTGTCCTGAACTCTAACCCTAACCCTAACCCTAACCCTATGGGCCCATTCACTATAATGATTCTCATAGACTATAATGGAGAATGGAAAAACATCCAAAATTTTCCCAAATCAAGAGTATACCCTTCAGTGTGATATGAGAATTTCATCTTATCCAACCCTAAACCAAACCCCAATTTTAACTTGAACGTAAGTGTGTCCTGAACTCTAACCCTAACCCTAACCGTATGGGCCCATTCACTCTAATGATTCTCATAGACTATAATGGAGAATGGAAAAACATCCAAAATTTTTCCAAATCTGGAGTATACCTTTCAATGTGATATGAAAATTTCATCTTATCCAACCCTAAACCAAACCCCAATTTTAACTTGAACGTAGTTGTGTCCTGAACTCTAACCCTAACCATTAGTGTTATGGGCCCTATGGGCCCATTCACTCTAATGATTCTCATAGACTATAATGGAGAATGGAAAAGCATCCAAAATTTTTCCAAATCAAGAGTATACCCTTCAGTGTGATATGAGAATTTCATCTTATCCAACCCTAAACCAAACCCCAATTTTAAGTTGAACGTAAATGTGTCCTGAACTCTAACCCTAACCCTAACCCTATGGATCCATTCACTCTAATGATTCTCATAGACTATAATGGAGAATGGAAAAACATCCAAAAATTTTCCAAATCAAGAGTATACCCTTTAGTGTGATATGAAAATTTCATCTTATCCGACCCTAAACCAAACCCCAATTTTAACTTGAACGTAAGTGTGTCCTGAACTCTAACCCTAACCCTAACCCTATGGGCCCATTCACTCTAATGATCCTCATAGACTATAATGGAGAATGGAAAAACATCCAAAATTTTTCCAAATCAAGAGTATACCCTTCAGTGTGATATGAGAATTTCATCTTATCCAACCGTAAACCAAACCCCAATTTTAACTTGAACGTAAGGGTGTTCTGAACTCTAACCCTAACCCTAACCGTAACCCTATGGGCCCATTCACTCTAATGATTCTCATAGACTATAAGGGAGAATGGAAAAACATCCAAAATTTTTCCAAATCAAGAGTATACCCTTCAGTGTGATATGAGAATTTCATCTTATCCAACCCTAAACCAAACCCCAATTTTAACTTGAACGTAAGTGTGTCCTGAACTCTAACCCTAACCCTAACCCTATGGGCCCATTCACTCTAATGATTCTCATAGACTATAATGGAGAATGGAAAAACATCCAAAATTTTTCCAAATCAAGAGTATACCCTTCAGTGTGATATGAGAATTTCATCTTATCCAACCCTAAACCAAACCCCAGTTTTAACTTGAACGTAAGTGTGTCCTGAACTCTAACCCTAACCCTAACCCTAACCCTAACCCTATGGGCCCATTCACTCTAATGATTCTCATAGACTATAATGGAGAATGGAAAAACATCCAAAATTTTTCCAAATCAAGAGTATACCCTTCAGTGTGATATGAGAATTTCATCTTATCCAACCCTAAACCAAACCCCAATTTTAAGTTGAACGTAAGTGTGTCCTGAACTCTAACCCTAACCCTAACCCTAACCCTATGGGCCCATTCACACTAATGATTCTCCTAGACTATAATGGAGAATAGAAAAACATCCAAATTTTTGACAAATCAAGACTATACCTATTAGTGTGATATGAAAATTCCATCTTATCCAACCCTAAACCAAACCCCTATTTTAACTTGAACGTAAGTGTGTCCTGAACTCTAACCCTAACCCTAACACTATGGGCCCATTCACTCTCATGATTCTCCTAGACTATAAGGGAGAATAGAAAAACATCCAAAATTTTTCCAAATCAAGAGTATACCCTTCAGTGTGATATGAGAATTTCATCTTATCCAACCCTAAACCAAACCCCAATTTTAAGTTGAACGTAAGTGTGTCCTGAACTCTAACCCTAACCCTAACCCTAACCCTATGGGCCCATTCACTCTAATGATTCTCATAGACTATAATGGAGAATGGAAAAACATCCAAAATTTTTCCAAATCAAGAGTATACCCTTCGGTGTCATATGAGAATTTCATCTTATAAAACCCTAAACCAAACCCCAATTTTAACTTGAACGTAAGTGTGTCCTGAACTCTAACCCTAACCCTAAACCTAACCCTATGGGCCCATTCACTCTAATGATTCTCATAGACTATAATGGAGAATGGAAAAACATCCAAAATTTTTCCAAATCAAGAGTATACCCTTCAGTGTGATTTGAGAATTTCATCTTATCCAACCCTAAACCAAACCCCAATTTTAACTTGAACGTAAGCGTGTCCTGAACTCTAACCCTAACCCTAACCGTATGGGCCCATTCACTCTAATGATTCTCATAGACTATAATGGAGAATGGAAAAACATCCAAAATTTTTCCAAATCTGGAGTATACCTTTCAATGTGATATGAAAATTTCATCTTATCCAACCCTAAACCAAACCGCAATTTTAACTTGAACGTAAGTGTGTCCTGAACTCTACCCTAACCCTATGGGCCCATTCACTCTAATGATTCTCATAGACTATAATGGAGAATGGAAAAACATCCAAAATTTTTCAAAATCAAGAGTATACCCTTCAGTGTGATATGAGAATTTCATCTTATCCAACCCTAAACCAAACCCCAATTTTAAGTTGAACGTAAGTGTGTCCTGAACTCTAACCCTAACCCTAACCCTAACCCTAATCCTATGGGCCCATTCACTCTAATGATTCTCATAGACTATAATGGAGAATGGAAAAACATCCAAAATTTTTCCAAATCAAGACTATACCTATTAGTGTGATATGAGAATTTCATCTTACCCAACCCTAAACCAAACCCCAATTTTAACTTGAACATAAGTGTGTCCTGAACCCTAACCCTAAGCCTATGGGCCCATTCACTCTAATGATTCTCATAGACTATAATGGAGAATGGAAAAACATCCAAAATTTTTCCAAATCAAGAGTACACCCTTCAGTGTGATATGAGAATTTCATCTTATCCAACCCTAAACCAAACCCCAATTTTAACTTGAACGTAAGGGTGTCCTGAACTCTAACCCTAACCCTAACCCTAACCCTAACCCTATGGGCCCATTCACTCTAATGATTCTCATAGACTATAATGGAGAATGGAAAAACATCCAAAATTTTTCCAAATCAAGAGTATACCTTTCAGAGTGAAATGAGAATTTCATCTTATCCAACCCTAAACCAAACCCCAATTTTAACTTGAACGTAAGTGAGTCCTGAACTCTAACCCTAACCCTAACCCTAACCCTATGGGCCCATTCACTCTAATGATTCTCATAGACTATAATGGAGAATGGAAAAACATCCAAAATTTTTCCAAATCAAGACTATACCTATTTGTGTGATATGAAAATTTCATCTTATCCAACCCTAAACCAAACCCCAATTTTAACTTGAACGTAAGTGTGTCCTGAACTCTAACCCTAACCCTAACCCTAACCCTATGGGCCCATTCACTCTAATGATTCTCATAGACTATAATGGAGAATGGAAAAACATCCAAAATTTTTCCAAATCAAGAGTATACCCTTCAGTGTGATATGAGAATTTCATCTTATCCAACCCTAAACCAAACCCCAGTTTTAACTTGAACGTAAGTGTGTCCTGAACTCTAACCCTAACCCTAACCCTAACCCTATGGGCCCATTCACTCTAATGATTCTCATAGACTATAATGGAGAATGGAAAAACATCCAAATTTTTTCCAAATCAAGAGTATACCCTTCAGTGTGATATGAGAATTTCATCTTATCCAACCCTAAACCAAACCCCAATTCTAACTTGAACGTAAGTGTGTCCTGAACTCTAACCCAAACCCCAACCCTAACCCTATGGGCCCATTCACTCTAATGATTCTCCTAGACTATAATGGAGCATGGAAAAACATCCAAAATTTTTCCAAATCTGGAGTATACCTTTCAATGTGATATGAAAATTTCATCTTATCCAACCCTAAACCAAACCCCAATTTTAACTTGAACGTAGTTGTGTCCTGAACTCTAACCCTAACCCTAACCCTATGGGCCCATTCACTCTAATGATTCTCATAGACTATAATGGAGAATGGAAAAGCATCCAAAATTTTTCCAAATCAAGAGTATACCCTTCAGTGTGATATGAGAATTTCATCTTATCCAACCCTAAACCAAACCCCAATTTTAAGTTGAACGTAAGTGTGTCCTGAACTCTAACCCTAACCCTATGGGCCCATTCACTCTAATGATTCTCATAGACTATAATGGAGAATGGAAAAACATCCAAAATTTTTCCAAATCAAGAGTATACCCTTTAGTGTGATATGAAAGTTTCATCTTATCCGACCCTAAACCAAACCCCAATTTTAACTTGAACGTAAGTGTGTCCTGAACTCTAACCCTAACCCTAACCCTATGGGCCCATTCACTCTAATGATCCTCATAGACTATAATGGAGAATGGAAAAACATCCAAAATTTTTCCAAATCAAGAGTATACCCTTCAGTGTGATATGAGAATTTCATCTTATCCAACCCTAAACCAAACCCCAGTTTTAACTTGAACGTAAGTGTGTCCTGAACTCTAACCCTAACCCTAACCCTAACCCTATGGGCCCACTCACTCTAATGATTCTCATAGACTATAATGGAGAATGGAAAAACATCCAAAATTTTTCCAAATCAAGACTATACCTATTTGTGTGATATGAAAATTTCATCTTATCCAACCCTAAACCAAACCCCAATTTTAACTTGAACGTAAGTGTGTCCTGAACTCTAACCCTAACCCTAACCCTAACCCTATGGGCCCATTCACTCTAATGATTCTCATAGACTATAATGGAGAATGGAAAAACATCCAAAATTTTTCCAAATCAAGAGTATACCCTTCAGTGTGATATGAGAATTTCATCTTATCCAACCCTAAACCAAACCCCAGTTTTAACTTGAACGTAAGTGTGTCCTGAACTCTAACCCTAACCCTAACCCTAACCCTGTGGGCCCATTCACTCTAATGATTCTCATAGACTATAATGGAGAATGGAAAAACATCCAAATTTTTTCCAAATCAAGAGTATACCCTTCAGTGTGATATGAGAATTTCATCTTATCCAACCCTAAACCAAACCCCAATTCTAACTTGAACGTAAGTGTGTCCTGAACTCTAACCCAAACCCCAACCCTAACCCTATGGGCCCATTCACTCTAATGATTCTCCTAGACTATAATGGAGCATGGAAAAACATCCAAAATTTTTCCAAATCTGGAGTATACCTTTCAATGTGATATGAAAATTTCATCTTATCCAACCCTAAACCAAACCCCAATTTTAACTTGAACGTAGTTGTGTCCTGAACTCTAACCCTAACCCTAACCCTATGGGCCCATTCACTCTAATGATTCTCATAGACTATAATGGAGAATGGAAAAGCATCCAAAATTTTTCCAAATCAAGAGTATACCCTTCAGTGTGATATGAGAATTTCATCTTATCCAACCCTAAACCAAACCCCAATTTTAAGTTGAACGTAAGTGTGTCCTGAACTCTAACCCTAACCCTAACCCTATGGGCCCATTCACTCTAATGATTCTCATAGACTATAATGGAGAATGGAAAAACATCCAAAATTTTTCCAAATCAAGAGTATACCCTTTAGTGTGATATGAAAGTTTCATCTTATCCGACCCTAAACCAAACCCCAATTTTAACTTGAACGTAAGTGTGTCCTGAACTCTAACCCTAACCCTAACCCTATGGGCCCATTCACTCTAATGATCCTCATAGACTATAATGGAGAATGGAAAAACATCCAAAATTTTTCCAAATCAAGAGTATACCCTTCAGTGTGATATGAGAATTTCATCTTATCCAACCCTAAACCAAACCCCAATTTTAACTTGAACGTAAGTGTGTCCTGAACTCTAACCCTAACCCTAACCCTATGGGCCCATTCACTCTAATGATTCTCATAGACTATAATGGAGAATGGAAAAACATCCAAAATTTTTCCAAATCAAGAGTATACCCTTCAGTGTGATATGAGAATTTCATCTTATCCAACCCTAAACCAAACCCCAGTTTTAACTTGAACGTAAGTGTGTCCTGAACTCTAACCCTAACCCTAACCCTAACCCTATGGGCCCACTCACTCTAATGATTCTCATAGACTATAATGGAGAATGGAAAAACATCCAAAATTTTTCCAAATCAAGAGTATACCCTTCAGTGTGATATGAGAATTTCATCTTATCCAACCCTAAACCAAACCCCAATTTTAAGTTGAACGTAAGTGTGTCCTGAACTCTAACCCTAACCCTAACCCTAACCCTATGGGCCCATTCACACTAATGATTCTCATAGACTATAATGGAGAATAGAAAAACATCCAAATTTTTTCCAAATCAAGACTATACCTATTAGTGTGATATGAAAATTCCATCTTATCCAACCCTAAACCAAACCCCTATTTTAACTTGAACGTAAGTATGTCCTGAACTCTAACCCTAACCCTAACACTATGGGCCCATTCACTCTAATGATTCTCATAGACTATAATGGAGAATGGAAAAACATCCAAAATTTTTCCAAATCAAGAGTATACCCTTTAGTGTGATATGAAAATTTCATCTTATCCAACCCTAAACCAAACCCCAATTTTAACTTGAATGTAAGTGTGTCCTGAACTCTAACCCTAACCCTAACCGTATGGGCCCATTCACTCTAATGATTCTCATAGACTATAATGGAGAATGGAAAAACATCCAAAATTTTTCCAAATCTGGAGTATACCTTTCAATGTGATATGAAAATTTCATCTTATCCAACCCTAAACCAAACCCCAATTTTAACTTGAACGTAAGTGTGTCCTGAACTCTAACCCTAACCCTAACCCTATGGGCCCATTCACTCTAATGATTCTCATAGACTATAATGGAGAATGGAAAAACATCCAAAATTTTTCCAAATCAAGACTATACCTATTAGTGTGATATGATAATTTCATCTTATCCAACCCTAAACCAAACCCCAATTTTAACTTGAACGTAAGTGTGTCCTGAACTCTAACCCTAACCCTAACCGTATGGGCCCATTCACTCTAATGATTCTCATAGACTATAATGGAGAATGGAAAAACATCCAAAATTTTTCCAAATCTGGAGTATACCTTTCAATGTGATATGAAAATTTCATCTTATCCAACCCTAAACCAAACCCCAATTTTAACTTGAACGTAGTTGTGTCCTGAACTCTAACCCTAACCCTAACCCTATGGGCCCATTCACTCTAATGATTCTCATAGACTATAATGGAGAATGGAAAAGCATCCAAAATTTTTCCAAATCAAGAGTATACCCTTCAGTGTGATATGAGAATTTCATCTTATCCAACCCTAAACCAAACCCCAATTTTAAGTTGAACGTAAATGTGTCCTGAACTCTAACCCTAACCCTAACCCTATGGATCCATTCACTCTAATGATTCTCATAGACTATAATGGAGAATGGAAAAACATCCAAAAATTTTCCAAATCAAGAGTATACCCTTTAGTGTGATATGAAAATTTCATCTTTTCCGACCCTAAACCAAACCCCAATTTTAACTTGAACGTAAGTGTGTCCTGAACTCTAACCCTAACCCTAACCCTATGGGCCCATTCACTCTAATGATCCTCATAGACTATAATGGAGAATGGAAAAACATCCAAAATTTTTCCAAATCAAGAGTATACCCTTCAGTGTGATATGAGAATTTCATCTTATCCAACCGTAAACCAAACCCCAATTTTAACTTGAACGTAAGGGTGTCCTGAACTCTAACCCTAACCCTAACCGTAACCCTATGGGCCCATTCACTCTAATGATTCTCATAGACTATAATGGAGAATGGAAAAACATCCAAAATTTTTCCAAATCAAGAGTATACCCTTCAGTGTGATATGAGAATTTCATCTTATCCAACCCTAAACCAAACCCCAATTTTAACTTGAACGTAAGTGTGTCCTGAACTCTAACCCTAACCCTAACCCTATGGGCCCATTCACTCTAATGATTCTCATAGACTATAATGGAGAATGGAAAAACATCCAAAATTTTTCCAAATCAAGAGTATACCCTTCAGTGTGATATGAGAATTTCATCTTATCCAACCCTAAACCAAACCCCAGTTTTAACTTGAACGTAAGTGTGTCCTGAACTCTAACCCTAACCCTAACCCTAACCCTATGGGCCCATTCACTCTAATGATTCTCATAGACTATAATGGAGAATGGAAAAACATCCAAAATTTTTCCAAATCAAGAGTATACCCTTCAGTGTGATATGAGAATTTCATCTTATCCAACCCTAAACCAAACCCCAATTTTAAGTTGAACGTAAGTGTGTCCTGAACTCTAACCCTAACCCTAACCCTAACCCTATGGGCCCATTCACACTAATGATTCTCCTAGACTATAATGGAGAATAGAAAAACATCCAAATTTTTGACAAATCAAGACTATACCTATTAGTGTGATATGAAAATTCCATCTTATCCAACCCTAAACCAAACCCCTATTTTAACTTGAACGTAAGTGTGTCCTGAACTCTAACCCTAACCCTAACACTATGGGCCCATTCACTCTCATGATTCTCCTAGACTATAAGGGAGAATAGAAAAACATCCAAAATTTTTCCAAATCAAGAGTATACCCTTCAGTGTGATATGAGAATTTCATCTTATCCAACCCTAAACCAAACCCCAATTTTAAGTTGAACGTAAGTGTGTCCTGAACTCTAACCCTAACCCTAACCCTAACCCTACGGGCCCATTCACTCTAATGATTCTCATAGACTATAATGGAGAATAGAAAAACATCCAAATTTTTTCCAAATCAAGACTATACCTATTAGTGTGATATGAAAATTCCATCTTATCCAACCCTAAACCAAACCCCTATTTTAACTTGAACGTAAGTATGTCCTGAACTCTAACCCTAACCCTAACACTATGGGCCCATTCACTCTAATGATTCTCATAGACTATAATGGAGAATGGAAAAACATCCAAAATTTTTCCAAATCAAGAGTATACCCTTTAGTGTGATATGAAAATTTCATCTTATCCAACCCTAAACCAAACCCCAATTTTAACTTGAATGTAAGTGTGTCCTGAACTCTAACCCTAACCCTAACCCTAACCCTATGGGCCCATTCACTATAATGATTCTCATAGACTATAATGGAGAATGGAAAAACATCCAAAATTTTCCCAAATCAAGAGTATACCCTTCAGTGTGATATGAGAATTTCATCTTATCCAACCCTAAACCAAACCCCAATTTTAACTTGAACGTAAGTGTGTCCTGAACTCTAACCCTAACCCTAACCGTATGGGCCCATTCACTCTAATGATTCTCATAGACTATAATGGAGAATGGAAAAACATCCAAAATTTTTCCAAATCTGGAGTATACCTTTCAATGTGATATGAAAATTTCATCTTATCCAACCCTAAACCAAACCCCAATTTTAACTTGAACGTAGTTGTGTCCTGAACTCTAACCCTAACCATTAGTGTTATGGGCCCTATGGGCCCATTCACTCTAATGATTCTCATAGACTATAATGGAGAATGGAAAAGCATCCAAAATTTTTCCAAATCAAGAGTATACCCTTCAGTGTGATATGAGAATTTCATCTTATCCAACCCTAAACCAAACCCCAATTTTAAGTTGAACGTAAATGTGTCCTGAACTCTAACCCTAACCCTAACCCTATGGATCCATTCACTCTAATGATTCTCATAGACTATAATGGAGAATGGAAAAACATCCAAAAATTTTCCAAATCAAGAGTATACCCTTTAGTGTGATATGAAAATTTCATCTTATCCGACCCTAAACCAAACCCCAATTTTAACTTGAACGTAAGTGTGTCCTGAACTCTAACCCTAACCCTAACCCTATGGGCCCATTCACTCTAATGATCCTCATAGACTATAATGGAGAATGGAAAAACATCCAAAATTTTTCCAAATCAAGAGTATACCCTTCAGTGTGATATGAGAATTTCATCTTATCCAACCGTAAACCAAACCCCAATTTTAACTTGAACGTAAGGGTGTTCTGAACTCTAACCCTAACCCTAACCGTAACCCTATGGGCCCATTCACTCTAATGATTCTCATAGACTATAAGGGAGAATGGAAAAACATCCAAAATTTTTCCAAATCAAGAGTATACCCTTCAGTGTGATATGAGAATTTCATCTTATCCAACCCTAAACCAAACCCCAATTTTAACTTGAACGTAAGTGTGTCCTGAACTCTAACCCTAACCCTAACCCTATGGGCCCATTCACTCTAATGATTCTCATAGACTATAATGGAGAATGGAAAAACATCCAAAATTTTTCCAAATCAAGAGTATACCCTTCAGTGTGATATGAGAATTTCATCTTATCCAACCCTAAACCAAACCCCAGTTTTAACTTGAACGTAAGTGTGTCCTGAACTCTAACCCTAACCCTAACCCTAACCCTAACCCTATGGGCCCATTCACTCTAATGATTCTCATAGACTATAATGGAGAATGGAAAAACATCCAAAATTTTTCCAAATCAAGAGTATACCCTTCAGTGTGATATGAGAATTTCATCTTATCCAACCCTAAACCAAACCCCAATTTTAAGTTGAACGTAAGTGTGTCCTGAACTCTAACCCTAACCCTAACCCTAACCCTATGGGCCCATTCACACTAATGATTCTCCTAGACTATAATGGAGAATAGAAAAACATCCAAATTTTTGACAAATCAAGACTATACCTATTAGTGTGATATGAAAATTCCATCTTATCCAACCCTAAACCAAACCCCTATTTTAACTTGAACGTAAGTGTGTCCTGAACTCTAACCCTAACCCTAACACTATGGGCCCATTCACTCTCATGATTCTCCTAGACTATAAGGGAGAATAGAAAAACATCCAAAATTTTTCCAAATCAAGAGTATACCCTTCAGTGTGATATGAGAATTTCATCTTATCCAACCCTAAACCAAACCCCAATTTTAAGTTGAACGTAAGTGTGTCCTGAACTCTAACCCTAACCCTAACCCTAACCCTATGGGCCCATTCACTCTAATGATTCTCATAGACTATAATGGAGAATGGAAAAACATCCAAAATTTTTCCAAATCAAGAGTATACCCTTCGGTGTCATATGAGAATTTCATCTTATCCAACCCTAAACCAAACCCCAATTTTAACTTGAACGTAAGGGTGTCCTGAACTCTAACCCTAACCCTAAACCTAACCCTATGGGCCCATTCACTCTAATGATTCTCATAGACTATAATGGAGAATGGAAAAACATCCAAAATTTTTCCAAATCAAGAGTATACCCTTCAGTGTGATTTGAGAATTTCATCTTATCCAACCCTAAACCAAACCCCAATTTTAACTTGAACGTAAGCGTGTCCTGAACTCTAACCCTAACCCTAACCGTATGGGCCCATTCACTCTAATGATTCTCATAGACTATAATGGAGAATGGAAAAACATCCAAAATTTTTCCAAATCTGGAGTATACCTTTCAATGTGATATGAAAATTTCATCTTATCCAACCCTAAACCAAACCGCAATTTTAACTTGAACGTAAGTGTGTCCTGAACTCTACCCTAACCCTATGGGCCCATTCACTCTAATGATTCTCATAGACTATAATGGAGAATGGAAAAACATCCAAAATTTTTCAAAATCAAGAGTATACCCTTCAGTGTGATATGAGAATTTCATCTTATCCAACCCTAAACCAAACCCCAATTTTAAGTTGAACGTAAGTGTGTCCTGAACTCTAACCCTAACCCTAACCCTAACCCTAATCCTATGGGCCCATTCACTCTAATGATTCTCATAGACTATAATGGAGAATGGAAAAACATCCAAAATTTTTCCAAATCAAGACTATACCTATTAGTGTGATATGAGAATTTCATCTTACCCAACCCTAAACCAAACCCCAATTTTAACTTGAACATAAGTGTGTCCTGAACCCTAACCCTAAGCCTATGGGCCCATTCACTCTAATGATTCTCATAGACTATAATGGAGAATGGAAAAACATCCAAAATTTTTCCAAATCAAGAGTATACCCTTCAGTGTGATATGAGAATTTCATCTTATCCAACCCTAAACCAAACCCCAATTTTAAGTTGAACGTAAGTGTGTCCTGAACTCTAACCCTAACCCTAACCCTAACCCTATGGGCCCATTCACACTAATGATTCTCCTAGACTATAATGGAGAATAGAAAAACATCCAAATTTTTGACAAATCAAGACTATACCTATTAGTGTGATATGAAAATTCCATCTTATCCAACCCTAAACCAAACCCCTATTTTAACTTGAACGTAAGTGTGTCCTGAACTCTAACCCTAACCCTAACACTATGGGCCCATTCACTCTCATGATTCTCCTAGACTATAAGGGAGAATAGAAAAACATCCAAAATTTTTCCAAATCAAGAGTATACCCTTCAGTGTGATATGAGAATTTCATCTTATCCAACCCTAAACCAAACCCCAATTTTAAGTTGAACGTAAGTGTGTCCTGAACTCTAACCCTAACCCTAACCCTAACCCTATGGGCCCATTCACTCTAATGATTCTCATAGACTATAATGGAGAATGGAAAAACATCCAAAATTTTTCCAAATCAAGAGTATACCCTTCGGTGTCATATGAGAATTTCATCTTATCCAACCCTAAACCAAACCCCAATTTTAACTTGAACGTAAGGGTGTCCTGAACTCTAACTCTAACCCTAAACCTAACCCTATGGGCCCATTCACTCTAATGATTCTCATAGACTATAATGGAGAATGGAAAAACATCCAAAATTTTTCCAAATCAAGAGTATACCCTTCAGTGTGATTTGAGAATTTCATCTTATCCAACCCTAAACCAAACCCCAATTTTAACTTGAACGTAAGCGTGTCCTGAACTCTAACCCTAACCCTAACCGTATGGGCCCATTCACTCTAATGATTCTCATAGACTATAATGGAGAATGGAAAAACATCCAAAATTTTTCCAAATCTGGAGTATACCTTTCAATGTGATATGAAAATTTCATCTTATCCAACCCTAAACCAAACCGCAATTTTAACTTGAACGTAAGTGTGTCCTGAACTCTACCCTAACCCTATGGGCCCATTCACTCTAATGATTCTCATAGACTATAATGGAGAATGGAAAAACATCCAAAATTTTTCAAAATCAAGAGTATACCCTTCAGTGTGATATGAGAATTTCATCTTATCCAACCCTAAACCAAACCCCAATTTTAAGTTGAACGTAAGTGTGTCCTGAACTCTAACCCTAACCCTAACCCTAACCCTAATCCTATGGGCCCATTCACTCTAATGATTCTCATAGACTATAATGGAGAATGGAAAAACATCCAAAATTTTTCCAAATCAAGACTATACCTATTAGTGTGATATGAGAATTTCATCTTACCCAACCCTAAACCAAACCCCAATTTTAACTTGAACATAAGTGTGTCCTGAACCCTAACCCTAAGCCTATGGGCCCATTCACTCTAATGATTCTCATAGACTATAATGGAGAATGGAAAAACATCCAAAATTTTTCCAAATCAAGAGTACACCCTTCAGTGTGATATGAGAATTTCATCTTATCCAACCCTAAACCAAACCCCAATTTTAACTTGAACGTAAGGGTGTCCTGAACTCTAACCCTAACCCTAACCCTAACCCTAACCCTAACCCTATGGGCCCATTCACTCTAATGATTCTCATAGACTATAATGGAGAATGGAAAAACATCCAAAATTTTTCCAAATCAAGAGTATACCTTTCAGAGTGAAATGAGAATTTCATCTTATCCAACCCTAAACCAAACCCCAATTTTAACTTGAACGTAAGTGAGTCCTGAACTCTAACCCTAACCCTAACCCTAACCCTATGGGCCCATTCACTCTAATGATTCTCATAGACTATAATGGAGAATGGAAAAACATCCAAAATTTTTCCAAATCAAGACTATACCTATTTGTGTGATATGAAAATTTCATCTTATCCAACCCTAAACCAAACCCCAATTTTAACTTGAACGTAAGTGTGTCCTGAACTCTAACCCTAACCCTAACCCTAACCCTATGGGCCCATTCACTCTAATGATTCTCATAGACTATAATGGAGAATGGAAAAACATCCAAAATTTTTCCAAATCAAGAGTATACCCTTCAGTGTGATATGAGAATTTCATCTTATCCAACCCTAAACCAAACCCCAGTTTTAACTTGAACGTAAGTGTGTCCTGAACTCTAACCCTAACCCTAACCCTAACCCTATGGGCCCATTCACTCTAATGATTCTCATAGACTATAATGGAGAATGGAAAAACATCCAAATTTTTTCCAAATCAAGAGTATACCCTTCAGTGTGATATGAGAATTTCATCTTATCCAACCCTAAACCAAACCCCAATTCTAACTTGAACGTAAGTGTGTCCTGAACTCTAACCCAAACCCCAACCCTAACCCTATGGGCCCATTCACTCTAATGATTCTCCTAGACTATAATGGAGCATGGAAAAACATCCAAAATTTTTCCAAATCTGGAGTATACCTTTCAATGTGATATGAAAATTTCATCTTATCCAACCCTAAACCAAACCCCAATTTTAACTTGAACGTAGTTGTGTCCTGAACTCTAACCCTAACCCTAACCCTATGGGCCCATTCACTCTAATGATTCTCATAGACTATAATGGAGAATGGAAAAGCATCCAAAATTTTTCCAAATCAAGAGTATACCCTTCAGTGTGATATGAGAATTTCATCTTATCCAACCCTAAACCAAACCCCAATTTTAAGTTGAACGTAAGTGTGTCCTGAACTCTAACCCTAACCCTATGGGCCCATTCACTCTAATGATTCTCATAGACTATAATGGAGAATGGAAAAACATCCAAAATTTTTCCAAATCAAGAGTATACCCTTTAGTGTGATATGAAAGTTTCATCTTATCCGACCCTAAACCAAACCCCAATTTTAACTTGAACGTAAGTGTGTCCTGAACTCTAACCCTAACCCTAACCCTATGGGCCCATTCACTCTAATGATCCTCATAGACTATAATGGAGAATGGAAAAACATCCAAAATTTTTCCAAATCAAGAGTATACCCTTCAGTGTGATATGAGAATTTCATCTTATCCAACCCTAAACCAAACCCCAATTTTAACTTGAACGTAAGGGTGTCCTGAACTCTAACCCTAACCGTAACCCTATGGGTCCATTCACTCTAATGATTCTCATAGACTATAATGGAGAATGGAAAAACATCCAAAATTTTTCCAAATCAAGAGTATACCCTTCAGTGTGATATGAGAATTTCATCTTATCCAACCCTAAACCAAACCCCAATTTTAACTTGAACGTAAGTGTGTCCTGAACTCTAACCCTAACCCTAACCCTATGGGCCCATTCACTCTAATGATTCTCATAGACTATAATGGAGAATGGAAAAACATCCAAAATTTTTCCAAATCAAGAGTATACCCTTCAGTGTGATATGAGAATTTCATCTTATCCAACCCTAAACCAAACCCCAGTTTTAACTTGAACGTAAGTGTGTCCTGAACTCTAACCCTAACCCTAACCCTAACCCTATGGGCCCACTCACTCTAATGATTCTCATAGACTATAATGGAGAATGGAAAAACATCCAAAATTTTTCCAAATCAAGAGTATACCCTTCAGTGTGATATGAGAATTTCATCTTATCCAACCCTAAACCAAACCCCAATTTTAAGTTGAACGTAAGTGTGTCCTGAACTCTAACCCTAACCCTAACCCTAACCCTATGGGCCCATTCACACTAATGATTCTCATAGACTATAATGGAGAATAGAAAAACATCCAAATTTTTTCCAAATCAAGACTATACCTATTAGTGTGATATGAAAATTCCATCTTATCCAACCCTAAACCAAACCCCTATTTTAACTTGAACGTAAGTATGTCCTGAACTCTAACCCTAACCCTAACACTATGGGCCCATTCACTCTAATGATTCTCATAGACTATAATGGAGAATGGAAAAACATCCAAAATTTTTCCAAATCAAGAGTATACCCTTTAGTGTGATATGAAAATTTCATCTTATCCAACCCTAAACCAAACCCCAATTTTAACTTGAATGTAAGTGTGTCCTGAACTCTAACCCTAACCCTAACCCTAACCCTATGGGCCCATTCACTCTAATGATTCTCATAGACTATAATGGAGAATGGAAAAACATCCAAAATTTTTCCAAATCAAGAGTATACCCTTCAGTGTGATATGAGAATTTCATCTTATCCAACCCTAAACCAAACCCCAATTTTAACTTGAACGTAAGTGTGTCCTGAACTCTAACCCTAACCCTAACCGTATGGGCCCATTCACTCTAATGATTCTCATAGACTATAATGGAGAATGGAAAAACATCCAAAATTTTTCCAAATCTGGAGTATACCTTTCAATGTGATATGAAAATTTCATCTTATCCAACCCTAAACCAAACCCCAATTTTAACTTGAACGTAAGTGTGTCCTGAACTCTAACCCTAACCCTAACCCTATGGGCCCATTCACTCTAATGATTCTCATAGACTATAATGGAGAATGGAAAAACATCCAAAATTTTTCCAAATCAAGACTATACCTATTAGTGTGATATGATAATTTCATCTTATCCAACCCTAAACCAAACCCCAATTTTAACTTGAACGTAAGTGTGTCCTGAACTCTAACCCTAACCCTAACCCTATGGGCCCATTCACTCTAATGATTCTCATAGACTATAATGGAGAATGGAAAAACATCCAAAATTTTTCCAAATCAAGAGTATACCCTTCAGTGTGATATGAGAATTTCATCTTATCCAACCCTAAACCAAACCCCAATTTTAACTTGAACGTAAGTGTGTCCTGAACTCTAACCCTAACCCTAACCCTAACCCTATGGGCCCATTCACTCTAATGATTCTCATAGACTATAATGGAGAATGGAAAAACATCCAAAATTTTTCCAAATCAAGAGTATACCCTTCAGTGTGATATGAGAATTTCATCTTATCCAACCCTAAACCAAACCCCAGTTTTAACTTGAACGTAAGTGTGTCCTGAACTCTAACCCTAACCCTAACCCTAACCCTATGGGCCCATTCACTCTAATGATTCTCATAGACTATAATGAAGAATGGAAAAACATCCAAAATTTTTCCAAATCAAGAGTATACCCTTCAGTGTGATATGAGAATTTCATCTTATCCAACCCTAAACCAAACCCCAGTTTTAACTTGAACGTAAGTGTGTCCTGAACTCTAACCCTAACCCTAACCCTATGGGCCCATTCACTCTAATGATTCTCATAGACTATAATGGAGAATGGAAAAACATCCAAAATTTTTCCAAATCAAGAGTATACCCTTCAGTGTGATATGAGAATTTCATCTTATCCAACCCTAAACCAAACCCCAATTTTAACTTGAACGTAAGTGTGTCCTGAACTCTAACCCTAACCCTAACCCTAACCCTATGGGCCCATTCACTCTAATGATTCTCATAGACTATAATGGAGAATGGAAAAACATCCAAAATTTTTCCAAATCAAGAGTATACCCTTCAGTGTGATATGAGAATTTCATCTTATCCAACCCTAAACCAAACCCCAGTTTTAACTTGAACGTAAGTGTGTCCTGAACTCTAACCCTAACCCTAACCCTATGGGCCCATTCACTCTAATGATTCTCATAGACTATAATGGAGAATGGAAAAACATCCAAAATTTTTCCAAATCAAGAGTATACCCTTCAGTGTGATATGAGAATTTCATCTTATCCAACCCTAAACCAAACCCCAATTTTAAGTTGAACGTAAGTGTGTCCTGAACTCTAACCCTAACCCTAACCCTAACCCTAACCCTAACCCTAACCCTACGGGCCCATTCTCTCTAATGATTCTCATAGACTATAATGGAGAATAGAAAAACATCCAATTTTTTTCCAAATCAAGACTATACCTATTAGTGTGATATGAAAATTCCATCTTATCCAACCCTAAACCAAACCCCTATTTTAACTTGAACGTAAGTATGTCCTGAACTCTAACCCTAACCCTAACACTATGGGCCCATTCACTCTAATGATTCTCATAGACTATAATGGAGAATGGAAAAACATCCAAAATTTTTCCAAATCAAGAGTATACCCTTTAGTGTGATATGAAAATTTCATCTTATCCAACCCTAAACCAAACCGCTATTTTAACTTGAATGTAAGTGTGTCCTGAACTCTAACCCTAACCCTAACCCTAACCCTATGGGCCCATTCACTCTAATGATTCTCATAGACTATAATGGAGAATGGAAAAACATCCAAAATTTTTCCAAATCAAGAGTATACCCTTCAGTGTGATATGAGAATTTCATCTTATCCAACCCTAAACCAAACCCCAATTTTAACTTGATCGTAAGTGTGTCCTGAACTCTAACCCTAACCCTAACCGTATGGGCCCATTCACTCTAATGATTATCATAGACTATAATGGAGAATGGAAAAACATCCAAAATTTTTCCAAATCTGGAGTATACCTTTCAATGTGATATGAAAATTTCATCTTATCCAACCCTAAACCAAACCCCAATTTTAACTTGAACGTAAGTGTGTCCTGAACTCTAACCCTAACCCTAACCCTATGGGCCCATTCACTCTTATGATTCTCATAGACTATAATGGAGAATGGAAAAACATCCAAAATTTTTCCAAATCAAGAGTATACCCTTCAGTGTGATATGAGAATTTCATCTTATCCAACCCTAAACCAAACCCCAATTTTAACTTGAACGTAAGTGTGTCCTGAACTCTAACCCTAACCCTAACCCTAACCCTATGGGCCCATTCACTCTAATGATTCTCATAGACTATAATGGAGAATGGAAAAACATCCAAAATTTTTCCAAATCAAGAGTATACCCTTCAGTGTGATATGAGAATTTCATCTTATCCAACCCTAAACCAAACCCCAGTTTTAACTTGAACGTAAGTGTGTCCTGAACTCTAACCCTAACCCTAACCCTAACCCTATGGGCCCATTCACTCTAATGATTCTCATAGACTATAATGGAGAATGGAAAAACATCCAAAATTTTTCCAAATCAAGACTATACCTATTAGTGTGATATGATAATTTCATCTTATCCAACCCTAAACCAAACCCCAATTTTAACTTGAACGTAAGTGTGTCCTGAACTCTAACCCTAACCCTAACCCTATGGGCCCATTCACTCTAATGATTCTCATAGACTATAATGGAGAATGGAAAAACATCCAAAATTTTTCCAAATCAAGAGTATACCCTTCAGTGTGATATGAGAATTTCATCTTATCCAACCCTAAACCAAACCCCAATTTTAACTTGAACGTAAGTGTGTCCTGAACTCTAACCCTAACCCTAACCCTAACCCTATGGGCCCATTCACTCTAATGATTCTCATAGACTATAATGGAGAATGGAAAAACATCCAAAATTTTTCCAAATCAAGAGTATACCCTTTAGTGTGATATGAAAATTTCATCTTATCCAACCCTAAACCAAACCCCAATTCTAAATTGAATGTAAGTGTGTCCTGAACTCTAACCCTAACCCTAACCCTAACCCTATGGGCCCATTCACTCTAATGATTCTCATAGACTATAATGGAGAATGGAAAAACATCCAAAATTTTTCCAAATCAAGAGTATACCCTTCAGTGTGATATGAGAATTTCATCTTATCCAACCCTAAACCAAACCCCAATTTTAACTTGAACGTAAGTGTGTCCTGAACTCTAACCCTAACCCTAACCGTATGGGCCCATTCACTCTAATGATTCTCATAGACTATAATGGAGAATGGAAAAACATCCAAAATTTTTCCAAATCTGGAGTATACCTTTCAATGTGATATGAAAATTTCATCTTATCCAACCCTAAACCAAACCCCAATTTTAACTTGAACGTAAGTGTGTCCTGAACTCTAACCCTAACCCTAACCCTATGGGCCCATTCACTCTAATGATTCTCATAGACTATAATGGAGAATGGAAAAACATCCAAAATTTTTCCAAATCAAGAGTATACCCTTCAGTGTGATATGAGAATTTCATCTTATCCAACCCTAAACCAAACCCCAATTTTAACTTGAACGTAAGTGTGTCCTGAACTCTAACCCTAACCCTAACCGTATGGGCCCATTCACTCTAATGATTCTCATAGACTATAATGGAGAATGGAAAAACATCCAAAATTTTTCCAAATCTGGAGTATACCTTTCAATGTGATATGAAAATTTCATCTTATCCAACCCTAAACCAAACCCCAATTTTAACTTGAACGTAAGTGTGTCCTGAACTCTAACCCTAACCCTAACCCTATGGGCCCATTCACTCTAATGATTCTCATAGACTATAATGGAGAATGGAAAAACATCCAAAATTTTTCCAAATCAAGAGTATACCCTTCAGTGTGATATGAGAATTTCATCTTATCCAACCCTAAACCAAACCCCAATTTTAAGTTGAACGTAAGTGTGTCCTGAACTCTAACCTTAACCCTAACCCTATGGGCCCATTCACTCTAATGATTCTCATAGACTATAATGGAGAATGGAAAAACATCCAAAATTTTTCCAAATCAAGACTATACCTATTAGTGTGATATGAAAATTTCATCTTATCCAACCCTAAACCAAACCCCAATTTTAACTTGAACGTAAGTGTGTCCTGAACTCTAACCCTAACCCTAACCCTATGGGCCCATTCACTCTAATGATTCTCATAGACTATAATGGAGAATGGAAAAACATCCAAAATTTTTCCAAATCAAGAGTATACCCTTCAGTGTGATATGAGAATTTCATCTTATCCAACCCTAAACCAAACCCCAATTTTAAGTTGAACGTAAGTGTGTCCTGAACTCTAACCCTATCCCTAACCCTAACCCTATGGGCCCATTCACTCTAATGATTCTCATAGACTATAATGGAGAATGGAAAAACATCCAAAATTTTTCCAAATCAAGAGTATACCCTTTAGTGTGATATGAAAATTTCATCTTATCCAACCCTAAACCAAACCCCAATTCTAAATTGAATGTAAGTGTGTCCTGAACTCTAACCCTAACCCTAACCCTATGGGCCCATTCACTCTAATGATTCTCATAGACTATAATGGAGAATGGAAAAACATCCAAAATTTTTCCAAATCAAGAGTATACCCTTCAGTGTGATATGAGAATTTCATCTTATCCAACCCTAAACCAAACCCCAATTTTAACTTGAACGTAAGTGTGTCCTGAACTCTAACCCTAACCCTAACCCTATGGGCCCATTCACTCTAATGATTCTCATAGACTATAATGGAGAATGGAAAAACATCCAAAATTTTTCCAAATCAAGAGTATACCTTTCAATGTGATATGAAAATTTCATCTTATCCAACCCTAAACCAAACCCCAATTTTAACTTGAACGTAAGTGTGTCCTGAACTCTAACCCTAACCCTAACCCTATGGGCCCATTCACTCTAATGATTCTCATAGACTATAATGGAGAATGGAAAAACATCCAAAATTTTTCCAAATCAAGAGTATACCCTTCAGTGTGATATGAGAATTTCATCTTATCCAACCCTAAACCAAACCCCAATTTTAACTTGAACGTAAGTGTGTCCTGAACTCTAACCCTAACCCTAACCCTATGGGCCCATTCACTCTAATGATTCTCATAGACTATAATGGAGAATGGAAAAACATCCAAAATTTTTCCAAATCAAGACTATACCTATTAGTGTGATATGATAATTTCATCTTATCCAACCCTAAACCAAACCCCAATTTTAACTTGAACGTAAGTGTGTCCTGAACTCTAACCCTAACCCTAACCCTATGGGCCCATTCACTCTAATGATTCTCATAGACTATAATGGAGAATGGAAAAACATCCAAAATTTTTCCAAATCAAGAGTATACCCTTCAGTGTGATATGAGAATTTCATCTTATCCAACCCTAAACCAAACCCCAATTTTAACTTGAACGTAAGTGTGTCCTGAACTCTAACCCTAACCCTAACCGTATGGGCCCATTCACTCTAATGATTCTCATAGACTATAATGGAGAATGGAAAAACATCCAAAATTTTTCCAAATCTGGAGTATACCTTTCAATGTGATATGAAAATTTCATCTTATCCAACCCTAAACCAAACCCCAATTTTAACTTGAACGTAAGTGTGTCCTGAACTCTAACCCTAACCCTAACCCTATGGGCCCATTCACTCTAATGATTCTCATAGACTATAATGGAGAATGGAAAAACATCCAAAATTTTTCCAAATCAAGAGTATACCCTTCAGTGTGATATGAGAATTTCATCTTATCCAACCCTAAACCAAACCCCAATTTTAAGTTGAACGTAAGTGTGTCCTGAACTCTAACCCTAACCCTAACCCTAATCCTATGGGCCCATTCACTCTAATGATTCTCATAGACTATAATGGAGAATGGAAAAACATCCAAAATTTTTCCAAATCAAGACTATACCTATTAGTGTGATATGAGAATTTCATCTTACCCAACCCTAAACCAAACCCCAATTTTAACTTGAACATAAGTGTGTCCTGAACCCTAACCCTAACCCTATGGGCCCATTCACTCTAATGATTCTCATAGACTATAATGGAGAATGGAAAAACATCCAAAATTTTTCCAAATCAAGAGTACACCCTTCAGTGTGATATGAGAATTTCATCTTATCCAACCCTAAACCAAACCCCAATTTTAACTTGAACGTAAGGGTGTCCTGAACTCTAACCCTAACCCTAACCCTAACCCTAACCCTAACCCTATGGGCCCATTCACTCTAATGATTCTCATAGACTATAATGGAGAATGTAAAAACATCCAAAATTTTTCCAAATCAAGAGTATACCTTTCAGAGTGAAATGAGAATTTCATCTTATCCAACCCTAAACCAAACCCCAATTTTAACTTGAACGTAAGTGAGTCCTGAACTCTAACCCTAACCCTAACCCTAACCCTATGGGCCCATTCACTCTAATGATTCTCATAGACTATAATGGAGAATGGAAAAACATCCAAAATTTTTCCAAATCTAGACTATACCTATTTGTGTGATATGAAAATTTCATCTTATCCAACCCTAAACCAAACCCCAATTTTAACTTGAACGTAAGTGTGTCCTGAACTCTAACCCTAACCCTAACCCTAACCCTAACCCTATGGGCCCATTCACTCTAATGATTCTCATAGACTATAATGGAGAATGGAAAAACATCCAAAATTTTTCCAAATCAAGAGTATACCCTTCAGTGTGATATGAGAATTTCATCTTATCCAACCCTAAACCAAACCCCAGTTTTAACTTGAACGTAAGTGTGTCCTGAACTCTAACCCTAACCCTAACCCTAACCCTATGGGCCCATTCACTCTAATGATTCTCATAGACTATAATGGAGAATGGAAAAACATCCAAATTTTTTCCAAATCAAGAGTATACCCTTCAGTGTGATATGAGAATTTCATCTTATCCAACCCTAAACCAAACCCCAATTCTAACTTGAACGTAAGTGTGTCCTGAACTCTAACCCAAACCCCAACCCTAACCCTATGGGCCCATTCACTCTAATGATTCTCCTAGACTATAATGGAGCATGGAAAAACATCCAAAATTTTTCCAAATCTGGAGTATACCTTTCAATGTGATATGAAAATTTCATCTTATCCAACCCTAAACCAAACCCCAATTTTAACTTGAACGTAAGTGTGTCCTGAACTCTAACCCTAACCCTAACCCTATGGGCCCATTCACTCTAATGATTCTCATAGACTATAATGGAGAATGGAAAAGCATCCAAAATTTTTCCAAATCAAGAGTATACCCTTCAGTGTGATATGAGAATTTCATCTTATCCAACCCTAAACCAAACCCCAATTTTAAGTTGAACGTAAGTGTGTCCTGAACTCTAACCCTAACCCTAACCCTATGGGCCCATTCACTCTAATGATTCTCATAGACTATAATGGAGAATGGAAAAACATCCAAAATTTTTCCAAATCTGGAGTATACCCTTTAGTGTGATATGAAAGTTTCATCTTATCCGACCCTAAACCAAACCCCAATTTTAACTTGAACGTAAGTGTGTCCTGAACTCTAACCCTAACCCTAACCCTATGGGCCCATTCACTCTAATGATCCTCATAGACTATAATGGAGAATGGAAAAACATCCAAAATTTTTCCAAATCAAGAGTATACCCTTCAGTGTGATATGAGAATTTCATCTTATCCAACCCTAAACCAAACCCCAATTTTAACTTGAACGTAAGGGTGTCCTGAACTCTAACCCTAACCGTAACCCTATGGGTCCATTCACTCTAATGATTCTCATAGACTATAATGGAGAATGGAAAAACATCCAAAATTTTTCCAAATCAAGAGTATACCCTTCAGTGTGATATGAGAATTTCATCTTATCCAACCCTAAACCAAACCCCAATTTTAACTTGAACGTAAGTGTGTCCTGAACTCTAACCCTAACCCTAACCCTATGGGCCCATTCACTCTAATGATTCTCATAGACTATAATGGAGAATGGAAAAACATCCAAAATTTTTCCAAATCAAGAGTATACCCTTCAGTGTGATATGAGAATTTCATCTTATCCAACCCTAAACCAAACCCCAGTTTTAACTTGAACGTAAGTGTGTCCTGAACTCTAACCCTAACCCTAACCCTAACCCTATGGGCCCACTCACTCTAATGATTCTCATAGACTATAATGGAGAATGGAAAAACATCCAAAATTTTTCCAAATCAAGAGTATACCCTTCAGTGTGATATGAGAATTTCATCTTATCCAACCCTAAACCAAACCCCAATTTTAAGTTGAACGTAAGTGTGTCCTGAACTCTAACCCTAACCCTAACCCTAACCCTATGGGCCCATTCACACTAATGATTCTCATAGACTATAATGGAGAATAGAAAAACATCCAAATTTTTTCCAAATCAAGACTATACCTATTAGTGTGATATGAAAATTCCATCTTATCCAACCCTAAACCAAACCCCTATTTTAACTTGAACGTAAGTATGTCCTGAACTCTAACCCTAACCCTAACACTATGGGCCCATTCACTCTAATGATTCTCATAGACTATAATGGAGAATGGAAAAACATCCAAAATTTTTCCAAATCAAGAGTATACCCTTTAGTGTGATATGAAAATTTCATCTTATCCAACCCTAAACCAAACCCCAATTTTAACTTGAATGTAAGTGTGTCCTGAACTCTAACCCTAACCCTAACCCTAACCCTAACCCTATGGGCCCATTCACTCTAATGATTCTCATAGACTATAATGGAGAATGGAAAAACATCCAAAATTTTTCCAAATCAAGAGTATACCCTTCAGTGTGATATGAGAATTTCATCTTATCCAACCCTAAACCAAACCCCAATTTTAACTTGAACGTAAGTGTGTCCTGAACTCTAACCCTAACCCTAACCGTATGGGCCCATTCACTCTAATGATCCTCATAGACTATAATGGAGAATGGAAAAACATCCAAAATTTTTCCAAATCAAGAGTATACCCTTCAGTGTGATATGAGAATTTCATATTATCCAACCCTAAACCAAACCCCAATTTTAACTTGAACGTAAGGGTGTCCTGAACTCTAACCCTAACCCTAACCGTAACCCTATGGGCCCATTCACTCTAATGATTCTCATAGACTATAATGGAGAATGGAAAAACATCCAAAATTTTTCCAAATCAAGAGTATACCCTTCAGTGTGATATAAGAATTTCATCTTATCCAACCCTAAACCAAACCCCAATTTTAACTTGAACGTAAGTGTGTCCTGAACTCTAACCCTAACCCTAACCCTATGGGCCCATTCACTCTAATGATTCTCATAGACTATAATGGAGAATGGAAAAACATCCAAAATTTTTCCAAATCAAGAGTATACCCTTCAGTGTGATATGAGAATTTCATCTTATCCAACCCTAAACCAAACCCCAGTTTTAACTTGAACGTAAGTGTGTCCTGAACTCTAACCCTAACCCTAACCCTAACCCTATGGGCCCATTCACTCTAATGATTCTCATAGACTATAATGGAGAATGGAAAAACATCCAAATTTTTTCCAAATCAAGAGTATACCCTTCAGTGTGATATGAGAATTTCATCTTATCCAACCCTAAACCAAACCCCAATTTTAAGTTGAACGTAAGTGTGTCCTGAACTCTAACCCTAACCCTAACCCTATGGGCCCATTCACACTAATGATTCTCCTAGACTATAATGGAGAATAGAAAAACATCCAAATTTTTTCCAAATCAAGACTATACCTATTAGTGTGATATGAAAATTCCATCTTATCCAACCCTAAACCAAACCCCTATTTTAACTTGAACGTAAGTGTGTCCTGAACTCTAACCCTAACCCTAACACTATGGGCCCATTCACTCTCATGATTCTCCTAGACTATAATGGAGAATAGAAAAACATCCAAAATTTTTCCAAATCAAGATTATACCCTTCAGTGTGTTATGAGAATTTCATCTTATCCAACCCTAAACCAAACCCCAATTTTAAGTTGAACGTAAGTGTGTCCTGAACTCTAACCCTAACCCTAACCCTAACCCTATGGGCCCATTCACTCTAATGATTCTCATAGACTATAATGGAGAATGGAAAAACATCCAAAATTTTTCCAAATCAAGACTATACCTATTAGTGTGATATGAAAATTCCATCTTATCCAACCCTAAACCAAACCCCTATTTTAACTTGAACGTAAGTATGTCCTGAACTCTAACCCTAACCCTAACACTATGGGCCCATTCACTCTAATGATTCTCATAGACTATAATGGAGAATGGAAAAACATCCAAAATTTTTCCAAATCAAGAGTATACCCTTCAGTGTGATATGAGAATTTCATCTTATCCAACCCTAAACCAAACCCCAATTTTAACTTGAACGTAAGCGTGTCCTGAACTCTAACCCTAACCCTAACCGTATGGGCCCATTCACTCTCATGATTCTCATAGACTATAATGGAGAATGGAAAAACATCCAAAATTTTTCCAAATCTGGAGTATACCTTTCAATGTGATATGAAAATTTCATCTTATCCAACCCTAAACCAAACCCCAATTTTAACTTGAACGTAAGTGTGTCCTGAACTCTACCCTAACCCTAACCCTATGGGCCCATTCACTCTAATGATTCTCATAGACTATAATGGAGAATGGAAAAACATCCAAAATTTTTCCAAATCAAGAGTATACCCTTCAGTGTGATATGAGAATTTCATCTTATCCAACCCTAAACCAAACCCCAATTTTAAGTTGAACGTAAGTGTGTCCTGAACTCTAACCCTAACCCTAACCCTAATCCTATGGGCCCATTCACTCTAATGATTCTCATAGACTATAATGGAGAATGGAAAAACATCCAAAATTTTTCCAAATCAAGACTATACCTATTAGTGTGATATGAGAATTTCATCTTATCCAACCCTAAACCAAACCCCAATTTTAACTTGAACATAAGTGTGTCCTGAACCCTAACCCTAACCCTATGGGCCCATTCACTCTAATGATTCTCATAGACTATAATGGAGAATGGAAAAACATCCAAAATTTTTCCAAATCAAGAGTATACCCTTCAGTGTGATATGAGAATTTCATCTTATCCAACCCTAAACCAAACCCCAATTTTAACTTGAACGTAAGGGTGTCTTGAACTCTAACCCTAACCCTAACCCTAACCCTATGGGCCCATTCACTCTAATGATTCTCATAGACTATAATGGAGAATGGAAAAACATCCAAAATTTTTCCAAATCAAGAGTATACCTTTCAGAGTGAAATGAGAATTTCATCTTATCCAACCCTAAACCAAACCCCAATTTTAACTTGAACGTAAGTGTGTCCTGAACTCTAACCCTAACCCTAACCCTAACCCTATGGGCCCATTCACTCTAATGATTCTCATAGACTATAATGGAGAATGGAAAAACATCCAAAATTTTTCCAAATCAAGACTATACCTATTTGTGTGATATGAAAATTTCGTCTTATCCAACCCTAAACCAAACCCCAATTTTAACTTGAACGTAAGTGTGTCCTGAACTCTAACCCTAACCCTAACCCTAACCCTATGGGCCCATTCACTCTAATGATTCCCATAGACTATAATGGAGAATGGAAAAACATCCAAAATTTTTCCAAATCAAGAGTATACCCTTCAGTGTGATATGAGAATTTCATCTTATCCAACCCTAAACCAAACCCCAGTTTTAACTTGAACGTAAGTGTGTCCTGAACTCTAACCCTAACCCCAACCCTAACCCTATGGGCCCATTCACTCTAATGATTCTCCTAGACTATAATGGAGAATGGAAAAACATCCAAAATTTTTCCAAATCTGGAGTATACCTTTCAATGTGATATGAAAATTTCATCTTATCCAACCCTAAACCAAACCCCAATTTTAACTTGAACGTAGTTGTGTCCTGAACTCTAACCCTAACCCTAACCCTATGGGCCCATTCACTCTAATGATTCTCATAGACTATAATGGAGAATGGAAAAGCATCCAAAATTTTTCCAAATCAAGAGTATACCCTTCAGTGTGATATGAGAATTTCATCTTATCCAACCCTAAACCAAACCCCAATTTTAACTTGAACGTAAGTGTGTCCTGAAATCTAACCCTAACCCTAACCCTATGGGCCCATTCACTCTAATGATTCTCATAGACTATAATGGAGAATGGAAAAACATCCAAAATTTTTCCAAATCAAGAGTATACCCTTCAGTGTGATATGAGAATTTCATCTTATCCAACCCTAAACCAAACCCCAATTTTAAGTTGAACGTAAGTGTGTCCTGAACTCTAACCCTAATCCTATGGGCCCATTCACTCTAATGATTCTCATAGACTATAATGGAGAATGGAAAAACATCCAAAATTTTTCCAAATCAAGACTATACCTATTAGTGTGATATGAGAATTTCATCTTATCCAACCCTAAACCAAACCCCAATTTTAACTTGAACATAAGTGTGTCCTGAACCCTAACCCTAACCCTATGGGCCCATTCACTCTAATGATTCTCATAGACTATAATGGAGAATGGAAAAACATCCAAAATTTTTCCAAATCAAGAGTATACCCTTCAGTGTGATATGAGAATTTCATCTTATCCAACCCTAAACCAAACCCCAATTTTAACTTGAACGTAAGGGTGTCTTGAACTCTAACCCTAACCCTAACCCTAACCCTATGGGCCCATTCACTCTAATGATTCTCATAGACTATAATGGAGAATGGAAAAACATCCAAAATTTTTCCAAATCAAGAGTATACCTTTCAGAGTGAAATGAGAATTTCATCTTATCCAACCCTAAACCAAACCCCAATTTTAACTTGAACGTAAGTGTGTCCTGAACTCTAACCCTAACCCTAACCCTAACCCTATGGGCCCATTCACTCTAATGATTCTCATAGACTATAATGGAGAATGGAAAAACATCCAAAATTTTTCCAAATCAAGACTATACCTATTTGTGTGATATGAAAATTTCGTCTTATCCAACCCTAAACCAAACCCCAATTTTAACTTGAACGTAAGTGTGTCCTGAACTCTAACCCTAACCCTAACCCTAACCCTATGGGCCCATTCACTCTAATGATTCTCATAGACTATAATGGAGAATGGAAAAACATCCAAAATTTTTCCAAATCAAGAGTATACCCTTCAGTGTGATATGAGAATTTCATCTTATCCAACCCTAAACCAAACCCCAATTTTAACTTGAACGTAAGTGTGTCCTGAACTCTAACCCTAACCCTAACCGTATGGGCCCATTCACTCTAATGATTCTCATAGACTATAATGGAGAATGGAAAAACATCCAAAATTTTTCCAAATCTGGAGTATACCTTTCAATGTGATATGAAAATTTCATCTTATCCAACCCTAAACCAAACCCCAATTTTAACTTGAACGTAAGTGTGTCCTGAACTCTAACCCTAACCCTAACCCTATGGGCCCATTCACTCTAATGATTCTCATAGACTATAATGGAGAATGGAAAAACATCCAAAATTTTTCCAAATCAAGAGTATACCCTTCAGTGTGATATGAGAATTTCATCTTATCCAACCCTAAACCAAACCCCAATTTTAAGTTGAACGTAAGTGTGTCCTGAACTCTAACCCTAACCCTAACCCTAATCCTATGGGCCCATTCACTCTAATGATTCTCATAGACTATAATGGAGAATGGAAAAACATCCAAAATTTTTCCAAATCAAGACTATACCTATTAGTGTGATATGAGAATTTCATCTTACCCAACCCTAAACCAAACCCCAATTTTAACTTGAACATAAGTGTGTCCTGAACCCTAACCCTAACCCTATGGGCCCATTCACTCTAATGATTCTCATAGACTATAATGGAGAATGGAAAAACATCCAAAATTTTTCCAAATCAAGAGTACACCCTTCAGTGTGATATGAGAATTTCATCTTATCCAACCCTAAACCAAACCCCAATTTTAACTTGAACGTAAGGGTGTCCTGAACTCTAACCCTAACCCTAACCCTAACCCTAACCCTAACCCTATGGGCCCATTCACTCTAATGATTCTCATAGACTATAATGGAGAATGTAAAAACATCCAAAATTTTTCCAAATCAAGAGTATACCTTTCAGAGTGAAATGAGAATTTCATCTTATCCAACCCTAAACCAAACCCCAATTTTAACTTGAACGTAAGTGAGTCCTGAACTCTAACCCTAACCCTAACCCTAACCCTATGGGCCCATTCACTCTAATGATTCTCATAGACTATAATGGAGAATGGAAAAACATCCAAAATTTTTCCAAATCTAGACTATACCTATTTGTGTGATATGAAAATTTCATCTTATCCAACCCTAAACCAAACCCCAATTTTAACTTGAACGTAAGTGTGTCCTGAACTCTAACCCTAACCCTAACCCTAACCCTAACCCTATGGGCCCATTCACTCTAATGATTCTCATAGACTATAATGGAGAATGGAAAAACATCCAAAATTTTTCCAAATCAAGAGTATACCCTTCAGTGTGATATGAGAATTTCATCTTATCCAACCCTAAACCAAACCCCAGTTTTAACTTGAACGTAAGTGTGTCCTGAACTCTAACCCTAACCCTAACCCTAACCCTATGGGCCCATTCACTCTAATGATTCTCATAGACTATAATGGAGAATGGAAAAACATCCAAATTTTTTCCAAATCAAGAGTATACCCTTCAGTGTGATATGAGAATTTCATCTTATCCAACCCTAAACCAAACCCCAATTCTAACTTGAACGTAAGTGTGTCCTGAACTCTAACCCAAACCCCAACCCTAACCCTATGGGCCCATTCACTCTAATGATTCTCCTAGACTATAATGGAGCATGGAAAAACATCCAAAATTTTTCCAAATCTGGAGTATACCTTTCAATGTGATATGAAAATTTCATCTTATCCAACCCTAAACCAAACCCCAATTTTAACTTGAACGTAAGTGTGTCCTGAACTCTAACCCTAACCCTAACCCTATGGGCCCATTCACTCTAATGATTCTCATAGACTATAATGGAGAATGGAAAAGCATCCAAAATTTTTCCAAATCAAGAGTATACCCTTCAGTGTGATATGAGAATTTCATCTTATCCAACCCTAAACCAAACCCCAATTTTAAGTTGAACGTAAGTGTGTCCTGAACTCTAACCCTAACCCTAACCCTATGGGCCCATTCACTCTAATGATTCTCATAGACTATAATGGAGAATGGAAAAACATCCAAAATTTTTCCAAATCTGGAGTATACCCTTTAGTGTGATATGAAAGTTTCATCTTATCCGACCCTAAACCAAACCCCAATTTTAACTTGAACGTAAGTGTGTCCTGAACTCTAACCCTAACCCTAACCCTATGGGCCCATTCACTCTAATGATCCTCATAGACTATAATGGAGAATGGAAAAACATCCAAAATTTTTCCAAATCAAGAGTATACCCTTCAGTGTGATATGAGAATTTCATCTTATCCAACCCTAAACCAAACCCCAATTTTAACTTGAACGTAAGGGTGTCCTGAACTCTAACCCTAACCGTAACCCTATGGGTCCATTCACTCTAATGATTCTCATAGACTATAATGGAGAATGGAAAAACATCCAAAATTTTTCCAAATCAAGAGTATACCCTTCAGTGTGATATGAGAATTTCATCTTATCCAACCCTAAACCAAACCCCAATTTTAACTTGAACGTAAGTGTGTCCTGAACTCTAACCCTAACCCTAACCCTATGGGCCCATTCACTCTAATGATTCTCATAGACTATAATGGAGAATGGAAAAACATCCAAAATTTTTCCAAATCAAGAGTATACCCTTCAGTGTGATATGAGAATTTCATCTTATCCAACCCTAAACCAAACCCCAGTTTTAACTTGAACGTAAGTGTGTCCTGAACTCTAACCCTAACCCTAACCCTAACCCTATGGGCCCACTCACTCTAATGATTCTCATAGACTATAATGGAGAATGGAAAAACATCCAAAATTTTTCCAAATCAAGAGTATACCCTTCAGTGTGATATGAGAATTTCATCTTATCCAACCCTAAACCAAACCCCAATTTTAAGTTGAACGTAAGTGTGTCCTGAACTCTAACCCTAACCCTAACCCTAACCCTATGGGCCCATTCACACTAATGATTCTCATAGACTATAATGGAGAATAGAAAAACATCCAAATTTTTTCCAAATCAAGACTATACCTATTAGTGTGATATGAAAATTCCATCTTATCCAACCCTAAACCAAACCCCTATTTTAACTTGAACGTAAGTATGTCCTGAACTCTAACCCTAACCCTAACACTATGGGCCCATTCACTCTAATGATTCTCATAGACTATAATGGAGAATGGAAAAACATCCAAAATTTTTCCAAATCAAGAGTATACCCTTTAGTGTGATATGAAAATTTCATCTTATCCAACCCTAAACCAAACCCCAATTTTAACTTGAATGTAAGTGTGTCCTGAACTCTAACCCTAACCCTAACCCTAACCCTAACCCTATGGGCCCATTCACTCTAATGATTCTCATAGACTATAATGGAGAATGGAAAAACATCCAAAATTTTTCCAAATCAAGAGTATACCCTTCAGTGTGATATGAGAATTTCATCTTATCCAACCCTAAACCAAACCCCAATTTTAACTTGAACGTAAGTGTGTCCTGAACTCTAACCCTAACCCTAACCGTATGGGCCCATTCACTCTAATGATCCTCATAGACTATAATGGAGAATGGAAAAACATCCAAAATTTTTCCAAATCAAGAGTATACCCTTCAGTGTGATATGAGAATTTCATATTATCCAACCCTAAACCAAACCCCAATTTTAACTTGAACGTAAGGGTGTCCTGAACTCTAACCCTAACCCTAACCGTAACCCTATGGGCCCATTCACTCTAATGATTCTCATAGACTATAATGGAGAATGGAAAAACATCCAAAATTTTTCCAAATCAAGAGTATACCCTTCAGTGTGATATAAGAATTTCATCTTATCCAACCCTAAACCAAACCCCAATTTTAACTTGAACGTAAGTGTGTCCTGAACTCTAACCCTAACCCTAACCCTATGGGCCCATTCACTCTAATGATTCTCATAGACTATAATGGAGAATGGAAAAACATCCAAAATTTTTCCAAATCAAGAGTATACCCTTCAGTGTGATATGAGAATTTCATCTTATCCAACCCTAAACCAAACCCCAGTTTTAACTTGAACGTAAGTGTGTCCTGAACTCTAACCCTAACCCTAACCCTAACCCTATGGGCCCATTCACTCTAATGATTCTCATAGACTATAATGGAGAATGGAAAAACATCCAAATTTTTTCCAAATCAAGAGTATACCCTTCAGTGTGATATGAGAATTTCATCTTATCCAACCCTAAACCAAACCCCAATTTTAAGTTGAACGTAAGTGTGTCCTGAACTCTAACCCTAACCCTAACCCTATGGGCCCATTCACACTAATGATTCTCCTAGACTATAATGGAGAATAGAAAAACATCCAAATTTTTTCCAAATCAAGACTATACCTATTAGTGTGATATGAAAATTCCATCTTATCCAACCCTAAACCAAACCCCTATTTTAACTTGAACGTAAGTGTGTCCTGAACTCTAACCCTAACCCTAACACTATGGGCCCATTCACTCTCATGATTCTCCTAGACTATAATGGAGAATAGAAAAACATCCAAAATTTTTCCAAATCAAGATTATACCCTTCAGTGTGTTATGAGAATTTCATCTTATCCAACCCTAAACCAAACCCCAATTTTAAGTTGAACGTAAGTGTGTCCTGAACTCTAACCCTAACCCTAACCCTAACCCTATGGGCCCATTCACTCTAATGATTCTCATAGACTATAATGGAGAATGGAAAAACATCCAAAATTTTTCCAAATCAAGACTATACCTATTAGTGTGATATGAAAATTCCATCTTATCCAACCCTAAACCAAACCCCTATTTTAACTTGAACGTAAGTATGTCCTGAACTCTAACCCTAACCCTAACACTATGGGCCCATTCACTCTAATGATTCTCATAGACTATAATGGAGAATGGAAAAACATCCAAAATTTTTCCAAATCAAGAGTATACCCTTCAGTGTGATATGAGAATTTCATCTTATCCAACCCTAAACCAAACCCCAATTTTAACTTGAACGTAAGCGTGTCCTGAACTCTAACCCTAACCCTAACCGTATGGGCCCATTCACTCTCATGATTCTCATAGACTATAATGGAGAATGGAAAAACATCCAAAATTTTTCCAAATCTGGAGTATACCTTTCAATGTGATATGAAAATTTCATCTTATCCAACCCTAAACCAAACCCCAATTTTAACTTGAACGTAAGTGTGTCCTGAACTCTACCCTAACCCTAACCCTATGGGCCCATTCACTCTAATGATTCTCATAGACTATAATGGAGAATGGAAAAACATCCAAAATTTTTCCAAATCAAGAGTATACCCTTCAGTGTGATATGAGAATTTCATCTTATCCAACCCTAAACCAAACCCCAATTTTAAGTTGAACGTAAGTGTGTCCTGAACTCTAACCCTAACCCTAACCCTAATCCTATGGGCCCATTCACTCTAATGATTCTCATAGACTATAATGGAGAATGGAAAAACATCCAAAATTTTTCCAAATCAAGACTATACCTATTAGTGTGATATGAGAATTTCATCTTATCCAACCCTAAACCAAACCCCAATTTTAACTTGAACATAAGTGTGTCCTGAACCCTAACCCTAACCCTATGGGCCCATTCACTCTAATGATTCTCATAGACTATAATGGAGAATGGAAAAACATCCAAAATTTTTCCAAATCAAGAGTATACCCTTCAGTGTGATATGAGAATTTCATCTTATCCAACCCTAAACCAAACCCCAATTTTAACTTGAACGTAAGGGTGTCTTGAACTCTAACCCTAACCCTAACCCTAACCCTATGGGCCCATTCACTCTAATGATTCTCATAGACTATAATGGAGAATGGAAAAACATCCAAAATTTTTCCAAATCAAGAGTATACCTTTCAGAGTGAAATGAGAATTTCATCTTATCCAACCCTAAACCAAACCCCAATTTTAACTTGAACGTAAGTGTGTCCTGAACTCTAACCCTAACCCTAACCCTAACCCTATGGGCCCATTCACTCTAATGATTCTCATAGACTATAATGGAGAATGGAAAAACATCCAAAATTTTTCCAAATCAAGACTATACCTATTTGTGTGATATGAAAATTTCGTCTTATCCAACCCTAAACCAAACCCCAATTTTAACTTGAACGTAAGTGTGTCCTGAACTCTAACCCTAACCCTAACCCTAACCCTATGGGCCCATTCACTCTAATGATTCCCATAGACTATAATGGAGAATGGAAAAACATCCAAAATTTTTCCAAATCAAGAGTATACCCTTCAGTGTGATATGAGAATTTCATCTTATCCAACCCTAAACCAAACCCCAGTTTTAACTTGAACGTAAGTGTGTCCTGAACTCTAACCCTAACCCCAACCCTAACCCTATGGGCCCATTCACTCTAATGATTCTCCTAGACTATAATGGAGAATGGAAAAACATCCAAAATTTTTCCAAATCTGGAGTATACCTTTCAATGTGATATGAAAATTTCATCTTATCCAACCCTAAACCAAACCCCAATTTTAACTTGAACGTAGTTGTGTCCTGAACTCTAACCCTAACCCTAACCCTATGGGCCCATTCACTCTAATGATTCTCATAGACTATAATGGAGAATGGAAAAGCATCCAAAATTTTTCCAAATCAAGAGTATACCCTTCAGTGTGATATGAGAATTTCATCTTATCCAACCCTAAACCAAACCCCAATTTTAACTTGAACGTAAGTGTGTCCTGAAATCTAACCCTAACCCTAACCCTATGGGCCCATTCACTCTAATGATTCTCATAGACTATAATGGAGAATGGAAAAACATCCAAAATTTTTCCAAATCAAGAGTATACCCTTCAGTGTGATATGAGAATTTCATCTTATCCAACCCTAAACCAAACCCCAATTTTAAGTTGAACGTAAGTGTGTCCTGAACTCTAACCCTAATCCTATGGGCCCATTCACTCTAATGATTCTCATAGACTATAATGGAGAATGGAAAAACATCCAAAATTTTTCCAAATCAAGACTATACCTATTAGTGTGATATGAGAATTTCATCTTATCCAACCCTAAACCAAACCCCAATTTTAACTTGAACATAAGTGTGTCCTGAACCCTAACCCTAACCCTATGGGCCCATTCACTCTAATGATTCTCATAGACTATAATGGAGAATGGAAAAACATCCAAAATTTTTCCAAATCAAGAGTATACCCTTCAGTGTGATATGAGAATTTCATCTTATCCAACCCTAAACCAAACCCCAATTTTAACTTGAACGTAAGGGTGTCTTGAACTCTAACCCTAACCCTAACCCTAACCCTATGGGCCCATTCACTCTAATGATTCTCATAGACTATAATGGAGAATGGAAAAACATCCAAAATTTTTCCAAATCAAGAGTATACCTTTCAGAGTGAAATGAGAATTTCATCTTATCCAACCCTAAACCAAACCCCAATTTTAACTTGAACGTAAGTGTGTCCTGAACTCTAACCCTAACCCTAACCCTAACCCTATGGGCCCATTCACTCTAATGATTCTCATAGACTATAATGGAGAATGGAAAAACATCCAAAATTTTTCCAAATCAAGACTATACCTATTTGTGTGATATGAAAATTTCGTCTTATCCAACCCTAAACCAAACCCCAATTTTAACTTGAACGTAAGTGTGTCCTGAACTCTAACCCTAACCCTAACCCTAACCCTATGGGCCCATTCACTCTAATGATTCCCATAGACTATAATGGAGAATGGAAAAACATCCAAAATTTTTCCAAATCAAGAGTATACCCTTCAGTGTGATATGAGAATTTCATCTTATCCAACCCTAAACCAAACCCCAGTTTTAACTTGAACGTAAGTGTGTCCTGAACTCTAACCCTAACCCCAACCCTAACCCTATGGGCCCATTCACTCTAATGATTCTCCTAGACTATAATGGAGAATGGAAAAACATCCAAAATTTTTCCAAATCTGGAGTATACCTTTCAATGTGATATGAAAATTTCATCTTATCCAACCCTAAACCAAACCCCAATTTTAACTTGAACGTAGTTGTGTCCTGAACTCTAACCCTAACCCTAACCCTATGGGCCCATTCACTCTAATGATTCTCATAGACTATAATGGAGAATGGAAAAGCATCCAAAATTTTTCCAAATCAAGAGTATACCCTTCAGTGTGATATGAGAATTTCATCTTATCCAACCCTAAACCAAACCCCAATTTTAACTTGAACGTAAGTGTGTCCTGAACTCTAACCCTAACCCTAACCCTATGGGCCCATTCACTCTAATGATTCTCATAGACTATAATGGAGAATGGAAAAACATCCAAAATTTTTCCAAATCAAGAGTATACCCTTTAGTGTGATATGAAAATTTCATCTTATCCGACCCAAAACCAAACCCCAATTTTAACTTGAACGTAAGTGTGTCCTGAACTCTAACCCTAACCCTATGGGCCCATTCACTCTAATGATCCTCATAGAGTATAATGGAGAATGGAAAAACATCCAAAATTTTTCCAAATCAAGAGTATACCCTTCAGTGTGATATGAGAATTTCATCTTATCCAACCCTAAACCAAACCCCAATTTTAACTTGAACGTAAGGGTGTCCTGAACTCTAACCCTAACCGTAACCCTATGGGCCCATTCACTCTAATGATTCTCATAGACTATAATGGAGAATGGAAAAACATCCAAAATTTTTCCAAATCAAGAGTATACCCTTCAGTGTGATATGAGAATTTCATCTTATCCAACCCTAAACCAAACCCCAATTTTAACTTGAACGTAAGTGTGTCCTGAACTCTAACCCTAACCCTAACCCTATGGGCCCATTCACTCTAATGATTCTCATAGACTATAATGGAGAATGGAAAAACATCCAAAATTTTTCCAAATCAAGAGTATACCCTTTAGTGTGATATGAAAATTTCATCTTATCCGACCCTAAACCAAACCCCAATTTTAACTTGAACGTAAGTGTGTCCTGAACTCTAACCCTAACCCTATGGGCCCATTCACTCTAATGATCCTCATAGACTATAATGGAGAATGGAAAAACATCCAAAATTTTTCCAAATCAAGAGTATACCCTTCAGTGTGATATGAGAATTTCATCTTATCCAACCCTAAACCAAACCCCAATTTTAACTTGAACGTAAGGGTGTCCTGAACTCTAACCCTAACCGTAACCCTATGGGCCCATTCACTCTAATGATTCTCATAGACTATAATGGAGAATGGAAAAACATCCAAAATTTTTCCAAATCAAGAGTATACCCTTCAGTGTGATATGAGAATTTCATCTTATCCAACCCTAAACCAAACCCCAATTTTAAGTTGAACGTAAGTGTGTCCTGAACTCTAACCCTAACCCTAACCCTATGGGCCCATTCACTCTAATGATTCTCATAGACTATAATGGAGAATGGAAAAACATCCAAAATTTTTCCAAATCAAGAGTATACCCTTCAGTGTGATATGAGAATTTCATCTTATCCAACCCTAAACCAAACCCCAGTTTTAACTTGAACGTAAGTGTGTCCTGAACTCTAACCCTAACCCTAACCCTAACCCTAACCCTATGGGCCCGTTCACTCTAATGATTCTCATAGACTATAATGGAGAATGGAAAAACATCCAAAATTTTTCCAAATCAAGAGTATACCCTTTAGTGTGATATGAAAATTTCATCTTATCCAACCCTAAACGAAACCCCAATTTTAACTTGAATGTAAATGTGTCCTGAACTCTAACCCTAACCCTAACCCTAACCCTATGGGCCCATTCACTCTAATGATTCTCATAGACTATAATGGAGAATGGAAAAACATCCAAAATTTTTCCAAATCAAGAGTATACCCTTCAGTGTGATATGAGAATTTCATCTTATCCAACCCTAAACCAAACCCCTATTTTAACTTGAACGTAAGTGTGTCCTGAACTCTAACCCTAACCCTAACACTATGGGCCCATTCACTCTAATGATTCTCCTAGACTATAATGGAGAATGGAAAAACATCCAAAATTTTTCCAAATCTGGAGTATACCTTTCAATGTGATATGAAAATTTCATCTTATCCAACCCTAAACCAAACCCCAATTTTAACTTGAACGTAAGTGTGTCCTGAACTCTAACCCTAACCCTAACCCTAACCCTATGGGCCCATTCACTCTAATGATTCTCATAGACTATAATGGAGAATGGAAAAACATCCAAAATTTTTCCAAATCAAGAGTATACCCTTCAGTGTGATATGAGAATTTCATCTTATCCAACCCTAAACCAAACCCCAATTTTAAGTTGAACGTAAGTGTGTCCTGAACTCTAACCCTAACCCTAACCCTAACCCTATGGGCCCATTCACTCTAATGATACTCATAGACTATAATGGAGAATGGAAAAACATCCAAAATTTTTCCAAATCAAGACTATACCTATTAGTGTGATATGATAATTTCATCTTATCCAACCCTAAACCAAACCCCAATTTTAACTTGAACGTAAGTGTGTCCTGAACTCTAACCCTAACCCTAACCCTAACCCTATGGGCCCATTCACTCTAATGATTCTCATAGACTATAATGGAGAATGGAAAAACATCCAAAATTTTTCCAAATCAAGAGTATACCCTTCAGTGTGATATGAGAATTTCATCTTATCCAACCCTAAACCAAACCCCTGTTTTAACTTGAACGTAAGTGTGTCCTGAACTCTAACCCTAACCCTAACCCTAACCCTATGGGCCTATTCACTCTAATGATTCTCATAGACTATAATGGAGAATGGAAAAACATCCAAAATTTTTCCAAATCAAGACTATACCTTTTAGTGTGATATGATAATTTCATCTTATCCAACCCTAAACCAAACCCCAATTTTAACTTGAACGTAAGTGTGTCCTGAACTCTAACCCTAACCCTATCCCTATGGGCCCATTCACTCTAATGATTCTCCTAGACTATAATGGAGAATGGAAAAACATCCAAAATTTTTCCAAATCAAGAGTATACCTTTCAATGTGATATGAAAATTTCATCTTATCCAACCCTAAACCAAACCCCAATTTTAACTTGAACGTAGTTGTGTCCTGAACTCTAACCCTAACCCTAACCCTATGGGCCCATTCACTCTAATGATTCTCATAGACTATAATGGAGAATGGAAAAGCATCCAAAATTTTTCCAAATCAAGAGTATACCCTTCAGTGTGATATGAGAATTTCATCTTATCCAACCCTAAACCAAACCCCAATTTTAAGTTGAACGTAAGTGTGTCCTGAACTCTAACCCTAACCCTAACCCTATGGATCCATTCACTCTAATGATTCTCATAGACTATAATGGAGAATGGAAAAACATCCAAAATTTTTCCAAATCAAGAGTATACCCTTTAGTGTGATATGAAAGTTTCATCTTATCCGACCCTAAACCAAACCCCAATTTTAACTTGAACGTAAGTGTGTCCTGAACTCTAACCCTAACCCTAACCCTATGGGCCCATTCACTCTAATGATCCTCATAGACTATAATAGAGAATGGAAAAACATCCAAAATTTTTCCAAATCAAGAGTATACCCTTCAGTGTGATATGAGAATTTCATCTTATCCAACCGTAAACCAAACCCCAATTTTAACTTGAACGTAAGGGTGTCCTGAACTCTAACCCTAACCCTAACCGTAACCCTATGGGCCCATTCACTCTAATGATTCTCATAGACTATAATGGAGAATGGAAAAACATCCAAAATTTTTCCAAATCAAGAGTATACCCTTCAGTGTGATATGAGAATTTCATCTTATCCAACCCTAAACCAAACCCCAATTTTAACTTGAACGTAAGGGTGTCCTGAACTCTAACCCTAACCGTAACCCTATGGGCCCATTCACTCTAATGATTCTCATAGACTATAATGGAGAATGGAAAAACATCCAAAATTTTTCCAAATCAAGAGTATACCCTTCAGTGTGATATGAGAATTTCATCTTATCCAACCCTAAACCAAACCCCAATTTTAACTTGAACGTAAGTGTGTCCTGAACTCTAACCCTAACCCTAACCCTATGGGCCCATTCACTCTAATGATTCTCATAGACTATAATGGAGAATGGAAAAACATCCAAAATTTTTCCAAATCAAGAGTATACCCTTCAGTGTGATATGAGAATTTCATCTTATCCAACCCTAAACCAAACCCCAGTTTTAACTTGAACGTAAGTGTGTCCTGAACTCTAACCCTAACCCTAACCCTAACCCTATGGTCCCATTCACTCTAATGATTCTCATAGACTATAATGGAGAATGGAAAAACATCCAAAATTTTTCCAAATCAAGAGTATACCCTTTAGTGTGATATGAAAATTTCATCTTATCCAACCCTAAACGAAACCCCAATTTTAACTTGAATGTAAATGTGTCCTGAACTCTAACCCTAACCCTAACCCTAACCCTATGGGCCCATTCACTCTAATGATTCTCACAGACTATAATGGAGAATGGAAAAACATCCAAAATTTTTCCAAATCAAGAGTATACCCTTCAGTGTGATATGAGAATTTCATCTTATCCAACCCTAAACCAAACCCCAATTTTAAGTTGAACGTAAGTGTGTCCTGAACTCTAACCCTAACCCTAACCCTAACCCTATGGGCCCATTCACTCTAATGATACTCATAGACTATAATGGAGAATGGAAAAACATCCAAAATTTTTCCAAATCAAGACTATACCTATTAGTGTGATATGATAATTTCATCTTATCCAACCCTAAACCAAACCCCAATTTTAACTTGAACGTAAGTGTGTCCTGAACTCTAACCCTAACCCTAACCCTAACCCTATGGGCCCATTCACTCTAATGATTCTCATAGACTATAATGGAGAATGGAAAAACATCCAAAATTTTTCCAAATCAAGACTATACCTATTAGTGTGATATGATAATTTCATCTTATCCAACCCTAAACCAAACCCCAATTTTAACTTGAACGTAAGTGTGTCCTGAACTCTAACCCTAACCCTAACCCTATGGGCCCATTCACTCTAATGATTCTCCTAGACTATAATGGAGAATGGAAAAACATCCAAAATTTTTCCAAATCAAGAGTATACCTTTCAATGTGATATGAAAATTTCATCTTATCCAACCCTAAACCAAACCCCAATTTTAACTTGAACGTAGTTGTGTCCTGAACTCTAACCCTAACCCTAACCCTATGGGCCCATTCACTCTAATGATTCTCATAGACTATAATGGAGAATGGAAAAGCATCCAAAATTTTTCCAAATCAAGAGTATACCCTTCAGTGTGATATGAGAATTTCATCTTATCCAACCCTAAACCAAACCCCAATTTTAAGTTGAACGTAAGTGTGTCCTGAACTCTAAACCTAACCCTAACCCTATGGATCCATTCACTCTAATGATTCTCATAGACTATAATGGAGAATGGAAGAACATCCAAAATTTTTCCAAATCAAGAGTATACCCTTTAGTGTGATATGAAAGTTTCATCTTATCCGACCCTAAACCAAACCCCAATTTTAACTTGAACGTAAGTGTGTCCTGAACTCTAACCCTAACCCTAACCCTATGGGCCCATTCACTCTAATGATCCTCATAGACTATAATGGAGAATGGAAAAACATCCAAAATTTTTCCAAATCAAGAGTATACCCTTCAGTGTGATATGAGAATTTCATCTTATCCAACCCTAAACCAAACCCCAATTTTAACTTGAACGTAAGTGTGTCCTGAACTCTAACCCTAACCCTAACCCTAACCCTATGGGCCCATTCACACTAATGATTCTCCTAGACTATAATGGAGAATAGAAAAACATCCAAGTTTTTTCCAAATCAAGACTATACCTATTAGTGTGATATGAAAATTCCACCTTATCCAACCCTAAACCAAACCCCTATTTTAACTTGAACGTAAGTGTGTCCTGAACTCTAACCCTAACCCTAACACTATGGGCCCATTCACTCTCATGATTCTCCTAGACTATAATGGAGAATAGAAAAACATCCAAAATTTTTCCAAATCAAGAGTATACCCTTCAGTGTGTTATCAGAATTTCATCTTATCCAACCCTAAACCAAACCCCAATTTTAAGTTGAACGTAAGTGTGTCCTGAACTCTAACCCTAACCCTAACCCTAACCCTATGGGCCCATTCACTCTAATGATTCTCATAGACTATAATGGAGAATGGAAAAACATCCAAAATTTTTCCAAATCAAGAGTATACCCTTCGGTGTCATATGAGAATTTCATCTTATACAACCCTAAACCAAACCCCAATTTTAACTTGAACGTAAGTGTGTCCTGAACTCTAACCCTAACCCTAACCCTATGGGCCCATTCACTCTAATGATTCTCATAGACTATAATGGAGAATGGAAAAGCATCCAAAATTTTTCCAAATCAAGAGTATACCCTTCAGTGTGATATGAGAATTTCATCTTATCCAACCCTAAACCAAACCCCAATTTTAAGTTGAACGTAAGTGTGTCCTGAACTCTAACCCTAACCCTAACCCTATGGATCCATTCACTCTAATGATTCTCATAGACTATAATGGAGAATGGAAAAACATCCAAAATTTTTCCAAATCAAGAGTATACCCTTTAGTGTGATATGAAAGTTTCATCTTATCCGACCCTAAACCAAACCCCAATTTTAACTTGAACGTAAGTGTGTCCTGAACTCTAACCCTAACCCTAACCCTATGGGCCCATTCACTCTAATGATCCTCATAGACTATAATGGAGAATGGAAAAACATCCAAAATTTTTCCAAATCAAGAGTATACCCTTCAGTGTGATATGAGAATTTCATCTTATCCAACCGTAAACCAAACCCCAATTTTAACTTGAACGTAAGGGTGTCCTGAACTCTAACCCTAACCCTAACCGTAACCCTATGGGCCCATTCACTCTAATGATTCTCATAGACTATAATGGAGAATGGAAAAACATCCAAAATTTTTCCAAATCAAGAGTATACCCTTCAGTGTGATATGAGAATTTCATCTTATCCAACCCTAAACCAAACCCCAATTTTAACTTGAACGTAAGCGTGTCCTGAACTCTAACCCTAACCCTAACCGTATGGGCCCATTCACTCTAATGATTCTCATAGACTATAATGGAGAATGGAAAAACATCCAAAATTTTTCCAAATCTGGAGTATACCTTTCAATGTGATATGAAAATTTCATCTTATCCAACCCTAACCAAACCCCAATTTTAACTTGAACGTAAGTGTGTCCTGAACTCTACCCTAACCCTAACCCTATGGGCCCATTCACTCTAATGATTCTCATAGACTATAATGGAGAATGGAAAAACATCCAAAATTTTTCCAAATCAAGACTATACCTATTTGTGTGATATGAAAATTTCATCTTATCCAACCCTAAACCAAACCCCAATTTTAATTTGAACGTAAGTGTGTCCTGAACTCTAACCCTAACCCTAACCCTAACCCTATGGGCCCATTCACTCTAATGATTCTCATAGACTATAATGGAGAATGGAAAAACATCCAAAATTTTTCCAAATCAAGAGTATACCCTTCAGTGTGATATGAGAATTTCATCTTATCCAACCCTAAACCAAACCCCAGTTTTAACTTGAACGTAAGTGTGTCCTGAACTCTAACCCTAACCCTAACCCTATGGGCCCATTCACTCTAATGATTCTCATAGACTATAATGGAGAATGGAAAAACATCCAAAATTTTTCCAAATCAAGAGTATACCCTTCAGTGTGATATGAGAATTTCATCTTATCCAACCCTAAACCAAACCCCAATTTTAACTTGAACGTAAGTGTGTCCTGAACTCTAACCCTAACCCCAACCCTAACCCTATGGGCCCATTCACTCTAATGATTCTCCTAGACTATAATGGAGAATGGAAAAACATCCAAAATTTTTCCAAATCTGGAGTATACCTTTCAATGTGATATGAAAATTTCATCTTATCCAACCCTAAACCAAACCCCAATTTTAACTTGAACGTAGTTGTGTCCTGAACTCTAACCCTAACCCTAACCCTATGGGCCCATTCACTCTAATGATTCTCATAGACTATAATGGAGAATGGAAAAGCATCCAAAATTTTTCCAAATCAAGAGTATACCCTTCAGTGTGATATGAGAATTTATCTTATCCAACCCTAAACCAAACCCCAATTTTAAGTTGAACGTAAGTGTGTCCTGAACTCTAACCCTAACCCTATGGGCCCATTCACTCTAATGATTCTCATAGACTATAATGGAGAATGGAAAAACATCCAAAATTTTTCCAAATCAAGAGTATACCCTTTAGTGTGATATGAAAGTTTCATCTTATCCGACCCTAAACCAAACCCCAATTTTAACTTGAACGTAAGTGTGTCCTGAACTCTAACCCTAACCATAACCCTATGGGCCCATTCACTCTAATGATCCTCATAGACTATAATGGAGAATGGAAAAACATCCAAAATTTTTCCAAATCAAGAGTATACCCTTCAGTGTGATATGAGAATTTCATCTTATCCAACCCTAAACCAAACCCCAATTTTAACTTGAACGTAAGGGTGTCCTGAACTCTAACCCTAACCGTAACCCTATGGGCCCATTCACTCTAATGATTCTCATAGACTATAATGGAGAATGGAAAAACATCCAAAATTTTTCCAAATCAAGAGTATACCCTTCAGTGTGATATGAGAATTTCATCTTATCCAACCCTAAACCAAACCCCAATTTTAACTTGAACGTAAGTGTGTCCTGAACTCTAACCCTAACCCCAACCCTAACCCTATGGGCCCATTCACTCTAATGATTCTCCTAGACTATAATGGAGAATGGAAAAACATCCAAAATTTTTCCAAATCTGGAGTATACCTTTCAATGTGATATGAAAATTTCATCTTATCCAACCCTAAACCAAACCCCAATTTTAACTTGAACGTAGTTGTGTCCTGAACTCTAACCCTAACCCTAACCCTATGGGCCCATTCACTCTAATGATTCTCATAGACTATAATGGAGAATGGAAAAGCATCCAAAATTTTTCCAAATCAAGAGTATACCCTTCAGTGTGATATGAGAATTTATCTTATCCAACCCTAAACCAAACCCCAATTTTAAGTTGAACGTAAGTGTGTCCTGAACTCTAACCCTAACCCTATGGGCCCATTCACTCTAATGATTCTCATAGACTATAATGGAGAATGGAAAAACATCCAAAATTTTTCCAAATCAAGAGTATACCCTTTAGTGTGATATGAAAGTTTCATCTTATCCGACCCTAAACCAAACCCCAATTTTAACTTGAACGTAAGTGTGTCCTGAACTCTAACCCTAACCATAACCCTATGGGCCCATTCACTCTAATGATCCTCATAGACTATAATGGAGAATGGAAAAACATCCAAAATTTTTCCAAATCAAGAGTATACCCTTCAGTGTGATATGAGAATTTCATCTTATCCAACCCTAAACCAAACCCCAATTTTAACTTGAACGTAAGGGTGTCCTGAACTCTAACCCTAACCGTAACCCTATGGGCCCATTCACTCTAATGATTCTCATAGACTATAATGGAGAATGGAAAAACATCCAAAATTTTTCCAAATCAAGAGTATACCCTTCAGTGTGATATGAGAATTTCATCTTATCCAACCCTAAACCAAACCCCAATTTTAACTTGAACGTAAGTGTGTCCTGAACTCTAACCCTAACCCTAACCCTATGGGCCCATTCACTCTAATGATTCTCATTGACTATAATGGAGAATGGAAAAACATCCAAAATTTTTCCAAATCAAGAGTATACCCTTCAGTGTGATATGAGAATTTCATCTTATCCAACCCTAAACCAAACCCCAGTTTTAACTTGAACGTAAGTGTGTCCTGAACTCTAACCCTAACCCTAACCCTAACCCTATGGGCCCACTCACTCTAATGATTCTCATAGACTATAATGGAGAATGGAAAAACATCCAAAATTTTTCCAAATCAAGAGTATACCCTTCAGTGTGATATGAGAATTTCATCTTATCCAACCCTAAACCAAACCCCAATTTTAAGTTGAACGTAAGTGTGTCGTGAACTCTAACCCTAACCCTAACCCTAACCCTATGGGCCCATTCACACTAATCATTCTCATAGACTATAATGGAGAATAGAAAAACATCCAAATTTTTTCCAAATCAAGACTATACCTATTAGTGTGATATGAAAATTCCATCTTATCCAACCCTAAACCAAACCCCTATTTTAACTTGAACGTAAGTATGTCCTGAACTCTAACCCTAACCCTAACACTATGGGACCATTCACTCTAATGATTCTCATAGACTATAATGGAGAATGGAAAAACATCCAAAATTTTTCCAAATCAAGAGTATAACCTTTAGTGTGATATGAAAATTTCATCTTATCCAACCCTAAACCAAACCCCAATTTTAACTTGAATGTAAGTGTGTCCTGAACTCTAACCCTAACCCTAACCCTAACCCTATGGGCCCATTCACTCTCATGATTCTCATAGACTATAATGGAGAATGGAAAAACATCCAAAATTTTTCCAAATCAAGAGTATACCCTTCAGTGTGATATGAGAATTTCATCTTATCCAACCCTAAACCAAACCCCAATTTTAAGTTGAACGTAAGTGTGTCCTGAACTCTAACCCTAACCCTAACCCTATGGGCCCATTCACTCTAATGATTCTCATAGACTATAATGGAGAATGGAAAAACATCCAAAATTTTTCCAAATCAAGACTATACCTATTAGTGTGATATGATAATTTCATCTTATCCAACCCTAAACCAAACCCCAATTTAAACTTGAACGTAAGTGTGTCCTGAACTCTAACCCTAACCCTAACCCTATGGGCCCATTCACTCTAATGATTCTCATAGACTATAATGGAGAATGGAAAAACATCCAAAATTTTTCCAAATCAAGAGTATACCCTTCAGTGTGATATGAGAATTTCATCTTATCCAACCCTAAACCAAACCCCAATTTTAACTTGAACGTAAGTGTGTCCTGAACTCTAACCCTAACCCTAACCCTAACCCTATGGGCCCATTCACTCTAATGATTCTCATAGACTATAATGGAGAATGGAAAAACATCCAAAATTTTTCCAAATCAAGAGTATACCCTTCAGTGCGATATGAGAATTTCATCTTATCCAACCCTAAACCAAACCCCAGTTTTAACTTGAACGTAAGTGTGTCCTGAACTCTAACCCTAACCCTAACCCTATGGGCCCATTCACTCTAATGATTCTCATAGACTATAATGGAGAATGGAAAAACATCCAAAATTTTTCCAAATCAAGAGTATACGCTTCAGTGTGATATGAGAATTTCATCTTATCCAACCCTAAACCAAACCCCAATTTTAAGTTGAACGTAAGTGTGTCCTGAACTCTAACCCTAACCCTAACCCTAACCCTACGGGCCCATTCACTCTAATGATTCTCATAGACTATAATGGAGAATAGAAAAACATCCAAATTTTTTCCAAATCAAGACTATACCTATTAGTGTGATATGAAAATTCCATCTTATCCAACCCTAAACCAAACCCCTATTTTAACTTGAACGTAAGTATGTCCTGAACTCTAACCCTAACCCTAACACTATGGGCCCATTCACTCTAATGATTCTCATAGACTATAATGGAGAATGGAAAAACATCCAAAATTTTTCCAAATCAAGAGTATACCCTTTAGTGTGATATGAAAATTTCATCTTATCCAACCCTAAACCAAACCCCAATTTTAACTTGAATGTAAGTGTGTCCTGAACTCTAACCCTAACCCTAACCCTAACCCTATGGGCCCATTCACTATAATGATTCTCATAGACTATAATGGAGAATGGAAAAACATCCAAAATTTTCCCAAATCAAGAGTATACCCTTCAGTGTGATATGAGAATTTCATCTTATCCAACCCTAAACCAAACCCCAATTTTAACTTGAACGTAAGTGTGTCCTGAACTCTAACCCTAACCCTAACCGTATGGGCCCATTCACTCTAATGATTCTCATAGACTATAATGGAGAATGGAAAAACATCCAAAATTTTTCCAAATCTGGAGTATACCTTTCAATGTGATATGAAAATTCCATCTTATCCAACCCTAAACCAAACCCCAATTTTAACTTGAACGTAGTTGTGTCCTGAACTCTAACCCTAACCCTAACCCTATGGGCCCATTCACTCTAATGATTCTCATAGACTATAATGGAGAATGGAAAAGCATCCAAAATTTTTCCAAATCAAGAGTATACCCTTCAGTGTGATATGAGAATTTCATCTTATCCAACCCTAAACCAAACCCCAATTTTAAGTTGAACGTAAATGTGTCCTGAACTCTAACCCTAACCCTAACCCTATGGATCCATTCACTCTAATGATTCTCATAGACTATAATGGAGAATGGAAAAACATCCAAAAATTTTCCAAATCAAGAGTATACCCTTTAGTGTGATATGAAAATTTCATCTTATCCGACCCTAAACCAAACCCCAATTTTAACTTGAACGTAAGTGTGTCCTGAACTCTAACCCTAACCCTAACCCTATGGGCCCATTCACTCTAATGATCCTCATAGACTATAATGGAGAATGGAAAAACATCCAAAATTTTTCCAAATCAAGAGTATACCCTTCAGTGTGATATGAGAATTTCATCTTATCCAACCGTAAACCAAACCCCAATTTTAACTTGAACGTAAGGGTGTCCTGAACTCTAACCCTAACCCTAACCGTAACCCTATGGGCCCATTCACTCTAATGATTCTCATAGACTATAATGGAGAATGGAAAAACATCCAAAATTTTTCCAAATCAAGAGTATACCCTTCAGTGTGATATGAGAATTTCATCTTATCCAACCCTAAACCAAACCCCAATTTTAACTTGAACGTAAGTGTGTCCTGAACTCTAACCCTAACCCTAACCCTATGGGCCCATTCACTCTAATGATTCTCATAGACTATAATGGAGAATGGAAAAACATCCAAAATTTTTCCAAATCAAGACTATACCTATTTGTGTGATATGAAAATTTCATCTTATCCAACCCTAAACCAAACCCCAATTTTAATTTGAACGTAAGTGTGTCCTGAACTCTAACCCTAACCCTAACCCTAACCCTATGGGCCCATTCACTCTAATGATTCTCATAGACTATAATGGAGAATGGAAAAACATCCAAAATTTTTCCAAATCAAGAGTATACCCTTCAGTGTGATATGAGAATTTCATCTTATCCAACCCTAAACCAAACCCCAGTTTTAACTTGAATGTAAGTGTGTCCTGAACTCTAACCCTAACCCTAACCCTAACCCTATGGGCCCATTCACTCTCATGATTCTCATAGACTATAATGGAGAATGGAAAAACATCCAAAATTTTTCCAAATCAAGAGTATACCCTTCAGTGTGATATGAGAATTTCATCTTATCCAACCCTAAACCAAACCCCAATTTTAAGTTGAACGTAAGTGTGTCCTGAACTCTAACCCTAACCCTAACCCTATGGGCCCATTCACTCTAATGATTCTCATAGACTATAATGGAGAATGGAAAAACATCCAAAATTTTTCCAAATCAAGACTATACCTATTAGTGTGATATGATAATTTCATCTTATCCAACCCTAAACCAAACCCCAATTTAAACTTGAACGTAAGTGTGTCCTGAACTCTAACCCTAACCCTAACCCTATGGGCCCATTCACTCTAATGATTCTCATAGACTATAATGGAGAATGGAAAAACATCCAAAATTTTTCCAAATCAAGAGTATACCCTTCAGTGTGATATGAGAATTTCATCTTATCCAACCCTAAACCAAACCCCAATTTTAACTTGAACGTAAGTGTGTCCTGAACTCTAACCCTAACCCTAACCCTAACCCTATGGGCCCATTCACTCTAATGATTCTCATAGACTATAATGGAGAATGGAAAAACATCCAAAATTTTTCCAAATCAAGAGTATACCCTTCAGTGCGATATGAGAATTTCATCTTATCCAACCCTAAACCAAACCCCAGTTTTAACTTGAACGTAAGTGTGTCCTGAACTCTAACCCTAACCCTAACCCTATGGGCCCATTCACTCTAATGATTCTCATAGACTATAATGGAGAATGGAAAAACATCCAAAATTTTTCCAAATCAAGAGTATACGCTTCAGTGTGATATGAGAATTTCATCTTATCCAACCCTAAACCAAACCCCAATTTTAAGTTGAACGTAAGTGTGTCCTGAACTCTAACCCTAACCCTAACCCTAACCCTACGGGCCCATTCACTCTAATGATTCTCATAGACTATAATGGAGAATAGAAAAACATCCAAATTTTTTCCAAATCAAGACTATACCTATTAGTGTGATATGAAAATTCCATCTTATCCAACCCTAAACCAAACCCCTATTTTAACTTGAACGTAAGTATGTCCTGAACTCTAACCCTAACCCTAACACTATGGGCCCATTCACTCTAATGATTCTCATAGACTATAATGGAGAATGGAAAAACATCCAAAATTTTTCCAAATCAAGAGTATACCCTTTAGTGTGATATGAAAATTTCATCTTATCCAACCCTAAACCAAACCCCAATTTTAACTTGAATGTAAGTGTGTCCTGAACTCTAACCCTAACCCTAACCCTAACCCTATGGGCCCATTCACTATAATGATTCTCATAGACTATAATGGAGAATGGAAAAACATCCAAAATTTTCCCAAATCAAGAGTATACCCTTCAGTGTGATATGAGAATTTCATCTTATCCAACCCTAAACCAAACCCCAATTTTAACTTGAACGTAAGTGTGTCCTGAACTCTAACCCTAACCCTAACCGTATGGGCCCATTCACTCTAATGATTCTCATAGACTATAATGGAGAATGGAAAAACATCCAAAATTTTTCCAAATCTGGAGTATACCTTTCAATGTGATATGAAAATTCCATCTTATCCAACCCTAAACCAAACCCCAATTTTAACTTGAACGTAGTTGTGTCCTGAACTCTAACCCTAACCCTAACCCTATGGGCCCATTCACTCTAATGATTCTCATAGACTATAATGGAGAATGGAAAAGCATCCAAAATTTTTCCAAATCAAGAGTATACCCTTCAGTGTGATATGAGAATTTCATCTTATCCAACCCTAAACCAAACCCCAATTTTAAGTTGAACGTAAATGTGTCCTGAACTCTAACCCTAACCCTAACCCTATGGATCCATTCACTCTAATGATTCTCATAGACTATAATGGAGAATGGAAAAACATCCAAAAATTTTCCAAATCAAGAGTATACCCTTTAGTGTGATATGAAAATTTCATCTTATCCGACCCTAAACCAAACCCCAATTTTAACTTGAACGTAAGTGTGTCCTGAACTCTAACCCTAACCCTAACCCTATGGGCCCATTCACTCTAATGATCCTCATAGACTATAATGGAGAATGGAAAAACATCCAAAATTTTTCCAAATCAAGAGTATACCCTTCAGTGTGATATGAGAATTTCATCTTATCCAACCGTAAACCAAACCCCAATTTTAACTTGAACGTAAGGGTGTCCTGAACTCTAACCCTAACCCTAACCGTAACCCTATGGGCCCATTCACTCTAATGATTCTCATAGACTATAATGGAGAATGGAAAAACATCCAAAATTTTTCCAAATCAAGAGTATACCCTTCAGTGTGATATGAGAATTTCATCTTATCCAACCCTAAACCAAACCCCAATTTTAACTTGAACGTAAGTGTGTCCTGAACTCTAACCCTAACCCTAACCCTATGGGCCCATTCACTCTAATGATTCTCATAGACTATAATGGAGAATGGAAAAACATCCAAAATTTTTCCAAATCAAGACTATACCTATTTGTGTGATATGAAAATTTCATCTTATCCAACCCTAAACCAAACCCCAATTTTAATTTGAACGTAAGTGTGTCCTGAACTCTAACCCTAACCCTAACCCTAACCCTATGGGCCCATTCACTCTAATGATTCTCATAGACTATAATGGAGAATGGAAAAACATCCAAAATTTTTCCAAATCAAGAGTATACCCTTCAGTGTGATATGAGAATTTCATCTTATCCAACCCTAAACCAAACCCCAGTTTTAACTTGAACGTAAGTGTGTCCTGAACTCTAACCCTAACCCTAACCCTATGGGCCCATTCACTCTAATGATTCTCATAGACTATAATGGAGAATGGAAAAACATCCAAAATTTTTCCAAATCAAGAGTATACCCTTCAGTGTGATATGAGAATTTCATCTTATCCAACCCTAAACCAAACCCCAATTTTAACTTGAACGTAAGTGTGTCCTGAACTCTAACCCTAACCCCAACCCTAACCCTATGGGCCCATTCACTCTAATGATTCTCCTAGACTATAATGGAGAATGGAAAAACATCCAAAATTTTTCCAAATCTGGAGTATACCTTTCAATGTGATATGAAAATTTCATCTTATCCAACCCTAAACCAAACCCCAATTTTAACTTGAACGTAGTTGTGTCCTGAACTCTAACCCTAACCCTAACCCTATGGGCCCATTCACTCTAATGATTCTCATAGACTATAATGGAGAATGGAAAAGCATCCAAAATTTTTCCAAATCAAGAGTATACCCTTCAGTGTGATATGAGAATTTATCTTATCCAACCCTAAACCAAACCCCAATTTTAAGTTGAACGTAAGTGTGTCCTGAACTCTAACCCTAACCCTATGGGCCCATTCACTCTAATGATTCTCATAGACTATAATGGAGAATGGAAAAACATCCAAAATTTTTCCAAATCAAGAGTATACCCTTTAGTGTGATATGAAAGTTTCATCTTATCCGACCCTAAACCAAACCCCAATTTTAACTTGAACGTAAGTGTGTCCTGAACTCTAACCCTAACCATAACCCTATGGGCCCATTCACTCTAATGATCCTCATAGACTATAATGGAGAATGGAAAAACATCCAAAATTTTTCCAAATCAAGAGTATACCCTTCAGTGTGATATGAGAATTTCATCTTATCCAACCCTAAACCAAACCCCAATTTTAACTTGAACGTAAGGGTGTCCTGAACTCTAACCCTAACCGTAACCCTATGGGCCCATTCACTCTAATGATTCTCATAGACTATAATGGAGAATGGAAAAACATCCAAAATTTTTCCAAATCAAGAGTATACCCTTCAGTGTGATATGAGAATTTCATCTTATCCAACCCTAAACCAAACCCCAATTTTAACTTGAACGTAAGTGTGTCCTGAACTCTAACCCTAACCCCAACCCTAACCCTATGGGCCCATTCACTCTAATGATTCTCCTAGACTATAATGGAGAATGGAAAAACATCCAAAATTTTTCCAAATCTGGAGTATACCTTTCAATGTGATATGAAAATTTCATCTTATCCAACCCTAAACCAAACCCCAATTTTAACTTGAACGTAGTTGTGTCCTGAACTCTAACCCTAACCCTAACCCTATGGGCCCATTCACTCTAATGATTCTCATAGACTATAATGGAGAATGGAAAAGCATCCAAAATTTTTCCAAATCAAGAGTATACCCTTCAGTGTGATATGAGAATTTATCTTATCCAACCCTAAACCAAACCCCAATTTTAAGTTGAACGTAAGTGTGTCCTGAACTCTAACCCTAACCCTATGGGCCCATTCACTCTAATGATTCTCATAGACTATAATGGAGAATGGAAAAACATCCAAAATTTTTCCAAATCAAGAGTATACCCTTTAGTGTGATATGAAAGTTTCATCTTATCCGACCCTAAACCAAACCCCAATTTTAACTTGAACGTAAGTGTGTCCTGAACTCTAACCCTAACCATAACCCTATGGGCCCATTCACTCTAATGATCCTCATAGACTATAATGGAGAATGGAAAAACATCCAAAATTTTTCCAAATCAAGAGTATACCCTTCAGTGTGATATGAGAATTTCATCTTATCCAACCCTAAACCAAACCCCAATTTTAACTTGAACGTAAGGGTGTCCTGAACTCTAACCCTAACCGTAACCCTATGGGCCCATTCACTCTAATGATTCTCATAGACTATAATGGAGAATGGAAAAACATCCAAAATTTTTCCAAATCAAGAGTATACCCTTCAGTGTGATATGAGAATTTCATCTTATCCAACCCTAAACCAAACCCCAATTTTAACTTGAACGTAAGTGTGTCCTGAACTCTAACCCTAACCCTAACCCTATGGGCCCATTCACTCTAATGATTCTCATTGACTATAATGGAGAATGGAAAAACATCCAAAATTTTTCCAAATCAAGAGTATACCCTTCAGTGTGATATGAGAATTTCATCTTATCCAACCCTAAACCAAACCCCAGTTTTAACTTGAACGTAAGTGTGTCCTGAACTCTAACCCTAACCCTAACCCTAACCCTATGGGCCCACTCACTCTAATGATTCTCATAGACTATAATGGAGAATGGAAAAACATCCAAAATTTTTCCAAATCAAGAGTATACCCTTCAGTGTGATATGAGAATTTCATCTTATCCAACCCTAAACCAAACCCCAATTTTAAGTTGAACGTAAGTGTGTCGTGAACTCTAACCCTAACCCTAACCCTAACCCTATGGGCCCATTCACACTAATCATTCTCATAGACTATAATGGAGAATAGAAAAACATCCAAATTTTTTCCAAATCAAGACTATACCTATTAGTGTGATATGAAAATTCCATCTTATCCAACCCTAAACCAAACCCCTATTTTAACTTGAACGTAAGTATGTCCTGAACTCTAACCCTAACCCTAACACTATGGGACCATTCACTCTAATGATTCTCATAGACTATAATGGAGAATGGAAAAACATCCAAAATTTTTCCAAATCAAGAGTATAACCTTTAGTGTGATATGAAAATTTCATCTTATCCAACCCTAAACCAAACCCCAATTTTAACTTGAATGTAAGTGTGTCCTGAACTCTAACCCTAACCCTAACCCTAACCCTATGGGCCCATTCACTCTCATGATTCTCATAGACTATAATGGAGAATGGAAAAACATCCAAAATTTTTCCAAATCAAGAGTATACCCTTCAGTGTGATATGAGAATTTCATCTTATCCAACCCTAAACCAAACCCCAATTTTAAGTTGAACGTAAGTGTGTCCTGAACTCTAACCCTAACCCTAACCCTATGGGCCCATTCACTCTAATGATTCTCATAGACTATAATGGAGAATGGAAAAACATCCAAAATTTTTCCAAATCAAGACTATACCTATTAGTGTGATATGATAATTTCATCTTATCCAACCCTAAACCAAACCCCAATTTAAACTTGAACGTAAGTGTGTCCTGAACTCTAACCCTAACCCTAACCCTATGGGCCCATTCACTCTAATGATTCTCATAGACTATAATGGAGAATGGAAAAACATCCAAAATTTTTCCAAATCAAGAGTATACCCTTCAGTGTGATATGAGAATTTCATCTTATCCAACCCTAAACCAAACCCCAATTTTAACTTGAACGTAAGTGTGTCCTGAACTCTAACCCTAACCCTAACCCTAACCCTATGGGCCCATTCACTCTAATGATTCTCATAGACTATAATGGAGAATGGAAAAACATCCAAAATTTTTCCAAATCAAGAGTATACCCTTCAGTGCGATATGAGAATTTCATCTTATCCAACCCTAAACCAAACCCCAGTTTTAACTTGAACGTAAGTGTGTCCTGAACTCTAACCCTAACCCTAACCCTATGGGCCCATTCACTCTAATGATTCTCATAGACTATAATGGAGAATGGAAAAACATCCAAAATTTTTCCAAATCAAGAGTATACGCTTCAGTGTGATATGAGAATTTCATCTTATCCAACCCTAAACCAAACCCCAATTTTAAGTTGAACGTAAGTGTGTCCTGAACTCTAACCCTAACCCTAACCCTAACCCTACGGGCCCATTCACTCTAATGATTCTCATAGACTATAATGGAGAATAGAAAAACATCCAAATTTTTTCCAAATCAAGACTATACCTATTAGTGTGATATGAAAATTCCATCTTATCCAACCCTAAACCAAACCCCTATTTTAACTTGAACGTAAGTATGTCCTGAACTCTAACCCTAACCCTAACACTATGGGCCCATTCACTCTAATGATTCTCATAGACTATAATGGAGAATGGAAAAACATCCAAAATTTTTCCAAATCAAGAGTATACCCTTTAGTGTGATATGAAAATTTCATCTTATCCAACCCTAAACCAAACCCCAATTTTAACTTGAATGTAAGTGTGTCCTGAACTCTAACCCTAACCCTAACCCTAACCCTATGGGCCCATTCACTATAATGATTCTCATAGACTATAATGGAGAATGGAAAAACATCCAAAATTTTCCCAAATCAAGAGTATACCCTTCAGTGTGATATGAGAATTTCATCTTATCCAACCCTAAACCAAACCCCAATTTTAACTTGAACGTAAGTGTGTCCTGAACTCTAACCCTAACCCTAACCGTATGGGCCCATTCACTCTAATGATTCTCATAGACTATAATGGAGAATGGAAAAACATCCAAAATTTTTCCAAATCTGGAGTATACCTTTCAATGTGATATGAAAATTCCATCTTATCCAACCCTAAACCAAACCCCAATTTTAACTTGAACGTAGTTGTGTCCTGAACTCTAACCCTAACCCTAACCCTATGGGCCCATTCACTCTAATGATTCTCATAGACTATAATGGAGAATGGAAAAGCATCCAAAATTTTTCCAAATCAAGAGTATACCCTTCAGTGTGATATGAGAATTTCATCTTATCCAACCCTAAACCAAACCCCAATTTTAAGTTGAACGTAAATGTGTCCTGAACTCTAACCCTAACCCTAACCCTATGGATCCATTCACTCTAATGATTCTCATAGACTATAATGGAGAATGGAAAAACATCCAAAAATTTTCCAAATCAAGAGTATACCCTTTAGTGTGATATGAAAATTTCATCTTATCCGACCCTAAACCAAACCCCAATTTTAACTTGAACGTAAGTGTGTCCTGAACTCTAACCCTAACCCTAACCCTATGGGCCCATTCACTCTAATGATCCTCATAGACTATAATGGAGAATGGAAAAACATCCAAAATTTTTCGAAATCAAGAGTATACCCTTCAGTGTGATATGAGAATTTCATCTTATCCAACCGTAAACCAAACCCCAATTTTAACTTGAACGTAAGGGTGTCCTGAACTCTAACCCTAACCCTAACCGTAACCCTATGGGCCCATTCACTCTAATGATTCTCATAGACTATAATGGAGAATGGAAAAACATCCAAAATTTTTCCAAATCAAGAGTATACCCTTCAGTGTGATATGAGAATTTCATCTTATCCAACCCTAAACCAAACCCCAATTTTAACTTGAACGTAAGTGTGTCCTGAACTCTAACCCTAACCCTAACCCTATGGGCCCATTCACTCTAATGATTCTCATAGACTATAATGGAGAATGGAAAAACATCCAAAATTTTTCCAAATCAAGAGTATACCCTTCAGTGTGATATGAGAATTTCATCTTATCCGACCCTAAACCAAACCCCAATTTTAACTTGAACGTAAGTGTGTCCTGAACTCTAACCCTAACCCTAACCCTATGGGCCCATTCACTCTAATGATCCTCATAGACTATAATGGAGAATGGAAAAACATCCAAAATTTTTCCAAATCAAGAGTATACCCTTCAGTGTGATATGAGAATTTCATCTTATCCAACCGTAAACCAAACCCCAATTTTAACTTGAACGTAAGGGTGTCCTGAACTCTAACCCTAACCCTAACCGTAACCCTATGGGCCCATTCACTCTAATGATTCTCATAGACTATAAGGGAGAATGGAAAAACATCCAAAATTTTTCCAAATCAAGAGTATACCCTTCAGTGTGATATGAGAATTTCATCTTATCCAACCCTAAACCAAACCCCAATTTTAACTTGAACGTAAGTGTGTCCTGAACTCTAACCCTAACCCTAACCCTATGGGCCCATTCACTCTAATGATTCTCATAGACTATAATGGAGAATGGAAAAACATCCAAAATTTTTCCAAATCAAGAGTATACCCTTCAGTGTGATATGAGAATTTCATCTTATCCAACCCTAAACCAAACCCCAGTTTTAACTTGAACGTAAGTGTGTCCTGAACTCTAACCCTAACCCTAACCCTAACCCTATGGGCCCATTCACTCTAATGATTCTCATAGACTATAATGGAGAATGGAAAAACATCCAAAATTTTTCCAAATCAAGAGTATACCCTTCAGTGTGATATGAGAATTTCATCTTATCCAACCCTAAACCAAACCCCAATTTTAAGTTGAACGTAAGTGTGTCCTGAACTCTAACCCTAACCCTAACCCTAACCCTATGGGCCCATTCACACTAATGATTCTCCTAGACTATAATGGAGAATAGAAAAACATCCAAATTTTTGACAAATCAAGACTATACCTATTAGTGTGATATGAAAATTCCATCTTATCCAACCCTAAACCAAACCCCTATTTTAACTTGAACGTAAGTGTGTCCTGAACTCTAACCCTAACCCTAACACTATGGGCCCATTCACTCTCATGATTCTCCTAGACTATAAGGGAGAATAGAAAAACATCCAAAATTTTTCCAAATCAAGAGTATACTCTTCAGTGTGATATGAGAATTTCATCTTATCCAACCCTAAACCAAACCCCAATTTTAAGTTGAACGTAAGTGTGTCCTGAACTCTAACCCTAACCCTAACCCTAACCCTATGGGCCCATTCACTCTAATGATTCTCATAGACTATAATGGAGAATGGAAAAACATCCAAAATTTTTCCAAATCAAGAGTATACCCTTCGGTGTCATATGAGAATTTCATCTTATAAAACCCTAAACCAAACCCCAATTTTAACTTGAACGTAAGTGTGTCCTGAACTCTAACCCTAACCCTAACCCTAACCCTATGGGCCCATTCACTCTAATGATTCTCATAGACTATAGTGGAGAATGGAAAAACATCCAAAATTTTTCCAAATCAAGAGTATACCCTTCAGTGTGATTTGAGAATTTCATCTTATCCAACCCTAAACCAAACCCCAATTTTAACTTGAACGTAAGCGTGTCCTGAACTCTAACCCTAACCCTAACCGTATGGGCCCATTCACTCTAATGATTCTCATAGACTATAATGGAGAATGGAAAAACATCCAAAATTTTTCCAAATCTGGAGTATACCTTTCAATGTGATATGAAAATTTCATCTTATCCAACCCTAAACCAAACCGCAATTTTAACTTGAACGTAAGTGTGTCCTGAACTCTACCCTAACCCTATGGGCCCATTCACTCTAATGATTCTCATAGACTATAATGGAGAATGGAAAAACATCCAAAATTTTTCAAAATCAAGAGTATACCCTTCAGTGTGATATGAGAATTTCATCTTATCCAACCCTAAACCAAACCCCAATTTTAAGTTGAACGTAAGTGTGTCCTGAACTCTAACCCTAACCCTAACCCTAACCCTAATCCTATGGGCCCATTCACTCTAATGATTCTCATAGACTATAATGGAGAATGGAAAAACATCCAAAATTTTTCCAAATCAAGACTATACCTATTAGTGTGATATGAGAATTTCATCTTACCCAACCCTAAACCAAACCCCAATTTTAACTTGAACATAAGTGTGTCCTGAACCCTAACCCTAACCCTAACCGTATGGGCCCATTCACTCTAATGATTCTCATAGACTATAATGGAGAATGGAAAAACATCCAAAATTTTTCCAAATCAAGAGTACACCCTTCAGTGTGATATGAGAATTTCATCTTATCCAACCCTAAACCAAAGCCCAATTTTAACTTGAACGTAAGGGTGTCCTGAACTCTAACCCTAACCCTAACCCTAACCCTAACCCTATGGTCCCATTCACTCTAATGATTCTCATAGACTATAATGGAGAATGGAAAAACATCCAAAATTTTTCCAAATCAAGAGTATACCTTTCAGAGTGAAATGAGAATTTCATCTTATCCAACCCTAAACCAAACCCCAATTTTAACTTGAACGTAAGTGAGTCCTGAACTCTAACCCTAACCCTAACCCTAACCCTATGGGCCCATTCACTCTAATGATTCTCATAGACTATAATGGAGAATGGAAAAACATCCAAAAATTTTCCAAATCAAGACTATACCTATTTGTGTGATATGAGAATTTCATCTTATCCAACCCTAAACCAAACCCCAATTTTAACTTGAACGTAAGTGTGTCCTGAACTCTAACCCTAACCCTAACCCTAACCCTATGGGCCCATTCACTCTAATGATTCTCATAGACTATAATGGAGAATGGAAAAACATCCAAAATTTTTCCAAATCAAGAGTATACCCTTCAGTGTGATATGAGAATTTCATCTTATCCAACCCTAAACCAAACCCCAGTTTTAACTTGAACGTAAGTGTGTCCTGAACTCTAACCCTAACCCTAACCCTAACCCTATGGGCCCATTCACTCTAATGATTCTCATAGACTATAATGGAGAATGGAAAAACATCCAAATTTTTTCCAAATCAAGAGTATACCCTTCAGTGTGATATGAGAATTTCATCTTATCCAACCCTAAACCAAACCCCAATTCTAACTTGAACGTAAGTGTGTCCTGAACTCTAACCCAAACCCCAACCCTAACCCTATGGGCCCATTCACTCTAATGATTCTCCTAGACTATAATGGAGCATGGAAAAACATCCAAAATTTTTCCAAATCTGGAGTATACCTTTCAATGTGATATGAAAATTTCATCTTATCCAACCCTAAACCAAACCCCAATTTTAACTTGAACGTAGTTGTGTCCTGAACTCTAACCCTAACCCTAACCCTATGGGCCCATTCACTCTAATGATTCTCATAGACTATAATGGAGAATGGAAAAGCATCCAAAATTTTTCCAAATCAAGAGTATACCCTTCAGTGTGATATGAGAATTTCATCTTATCCAACCCTAAACCAAACCCCAATTTTAAGTTGAACGTAAGTGTGTCCTGAACTCTAACCCTAACCCTAACCCTATGGGCCCATTCACTCTAATGATTCTCATAGACTATAATGGAGAATGGAAAAACATCCAAAATTTTTCCAAATCAAGAGTATACCCTTTAGTGTGATATGAAAGTTTCATCTTATCCGACCCTAAACCAAACCCCAATTTTAACTTGAACGTAAGTGTGTCCTGAACTCTAACCCTAACCCTAACCCTATGGGCCCATTCACTCTAATGATCCTCATAGACTATAATGGAGAATGGAAAAACATCCAAAATTTTTCCAAATCAAGAGTATACCCTTCAGTGTGATATGAGAATTTCATCTTATCCAACCCTAAACCAAACCCCAATTTTAACTTGAACGTAAGGGTGTCCTGAACTCTAACCCTAACCGTAACCCTATGGGTCCATTCACTCTAATGATTCTCATAGACTATAATGGAGAATGGAAAAACATCCAAAATTTTTCCAAATCAAGAGTATACCCTTCAGTGTGATATGAGAATTTCATCTTATCCAACCCTAAACCAAACCCCAATTTTAACTTGAACGTAAGTGTGTCCTGAACTCTAACCCTAACCCTAACCCTATGGGCCCATTCACTCTAATGATCCTCATAGACTATAATGGAGAATGGAAAAACATCCAAAATTTTTCCAAATCAAGAGTATACCCTTCAGTGTGATATGAGAATTTCATCTTATCCAACCGTAAACCAAACCCCAATTTTAACTTGAACGTAAGGGTGTCCTGAACTCTAACCCTAACCCTAACCGTAACCCTATGGGCCCATTCACTCTAATGATTCTCATAGACTATAAGGGAGAATGGAAAAACATCCAAAATTTTTCCAAATCAAGAGTATACCCTTCAGTGTGATATGAGAATTTCATCTTATCCAACCCTAAACCAAACCCCAATTTTAACTTGAACGTAAGTGTGTCCTGAACTCTAACCCTAACCCTAACCCTATGGGCCCATTCACTCTAATGATTCTCATAGACTATAATGGAGAATGGAAAAACATCCAAAATTTTTCCAAATCAAGAGTATACCCTTCAGTGTGATATGAGAATATCATCTTATCCAACCCTAAACCAAACCCCAGTTTTAACTTGAACGTAAGTGTGTCCTGAACTCTAACCCTAACCCTAACCCTAACCCTATGGGCCCATTCACTCTAATGATTCTCATAGACTATAATGGAGAATGGAAAAACATCCAAAATTTTTCCAAATCAAGAGTATACCCTTCAGTGTGATATGAGAATTTCATCTTATCCAACCCTAAACCAAACCCCAATTTTAAGTTGAACGTAAGTGTGTCCTGAACTCTAACCCTAACCCTAACCCTAACCCTATGGGCCCATTCACACTAATGATTCTCCTAGACTATAATGGAGAATAGAAAAACATCCAAATTTTTGACAAATCAAGACTATACCTATTAGTGTGATATGAAAATTCCATCTTATCCAACCCTAAACCAAACCCCTATTTTAACTTGAACGTAAGTGTGTCCTGAACTCTAACCCTAACCCTAACACTATGGGCCCATTCACTCTCATGATTCTCCTAGACTATAAGGGAGAATAGAAAAACATCCAAAATTTTTCCAAATCAAGAGTATACCCTTCAGTGTGATATGAGAATTTCATCTTATCCAACCCTAAACCAAACCCCAATTTTAAGTTGAACGTAAGTGTGTCCTGAACTCTAACCCTAACCCTAACCCTAACCCTATGGGCCCATTCACTCTAATGATTCTCATAGACTATAATGGAGAATGGAAAAACATCCAAAATTTTTCCAAATCAAGAGTATACCCTTCGGTGTCATATGAGAATTTCATCTTATAAAACCCTAAACCAAACCCCAATTTTAACTTGAACGTAAGTGTGTCCTGAACTCTAACCCTAACCCTAACCCTAACCCTATGGGCCCATTCACTCTAATGATTCTCATAGACTATAATGGAGAATGGAAAAACATCCAAAATTTTTCCAAATCAAGAGTATACCCTTCAGTGTGATTTGAGAATTTCATCTTATCCAACCCTAAACCAAACCCCAATTTTAACTTGAACGTAAGCGTGTCCTGAACTCTAACCCTAACCCTAACCGTATGGGCCCATTCACTCTAATGATTCTCATAGACTATAATGGAGAATGGAAAAACATCCAAAATTTTTCCAAATCTGGAGTATACCTTTCAATGTGATATGAAAATTTCATCTTATCCAACCCTAAACCAAACCGCAATTTTAACTTGAACGTAAGTGTGTCCTGAACTCTACCCTAACCCTATGGGCCCATTCACTCTAATGATTCTCATAGACTATAATGGAGAATGGAAAAACATCCAAAATTTTTCAAAATCAAGAGTATACCCTTCAGTGTGATATGAGAATTTCATCTTATCCAACCCTAAACCAAACCCCAATTTTAAGTTGAACGTAAGTGTGTCCTGAACTCTAACCCTAACCCTAACCCTAACCCTAATCCTATGGGCCCATTCACTCTAATGATTCTCATAGACTATAATGGAGAATGGAAAAACATCCAAAATTTTTCCAAATCAAGACTATACCTATTAGTGTGATATGAGAATTTCATCTTACCCAACCCTAAACCAAACCCCAATTTTAACTTGAACATAAGTGTGTCCTGAACCCTAACCCTAACCCTAACCGTATGGGCCCATTCACTCTAATGATTCTCATAGACTATAATGGAGAATGGAAAAACATCCAAAATTTTTCCAAATCAAGAGTACACCCTTCAGTGTGATATGAGAATTTCATCTTATCCAACCCTAAACCAAAGCCCAATTTTAACTTGAACGTAAGGGTGTCCTGAACTCTAACCCTAACCCTAACCCTAACCCTAACCCTATGGGCCCATTCACTCTAATGATTCTCATAGACTATAATGGAGAATGGAAAAACATCCAAAATTTTTCCAAATCAAGAGTATACCTTTCAGAGTGAAATGAGAATTTCATCTTATCCAACCCTAAACCAAACCCCAATTTTAACTTGAACGTAAGTGAGTCCTGAACTCTAACCCTAACCCTAACCCTATGGGCCCATTCACTCTAATGATTCTCATAGACTATAATGGAGAATGGAAAAACATCCAAAAATTTTCCAAATCAAGACTATACCTATTTGTGTGATATGAAAATTTCATCTTATCCAACCCTAAACCAAACCCCAATTTTAACTTGAACGTAAGTGTGTCCTGAACTCTAACCCTAACCCTAACCCTAACCCTATGGGCCCATTCACTCTAATGATTCTCATAGACTATAATGGAGAATGGAAAAACATCCAAAATTTTTCCAAATCAAGAGTATACCCTTCAGTGTGATATGAGAATTTCATCTTATCCAACCCTAAACCAAACCCCAGTTTTAACTTGAACGTAAGTGTGTCCTGAACTCTAACCCTAACCCTAACCCTAACCCTATGGGCCCATTCACTCTAATGATTCTCATAGACTATAATGGAGAATGGAAAAACATCCAAATTTTTTCCAAATCAAGAGTATACCCTTCAGTGTGATATGAGAATTTCATCTTATCCAACACTAAACCAAACCCCAATTCTAACTTGAACGTAAGTGTGTCCTGAACTCTAACCCAAACCCCAACCCTAACCCTATGGGCCCATTCACTCTAATGATTCTCCTAGACTATAATGGAGCATGGAAAAACATCCAAAATTTTTCCAAATCTGGAGTATACCTTTCAATGTGATATGAAAATTTCATCTTATCCAACCCTAAACCAAACCCCAATTTTAACTTGAACGTAGTTGTGTCCTGAACTCTAACCCTAACCCTAACCCTATGGGCCCATTCACTCTAATGATTCTCATAGACTATAATGGAGAATGGAAAAGCATCCAAAATTTTTCCAAATCAAGAGTATACCCTTCAGTGTGATATGAGAATTTCATCTTATCCAACCCTAAACCAAACCCCAATTTTAAGTTGAACGTAAGTGTGTCCTGAACTCTAACCCTAACCCTAACCCTATGGGCCCATTCACTCTAATGATTCTCATAGACTATAATGGAGAATGGAAAAACATCCAAAATTTTTCCAAATCAAGAGTATACCCTTTAGTGTGATATGAAAGTTTCATCTTATCCGACCCTAAACCAAACCCCAATTTTAACTTGAACGTAAGTGTGTCCTGAACTCTAACCCTAACCCTAACCCTATGGGCCCATTCACTCTAATGATCCTCATAGACTATAATGGAGAATGGAAAAACATCCAAAATTTTTCCAAATCAAGAGTATACCCTTCAGTGTGATATGAGAATTTCATCTTATCCAACCCTAAACCAAACCCCAATTTTAACTTGAACGTAAGGGTGTCCTGAACTCTAACCCTAACCGTAACCCTATGGGTCCATTCACTCTAATGATTCTCATAGACTATAATGGAGAATGGAAAAACATCCAAAATTTTTCCAAATCAAGAGTATACCCTTCAGTGTGATATGAGAATTTCATCTTATCCAACCCTAAACCAAACCCCAATTTTAACTTGAACGTAAGTGTGTCCTGAACTCTAACCCTAACCCTAACCCTATGGGCCCATTCACTCTAATGATTCTCATAGACTATAATGGAGAATGGAAAAACATCCAAAATTTTTCCAAATCAAGAGTATACCCTTCAGTGTGATATGAGAATTTCATCTTATCCAACCCTAAACCAAACCCCAGTTTTAACTTGAACGTAAGTGTGTCCTGAACTCTAACCCTAACCCTAACCCTAACCCTATGGGCCCACTCACTCTAATGATTCTCATAGACTATAATGGAGAATGGAAAAACATCCAAAATTTTTCCAAATCAAGAGTATACCCTTCAGTGTGATATGAGAATTTCATCTTATCCAACCCTAAACCAAACCCCAATTTTAAGTTGAACGTAAGTGTGTCCTGAACTCTAACCCTAACCCTAACCCTAACCCTATGGGCCCATTCACACTAATGATTCTCATAGACTATAATGGAGAATAGAAAAACATCCAAATTTTTTCCAAATCAAGACTATACCTATTAGTGTGATATGAAAATTCCATCTTATCCAACCCTAAACCAAACCCCTATTTTAACTTGAACGTAAGTATGTCCTGAACTCTAACCCTAACCCTAACACTATGGGCCCATTCACTCTAATGATTCTCATAGACTATAATGGAGAATGGAAAAACATCCAAAATTTTTCCAAATCAAGAGTATACCCTTTAGTGTGATATGAAAATTTCATCTTATCCAACCCTAAACCAAACCCCAATTTTAACTTGAATGTAAGTGTGTCCTGAACTCTAACCCTAACCCTAACCCTAACCCTATGGGCCCATTCACTCTAATGATTCTCATAGACTATAATGGAGAATGGAAAAACATCCAAAATTTTTCCAAATCAAGAGTATACCCTTCAGTGTGATATGAGAATTTCATCTTATCCAACCCTAAACCAAACCCCAATTTTAACTTGAACGTAAGTGTGTCCTGAACTCTAACCCTAACCCTAACCGTATGGGCCCATTCACTCTAATGATTCTCATAGACTATAATGGAGAATGGAAAAACATCCAAAATTTTTCCAAATCTGGAGTATACCTTTCAATGTGATATGAAAATTTCATCTTATCCAACCCTAAACCAAACCCCAATTTTAACTTGAACGTAAGTGTGTCCTGAACTCTAACCCTAACCCTAACCCTATGGGCCCATTCACTCTAATGATTCTCATAGACTATAATGGAGAATGGAAAAACATCCAAAATTTTTCCAAATCAAGACTATACCTATTAGTGTGATATGATAATTTCATCTTATCCAACCCTAAACCAAACCCCAATTTTAACTTGAACGTAAGTGTGTCCTGAACTCTAACCCTAACCCTAACCCTATGGGCCCATTCACTCTAATGATTCTCATAGACTATAATGGAGAATGGAAAAACATCCAAAATTTTTCCAAATCAAGAGTATACCCTTCAGTGTGATATGAGAATTTCATCTTATCCAACCCTAAACCAAACCCCAATTTTAACTTGAACGTAAGTGTGTCCTGAACTCTAACCCTAACCCTAACCCTAACCCTATGGGCCCATTCACTCTAATGATTCTCATAGACTATAATGGAGAATGGAAAAACATCCAAAATTTTTCCAAATCAAGAGTATACCCTTCAGTGTGATATGAGAATTTCATCTTATCCAACCCTAAACGAAACCCCAGTTTTAACTTGAACGTAAGTGTGTCCTGAACTCTAACCCTAACACTAACCCTAACCCTATGGGCCCATTCACTCTAATGATTCTCATAGACTATAATGGAGAATGGAAAAACATCCAAAATTTTTCCAAATCAAGACTATACCTATTAGTGTGATATGATAATTTCATCTTATCCAACCCTAAACCAAACCCCAATTTTAACTTGAACGTAAGTGTGTCCTGAACTCTAACCCTAACCCTAACCCTATGGGCCCATTCACTCTAATGATTCTCATAGACTATAATTGAGAATGGAAAAACATCCAAAATTTTTCCAAATCAAGAGTATACCCTTCAGTGTGATATGAGAATTTCATCTTATCCAACCCTAAACCAAACCCCAATTTTAACTTGAACGTAAGTGTGTCCTGAACTCTAACCCTAACCCTAACCCTAACCCTATGGGCCCATTCACTCTAATGATTCTCATAGACTATAATGGAGAATGGAAAAACATCCAAAATTTTTCCAAATCAAGAGTATACCCTTCAGTGTGATATGAGAATTTCATCTTATCCAACCCTAAACCAAACCCCAGTTTTAACTTGAACGTAAGTGTGTCCTGAACTCTAACCCTAACCCTAACCCTATGGGCCCATTCACTCTAATGATTCTCATAGACTATAATGGAGAATGGAAAAACATCCAAAATTTTTCCAAATCAAGAGTATACCCTTCAGTGTGATATGAGAATTTCATCTTATCCAACCCTAAACCAAACCCCAATTTTAAGTTGAACGTAAGTGTGTCCTGAACTCTAACCCTAACCCTAACCCTAACCCTAACCCTAACCCTAACCCTACGGGCCCATTCTCTCTAATGATTCTCATAGACTATAATGGAGAATAGAAAAACATCCAAATTTTTTCCAAATCAAGACTATACCTATTAGTGTGATATGAAAATTCCATCTTATCCAACCCTAAACCAAACCCCTATTTTAACTTGAACGTAAGTATGTCCTGAACTCTAACCCTAACCCTAACACTATGGGCCCATTCACTCTAATGATTCTCATAGACTATAATGGAGAATGGAAAAACATCCAAAATTTTTCCAAATCAAGAGTATACCCTTTAGTGTGATATGAAAATTTCATCTTATCCAACCCTAAACCAAACCCCAATTTTAACTTGACTGTAAGTGTGTCCTGAACTCTAACCCTAACCCTAACCCTAACCCTATGGGCCCATTCACTCTAATGATTCTCATAGACTATAATGGAGAATGGAAAAACATCCAAAATTTTTCCAAATCAAGAGTATACCCTTCAGTGTGATATGAGAATTTCATCTTATCCAACCCTAAACCAAACCCCAATTTTAACTTGAACGTAAGTGTGTCCTGAACTCTAACCCTAACCCTAACCGTATGGGCCCATTCACTCTAATGATTCTCATAGACTATAATGGAGAATGGAAAAACATCCAAAATTTTTCCAAATCTGGAGTATACCTTTCAATGTGATATGAAAATTTCATCTTATCCAACCCTAAACCAAACCCCAATTTTAACTTGAACGTAAGTGTGTCCTGAACTCTAACCCTAACCCTAACCCTATGGGCCCATTCACTCTAATGATTCTCATAGACTATAATGGAGAATGGAAAAACATCCAAAATTTTTCCAAATCAAGACTATACCTATTTGTGTGATATGAAAATTTCATCTTATCCAACCCTAAACCAAACCCCAATTTTAACTTGAACGTAAGTGTGTCCTGAACGCTAACCCTAACCCTAACCCTAACCCTATGGGCCCATTCACTCTAATGATTCTCATAGACTATAATGGAGAATGGAAAAACATCCAAAATTTTTCCAAATCAAGAGTATACCCTTCAGTGTGATATGAGAATTTCATCTTATCCAACCCTAAACCAAACCCCAGTTTTAACTTGAACGTAAGTGTGTCCTGAACTCTAACCCTAACCCTAACCCTAACCCTAACCCTATGGGCCCATTCACTCTAATGATTCTCATAGACTATAATGGAGAATGGAAAAACATCCAAAATTTTTCCAAATCAAGACTATACCTATTAGTGTGATATGATAATTTCATCTTATCCAACCCTAAACCAAACCCCAATTTTAACTTGAACGTAAGTGTGTCCTGAACTCTAACCCTAACCCTAACCCTATGGGCCCATTCACTCTAATGATTCTCATAGACTATAATGGAGAATGGAAAAACATCCAAAATTTTTCCAAATCAAGAGTATACCCTTCAGTGTGATATGAGAATTTCATCTTATCCAACCCTAAACCAAACCCCAATTTTAACTTGAACGTAAGTGTGTCCTGAACTCTAACCCTAACCCTAACCCTATGGGCCCATTCACTCTAATGATTCTCATAGACTATAATGGAGAATGGAAAAACATCCAAAATTTTTCCAAATCAAGAGTATACCCTTTAGTGTGATATGAAAATTTCATCTTATCCAACCCTAAACCAAACCCCAATTCTAAATTGAATGTAAGTGTGTCCTGAACTCTAACCCTAACCCTAACCCTAACCCTATGGGCCCATTCTCTCTAATGATTCTCATAGACTATAATGGAGAATGGAAAAACATCCAAAATTTTTCCAAATCAAGAGTATACCCTTCAGTGTGATATGAGAATTTCATCTTATCCAACCCTAAACCAAACCCCAATTTTAACTTGAACGTAAGTGTGTCCTGAACTCTAACCCTAACCCTAACCGTATGGGCCCATTCACTCTAATGATTCTCATAGACTATAATGGAGAATGGAAAAACATCCAAAATTTTTCCAAATCTGGAGTATACCTTTCAATGTGATATGAAAATTTCATCTTATCCAACCCTAAACCAAACCCCAATTTTAACTTGAACGTAAGTGTGTCCTGAACTCTAACCCTAACCCTAACCCTATGGGCCCATTCACTCTAATGATTCTCATAGACTATAATGGAGAATGGAAAAACATCCAAAATTTTTCCAAATCAAGAGTATACCCTTCAGTGTGATATGAGAATTTCATCTTATCCAACCCTAAACCAAACCCCAATTTTAACTTGAACGTAAGTGTGTCCTGAACTCTAACCCTAACCCTAACCGTATGGGCCCATTCACTCTAATGATTCTCATAGACTATAATGGAGAATGGAAAAACATCCAAAATTTTTCCAAATCTGGAGTATACCTTTCAATGTGATATGAAAATTTCATCTTATCCAACCCTAAACCAAACCCCAATTTTAACTTGAACGTAAGTGTGTCCTGAACTCTAACCCTAACCCTAACCCTATGGGCCCATTCACTCTAATGATTCTCATAGACTATAATGGAGAATGGAAAAACATCCAAAATTTTTCCAAATCAAGAGTATACCTTTCAATGTGATATGAAAATTTCATCTTATCCAACCCTAAACCAAACCCCAATTTTAACTTGAACGTAAGTGTGTCCTGAACTCTAACCCTAACCCTAACCCTATGGGCCCATTCACTCTAATGATTCTCATAGACTATAATGGAGAATGGAAAAACATCCAAAATTTTTCCAAATCAAGACTATACCTATTAGTGTGATATGATAATTTCATCTTATCCAACCCTAAACCAAACCCCAATTTTAACTTGAACGTAAGTGTGTCCTGAACTCTAACCCTAACCCTAACCCTATGGGCCCATTCACTCTAATGATTCTCATAGACTATAATGGAGAATGGAAAAACATCCAAAATTTTTCCAAATCAAGAGTATACCCTTCAGTGTGATATGAGAATTTCATCTTATCCAACCCTAAACCAAACCCCAATTTTAACTTGAACGTAAGTGTGTCCTGAACTCTAACCCTAACCCTAACCCTAACCCTATGGGCCCATTCACTCTAATGATTCTCATAGACTATAATGGAGAATGGAAAAACATCCAAAATTTTTCCAAATCAAGAGTATACCCTTCAGTGTGATATGAGAATTTCATCTTATCCAACCCTAAACCAAACCCCAGTTTTAACTTGAACGTAAGTGTGTCCTGAACTCTAACCCTAACCCTAACCCTAACCCTATGGGCCCATTCACTCTAATGATTCTCATAGACTATAATGGAGAATGGAAAAACATCCAAAATTTTTCCAAATCAAGACTATACCTATTAGTGTGATATGATAATTTCATCTTATCCAACCCTAAACCAAACCCCAATTTTAACTTGAACGTAAGTGTGTCCTGAACTCTAACCCTAACCCTAACCCTATGGGCCCATTCACTCTAATGATTCTCATAGACTATAATTGAGAATGGAAAAACATCCAAAATTTTTCCAAATCAAGAGTATACCCTTCAGTGTGATATGAGAATTTCATCTTATCCAACCCTAAACCAAACCCCAATTTTAACTTGAACGTAAGTGTGTCCTGAACTCTAACCCTAACCCTAACCCTAACCCTATGGGCCCATTCACTCTAATGATTCTCATAGACTATAATGGAGAATGGAAAAACATCCAAAATTTTTCCAAATCAAGAGTATACCCTTCAGTGTGATATGAGAATTTCATCTTATCCAACCCTAAACCAAACCCCAGTTTTAACTTGAACGTAAGTGTGTCCTGAACTCTAACCCTAACCCTAACCCTATGGGCCCATTCACTCTAATGATTCTCATAGACTATAATGGAGAATGGAAAAACATCCAAAATTTTTCCAAATCAAGAGTATACCCTTCAGTGTGATATGAGAATTTCATCTTATCCAACCCTAAACCAAACCCCAATTTTAAGTTGAACGTAAGTGTGTCCTGAACTCTAACCCTAACCCTAACCCTAACCCTAACCCTAACCCTACGGGCCCATTCTCTCTAATGATTCTCATAGACTATAATGGAGAATAGAAAAACATCCAAATTTTTTCCAAATCAAGACTATACCTATTAGTGTGATATGAAAATTCCATCTTATCCAACCCTAAACCAAACCCCTATTTTAACTTGAACGTAAGTATGTCCTGAACTCTAACCCTAACCCTAACACTATGGGCCCATTCACTCTAATGATTCTCATAGACTATAATGGAGAATGGAAAAACATCCAAAATTTTTCCAAATCAAGAGTATACCCTTTAGTGTGATATGAAAATTTCATCTTATCCAACCCTAAACCAAACCCCAATTTTAACTTGAATGTAAGTGTGTCCTGAACTCTAACCCTAACCCTAACCCTAACCCTATGGGCCCATTCACTCTAATGATTCTCATAGACTATAATGGAGAATGGAAAAACATCCAAAATTTTTCCAAATCAAGAGTATACCCTTCAGTGTGATATGAGAATTTCATCTTATCCAACCCTAAACCAAACCCCAATTTTAACTTGAACGTAAGTGTGTCCTGAACTCTAACCCTAACCCTAACCGTATGGGCCCATTCACTCTAATGATTCTCATAGACTATAATGGAGAATGGAAAAACATCCAAAATTTTTCCAAATCTGGAGTATACCTTTCAATGTGATATGAAAATTTCATCTTATCCAACCCTAAACCAAACCCCAATTTTAACTTGAACGTAAGTGTGTCCTGAACTCTAACCCTAACCCTAACCCTATGGGCCCATTCACTCTTATGATTCTCATAGACTATAATGGAGAATGGAAAAACATCCAAAATTTTTCCAAATCAAGAGTATACCCTTCAGTGTGATATGAGAATTTCATCTTATCCAACCCTAAACCAAACCCCAATTTTAACTTGAACGTAAGTGTGTCCTGAACTCTAACCCTAACCCTAACCCTAACCCTATGGGCCCATTCACTCTAATGATTCTCATAGACTATAATGGAGAATGGAAAAACATCCAAAATTTTTCCAAATCAAGAGTATACCCTTCAGTGTGATATGAGAATTTCATCTTATCCAACCCTAAACCAAACCCCAGTTTTAACTTGAACGTAAGTGTGTCCTGAACTCTAACCCTAACCCTAACCCTAACCCTATGGGCCCATTCACTCTAATGATTCTCATAGACTATAATGGAGAATGGAAAAACATCCAAAATTTTTCCAAATCAAGACTATACCTATTAGTGTGATATGATAATTTCATCTTATCCAACCCTAAACCAAACCCCAATTTTAACTTGAACGTAAGTGTGTCCTGAACTCTAACCCTAACCCTAACCCTATGGGCCCATTCACTCTAATGATTCTCATAGACTATAATGGAGAATGGAAAAACATCCAAAATTTTTCCAAATCAAGAGTATACCCTTCAGTGTGATATGAGAATTTCATCTTATCCAACCCTAAACCAAACCCCAATTTTAACTTGAACGTAAGTGTGTCCTGAACTCTAACCCTAACCCTAACCCTAACCCTATGGGCCCATTCACTCTAATGATTCTCATAGACTATAATGGAGAATGGAAAAACATCCAAAATTTTTCCAAATCAAGAGTATACCCTTCAGTGTGATATGAGAATTTCATCTTATCCAACCCTAAACCAAACCCCAGTTTTAACTTGAACGTAAGTGTGTCCTGAACTCTAACCCTAACCCTAACCCTAACCCTATGGGCCCATTCACTCTAATGATTCTCATAGACTATAATGGAGAATGGAAAAACATCCAAAATTTTTCCAAATCAAGACTATACCTATTAGTGTGATATGATAATTTCATCTTATCCAACCCTAAACCAAACCCCAATTTTAACTTGAACGTAAGTGTGTCCTGAACTCTAACCCTAACCCTAACCCTATGGGCCCATTCACTCTAATGATTCTCATAGACTATAATTGAGAATGGAAAAACATCCAAAATTTTTCCAAATCAAGAGTATACCCTTCAGTGTGATATGAGAATTTCATCTTATCCAACCCTAAACCAAACCCCAATTTTAACTTGAACGTAAGTGTGTCCTGAACTCTAACCCTAACCCTAACCCTAACCCTATGGGCCCATTCACTCTAATGATTCTCATAGACTATAATGGAGAATGGAAAAACATCCAAAATTTTTCCAAATCAAGAGTATACCCTTCAGTGTGATATGAGAATTTCATCTTATCCAACCCTAAACCAAACCCCAGTTTTAACTTGAACGTAAGTGTGTCCTGAACTCTAACCCTAACCCTAACCCTATGGGCCCATTCACTCTAATGATTCTCATAGACTATAATGGAGAATGGAAAACATCCAAAATTTTTCCAAATCAAGAGTATACCCTTCAGTGTGATATGAGAATTTCATCTTATCCAACCCTAAACCAAACCCCAATTTTAAGTTGAACGTAAGTGTGTCCTGAACTCTAACCCTAACCCTAACCCTAACCCTAACCCTAACCCTACGGGCCCATTCTCTCTAATGATTCTCATAGACTATAATGGAGAATAGAAAAACATCCAAATTTTTTCCAAATCAAGACTATACCTATTAGTGTGATATGAACATTCCATCTTATCCAACCCTAAACCAAACCCCTATTTTAACTTGAACGTAAGTATGTCCTGAACTCTAACCCTAACCCTAACACTATGGGCCCATTCACTCTAATGATTCTCATAGACTATAATGGAGAATGGAAAAACATCCAAAATTTTTCCAAATCAAGAGTATACCCTTTAGTGTGATATGAAAATTTCATCTTATCCAACCCTAAACCAAACCCCAATTTTAACTTGAATGTAAGTGTGTCCTGAACTCTAACCCTAACCCTAACCCTAACCCTATGGGCCCATTCACTCTAATGATTCTCATAGACTATAATGGAGAATGGAAAAACATCCAAAATTTTTCCAAATCAAGAGTATACCCTTCAGTGTGATATGAGAATTTCATCTTATCCAACCCTAAACCAAACCCCAATTTTAACTTGAACGTAAGTGTGTCCTGAACTCTAACCCTAACCCTAACCGTATGGGCCCATTCACTCTAATGATTCTCATAGACTATAATGGAGAATGGAAAAACATCCAAAATTTTTCCAAATCAAGAGTATACCCTTCAGTGTGATATGAGAATTTCATCTTATCCAACCCTAAACCAAACCCCAGTTTTAACTTGAACGTAAGTGTGTCCTGAACTCTAACCCTAACCCTAACCCTATGGGCCCATTCACTCTAATGATTCTCATAGACTATAATGGAGAATGGAAAAACATCCAAAATTTTTCCAAATCAAGAGTATACCCTTCAGTGTGATATGAGAATTTCATCTTATCCAACCCTAAACCAAACCCCAATTTTAAGTTGAACGTAAGTGTGTCCTGAACTCTAACCCTAACCCTAACCCTAACCCTAACCCTAACCCTACGGGCCCATTCTCTCTAATGATTCTCATAGACTATAATGGAGAATAGAAAAACATCCAAATTTTTTCCAAATCAAGACTATACCTATTAGTGTGATATGAAAATTCCATCTTATCCAACCCTAAACCAAACCCCTATTTTAACTTGAACGTAAGTATGTCCTGAACTCTAACCCTAACCCTAACACTATGGGCCCATTCACTCTAATGATTCTCATAGACTATAATGGAGAATGGAAAAACATCCAAAATTTTTCCAAATCAAGAGTATACCCTTTAGTGTGATATGAAAATTTCATCTTATCCAACCCTAAACCAAACCCCAATTTTAACTTGAATGTAAGTGTGTCCTGAACTCTAACCCTAACCCTAACCCTAACCCTATGGGCCCATTCACTCTAATGATTCTCATAGACTATAATGGAGAATGGAAAAACATCCAAAATTTTTCCAAATCAAGAGTATACCCTTCAGTGTGATATGAGAATTTCATCTTATCCAACCCTAAACCAAACCCCAATTTTAACTTGAACGTAAGTGTGTCCTGAACTCTAACCCTAACCCTAACCGTATGGGCCCATTCACTCTAATGATTCTCATAGACTATAATGGAGAATGGAAAAACATCCAAAATTTTTCCAAATCTGGAGTATACCTTTCAATGTGATATGAAAATTTCATCTTATCCAACCCTAAACCAAACCCCAATTTTAACTTGAACGTAAGTGTGTCCTGAACTCTAACCCTAACCCTAACCCTATGGGCCCATTCACTCTTATGATTCTCATAGACTATAATGGAGAATGGAAAAACATCCAAAATTTTTCCAAATCAAGAGTATACCCTTCAGTGTGATATGAGAATTTCATCTTATCCAACCCTAAACCAAACCCCAATTTTAACTTGAACGTAAGTGTGTCCTGAACTCTAACCCTAACCCTAACCCTAACCCTATGGGCCCATTCACTCTAATGATTCTCATAGACTATAATGGAGAATGGAAAAACATCCAAAATTTTTCCAAATCAAGAGTATACCCTTCAGTGTGATATGAGAATTTCATCTTATCCAACCCTAAACCAAACCCCAGTTTTAACTTGAACGTAAGTGTGTCCTGAACTCTAACCCTAACCCTAACCCTAACCCTATGGGCCCATTCACTCTAATGATTCTCATAGACTATAATGGAGAATGGAAAAACATCCAAAATTTTTCCAAATCAAGACTATACCTATTAGTGTGATATGATAATTTCATCTTATCCAACCCTAAACCAAACCCCAATTTTAACTTGAACGTAAGTGTGTCCTGAACTCTAACCCTAACCCTAACCCTATGGGCCCATTCACTCTAATGATTCTCATAGACTATAATGGAGAATGGAAAAACATCCAAAATTTTTCCAAATCAAGAGTATACCCTTCAGTGTGATATGAGAATTTCATCTTATCCAACCCTAAACCAAACCCCAATTTTAACTTGAACGTAAGTGTGTCCTGAACTCTAACCCTAACCCTAACCCTAACCCTATGGGCCCATTCACTCTAATGATTCTCATAGACTATAATGGAGAATGGAAAAACATCCAAAATTTTTCCAAATCAAGAGTATACCCTTTAGTGTGATATGAAAATTTCATCTTATCCAACCCTAAACCAAACCCCAATTCTAAATTGAATGTAAGTGTGTCCTGAACTCTAACCCTAACCCTAACCCTAACCCTATGGGCCCATTCACTCTAATGATTCTCATAGACTATAATGGAGAATGGAAAAACATCCAAAATTTTTCCAAATCAAGAGTATACCCTTCAGTGTGATATGAGAATTTCATCTTATCCAACCCTAAACCAAACCCCAATTTTAACTTGAACGTAAGTGTGTCCTGAACTCTAACCCTAACCCTAACCGTATGGGCCCATTCACTCTAATGATTCTCATAGACTATAATGGAGAATGGAAAAACATCCAAAATTTTTCCAAATCTGGAGTATACCTTTCAATGTGATATGAAAATTTCATCTTATCCATCCCTAAACCAAACCCCAATTTTAACTTGAACGTAAGTGTGTCCTGAACTCTAACCCTAACCCTAACCCTATGGGCCCATTCACTCTAATGATTCTCATAGACTATAATGGAGAATGGAAAAACATCCAAAATTTTTCCAAATCAAGAGTATACCCTTCAGTGTGATATGAGAATTTCATCTTATCCAACCCTAAACCAAACCCCAATTTTAAGTTGAACGTAAGTGTGTCCTGAACTCTAACCCTAACCCTAACCCTATGGGCCCATTCACTCTAATGATTCTCATAGACTATAATGGAGAATGGAAAAACATCCAAAATTTTTCCAAATCAAGACTATACCTATTAGTGTGATATGAAAATTTCATCTTATCCAACCCTAAACCAAACCCCAATTTTAACTTGAACGTAAGTGTGTCCTGAACTCTAACCCTAACCCTAACCCTATGGGCCCATTCACTCTAATGATTCTCATAGACTATAATGGAGAATGGAAAAACATCCAAAATTTTTCCAAATCAAGAGTATACCCTTCAGTGTGATATGAGAATTTCATCTTATCCAACCCTAAACCAAACCCCAATTTTAAGTTGAACGTAAGTGTGTCCTGAACTCTAACCCTAACCCTAACCCTAACCCTATGGGCCCATTCACTCTAATGATTCTCATAGACTATAATGGAGAATGGAAAAACATCCAAAATTTTTCCAAATCAAGAGTATACCCTTTAGTGTGATATGAAAATTTCATCTTATCCAACCCTAAACCAAACCCCAATTCTAAATTGAATGTAAGTGTGTCCTGAACTCTAACCCTAACCCTAACCCTATGGGCCCATTCACTCTAATGATTCTCATAGACTATATTGGAGAATGGAAAAACATCCAAAATTTTTCCAAATCAAGAGTATACCCTTCAGTGTGATATGAGAATTTCATCTTATCCAACCCTAAACCAAACCCCAATTTTAACTTGAACGTAAGTGTGTCCTGAACTCTAACCCTAACCCTAACCGTATGGGCCCATTCACTCTAATGATTCTCATAGACTATAATGGAGAATGGAAAAACATCCAAAATTTTTCCAAATCTGGAGTATACCTTTCAATGTGATATGAAAATTTCATCTTATCCAACCCTAAACCAAACCCCAATTTTAACTTGAACGTAAGTGTGTCCTGAACTCTAACCCTAACCCTAACCCTATGGGCCCATTCACTCTAATGATTCTCATAGACTATAATGGAGAATGGAAAAACATCCAAAATTTTTCCAAATCAAGAGTATACCCTTCAGTGTGATATGAGAATTTCATCTTATCCAACCCTAAACCAAACCCCAATTTTAACTTGAACGTAAGTGTGTCCTGAACTCTAACCCTAACCCTAACCCTATGGGCCCATTCACTCTAATGATTCTCATAGACTATAATGGAGAATGGAAAAACATCCAAAATTTTTCCAAATCAAGACTATACCTATTAGTGTGATATGATAATTTCATCTTATCCAACCCTAAACCAAACCCCAATTTTAACTTGAACGTAAGTGTGTCCTGAACTCTAACCCTAACCCTAACCCTATGGGCCCATTCACTCTAATGATTCTCATAGACTATAATGGAGAATGGAAAAACATCCAAAATTTTTCCAAATCAAGAGTATACCCTTCAGTGTGATATGAGAATTTCATCTTATCCAACCCTAAACCAAACCCCAATTTTAACTTGAACGTAAGTGTGTCCTGAACTCTAACCCTAACCCTAACCGTATGGGCCCATTCACTCTAATGATTCTCATAGACTATAATGGAGAATGGAAAAACATCCAAAATTTTTCCAAATCTGGAGTATACCTTTCAATGTGATATGAAAATTTCATATTATCCAACCCTAAACCAAACCCCAATTTTAACTTGAACGTAAGTGTGCCCTGAACTCTAACCCTAACCCTAACCCTATGGGCCCATTCACTCTAATGATTCTCATAGACTATAATGGAGAATGGAAAAACATCCAAAATTTTTCCAAATCAAGAGTATACCCTTCAGTGTGATATGAGAATTTCATCTTATCCAACCCTAAACCAAACCCCAATTTTAAGTTGAACGTAAGTGTGTCCTGAACTCTAACCCTAACCCTAACCCTAACCCTAATCCTACGGGCCCATTCACTCTAATGATTCTCATAGACTATAATGGAGAATGGAAAAACATCCAAAATTTTTCCAACTCAAGACTATACCTATTAGTGTGATATGAGAATTTCATCTTACCCAACCCTAAACCAAACCCCAATTTTAACTTGAACATAAGTGTGTCCTGAACCCTAACCCTAACCCTATGGGCCCATTCACTCTAATGATTCTCATAGACTATAATGGAGAATGGAAAAACATCCAAAATTTTTCCAAATCAAGAGTACACCCTTCAGTGTGATATGAGAATTTCATCTTATCCAACCCTAAACCAAACCCCAATTTTAACTTGAACGTAAGGGTGTCCTGAACTCTAACCCTAACCCTAACCCTAACCCTAACCCTAACCCTATGGGCCCATTCACTCTAATGATTCTCATAGACTATAATGGAGAATGGAAAAACATCCAAAATTTTTCCAAATCAAGACTATACCTATTTGTGTGATATGAAAATTTCATCTTATCCAACCCTAAACCAAACCCCAATTTTAACTTGAACGTAAGTGTGTCCTGAACTCTAACCCTAACCCTAACCCTAACCCTATGGGCCCATTCACTCTAATGATTCTCATAGACTATAATGGAGAATGGAAAAACATCCAAATTTTTTCCAAATCAAGAGTATACCCTTCAGTGTGATATGAGAATTTCATCTTATCCAACCCTAAACCAAACCCCAATTCTAACTTGAACGTAAGTGTGTCCTGAACTCTAACCCAAACCCCAACCCTAACCCTATGGGCCCATTCACTCTAATGATTCTCCTAGACTATAATGGAGCATGGAAAAACATCCAAAATTTTTCCAAATCTGGAGTATACCTTTCAATGTGATATGAAAATTTCATCTTATCCAACCCTAAACCAAACCCCAATTTTAACTTGAACGTAGTTGTGTCCTGAACTCTAACCCTAACCCTAACCCTATGGGCCCATTCACTCTAATGATTCTCATAGACTATAATGGAGAATGGAAAAGCATCCAAAATTTTTCCAAATCAAGAGTATACCCTTCAGTGTGATATGAGAATTTCATCTTATCCAACCCTAAACCAAACCCCAATTTTAAGTTGAACGTAAGTGTGTCCTGAACTCTAACCCTAACCCTAACCCTATGGGCCCATTCACTCTAATGATTCTCATAGACTATAATGGAGAATGGAAAAACATCCAAAATTTTTCCAAATCAAGAGTATACCCTTTAGTGTGATATGAAAGTTTCATCTTATCCGACCCTAAACCAAACCCCAATTTTAACTTGAACGTAAGTGTGTCCTGAACTCTAACCCTAACCCTAACCCTATGGGCCCATTCACTCTAATGATCCTCATAGACTATAATGGAGAATGGAAAAACATCCAAAATTTTTCCAAATCAAGAGTATACCCTTCAGTGTGATATGAGAATTTCATCTTATCCAACCCTAAACCAAACCCCAATTTTAACTTGAACGTAAGGGTGTCCTGAACTCTAACCCTAACCGTAACCCTATGGGTCCATTCACTCTAATGATTCTCATAGACTATAATGGAGAATGGAAAAACATCCAAAATTTTTCCAAATCAAGAGTATACCCTTCAGTGTGATATGAGAATTTCATCTTATCCAACCCTAAACCAAACCCCAATTTTAACTTGAACGTAAGTGTGTCCTGAACTCTAACCCTAACCCTAACCCTATGGGCCCATTCACTCTAATGATTCTCATAGACTATAATGGAGAATGGAAAAACATCCAAAATTTTTCCAAATCAAGAGTATACCCTTCAGTGTGATATGAGAATTTCATCTTATCCAACCCTAAACCAAACCCCAGTTTTAACTTGAACGTAAGTGTGTCCTGAACTCTAACCCTAACCCTAACCCTAACCCTATGGGCCCACTCACTCTAATGATTCTCATAGACTATAATGGAGAATGGAAAAACATCCAAAATTTTTCCAAATCAAGAGTATACCCTTCAGTGTGATATGAGAATTTCATCTTATCCAACCCTAAACCAAACCCCAATTTTAAGTTGAACGTAAGTGTGTCCTGAACTCTAACCCTAACCCTAACCCTAACCCTATGGGCCCATTCACACTAATGATTCTCATAGACTATAATGGAGTATAGAAAAACATCCAAATTTTTTCCAAATCAAGACTATACCTATTAGTGTGATATGAAAATTCATCTTATCCAACCCTAAACCAAACCCCTATTTTAACTTGAACGTAAGTATGTCCTGAACTCTAACCCTAACCCTAACACTATGGGCCCATTCACTCTAATGATTCTCATAGACTATAATGGAGAATGGAAAAACATCCAAAATTTTTCCAAATCAAGAGTATACCCTTTAGTGTGATATGAAAATTTCATCTTATCCAACCCTAAACCAAACCCCAATTTTAACTTGAATGTAAGTGTGTCCTGAACTCTAACCCTAACCCTAACCCTAACCCTATGGGCCCCTTCACTCTAATGATTCTCATAGACTATAATGGAGAATGGAAAAACATCCAAAATTTTTCCAAATCAAGAGTATACCCTTCAGTGTGATATGAGAATTTCATCTTATCCAACCCTAAACCAAACCCCAATTTTAACTTGAACGTAAGTGTGTCCTGAACTCTAACCCTAACCCTAACCGTATGGGCCCATTCACTCTAATGATTCTCATAGACTATAATGGAGAATGGAAAAACATCCAAAATTTTTCCAAATCTGGAGTATACCTTTCAATGTGATATGAAAATTTCATCTTATCCAACCCTAAACCAAACCCCAATTTTAACTTGAACGTAAGTGTGTCCTGAACTCTAACCCTAACCCTAACCTTATGGGCCCATTCACTCTAATGATTCTCATAGACTATAATGGAGAATGGAAAAACATCCAAAATTTTTCCAAATCAAGACTATACCTATTAGTGTGATATGATAATTTCATCTTATCCAACCCTAAACCAAACCCCAATTTTAACTTGAACGTAAGTGTGTCCTGAACTCTAACCCTAACCCTAACCCTATGGGCCCATTCACTCTAATGATTCTCATAGACTATAATGGAGAATGGAAAAACATCCAAAATTTTTCCAAATCAAGAGTATACCCTTCAGTGTGATATGAGAATTTCATCTTATCCAACCCTAAACCAAACCCCAATTTTAACTTGAACGTAAGTGTGTCCTGAACTCTAACCCTAACCCTAACCCTAACCCTATGGGCCCATTCACTCTAATGATTCTCATAGACTATAATGGAGAATGGAAAAACATCCAAAATTTTTCCAAATCAAGAGTATACCCTTCAGTGTGATATGAGAATTTCATCTTATCCAACCCTAAACCAAACCCCAGTTTTAACTTGAACGTAAGTGTGTCCTGAACTCTAACCCTAACCCTAACCCTAACCCTATGGGCCCATTCACTCTAATGATTCTCATAGACTATAATGGAGAATGGAAAAACATCCAAAATTTTTCCAAATCAAGAGTATACCCTTCAGTGTGATATGAGAATTTCATCTTATCCAACCCTAAACCAAACCCCAATTTTAAGTTGAACGTAAGTGTGTCCTGAACTCTAACCCTAACCCTAACCCTAACCCTATGGGCCCATTCACACTAATGATTCTCATAGACTATAATGGAGTATAGAAAAACATCCAAATTTTTTCCAAATCAAGACTATACCTATTAGTGTGATATGAAAATTCCATCTTATCCAACCCTAAACCAAACCCCTATTTTAACTTGAACGTAAGTATGTCCTGAACTCTAACCCTAACCCTAACACTATGGGCCCATTCACTCTAATGATTCTCATAGACTATAATGGAGAATGGAAAAACATCCAAAATTTTTCCAAATCAAGAGTATACCCTTTAGTGTGATATGAAAATTTCATCTTATCCAACCCTAAACCAAACCCCAATTTTAACTTGAATGTAAGTGTGTCCTGAACTCTAACCCTAACCCTAACCCTAACCCTATGGGCCCCTTCACTCTAATGATTCTCATAGACTATAATGGAGAATGGAAAAACATCCAAAATTTTTCCAAATCAAGAGTATACCCTTCAGTGTGATATGAGAATTTCATCTTATCCAACCCTAAACCAAACCCCAATTTTAACTTGAACGTAAGTGTGTCCTGAACTCTAACCCTAACCCTAACCGTATGGGCCCATTCACTCTAATGATTCTCATAGACTATAATGGAGAATGGAAAAACATCCAAAATTTTTCCAAATCTGGAGTATACCTTTCAATGTGATATGAAAATTTCATCTTATCCAACCCTAAACCAAACCCCAATTTTAACTTGAACGTAAGTGTGTCCTGAACTCTAACCCTAACCCTAACCCTATGGGCCCATTCACTCTAATGATTCTCATAGACTATAATGGAGAATGGAAAAACATCCAAAATTTTTCCAAATCAAGACTATACCTATTAGTGTGATATGATAATTTCATCTTATCCAACCCTAAACCAAACCCCAATTTTAACTTGAACGTAAGTGTGTCCTGAACTCTAACCCTAACCCTAACCCTATGGGCCCATTCACTCTAATGATTCTCATAGACTATAATGGAGAATGGAAAAACATCCAAAATTTTTCCAAATCAAGAGTATACCCTTCAGTGTGATATGAGAATTTCATCTTATCCAACCCTAAACCAAACCCCAATTTTAACTTGAACGTAAGTGTGTCCTGAACTCTAACCCTAACCCTAACCCTAACCCTATGGGCCCATTCACTCTAATGATTCTCATAGACTATAATGGAGAATGGAAAAACATCCAAAATTTTTCCAAATCAAGAGTATACCCTTCAGTGTGATATGAGAATTTCATCTTATCCAACCCTAAACCAAACCCCAGTTTTAACTTGAACGTAAGTGTGTCCTGAACTCTAACCCTAACCCTAACCCTAACCCTATGGGCCCATTCACTCTAATGATTCTCATAGACTATAATGGAGAATGGAAAAACATCCAAAATTTTTCCAAATCAAGACTATACCTATTAGTGTGATATGATAATTTCATCTTATCCAACCCTAAACCAAACCCCAATTTTAACTTGAACGTAAGTGTGTCCTGAACTCTAACCCTAACCCTAACCCTATGGGCCCATTCACTCTAATGATTCTCATAGACTATAATTGAGAATGGAAAAACATCCAAAATTTTTCCAAATCAAGAGTATACCCTTCAGTGTGATATGAGAATTTCATCTTATCCAACCCTAAACCAAACCCCAATTTTAACTTGAACGTAAGTGTGTCCTGAACTCTAACCCTAACCCTAACCCTAACCCTATGGGCCCATTCACTCTAATGATTCTCATAGACTATAATGGAGAATGGAAAAACATCCAAAATTTTTCCAAATCAAGAGTATACCCTTCAGTGTGATATGAGAATTTCATCTTATCCAACCCTAAACCAAACCCCAGTTTTAACTTGAACGTAAGTGTGTCCTGAACTCTAACCCTAACCCTAACCCTATGGGCCCATTCACTCTAATGATTCTCATAGACTATAATGGAGAATGGAAAAACATCCAAAATTTTTCCAAATCAAGAGTATACCCTTCAGTGTGATATGAGAATTTCATCTTATCCAACCCTAAACCAAACCCCAATTTTAAGTTGAACGTAAGTGTGTCCTGAACTCTAACCCTAACCCTAACCCTAACCCTAACCCTAACCCTACGGGCCCATTCTCTCTAATGATTCTCATAGACTATAATGGAGAATAGAAAAACATCCAAATTTTTTCCAAATCAAGACTATACCTATTAGTGTGATATGAAAATTCCATCTTATCCAACCCTAAACCAAACCCCTATTTTAACTTGAACGTAAGTATGTCCTGAACTCTAACCCTAACCCTAACACTATGGGCCCATTCACTCTAATGATTCTCATAGACTATAATGGAGAATGGAAAAACATCCAAAATTTTTCCAAATCAAGAGTATACCCTTTAGTGTGATATGAAAATTTCATCTTATCCAACCCTAAACCAAACCCCAATTTTAACTTGAATGTAAGTGTGTCCTGAACTCTAACCCTAACCCTAACCCTAACCCTATGGGCCCATTCACTCTAATGATTCTCATAGACTATAATGGAGAATGGAAAAACATCCAAAATTTTTCCAAATCAAGAGTATACCCTTCAGTGTGATATGAGAATTTCATCTTATCCAACCCTAAACCAAACCCCAATTTTAACTTGAACGTAAGTGTGTCCTGAACTCTAACCCTAACCCTAACCGTATGGGCCCATTCACTCTAATGATTCTCATAGACTATAATGGAGAATGGAAAAACATCCAAAATTTTTCCAAATCTGGAGTATACCTTTCAATGTGATATGAAAATTTCATCTTATCCAACCCTAAACCAAACCCCAATTTTAACTTGAACGTAAGTGTGTCCTGAACTCTAACCCTAACCCTATGGGCCCATTCACTCTTATGATTCTCATAGACTATAATGGAGAATGGAAAAACATCCAAAATTTTTCCAAATCAAGAGTATACCCTTCAGTGTGATATGAGAATTTCATCTTATCCAACCCTAAACCAAACCCCAATTTTAACTTGAACGTAAGTGTGTCCTGAACTCTAACCCTAACCCTAACCCTAACCCTATGGGCCCATTCACTCTAATGATTCTCATAGACTATAATGGAGAATGGAAAAACATCCAAAATTTTTCCAAATCAAGAGTATACCCTTCAGTGTGATATGAGAATTTCATCTTATCCAACCCTAAACCAAACCCCAGTTTTAACTTGAACGTAAGTGTGTCCTGAACTCTAACCCTAACCCTAACCCTAACCCTATGGGCCCATTCACTCTAATGATTCTCATAGACTATAATGGAGAATGGAAAAACATCCAAAATTTTTCCAAATCAAGACTATACCTATTAGTGTGATATGATAATTTCATCTTATCCAACCCTAAACCAAACCCCAATTTTAACTTGAACGTAAGTGTGTCCTGAACTCTAACCCTAACCCTAACCCTATGGGCCCATTCACTCTAATGATTCTCATAGACTATAATGGAGAATGGAAAAACATCCAAAATTTTTCCAAATCAAGAGTATACCCTTCAGTGTGATATGAGAATTTCATCTTATCCAACCCTAAACCAAACCCCAATTTTAACTTGAACGTAAGTGTGTCCTGAACTCTAACCCTAACCCTAACCCTAACCCTATGGGCCCATTCACTCTAATGATTCTCATAGACTATAATGGAGAATGGAAAAACATCCAAAATTTTTCCAAATCAAGAGTATACCCTTTAGTGTGATATGAAAATTTCATCTTATCCAACCCTAAACCAAACCCCAATTCTAAATTGAATGTAAGTGTGTCCTGAACTCTAACCCTAACCCTAACCCTAACCCTATGGGCCCATTCACTCTAATGATTCTCATAGACTATAATGGAGAATGGAAAAACATCCAAAATTTTTCCAAATCAAGAGTATACCCTTCAGTGTGATATGAGAATTTCATCTTATCCAACCCTAAACCAAACCCCAATTTTAACTTGAACGTAAGTGTGTCCTGAACTCTAACTTTAACCCTAACCCTATGGGCCCATTCACTCTAATGATTCTCATAGACTATAATGGAGAATGGAAAAACATCCAAAATTTTTCCAAATCAAGAGTATACCCTTCAGTGTGATATGAGAATTTCATCTTATCCAACCCTAAACCAAACCCCAGTTTTAACTTGAACGTAAGTGTGTCCTGAACTCTAACCCTAACCCTAACCCTAACCCTATGGGCCCATTCACTCTAATGATTCTCATAGACTATAATGGAGAATGGAAAAACATCCAAAATTTTTCCAAATCAAGACTATACCTATTAGTGTGATATGATAATTTCATCTTATCCAACCCTAAACCAAACCCCAATTTTAACTTGAACGTAAGTGTGTCCTGAACTCTAACCCTAACCCTAACCCTATGGGCCCATTCACTCTAATGATTCTCATAGACTATAATGGAGAATGGAAAAACATCCAAAATTTTTCCAAATCAAGAGTATACCCTTCAGTGTGATATGAGAATTTCATCTTATCCAACCCTAAACCAAACCCCAATTTTAACTTGAACGTAAGTGTGTCCTGAACTCTAACCCTAACCCTAACCCTAACCCTATGGGCCCATTCACTCTAATGATTCTCATAGACTATAATGGAGAATGGAAAAACATCCAAAATTTTTCCAAATCAAGAGTATACCCTTTAGTGTGATATGAAAATTTCATCTTATCCAACCCTAAACCAAACCCCAATTCTAAATTGAATGTAAGTGTGTCCTGAACTCTAACCCTAACCCTAACCCTAACCCTATGGGCCCATTCACTCTAATGATTCTCATAGACTATAATGGAGAATGGAAAAACATCCAAAATTTTTCCAAATCAAGAGTATACCCTTCAGTGTGATATGAGAATTTCATCTTATCCAACCCTAAACCAAACCCCAATTTTAACTTGAACGTAAGTGTGTCCTGAACTCTAACTTTAACCCTAACCGTATGGGCCCATTCACTCTAATGATTCTCATAGACTATAATGGAGAATGGAAAAACATCCAAAATTTTTCCAAATCTGGAGTATACCTTTCAATGTGATATGAAAATTTCATCTTATCCAACCCTAAACCAAACCCCAATTTTAACTTGAACGTAAGTGTGTCCTGAACTCTAACCCTAACCCTAACCCTATGGGCCCATTCACTCTAATGATTCTCATAGACTATAATGGAGAATGGAAAAACATCCAAAATTTTTCCAAATCAAGAGTATACCCTTCAGTGTGATATGAGAATTTCATCTTATCCAACCCTAAACCAAACCCCAATTTTAACTTGAACGTAAGTGTGTCCTGAACTCTAACCCTAACCCTAACCGTATGGGCCCATTCACTCTAATGATTCTCATAGACTATAATGGAGAATGGAAAAACATCCAAAATTTTTCCAAATCTGGAGTATACCTTTCAATGTGATATGAAAATTTCATCTTATCCAACCCTAAACCAAACCCCAATTTTAACTTGAACGTAAGTGAGTCCTGAACTCTAACCCTAACCCTAACCCTAACCCTATGGGCCCATTCACTCTAATGATTCTCATAGACTATAATGGAGAATGGAAAAACATCCAAAATTTTTCCAAATCAAGAGTATACCCTTTAGTGTGATATGAAAATTTCATCTTATCCAACCCTAAACCAAACCCCAATTCTAAATTGAATGTAAGTGTGTCCTGAACTCTAACCCTAACCCTAACCCTAACCCTATGGGCCCATTCACTCTAATGATTCTCATAGACTATAATGGAGAATGGAAAAACATCCAAAATTTTTCCAAATCAAGAGTATACCCTTCAGTGTGATATGAGAATTTCATCTTATCCAACCCTAAACCAAACCCCAATTTTAACTTGAACGTAAGTGTGTCCTGAACTCTAACTTTAACCCTAACCGTATGGGCCCATTCACTCTAATGATTCTCATAGACTATAATGGAGAATGGAAAAACATCCAAAATTTTTCCAAATCTGGAGTATACCTTTCAATGTGATATGAAAATTTCATCTTATCCAACCCTAAACCAAACCCCAATTTTAACTTGAACGTAAGTGTGTCCTGAACTCTAACCCTAACCCTAACCCTATGGGCCCATTCACTCTAATGATTCTCATAGACTATAATGGAGAATGGAAAAACATCCAAAATTTTTCCAAATCAAGAGTATACCCTTCAGTGTGATATGAGAATTTCATCTTATCCAACCCTAAACCAAACCCCAATTTTAACTTGAACGTAAGTGTGTCCTGAACTCTAACCCTAACCCTAACCGTATGGGCCCATTCACTCTAATGATTCTCATAGACTATAATGGAGAATGGAAAAACATCCAAAATTTTTCCAAATCTGGAGTATACCTTTCAATGTGATATGAAAATTTCATCTTATCCAACCCTAAACCAAACCCCAATTTTAACTTGAACGTAAGTGAGTCCTGAACTCTAACCCTAACCCTAACCCTAACCCTATGGGCCCATTCACTCTAATGATTCTCATAGACTATAATGGAGAATGGAAAAACATCCAAAATTTTTCCAAATCAAGACTATACCTATTTGTGTGATATGAAAATTTCATCTTATCCAACCCTAAACCAAACCCCAATTTTAACTTGAACGTAAGTGTGTCCTGAACTCTAACCCTAACCCTAACCCTAACCCTATGGGCCCATTCACTCTAATGATTCTCATAGACTATAATGGAGAATGGAAAAACATCCAAAATTTTTCCAAATCAAGAGTATACCCTTCAGTGTGATATGAGAATTTCATCTTATCCAACCCTAAACCAAACCCCAGTTTTAACTTGAACGTAAGTGTGTCCTGAACTCTAACCCTAACCCTAACCCTAACCCTATGGGCCCATTCACTCTAATGATTCTCATAGACTATAATGGAGAATGGAAAAACATCCAAATTTTTTCCAAATCAAGAGTATACCCTTCAGTGTGATATGAGAATTTCATCTTATCCAACCCTAAACCAAACCCCAATTCTAACTTGAACGTAAGTGTGTCCTGAACTCTAACCCAAACCCCAACCCTAACCCTATGGGCCCATTCACTCTAATGATTCTCCTAGACTATAATGGAGCATGGAAAAACATCCAAAATTTTTCCAAATCTGGAGTATACCTTTCAATGTGATATGAAAATTTCATCTTATCCAACCCTAAACCAAACCCCAATTTTAACTTGAACGTAGTTGTGTCCTGAACTCTAACCCTAACCCTAACCCTATGGGCCCATTCACTCTAATGATTCTCATAGACTATAATGGAGAATGGAAAAACATCCAAAATTTTTCCAAATCAAGAGTATACCCTTCAGTGTGATATGAGAATTTCATCTTATCCAACCCTAAACCAAACCCCAATTTTAAGTTGAACGTAAGTGTGTCCTGAACTCTAACCCTAACCCTAACCCTATGGGCCCATTCACTCTAATGATTCTCATAGACTATAATGGAGAATGGAAAAACATCCAAAATTTTTCCAAATCAAGAGTATACCCTTTAGTGTGATATGAAAGTTTCATCTTATCCGACCCTAAACCAAACCCCAATTTTAACTTGAACGTAAGTGTGTCCTGAACTCTAACCCTAACCCTAACCCTATGGGCCCATTCACTCTAATGATCCTCATAGACTATAATGGAGAATGGAAAAACATCCAAAATTTTTCCAAATCAAGAGTATACCCTTCAGTGTGATATGAGAATTTCATCTTATCCAACCCTAAACCAAACCCCAATTTTAACTTGAACGTAAGGGTGTCCTGAACTCTAACCCTAACCGTAACCCTATGGGTCCATTCACTCTAATGATTCTCATAGACTATAATGGAGAATGGAAAAACATCCAAAATTTTTCCAAATCAAGAGTATACCCTTCAGTGTGATATGATAATTTCATCTTATCCAACCCTAAACCAAACCCCAATTTTAACTTGAACGTAAGTGTGTCCTGAACTCTAACCCTAACCCTAACCCTATGGGCCCATTCACTCTAATGATTCTCATAGACTATAATGGAGAATGGAAAAACATCCAAAATTTTTCCAAATCAAGAGTATACCCTTCAGTGTGATATGAGAATTTCATCTTATCCAACCCTAAACCAAACCCCAGTTTTAACTTGAACGTAAGTGTGTCCTGAACTCTAACCCTAACCCTAACCCTAACCCTATGGGCCCACTCACTCTCATGATTCTCATAGACTATAATGGAGAATGGAAAAACATCCAAAATTTTTCCAAATCAAGAGTATACCCTTCAGTGTGATATGAGAATTTCATCTTATCCAACCCTAAACCAAACCCCAATTTTAACTTGAACGTAAGTGTGTCCTGAACTCTAACCCTAACCCTAACCCTAACCCTATGGGCCCATTCACTCTAATGATTCTCATAGACTATAATGGAGAATGGAAAAACATCCAAAATTTTTCCAAATCAAGAGTATACCCTTCAGTGTGATATGAGAATTTCATCTTATCCAACCCTAAACCAAACCCCAGTTTTAACTTGAACGTAAGTGTGTCCTGAACTCTAACCCTAACCCTAACCCTAACCCTATGGGCCCATTCACTCTAATGATTCTCATAGACTATAATGGAGAATGGAAAAACATCCAAAATTTTTCCAAATCAAGACTATACCTATTAGTGTGATATGATAATTTCATCTTATCCAACCCTAAACCAAACCCCAATTTTAACTTGAACGTAAGTGTGTCCTGAACTCTAACCCTAACCCTAACCCTATGGGCCCATTCACTCTAATGATTCTCATAGACTATAATGGAGAATGGAAAAACATCCAAAATTTTTCCAAATCAAGAGTATACCCTTCAGTGTGATATGAGAATTTCATCTTATCCAACCCTAAACCAAACCCCAATTTTAACTTGAACGTAAGTGTGTCCTGAACTCTAACCCTAACCCTAACCCTAACCCTATGGGCCCATTCACTCTAATGATTCTCATAGACTATAATGGAGAATGGAAAAACATCCAAAATTTTTCCAAATCAAGAGTATACCCGTTAGTGTGATATGAAAATTTCATCTTATCCAACCCTAAACCAAACCCCAATTCTAAATTGAATGTAAGTGTGTCCTGAACTCTAACCCTAACCCTAACCCTAACCCTATGGGCCCATTCACTCTAATGATTCTCATAGACTATAATGGAGAATGGAAAAACATCCAAAATTTTTCCAAATCAAGAGTATACCCTTCAGTGTGATATGAGAATTTCATCTTATCCAACCCTAAACCAAACCCCAATTTTAACTTGAACGTAAGTGTGTCCTGAACTCTAACTTTAACCCTAACCCTATGGGCCCATTCACTCTAATGATTCTCATAGACTATAATGGAGAATGGAAAAACATCCAAAATTTTTCCAAATCAAGAGTATACCCTTCAGTGTGATATGAGAATTTCATCTTATCCAACCCTAAACCAAACCCCAGTTTTAACTTGAACGTAAGTGTGTCCTGAACTCTAACCCTAACCCTAACCCTAACCCTATGGGCCCATTCACTCTAATGATTCTCATAGACTATAATGGAGAATGGAAAAACATCCAAAATTTTTCCAAATCAAGACTATACCTATTAGTGTGATATGATAATTTCATCTTATCCAACCCTAAACCAAACCCCAATTTTAACTTGAACGTAAGTGTGTCCTGAACTCTAACCCTAACCCTAACCCTATGGGCCCATTCACTCTAATGATTCTCATAGACTATAATGGAGAATGGAAAAACATCCAAAATTTTTCCAAATCAAGAGTATACCCTTCAGTGTGATATGAGAATTTCATCTTATCCAACCCTAAACCAAACCCCAATTTTAACTTGAACGTAAGTGTGTCCTGAACTCTAACCCTAACCCTAACCCTAACCCTATGGGCCCATTCACTCTAATGATTCTCATAGACTATAATGGAGAATGGAAAAACATCCAAAATTTTTCCAAATCAAGAGTATACCCTTTAGTGTGATATGAAAATTTCATCTTATCCAACCCTAAACCAAACCCCAATTCTAAATTGAATGTAAGTGTGTCCTGAACTCTAACCCTAACCCTAACCCTAACCCTATGGGCCCATTCACTCTAATGATTCTCATAGACTATAATGGAGAATGGAAAAACATCCAAAATTTTTCCAAATCAAGAGTATACCCTTCAGTGTGATATGAGAATTTCATCTTATCCAACCCTAAACCAAACCCCAATTTTAACTTGAACGTAAGTGTGTCCTGAACTCTAACTTTAACCCTAACCGTATGGGCCCATTCACTCTAATGATTCTCATAGACTATAATGGAGAATGGAAAAACATCCAAAATTTTTCCAAATCTGGAGTATACCTTTCAATGTGATATGAAAATTTCATCTTATCCAACCCTAAACCAAACCCCAATTTTAACTTGAACGTAAGTGTGTCCTGAACTCTAACCCTAACCCTAACCCTATGGGCCCATTCACTCTAATGATTCTCATAGACTATAATGGAGAATGGAAAAACATCCAAAATTTTTCCAAATCAAGAGTATACCCTTCAGTGTGATATGAGAATTTCATCTTATCCAACCCTAAACCAAACCCCAATTTTAACTTGAACGTAAGTGTGTCCTGAACTCTAACCCTAACCCTAACCGTATGGGCCCATTCACTCTAATGATTCTCATAGACTATAATGGAGAATGGAAAAACATCCAAAATTTTTCCAAATCTGGAGTATACCTTTCAATGTGATATGAAAATTTCATCTTATCCAACCCTAAACCAAACCCCAATTTTAACTTGAACGTAAGTGAGTCCTGAACTCTAACCCTAACCCTATGGGCCCATTCACTCTAATGATTCTCATAGACTATAATGGAGAATGGAAAAACATCCAAAATTTTTCCAAATCAAGACTATACCTATTTGTGTGATATGAAAATTTCATCTTATCCAACCCTAAACCAAACCCCAATTTTAACTTGAACGTAAGTGTGTCCTGAACTCTAACCCTAACCCTAACCCTAACCCTATGGGCCCATTCACTCTAATGATTCTCATAGACTATAATGGAGAATGGAAAAACATCCAAAATTTTTCCAAATCAAGAGTATACCCTTCAGTGTGATATGAGAATTTCATCTTATCCAACCCTAAACCAAACCCCAGTTTTAACTTGAACGTAAGTGTGTCCTGAACTCTAACCCTAACCCTAACCCTAACCCTATGGGCCCATTCACTCTAATGATTCTCATAGACTATAATGGAGAATGGAAAAACATCCAAATTTTTTCCAAATCAAGAGTATACCCTTCAGTGTGATATGAGAATTTCATCTTATCCAACCCTAAACCAAACCCCAATTCTAACTTGAACGTAAGTGTGTCCTGAACTCTAACCCAAACCCCAACCCTAACCCTATGGGCCCATTCACTCTAATGATTCTCCTAGACTATAATGGAGCATGGAAAAACATCCAAAATTTTTCCAAATCTGGAGTATACCTTTCAATGTGATATGAAAATTTCATCTTATCCAACCCTAAACCAAACCCCAATTTTAACTTGAACGTAGTTGTGTCCTGAACTCTAACCCTAACCCTAACCCTATGGGCCCATTCACTCTAATGATTCTCATAGACTATAATGGAGAATGGAAAAGCATCCAAAATTTTTCCAAATCAAGAGTATACCCTTCAGTGTGATATGAGAATTTCATCTTATCCAACCCTAAACCAAACCCCAATTTTAAGTTGAACGTAAGTGTGTCCTGAACTCTAACCCTAACCCTAACCCTATGGGCCCATTCACTCTAATGATTCTCATAGACTATAATGGAGAATGGAAAAACATCCAAAATTTTTCCAAATCAAGAGTATACCCTTTAGTGTGATATGAAAGTTTCATCTTATCCGACCCTAAACCAAACCCCAATTTTAACTTGAACGTAAGTGTGTTCTGAACTCTAACCCTAACCCTAACCCTATGGGCCCATTCACTCTAATGATCCTCATAGACTATAATGGAGAATGGAAAAACATCCAAAATTTTTCCAAATCAAGAGTATACCCTTCAGTGTGATATGAGAATTTCATCTTATCCAACCCTAAACCAAACCCCAATTTTAACTTGAACGTAAGGGTGTCCTGAACTCTAACCCTAACCGTAACCCTATGGGTCCATTCACTCTAATGATTCTCATAGACTATAATGGAGAATGGAAAAACATCCAAAATTTTTCCAAATCAAGAGTATACCCTTCAGTGTGATATGAGAATTTCATCTTATCCAACCCTAAACCAAACCCCAATTTTAACTTGAACGTAAGTGTGTCCTGAACTCTAACCCTAACCCTAACCCTATGGGCCCATTCACTCTAATGATTCTCATAGACTATAATGGAGAATGGAAAAACATCCAAAATTTTTCCAAATCAAGAGTATACCCTTCAGTGTGATATGAGAATTTCATCTTATCCAACCCTAAACCAAACCCCAGTTTTAACTTGAACGTAAGTGTGTCCTGAACTCTAACCCTAACCCTAACCCTAACCCTATGGGCCCACTCACTCTAATGATTCTCATAGACTATAATGGAGAATGGAAAAACATCCAAAATTTTTCCAAATCAAGAGTATACCCTTCAGTGTGATATGAGAATTTCATCTTATCCAACCCTAAACCAAACCCCAATTTTAAGTTGAACGTAAGTGTGTCCTGAACTCTAACCCTAACCCTAACCCTAACCCTATGGGCCCATTCACACTAATGATTCTCATAGACTATAATGGAGAATAGAAAAACATCCAAATTTTTTCCAAATCAAGACTATACCTATTAGTGTGATATGAAAATTCCATCTTATCCAACCCTAAACCAAACCCCTATTTTAACTTGAACGTAAGTATGTCCTGAACTCTAACCCTAACCCTAACACTATGGGCCCATTCACTCTAATGATTCTCATAGACTATAATGGAGAATGGAAAAACATCCAAAATTTTTCCAAATCAAGAGTATACCCTTCAGTGTGATATGAAAATTTCATCTTATCCAACCCTAAACCAAACCCCAATTTTAACTTGAATGTAAGTGTGTCCTGAACTCTAACCCTAACCCTAACCCTAACCCTATGGGCCCATTCACTCTAATGATTCTCATAGACTATAATGGAGAATGGAAAAACATCCAAAATTTTTCCAAATCAAGAGTATACCCTTCAGTGTGATATGAGAATTTCATCTTATCCAACCCTAAACCAAACCCCAATTTTAACTTGAACGTAAGTGTGTCCTGAACTCTAACCCTAACCCTAACCGTATGGGCCCATTCACTCTAATGATTCTCATAGACTATAATGGAGAATGGAAAAACATCCAAAATTTTTCCAAATCTGGAGTATACCTTTCAATGTGATATGAAAATTTCATCTTATCCAACCCTAAACCAAACCCCAATTTTAACTTGAACGTAAGTGTGTCCTGAACTCTAACCCTAACCCTAACCCTATGGGCCCATTCACTCTAATGATTCTCATAGACTATAATGGAGAATGGAAAAACATCCAAAATTTTTCCAAATCAAGACTATACCTATTAGTGTGATATGATAATTTCATCTTATCCAACCCTAAACCAAACCCCAATTTTAACTTGAACGTAAGTGTGTCCTGAACTCTAACCCTAACCCTAACCCTATGGGCCCATTCACTCTAATGATTCTCATAGACTATAATGGAGAATGGAAAAACATCCAAAATTTTTCCAAATCAAGAGTATACCCTTCAGTGTGATATGAGAATTTCATCTTATCCAACCCTAAACCAAACCCCAATTTTAACTTGAACGTAAGTGTGTCCTGAACTCTAACCCTAACCCTAACCCTAACCCTATGGGCCCATTCACTCTAATGAATCTCATAGACTATAATGGAGAATGGAAAAACATCCAAAATTTTTCCAAATCAAGAGTATACCCTTCAGTGTGATATGAGAATTTCATCTTATCCAACCCTAAACCAAACCCCAGTTTTAACTTGAACGTAAGTGTGTCCTGAACTCTAACCCTAACCCTAACCCTATGGGCCCATTCACTCTAATGATTCTCATAGACTATAATGGAGAATGGAAAAACATCCAAAATTTTTCCAAATCAAGAGTATACCCTTCAGTGTGATATGAGAATTTCATCTTATCCAACCCTAAACCAAACCCCAATTTTAAGTTGAACGTAAGTGTGTCCTGAACTCTAACCCTAACCCTAACCCTAACCCTAACCCTACGGGCCCATTCTCTCTAATGATTCTCATAGACTATAATGGAGAATAGAAAAACATCCAAATTTTTTCCAAATCAAGACTATACCTATTAGTGTGATATGAAAATTCCATCTTATCCAACCCTAAACCAAACCCCTATTTTAACTTGAACGTAAGTATGTCCTGAACTCTAACCCTAACCCTAACACTATGGGCCCATTCACTCTAATGATTCTCATAGACTATAATGGAGAATGGAAAAACATCCAAAATTTTTCCAAATCAAGAGTATACCCTTTAGTGTGATATGAAAGTTTCATCTTATCCGACCCTAAACCAAACCCCAATTTTAACTTGAACGTAAGTGTGTTCTGAACTCTAACCCTAACCCTAACCCTATGGGCCCATTCACTCTAATGATCCTCATAGACTATAATGGAGAATGGAAAAACATCCAAAATTTTTCCAAATCAAGAGTATACCCTTCAGTGTGATATGAGAATTTCATCTTATCCAACCCTAAACCAAACCCCAATTTTACCTTGAACGTAAGGGTGTCCTGAACTCTAACCCTAACCGTAACCCTATGGGTCCATTCACTCTAATGATTCTCATAGACTATAATGGAGAATGGAAAAACATCCAAAATTTTTCCAAATCAAGAGTATACCCTTCAGTGTGATATGAGAATTTCATCTTATCCAACCCTAAACCAAACCCCAATTTTAACTTGAACGTAAGTGTGTCCTGAACTCTAACCCTAACCCTAACCCTATGGGCCCATTCACTCTAATGATTCTCATAGACTATAATGGAGAATGGAAAAACATCCAAAATTTTTCCAAATCAAGAGTATACCCTTCAGTGTGATATGAGAATTTCATCTTATCCAACCCTAAACCAAACCCCAGTTTTAACTTGAACGTAAGTGTGTCCTGAACTCTAACCCTAACCCTAACCCTAACCCTATGGGCCCACTCACTCTAATGATTCTCATAGACTATAATGGAGAATGGAAAAACATCCAAAATTTTTCCAAATCAAGAGTATACCCTTCAGTGTGATATGAGAATTTCATCTTATCCAACCCTAAACCAAACCCCAATTTTAAGTTGAACGTAAGTGTGTCCTGAACTCTAACCCTAACCCTAACCCTAACCCTATGGGCCCATTCACACTAATGATTCTCATAGACTATAATGGAGAATAGAAAAACATCCAAATTTTTTCCAAATCAAGACTATACCTATTAGTGTGATATGAAAATTCCATCTTATCCAACCCTAAACCAAACCCCTATTTTAACTTGAACGTAAGTATGTCCTGAACTCTAACCCTAACCCTAACACTATGGGCCCATTCACTCTAATGATTCTCATAGACTATAATGGAGAATGGAAAAACATCCAAAATTTTTCCAAATCAAGAGTATACCCTTCAGTGTGATATGAAAATTTCATCTTATCCAACCCTAAACCAAACCCCAATTTTAACTTGAACGTAAGTGTGTCCTGAACTCTAACCCTAACCCTAACCCTAACCCTATGGGCCCATTCACTCTAATGATTCTCATAGACTATAATGGAGAATGGAAAAACATCCAAAATTTTTCCAAATCAAGAGTATACCCTTCAGTGTGATATGAGAATTTCATCTTATCCAACCCTAAACCAAACCCCAATTTTAACTTGAACGTAAGTGTGTCCTGAACTCTAACCCTAACCCTAACCGTATGGGCCCATTCACTCTAATGATTCTCATAGACTATAATGGAGAATGGAAAAACATCCAAAATTTTTCCAAATCTGGAGTATACCTTTCAATGTGATATGAAAATTTCATCTTATCCAACCCTAAACCAAACCCCAATTTTAACTTGAACGTAAGTGTGTCCTGAACTCTAACCCTAACCCTAACCCTATGGGCCCATTCACTCTAATGATTCTCATAGACTATAATGGAGAATGGAAAAACATCCAAAATTTTTCCAAATCAAGACTATACCTATTAGTGTGATATGATAATTTCATCTTATCCAACCCTAAACCAAACCCCAATTTTAACTTGAACGTAAGTGTGTCCTGAACTCTAACCCTAACCCTAACCCTATGGGCCCATTCACTCTAATGATTCTCATAGACTATAATGGAGAATGGAAAAACATCCAAAATTTTTCCAAATCAAGAGTATACCCTTCAGTGTGATATGAGAATTTCATCTTATCCAACCCTAAACCAAACCCCAATTTTAACTTGAACGTAAGTGTGTCCTGAACTCTAACCCTAACCCTAACCCTAACCCTATGGGCCCATTCACTCTAATGATTCTCATAGACTATAATGGAGAATGGAAAAACATCCAAAATTTTTCCAAATCAAGAGTATACCCTTCAGTGTGATATGAGAATTTCATCTTATCCAACCCTAAACCAAACCCCAGTTTTAACTTGAACGTAAGTGTGTCCTGAACTCTAACCCTAACCCTAACCCTATGGGCCCATTCACTCTAATGATTCTCATAGACTATAATGGAGAATGGAAAAACATCCAAAATTTTTCCAAATCAAGAGTATACCCTTCAGTGTGATATGAGAATTTCATCTTATCCAACCCTAAACCAAACCCCAATTTTAAGTTGAACGTAAGTGTGTCCTGAACTCTAACCCTAACCCTAACCCTAACCCTAACCCTACGGGCCCATTCTCTCTAATGATTCTCATAGACTATAATGGAGAATAGAAAAACATCCAAATTTTTTCCAAATCAAGACTATACCTATTAGTGTGATATGAAAATTCCATCTTATCCAACCCTAAACCAAACCCCTATTTTAACTTGAACGTAAGTATGTCCTGAACTCTAACCCTAACCCTAACACTATGGGCCCATTCACTCTAATGATTCTCATAGACTATAATGGAGAATGGAAAAACATCCAAAATTTTTCCAAATCAAGAGTATACCCTTTAGTGTGATATGAAAATTTCATCTTATCCAACCCTAAACCAAACCCCAATTTTAACTTGAATGTAAGTGTGTCCTGAACTCTAACCCTAACCCTAACCCTAACCCTATGGGCCCATTCACTCTAATGATTCTCATAGACTATAATGGAGAATGGAAAAACATCCAAAATTTTTCCAAATCAAGAGTATACCCTTCAGTGTGATATGAGAATTTCATCTTATCCAACCCTAAACCAAACCCAATTTTAACTTGAACGTAAGTGTGTCCTGAACTCTAACCCTAACCCTAACCGTATGGGCCCATTCACTCTAATGATTCTCATAGACTACAATGGAGAATGGAAAAACATCCAAAATTTTTCCAAATCTGGAGTATACCTTTCAATGTGATATGAAAATTTCATCTTATCCAACCCTAAACCAAACCCCAATTTTAACTTGAACGTAAGTGTGTCCTGAACTCTAACCCTAACCCTAACCCTATGGGCCCATTCACTCTTATGATTCTCATAGACTATAATGGAGAATGGAAAAACATCCAAAATTTTTCCAAATCAAGAGTATACCCTTCAGTGTGATATGAGAATTTCATCTTATCCAACCCTAAACCAAACCTCAATTTTAACTTGAACGTAAGTGTGTCCTGAACTCTAACCCTAACCCTAACCCTAACCCTATGGGCCCATTCACTCTAATGATTCTCATAGACTATAATGGAGAATGGAAAAACATCCAAAAATTTTCCAAATCAAGAGTATACCCTTCAGTGTGATATGAGAATTTCATCTTATCCAACCCTAAACCAAACCCCAGTTTTAACTTGAACGTAAGTGTGTCCTGAACTCTAACCCTAACCCTAACCCTAACCCTATGGGCCCATTCACTCTAATGATTCTCATAGACTATAATGGAGAATGGAAAAACATCCAAAATTTTTCCAAATCAAGACTATACCTATTAGTGTGATATGATAATTTCATCTTATCCAACCCTAAACCAAACCAAAATTTTAACTTGAACGTAAGTGTGTCCTGAACTCTAACCCTAACCCTAATCCTATGGGCCCATTCACGCTAATGATTCTCATAGACTATAATGGAGAATGGAAAAACATCCAAAATTTTTCCAAATCAAGAGTATACCCTTCAGTGTGATATGAGAATTTCATCTTATCCAACCCTAAACCAAACCCCAATTTTAACTTGAACGTAAGTGTGTCCTGAACTCTAACCCTAACCCTAACCCTAACCCTATGGGCCCATTCACTCTAATGATTCTCATAGACTATAATGGAGAATGGAAAAACATCCAAAATTTTTCCAAATCAAGAGTATACCCTTTAGTGTGATATGAAAATTTCATCTTATCCAACCCTAAACCAAACCCCAATTCTAAATTGAATGTAAGTGTGTCCTGAACTCTAACCCTAACCCTAACCCTAACCCTATGGGCCCATTCACTCTAATGATTCTCATAGACTATAATGGAGAATGGAAAAACATCCAAAATTTTTCCAAATCAAGAGTATACCCTTCAGTGTGATATGAGAATTTCATCTTATCCAACCCTAAACCAAACCCCAATTTTAACTTGAACGTAAGTGTGTCCTGAACTCTAACCCTAACCCTAACCGTATGGGCCCATTCACTCTAATGATTCTCATAGACTATAATGGAGAATGGAAAAACATCCAAAATTTTTCCAAATCTGGAGTATACCTTTCAATGTGATATGAAAATTTCATCTTATCCAACCCTAAACCAAACCCCAATTTTAACTTGAACGTAAGTGTGTCCTGAACTCTAACCCTAACCCTAACCCTATGGGCCCATTCACTCTAATGATTCTCATAGACTATAATGGAGAATGGAAAAACATCCAAAATTTTTCCAAATCAAGAGTATACCCTTCAGTGTGATATGAGAATTTCATCTTATCCAACCCTAAACCAAACCCCAATTTTAACTTGAACGTAAGTGTGTCCTGAACTCTAACCCTAACCCTAACCGTATGGGCCCATTCACTCTAATGATTCTCATAGACTATAATGGAGAATGGAAAAACATCCAAAATTTTTCCAAATCTGGAGTATACCTTTCAATGTGATATGAAAATTTCATCTTATCCAACCCTAAACCAAACCCCAATTTTAACTTGAACGTAAGTGTGTCCTGAACTCTAACCCTAACCCTAACCCTATGGGCCCATTCACTCTAATGATTCTCATAGACTATAATGGAGAATGGAAAAACATCCAAAATTTTTCCAAATCAAGAGTATACCCTTCAGTGTGATATGAGAATTTCATCTTATCCAACCCTAAACCAAACCCCAATTTTAAGTTGAACGTAAGTGTGTCCTGAACTCTAACCCTAACCCTAACCCTATGGGCCCATTCACTCTAATGATTCTCATAGACTATAATGGAGAATGGAAAAACATCCAAAATTTTTCCAAATCAAGACTATACCTATTAGTGTGATATGAAAATTTCATCTTATCCAACCCTAAACCAAACCCCAATTTTAACTTGAACGTAAGTGTGTCCTGAACTCTAACCCTAACCCTAACCCTATGGGCCCATTCACTCTAATGATTCTCATAGACTATAATGGAGAATGGAAAAACATCCAAAATTTTTCCAAATCAAGAGTATACCCTTCAGTGTGATATGAGAATTTCATCTTATCCAACCCTAAACCAAACCCCAATTTTAAGTTGAACGTAAGTGTGTCCTGAACTCTAACCCTAACCCTAACCCTAACCCTATGGGCCCATTCACTCTAATGATTCTCATAGACTATAATGGAGAATGGAAAAACATCCAAAATTTTTCCAAATCAAGAGTATACCCTTTAGTGTGATATGAAAATTTCATCTTATCCAACCCTAAACCAAACCCCAATTCTAAATTGAATGTAAGTGTGTCCTGAACTCTAACCCTAACCCTAACCCTATGGGCCCATTCACTCTAATGATTCTCATAGACTATAATGGAGAATGGAAAAACATCCAAAATTTTTCCAAATCAAGAGTATACCCTTCAGTGTGATATGAGAATTTCATCTTATCCAACCCTAAACCAAACCCCAATTTTAACTTGAACGTAAGTGTGTCCTGAACTCTAACCCTAACCCTAACCGTATGGGCCCATTCACTCTAATGATTCTCATAGACTATAATGGAGAATGGAAAAACATCCAAAATTTTTCCAAATCTGGAGTATACCTTTCAATGTGATATGAAAATTTCATCTTATCCAACCCTAAACCAAACCCCAATTTTAACTTGAACGTAAGTGTGTCCTGAACTCTAACCCTAACCCTAACCCTATGGGCCCATTCACTCTAATGATTCTCATAGACTATAATGGAGAATGGAAAAACATCCAAAATTTTTCCAAATCAAGAGTATACCCTTCAGTGTGATATGAGAATTTCATCTTATCCAACCCTAAACCAAACCCCAATTTTAACTTGAACGTAAGTGTGTCCTGAACTCTAACCCTAACCCTAACCGTATGGGCCCAATCACTCTAATGATTCTCATAGACTATAATGGAGAATGGAAAAACATCCAAAATTTTTCCAAATCTGGAGTATACCTTTCAATGTGATATGAAAATTTCATCTTATCCAACCCTAAACCAAACCCCAATTTTAACTTGAACGTAAGTGTGTCCTGAACTCTAACCCTAACCCTAACCCTATGGGCCCATTCACTCTAATGATTCTCATAGACTATAATGGAGAATGGAAAAACATCCAAAATTTTTCCAAATCAAGAGTATACCCTTCAGTGTGATATGAGAATTTCATCTTATCCAACCCTAAACCAAACCCCAATTTTAAGTTGAACGTAAGTGTGTCCTGAACTCTAACCCTAACCCTAACCCTATGGGCCCATTCACTCTAATGATTCTCATAGACTATAATGGAGAATGGAAAAACATCCAAAATTTTTCCAAATCAAGACTATACCTATTAGTGTGATATGATAATTTCATCTTATCCAACCCTAAACCAAACCCCAATTTTAACTTGAACGTAAGTGTGTCCTGAACTCTAACCCTAACCCTAACCCTATGGGCCCATTCACTCTAATGATTCTCATAGACTATAATGGAGAATGGAAAAACATCCAAAATTTTTCCAAATCAAGAGTATACCCTTCAGTGTGATATGAGAATTTCATCTTATCCAACCCTAAACCAAACCCCAATTTTAACTTGAACGTAAGTGTGTCCTGAACTCTAACCCTAACCCTAACCGTATGGGCCCATTCACTCTAATGATTCTCATAGACTATAATGGAGAATGGAAAAACATCCAAAATTTTTCCAAATCTGGAGTATACCTTTCAATGTGATATGAAAATTTCATCTTATCCAACCCTAAACCAAACCCCAATTTTAACTTGAACGTAAGTGTGTCCTGAACTCTAACCCTAACCCTAACCCTATGGGCCCATTCACTCTAATGATTCTCATAGACTATAATGGAGAATGGAAAAACATCCAAAATTTTTCCAAATCAAGACTATACCTATTAGTGTGATATGATAATTTCATCTTATCCAACCCTAAACCAAACCCCAATTTTAACTTGAACGTAAGTGTGTCCTGAACTCTAACCCTAACCCTAACCCTATGGGCCCATTCACTCTAATGATTCTCATAGACTATAATGGAGAATGGAAAAACATCCAAAATTTTTCCAAATCAAGAGTATACCCTTCAGTGTGATATGAGAATTTCATCTTATCCAACCCTAAACCAAACCCCAATTTTAACTTGAACGTAAGTGTGTCCTGAACTCTAACCCTAACCCTAACCCTAACCCTATGGGCCCATTCACTCTAATGATTCTCATAGACTATAATGGAGAATGGAAAAACATCCAAAATTTTTCCAAATCAAGAGTATACCCTTCAGTGTGATATGAGAATTTCATCTTATCCAACCCTAAACCAAACCCCAGTTTTAACTTGAACGTAAGTGTGTCCTGAACTCTAACCCTAACCCTAACCCTAACCCTATGGGCCCATTCACTCTAATGATTCTCATAGACTATAATGGAGAATGGAAAAACATCCAAAATTTTTCCAAATCAAGACTATACCTATTAGTGTGATATGATAATTTCATCTTATCCAACCCTAAACCAAACCCCAATTTTAACTTGAACGTAAGTGTGTCCTGAACTCTAACCCTAACCCTAACCCTATGGGCCCATTCACTCTAATGATTCTCATAGACTATAATGGAGAATGGAAAAACATCCAAAATTTTTCCAAATCAAGAGTATACCCTTCAGTGTGATATGAGAATTTCATCTTATCCAACCCTAAACCAAACCCCAATTTTAACTTGAACGTAAGTGTGTCCTGAACTCTAACCCTAACCCTAACCCTAACCCTATGGGCCCATTCACTCTAATGATTCTCATAGACTATAATGGAGAATGGAAAAACATCCAAAATTTTTCCAAATCAAGAGTATACCCTTCAGTGTGATATGAGAATTTCATCTTATCCAACCCTAAACCAAACCCCAGTTTTAACTTGAACGTAAGTGTGTCCTGAACTCTCACCCTAACCCTAACCCTAACCCTATGGGCCCATTCACTCTAATGATTCTCATAGACTATAATGGAGAATGGAAAAACATCCAAAATTTTTCCAAATCAAGACTATACCTATTAGTGTGATATGATAATTTCATCTTATCCAACCCTAAACCAAACCCCAATTTTAACTTGAACGTAAGTGTGTCCTGAACTCTAACCCTAACCCTAACCCTATGGGCCCATTCACTCTAATGATTCTCATAGACTATAATTGAGAATGGAAAAACATCCAAAATTTTTCCAAATCAAGAGTATACCCTTCAGTGTGATATGAGAATTTCATCTTATCCAACCCTAAACCAAACCCCAATTTTAACTTGAACGTAAGTGTGTCCTGAACTCTAACCCTAACCCTAACCCTAACCCTATGGGCCCATTCACTCTTATGATTCTCATAGACTATAATGGAGAATGGAAAAACATCCAAAATTTTTCCAAATCAAGAGTATACCCTTCAGTGTGATATGAGAATTTCATCTTATCCAACCCTAAACCAAACCCCAGTTTTAACTTGAACGTAAGTGTGTCCTGAACTCTAACCCTAACCCTAACCCTATGGGCCCATTCACTCTAATGATTCTCATAGACTATAATGGAGAATGGAAAAACATCCAAAATTTTTCCAAATCAAGAGTATACCCTTCAGTGTGATATGAGAATTTCATCTTATCCAACCCTAAACCAAACCCCAATTTTAAGTTGAACGTAAGTGTGTCCTGAACTCTAACCCTAACCCTAACCCTAACCCTAACCCTAACCCTACGGGCCCATTCTCTCTAATGATTCTCATAGACTATAATGGAGAATAGAAAAACATCCAAATTTTTTTCCAAATCAAGACTATACCTATTAGTGTGATATGAAAATTCCATCTTATCCAACCCTAAACCAAACCCCTATTTTAACTTGAACGTAAGTATGTCCTGAACTCTAACCCTAACCCTAACACTATGGGCCCATTCACTCTAATGATTCTCATAGACTATAATGGAGAATGGAAAAACATCCAAAATTTTTCCAAATCAAGAGTATACCCTTTAGTGTGATATGAAAATTTCATCTTATCCAACCCTAAACCAAACCCCAATTTTAACTTGAATGTAAGTGTGTCCTGAACTCTAACCCTAACCCTAACCCTAACCCTATGGGCCCATTCACTCTAATGATTCTCATAGACTATAATGGAGAATGGAAAAACATCCAAAATTTTTCCAAATCAAGAGTATACCCTTCAGTGTGATATGAGAATTTCATCTTATCCAACCCTAAACCAAACCCCAATTTTAACTTGAACGTAAGTGTGTCCTGAACTCTAACCCTAACCCTAACCGTATGGGCCCATTCACTCTAATGATTCTCATAGACTATAATGGAGAATGGAAAAACATCCAAAATTTTTCCAAATCTGGAGTATACCTTTCAATGTGATATGAAAATTTCATCTTATCCAACCCTAAACCAAACCCCAATTTTAACTTGAACGTAAGTGTGTCCTGAACTCTAACCCTAACCCTAACCCTATGGGCCCATTCACTCTTATGATTCTCATAGACTATAATGGAGAATGGAAAAACATCCAAAATTTTTCCAAATCAAGAGTATACCCTTCAGTGTGATATGAGAATTTCATCTTATCCAACCCTAAACCAAACCCCAATTTTAACTTGAACGTAAGTGTGTCCTGAACTCTAACCCTAACCCTAACCCTAACCCTATGGGCCCATTCACTCTAATGATTCTCATAGACTATAATGGAGAATGGAAAAACATCCAAAATTTTTCCAAATCAAGAGTATACCCTTCAGTGTGATATGAGAATTTCATCTTATCCAACCCTAAACCAAACCCCAGTTTTAACTTGAACGTAAGTGTGTCCTGAACTCTAACCCTAACCCTAACCCTAACCCTAACCCTAACCCTATGGGCCCATTCACTCTAATGATTCTCATAGACTATAATGGAGAATGGAAAAACATCCAAAATTTTTCCAAATCAAGATTATACCTATTAGTGTGATATGATAATTTCATCTTATCCAACCCTAAACCAAACCCCAATTTTAAGTTGAACGTAAGTGTGTCCTGAACTCTAACCCTAACCCTAACCCTATGGGCCCATTCACTCTAATGATTCTCATAGACTATAATGGAGAATGGAAAAACATCCAAAATTTTTCCAAATCAAGAGTATACCCTTCAGTGTGATATGAGAATTTCATCTTATCCAACCCTAAACCAAACCCCAATTTTAACTTGAACGTAAGTGTGTCCTGAACTCTAACCCTAACCCTAACCCTATGGGCCCATTCACTCTAATGATTCTCATAGACTATAATGGAGAATGGAAAAACATCCAAAATTTTTCCAAATCAAGACTATACCTATTAGTGTGATATGATAATTTCATCTTATCCAACCCTAAACCAAACCCCAATTTTAACTTGAACGTAAGTGTGTCCTGAACTCTAACCCTAACCCTAACCCTATGGGCCCATTCACTCTAATGATTCTCATAGACTATAATGGAGAATGGAAAAACATCCAAAATTTTTCCAAATCAAGAGTATACCCTTCAGTGTGATATGAGAATTTCATCTTATCCAACCCTAAACCAAACCCCAATTTTAACTTGAACGTAAGTGTGTCCTGAACTCTAACCCTAACCCTAACCCTAACCCTATGGGCCCATTCACTCTAATGATTCTCATAGACTATAATGGAGAATGGAAAAACATCCAAAATTTTTCCAAATCAAGAGTATACCCTTCAGTGTGATATGAGAATTTCATCTTATCCAACCCTAAACCAAACCCCAGTTTTAACTTGAACGTAAGTGTGTCCTGAACTCTAACCCTAACCCTAACCCTAACCCTATGGGCCCATTCACTCTAATGATTCTCATAGACTATAATGGAGAATGGAAAAACATCCAAAATTTTTCCAAATCAAGACTATACCTATTAGTGTGATATGATAATTTCATCTTATCCAACCCTAAACCAAACCCCAATTTTAACTTGAACGTAAGTGTGTCCTGAACTCTAACCCTAACCCTAACCCTATGGGCCCATTCACTCTAATGATTCTCATAGACTATAATTGAGAATGGAAAAACATCCAAAATTTTTCCAAATCAAGAGTATACCCTTCAGTGTGATATGAGAATTTCATCTTATCCAACCCTAAACCAAACCCCAATTTTAACTTGAACGTAAGTGTGTCCTGAACTCTAACCCTAACCCTAACCCTAACCCTATGGGCCCATTCACTCTTATGATTCTCATAGACTATAATGGAGAATGGAAAAACATCCAAAATTTTTCCAAATCAAGAGTATACCCTTCAGTGTGATATGAGAATTTCATCTTATCCAACCCTAAACCAAACCCCAGTTTTAACTTGAACGTAAGTGTGTCCTGAACTCTAACCCTAACCCTAACCCTATGGGCCCATTCACTCTAATGATTCTCATAGACTATAATGGAGAATGGAAAAACATCCAAAATTTTTCCAAATCAAGAGTATACCCTTCAGTGTGATATGAGAATTTCATCTTATCCAACCCTAAACCAAACCCCAATTTTAAGTTGAACGTAAGTGTGTCCTGAACTCTAACCCTAACCCTAACCCTAACCCTAACCCTAACCCTACGGGCCCATTCTCTCTAATGATTCTCATAGACTATAATGGAGAATAGAAAAACATCCAAATTTTTTTCCAAATCAAGACTATACCTATTAGTGTGATATGAAAATTCCATCTTATCCAACCCTAAACCAAACCCCTATTTTAACTTGAACGTAAGTATGTCCTGAACTCTAACCCTAACCCTAACACTATGGGCCCATTCACTCTAATGATTCTCATAGACTATAATGGAGAATGGAAAAACATCCAAAATTTTTCCAAATCAAGAGTATACCCTTTAGTGTGATATGAAAATTTCATCTTATCCAACCCTAAACCAAACCCCAATTTTAACTTGAATGTAAGTGTGTCCTGAACTCTAACCCTAACCCTAACCCTAACCCTATGGGCCCATTCACTCTAATGATTCTCATAGACTATAATGGAGAATGGAAAAACATCCAAAATTTTTCCAAATCAAGAGTATACCCTTCAGTGTGATATGAGAATTTCATCTTATCCAACCCTAAACCAAACCCCAATTTTAACTTGAACGTAAGTGTGTCCTGAACTCTAACCCTAACCCTAACCCTAACCCTATGGGCCCATTCACTCTAATGATTCTCATAGACTATAATGGAGAATGGAAAAACATCCAAAATTTTTCCAAATCTGGAGTATACCTTTCAATGTGATATGAAAATTTCATCTTATCCAACCCTAAACCAAACCCCAATTTTAACTTGAACGTAAGTGTGTCCTGAACTCTAACCCTAACCCTAACCCTATGGGCCCATTCACTCTTATGATTCTCATAGACTATAATGGAGAATGGAAAAACATCCAAAATTTTTCCAAATCAAGAGTATACCCTTCAGTGTGATATGAGAATTTCATCTTATCCAACCCTAAACCAAACCCCAATTTTAACTTGAACGTAAGTGTGTCCTGAACTCTAACCCTAACCCTAACCCTAACCCTATGGGCCCATTCACTCTAATGATTCTCATAGACTATAATGGAGAATGGAAAAACATCCAAAATTTTTCCAAATCAAGAGTATACCCTTCAGTGTGATATGAGAATTTCATCTTATCCAACCCTAAACCAAACCCCAGTTTTAACTTGAACGTAAGTGTGTCCTGAACTCTAACCCTAACCCTAACCCTAACCCTAACCCTAACCCTATGGGCCCATTCACTCTAATGATTCTCATAGACTATAATGGAGAATGGAAAAACATCCAAAATTTTTCCAAATCAAGATTATACCTATTAGTGTGATATGATAATTTCATCTTATCCAACCCTAAACCAAACCCCAATTTTAAGTTGAACGTAAGTGTGTCCTGAACTCTAACCCTAACCCTAACCCTATGGGCCCATTCACTCTAATGATTCTCATAGACTATAATGGAGAATGGAAAAACATCCAAAATTTTTCCAAATCAAGAGTATACCCTTCAGTGTGATATGAGAATTTCATCTTATCCAACCCTAAACCAAACCCCAATTTTAACTTGAACGTAAGTGTGTCCTGAACTCTAACCCTAACCCTAACCCTATGGGCCCATTCACTCTAATGATTCTCATAGACTATAATGGAGAATGGAAAAACATCCAAAATTTTTCCAAATCAAGAGTATACCCTTCAGTGTGATATGAGAATTTCATCTTATCCAACCCTAAACCAAACCCCAATTTTAACTTGAACGTAAGTGTGTCCTGAACTCTAACCCTAACCCTAACCCTATGGGCCCATTCACTCTAATGATTCTCATAGACTATAATGGAGAATGGAAAAACATCCAAAATTTTTCCAAATCAAGAGTATACCCTTCAGTGTGATATGAGAATTTCATCTTATCCAACCCTAAACCAAACCCCAATTTTAACTTGAACGTAAGTGTGTCCTGAACTCTAACCCTAACCCTAACCCTAACCCTATGGGCCCATTCACTCTAATGATTCTCATAGACTATAATGGAGAATGGAAAAACATCCAAAATTTTTCCAAATCAAGAGTATACCCTTCAGTGTGATATGAGAATTTCATCTTATCCAACCCTAAACCAAACCCCAGTTTTAACTTGAACGTAAGTGTGTCCTGAACTCTAACCCTAACCCTAACCCTAACCCTATGGGCCCATTCACTCTAATGATTCTCATAGACTATAATTGAGAATGGAAAAACATCCAAAATTTTTCCAAATCAAGACTATACCTATTAGTGTGATATGATAATATCATCTTATCCAACCCTAAACCAAACCCCAATTTTAACTTGAACGTAAGTGTGTCCTGAACTCTAACCCTAACCCTAACCCTATGGGCCCATTCACTCTAATGATTCTCATAGACTATAATTGAGAATGGAAAAACATCCAAAATTTTTCCAAATCAAGAGTATACCCTTCAGTGTGATATGAGAATTTCATCTTATCCAACCCTAAACCAAACCCCAATTTTAACTTGAACGTAAGTGTGTCCTGAACTCTAACCCTAACCCTAACCCTAACCCTATGGGCCCATTCACTCTTATGATTCTCATAGACTATAATGGAGAATGGAAAAACATCCAAAATTTTTCCAAATCAAGAGTATACCCTTCAGTGTGATATGAGAATTTCATCTTATCCAACCCTAAACCAAACCCCAGTTTTAACTTGAACGTAAGTGTGTCCTGAACTCTAACCCTAACCCTAACCCTATGGGCCCATTCACTCTAATGATTCTCATAGACTATAATGGAGAATGGAAAAACATCCAAAATTTTTCCAAATCAAGAGTATACCCTTCAGTGTGATATGAGAATTTCATCTTATCCAACCCTAAACCAAACCCCAATTTTAAGTTGAACGTAAGTGTGTCCTGAACTCTAACCCTAACCCTAACCCTAACCCTAACCCTACGGGCCCATTCTCTCTAATGATTCTCATAGACTATAATGGAGAATAGAAAAACATCCAAATTTTTTTCCAAATCAAGACTATACCTATTAGTGTGATATGAAAATTCCATCTTATCCAACCCTAAACCAAACCCCTATTTTAACTTGAACGTAAGTATGTCCTGAACTCTAACCCTAACCCTAACACTATGGGCCCATTCACTCTAATGATTCTCATAGACTATAATGGAGAATGGAAAAACATCCAAAATTTTTCCAAATCAAGAGTATACCCTTTAGTGTGATATGAAAATTTCATCTTATCCAACCCTAAACCAAACCCCAATTTTAACTTGAATGTAAGTGTGTCCTGAACTCTAACCCTAACCCTAACCCTAACCCTATGGGCCCATTCACTCTAATGATTCTCATAGACTATAATGGAGAATGGAAAAACATCCAAAATTTTTCCAAATCAAGAGTATACCCTTCAGTGTGATATGAGAATTTCATCTTATCCAACCCTAAACCAAACCCCAATTTTAACTTGAACGTAAGTGTGTCCTGAACTCTAACCCTAACCCTAACCGTATGGGCCCATTCACTCTAATGATTCTCATAGACTATAATGGAGAATGGAAAAACATCCAAAATTTTTCCAAATCTGGAGTATACCTTTCAATGTGATATGAAAATTTCATCTTATCCAACCCTAAACCAAACCCCAATTTTAACTTGAACGTAAGTGTGTCCTGAACTCTAACCCTAACCCTAACCCTATGGGCCCATTCACTCTTATGATTCTCATAGACTATAATGGAGAATGGAAAAACATCCAAAATTTTTCCAAATCAAGAGTATACCCTTCAGTGTGATATGAGAATTTCATCTTATCCAACCCTAAACCAAACCCCAATTTTAACTTGAACGTAAGTGTGTCCTGAACTCTAACCCTAACCCTAACCCTAACCCTATGGGCCCATTCACTCTAATGATTCTCATAGACTATAATGGAGAATGGAAAAACATCCAAAATTTTTCCAAATCAAGAGTATACCCTTCAGTGTGATATGAGAATTTCATCTTATCCAACCCTAAACCAAACCCCAGTTTTAACTTGAACGTAAGTGTGTCCTGAACTCTAACCCTAACCCTAACCCTAACCCTAACCCTATGGGCCCATTCACTCTAATGATTCTCATAGACTATAATGGAGAATGGAAAAACATCCAAAATTTTTCCAAATCAAGATTATACCTATTAGTGTGATATGATAATTTCATCTTATCCAACCCTAAACCAAACCCCAATTTTAAGTTGAACGTAAGTGTGTCCTGAACTCTAACCCTAACCCTAACCCTATGGGCCCATTCACTCTAATGATTCTCATAGACTATAATGGAGAATGGAAAAACATCCAAAATTTTTCCAAATCAAGAGTATACCCTTCAGTGTGATATGAGAATTTCATCTTATCCAACCCTAAACCAAACCCCAATTTTAACTTGAACGTAAGTGTGTCCTGAACTCTAACCCTAACCCTAACCCTAACCCTATGGGCCCATTCACTCTAATGATTCTCATAGACTATAATGGAGAATGGAAAAACATCCAAAATTTTTCCAAATCAAGAGTATACCCTTCAGTGTGATATGAGAATTTCATCTTATCCAACCCTAAACCAAACCCCAATTTTAACTTGAACGTAAGTGTGTCCTGAACTCTAACCCTAACCCTAACCCTATGGGCCCATTCACTCTAATGATTCTCATAGACTATAATGGAGAATGGAAAAACATCCAAAATTTTTCCAAATCAAGAGTATACCCTTCAGTGTGATATGAGAATTTCATCTTATCCAACCCTAAACCAAACCCCAATTTTAACTTGAACGTAAGTGTGTCCTGAACTCTAACCCTAACCCTAACCCTAACCCTATGGGCCCATTCACTCTAATGATTCTCATAGACTATAATGGAGAATGGAAAAACATCCAAAATTTTTCCAAATCAAGAGTATACCCTTCAGTGTGATATGAGAATTTCATCTTATCCAACCCTAAACCAAACCCCAGTTTTAACTTGAACGTAAGTGTGTCCTGAACTCTAACCCTAACCCTAACCCTAACCCTATGGGCCCATTCACTCTAATGATTCTCATAGACTATAATGGAGAATGGAAAAACATCCAAAATTTTTCCAAATCAAGAGTATACCCTTCAGTGTGATATGAGAATTTCATCTTATCCAACCCTAAACCAAACCCCAATTTTAACTTGAACGTAAGTGTGTCCTGAACTCTAACCCTAACCCTAACCCTATGGGCCCATTCACTCTAATGATTCTCATAGACTATAATGGAGAATGGAAAAACATCCAAAATTTTTCCAAATCAAGAGTATACCCTTCAGTGTGATATGAGAATTTCATCTTATCCAACCCTAAACCAAACCCCAATTTTAACTTGAACGTAAGTGTGTCCTGAACTCTAACCCTAACCCTAACCCTAACCCTATGGGCCCATTCACTCTAATGATTCTCATAGACTATAATGGAGAATGGAAAAACATCCAAAATTTTTCCAAATCAAGAGTATACCCTTCAGTGTGATATGAGAATTTCATCTTATCCAACCCTAAACCAAACCCCAGTTTTAACTTGAACGTAAGTGTGTCCTGAACTCTAACCCTAACCCTAACCCTAACCCTATGGGCCCATTCACTCTAATGATTCTCATAGACTATAATGGAGAATGGAAAAACATCCAAAATTTTTCCAAATCAAGACTATACCTATTAGTGTGATATGATAATTTCATCTTATCCAACCCTAAACCAAACCCCAATTTTAACTTGAACGTAAGTGTGTCCTGAACTCTAACCCTAACCCTAACCCTATGGGCCCATTCACTCTAATGATTCTCATAGACTATAATTGAGAATGGAAAAACATCCAAAATTTTTCCAAATCAAGAGTATACCCTTCAGTGTGATATGAGAATTTCATCTTATCCAACCCTAAACCAAACCCCAATTTTAACTTGAACGTAAGTGTGTCCTGAACTCTAACCCTAACCCTAACCCTAACCCTAACCCTACGGGCCCATTCTCTCTAATGATTCTCATAGACTATAATGGAGAATAGAAAAACATCCAAATTTTTTTCCAAATCAAGACTATACCTATTAGTGTGATATGAAAATTCCATCTTATCCAACCCTAAACCAAACCCCTATTTTAACTTGAACGTAAGTATGTCCTGAACTCTAACCCTAACCCTAACACTATGGGCCCATTCACTCTAATGATTCTCATAGACTATAATGGAGAATGGAAAAACATCCAAAATTTTTCCAAATCAAGAGTATACCCTTTAGTGTGATATGAAAATTTCATCTTATCCAACCCTAAACCAAACCCCAATTTTAACTTGAATGTAAGTGTGTCCTGAACTCTAACCCTAACCCTAACCCTAACCCTATGGGCCCATTCACTCTAATGATTCTCATAGACTATAATGGAGAATGGAAAAACATCCAAAATTTTTCCAAATCAAGAGTATACCCTTCAGTGTGATATGAGAATTTCATCTTATCCAACCCTAAACCAAACCCCAATTTTAACTTGAACGTAAGTGTGTCCTGAACTCTAACCCTAACCCTAACCGTATGGGCCCATTCACTCTAATGATTCTCATAGACTATAATGGAGAATGGAAAAACATCCAAAATTTTTCCAAATCTGGAGTATACCTTTCAATGTGATATGAAAATTTCATCTTATCCAACCCTAAACCAAACCCCAATTTTAACTTGAACGTAAGTGTGTCCTGAACTCTAACCCTAACCCTAACCCTATGGGCCCATTCACTCTTATGATTCTCATAGACTATAATGGAGAATGGAAAAACATCCAAAATTTTTCCAAATCAAGAGTATACCCTTCAGTGTGATATGAGAATTTCATCTTATCCAACCCTAAACCAAACCCCAATTTTAACTTGAACGTAAGTGTGTCCTGAACTCTAACCCTAACCCTAACCCTAACCCTATGGGCCCATTCACTCTAATGATTCTCATAGACTATAATGGAGAATGGAAAAACATCCAAAATTTTTCCAAATCAAGAGTATACCCTTCAGTGTGATATGAGAATTTCATCTTATCCAACCCTAAACCAAACCCCAGTTTTAACTTGAACGTAAGTGTGTCCTGAACTCTAACCCTAACCCTAACCCTAACCCTAACCCTATGGGCCCATTCACTCTAATGATTCTCATAGACTATAATGGAGAATGGAAAAACATCCAAAATTTTTCCAAATCAAGATTATACCTATTAGTGTGATATGATAATTTCATCTTATCCAACCCTAAACCAAACCCCAATTTTAAGTTGAACGTAAGTGTGTCCTGAACTCTAACCCTAACCCTAACCCTATGGGCCCATTCACTCTAATGATTCTCATAGACTATAATGGAGAATGGAAAAACATCCAAAATTTTTCCAAATCAAGAGTATACCCTTCAGTGTGATATGAGAATTTCATCTTATCCAACCCTAAACCAAACCCCAATTTTAACTTGAACGTAAGTGTGTCCTGAACTCTAACCCTAACCCTAACCCTAACCCTATGGGCCCATTCACTCTAATGATTCTCATAGACTATAATGGAGAATGGAAAAACATCCAAAATTTTTCCAAATCAAGAGTATACCCTTTAGTGTGATATGAAAATTTCATCTTATCCAACCCTAAACCAAACCCCAATTCTAAATTGAATGTAAGTGTGTCCTGAACTCTAACCCTAACCCTAACCCTAACCCTATGGGCCCATTCACTCTAATGATTCTCATAGACTATAATGGAGAATGGAAAAACATCCAAAATTTTTCCAAATCAAGAGTATACCCTTCAGTGTGATATGAGAATTTCATCTTATCCAACCCTAAACCAAACCCCAATTTTAACTTGAACGTAAGTGTGTCCTGAACTCTAACCCTAACCCTAACCGTATGGGCCCATTCACTCTAATGATTCTCATAGACTATAATGGAGAATGGAAAAACATCCAAAATTTTTCCAAATCTGGAGTATACCTTTCAATGTGATATGAAAATTTCATCTTATCCAACCCTAAACCAAACCCCAATTTTAACTTGAACGTAAGTGTGTCCTGAACTCTAACCCTAACCCTAACCCTATGGGCCCATTCACTCTAATGATTCTCATAGACTATAATGGAGAATGGAAAAACATCCAAAATTTTTCCAAATCAAGAGTATACCCTTCAGTGTGATATGAGAATTTCATCTTATCCAACCCTAAACCAAACCCCAATTTTAACTTGAACGTAAGTGTGTCCTGAACTCTAACCCTAACCCTAACCGTATGGGCCCATTCACTCTAATGATTCTCATAGACTATAATGGAGAATGGAAAAACATCCAAAATTTTTCCAAATCTGGAGTATACCTTTCAATGTGATATGAAAATTTCATCTTATCCAACCCTAAACCAAACCCCAATTTTAACTTGAACGTAAGTGAGTCCTGAACTCTAACCCTAACCCTAACCCTAACCCTATGGGCCCATTCACTCTAATGATTCTCATAGACTATAATGGAGAATGGAAAAACATCCAAAATTTTTCCAAATCAAGACTATACCTATTTGTGTGATATGAAAATTTCATCTTATCCAACCCTAAACCAAACCCCAATTTTAACTTGAACGTAAGTGTGTCCTGAACTCTAACCCTAACCCTAACCCTAACCCTATGGGCCCATTCACTCTAATGATTCTCATAGACTATAATGGAGAATGGAAAAACATCCAAAATTTTTCCAAATCAAGAGTATACCCTTCAGTGTGATATGAGAATTTCATCTTATCCAACCCTAAACCAAACCCCAGTTTTAACTTGAACGTAAGTGTGTCCTGAACTCTAACCCTAACCCTAACCCTAACCCTATGGGCCCATTCACTCTAATGATTCTCATAGACTATAATGGAGAATGGAAAAACATCCAAATTTTTTCCAAATCAAGAGTATACCCTTCAGTGTGATATGAGAATTTCATCTTATCCAACCCTAAACCAAGCCCCAATTCTAACTTGAACGTAAGTGTGTCCTGAACTCTAACCCAAACCCCAACCCTAACCCTATGGGCCCATTCACTCTAATGATTCTCCTAGACTATAATGGAGCATGGAAAAACATCCAAAATTTTTCCAAATCTGGAGTATACCTTTCAATGTGATATGAAAATTTCATCTTATCCAACCCTAAACCAAACCCCAATTTTAACTTGAACGTAGTTGTGTCCTGAACTCTAACCCTAACCCTAACCCTATGGGCCCATTCACTCTAATGATTCTCATAGACTTTAATGGAGAATGTAAAAGCATCCAAAATTTTTCCAAATCAAGAGTATACCCTTCAGTGTGATATGAGAATTTAATCTTATCCAACCCTAAACCAAACCCCAATTTTAAGTTGAACGTAAGTGTGTCCTGAACTCTAACCCTAACCCTAACCCTATGGGCCCATTCACTCTAATGATTCTCATAGACTATAATGGAGAATGGAAAAACATCCAAAATTTTTCCAAATCAAGAGTATACCCTTCAGTGTGATATGAGAATTTCATCTTATCCAACCCTAAACCAAACCCCAATTTTAACTTGAACGTAAGGGTGTCCTGAACTCTAACCCTAACCGTAACCCTATGGGTCCATTCACTCTAATGATTCTCATAGACTATAATGGAGAATGGAAAAACATCCAAAATTTTTCCAAATCAAGAGTATACCCTTCAGTGTGATATGAGAATTTCATCTTATCCAACCCTAAACCAAACCCCAATTTTAACTTGAACGTAAGTGTGTCCTGAACTCTAACCCTAACCCTAACCCTATGGGCCCATTCACTCTAATGATTCTCATAGACTATAATGGAGAATGGAAAAACATCCAAAATTTTTCCAAATCAAGAGTATACCCTTCAGTGTGATATGAGAATTTCATCTTATCCAACCCTAAACCAAACCCCAGTTTTAACTTGAACGTAAGTGTGTCCTGAACTCTAACCCTAACCCTAACCCTAACCCTATGGGCCCACTCACTCTAATGATTCTCATAGACTATAATGGAGAATGGAAAAACATCCAAAATTTTTCCAAATCAAGAGTATACCCTTCAGTGTGATATGAGAATTTCATCTTATCCAACCCTAAACCAAACCCCAATTTTAAGTTGAACGTAAGTGTGTCCTGAACTCTAACCCTAACCCTAACCCTAACCCTATGGGCCCATTCACACTAATGATTCTCATAGACTATAATGGAGAATAGAAAAACATCCAAATTTTTTCCAAATCAAGACTATACCTATTAGTGTGATATGAAAATTCCATCTTATCCAACCCTAAACCAAACCCCTATTTTAACTTGAACGTAAGTATGTCCTGAACTCTAACCCTAACCCTAACACTATGGGCCCATTCACTCTAATGATTCTCATAGACTATAATGGAGAATGGAAAAACATCCAAAATTTTTCCAAATCAAGAGTATACCCTTTAGTGTGATATGAAAATTTCATCTTATCCAACCCTAAACCAAACCCCAATTTTAACTTGAATGTAAGTGTGTCCTGAACTCTAACCCTAACCCTAACCCTAACCCTATGGGCCCATTCACTCTAATGATTCTCATAGACTATAATGGAGAATGGAAAAACATCCAAAATTTTTCCAAATCAAGAGTATACCCTTCAGTGTGATATGAGAATTTCATCTTATCCAACCCTAAACCAAACCCCAATTTTAACTTGAACGTAAGTGTGTCCTGAACTCTAACCCTAACCCTAACCGTATGGGCCCATTCACTCTAATGATTCTCATAGACTATAATGGAGAATGGAAAAACATCCAAAATTTTTCCAAATCAAGACTATACCTATTAGTGTGATATGATAATTTCATCTTATCCAACCCTAAACCAAACCCCAATTTTAACTTGAACGTAAGTGTGTCCTGAACTCTAACCCTAACCCTAACCCTATGGGCCCATTCACTCTAATGATTCTCATAGACTATAATTGAGAATGGAAAAACATCCAAAATTTTTCCAAATCAAGAGTATACCCTTCAGTGTGATATGAGAATTTCATCTTATCCAACCCTAAACCAAACCCCAATTTTAACTTGAACGTAAGTGTGTCCTGAACTCTAACCCTAACCCTAACCCTAACCCTATGGGCCCATTCACTCTTATGATTCTCATAGACTATAATGGAGAATGGAAAAACATCCAAAATTTTTCCAAATCAAGAGTATACCCTTCAGTGTGATATGAGAATTTCATCTTATCCAACCCTAAACCAAACCCCAGTTTTAACTTGAACGTAAGTGTGTCCTGAACTCTAACCCTAACCCTAACCCTATGGGCCCATTCACTCTAATGATTCTCATAGACTATAATGGAGAATGGAAAAACATCCAAAATTTTTCCAAATCAAGAGTATACCCTTCAGTGTGATATGAGAATTTCATCTTATCCAACCCTAAACCAAACCCCAATTTTAAGTTGAACGTAAGTGTGTCCTGAACTCTAACCCTAACCCTAACCCTAACCCTAACCCTAACCCTACGGGCCCATTCTCTCTAATGATTCTCATAGACTATAATGGAGAATAGAAAAACATCCAAATTTTTTTCCAAATCAAGACTATACCTATTAGTGTGATATGAAAATTCCATCTTATCCAACCCTAAACCAAACCCCTATTTTAACTTGAACGTAAGTATGTCCTGAACTCTAACCCTAACCCTAACACTATGGGCCCATTCACTCTAATGATTCTCATAGACTATAATGGAGAATGGAAAAACATCCAAAATTTTTCCAAATCAAGAGTATACCCTTTAGTGTGATATGAAAATTTCATCTTATCCAACCCTAAACCAAACCCCAATTTTAACTTGAATGTAAGTGTGTCCTGAACTCTAACCCTAACCCTAACCCTAACCCTATGGGCCCATTCACTCTAATGATTCTCATAGACTATAATGGAGAATGGAAAAACATCCAAAATTTTTCCAAATCAAGAGTATACCCTTCAGTGTGATATGAGAATTTCATCTTATCCAACCCTAAACCAAACCCCAATTTTAACTTGAACGTAAGTGTGTCCTGAACTCTAACCCTAACCCTAACCGTATGGGCCCATTCACTCTAATGATTCTCATAGACTATAATGGAGAATGGAAAAACATCCAAAATTTTTCCAAATCTGGAGTATACCTTTCAATGTGATATGAAAATTTCATCTTATCCAACCCTAAACCAAACCCCAATTTTAACTTGAACGTAAGTGTGTCCTGAACTCTAACCCTAACCCTAACCCACTCTAATGATTCTCATAGACTATAATGGAGAATGGAAAAACATCCAAAATTTTTCCAAATCTGGAGTATACCTTTCAATGTGATATGAAAATTTCATCTTATCCAACCCTAAACCAAACCCCAATTTTAACTTGAACGTAAGTGTGTCCTGAACTCTAACCCTAACCCTAACCCTATGGGCCCATTCACTCTTATGATTCTCATAGACTATAATGGAGAATGGAAAAACATCCAAAATTTTTCCAAATCAAGAGTATACCCTTCAGTGTGATATGAGAATTTCATCTTATCCAACCCTAAACCAAACCCCAATTTTAACTTGAACGTAAGTGTGTCCTGAACTCTAACCCTAACCCTAACCCTAACCCTATGGGCCCATTCACTCTAATGATTCTCATAGACTATAATGGAGAATGGAAAAACATCCAAAATTTTTCCAAATCAAGAGTATACCCTTCAGTGTGATATGAGAATTTCATCTTATCCAACCCTAAACCAAACCCCAGTTTTAACTTGAACGTAAGTGTGTCCTGAACTCTAACCCTAACCCTAACCCTAACCCTATGGGCCCATTCACTCTAATGATTCTCATAGACTATAATGGAGAATGGAAAAACATCCAAAATTTTTCCAAATCAAGACTATACCTATTAGTGTGATATGATAATTTCATCTTATCCAACCCTAAACCAAACCCCAATTTTAACTTGAACGTAAGTGTGTCCTGAACTCTAACCCTAACCCTAACCCTATGGGCCCATTCACTCTAATGATTCTCATAGACTATAATGGAGAATGGAAAAACATCCAAAATTTTTCCAAATCAAGAGTATACCCTTCAGTGTGATATGAGAATTTCATCTTATCCAACCCTAAACCAAACCCCAATTTTAACTTGAACGTAAGTGTGTCCTGAACTCTAACCCTAACCCTAACCCTAACCCTATGGGCCCATTCACTCTAATGATTCTCATAGACTATAATGGAGAATGGAAAAACATCCAAAATTTTTCCAAATCAAGAGTATACCCTTTAGTGTGATATGAAAATTTCATCTTATCCAACCCTAAACCAAACCCCAATTCTAAATTGAATGTAAGTGTGTCCTGAACTCTAACCCTAACCCTAACCCTAACCCTATGGGCCCATTCACTCTAATGATTCTCATAGACTATAATGGAGAATGGAAAAACATCCAAAATTTTTCCAAATCAAGAGTATACCCTTCAGTGTGATATGAGAATTTCATCTTATCCAACCCTAAACCAAACCCCAATTTTAACTTGAACGTAAGTGTGTCCTGAACTCTAACCCTAACCCTAACCGTATGGGCCCATTCACTCTAATGATTCTCATAGACTATAATGGAGAATGGAAAAACATCCAAAATTTTTCCAAATCTGGAGTATACCTTTCAATGTGATATGAAAATTTCATCTTATCCAACCCTAAACCAAACCCCAATTTTAACTTGAACGTAAGTGTGTCCTGAACTCTAACCCTAACCCTAACCCTATGGGCCCATTCACTCTAATGATTCTCATAGACTATAATGGAGAATGGAAAAACATCCAAAATTTTTCCAAATCAAGAGTATACCCTTCAGTGTGATATGAGAATTTCATCTTATCCAACCCTAAACCAAACCCCAATTTTAACTTGAACGTAAGTGTGTCCTGAACTCTAACCCTAACCCTAACCGTATGGGCCCATTCACTCTAATGATTCTCATAGACTATAATGGAGAATGGAAAAACATCCAAAATTTTTCCAAATCTGGAGTATACCTTTCAATGTGATATGAAAATTTCATCTTATCCAACCCTAAACCAAACCCCAATTTTAACTTGAACGTAAGTGTGTCCTGAACTCTAACCCTAACCCTAACCCTATGGGCCCATTCACTCTAATGATTCTCATAGACTATAATGGAGAATGGAAAAACATCCAAAATTTTTCCAAATCAAGAGTATACCCTTCAGTGTGATATGAGAATTTCATCTTATCCAACCCTAAACCAAACCCCAATTTTAAGTTGAACGTAAGTGTGTCCTGAACTCTAACCCTAACCCTAACCCTATGGGCCCATTCACTCTAATGATTCTCATAGACTATAATGGAGAATGGAAAAACATCCAAAATTTTTCCAAATCAAGACTATACCTATTAGTGTGATATGAAAATTTCATCTTATCCAACCCTAAACCAAACCCCAATTTTAACTTGAACGTAAGTGTGTCCTGAACTCTAACCCTAACCCTAACCCTATGGGCCCATTCACTCTAATGATTCTCATAGACTATAATGGAGAATGGAAAAATCCAAAATTTTTCCAAATCAAGAGTATACCCTTCAGTGTGATATGAGAATTTCATCTTATCCAACCCTAAACCAAACCCCAATTTTAAGTTGAACGTAAGTGTGTCCTGAACTCTAACCCTAACCCTAACCCTAACCCTATGGGCCCATTCACTCTAATGATTCTCATAGACTATAATGGAGAATGGAAAAACATCCAAAATTTTTCCAAATCAAGAGTATACCCTTTAGTGTGATATGAAAATTTCATCTTATCCAACCCTAAACCAAACCCCAATTCTAAATTGAATGTAAGTGTGTCCTGAACTCTAACCCTAACCCTAACCCTATGGGCCCATTCACTCTAATGATTCTCATAGACTACAATGGAGAATGGAAAAACATCCAAAATTTTTCCAAATCAAGAGTATACCCTTCAGTGTGATATGAGAATTTCATCTTATCCAACCCTAAACCAAACCCCAATTTTAACTTGAACGTAAGTGTGTCCTGAACTCTAACCCTAACCCTAACCGTATGGGCCCATTCACTCTAATGATTCTCATAGACTATAATGGAGAATGGAAAAACATCCAAAATTTTTCCAAATCTGGAGTATACCTTTCAATGTGATATGAAAATTTCATCTTATCCAACCCTAAACCAAACCCCAATTTTAACTTGAACGTAAGTGTGTCCTGAACTCTAACCCTAACCCTAACCCTATGGGCCCATTCACTCTAATGATTCTCATAGACTATAATGGAGAATGGAAAAACATCCAAAATTTTTCCAAATCAAGAGTATACCCTTCAGTGTGATATGAGAATTTCATCTTATCCAACCCTAAACCAAACCCCAATTTTAACTTGAACGTAAGTGTGTCCTGAACTCTAACCCTAACCCTAACCGTATGGGCCCATTCACTCTAATGATTCTCATAGACTATAATGGAGAATGGAAAAACATCCAAAATTTTTCCAAATCTGGAGTATACCTTTCAATGTGATATGAAAATTTCATCTTATCCAACCCTAAACCAAACCCCAATTTTAACTTGAACGTAAGTGTGTCCTGAACTCTAACCCTAACCCTAACCCTATGGGCCCATTCACTCTAATGATTCTCATAGACTATAATGGAGAATGGAAAAACATCCAAAATTTTTCCAAATCAAGAGTATACCCTTCAGTGTGATATGAGAATTTCATCTTATCCAACCCTAAACCAAACCCCAATTTTAAGTTGAACGTAAGTGTGTCCTGAACTCTAACCCTAACCCTAACCCTATGGGCCCATTCACTCTAATGATTCTCATAGACTATAATGGAGAATGGAAAAACATCCAAAATTTTTCCAAATCTGGAGTATACCTTTCAATGTGATATGAAAATTTCATCTTATCCAACCCTAAACCAAACCCCAATTTTAACTTGAACGTAAGTGTGTCCTGAACTCTAACCCTAACCCTAACCCTATGGGCCCATTCACTCTAATGATTCTCATAGACTATAATGGAGAATGGAAAAACATCCAAAATTTTTCCAAATCAAGAGTATACCCTTCAGTGTGATATGAGAATTTCATCTTATCCAACCCTAAACCAAACCCCAATTTTAAGTTGAACGTAAGTGTGTCCTGAACTCTAACCCTAACCCTAACCCTATGGGCCCATTCACTCTAATGATTCTCATAGACTATAATGGAGAATGGAAAAACATCCAAAATTTTTCCAAATCAAGACTATACCTATTAGTGTGATATGATAATTTCATCTTATCCAACCCTAAACCAAACCCCAATTTTAACTTGAACGTAAGTGTGTCCTGAACTCTAACCCTAACCGTAACCCTATGGGCCCATTCACTCTAATGATTCTCATAGACTATAATGGAGAATGGAAAAACATCCAAAATTTTTCCAAATCAAGAGTATACCCTTCAGTGTGATATGAGAATTTCATCTTATCCAAACCTAAACCAAACCCCAATTTTAACTTGAACGTAAGTGTGTCCTGAACTCTAACCCTAACCCTAACCCTAACCCTATGGGCCCATTCACTCTAATGATTCTCATAGACTATAATGGAGAATGGAAAAACATCCAAAATTTTTCCAAATCAAGAGTATACCCTTTAGTGTGATATGAAAATTTTATCTTATCCAACCCTAAACCAAACCCCAATTTTAACTTGAATGTAAGTGTGTCCTGAACTCTAACCCTAACCCTAACCCTAACCCAATGGGCCCATTCACTCTAATGATTCTCATAGACTATAATGGAGAATGGAAAAACATCCAAAATTTTTCCAAATCAAGAGTATACCCTTCAGTGTGATATGAGAATTTCATCTTATCCAACCCTAAACCAAACCCCAATTTTAACTTGAACGTAAGTGTGTCCTGAACTCTAACCCTAACCCTAACCGTATGGGCCCATTCACTCTAATGATTCTCATAGACTATAATGGAGAATGGAAAAACATCCAAAATTTTTCCAAATCTGGAGTATACCTTTCAATGTGATATGAAAATTTCATCTTATCCAACCCTAAACCAAACCCCAATTTTAACTTGAACGTAAGTGTGTCCTGAACTCTAACCCTAACCCTAACCCTATGGGCCCATTCACTCTAATGATTCTCATAGACTATAATGGAGAATGGAAAAACATCCAAAATTTTTCCAAATCAAGAGTATACCCTTCAGTGTGATATGAGAATTTCATCTTATCCAACCCTAAACCAAACCCCAATTTTAACTTGAACGTAAGTGTGTCCTGAACTCTAACCCTAACCCTAACCGTATGGGCCCATTCACTCTAATGATTCTCATAGACTATAATGGAGAATGGAAAAACATCCAAAATTTTTCCAAATCTGGAGTATACCTTTCAATGTGATATGAAAATTTCATCTTATCCAACCCTAAACCAAACCCCAATTTTAACTTGAACGTAAGTGTGTCCTGAACTCTAACCCTAACCCTAACCCTATGGGCCCATTCACTCTAATGATTCTCATAGACTATAATGGAGAATGGAAAAACATCCAAAATTTTTCCAAATCAAGAGTATACCCTTCAGTGTGATATGAGAATTTCATCTTATCCAACCCTAAACCAAACCCCAATTTTAACTTGAACGTAAGTGTGTCCTGAACTCTAACCCTAACCCTAACCGTATGGGCCCATTCACTCTAATGATTCTCATAGACTATAATGGAGAATGGAAAAACATCCAAAATTTTTCCAAATCTGGAGTATACCTTTCAATGTGATATGAAAATTTCATCTTATCCAACCCTAAACCAAACCCCAATTTTAACTTGAACGTAAGTGTGTCCTGAACTCTAACCCTAACCCTAACCCTATGGGCCCATTCACTCTAATGATTCTCATAGACTATAATGGAGAATGGAAAAACATCCAAAATTTTTCCAAATCAAGAGTATACCCTTCAGTGTGATATGAGAATTTCATCTTATCCAACCCTAAACCAAACCCCAATTTTAAGTTGAACGTAAGTGTGTCCTGAACTCTAACCCTAACCCTAACCCTATGGGCCCATTCACTCTAATGATTCTCATAGACTATAATGGAGAATGGAAAAACATCCAAAATTTTTCCAAATCAAGACTATACCTATTAGTGTGATATGATAATTTCATCTTATCCAACCCTAAACCAAACCCCAATTTTAACTTGAACGTAAGTGTGTCCTGAACTCTAACCCTAACCGTAACCCTATGGGCCCATTCACTCTAATGATTCTCATAGACTATAATGGAGAATGGAAAAACATCCAAAATTTTTCCAAATCAAGAGTATACCCTTCAGTGTGATATGAGAATTTCATCTTATCCAAACCTAAACCAAACCCCAATTTTAACTTGAACGTAAGTGTGTCCTGAACTCTAACCCTAACCCTAACCCTAACCCTATGGGCCCATTCACTCTAATGATTCTCATAGACTATAATGGAGAATGGAAAAACATCCAAAATTTTTCCAAATCAAGAGTATACCCTTTAGTGTGATATGAAAATTTTATCTTATCCAACCCTAAACCAAACCCCAATTTTAACTTGAATGTAAGTGTGTCCTGAACTCTAACCCTAACCCTAACCCTAACCCAATGGGCCCATTCACTCTAATGATTCTCATAGACTATAATGGAGAATGGAAAAACATCCAAAATTTTTCCAAATCAAGAGTATACCCTTCAGTGTGATATGAGAATTTCATCTTATCCAACCCTAAACCAAACCCCAATTTTAACTTGAACGTAAGTGTGTCCTGAACTCTAACCCTAACCCTAACCGTATGGGCCCATTCACTCTAATGATTCTCATAGACTATAATGGAGAATGGAAAAACATCCAAAATTTTTCCAAATCTGGAGTATACCTTTCAATGTGATATGAAAATTTCATCTTATCCAACCCTAAACCAAACCCCAATTTTAACTTGAACGTAAGTGTGTCCTGAACTCTAACCCTAACCCTAACCCTATGGGCCCATTCACTCTAATGATTCTCATAGACTATAATGGAGAATGGAAAAACATCCAAAATTTTTCCAAATCAAGAGTATACCCTTCAGTGTGATATGAGAATTTCATCTTATCCAACCCTAAACCAAACCCCAATTTTAAGTTGAACGTAAGTGTGTCCTGAACTCTAACCCTAACCCTAACCCTATGGGCCCATTCACTCTAATGATTCTCATAGACTATAATGGAGAATGGAAAAACATCCAAAATTTTTCCAAATCAAGACTATACCTATTATTGTGATATGATAATTTCATCTTATCCAACCCTAAACCAAACCCCAATTTTAACTTGAACGTAAGTGTGTCCTGAACTCTAACCCTAACCCTAACCCTATGGGCCCATTCACTCTAATGATTCTCATAGACTATAATGGAGAATGGAAAAACATCCAAAATTTTTCCAAATCAAGAGTATACCCTTCAGTGTGATATGAGAATTTCATCTTATCCAACCCTAAACCAAACCCCAATTTTAACTTGAACGTAAGTGTGTCCTGAACTCTAACCCTAACCCTAACCGTATGGGCCCATTCACTCTAATGATTCTCATAGACTATAATGGAGAATGGAAAAACATCCAAAATTTTTCCAAATCTGGAGTATACCTTTCAATGTGATATGAAAATTTCATCTTATCCAACCCTAAACCAAACCCCAATTTTAACTTGAACGTAAGTGTGTCCTGAACTCTAACCCTAACCCTAACCCTATGGGCCCATTCACTCTAATGATTCTCATAGACTATAATGGAGAATGGAAAAACATCCAAAATTTTTCCAAATCAAGAGTATACCCTTCAGTGTGATATGAGAATTTCATCTTATCCAACCCTAAACCAAACCCCAATTTTAAGTTGAACGTAAGTGTGTCCTGAACTCTAACCCTAACCCTAACCCTATGGGCCCATTCACTCTAATGATTCTCATAGACTATAATGGAGAATGGAAAAACATCCAAAATTTTTCCAAATCAAGACTATACCTATTAGTGTGATATGATAATTTCATCTTATCCAACCCTAAACCAAACCCCAATTTTAACTTGAACGTAAGTGTGTCCTGAACTCTAACCCTAACCGTAACCCTATGGGCCCATTCACTCTAATGATTCTCATAGACTATAATGGAGAATGGAAAAACATCCAAAATTTTTCCAAATCAAGAGTATACCCTTCAGTGTGATATGAGAATTTCATCTTATCCAAACCTAAACCAAACCCCAATTTTAACTTGAACGTAAGTGTGTCCTGAACTCTAACCCTAACCCTAACCCTAACCCTATGGGCCCATTCACTCTAATGATTCTCATAGACTATAATGGAGAATGGAAAAACATCCAAAATTTTTCCAAATCAAGAGTATACCCTTTAGTGTGATATGAAAATTTTATCTTATCCAACCCTAAACCAAACCCCAATTTTAACTTGAATGTAAGTGTGTCCTGAACTCTAACCCTAACCCTAACCCTAACCCAATGGGCCCATTCACTCTAATGATTCTCATAGACTATAATGGAGAATGGAAAAACATCCAAAATTTTTCCAAATCAAGAGTATACCCTTCAGTGTGATATGAGAATTTCATCTTATCCAACCCTAAACCAAACCCCAATTTTAACTTGAACGTAAGTGTGTCCTGAACTCTAACCCTAACCCTAACCGTATGGGCCCATTCACTCTAATGATTCTCATAGACTATAATGGAGAATGGAAAAACATCCAAAATTTTTCCAAATCTGGAGTATACCTTTCAATGTGATATGAAAATTTCATCTTATCCAACCCTAAACCAAACCCCAATTTTAACTTGAACGTAAGTGTGTCCTGAACTCTAACCCTAACCCTAACCCTATGGGCCCATTCACTCTAATGATTCTCATAGACTATAATGGAGAATGGAAAAACATCCAAAATTTTTCCAAATCAAGAGTATACCCTTCAGTGTGATATGAGAATTTCATCTTATCCAACCCTAAACCAAACCCCAATTTTAAGTTGAACGTAAGTGTGTCCTGAACTCTAACCCTAACCCTAACCCTATGGGCCCATTCACTCTAATGATTCTCATAGACTATAATGGAGAATGGAAAAACATCCAAAATTTTTCCAAATCAAGACTATACCTATTAGTGTGATATGATAATTTCATCTTATCCAACCCTAAACCAAACCCCAATTTTAACTTGAACGTAAGTGTGTCCTGAACTCTAACCCTAACCCTAACCCTATGGGCCCATTCACTCTAATGATTCTCATAGACTATAATGGAGAATGGAAAAACATCCAAAATTTTTCCAAATCAAGAGTATACCCTTCAGTGTGATATGAGAATTTCATCTTATCCAACCCTAAACCAAACCCCAATTTTAACTTGAACGTAAGTGTGTCCTGAACTCTAACCCTAACCCTAACCGTATGGGCCCATTCACTCTAATGATTCTCATAGACTATAATGGAGAATGGAAAAACATCCAAAATTTTTCCAAATCTGGAGTATACCTTTCAATGTGATATGAAAATTTCATCTTATCCAACCCTAAACCAAACCCCAATTTTAACTTGAACGTAAGTGTGTCCTGAACTCTAACCCTAACCCTAACCCTATGGGCCCATTCACTCTAATGATTCTCATAGACTATAATGGAGAATGGAAAAACATCCAAAATTTTTCCAAATCAAGACTATACCTATTAGTGTGATATGATAATTTCATCTTATCCAACCCTAAACCAAACCCCAATTTTAACTTGAACGTAAGTGTGTCCTGAACTCTAACCCTAACCGTAACCCTATGGGCCCATTCACTCTAATGATTCTCATAGACTATAATGGAGAATGGAAAAACATCCAAAATTTTTCCAAATCAAGAGTATACCCTTCAGTGTGATATGAGAATTTCATCTTATCCAAACCTAAACCAAACCCCAATTTTAACTTGAACGTAAGTGTGTCCTGAACTCTAACCCTAACCCTAACCCTAACCCTATGGGCCCATTCACTCTAATGATTCTCATAGACTATAATGGAGAATGGAAAAACATCCAAAATTTTTCCAAATCAAGAGTATACCCTTTAGTGTGATATGAAAATTTTATCTTATCCAACCCTAAACCAAACCCCAATTTTAACTTGAATGTAAGTGTGTCCTGAACTCTAACCCTAACCCTAACCCTAACCCAATGGGCCCATTCACTCTAATGATTCTCATAGACTATAATGGAGAATGGAAAAACATCCAAAATTTTTCCAAATCAAGAGTATACCCTTCAGTGTGATATGAGAATTTCATCTTATCCAACCCTAAACCAAACCCCAATTTTAACTTGAACGTAAGTGTGTCCTGAACTCTAACCCTAACCCTAACCGTATGGGCCCATTCACTCTAATGATTCTCATAGACTATAATGGAGAATGGAAAAACATCCAAAATTTTTCCAAATCTGGAGTATACCTTTCAATGTGATATGAAAATTTCATCTTATCCAACCCTAAACCAAACCCCAATTTTAACTTGAACGTAAGTGTGTCCTGAACTCTAACCCTAACCCTAACCCTATGGGCCCATTCACTCTAATGATTCTCATAGACTATAATGGAGAATGGAAAAACATCCAAAATTTTTCCAAATCAAGAGTATACCCTTCAGTGTGATATGAGAATTTCATCTTATCCAACCCTAAACCAAACCCCAATTTTAAGTTGAACGTAAGTGTGTCCTGAACTCTAACCCTAACCCTAACCCTATGGGCCCATTCACTCTAATGATTCTCATAGACTATAATGGAGAATGGAAAAACATCCAAAATTTTTCCAAATCAAGACTATACCTATTAGTGTGATATGATAATTTCATATTATCCAACCCTAAACCAAACCCCAATTTTAACTTGAACGTAAGTGTGTCCTGAACTCTAACCCTAACCCTAACCCTATGGGCCCATTCACTCTAATGATTCTCATAGACTATAATGGAGAATGGAAAAACATCCAAAATTTTTCCAAATCAAGAGTATACCCTTCAGTGTGATATGAGAATTTCATCTTATCCAACCCTAAACCAAACCCCAATTTTAACTTGAACGTAAGTGTGTCCTGAACTCTAACCCTAACCCTAACCGTATGGGCCCATTCACTCTAATGATTCTCATAGACTATAATGGAGAATGGAAAAACATCCAAAATTTTTCCAAATCTGGAGTATACCTTTCAATGTGATATGAAAATTTCATCTTATCCAACCCTAAACCAAACCCCAATTTTAACTTGAACGTAAGTGTGTCCTGAACTCTAACCCTAACCCTAACCCTATGGGCCCATTCACTCTATTGATTCTCATAGACTATAATGGAGAATGGAAAAACATCCAAAATTTTTCCAAATCAAGAGTACACCCTTCAGTGTGATATGAGAATTTCATCTTATCCAACCCTAAACCAAACCCCAATTTTAAGTTGAACGTAAGTGTGTCCTGAACTCTAACCCTAACCCTAACCCTATGGGCCCATTCACTCTAATGATTCTCATAGACTATAATGGAGAATGGAAAAACATCCAAAATTTTCCCAAATCAAGACTATACCTATTAGTGTGATATGATAATTTCATCTTATCCAACCCTAAACCAAACCCCAATTTTAACTTGAACGTAAGTGTGTCCTGAACTCTAACCCTAACCGTAACCCTATGGGCCCATTCACTCTAATGATTCTCATAGACTATAATGGAGAATGGAAAAACATCCAAAATTTTTCCAAATCAAGAGTATACCCTTCAGTGTGATATGAGAATTTCATCTTATCCAAACCTAAACCAAACCCCAATTTTAACTTGAACGTAAGTGTGTCCTGAACTCTAACCCTAACCCTAACCCTAACCCTATGGGCCCATTCACTCTAATGATTCTCATAGACTATAATGGAGAATGGAAAAACATCCAAAATTTTTCCAAATCAAGAGTATACCCTTTAGTGTGATATGAAAATTTTATCTTATCCAACCCTAAACCAAACCCCAATTTTAACTTGAATGTAAGTGTGTCCTGAACTCTAACCCTAACCCTAACCCTAACCCAATGGGCCCATTCACTCTAATGATTCTCATAGACTATAATGGAGAATGGAAAAACATCCAAAATTTTTCCAAATCAAGAGTATACCCTTCAGTGTGATATGAGAATTTCATCTTATCCAACCCTAAACCAAACCCCAATTTTAACTTGAACGTAAGTGTGTCCTGAACTCTAACCCTAACCCTAACCGTATGGGCCCATTCACTCTAATGATTCTCATAGACTATAATGGAGAATGGAAAAACATCCAAAATTTTTCCAAATCTGGAGTATACCTTTCAATGTGATATGAAAATTTCATCTTATCCAACCCTAAACCAAACCCCAATTTTAACTTGAACGTAAGTGTGTCCTGAACTCTAACCCTAACCCTAACCCTAAGGGCCCATTCACTCTAATGATTCTCATAGACTATAATGGAGAATGGAAAAACATCCAAAATTTTTCCAAATCAAGAGTATACCCTTCAGTGTGATATGAGAATTTCATCTTATCCAACCCTAAACCAAACCCCAATTTTAAGTTGAACGTAAGTGTGTCCTGAACTCTAACCCTAACCCTAACCCTAACCCTATGGGCCCATTCACTCTAATGATTTTCATAGACTATAATGGAGAATGGAAAAACATCCAAAATTTTTCCAAATCAAGACTATACCTATTAGTGTGATATGATAATTTCATCTTATCCAACCCTAAACCAAACCCCAATTTTAACTTGAACGTAAGTGTGTCCTGAACTCTAACCCTAACCCTAACCCTATGGGCCCATTCACTCTAATGATTCTCATAGACTATAATGGAGAATGGAAAAACATCCAAAATTTTTCCAAATCAAGAGTATACCCTTCAGTGTGATATGAGAATTTCATCTTATCCAACCCTAAACCAAACCCCAATTTTAACTTGAACGTAAGTGTGTCCTGAACTCTAACCCTAACCCTAACCCTAACCCTATGGGCCGATTCACTCTAATGATTCTCATAGACTATAATGGAGAATGGAAAAACATCCAAAATTTTTCCAAATCAAGAGTATACCCTTTAGTGTGATATGAAAATTTTATCTTATCCAACCCTAAACCAAACCCCAATTTTAACTTGAATGTAAGTGTGTCCTGAACTCTAACCCTAACCCTAACCCTAACCCTATGGGCCCATTCACTCTAATGATTCTCATAGACTATAATGGAGAATGGAAAAACATCCAAAATATTTCCAAATCAAGAGTATACCCTGCAGTGTGATATGAGAATTTCATCTTATCCAACCCTAAACCAAACCCCAATTTTAACTTGAACGTAAGTGTGTCCTGAACTCTAACCCTAACCCTAACCGTATGGGCCCATTCACTCTAATGATTCTCATAGACTATAATGGAGAATGGAAAAACATCCAAAATTTTTCCAAATCTGGAGTATACCTTTCAATGTGATATGAAAATTTCATCTTATCCAACCCTAAACCAAACCCCAATTTTAACTTGAACGTAAGTGTGTCCTGAACTCTAACCCTAACCCTAACCCTATGGGCCCATTCACTCTAATGATTCTCATAGACTATAATGGAGAATGGAAAAACATCCAAAATTTTTCCAAATCAAGAGTATACCCTTCAGTGTGATATGAGAATTTCATCTTATCCAACCCTAAACCAAACCACAATTTTAACTTGAACGTAAGTGTGTCCTGAACTCTAACCCTAACCCTAACCCTAACCCTATGGGCCCATTCACTCTAATGATTCTCATAGACTATAATGGAGAATGGAAAAACATCCAAAATTTTTCCAAATCAAGAGTATACCCTTCAGTGTGATATGAGAATTTCATCTTATCCAACCCTAAACCAAACCCCAGTTTTAACTTGAACGTAAGTGTGTCCTGAACTCTAACCCTAACCCTAACCCTATGGGCCCATTCACTCTAATGATTCTCATAGACTATAATGGAGAATGGAAAAACATCCAAAATTTTTCCAAATCAAGACTATACCTATTAGTGTGATATGATAATTTCATCTTATCCAACCCTAAACCAAACCCCAATTTTAACTTGAACGTAAGTGTGTCCTGAACTCTAACCCTAACCCTAACCCTAACCCTATGGGCCCATTCACTCTAATGATTCTCATAGACTATAATGGAGAATGGAAAAAAATCCAAAATTTTTCCAAATCAAGAATATACCCTTCAGTGTGATATGAGAATTTCATCTTATCCAACCCTAAACCAAACCCCAATTTTAACTTGAACGTAAGTGTGTCCTGAACTCTAACCCTAACCCTAACCCTAACCCTATGGGCCCATTCACTCTAATGATTCTCATAGACTATAATGGAGAATGGAAAAACATCCAAAATTTTTCCAAATCAAGACTATACCTATTAGTGTGATATGAGAATTTCATCTTATCCAACCCTAAACCAAACCCCAATTTTAACTTGAACGTAAGTGTGTCCTGAACTCTAACCCTAACCCTAACCCTATGGGCCCATTCACTCTAATGATTCTCATAGACTATAATGGAGAATGGAAAACATCCAAAATTTTTCCAAATCAAGAGTATACCCTTCAGTGTGATATGAGAATTTCATCTTATCCAACCCTAAACCAAACCCCAATTTTAACTTGAACGTAAGTGTGTCCTGAACTCTAACCCTAACCCTAACCGTATGGGGCCATTCACTCTAATGATTCTCATAGACTATAATGGAGAATGGAAAAACATCCAAAATTTTTCCAAATCTGGAGTATACCTTTCAATGTGATATGAAAATTTCATCTTATCCAACCCTAAACCAAACCCCAATTTTAACTTCAACGTAAGTGTGTCCTGAACTCTAACCCTAACCCTAACCCTATGGGCCCATTCACTCTAATGATTCTCATAGACTATAATGGAGAATGGAAAAACATCCAAAATTTTTCCAAATCAAGAGTATACCCTTCAGTGTGATATGAGAATTTCATCTTATCCAACCCTAAACCAAACCCCAATTTTAAGTTGAACGTAAGTGTGTCCTGAACTCTAACCCTAACCCTAACCCTAACCCTATGGGCCCATTCACTCTAATGATTCTCATAGACTATAATGGAGAATGGAAAAACATCCAAAATTTTTCCAAATCAAGAGTATACCCTTTAGTGTGATATGAAAATTTCATCTTATCCAACCCTAAACCAAACCCCAATTTTAACTTGAATGTAAGTGTGTCCTGAACTCTAACCCTAACCCTAACCCTAACGCTATGGGCCCATTCACTCTAATGATTCTCATAGACTATAATGGAGAAGGAAAAACATCCAAAATTTTTCCAAATCAAGAGTATACCCTTCAGTGTGATATGAGAATTTCATCTTATCCAACCCTAAACCAAACCCCAATTTTAACTTGAACGTAAGTGTGTCCTGAACTCTAACCCTAACCCTAACCGTATGGGCCCATTCACTCTAATGATTCTCATAGACTATAATGGAGAATGGAAAAACATCCAAAATTTTTCCAAATCTGGAGTATACCTTTCAATGTGATATGAAAATTTCATCTTATCCAACCCTAAACCAAACCCCAATTTTAACTTGAACGTAAGTGTGTCCTGAACTCTAACCCTAACCCTAACCCTATGGGCCCATTCACTCTAATGATTCTCATAGACTATAATGGAGAATGGAAAAACATCCAAAATTTTTCCAAATCAAGAGTATACCCTTCAGTGTGATATGAGAATTTCATCTTATCCAACCCTAAACCAAACCCCAATTTTAAGTTGAACGTAAGTGTGTCCTGAACTCTAACCCTAACCCTAACCCTAACCCTATGGGCCCATTCACTCTTATGATTCTCATAGACTATAATGGAGAATTGAAAAACATCCAAAATTTTTCCAAATCAAGACTATACCTATTAGTGTGATATGATAATTTCATCTTATCCAACCCTAAACCAAACCCCAATTTTAACTTGAACGTAAGTGTGTCCTGAACTCTAACCCTAACCCTAACCCTATGGGCCCATTCACTCTAATGATTCTCATAGACTATAATGGAGAATGGAAAAACATCCAAAATTTTTGCAAATCAAGAGTATACCCTTCAGTGTGATATGAGAATTTCATCTTATCCAACCCTAAACCAAACCCCAATTTTAACTTGAACGTAAGTGTGTCCTGAATTCTAACCCTAACCCTAACCCTAACCCTATGGGCCCATTCACTCTAATGATTCTCATAGACTATAATGGAGAATGGAAAAACATCCAAAATTTTTCCAAATCAAGAGTATACCCTTCAGTGTGATATGAGAATTTCATCTTATCCAACCCTAAACCAAACCCCAGTTTTAACTTGAACGTAAGTGTGTCCTGAACTCTAACCCTAACCCTAACCGTATCGGGCCATTCACTCTAATGATTCTCATAGACTATAATGGAGAATGGAAAAACATCCAAAATTTTTCCAAATCTGGAGTATACCTTTCAATGTGATATGAAAATTTCATCTTATCCAACCCTAAACCAAACCCCAATTTTAACTTGAACGTAAGTGTGTCCTGAACTCTAACCCTAACCCTAACCCTATGGGCCCATTCACTCTAATGATTCTCATAGACTATAATGGAGAATGGAAAAACAACCAAAATTTTTCCAAATCAAGAGTATACCCTTCAGTGTGATATGAGAATTTCATCTTATCCAACCCTAAACCAAACCCCAATTTTAAGTTGAACGTATGTGTGTCCTGAACTCTAACCCTAACCCTAACCCTATGGGCCCATTCACTCTAATGATTCTCATAGACTATAATGGAGAATGGAAAAACATCCAAATTTTTTCCAAATCAAGACTATACCTATTAGTGTGATATGAGAATTTCATCTTATCCAACCCTAAACCAAACCACAATTTTAACTTGAACGTAAGTGTGTCCTGAACTCTAACCCTAACCCTAACCCTAACCCTATGGGCCCATTCACTCTAATGATTCTCATAGACTATAATGGAGAATGGAAAAACATCCAAAATTTTTCCAAATCAAGAGTATACCCTTCAGTGTGATATGAGAATTTCATCTTATCCAACCCTAAACCAAACCCCAGTTTTAACTTGAACGTAAGTGTGTCCTGAACTCTAACCCTAACCCTAACCCTATGGGCCCATTCACTCTAATGATTCTCATAGACTATAATGGAGAATGGAAAAACATCCAAAATTTTTCCAAATCAAGACTATACCTATTAGTGTGATATGATAATTTCATCTTATCCAACCCTAAACCAAACCCCAATTTTAACTTGAACGTAAGTGTGTCCTGAACTCTAACCCTAACCCTAACCCTAACCCTATGGGCCCATTCACTCTAATGATTCTCATAGACTATAATGGAGAATGGAAAAAAATCCAAAATTTTTCCAAATCAAGAATATACCCTTCAGTGTGATATGAGAATTTCATCTTATCCAACCCTAAACCAAACCCCAATTTTAACTTGAACGTAAGTGTGTCCTGAACTCTAACCCTAACCCTAACCCTAACCCTATGGGCCCATTCACTCTAATGATTCTCATAGACTATAATGGAGAATGGAAAAACATCCAAAATTTTTCCAAATCAAGACTATACCTATTAGTGTGATATGAGAATTTCATCTTATCCAACCCTAAACCAAACCCCAATTTTAACTTGAACGTAAGTGTGTCCTGAACTCTAACCCTAACCCTAACCCTATGGGCCCATTCACTCTAATGATTCTCATAGACTATAATGGAGAATGGAAAACATCCAAAATTTTTCCAAATCAAGAGTATACCCTTCAGTGTGATATGAGAATTTCATCTTATCCAACCCTAAACCAAACCCCAATTTTAACTTGAACGTAAGTGTGTCCTGAACTCTAACCCTAACCCTAACCGTATGGGGCCATTCACTCTAATGATTCTCATAGACTATAATGGAGAATGGAAAAACATCCAAAATTTTTCCAAATCTGGAGTATACCTTTCAATGTGATATGAAAATTTCATCTTATCCAACCCTAAACCAAACCCCAATTTTAACTTCAACGTAAGTGTGTCCTGAACTCTAACCCTAACCCTAACCCTATGGGCCCATTCACTCTAATGATTCTCATAGACTATAATGGAGAATGGAAAAACATCCAAAATTTTTCCAAATCAAGAGTATACCCTTCAGTGTGATATGAGAATTTCATCTTATCCAACCCTAAACCAAACCCCAATTTTAAGTTGAACGTAAGTGTGTCCTGAACTCTAACCCTAACCCTAACCCTAACCCTATGGGCCCATTCACTCTAATGATTCTCATAGACTATAATGGAGAATGGAAAAACATCCAAAATTTTTCCAAATCAAGAGTATACCCTTTAGTGTGATATGAAAATTTCATCTTATCCAACCCTAAACCAAACCCCAATTTTAACTTGAATGTAAGTGTGTCCTGAACTCTAACCCTAACCCTAACCCTAACGCTATGGGCCCATTCACTCTAATGATTCTCATAGACTATAATGGAGAAGGAAAAACATCCAAAATTTTTCCAAATCAAGAGTATACCCTTCAGTGTGATATGAGAATTTCATCTTATCCAACCCTAAACCAAACCCCAATTTTAACTTGAACGTAAGTGTGTCCTGAACTCTAACCCTAACCCTAACCGTATGGGCCCATTCACTCTAATGATTCTCATAGACTATAATGGAGAATGGAAAAACATCCAAAATTTTTCCAAATCTGGAGTATACCTTTCAATGTGATATGAAAATTTCATCTTATCCAACCCTAAACCAAACCCCAATTTTAACTTGAACGTAAGTGTGTCCTGAACTCTAACCCTAACCCTAACCCTATGGGCCCATTCACTCTAATGATTCTCATAGACTATAATGGAGAATGGAAAAACATCCAAAATTTTTCCAAATCAAGAGTATACCCTTCAGTGTGATATGAGAATTTCATCTTATCCAACCCTAAACCAAACCCCAATTTTAAGTTGAACGTAAGTGTGTCCTGAACTCTAACCCTAACCCTAACCCTAACCCTATGGGCCCATTCACTCTTATGATTCTCATAGACTATAATGGAGAATTGAAAAACATCCAAAATTTTTCCAAATCAAGACTATACCTATTAGTGTGATATGATAATTTCATCTTATCCAACCCTAAACCAAACCCCAATTTTAACTTGAACGTAAGTGTGTCCTGAACTCTAACCCTAACCCTAACCCTATGGGCCCATTCACTCTAATGATTCTCATAGACTATAATGGAGAATGGAAAAACATCCAAAATTTTTGCAAATCAAGAGTATACCCTTCAGTGTGATATGAGAATTTCATCTTATCCAACCCTAAACCAAACCCCAATTTTAACTTGAACGTAAGTGTGTCCTGAATTCTAACCCTAACCCTAACCCTAACCCTATGGGCCCATTCACTCTAATGATTCTCATAGACTATAATGGAGAATGGAAAAACATCCAAAATTTTTCCAAATCAAGAGTATACCCTTCAGTGTGATATGAGAATTTCATCTTATCCAACCCTAAACCAAACCCCAGTTTTAACTTGAACGTAAGTGTGTCCTGAACTCTAACCCTAACCCTAACCGTATCGGGCCATTCACTCTAATGATTCTCATAGACTATAATGGAGAATGGAAAAACATCCAAAATTTTTCCAAATCTGGAGTATACCTTTCAATGTGATATGAAAATTTCATCTTATCCAACCCTAAACCAAACCCCAATTTTAACTTGAACGTAAGTGTGTCCTGAACTCTAACCCTAACCCTAACCCTATGGGCCCATTCACTCTAATGATTCTCATAGACTATAATGGAGAATGGAAAAACAACCAAAATTTTTCCAAATCAAGAGTATACCCTTCAGTGTGATATGAGAATTTCATCTTATCCAACCCTAAACCAAACCCCAATTTTAAGTTGAACGTATGTGTGTCCTGAACTCTAACCCTAACCCTAACCCTATGGGCCCATTCACTCTAATGATTCTCATAGACTATAATGGAGAATGGAAAAACATCCAAATTTTTTCCAAATCAAGACTATACCTATTAGTGTGATATGAGAATTTCATCTTATCCAACCCTAAACCAAACCACAATTTTAACTTGAACGTAAGTGTGTCCTGAACTCTAACCCTAACCCTAACCCTAACCCTATGGGCCCATTCACTCTAATGATTCTCATAGACTATAATGGAGAATGGAAAAACATCCAAAATTTTTCCAAATCAAGAGTATACCCTTCAGTGTGATATGAGAATTTCATCTTATCCAACCCTAAACCAAACCCCAGTTTTAACTTGAACGTAAGTGTGTCCTGAACTCTAACCCTAACCCTAACCCTATGGGCCCATTCACTCTAATGATTCTCATAGACTATAATGGAGAATGGAAAAACATCCAAAATTTTTCCAAATCAAGACTATACCTATTAGTGTGATATGATAATTTCATCTTATCCAACCCTAAACCAAACCCCAATTTTAACTTGAACGTAAGTGTGTCCTGAACTCTAACCCTAACCCTAACCCTAACCCTATGGGCCCATTCACTCTAATGATTCTCATAGACTATAATGGAGAATGGAAAAACATCCAAAATTTTTCCAAATCAAGAATATACCCTTCAGTGTGATATGAGAATTTCATCTTATCCAACCCTAAACCAAACCCCAATTTTAACTTGAACGTAAGTGTGTCCTGAACTCTAACCCTAACCCTAACCCTAACCCTATGGGCCCATTCACTCTAATGATTCTCATAGACTATAATGGAGAATGGAAAAACATCCAAAATTTTTCCAAATCAAGACTATACCTATTAGTGTGATATGAGAATTTCATCTTATCCAACCCTAAACCAAACCCCAATTTTAACTTGAACGTAAGTGTGTCCTGAACTCTAACCCTAACCCTAACCCTATGGGCCCATTCACTCTAATGATTCTCATAGACTATAATGGAGAATGGAAAACATCCAAAATTTTTCCAAATCAAGAGTATACCCTTCAGTGTGATATGAGAATTTCATCTTATCCAACCCTAAACCAAACCCCAATTTTAACTTGAACGTAAGTGTGTCCTGAACTCTAACCCTAACCCTAACCGTATGGGGCCATTCACTCTAATGATTCTCATAGACTATAATGGAGAATGGAAAAACATCCAAAATTTTTCCAAATCTGGAGTATACCTTTCAATGTGATATGAAAATTTCATCTTATCCAACCCTAAACCAAACCCCAATTTTAACTTCAACGTAAGTGTGTCCTGAACTCTAACCCTAACCCTAACCCTATGGGCCCATTCACTCTAATGATTCTCATAGACTATAATGGAGAATGGAAAAACATCCAAAATTTTTCCAAATCAAGAGTATACCCTTCAGTGTGATATGAGAATTTCATCTTATCCAACCCTAAACCAAACCCCAATTTTAAGTTGAACGTAAGTGTGTCCTGAACTCTAACCCTAACCCTAACCCTAACCCTATGGGCCCATTCACTCTAATGATTCTCATAGACTATAATGGAGAATGGAAAAACATCCAAAATTTTTCCAAATCAAGAGTATACCCTTTAGTGTGATATGAAAATTTCATCTTATCCAACCCTAAACCAAACCCCAATTTTAACTTGAATGTAAGTGTGTCCTGAACTCTAACCCTAACCCTAACCCTAACGCTATGGGCCCATTCACTCTAATGATTCTCATAGACTATAATGGAGAAGGAAAAACATCCAAAATTTTTCCAAATCAAGAGTATACCCTTCAGTGTGATATGAGAATTTCATCTTATCCAACCCTAAACCAAACCCCAATTTTAACTTGAACGTAAGTGTGTCCTGAACTCTAACCCTAACCCTAACCGTATGGGCCCATTCACTCTAATGATTCTCATAGACTATAATGGAGAATGGAAAAACATCCAAAATTTTTCCAAATCTGGAGTATACCTTTCAATGTGATATGAAAATTTCATCTTATCCAACCCTAAACCAAACCCCAATTTTAACTTGAACGTAAGTGTGTCCTGAACTCTAACCCTAACCCTAACCCTATGGGCCCATTCACTCTAATGATTCTCATAGACTATAATGGAGAATGGAAAAACATCCAAAATTTTTCCAAATCAAGAGTATACCCTTCAGTGTGATATGAGAATTTCATCTTATCCAACCCTAAACCAAACCCCAATTTTAAGTTGAACGTAAGTGTGTCCTGAACTCTAACCCTAACCCTAACCCTAACCCTATGGGCCCATTCACTCTTATGATTCTCATAGACTATAATGGAGAATTGAAAAACATCCAAAATTTTTCCAAATCAAGACTATACCTATTAGTGTGATATGATAATTTCATCTTATCCAACCCTAAACCAAACCCCAATTTTAACTTGAACGTAAGTGTGTCCTGAACTCTAACCCTAACCCTAACCCTATGGGCCCATTCACTCTAATGATTCTCATAGACTATAATGGAGAATGGAAAAACATCCAAAATTTTTGCAAATCAAGAGTATACCCTTCAGTGTGATATGAGAATTTCATCTTATCCAACCCTAAACCAAACCCCAATTTTAACTTGAACGTAAGTGTGTCCTGAATTCTAACCCTAACCCTAACCCTAACCCTATGGGCCCATTCACTCTAATGATTCTCATAGACTATAATGGAGAATGGAAAAACATCCAAAATTTTTCCAAATCAAGAGTATACCCTTCAGTGTGATATGAGAATTTCATCTTATCCAACCCTAAACCAAACCCCAGTTTTAACTTGAACGTAAGTGTGTCCTGAACTCTAACCCTAACCCTAACCGTATCGGGCCATTCACTCTAATGATTCTCATAGACTATAATGGAGAATGGAAAAACATCCAAAATTTTTCCAAATCTGGAGTATACCTTTCAATGTGATATGAAAATTTCATCTTATCCAACCCTAAACCAAACCCCAATTTTAACTTGAACGTAAGTGTGTCCTGAACTCTAACCCTAACCCTAACCCTATGGGCCCATTCACTCTAATGATTCTCATAGACTATAATGGAGAATGGAAAAACATCCAAAATTTTTCCAAATCAAGAGTATACCCTTCAGTGTGATATGAGAATTTCATCTTATCCAACCCTAAACCAAACCCCAATTTTAAGTTGAACGTAAGTGTGTCCTGAACTCTAACCCTAACCCTAACCCTATGGGCCCATTCACTCTAATGATTCTCATAGACTATAATGGAGAATGGAAAAACATCCAAATTTTTTCCAAATCAAGACTATACCTATTAGTGTGATATGAGAATTTCATCTTATCCAACCCTAAACCAAACCCCAATTTTAACTTGAACGTAAGTGTGTCCTGAACTCTAACCCTAACCCTAACCCTATGGGCCCATTCACTCTAATGATTCTCATAGACTATAATGGAGAATGGAAAACATCCAAAATTTTTCCAAATCAAGAGTATACCCTTCAGTGTGATATGAGAATTTCATCTTATCCAACCCTAAACCAAACCCCAATTTTAACTTGAACGTAAGTGTGTCCTGAACTCTAACCCTAACCCTAACCCTAACCCTATGGGCCCATTCACTCTAATGATTCTCATAGACTATAATGGAGAATGGAAAAACATCCAAAATTTTTCCAAATCAAGAGTATACCCTTTAGTGTGATATGAAAATTTCATCTTATCCAACCCTAAACCAAACCCCAATTTTAACTTGAATGTAAGTGTGTCCTGAACTCTAACCCTAACCCTAACCCTAACCCTATGGGCCCATTCACTCTAATGATTCTCATAGACTATAATGGAGAAGGAAAAACATCCAAAATTTTTCCAAATCAAGAGTATACCCTTCAGTGTGATATGAGAATTTCATCTTATCCAACCCTAAACCAAACCCCAATTTTAACTTGAACGTAAGTGTGTCCTGAACTCTAACCCTAACCCTAACCGTATGGGGCCATTCACTCTAATGATTCTCATAGACTATAATGGAGAATGGAAAAACATCCAAAATTTTTCCAAATCTGGAGTATACCTTTCAATGTGATATGAAAATTTCATCTTATCCAACCCTAAACCAAACCCCAATTTTAACTTGAACGTAAGTGTGTCCTGAACTCTAACCCTAACCCTAACCCTATGGGCCCATTCACTCTAATGATTCTCATAGACTATAATGGAGAATGGAAAAACATCCAAAATTTTTCCAAATCAAGAGTATACCCTTCAGTGTGATATGAGAATTTCATCTTATCCAACCCTAAACCAAACCCCAATTTTAAGTTGAACGTAAGTGTGTCCTGAACTCTAACCCTAACCCTAACCCTAACCCTATGGGCCCATTCACTCTAATGATTCTCATAGACTATAATGGAGAATGGAAAAACATCCAAAATTTTTCCAAATCAAGACTATACCTATTAGTGTGATATGAGAATTTCATCTTATCCAACCCTAAACCAAACCCCAATTTTAACTTGAACGTAAGTGTGTCCTGAACTCTAACCCTAACCCTAACCCTATGGGCCCATTCACTCTAATGATTCTCATAGACTATAATGGAGAATGGAAAAACATCCAAAATTTTTGCAAATCAAGAGTATACCCTTCAGTGTGATATGAGAATTTCATCTTATCCAACCCTAAACCAAACCCCAATTTTAACTTGAACGTAAGTGTGTCCTGAATTCTAACCCTAACCCTAACCCTAACCCTATGGGCCCATTCACTCTAATGATTCTCATAGACTATAATGGAGAATGGAAAAACATCCAAAATTTTTCCAAATCAAGAGTATACCCTTCAGTGTGATATGAGAATTTCATCTTATCCAACCCTAAACCAAACCCCAGTTTTAACTTGAACGTAAGTGTGTCCTGAACTCTAACCCTAACCCTAACCCTAACCCTATGGGCCCATTCACTCTAATGATTCTCATAGACTATAATGGAGAATGGAAAAACATCCAAAATTTTTCCAAATCAAGACTATACCTATTAGTGTGATATGATAATTTCATCTTATCCAACCCTAAACCAAACCCCAATTTTAACTTGAACGTAAGTGTGTCCTGAACTCTAACCCTAACCCTAACCCTATGGGCCCATTCACTCTAATGATTCTCATAGACTATAATGGAGAATGGAAAAACATCCAAAATTTTTCCAAATCAAGAGTATACCCTTCAGTGTGATATGAGAATTTCATCTTATCCAACCCTAAACCAAACCCCAATTTTAAGTTGAACGTAAGTGTGTCCTGAACTCTAACCCTAACCCTAACCGTATGGGCCCATTCACTCTAATGATTCTCATAGACTATAATGGAGAATGGAAAAACATCCAAAATTTTTCCAAATCTGGAGTATACCTTTCAATGTGATATGAAAATTTCATCTTATCCAACCCTAAACCAAACCCCAATTTTAACTTGAACGTAAGTGTGTCCTGAACTCTAACCCTAACCCTAACCCTATGGGCCCATTCACTCTAATGATTCTCATAGACTATAATGGAGAATGGAAAAACATCCAAAATTTTTCCAAATCAAGAGTATACCCTTCAGTGTGATATGAGAATTTCATCTTATCCAACCCTAAACCAAACCCCAATTTTAAGTTGAACGTAAGTGTGTCCTGAACTCTAACCCTAACCCTAACCCTATGGGCCCATTCACTCTAATGATTCTCATAGACTATAATGGAGAATGGAAAAACATCCAAAATTTTTCCAAATCAAGACTATACCTATTAGTGTGATATGATAATTTCATCTTATCCAACCCTAAACCAAACCCCAATTTTAACTTGAACGTAAGTGTGTCCTGAACTCTAACCCTAACCCTAACCCTATGGGCCCATTCACTCTAATGATTCTCATAGACTATAATGGAGAATGGAAAAACATCCAAAATTTTTCCAAATCAAGAGTATACCCTTCAGTGTGATATGAGAATTTCATCTTATCCAACCCTAAACCAAACCCCAATTTTAACTTGAACGTAAGTGTGTCCTGAACTCTAACCCTAACCCTAACCGTATGGGCCCATTCACTCTAATGATTCTCATAGACTATAATGGAGAATGGAAAAACATCCAAAATTTTTCCAAATCTGGAGTATACCTTTCAATGTGATATGAAAATTTCATCTTATCCAACCCTAAACCAAACCCCAATTTTAACTTGAACGTAAGTGTGTCCTGAACTCTAACCCTAACCCTAACCCTATGGGCCCATTCACTCTAATGATTCTCATAGACTATAATGGAGAATGGAAAAACATCCAAAATTTTTCCAAATCAAGAGTATACCCTTCAGTGTGATATGAGAATTTCATCTTATCCAACCCTAAACCAAACCCCAATTTTAAGTTGAACGTAAGTGTGTCCTGAACTCTAACCCTAACCCTAACCCTATGGGCCCATTCACTCTAATGATTCTCATAGACTATAATGGAGAATGGAAAAACATCCAAAATTTTTCCAAATCAAGACTATACCTATTAGTGTGATATGATAATTTCATCTTATCCAACCCTAAACCAAACCCCAATTTTAACTTGAACGTAAGTGTGTCCTGAACTCTAACCCTAACCGTAACCCTATGGGCCCATTCACTCTAATGATTCTCATAGACTATAATGGAGAATGGAAAAACATCCAAAATTTTTCCAAATCAAGAGTATACCCTTCAGTGTGATATGAGAATTTCATCTTATCCAAACCTAAACCAAACCCCAATTTTAACTTGAACGTAAGTGTGTCCTGAACTCTAACCCTAACCCTAACCCTAACCCTATGGGCCCATTCACTCTAATGATTCTCATAGACTATAATGGAGAATGGAAAAACATCCAAAATTTTTCCAAATCAAGAGTATACCCTTTAGTGTGATATGAAAATTTTATCTTATCCAACCCTAAACCAAACCCCAATTTTAACTTGAATGTAAGTGTGTCCTGAACTCTAACCCTAACCCTAACCCTAACCCAATGGGCCCATTCACTCTAATGATTCTCATAGACTATAATGGAGAATGGAAAAACATCCAAAATTTTTCCAAATCAAGAGTATACCCTTCAGTGTGATATGAGAATTTCATCTTATCCAACCCTAAACCAAACCCCAATTTTAACTTGAACGTAAGTGTGTCCTGAACTCTAACCCTAACCGTAACCGTATGGGCCCATTCACTCTAATGATTCTCATAGACTATAATGGAGAATGGAAAAACATCCAAAATTTTTCCAAATCTGGAGTATACCTTTCAATGTGATATGAAAATTTCATCTTATCCAACCCTAAACCAAACCCCAATTTTAACTTGAACGTAAGTGTGTCCTGAACTCTAACCCTAACCCTAACCCTATGGGCCCATTCACTCTAATGATTCTCATAGACTATAATGGAGAATGGAAAAACATCCAAAATTTTTCCAAATCAAGAGTATACCCTTCAGTGTGATATGAGAATTTCATCTTATCCAACCCTAAACCAAACCCCAATTTTAAGTTGAACGTAAGTGTGTCCTGAACTCTAACCCTAACCCTAACCCTAACCCTATGGGCCCATTCACTCTAATGATTCTCATAGACTATAATGGAGAATGGAAAAACATCCAAAATTTTTCCAAATCAAGACTATACCTATTAGTGTGATATGATAATTTCATCTTATCCAACCCTAAACCAAACCCCAATTTTAACTTGAACGTAAGTGTGTCCTGAACTCTAACCCTAACCCTAACCCTATGGGCCCATTCACTCTAATGATTCTCATAGACTATAATGGAGAATGGAAAAACATCCAAAATTTTTCCAAATCAAGAGTATACCCTTCAGTGTGATATGAGAATTTCATCTTATCCAACCCTAAACCAAACCCCAATTTTAACTTGAACGTAAGTGTGTCCTGAACTCTAACCCTAACCCTAACCCTATGGGCCGATTCACTCTAATGATTCTCATAGACTATAATGGAGAATGGAAAAACATCCAAAATTTTTCCAAATCAAGAGTATACCCTTTAGTGTGATATGAAAATTTTATCTTATCCAACCCTAAACCAAACCCCAATTTTAACTTGAATGTAAGTGTGTCCTGAACTCTAACCCTAACCCTAACCCTAACCCTATGGGCCCATTCACTCTAATGATTCTCATAGACTATAATGGAGAATGGAAAAACATCCAAAATATTTCCAAATCAAGAGTATACCCTTCAGTGTGATATGAGAATTTCATCTTATCCAACCCTAAACCAAACCCCAATTTTAACTTGAACGTAAGTGTGTCCTGAACTCTAACCCTAACCCTAACCGTATGGGCCCATTCACTCTAATGATTCTCATAGACTATAATGGAGAATGGAAAAACATCCAAAATTTTTCCAAATCTGGAGTATACCTTTCAATGTGATATGAAAATTTCATCTTATCCAACCCTAAACCAAACCCCAATTTTAACTTGAACGTAAGTGTGTCCTGAACTCTAACCCTAACCCTAACCCTATGGGCCCATTCACTCTAATGATTCTCATAGACTATAATGGAGAATGGAAAAACATCCAAAATTTTTCCAAATCAAGAGTATACCCTTCAGTGTGATATGAGAATTTCATCTTATCCAACCCTAAACCAAACCCCAATTTTAAGTTGAATGTAAGTGTGTCCTGAACTCTAACCCTAACCCTAACCCTAACCCAATGGGCCCATTCACTCTAATGATTCTCATAGACTATAATGGAGAATGGAAAAACATCCAAAATTTTTCCAAATCAAGAGTATACCCTTCAGTGTGATATGAGAATTTCATCTTATCCAACCCTAAACCAAACCCCAATTTTAACTTGAACGTAAGTGTGTCCTGAACTCTAACCCTAACCCTAACCGTATGGGCCCATTCACTCTAATGATTCTCATAGACTATAATGGAGAATGGAAAAACATCCAAAATTTTTCCAAATCTGGAGTATACCTTTCAATGTGATATGAAAATTTCATCTTATCCAACCCTAAACCAAACCCCAATTTTAACTTGAACGTAAGTGTGTCCTGAACTCTAACCCTAACCCTAACCCTATGGGCCCATTCACTCTAATGATTCTCATAGACTATAATGGAGAATGGAAAAACATCCAAAATTTTTCCAAATCAAGAGTATACCCTTCAGTGTGATATGAGAATTTCATCTTATCCAACCCTAAACCAAACCCCAATTTTAAGTTGAACGTAAGTGTGTCCTGAACTCTAACCCTAACCCTAACCCTAACCCTATGGGCCCATTCACTCTAATGATTCTCATAGACTATAATGGAGAATGGAAAAACATCCAAAATTTTTCCAAATCAAGACTATACCTATTAGTGTGATATGATAATTTCATCTTATCCAACCCTAAACCAAACCCCAATTTTAACTTGAACGTAAGTGTGTCCTGAACTCTAACCCTAACCCTAACCCTATTGGCCCATTCACTCTAATGATTCTCATAGACTATAATGGAGAATGGAAAAACATCCAAAATTTTTCCAAATCAAGAGTATACCCTTCAGTGTGATATGAGAATTTCATCTTATCCAACCCTAAACCAAACCCCAATTTTAACTTGAACGTAAGTGTGTCCTGAACTCTAACCCTAACCCTAACCCTAACCCTATGGGCCGATTCACTCTAATGATTCTCATAGACTATAATGGAGAATGGAAAAACATCCAAAATTTTTCCAAATCAAGAGTATACCCTTTAGTGTGATATGAAAATTTTATCTTATCCAACCCTAAACCAAACCCCAATTTTAACTTGAATGTAAGTGTGTCCTGAACTCTAACCCTAACCCTAACCCTATGGGCCCATTCACTCTAATGATTCTCATAGACTATAATGGAGAATGGAAAAACATCCAAAATATTTCCAAATCAAGAGTATACCCTTCAGTGTGATATGAGAATTTCATCTTATCCAACCCTAAACCAAACCCCAATTTTAACTTGAACGTAAGTGTGTCCTGAACTCTAACCCTAACCCTAACCGTATGGGCCCATTCACTCTAATGATTCTCATAGACTATAATGGAGAATGGAAAAACATCCAAAATTTTTCCAAATCTGGAGTATACCTTTCAATGTGATATGAAAATTTCATCTTATCCAACCCTAAACCAAACCCCAATTTTAACTTGAACGTAAGTGTGTCATGAACTCTAACCCTAACCCTAACCCTATGGGCCCATTCACTCTAATGATTCTCATAGACTATAATGGAGAATGGAAAAACATCCAAAATTTTTCCAAATCAAGAGTATACCCTTCAGTGTGATATGAGAATTTCATCTTATCCAACCCTAAACCAAACCCCAATTTTAAGTTGAACGTAAGTGTGTCCTGAACTCTAACCCTAACCCTAATCCTAACCCTATGGGCCCATTCACTCTAATGATTCTCATAGACTATAATGGAGAATTGAAAAACATCCAAAATTTTTCCAAATCAAGACTATACCTATTAGTGTGATATGATAATTTCATCTTATCCAACCCTAAACCAAACCCCAATTTTAACTTGAACGTAAGTGTGTCCTGAACTCTAACCCTAACCCTAACCCTATGGGCCCATTCACTCTAATGATTCTCATAGACTATAATGGAGAATGGAAAAACATCCAAAATTTTTCCAAATCAAGAGTATACCCTTCAGTGTGATATGAGAATTTCATCTTATCCAACCCTAAACCAAACCACAATTTTAACTTGAACGTAAGTGTGTCCTGAACTCTAACCCTAACCCTAACCCTAACCCTATGGGCCCATTCACTCTAATGATTCTCATAGACTATAATGGAGAATGGAAAAACATCCAAAATTTTTCCAAATCAAGAGTATACCCTTCAGTGTGATATGAGAATTTCATCTTATCCAACCCTAAACCAAACCCCAGTTTTAACTTGAACGTAAGTGTGTCCTGAACTCTAACCCTAACCCTAACCCTATGGGCCCATTCACTCTAATGATTCTCATAGACTATAATGGAGAATGGAAAAACATCCAAAATTTTTCCAAATCAAGACTATACCTATTAGTGTGATATGATAATTTCATCTTATCCAACCCTAAACCAAACCCCAATTTTAACTTGAACGTAAGTGTGTCCTGAACTCTAACCCTAACCCTAACCCTAACCCTATGGGCCCATTCACTCTAATGATTCTCATAGACTATAATGGAGAATGGAAAAACATCCAAAATTTTTCCAAATCAAGAATATACCCTTCAGTGTGATATGAGAATTTCATCTTATCCAACCCTAAACCAAACCCCAATTTTAACTTGAACGTAAGTGTGTCCTGAACTCTAACCCTAACCCTAACCCTAACCCTATGGGCCCATTCACTCTAATGATTCTCATAGACTATAATGGAGAATGGAAAAACATCCAAAATTTTTCCAAATCAAGACTATACCTATTAGTGTGATATGAGAATTTCATCTTATCCAACCCTAAACCAAACCCCAATTTTAACTTGAACGTAAGTGTGTCCTGAACTCTAACCCTAACCCTAACCCTATGGGCCCATTCACTCTAATGATTCTCATAGACTATAATGGAGAATGGAAAACATCCAAAATTTTTCCAAATCAAGAGTATACCCTTCAGTGTGATATGAGAATTTCATCTTATCCAACCCTAAACCAAACCCCAATTTTAACTTGAACGTAAGTGTGTCCTGAACTCTAACCCTAACCCTAACCCTAACCCTATGGGCCCATTCACTCTAATGATTCTCATAGACTATAATGGAGAATGGAAAAACATCCAAAATTTTTCCAAATCAAGAGTATACCCTTTAGTGTGATATGAAAATTTCATCTTATCCAACCCTAAACCAAACCCCAATTTTAACTTGAATGTAAGTGTGTCCTGAACTCTAACCCTAACCCTAACCCTAACGCTATGGGCCCATTCACTCTAATGATTCTCATAGACTATAATGGAGAAGGAAAAACATCCAAAATTTTTCCAAATCAAGAGTATACCCTTCAGTGTGATATGAGAATTTCATCTTATCCAACCCTAAACCAAACCCCAATTTTAACTTGAACGTAAGTGTGTCCTGAACTCTAACCCTAACCCTAACCGTATGGGCCCATTCACTCTAATGATTCTCATAGACTATAATGGAGAATGGAAAAACATCCAAAATTTTTCCAAATCTGGAGTATACCTTTCAATGTGATATGAAAATTTCATCTTATCCAACCCTAAACCAAACCCCAATTTTAACTTGAACGTAAGTGTGTCCTGAACTCTAACCCTAACCCTAACCCTATGGGCCCATTCACTCTAATGATTCTCATAGACTATAATGGAGAATGGAAAAACATCCAAAATTTTTCCAAATCAAGAGTATACCCTTCAGTGTGATATGAGAATTTCATCTTATCCAACCCTAAACCAAACCCCAATTTTAAGTTGAACGTAAGTGTGTCCTGAACTCTAACCCTAACCCTAACCCTAACCCTATGGGCCCATTCACTCTAATGATTCTCATAGACTATAATGGAGAATGGAAAAACATCCAAAATTTTTCCAAATCAAGACTATACCTATTAGTGTGATATGATAATTTCATCTTATCCAACCCTAAACCAAACCCCAATTTTAACTTGAACGTAAGTGTGTCCTGAACTCTAACCCTAACCCTAACCCTATTGGCCCATTCACTCTAATGATTCTCATAGACTATAATGGAGAATGGAAAAACATCCAAAATTTTTCCAAATCAAGAGTATACCCTTCAGTGTGATATGAGAATTTCATCTTATCCAACCCTAAACCAAACCCCAATTTTAACTTGAACGTAAGTGTGTCCTGAACTCTAACCCTAACCCTAACCCTAACCCTATGGGCCGATTCACTCTAATGATTCTCATAGACTATAATGGAGAATGGAAAAACATCCAAAATTTTTCCAAATCAAGAGTATACCCTTTAGTGTGATATGAAAATTTTATCTTATCCAACCCTAAACCAAACCCCAATTTTAACTTGAATGTAAGTGTGTCCTGAACTCTAACCCTAACCCTAACCCTATGGGCCCATTCACTCTAATGATTCTCATAGACTATAATGGAGAATGGAAAAACATCCAAAATATTTCCAAATCAAGAGTATACCCTTCAGTGTGATATGAGAATTTCATCTTATCCAACCCTAAACCAAACCCCAATTTTAACTTGAACGTAAGTGTGTCCTGAACTCTAACCCTAACCCTAACCGTATGGGCCCATTCACTCTAATGATTCTCATAGACTATAATGGAGAATGGAAAAACATCCAAAATTTTTCCAAATCTGGAGTATACCTTTCAATGTGATATGAAAATTTCATCTTATCCAACCCTAAACCAAACCCCAATTTTAACTTGAACGTAAGTGTGTCATGAACTCTAACCCTAACCCTAACCCTATGGGCCCATTCACTCTAATGATTCTCATAGACTATAATGGAGAATGGAAAAACATCCAAAATTTTTCCAAATCAAGAGTATACCCTTCAGTGTGATATGAGAATTTCATCTTATCCAACCCTAAACCAAACCCCAATTTTAAGTTGAACGTAAGTGTGTCCTGAACTCTAACCCTAACCCTAATCCTACCCCTATGGGCCCATTCACTCTAATGATTCTCATAGACTATAATGGAGAATTGAAAAACATCCAAAATTTTTCCAAATCAAGACTATACCTATTAGTGTGATATGATAATTTCATCTTATCCAACCCTAAACCAAACCCCAATTTTAACTTGAACGTAAGTGTGTCCTGAACTCTAACCCTAACCCTAACCCTATGGGCCCATTCACTCTAATGATTCTCATAGACTATAATGGAGAATGGAAAAACATCCAAAATTTTTCCAAATCAAGAGTATACCCTTCAGTGTGATATGAGAATTTCATCTTATCCAACCCTAAACCAAACCACAATTTTAACTTGAACGTAAGTGTGTCCTGAACTCTAACCCTAACCCTAACCCTAACCCTATGGGCCCATTCACTCTAATGATTCTCATAGACTATAATGGAGAATGGAAAAACATCCAAAATTTTTCCAAATCAAGAGTATACCCTTCAGTGTGATATGAGAATTTCATCTTATCCAACCCTAAACCAAACCCCAGTTTTAACTTGAACGTAAGTGTGTCCTGAACTCTAACCCTAACCCTAACCCTATGGGCCCATTCACTCTAATGATTCTCATAGACTATAATGGAGAATGGAAAAACATCCAAAATTTTTCCAAATCAAGACTATACCTATTAGTGTGATATGATAATTTCATCTTATCCAACCCTAAACCAAACCCCAATTTTAACTTGAACGTAAGTGTGTCCTGAACTCTAACCCTAACCCTAACCCTAACCCTATGGGCCCATTCACTCTAATGATTCTCATAGACTATAATGGAGAATGGAAAAACATCCAAAATTTTTCCAAATCAAGAATATACCCTTCAGTGTGATATGAGAATTTCATCTTATCCAACCCTAAACCAAACCCCAATTTTAACTTGAACGTAAGTGTGTCCTGAACTCTAACCCTAACCCTAACCCTAACCCTATGGGCCCATTCACTCTAATGATTCTCATAGACTATAATGGAGAATGGAAAAACATCCAAAATTTTTCCAAATCAAGACTATACCTATTAGTGTGATATGAGAATTTCATCTTATCCAACCCTAAACCAAACCCCAATTTTAACTTGAACGTAAGGGTGTCCTGAACTCTAACCCTAACCCTAACCCTATGGGCCCATTCACTCTAATGATTCTCATAGACTATAATGGAGAATGGAAAACATCCAAAATTTTTCCAAATCAAGAGTATACCCTTCAGTGTGATATGAGAATTTCATCTTATCCAACCCTAAACCAAACCCCAATTTTAACTTGAACGTAAGTGTGTCCTGAACTCTAACCCTAACCCTAACCCTAACCCTATGGGCCCATTCACTCTAATGATTCTCATAGACTATAATGGAGAATGGAAAAACATCCAAAATTTTTCCAAATCAAGAGTATACCCTTTAGTGTGATATGAAAATTTCATCTTATCCAACCCTAAACCAAACCCCAATTTTAACTTGAATGTAAGTGTGTCCTGAACTCTAACCCTAACCCTAACCCTAACGCTATGGGCCCATTCACTCTAATGATTCTCATAGACTATAATGGAGAAGGAAAAACATCCAAAATTTTTCCAAATCAAGAGTATACCCTTCAGTGTGATATGAGAATTTCATCTTATCCAACCCTAAACCAAACCCCAATTTTAACTTGAACGTAAGTGTGTCCTGAACTCTAACCCTAACCCTAACCGTATGGGCCCATTCACTCTAATGATTCTCATAGACTATAATGGAGAATGGAAAAACATCCAAAATTTTTCCAAATCTGGAGTATACCTTTCAATGTGATATGAAAATTTCATCTTATCCAACCCTAAACCAAACCCCAATTTTAACTTGAACGTAAGTGTGTCCTGAACTCTAACCCTAACCCTAACCCTATGGGCCCATTCACTCTAATGATTCTCATAGACTATAATGGAGAATGGAAAAACATCCAAAATTTTTCCAAATCAAGAGTATACCCTTCAGTGTGATATGAGAATTTCATCTTATCCAACCCTAAACCAAACCCCAATTTTAACTTGAACGTAAGTGTGTCCTGAACTCTAACCCTAACCCTAACCCTAACCCTATGGGCCCATTCACTCTTATGATTCTCATAGACTATAATGGAGAATTGAAAAACATCCAAAATTTTTCCAAATCAAGACTATACCTATTAGTGTGATATGATAATTTCATCTTATCCAACCCTAAACCAAACCCCAATTTTAACTTGAACGTAAGTGTGTCCTGAACTCTAACCCTAACCCTAACCCTATGGGCCCATTCACTCTAATGATTCTCATAGACTATAATGGAGAATGGAAAAACATCCAAAATTTTTCCAAATCAAGAGTATACCCTTCAGTGTGATATGAGAATTTCATCTTATCCAACCCTAAACCAAACCCCAATTTTAACTTGAACGTAAGTGTGTCCTGAACTCTAACCCTAACCCTAACCCTAACCCTATGGGCCGATTCACTCTAATGATTCTCATAGACTATAATGGAGAATGGAAAAACATCCAAAATTTTTCCAAATCAAGAGTATACCCTTTAGTGTGATATGAAAATTTTATCTTATCCAACCCTAAACCAAACCCCAATTTTAACTTGAATGTAAGTGTGTCCTGAACTCTAACCCTAACCCTAACCCTAACCCTATGGGCCCATTCACTCTAATGATTCTCATAGACTATAATGGAGAATGGAAAAACATCCAAAATATTTCCAAATCAAGAGTATACCCTTCAGTGTGATATGAGAATTTCATCTTATCCAACCCTAAACCAAACCCCAATTTTAACTTGAACGTAAGTGTGTCCTGAACTCTAACCCTAACCCTAACCGTATGGGCCCATTCACTCTAATGATTCTCATAGACTATAATGGAGAATGGAAAAACATCCAAAATTTTTCCAAATCTGGAGTATACCTTTCAATGTGATATGAAAATTTCATCTTATCCAACCCTAAACCAAACCCCAATTTTAACTTGAACGTAAGTGTGTCCTGAACTCTAACCCTAACCCTAACCCTATGGGCCCATTCACTCTAATGATTCTCATAGACTATAATGGAGAATGGAAAAACATCCAAAATTTTTCCAAATCAAGAGTATACCCTTCAGTGTGATATGAGAATTTCATCTTATCCAACCCTAAACCAAACCCCAATTTTAAGTTGAACGTAAGTGTGTCCTGAACTCTAACCCTAACCCTAACCCTAACCCTATGGGCCCATTCACTCTAATGATTCTCATAGACTATAATGGAGAATTGAAAAACATCCAAAATTTTTCCAAATCAAGACTATACCTATTAGTGTGATATGATAATTTCATCTTATCCAACCCTAAACCAAACCCCAATTTTAACTTGAACGTAAGTGTGTCCTGAACTCTAACCCTAACCCTAACCCTATGGGCCCATTCACTCTAATGATTCTCATAGACTATAATGGAGAATGGAAAAACATCCAAAATTTTTCCAAATCAAGAGTATACCCTTCAGTGTGATATGAGAATTTCATCTTATCCAACCCTAAACCAAACCACAATTTTAACTTGAACGTAAGTGTGTCCTGAACTCTAACCCTAACCCTAACCCTAACCCTATGGGCCCATTCACTCTAATGATTCTCATAGACTATAATGGAGAATGGAAAAACATCCAAAATTTTTCCAAATCAAGAGTATACCCTTCAGTGTGATATGAGAATTTCATCTTATCCAACCCTAAACCAAACCCCAGTTTTAACTTGAACGTAAGTGTGTCCTGAACTCTAACCCTAACCCTAACCCTATGGGCCCATTCACTCTAATGATTCTCATAGACTATAATGGAGAATGGAAAAACATCCAAAATTTTTCCAAATCAAGACTATACCTATTAGTGTGATATGATAATTTCATCTTATCCAACCCTAAACCAAACCCCAATTTTAACTTGAACGTAAGTGTGTCCTGAACTCTAACCCTAACCCTAACCCTAACCCTATGGGCCGATTCACTCTAATGATTCTCATAGACTATAATGGAGAATGGAAAAACATCCAAAATTTTTCCAAATCAAGAGTATACCCTTCAGTGTGATATGAGAATTTCATCTTATCCAACCCTAAACCAAACCCCAATTTTAACTTGAACGTAAGTGTGTCCTGAACTCTAACCCTAACCCTAACCCTAACCCTATGGGCCCATTCACTCTTATGATTCTCATAGACTATAATGGAGAATTGAAAAACATCCAAAATTTTTCCAAATCAAGACTATACCTATTAGTGTGATATGATAATTTCATCTTATCCAACCCTAAACCAAACCCCAATTTTAACTTGAACGTAAGTGTGTCCTGAACTCTAACCCTAACCCTAACCCTATGGGCCCATTCACTCTAATGATTCTCATAGACTATAATGGAGAATGGAAAAACATCCAAAATTTTTCCAAATCAAGAGTATACCCTTCAGTGTGATATGAGAATTTCATCTTATCCAACCCTAAACCAAACCCCAATTTTAACTTGAACGTAAGTGTGTCCTGAACTCTAACCCTAACCCTAACCCTAACCCTATGGGCCGATTCACTCTAATGATTCTCATAGACTATAATGGAGAATGGAAAAACATCCAAAATTTTTCCAAATCAAGAGTATACCCTTTAGTGTGATATGAAAATTTTATCTTATCCAACCCTAAACCAAACCCCAATTTTAACTTGAATGTAAGTGTGTCCTGAACTCTAACCCTAACCCTAACCCTAACCCTATGGGCCCATTCACTCTAATGATTCTCATAGACTATAATGGAGAATGGAAAAACATCCAAAATATTTCCAAATCAAGAGTATACCCTTCAGTGTGATATGAGAATTTCATCTTATCCAACCCTAAACCAAACCCCAATTTTAACTTGAACGTAAGTGTGTCCTGAACTCTAACCCTAACCCTAACCGTATGGGCCCATTCACTCTAATGATTCTCATAGACTATAATGGAGAATGGAAAAACATCCAAAATTTTTCCAAATCTGGAGTATACCTTTCAATGTGATATGAAAATTTCATCTTATCCAACCCTAAACCAAACCCCAATTTTAACTTGAACGTAAGTGTGTCCTGAACTCTAACCCTAACCCTAACCCTATGGGCCCATTCACTCTAATGATTCTCATAGACTATAATGGAGAATGGAAAAACATCCAAAATTTTTCCAAATCAAGAGTATACCCTTCAGTGTGATATGAGAATTTCATCTTATCCAACCCTAAACCAAACCCCAATTTTAAGTTGAACGTAAGTGTGTCCTGAACTCTAACCCTAACCCTAACCCTAACCCTATGGGCCCATTCACTCTAATGATTCTCATAGACTATAATGGAGAATTGAAAAACATCCAAAATTTTTCCAAATCAAGACTATACCTATTAGTGTGATATGATAATTTCATCTTATCCAACCCTAAACCAAACCCCAATTTTAACTTGAACGTAAGTGTGTCCTGAACTCTAACCCTAACCCTAACCCTATGGGCCCATTCACTCTAATGATTCTCATAGACTATAATGGAGAATGGAAAAACATCCAAAATTTTTCCAAATCAAGAGTATACCCTTCAGTGTGATATGAGAATTTCATCTTATCCAACCCTAAACCAAACCACAATTTTAACTTGAACGTAAGTGTGTCCTGAACTCTAACCCTAACCCTAACCCTAACCCTATGGGCCCATTCACTCTAATGATTCTCATAGACTATAATGGAGAATGGAAAAACATCCAAAATTTTTCCAAATCAAGAGTATACCCTTCAGTGTGATATGAGAATTTCATCTTATCCAACCCTAAACCAAACCCCAGTTTTAACTTGAACGTAAGTGTGTCCTGAACTCTAACCCTAACCCTAACCCTATGGGCCCATTCACTCTAATGATTCTCATAGACTATAATGGAGAATGGAAAAACATCCAAAATTTTTCCAAATCAAGACTATACCTATTAGTGTGATATGATAATTTCATCTTATCCAACCCTAAACCAAACCCCAATTTTAACTTGAACGTAAGTGTGTCCTGAACTCTAACCCTAACCCTAACCCTAACCCTATGGGCCCATTCACTCTAATGATTCTCATAGACTATAATGGAGAATGGAAAAACATCCAAAATTTTTCCAAATCAAGAATATACCCTTCAGTGTGATATGAGAATTTCATCTTATCCAACCCTAAACCAAACCCCAATTTTAACTTGAACGTAAGTGTGTCCTGAACTCTAACCCTAACCCTAACCCTAACCCTATGGGCCCATTCACTCTAATGATTCTCATAGACTATAATGGAGAATGGAAAAACATCCAAAATTTTTCCAAATCAAGACTATACCTATTAGTGTGATATGAGAATTTCATCTTATCCAACCCTAAACCAAACCCCAATTTTAACTTGAACGTAAGTGTGTCCTGAACTCTAACCCTAACCCTAACCCTATGGGCCCATTCACTCTAATGATTCTCATAGACTATAATGGAGAATGGAAAACATCCAAAATTTTTCCAAATCAAGAGTATACCCTTCAGTGTGATATGAGAATTTCATCTTATCCAACCCTAAACCAAACCCCAATTTTAACTTGAACGTAAGTGTGCCCTGAACTCTAACCCTAACCCTAACCCTAACCCTATGGGCCCATTCACTCTAATGATTCTCATAGACTATAATGGAGAATGGAAAAACATCCAAAATTTTTCCAAATCAAGAGTATACCCTTTAGTGCGATATGAAAATTTCATCTTATCCAACCCTAAACCAAACCCCAATTTTAACTTGAATGTAAGTGTGTCCTGAACTCTAACCCTAACCCTAACCCTAACGCTATGGGCCCATTCACTCTAATGATTCTCATAGACTATAATGGAGAAGGAAAAACATCCAAAATTTTTCCAAATCAAGAGTATACCCTTCAGTGTGATATGAGAATTTCATCTTATCCAACCCTAAACCAAACCCCAGTTTTAACTTGAACGTAAGTGTGTCCTGAACTCTAACCCTAACCCTAACCGTATGGGCCCATTCACTCTAATGATTCTCATAGACTATAATGGAGAATGGAAAAACATCCAAAATTTTTCCAAATCTGGAGTATACCTTTCAATGTGATATGAAAATTTCATCTTATCCAACCCTAAACCAAACCCCAATTTTAACTTGAACGTAAGTGTGTCCTGAACTCTAACCCTAACCCTAACCCTATGGGCCCATTCACTCTAATGATTCTCATAGACTATAATGGAGAATGGAAAAACATCCAAAATTTTTCCAAATCAAGAGTATACCCTTCAGTGTGATATGAGAATTTCATCTTATCCAACCCTAAACCAAACCCCAATTTTAAGTTGAACGTAAGTGTGTCCTGAACTCTAACCCTAACCCTAACCCTAACCCTATGGGCCCATTCACTCTTATGATTCTCATAGACTATAATGGAGAATTGAAAAACATCCAAAATTTTTCCAAATCAAGACTATACCTATTAGTGTGATATGATAATTTCATCTTATCCAACCCTAAACCAAACCCCAATTTTAACTTGAACGTAAGTGTGTCCTGAACTCTAACCCTAACCCTAACCCTATGGGCCCATTCACTCTAATGATTCTCATAGACTATAATGGAGAATGGAAAAACATCCAAAATTTTTGCAAATCAAGAGTATACCCTTCAGTGTGATATGAGAATTTCATCTTATCCAACCCTAAACCAAACCCCAATTTTAACTTGAACGTAAGTGTGTCCTGAATTCTAACCCTAACCCTAACCCTAACCCTAAGGGCCCATTCACTCTAATGATTCTCATAGACTATAATGGAGAATGGAAAAACATCCAAAATTTTTCCAAATCAAGAGTATACCCTTCAGTGTGATATGAGAATTTCATCTTATCCAACCCTAAACCAAACCCCAGTTTTAACTTGAACGTAAGTGTGTCCTGAACTCTAACCCTAACCCTAACCGTATCGGGCCATTCACTCTAATGATTCTCATAGACTATAATGGAGAATGGAAAAACATCCAAAATTTTTCCAAATCTGGAGTATACCTTTCAATGTGATATGAAAATTTCATCTTATCCAACCCTAAACCAAACCCCAATTTTAACTTGAACGTAAGTGTGTCCTGAACTCTAACCCTAACCCTAACCCTATGGGCCCATTCACTCTAATGATTCTCATAGACTATAATGGAGAATGGAAAAACATCCAAAATTTTTCCAAATCAAGAGTATACCCTTCAGTGTGATATGAGAATTTCATCTTATCCAACCCTAAACCAAACCCCAATTTTAAGTTGAACGTAAGTGTGTCCTGAACTCTAACCCTAACCCTAACCCTATGGGCCCATTCACTCTAATGATTCTCATAGACTATAATGGAGAATGGAAAAACATCCAAATTTTTTCCAAATCAAGACTATACCTATTAGTGTGATATGAGAATTTCATCTTATCCAACCCTAAACCAAACCCCAATTTTAACTTGAACGTAAGTGTGTCCTGAACTCTAACCCTAACCCTAACCCTATGGGCCCATTCACTCTAATGATTCTCATAGACTATAATGGAGAATGGAAAACATTCAAAATTTTTCCAAATCAAGAGTATACCCTTCAGTGTGATATGAGAATTTCATCTTATCCAACCCTAAACCAAACCCCAATTTTAACTTGAACGTAAGTGTGTCCTGAACTCTAACCCTAACCCTAACCCTAACCCTATGGGCCCATTCACTCTAATGATTCTCATAGACTATAATGGAGAATGGAAAAACATCCAAAATTTTTCCAAATCAAGAGTATACCCTTTAGTGTGATATGAAAATTTCATCTTATCCAACCCTAAACCAAACCCCAATTTTAACTTGAATGTAAGTGTGTCCTGAACTCTAACCCTAACCCTAACCCTAACCCTATGGGCCCATTCACTCTAATGATTCTCATAGACTATAATGGAGAAGGAAAAACATCCAAAATTTTTCCAAATCAAGAGTATACCCTTCAGTGTGATATGAGAATTTCATCTTATCCAACCCTAAACCAAACCCCAATTTTAACTTGAACGTAAGTGTGTCCTGAACTCTAACCCTAACCCTAACCGTATGGGGCCATTCACTCTAATGATTCTCATAGACTATAATGGAGAATGGAAAAACATCCAAATTTTTCCAAATCTGGAGTATACCTTTCAATGTGATATGAAAATTTCATCTTATCCAACCCTAAACCAAACCCCAATTTTAACTTGAACATAAGTGTGTCCTGAACTCTAACCCTAACCCTAACCCTATGGGCCCATTCACTCTAATGATTCTCATAGACTATAATGGAGAATGGAAAAACATCCAAAATTTTTCCAAATCAAGAGTATACCCTTCAGTGTGATATGAGAATTTCATCTTATCCAACCCTAAACCAAACCCCAATTTTAAGTTGAACGTAAGTGTGTCCTGAACTCTAACCCTAACCCTAACCCTAACCCTATGGGCCCATTCACTCTAATGATTCTCATAGACTATAATGGAGAATGGAAAAACATCCAAAATTTTTCCAAATCAAGACTATACCTATTAGTGTGATATGAGAATTTCATCTTATCCAACCCTAAACCAAACCCCAATTTTAACTTGAACGTAAGTGTGTCCTGAACTCTAACCCTAACCCTAACCCTATGGGCCCATTCACTCTAATGATTCTCATAGACTATAATGGAGAATGGAAAAACATCCAAAATTTTTGCAAATCAAGAGTATACCCTTCAGTGTGATATGAGAATTTCATCTTATCCAACCCTAAACCAAACCCCAATTTTAACTTGAACGTAAGTGTGTCCTGAATTCTAACCCTAACCCTAACCCTAACCCTATGGGCCCATTCACTCTAATGATTCTCATAGACTATAATGGAGAATGGAAAAACATCCAAAATTTTTCCAAATCAAGAGTATACCCTTCAGTGTGATATGAGAATTTCATCTTATCCAACCCTAAACCAAACCCCAGTTTTAAGTTGAACGTAAGTGTGTCCTGAACTCTAACCCTAACCCTAACCGTATCGGGCCATTCACTCTAATGATTCTCATAGACTATAATGGAGAATGGAAAAACATCCAAAATTTTTCCAAATCTGGAGTATACCTTTCAATGTGATATGAAAATTTCATCTTATCCAACCCTAAACCAAACCCCAATTTTAACTTGAACGTAAGTGTGTCCTGAACTCTAACCCTAACCCTAACCCTATGGGCCCATTCACTCTAATGATTCTCATAGACTATAATGGAGAATGGAAAAACATCCAAAATTTTTCCAAATCAAGAGTTTACCCTTCAGTGTGATATGAGAATTTCATCTTATCCAACCCTAAACCAAACCCCAATTTTAAGTTGAACGTAAGTGTGTCCTGAACTCTAACCCTAACCCTAACCCTATGGGCCCATTCACTCTAATGATTCTCATAGACTATAATGGAGAATGGAAAAACATCCAAATTTTTTCCAAATCAAGACTATACCTATTAGTGTGATATGAGAATTTCATCTTATCCAACCCTAAACCAAACCCCAATTTTAACTTGAACGTAAGTGTGTCCTGAACTCTAACCCTAACCCTAACCCTATGGGCCCATTCACTCTAATGATTCTCATAGACTATAATGGAGAATGGAAAACATTCAAAATTTTTCCAAATCAAGAGTATACCCTTCAGTGTGATATGAGAATTTCATCTTATCCAACCCTAAACCAAACCCCAATTTTAACTTGAACGTAAGTGTGTCCTGAACTCTAACCCTAACCCTAACCCTAACCCTATGGGCCCATTCACTCTAATGATTCTCATAGACTATAATGGAGAATGGAAAAACATCCAAAATTTTTCCAAATCAAGAGTATACCCTTTAGTGTGATATGAAAATTTCATCTTATCCAACCCTAAACCAAACCCCAATTTTAACTTGAATGTAAGTGTGTCCTGAACTCTAACCCTAACCCTAACCCTATGGGCCCATTCACTCTAATGATTCTCATAGACTATAATGGAGAAGGAAAAACATCCAAAATTTTTCCAAATCAAGAGTATACCCTTCAGTGTGATATGAGAATTTCATCTTATCCAACCCTAAACCAAACCCCAATTTTAACTTGAACGTAAGTGTGTCCTGAACTCTAACCCTAACCCTAACCGTATGGGGCCATTCACTCTAATGATTCTCATAGACTATAATGGAGAATGGAAAAACATCCAAATTTTTCCAAATCTGGAGTATACCTTTCAATGTGATATGAAAATTTCATCTTATCCAACCCTAAACCAAACCCCAATTTTAACTTGAACGTAAGTGTGTCCTGAACTCTAACCCTAACCCTAACCCTATGGGCCCATTCACTCTAATGATTCTCATAGACTATAATGGAGAATGGAAAAACATCCAAAATTTTTCCAAATCAAGAGTATACCCTTCAGTGTGATATGAGAATTTCATCTTATCCAACCCTAAACCAAACCCCAATTTTAAGTTGAACGTAAGTGTGTCCTGAACTCTAACCCTAACCCTAACCCTAACCCTATGGGCCCATTCACTCTAATGATTCTCATAGACTATAATGGAGAATGGAAAAACATCCAAAATTTTTCCAAATCAAGACTATAACTATTAGTGTGATATGAGAATTTCATCTTATCCAACCCTAAACCAAACCCCAATTTTAACTTGAACGTAAGTGTGTCCTGAACTCTAACCCTAACCCTAACCCTATGGGCCCATTCACTCTAATGATTCTCATAGAGTATAATGGAGAATGGAAAAACATCCAAAATTTTTGCAAATCAAGAGTATACCCTTCAGTGTGATATGAGAATTTCATCTTATCCAACCCTAAACCAAACCCCAATTTTAACTTGAACGTAAGTGTGTCCTGAATTCTAACCCTAACCCTAACCCTAACCCTATGGGCCCATTCACTCTAATGATTCTCATAGACTATAATGGAGAATGGAAAAACATCCAAAATTTTTCCAAATCAAGAGTATACCCTTCAGTGTGATATGAGAATTTCATCTTATCCAACCCTAAACCAAACCCCAGTTTTAACTTGAACGTAAGTGTGTCCTGAACTCTAACCCTAACCCTAACCCTAACCCTATGGGCCCATTCACTCTAATGATTCTCATAGACTATAATGGAGAATGGAAAAACATCCAAAATTTTTCCAAATCAAGACTATACCTATTAGTGTGATATGATAATTTCATCTTATCCAACCCTAAACCAAACCCCAATTTTAACTTGAACGTAAGTGGTTCCTGAACTCTAACCCTAACCCTAACCCTAACCCTATGGGCCCATTCACTCTAATGATTCTCATAGACTATAATGGAGAATGGAAAAACATCCAAAATTTTTCCAAATCAAGAGTATACCCTTCAGTGTGATATGAGAATTTCATCTTATCCAACCCTAAACCAAACCCCAATTTTAACTTGAACGTAAGTGTGTCCTGAACTCTAACCCTAACCCTAACCCTATGGGCCCATTCACTCTAATCATTCTCATAGACTATAATTGAGAATGGAAAAACATCCAAAATTTTTCCAAATCAAGAGTATACTCTTCAGTGTGATATGAGAATTTCATCTTATCCAACCCTAAACCAAACCCCAGTTTTAACTTGAACGTAAGTGTGTCCTGAACTCTAACCCTAACCCTAACCCTAACCCTATGGGCCCATTCACTCTAATGATTCTCATAGACTATAATGGAGAATGGAAAAACATCCAAAATTTTTCCAAATCAAGAGTATACCCTTCAGTGTGATATGAGAATTTCATCTTATCCAACCCTAAACCAAACCCCAATTTTAATTTGAACGTAAGTGTGTCCTGAACTCTAACCCTAACCCTAACCCTATGGGCCCATTCACTCTAATGATTCTCATAGACTATAATGGAGAATGGAAAAACATCCAAAATTTTTCCAAATCAAGAGTATACCCTTCAGTGTGATATGAGAATTTCATCTTATCCAACCCTAAACCAAACCCCAATTTTAACTTGAATGTAAGTGTGTCCTGAACTCTAACCCTAACCCTAACCCTAACCCTATGGGCCCATTCACTCTAATGATTCTCATAGACTATAATGGAGAAGGAAAAACATCCAAAATTTTTCCAAATCAAGAGTATACCCTTCAGTGTGATATGAGAATTTCATCTTATCCAACCCTAAACCAAACCCCAATTTTAACTTGAACGTAAGTGTGTCCTGAACTCTTACCCTAACCCTAACCGTATGGGGCCATTCACTCTAATGATTCTCATAGACTATAATGGAGAATGGAAAAACATCCAAAATTTTTCCAAATCTGGAGTATACCTTTCAATGTGATATGAAAATTTCATCTTATCCAACCCTAAACCAAACCCCAATTTTAACTTGAACGTAAGTGTGTCCTGAACTCTAACCCTAACCCTAACCCTATGGGCCCATTCACTCTAATGATTCTCATAGACTATAATGGAGAATGGAAAAACATCCAAAATTTTTCCAAATCAAGAGTATACCCTTCAGTGTGATATGAGAATTTCATCTTATCCAACCCTAAACCAAACCCCAATTTTAAGTTGAACGTAAGTGTGTCCTGAACTCTAACCCTAACCCTAACCCTAACCCTATGGGCCCATTCACTCTAATGATTCTCATAGACTATAATGGAGAATTGAAAAACATCCAAAATTTTTCCAAATCAAGACTATACCTATTAGTGTGATATGATAATTTCATCTTATCCAACCCTAAACCAAACCCCAATTTTAACTTGAACGTAAGTGTGTCCTGAACTCTAACCCTAACCCTAACCCTATGGGCCCATTCACTCTAATGATTCTCATAGACTATAATGGAGAATGGAAAAACATCCAAAATTTTTGCAAATCAAGAGTATACCCTTCAGTGTGATATGAGAATTTCATCTTATCCAACCCTAAACCAAACCCCAATTTTAACTTGAACGTAAGTGTGTCCTGAATTCTAACCCTAACCCTAACCCTAACCCTATGGGCCCATTCACTCTAATGATTCTCATAGACTATATTGGAGAATGGAAAAACATCCAAAATTTTTCCAAATCAAGAGTATACCCTTCAGTGTGATATGAGAATTTCACCTTATCCAACCCTAAACCAAACCCCAGTTTTAACTTGAACGTAAGTGTGTCCTGAACTCTAACCCTAACCCTAACCCTAACCCTATGGGCCCATTCACTCTAATGATTCTCATAGACTATAATGGAGAATGGAAAAACATCCAAAATTTTTCCAAATCAAGACTATACCTATTAGTGTGATATGATAATTTCATCTTATCCAACCCTAAACCAAACCCCAATTTTAACTTGAACGTAAGTGTGTCCTGAACTCTAACCCTAACCCTAACCCTATGGGCCCATTCACTCTAATGATTCTCATAGACTATAATGGAGAATGGAAAAACATCCAAAATTTTTCCAAATCAAGACTATACCTATTAGTGTGATATGATAATTTCATCTTATCCAACCCTAAACCAAACCCCAATTTTAACTTGAACGTAAGTGTGTCCTGAACTCTAACCCTAACCCTAACCCTAACCCTATGGGCCCATTCACTCTAATGATTCTCATAGACTATAATGGAGAATGGAAAAACATCCAAAATTTTTCCAAATCAAGAGTATACTCTTCAGTGTGATATGAGAAGTTCATCTTATCCAACCCTAAACCAAACCCCAGTTTTAACTTGAACGTAAGTGTGTCCTGAACTCTAACCCTAACCCTAACCCTAACCCTATGGGCCCATTCACTCTAATGATTCTCATAGACTATAATGGAGAATGGAAAAACATCCAAAATTTTTCCAAATCAAGAGTATACCCTTCAGTGTGATATGAGAATTTCATCTTATCCAACCCTAAACCAAACCCCAATTTTAATTTGAACGTAAGTGTGTCCTGAACTCTAACCCTAACCCCAACCCTAACCCTATGGGCCCATTCACTCTAATGATTCTCCTAGACTATAATGGAGAATGGAAAAACATCCAAAATTTTTCCAACTCTGGAGAATACCTTTCAATGTGATATGAAAATTTCATCTTATCCAACCCTAAACCAAACCCCAATTTTAACTTGAACGTAGTTGTGTCCTGAACTCTAACCCTAACCCTAACCCTATGGGCCCATTCACTCTAATGATTCTCATAGACTATAATGGAGAATGGAAAAACATCCAAAATTTTTCCAAATCAAGAGTATACCCTTCAGTGTGATATGAGAATTTCATCTTATCCAACCCTAAACCAAACCCCAATTTTAACTTGAACGTAAGTGTGTCCTGAACTCTAACCCTAACCCTAACCCTATGGGCCCATTCACTCTAATGATTCTCATAGACTACAATGGAGAATGGAAAAACATCCAGAATTTTTCCAAATCAAGACTATACCTATTAGTGTGATATGAAAATTTCATCTTATCCAACCCTAAACCAAACCCCAATTTTAACTTGAACGTAAGTGTGTCCTGAACTCTAACCCTAACCCTAACCCTATGGGCCCATTCAATCTAATGATTCTCATAGACTATAATGGAGAATGGAAAAACATCCAAAATTTTTCCAAATCAAGAGTATACCCTTCAGTGTGATATGAGAATTTCATCTTATCCAACCCTAAACCAAACCCCAATTTTAACTTGAACGTAAGTGTGTCCTGAACTCTAACCCTAACCCTAACCCTAACCCTATGGGCCCATTCACTCTAATGATTCTCCTAGACTATAATGGAGAATGGAAAAACATCCAAAATTTTTCCAAATCAAGAGTATACCTTTCAGAGTGAAATGAGAATTTCATCTTATCCAACCCTAAACCAAACCCCAATTTTAACTTGAACGTAAGTGTGTCCTGAACTCTAACCCTAACCCTAACCGTAACCCTATGGGCCCCTTCACTCTAATGATTCTCATAGACTATAATGGAGAATGGAAAAACATCCAAAATTTTTCCAAATCAAGACTATACCTATTTGTGTGATATGAAAATTTCATCTTATCCAACCCTAAACCAAACCCCAATTTTAACTTGAACGTAAGTGTGTCCTGAACTCTAACCCTAACCCTAACCCTAACCCTATGGGCCCATTCACTCTAATGATTCTCATAGACTATAATGGAGAATGGAAAAACATCCAAAATTTTTCCAAATCAAGAGTATACCCTTCAGTGTGATATGAGAATTTCATCTTATCCAACCCTAAACCAAACCCCAGTTTTAACTTGAACGTATGTGTGTCCTGAACTCTAACCCTAACCCTAACCCTAACCCTATGGGCCCATTCACTCTAATGATTCTCATAGACTATAATGGAGAATGGAAAAACATCCAAAATTTTTCCAAATCAAGAGTATACCCTTCAGTGTGATATGAGAATTTCATCTTATCCAACCCTAAACCAAACCCCAATTTTAACTTGAACGTAAGTGTGTCCTGAACTCTAACCCTAACCCCAACCCTAACCCTATGGGCCCATTCACTCTAATGATTCTCCTAGACTATAATGGAGAATGGAAAAACATCCAAAATTTTTCCAAATCTGGAGTATACCTTTCAATGTGATATGAAAATTTCATCTTATCCAACCCTAAACCAAACCCCAATTTTAACTTGAACGTAGTTGTGTCCTGAACTCTACCCCTAACCCTAACCCTATGGGCCCATTCACTCTAATGATTGTCATAGACTATAATGGAGAATGGAAAAGCATCCAAAATTTTTCCAAATCAAGAGTATACCCTTCAGTGTGATATGAGAATTTCATCTTATCCAACCCTAAACCAAACCCCAATTTTAACTTGAACGTAAGTGTGTCCTGAACTCTAACCCTAACCCTAACCCTATGGGCCCATTCACTCTAATGATTCTCATAGACTATAATGGAGAATGGAAAAACATCCAAAATTTTTGCAAATCAAGAGTATACCCTTCAGTGTGATATGAGAATTTCATCTTATCCAACCCTAAACCAAACCCCAATTTTAACTTGAACGTAAGTGTGTCCTGAATTCTAACCCTAACCCTAACCCTAACCCTATGGGCCCATTCACTCTAATGATTCTCATAGACTATAATGGAGAATGGAAAAACATCCAAAATTTTTCCAAATCAAGAGTATACCCTTCAGTGTGATATGAGAATTTCATCTTATCCAACCCTAAACCAAACCCCAGTTTTAACTTGAACGTAAGTGTGTCCTGAACTCTAACCCTAACCCTAACCCTATGGGCCCATTCACTCTAATCATTCTCATAGACTATAATGGAGAATGGAAAAACATCCAAAATTTTTCCAAATCAAGAGTATACTCTTCAGTGTGATATGAGAATTTCATCTTATCCAACCCTAAACCAAACCCCAGTTTTAACTTGAACGTAAGTGTGTCCTGAACTCTAACCCTAACCCTAACCCTATGGGCCCATTCACTCTAATGATTCTCATAGACTATAATGGAGAATGGAAAAACATCCAAAATTTTTCCAAATCAAGAGTATACCCTTCAGTGTGATATGAGAATTTCATCTTATCCAACCCTAAACCAAACCCCAATTTTAATTTGAACGTAAGTGTGTCCCGAACTCTAACCCTAACCCTAACCCTATGGGCCCATTCACTCTAATGATTCTCATAGACTATAATGGAGAATGGAAAAACATCCAAACTTTTTCCAAATCAAGAGTATACCCTTTAGTGTGATATGAAAATTTCATCTTATCCAACCCTAAACCAAACCCCAATTTTAACTTGAATGTAAGTGTGTCCTGAACTCTAACCCTAACCCTAACCCTAACCCTATGGGCCCATTCACTCTAATGATTCTCATAGACTATAATGGAGAAGGAAAAACATCCAAAATTTTTCCAAATCAAGAGTATACCCTTCAGTGTGATATGAGAATTTCATCTTATCCAACCCTAAACCAAACCCCAATTTTAACTTGAACGTAAGTGTGTCCTGAACTCTAACCCTAACCCGAACCGTATGGGGCCATTCACTCTAATGATTCTCATAGACTATAATGGAGAATGGAAAAACATCCAAAATTTTTCCAAATCTGGAGTATACCTTTCAATGTGATATGAAAATTTCATCTTATCCAACCCTAAACCAAACCCCAATTTTAACTTGAACGTAAGTGTGTCCTGAACTCTAACCCTAACCCTAACCCTATGGGCCCATTCACTCTAATGATTCTCATAGACTATAATGGAGAATGGAAAAACATCCAAAATTTTTCCAAATCAAGAGTATACCCTTCAGTGTGATATGAGAATTTCATCTTATCCAACCCTAAACCAAACCCCAATTTTAAGTTGAACGTAAGTGTGTCCTGAACTCTAACCCTAACCCTAACCCTAACCCTATGGGCCGATTCACTCTAATGATTCTCATAGACTATAATGGAGAATGGAAAAACATCCAAAATTTTTCCAAATCTGGAGTATACCTTTCAATGTGATATGAAAATTTCATCTTATCCAACCCTAAACCAAACCCCAATTTTAACTTGAACGTAAGTGTGTCCTGAACTCTAACCCTAACCCTAACCCTATGGGCCCATTCACTCTAATGATTCTCATAGACTATAATGGAGAATGGAAAAACATCCAAAATTTTTCCAAATCAAGAGTATACCCTTCAGTGTGATATGAGAATTTCATCTTATCCAACCCTAAACCAAACCCCAGTTTTAACTTGAACGTAAGTGTGTCCTGAACTCTAACCCTAACCCTAACCGTAACCCTATGGGCCCATTCACTCTAATGATTCTCATAGACTATAATGGAGAATGGAAAAACATCCAAAATTTTTCCAAATCAAGACTATACCTATTAGTGTGATATGATAATTTCATCTTATCCAACCCTAAACCAAACCCCAATTTTAACTTGAACGTAAGTGTGTCCTGAACTCTAACCCTAACCCTAACCCTATGGGCCCATTCACTCTAATGATTCTCATAGACTATAATGGAGAATGGAAAAACATCCAAAATTTTTCCAAATCAAGAGTATACTCTTCAGTGTGATATGAGAATTTCATCTTATCCAACCCTAAACCAAACCCCAGTTTTAACTTGAACGTAAGTGTGTCCTGAACTCTAACCCTAACCCTAACCCTAACCCTAACCCTATGGGCCCATTCACTCTAATGATTCTCATAGACTATAATGGAGAATGGAAAAACATCCAAATTTTTTCCAAATCAAGAGTATACCCTTCAGTGTGATATGAGAATTTCATCTTATCCAACCCTAAACCAAACCCCAATTTTAACTTGAACGTAAGTGTGTCCTGAACTCTAACCCTAACCCTAACCCTATGGGCCCATTCACTCTAATCATTCTCATAGACTATAATGGAGAATGGAAAAACATCCAAAATTTTTCCAAATCAAGACTATACCTATTAGTGTGATATGATAATTTCATCTTATCCAACCCTAAACCAAACCCCAATTTTAACTTGAACGTAAGTGTGTCCTGAACTCTAACCCTAACCCTAACCCTAACCCTATGGGCCCATTCACTCTAATGATTCTCATAGACTATAATGGAGAATGGAAAAACATCCAAAATTTTTCCAAATCAAGAATATACCCTTCAGTGTGATATGAGAATTTCATCTTATCCAACCCTAAACCAAACCCCAATTTTAACTTGAACGTAAGTGTGTCCTGAACTCTAACCCTAACCCTAACCCTAACCCTATGGGCCCATTCACTCTAATGATTCTCATAGACTATAATGGAGAATGGAAAAACATCCAAAATTTTTCCAAATCAAGACTATACCTATTAGTGTGATATGAGAATTTCATCTTATCCAACCCTAAACCAAACCCCAATTTTAACTTGAACGTAAGTGTGTCCTGAACTCTAACCCTAACCCTAACCCTATGGGCCCATTCACTCTAATGATTCTCATAGACTATAATGGAGAAGGGAAAACATCCAAAATTTTTCCAAATCAAGAGTATACCCTTCAGTGTGATATGAGAATTTCATCTTATCCAACCCTAAACCAAACCCCAATTTTAACTTGAACGTAAGTGTGTCCTGAACTCTAACCCTAACCCTAACCCTAACCCTATGGGCCCATTCACTCTAATGATTCTCATAGACTATAATGGAGAATGGAAAAACATCCAAAATTTTTCCAAATCAAGAGTATACCCTTTAGTGTGATATGAAAATTTCATCTTATCCAACCCTAAACCAAACCCCAATTTTAACTTGAATGTAAGTGTGTCCTGAACTCTAACCCTAACCCTAACGCTATGGGCCCATTCACTCTAATGATTCTCATAGACTATAATGGAGAAGGAAAAACATCCAAAATTTTTCCAAATCAAGAGTATACCCTTCAGTGTGATATGAGAATTTCATCTTATCCAACCCTAAACCAAACCCCAATTTTAACTTGAACGTAAGTGTGTCCTGAACTCTAACCCTAACCCTAACCGTATGGGCCCATTCACTCTAATGATTCTCATAGACTATAATGGAGAATGGAAAAACATCCAAAATTTTTCCAAATCTGGAGTATACCTTTCAATGTGATATGAAAATTTCATCTTATCCAACCCTAAACCAAACCCCAATTTTAACTTGAACGTAAGTGTGTCCTGAACTCTAACCCTAACCCTAACCCTATGGGCCCATTCACTCTAATGATTCTCATAGACTATAATGGAGAATGGAAAAACATCCAAAATTTTTCCAAATCAAGAGTATACCCTTCAGTGTGATATGAGAATTTCATCTTATCCAACCCTAAACCAAACCCCAGTTTTAACTTGAACGTAAGTGTGTCCTGAACTCTAACCCTAACCCTAACCGTAACCCTATGGGCCCATTCACTCTAATCATTCTCATAGACTATAATGGAGAATGGAAAAACATCCAAAATTTTTCCAAATCAAGACTATACCTATTAGTGTGATATGATAATTTCATCTTATCCAACCCTAAACCAAACCCCAATTTTAACTTGAACGTAAGTGTGTCCTGAACTCTAACCCTAACCCTAACCCTATGGGCCCATTCACTCTAATGATTCTCATAGACTGTAATGGAGAATGGAAAAACATCCAAAATTTTTCCAAATCAAGAGTATACTCTTCAGTGTGATATGAGAATTTCATCTTATCCAACCCTAAACCAAACCCCAGTTTTAACTTGAACGTAAGTGTGTCCTGAACTCTAACCCTAACCCTAACCCTAACCCTAACCCTATGGGCCCATTCACTCTAATGATTCTCATAGACTATAATGGAGAATGGAAAAACATCCAAATTTTTTCCAAATCAAGAGTATACCCTTCAGTGTGATATGAGAATTTCATCTTATCCAACCCTAAACCAAACCCCAATTTTAACTTGAACGTAAGTGTGTCCTGAACTCTAACCCTAACCCTAACCCTATGGGCCCATTCACTCTAATCATTCTCATAGACTATAATGGAGAATGGAAAAACATCCAAAATTTTTCCAAATCAAGAGTATACTCTTCAGTGTGATATGAGAATTTCATCTTATCCAACCCTAAACCAAACCCCAGTTTTAACTTGAACGTAAGTGTGTCCTGAACTCTAACCCTAACCCTAACCCTATGGGCCCATTCACTCTAATGATTCTCATAGACTATAATGGAGAATGGAAAAACATCCAAAATTTTTCCAAATCAAGAGTATACCCTTTAGTGTGATATGAAAATTTCATCTTATCCAACCCTAAACCAAACCCCAATTTTAACTTGAATGTAAGTGTGTCCTGAACTCTAACCCTAACCCTAACCCTAACCCTATGGGCCCATTCACTCTAATGATTCTCATAGACTATAATGGAGAAGGAAAAACATCCAAAATTTTTCCAAATCAAGAGTATACCCTTCAGTGTGATATGAGAATTTCATCTTATCCAACCCTAAACCAAACCCCAATTTTAACTTGAACGTAAGTGTGTCCTGAACTCTAACCCTAACCCTAACCGTATGGGGCCATTCACTCTAATGATTCTCATAGACTATAATGGAGAATGGAAAAACATCCAAAATTTTTCCAAATCAAGAGTATACCCTTCAGTGTAATATGAGAATTTCATCTTATCCAACCCTAAACCAAACCCCAATTTTAAGTTGAACGTAAGTGTGTCCTGAACTCTAACCCTAACCCTAACCCTAACCCTATGGGCCCATTCACTCTAATGATTCTCATAGACTATAATGGAGAATTGAAAAACATCCAAAATTTTTCCAAATCAAGACTATACCTATTAGTGTGATATGATAATTTCATCTTATCCAACCCTAAACCAAACCCCAATTTTAACTTGAACGTAAGTGTGTCCTGAACTCTAACCCTAACCCTAACCCTATGGGCCCATTCACTCTAATGATTCTCATAGACTATAATGGAGAATGGAAAAACATCCAAAATTTTTGCAAATCAAGAGTATACCCTTCAGTGTGATATGAGAATTTCATCTTATCCAACCCTAAACCAAACCCCAATTTTAACTTGAACGTAAGTGTGTCCTGAATTCTAACCCTAACCCTAACCCTAACCCTATGGGCCCATTCACTCTAATGATTCTCATAGACTATAATGGAGAATGGAAAAACATCCAAAATTTTTCCAAATCAAGAGTATACCCTTCAGTGTGATATGAGAATTTCATCTTATCCAACCCTAAACCAAACCCCAGTTTTAACTTGAACGTAAGTGTGTCCTGAACTCTAACCCTAACCCTAACCGTAACCCTATGGGCCCATTCACTCTAATGATTCTCATAGACTATAATGGAGAATGGAAAAACATCCACAATTTTTCCAAATCAAGACTATACCTATTAGTGTGATATTATAATTTCATCTTATCCAACCCTAAACCAAACCCCAATTTTAACTTGAACGTAAGTGTGTCCTGAACTCTAACCCTAACCCTAACCCTATGGGCCCATTCACTCTAATGATTCTCATAGACTATAATGGAGAATGGAAAAACATCCAAAATTTTTCCAAATCAAGAGTATACCCTTCAGTGTGATATGAGAATTTCATCTTATCCAACCCTAAACCAAACCCCAATTTTAACTTGAACGTAAGTGTGTCCTGAACTCTAACCCTAACCCTAACCCTAACCCTATGGGCCCATTCACTCTAATCATTCTCATAGACTGTAATGGAGAATGGAAAAACATCCAAAATTTTTCCAAATCAAGAGTATACTCTTCAGTGTGATATGAGAATTTCATCTTATCCAACCCTAAACCAAACCCCAGTTTTAACTTGAACGTAAGTGTGTCCTGAACTCTAACCCTAACCCTAACCCTAACCCTATGGGCCCATTCACTCTAATGATTCTCATAGACTATAATGGAGAATGGAAAAACATCCAAAATTTTTCCAAATCAAGAGTATACCCTTCAGTGTGATATGAGAATTTCGTCTTATCCAACCCTAAACCAAACCCCAATTTTAATTTGAACGTAAGTGTGTCCTGAACTCTAACCCTAACCCCAACCCTAACCCTATGGGCCCATTCACTCTAATGATTCTCCTAGACTATAATGGAGAATGGAAAAACATCCAAAATTTTTCCAAATCTGGAGTATACCTTTCAATGTGATATGAAAATTTCATCTTATCCAACCCTAAACCAAACCCCAATTTTAACTTGAACGTAGTTGTGTCCTAAACTCTAACCCTAACCCTAACCCTATGGGCCCATTCACTCTAATGATTCTCATAGACTATAATGGAGAATGGAAAAACATCCAAAATTTTTCCAAATCAAGAGTATACCCTTCAGTGTGATATGAGAATTTCATCTTATCCAACCATAAACCAAACCCCAATTTTAACTTGAACGTAAGTGTGTCCTGAACTCTAACCCTAACCCTAACCCTATGGGCCCATTCACTCTAATGATTCTCATAGACTATAATGGAGAATGGAAAAACATCCAAAATTTTTCCAAATCAAGACTATACCTATTAGTGTGATATGATAATTTCATCTTATCCAACCCTAAACCAAACCCCAATTTTAACTTGAACGTAAGTGTGTCCTGAACTCTAACCCTAACCCTAACCCTAACCCTATGGGCCCATTCACTCTAATCATTCTCATAGACTATAATGGAGAATGGAAAAACATCCAAATTTTTCCAAATCAAGAGTATACTCTTCAGTGTGATATGAGAAGTTCATCTTATCCAACCCTAAACCAAACCCCAGTTTTAACTTGAACGTAAGTGTGTCCTGAACTCTAACCCTAACCCTAACCCTAACCCTATGGGCCCATTCACTCTAATGATTCTCATAGACTATAATGGAGAATGGAAAAACATCCAAAATTTTTCCAAATCAAGAGTATACCCTTCAGTGTGATATGAGAATTTCATCTTATCCAACCCTAAACCAAACCCCAATTTTAATTTGAACGTAAGTGTGTCCTGAACTCTAACCCTAACCCCAACCCTAACCCTATGGGCCCATTCACTCTAATGATTCTCATAGACTATAATGGAGAATGGAAAAACATCCAAAATTTTTCCAACTCTGGAGAATACCTTTCAATGTGATATGAAAATTTCATCTTATCCAACCCTAAACCAAACCCCAATTTTAACTTGAACGTAGTTGTGTCCTGAACTCTAACCCTAACCCTAACCCTATGGGCCCATTCACTCTAATGATTCTCATAGACTATAATGGAGAATGGAAAAACATCCAAAATTTTTCCAAATCAAGAGTATACCCTTCAGTGTGATATGAGAATTTCATCTTATCCAACCCTAAACCAAACCCCAATTTTAACTTGAACGTAAGTGTGTCCTGAACTCTAACCCTAACCCTAACCCTATGGGCCCATTCACTCTAATGATTCTCATAGACTACAATGGAGAATGGAAAAACATCCAGAATTTTTCCAAATCAAGACTATACCTATTAGTGTGATATGAGAATTTCATCTTATCCAACCCTAAACCAAACCCCAATTTTAACTTGAACGTAAGTGTGTCCTGAACTCTAACCCTAACCCTAACCCTATGGGCCCATTCACTCTAATGATTCTCATAGACTATAATGGAGAATGGAAAAACATCCAAAATTTTTCCAAATCAAGAGTATACCCTTCAGTGTGATATGAGAAGTTCATCTTATCCAACCCTAAACCAAACCCCAGTTTTAACTTGAACGTAAGTGTGTCCTGAACTCTAACCCTAACCCTAACCCTAACCCTATGGGCCCATTCACTCTAATGATTCTCATAGACTATAATGGAGAATGGAAAAACATCCAAAATTTTTCCAAATCAAGAGTATATCCTTCAGAGTGATATGAGAATTTCATCTTATCCAACCCTAAACCAAACCCCAATTTTAACTTGAACGTAAGTGTGTCCTGAACTCTAACCCTAACCCTAACCCTAACCCTATGGGCCCATTCACTCTAATGATTCTCATAGACTATAATGGAGAATGGAAAACATCCAAAATTTTTCCAAATCAAGAGTATACCCTTCAGTGTGATATGAGAATTTCATCTTATCCAACCCTAAACCAAACCCCAATTTTAACTTGAACGTAAGTGTGTCCTGAACTCTAACCCTAACCCTAACCGTATGGGCCCATTCACTCTAATGATTCTCATAGACTATAATGGAGAATGGAAAAACATCCAAAATTTTTCCAAATCTGGAGTATACCTTTCAATGTGATATGAAAATTTCATCTTATCCAACCCTAAACCAAACCCCAATTTTAACTTGAACGTAAGTGTGTCCTGAACTCTAACCCTAACCCTAACCCTATGGGCCCATTCACTCTAATGATTCTCATAGACTATAATGGAGAATGGAAAAACATCCAAAATTTTTCCAAATCAAGAGTATACCCTTCAGTGTGATATGAGAATTTCATCTTATCCAACCCTAAACCAAACCCCAATTTTAAGTTGAACGTAAGTGTGTCCTGAACTCTAACCCTAACCCTAACCCTATGGGCCCATTCACTCTAATGATTCTCATAGACTATAATGGAGAATTGAAAAACATCCAAAATTTTTCCAAATCAAGACTATACCTATTAGTGTGATATGATAATTTCATCTTATCCAACCCTAAACCAAACCCCAATTTTAACTTGAACGTAAGTGTGTCCTGAACTCTAACGCTAACCCTAACCCTATGGGCCCATTCACTCTAATGATTCTCATAGACTATAATGGAGAATGGAAAAACATCCAAAATTTTTGCAAATCAAGAGTATACCCTTCAGTGTGATATGAGAATTTCATCTTATCCAACCCTAAACCAAACCCCAATTTTAACTTGAACGTAAGTGTGTCCTGAACTCTAACCCTAACCCTAACCCTAACCCTATGGGCCCATTCACTCTAATGATTCTCATAGACTATAATGGAGAATGGAAAAACATCCAAAATTTTTCCAAATCAAGACTATACCTATTAGTGTGATATGATAATTTCATCTTATCCAACCCTAAACCAAACCCCAGTTTTAACTTGAACGTAAGTGTGTCCTGAACTCTAACCCTAACCCTAACCGTAACCCTATGGGCCCATTCACTCTAATGATTCTCATAGACTATAATGGAGAATGTAAAAACATCCACAATTTTTCCAAATCAAGACTATACCTATTAGTGTGATATTATAATTTCATCTTATCCAACCCTAAACCAAACCCCAATTTTAACTTGAACGTAAGTGTGTCCTGAACTCTAACCCTAACCCTAACCCTATGGGCCCATTCACTCTAATGATTCTCATAGACTATAATGGAGAATGGAAAAACATCCAAAATTTTTCCAAATCAAGAGTATACCCTTCAGTGTGATATGAGAATTTCATCTTATCCAACCCTAAACCAAACCCCAATTTTAACTTGAACGTAAGTGTGTCCTGAACTCTAACCCTAACCCTAACCCTAACCCTATGGGCCCATTCACTCTAATCATTCTCATAGACTGTAATGGAGAATGGAAAAACATCCAAAATTTTTCCAAATCAAGAGTATACTCTTCAGTGTGATATGAGAATTTCATCTTATCCAACCCTAAACCAAACCCCAGTTTTAACTTGAACGTAAGTGTGTCCTGAACTCTAACCCTAACCCTAACCCTAACCTATGGGCCCATTCACTCTAATGATTCTCATAGACTATAATGGAGAATGGAAAAACATCCAAAATTTTTCCAAATCAAGAGTATACCCTTCAGTGTGATATGAGAATTTCGTCTTATCCAACCCTAAACCAAACCCCAATTTTAATTTGAACGTAAGTGTGTCCTGAACTCTAACCCTAACCCCAACCCTAACCCTATGGGCCCATTCACTCTAATGATTCTCCTAGACTATAATGGAGAATGGAAAAACATCCAAAATTTTTCCAAATCTGGAGTATACCTTTCAATGTGATATGAAAATTTCATCTTATCCAACCCTAAACCAAACCCCAATTTTAACTTGAACGTAGTTGTGTCCTAAACTCTAACCCTAACCCTAACCCTATGGGCCCATTCACTCTAATGATTCTCATAGACTATAATGGAGAATGGAAAAACATCCAAAATTTTTCCAAATCAAGAGTATACCCTTCAGTGTGATATGAGAATTTCATCTTATCCAACCATAAACCAAACCCCAATTTTAACTTGAACGTAAGTGTGTCCTGAACTCTAACCCTAACCCTAACCCTATGGGCCCATTCACTCTAATGATTCTCATAGACTATAATGGAGAATGGAAAAACATCCAAAATTTTTCCAAATCAAGACTATACCTATTAGTGTTATATGATAATTTCATCTTATCCAACCCTAAACCAAACCCCAATTTTAACTTGAACGTAAGTGTGTCCTGAACTCTAACCCTAACCCTAACCCTAACCCTATGGGCCCATTCACTCTAATCATTCTCATAGACTATAATGGAGAATGGAAAAACATCCAAAATTTTTCCAAATCAAGAGTATACTCTTCAGTGTGATATGAGAAGTTCATCTTATCCAACCCTAAACCAAACCCCAGTTTTAACTTGAACGTAAGTGTGTCCTGAACTCTAACCCTAACCCTAACCCTAACCCTATGGGCCCATTCACTCTAATGATTCTCATAGACTATAATGGAGAATGGAAAAACATCCAAAATTTTTCCAAATCAAGAGTATACCCTTCAGTGTGATATGAGAATTTCATCTTATCCAACCCTAAACCAAACCCCAATTTTAATTTGAACGTAAGTGTGTCCTGAACTCTAACCCTAACCCCAACCCTAACCCTATGGGCCCATTCACTCTAATGATTCTCATAGACTATAATGGAGAATGGAAAAACATCCAAAATTTTTCCAACTCTGGAGAATACCTTTCAATGTGATATGAAAATTTCATCTTATCCAACCCTAAACCAAACCCCAATTTTAACTTGAACGTAGTTGTGTCCTGAACTCTAACCCTAACCCTAACCCTATGGGCCCATTCACTCTAATGATTCTCATAGACTATAATGGAGAATGGAAAAACATCCAAAATTTTTCCAAATCAAGAGTATACCCTTCAGTGTGATATGAGAATTTCATCTTATCCAACCCTAAACCAAACCCCAATTTTAACTTGAACGTAAGTGTGTCCTGAACTCTAACCCTAACCCTAACCCTATGGGCCCATTCACTCTAATGATTCTCATAGACTACAATGGAGAATGGAAAAACATCCAGAATTTTTCCAAATCAAGACTATACCTATTAGTGTGATATGAGAATTTCATCTTATCCAACCCTAAACCAAACCCCAATTTTAACTTGAACGTAAGTGTGTCCTGAACTCTAACCCTAACCCTAACCCTATGGGCCCATTCACTCTAATGATTCTCATAGACTATAATGGAGAATGGAAAAACATCCAAAATTTTTCCAAATCAAGAGTATACCCTTCAGTGTGATATGAGAAGTTCATCTTATCCAACCCTAAACCAAACCCCAGTTTTAACTTGAACGTAAGTGTGTCCTGAACTCTAACCCTAACCCTAACCCTAACCCTATGGGCCCATTCACTCTAATGATTCTCATAGACTATAATGGAGAATGGAAAAACATCCAAAATTTTTCCAAATCAAGAGTATATCCTTCAGAGTGATATGAGAATTTCATCTTATCCAACCCTAAACCAAACCCCAATTTTAACTTGAACGTAAGTGTGTCCTGAACTCTAACCCTAACCCTAACCCTAACCCTATGGGCCCATTCACTCTAATGATTCTCATAGACTATAATGGAGAATGGAAAACATCCAAAATTTTTCCAAATCAAGAGTATACCCTTCAGTGTGATATGAGAATTTCATCTTATCCAACCCTAAACCAAACCCCAATTTTAACTTGAACGTAAGTGTGTCCTGAACTCTAACCCTAACCCTAACCGTATGGGCCCATTCACTCTAATGATTCTCATAGACTATAATGGAGAATGGAAAAACATCCAAAATTTTTCCAAATCTGGAGTATACCTTTCAATGTGATATGAAAATTTCATCTTATCCAACCCTAAACCAAACCCCAATTTTAACTTGAACGTAAGTGTGTCCTGAACTCTAACCCTAACCCTAACCCTATGGGCCCATTCACTCTAATGATTCTCATAGACTATAATGGAGAATGGAAAAACATCCAAAATTTTTCCAAATCAAGAGTATACCCTTCAGTGTGATATGAGAATTTCATCTTATCCAACCCTAAACCAAACCCCAATTTTAAGTTGAACGTAAGTGTGTCCTGAACTCTAACCCTAACCCTAACCCTATGGGCCCATTCACTCTAATGATTCTCATAGACTATAATGGAGAATTGAAAAACATCCAAAATTTTTCCAAATCAAGACTATACCTATTAGTGTGATATGATAATTTCATCTTATCCAACCCTAAACCAAACCCCAATTTTAACTTGAACGTAAGTGTGTCCTGAACTCTAACGCTAACCCTAACCCTATGGGCCCATTCACTCTAATGATTCTCATAGACTATAATGGAGAATGGAAAAACATCCAAAATTTTTGCAAATCAAGAGTATACCCTTCAGTGTGATATGAGAATTTCATCTTATCCAACCCTAAACCAAACCCCAATTTTAACTTGAACGTAAGTGTGTCCTGAACTCTAACCCTAACCCTAACCCTAACCCTATGGGCCCATTCACTCTAATGATTCTCATAGACTATAATGGAGAATGGAAAAACATCCAAAATTTTTCCAAATCAAGAGTATACCCTTCAGTGTGATATGAGAATTTCATCTTATCCAACCCTAAACCAAACCCCAGTTTTAACTTGAACGTAAGTGTGTCCTGAACTCTAACCCTAACCCTAACCCTAACCCTATGGGCCCATTCACTCTAATGATTCTCATAGACTATAATGGAGAATGGAAAAACATCCAAAATTTTTCCAAATCAAGACTATACCTATTAGTGTGATATGATAATTTCATCTTATCCAACCCTAAACCAAACCCCAATTTTAACTTGAACGTAAGTGTGTCCTGAACTCTAACCCTAACCCTAACCCTATGGGCCCATTCACTCTAATGATTCTCATAGACTATAATGGAGAATGGAAAAACATCCAAAATTTTTCCAAATCAAGAGTATACCCTTCAGTGTGATATGAGAATTTCATCTTATCCAACCCTAAACCAAACCCCAATTTTAACTTGAACGTAAGTGTGTCCTGAACTCTAACCCTAACCCTAACCCTAACCCTATGGGCCCATTCACTCTAATGATTCTCATAGAGTATAATGGAGAATGGAAAAACATCCAAAATTTTTCCAAATCAAGACTATACCTATTAGTGTGATATGATAATTTCATCTTATCCAACCCTAAACCAAACCCCAATTTTAACTTGAACGTAAGTGTGTCCTGAACTCTAACCCTAACCCTAACCCTATGGGCCCATTCACTCTAATCATTCTCATAGACTATAATGGAGAATGGAAAAACATCCAAAATTTTTCCAAATCAAGAGTATACTCTTCAGTGTGATATGAGAAGTTCATATTATCCAACCCTAAACCAAACCCCAGTTTTAACTTGAACGTAAGTGTGTCCTGAACTCTAACCCTAACCCTAACCCTAACCCTATGGGCCCATTCACTCTAATGATTCTCATAGACTATAATGGAGAATGGAAAAACATCCAAAATTTTTCCAAATCAAGACTATACCTATTAGTGTGATACGATAATTTCATCTTATCCAACCCTAAACCAAACCCCAATTTTAACTTGAACGTAAGTGTGTCCTGAACTCTAACCCTAACCCTAACCCTATGGGCCCATTCACTCTAATGATTCTCATAGACTATAATGGAGAATGGAAAAACATCCAAAATTTTTCCAAATCAAGAGTATACCCTTCAGTGTGATATGAGAATTTCATCTTATCCAACCCTAAACCAAACCCCAATTTTAACTTGAACGTAAGTGTGTCCTGAACTCTAACCCTAACCCTAACCCTAACCCTATGGGCCCATTCACTCTAATGATTCTCATAGACTATAATGGAGAATGGAAAAACATCCAAAATTTTTCCAAATCAAGAGTATACTCTTCAGTGTGATATGAGAATTTCATCTTATCCAACCCTAAACCAAACCCCAATTTTAATTTGAACGTAAGTGTGTCCTGAACTCTAACCCTAACCCCAACCCTAACCCTATGGGCCCATTCACTCTAATGATTCTCCTAGACTATAATGGAGAATGGAAAAACATCCAAAATTTTTCCAAATCTGGAGTATACCATTCAATGTGATATGAGAATTTCATCTTATCCAACCCTAAACCAAACCCCAATTTTAACTTGAACGTAGTTGTGTCCTAAACTCTAACCCTAACCCTAACCCTATGGGCCCATTCACTCTAATGATTCTCATAGACTATAATGGAGAATGGAAAAACATCCAAAATTTTTCCAAATCAAGAGTATACCCTTCAGTGTGATATGAGAATTTCATCTTATCCAACCCTAAACCAAACCCCAATTTTAACTTGAACGTAAGTGTGTCCTGAACTCTAACCCTAACCCTAACCCTATGGGCCCATTCACTCTAATGATTCTCATAGACTATAATGGAGAATGGAAAAACATCCAAAATTTTTCCAAATCAAGACTATACCTATTAGTGTGATATGATAATTTCATCTTATCCAACCCTAAACCAAACCCCAATTTTAACTTGAACGTAAGTGTGTCCTGAACTCTAACCCTAACCCTAACCCTATGGGCCCATTCACTCTAATCATTCTCATAGACTATAATGGAGAATGGAAAAACATCCAAAATTTTTCCAAATCAAGAGTATACTCTTCAGTGTGATATGAGAAGTTCATATTATCCAACCCTAAACCAAACCCCAGTTTTAACTTGAACGTAAGTGTGTCCTGAACTCTAACCCTAACCCTAACCCTAACCCTATGGGCCCATTCACTCTAATGATTCTCATAGACTATAATGGAGAATGGAAAAACATCCAAAATTTTTCCAAATCAAGAGTATACCCTTCAGTGTGATATGAGAATTTCATCTTATCCAACCCTAAACCAAACCCCAATTTTAATTTGAACGTAAGTGTGTCCTGAACTCTAACCCTAACCCCAACCCTAACCCTATGGGCCCATTCACTCTAATGATTCTCCTAGACTATAATGGAGAATGGAAAAACATCCAAAATTTTTCCAAATCTGGAGTATACCTTTCAATGTGATATGAAAATTTCATCTTATCCAACCCTAAACCAAACCCCAATTTTAACTTGAACGTAGTTGTGTCCTAAACTCTAACCCTAACCCTAACCCTATGGGCCCATTCACTCTAATGATTCTCATAGACTATAATGGAGAATGGAAAAACATCCAAAATTTTTCCAAATCAAGAGTATACCCTTCAGTGTGATATGAGAATTTCATCTTATCCAACCCTAAACCAAACCCCAATTTTAACTTGAACGTAAGTGTGTCCTGAACTCTAACCCTAACCCTAACCCTAACCCTATGGGCCCATTCACTCTAATGATTCTCATAGACTATAATGGAGAATGGAAAAACATCCAAAATTTTTCCAAATCAAGAGTATACCCTTCAGTGTGATATGAGAATTTCATCTTATCCAACCCTAAACCAAACCCCAATTTTAATTTGAACGTAAGTGTGTCCTGAACTCTAACCCTAACCCTAACCCTAACCCTAACCCTATGGGCCCATTCACTCTAATGATTCTCATAGACTATAATGGAGAATGGAAAAACATCCAAAATTTTTCCAAATCAAGACTATACCTATTAGTGTGATATGATAATTTCATCTTATCCAACCCTAAACCAAACCCCAATTTTAACTTGAACGTAAGTGTGTCCTGAACTCTAACCCTAACCCTAACCCTATGGGCCCATTCACTCTAATGATTCTCATAGACTATAATGGAGAATGGAAAAACATCCAAAATTTTTCCAAATCAAGAGTATACCCTTCAGTGTGATATGAGAATTTCATCTTATCCAACCCTAAACCAAACCCCAATTTTAACTTGAACGTAAGTGTGTCCTGAACTCTAACCCTAACCCTAACCCTATGGGCCCATTCACTCTAATCATTCTCATAGACTATAATGGAGAATGGAAAAACATCCAAAATTTTTCCAAATCAAGAGTATACTCTTCAGTGTGATATGAGAATTTCATCTTATCCAACCCTAAATCAAACCCCAGTTTTAACTTGAACGTAAGTGTGTCCTGAACTCTAACCCTAACCCTAACCCTAACCCTATGGGCCCATTCACTCTAATGATTCTCATAGACTATAATGGAGAATGGAAAAACATCCAAAATTTTTCCAAATCAAGAGTATACCCTTCAGTGTGATATGAGAATTTCATCTTATCCAACCCTAAACCAAACCCCAATTTTAACTTGAACGTAAGTGTGTCCTGAACTCTAACCCTAACCCTAACCCTAACCCTATGGGCCCATTCACTCTAATGATTCTCATAGACTATAATGGAGAATGGAAAAACATCCAAAATTTTTCCAAATCAAGAGTATACCCTTCAGTGTGATATGAGAATTTCATCTTATCCAACCCTAAACCAAACCCCAATTTTAATTTGAACGTAAGTGTGTCCTGAACTCTAACCCTAACCCTAACCCTAACCCTATGGGCCCATTCACTCTAATGATTCTCATAGACTATAATGGAGAATGGAAAAACATCCAAAATTTTTCCAAATCAAGACTATACCTATTAGTGTGATATGATAATTTCATCTTATCCAACCCTAAACCAAACCCCAATTTTAACTTGAACGTAAGTGTGTCCTGAACTCTAACCCTAACCCTAACCCTATGGGCCCATTCACTCTAATGATTCTCATAGACTATAATGGAGAATGGAAAAACATCCAAAATTTTTCCAAATCAAGAGTATACCCTTCTGTGTGATATGAGAATTTCATCTTATCCAACCCTAAACCAAACCCCAATTTTAACTTGAACGTAAGTGTGTCCTGAACTCTAACCCTAACCCTAACCCTAACCCTATGGGCCCATTCACTCTAATCATTCTCATAGACTATAATGGAGAATGGAAAAACATCCAAAATTTTTCCAAATCAAGAGTATACTCTTCAGTGTGATATGAGAATTTCATCTTATCCAACCCTAAACCAAACCCCAGTTTTAACTTGAACGTAAGTGTGTCCTGAACTCTAACCCTAACCCTAACCCTAACCCTATGGGCCCATTCACTCTAATGATTCTCATAGACTATAATGGAGAATGGAAAAACATCCAAAATTTTTCCAAATCAAGAGTATACCCTTCAGTGTGATATGAGAATTTCATCTTATCCAACCCTAAACCAAACCCCAATTTTAATTTGAACGTAAGTGTGTCCTGAACTCTAACCCTAACCCCAACCCTAACCCTATGGGCCCATTCACTCTAATGATTCTCCTAGACTATAATGGAGAATGGAAAAACATCCAAAATTTTTCCAAATCAAGAGTATACCCTTCAGTGTGATATGAGAATTTCATCTTATCCAACCCTAAACCAAACCCCAATTTTAATTTGAACGTAAGTGTGTCCTGAACTCTAACCCTAACCCCAACCCTAACCCTATGGGCCCATTCACTCTAATGATTCTCCTAGACTATAATGGAGAATGGAAAAACATCCAAAATTTTTCCAAATCTGGAGTATACCTTTCAATGTGATATGAAAATTTCATCTTATCCAACCCTAAACCAAACCCCAATTTTAACTTGAACGTAGTTGTGTCCTAAACTCTAACCCTAACCCTAACCCTATGGGCCCATTCACTCTAATGATTCTCATAGACTATAATGGAGAATGGAAAAACATCCAAAATTTTTCCAAATCAAGAGTATACCCTTCAGTGTGATATGAGAATTTCATCTTATCCAACCCTAAACCAAACCCCAATTTTAACTTGAACGTAAGTGTGTCCTGAACTCTAACCCTAACCCTAACCCTAACCCTATGGGCCCATTCACTCTAATGATTCTCATAGACTATAATGGAGAATGGAAAAACATCCAAAATTTTTCCAAATCAAGAGTATACCCTTCAGTGTGATATGAGAATTTCATCTTATCCAACCCTAAACCAAACCCCAATTTTAACTTGAACGTAAGTGTGTCCTGAACTCTAACCCTAACCCTAACCCTATGGGCCCATTCACTCTAATGATTCTCATAGACTATAATGGAGAATGGAAAAACATCCAAAATTTTTCCAAATCAAGACTATACCTATTAGTGTGAAATGATAATTTCATCTTATCCAACCCTAAACCAAACCCCAATTTTAACTTGAACGTAAGTGTGTCCTGAACTCTAACCCTAACCCTAACCCTATGGGCCCATTCACTCTAATCATTCTCATAGACTATAATGGAGAATGGAAAAACATCCAAAATTTTTCCAAATCAAGAGTATACTCTTCAGTGTGATATGAGAAGTTCATATTATCCAACCCTAAACCAAACCCCAGTTTTAACTTGAACGTAAGTGTGTCCTGAACTCTAACCCTAACCCTAACCCTAACCCTATGGGCCCATTCACTCTAATGATTCTCATAGACTATAATGGAGAATGGAAAAACATCCAAAATTTTTCCAAATCAAGAGTATACCCTTCAGTGTGATATGAGAATTTCATCTTATCCAACCCTAAACCAAACCCCAATTTTAATTTGAACGTAAGTGTGTCCTGAACTCTAACCCTAACCCCAACCCTAACCCTATGGGCCCATTCACTCTAATGATTCTCCTAGACTATAATGGAGAATGGAAAAACATCCAAAATTTTTCCAAATCTGGAGTATACCTTTCAATGTGATATGAAAATTTCATCTTATCCAACCCTAAACCAAACCCCAATTTTAACTTGAACGTAGTTGTGTCCTAAACTCTAACCCTAACCCTAACCCTAACCCTATGGGCCCATTCACTCTAATGATTCTCATAGACTATAATGGAGAATGGAAAAACATCCAAAATTTTTCCAAATCAAGAGTATACCCTTCAGTGTGATATGAGAATTTCATCTTATCCAACCCTAAACCAAACCCCAATTTTAATTTGAACGTAAGTGTGTCCTGAACTCTAACCCTAACCCTAACCCTAACCCTATGGGCCCATTCACTCTAATGATTCTCATAGACTATAATGGAGAATGGAAAAACATCCAAAATTTTTCCAAATCAAGACTATACCTATTAGTGTGATATGATAATTTCATCTTATCCAACCCTAAACCAAACCCCAATTTTAACTTGAACGTAAGTGTGTCCTGAACTCTAACCCTAACCCTAACCCTATGGGCCCATTCACTCTAATGATTCTCATAGACTATAATGGAGAATGGAAAAACATCCAAAATTTTTCCAAATCAAGAGTATACCCTTCAGTGTGATATGAGAATTTCATCTTATCCAACCCTAAACCAAACCCCAATTTTAACTTGAACGTAAGTGTGTCCTGAACTCTAACCCTAACCCTAACCCTAACCCTATGGGCCCATTCACTCTAATCATTCTCATAGACTATAATGGAGAATGGAAAAACATCCAAAATTTTTCCAAATCAAGAGTATACTCTTCAGTGTGATATGAGAATTTCATCTTATCCAACCCTAAACCAAACCCCAGTTTTAACTTGAACGTAAGTGTGTCCTGAACTCTAACCCTAACCCTAACCCTAACCCTATGGGCCCATTCACTCTAATGATTCTCATAGACTATAATGGAGAATGGAAAAACATCCAAAATTTTTCCAAATCAAGAGTATACCCTTCAGTGTGATATGAGAATTTCATCTTATCCAACCCTAAACCAAACCCCAATTTTAACTTGAACGTAAGTGTGTCCTGAACTCTAACCCTAACCCTAACCCTAACCCTATGGGCCCATTCACTCTAATGATTCTCATAGACTATAATGGAGAATGGAAAAACATCCAAAATTTTTCCAAATCAAGAGTATACCCTTCAGTGTGATATGAGAATTTCATCTTATCCAACCCTAAACCAAACCCCAATTTTAATTTGAACGTAAGTGTGTCCTGAACTCTAACCCTAACCCTAACCCTAACCCTATGGGCCCATTCACTCTAATGATTCTCATAGACTATAATGGAGAATGGAAAAACATCCAAAATTTTTCCAAATCAAGACTATACCTATTAGTGTGATATGATAATTTCATCTTATCCAACCCTAAACCAAACCCCAATTTTAACTTGAACGTAAGTGTGTCCTGAACTCTAACCCTAACCCTAACCCTATGGGCCCATTCACTCTAATGATTCTCATAGACTATAATGGAGAATGGAAAAACATCCAAAATTTTTCCAAATCAAGAGTATACCCTTCAGTGTGATATGAGAATTTCATCTTATCCAACCCTAAACCAAACCCCAATTTTAACTTGAACGTAAGTGTGTCCTGAACTCTAACCCTAACCCTAACCCTAACCCTATGGGCCCATTCACTCTAATCATTCTCATAGACTATAATGGAGAATGGAAAAACATCCAAAATTTTTCCAAATCAAGAGTATACTCTTCAGTGTGATATGAGAAGTTCATATTATCCAACCCTAAACCAAACCCCAGTTTTAACTTGAACGTAAGTGTGTCCTGAACTCTAACCCTAACCCTAACCCTAACCCTATGGGCCCATTCACTCTAATGATTCTCATAGACTATAATGGAGAATGGAAAAACATCCAAAATTTTTCCAAATCAAGAGTATACCCTTCAGTGTGATATGAGAATTTCATCTTATCCAACCCTAAACCAAACCCCAATTTTAATTTGAACGTAAGTGTGTCCTGAACTCTAACCCTAACCCCAACCCTAACCCTATGGGCCCATTCACTCTAATGATTCTCCTAGACTATAATGGAGAATGGAAAAACATCCAAAATTTTTCCAAATCAAGAGTATACCCTTCAGTGTGATATGAGAATTTCATCTTATCCAACCCTAAACCAAACCCCAATTTTAATTTGAACGTAAGTGTGTCCTGAACTCTAACCCTAACCCCAACCCTAACCCTATGGGCCCATTCACTCTAATGATTCTCCTAGACTATAATGGAGAATGGAAAAACATCCAAAATTTTTCCAAATCTGGAGTATACCTTTCAATGTGATATGAAAATTTCATCTTATCCAACCCTAAACCAAACCCCAATTTTAACTTGAACGTAGTTGTGTCCTAAACTCTAACCCTAACCCTAACCCTATGGGCCCATTCACTCTAATGATTCTCATAGACTATAATGGAGAATGGAAAAACATCCAAAATTTTTCCAAATCAAGAGTATACCCTTCAGTGTGATATGAGAATTTCATCTTATCCAACCCTAAACCAAACCCCAATTTTAACTTGAACGTAAGTGTGTCCTGAACTCTAACCCTAACCCTAACCCTAACCCTATGGGCCCATTCACTCTAATGATTCTCATAGACTATAATGGAGAATGGAAAAACATCCAAAATTTTTCCAAATCAAGAGTATACCCTTCAGTGTGATATGAGAATTTCATCTTATCCAACCCTAAACCAAACCCCAATTTTAACTTGAACGTAAGTGTGTCCTGAACTCTAACCCTAACCCTAACCCTATGGGCCCATTCACTCTAATCATTCTCATAGACTATAATGGAGAATGGAAAAACATCCAAAATTTTTCCAAATCAAGAGTATACTCTTCAGTGTGATATGAGAAGTTCATATTATCCAACCCTAAACCAAACCCCAGTTTTAACTTGAACGTAAGTGTGTCCTGAACTCTAACCCTAACCCTAACCCTAACCCTATGGGCCCATTCACTCTAATGATTCTCATAGACTATAATGGAGAATGGAAAAACATCCAAAATTTTTCCAAATCAAGAGTATACCCTTCAGTGTGATATGAGAATTTCATCTTATCCAACCCTAAACCAAACCCCAATTTTAATTTGAACGTAAGTGTGTCCTGAACTCTAACCCTAACCCCAACCCTAACCCTATGGGCCCATTCACTCTAATGATTCTCCTAGACTATAATGGAGAATGGAAAAACATCCAAAATTTTTCCAAATCTGGAGTATACCTTTCAATGTGATATGAAAATTTCATCTTATCCAACCCTAAACCAAACCCCAATTTTAACTTGAACGTAGTTGTGTCCTAAACTCTAACCCTAACCCTAACCCTAACCCTATGGGCCCATTCACTCTAATGATTCTCATAGACTATAATGGAGAATGGAAAAACATCCAAAATTTTTCCAAATCAAGAGTATACCCTTCAGTGTGATATGAGAATTTCATCTTATCCAACCCTAAACCAAACCCCAATTTTAATTTGAACGTAAGTGTGTCCTGAACTCTAACCCTAACCCTAACCCTAACCCTATGGGCCCATTCACTCTAATGATTCTCATAGACTATAATGGAGAATGGAAAAACATCCAAAATTTTTCCAAATCAAGACTATACCTATTAGTGTGATATGATAATTTCATCTTATCCAACCCTAAACCAAACCCCAATTTTAACTTGAACGTAAGTGTGTCCTGAACTCTAACCCTAACCCTAACCCTATGGGCCCATTCACTCTAATGATTCTCATAGACTATAATGGAGAATGGAAAAACATCCAAAATTTTTCCAAATCAAGAGTATACCCTTCAGTGTGATATGAGAATTTCATCTTATCCAACCCTAAACCAAACCCCAATTTTAACTTGAACGTAAGTGTGTCCTGAACTCTAACCCTAACCCTAACCCTAACCCTATGGGCCCATTCACTCTAATCATTCTCATAGACTATAATGGAGAATGGAAAAACATCCAAAATTTTTCCAAATCAAGAGTATACTCTTCAGTGTGATATGAGAATTTCATCTTATCCAACCCTAAACCAAACCCCAGTTTTAACTTGAACGTAAGTGTGTCCTGAACTCTAACCCTAACCCTAACCCTAACCCTATGGGCCCATTCACTCTAATGATTCTCATAGACTATAATGGAGAATGGAAAAACATCCAAAATTTTTCCAAATCAAGAGTATACCCTTCAGTGTGATATGAGAATTTCATCTTATCCAACCCTAAACCAAACCCCAATTTTAACTTGAACGTAAGTGTGTCCTGAACTCTAACCCTAACCCTAACCCTAACCCTATGGGCCCATTCACTCTAATGATTCTCATAGACTATAATGGAGAATGGAAAAACATCCAAAATTTTTCCAAATCAAGAGTATACCCTTCAGTGTGATATGAGAATTTCATCTTATCCAACCCTAAACCAAACCCCAATTTTAATTTGAACGTAAGTGTGTCCTGAACTCTAACCCTAACCCTAACCCTAACCCTATGGGCCCATTCACTCTAATGATTCTCATAGACTATAATGGAGAATGGAAAAACATCCAAAATTTTTCCAAATCAAGACTATACCTATTAGTGTGATATGATAATTTCATCTTATCCAACCCTAAACCAAACCCCAATTTTAACTTGAACGTAAGTGTGTCCTGAACTCTAACCCTAACCCTAACCCTATGGGCCCATTCACTCTAATGATTCTCATAGACTATAATGGAGAATGGAAAAACATCCAAAATTTTTCCAAATCAAGAGTATACCCTTCAGTGTGATATGAGAATTTCATCTTATCCAACCCTAAACCAAACCCCAATTTTAACTTGAACGTAAGTGTGTCCTGAACTCTAACCCTAACCCTAACCCTAACCCTATGGGCCCATTCACTCTAATCATTCTCATAGACTATAATGGAGAATGGAAAAACATCCAAAATTTTTCCAAATCAAGAGTATACTCTTCAGTGTGATATGAGAATTTCATCTTATCCAACCCTAAACCAAACCCCAGTTTTAACTTGAACGTAAGTGTGTCCTGAACTCTAACCCTAACCCTAACCCTAACCCTATGGGCCCATTCACTCTAATGATTCTCATAGACTATAATGGAGAATGGAAAAACATCCAAAATTTTTCCAAATCAAGAGTATACCCTTCAGTGTGATATGAGAATTTCATCTTATCCAACCCTAAACCAAACCCCAATTTTAATTTGAACGTAAGTGTGTCCTGAACTCTAACCCTAACCCCAACCCTAACCCTATGGGCCCATTCACTCTAATGATTCTCCTAGACTATAATGGAGAATGGAAAAACATCCAAAATTTTTCCAAATCAAGAGTATACCCTTCAGTGTGATATGAGAATTTCATCTTATCCAACCCTAAACCAAACCCCAATTTTAATTTGAACGTAAGTGTGTCCTGAACTCTAACCCTAACCCCAACCCTAACCCTATGGGCCCATTCACTCTAATGATTCTCCTAGACTATAATGGAGAATGGAAAAACATCCAAAATTTTTCCAAATCTGGAGTATACCTTTCAATGTGATATGAAAATTTCATCTTATCCAACCCTAAACCAAACCCCAATTTTAACTTGAACGTAGTTGTGTCCTAAACTCTAACCCTAACCCTAACCCTATGGGCCCATTCACTCTAATGATTCTCATAGACTATAATGGAGAATGGAAAAACATCCAAAATTTTTCCAAATCAAGAGTATACCCTTCAGTGTGATATGAGAATTTCATCTTATCCAACCCTAAACCAAACCCCAATTTTAACTTGAACGTAAGTGTGTCCTGAACTCTAACCCTAACCCTAACCCTAACCCTATGGGCCCATTCACTCTAATGATTCTCATAGACTATAATGGAGAATGGAAAAACATCCAAAATTTTTCCAAATCAAGAGTATACCCTTCAGTGTGATATGAGAATTTCATCTTATCCAACCCTAAACCAAACCCCAATTTTAACTTGAACGTAAGTGTGTCCTGAACTCTAACCCTAACCCTAACCCTATGGGCCCATTCACTCTAATGATTCTCATAGACTATAATGGAGAATGGAAAAACATCCAAAATTTTTCCAAATCAAGAGTATACCCTTCAGTGTGATATGAGAATTTCATCTTATCCAACCCTAAACCAAACCCCAATTTTAACTTGAACGTAAGTGTGTCCTGAACTCTAACCCTAACCCTAACCCTAACCCTATGGGCCCATTCACTCTAATGATTCTCATAGACTATAATGGAGAATGGAAAAACATCCAAAATTTTTCCAAATCAAGAGTATACCCTTCAGTGTGATATGAGAATTTCATCTTATCCAACCCTAAACCAAACCCCAATTTTAATTTGAACGTAAGTGTGTCCTGAACTCTAACCCTAACCCTAACCCTAACCCTATGGGCCCATTCACTCTAATGATTCTCATAGACTATAATGGAGAATGGAAAAACATCCAAAATTTTTCCAAATCAAGACTATACCTATTAGTGTGATATGATAATTTCATCTTATCCAACCCTAAACCAAACCCCAATTTTAACTTGAACGTAAGTGTGTCCTGAACTCTAACCCTAACCCTAACCCTATGGGCCCATTCACTCTAATGATTCTCATAGACTATAATGGAGAATGGAAAAACATCCAAAATTTTTCCAAATCAAGAGTATACCCTTCAGTGTGATATGAGAATTTCATCTTATCCAACCCTAAACCAAACCCCAATTTTAACTTGAACGTAAGTGTGTCCTGAACTCTAACCCTAACCCTAACCCTAACCCTATGGGCCCATTCACTCTAATCATTCTCATAGACTATAATGGAGAATGGAAAAACATCCAAAATTTTTCCAAATCAAGAGTATACTCTTCAGTGTGATATGAGAATTTCATCTTATCCAACCCTAAACCAAACCCCAGGTTTAACTTGAACGTAAGTGTGTCCTGAACTCTAACCCTAACCCTAACCCTAACCCTATGGGCCCATTCACTCTAATGATTCTCATAGACTATAATGGAGAATGGAAAAACATCCAAAATTTTTCCAAATCAAGAGTATACCCTTCAGTGTGATATGAGAATTTCATCTTATCCAACCCTAAACCAAACCCCAATTTTAATTTGAACGTAAGTGTGTCCTGAACTCTAACCCTAACCCCAACCCTAACCCTATGGGCCCATTCACTCTAATGATTCTCCTAGACTATAATGGAGAATGGAAAAACATCCAAAATTTTTCCAAATCAAGAGTATACCCTTCAGTGTGATATGAGAATTTCATCTTATCCAACCCTAAACCAAACCCCAATTTTAATTTGAACGTAAGTGTGTCCTGAACTCTAACCCTAACCCCAACCCTAACCCTATGGGCCCATTCACTCTAATGATTCTCCTAGACTATAATGGAGAATGGAAAAACATCCAAAATTTTTCCAAATCTGGAGTATACCTTTCAATGTGATATGAAAATTTCATCTTATCCAACCCTAAACCAAACCCCAATTTTAACTTGAACGTAGTTGTGTCCTAAACTCTAACCCTAACCCTAACCCTATGGGCCCATTCACTCTAATGATTCTCATAGACTATAATGGAGAATGGAAAAACATCCAAAATTTTTCCAAATCAAGAGTATACCCTTCAGTGTGATATGAGAATTTCATCTTATCCAACCCTAAACCAAACCCCAATTTTAACTTGAACGTAAGTGTGTCCTGAACTCTAACCCTAACCCTAACCCTAACCCTATGGGCCCATTCACTCTAATGATTCTCATAGACTATAATGGAGAATGGAAAAACATCCAAAATTTTTCCAAATCAAGAGTATACCCTTCAGTGTGATATGAGAATTTCATCTTATCCAACCCTAAACCAAACCCCAATTTTAACTTGAACGTGTGTCCTGAACTCTAACCCTAACCCTAACCCTATGGGCCCATTCACTCTAATGATTCTCATAGACTATAATGGAGAATGGAAAAACATCCAAAATTTTTCCAAATCAAGAGTATACCCTTCAGTGTGATATGAGAATTTCATCTTATCCAACCCTAAACCAAACCCCAATTTTAACTTGAACGTAAGTGTGTCCTGAACTCTAACCCTAACCCTAACCCTAACCCTATGGGCCCATTCACTCTAATCATTCTCATAGACTATAATGGAGAATGGAAAAACATCCAAAATTTTTCCAAATCAAGAGTATACTCTTCAGTGTGATATGAGAATTTCATCTTATCCAACCCTAAACCAAACCCCAGTTTTAACTTGAACGTAAGTGTGTCCTGAACTCTAACCCTAACCCTAACCCTAACCCTATGGGCCCATTCACTCTAATGATTCTCATAGACTATAATGGAGAATGGAAAAACATCCAAAATTTTTCCAAATCAAGAGTATACCCTTCAGTGTGATATGAGAATTTCATCTTATCCAACCCTAAACCAAACCCCAATTTTAATTTGAACGTAAGTGTGTCCTGAACTCTAACCCTAACCCCAACCCTAACCCTATGGGCCCATTCACTCTAATGATTCTCCTAGACTATAATGGAGAATGGAAAAACATCCAAAATTTTTCCAAATCAAGAGTATACCCTTCAGTGTGATATGAGAATTTCATCTTATCCAACCCTAAACCAAACCCCAATTTTAATTTGAACGTAAGTGTGTCCTGAACTCTAACCCTAACCCCAACCCTAACCCTATGGGCCCATTCACTCTAATGATTCTCCTAGACTATAATGGAGAATGGAAAAACATCCAAAATTTTTCCAAATCTGGAGTATACCTTTCAATGTGATATGAAAATTTCATCTTATCCAACCCTAAACCAAACCCCAATTTTAACTTGAACGTAGTTGTGTCCTAAACTCTAACCCTAACCCTAACCCTATGGGCCCATTCACTCTAATGATTCTCATAGACTATAATGGAGAATGGAAAAACATCCAAAATTTTTCCAAATCAAGAGTATACCCTTCAGTGTGATATGAGAATTTCATCTTATCCAACCCTAAACCAAACCCCAATTTTAACTTGAACGTAAGTGTGTCCTGAACTCTAACCCTAACCCTAACCCTAACCCTATGGGCCCATTCACTCTAATGATTCTCATAGACTATAATGGAGAATGGAAAAACATCCAAAATTTTTCCAAATCAAGAGGATACCCTTCAGTGTGATATGAGAATTTCATCTTATCCAACCCTAAACCAAACCCCAATTTTAATTTGAACGTAAGTGTGTCCTGAACTCTAACCCTAACCCTAACCCTAACCCTATGGGCCCATTCACTCTAATGATTCTCATAGACTATAATGGAGAATGGAAAAACATCCAAAATTTTTCCAAATCAAGACTATACCTATTAGTGTGATATGATAATTTCATCTTATCCAACCCTAAACCAAACCCCAATTTTAACTTAAACGTAAGTGTGTCCTGAACTCTAACCCTAACCCTAACCCTATGGGCCCATTCACTCTAATGATTCTCATAGACTATAATGGAGAATGGAAAAACATCCAAAATTTTTCCAAATCAAGAGTATACCCTTCAGTGTGATATGAGAATTTCATCTTATCCAACCCTAAACCAAACCCCAATTTTAACTTGAACGTAAGTGTGTCCTGAACTCTAACCCTAACCCTAACCCTATGGGCCCATTCACTCTAATCATTCTCATAGACTATAATGGAGAATGGAAAAACATCCAAAATTTTTCCAAATCAAGAGTATACTCTTCAGTGTGATATGAGAATTTCATCTTATCCAACCCTAAACCAAACCCCAGTTTTAACTTGAACGTAAGTGTGTCCTGAACTCTAACCCTAACCCTAACCCTAACCCTATGGGCCCATTCACTCTAATGATTCTCATAGACTATAATGGAGAATGGAAAAACATCCAAAATTTTTCCAAATCAAGAGTATACCCTTCAGTGTGATATGAGAATTTCATCTTATCCAACCCTAAACCAAACCCCAATTTTAACTTGAACGTAAGTGTGTCCTGAACTCTAACCCTAACCCTAACCCTAACCCTATGGGCCCATTCACTCTAATGATTCTCATAGACTATAATGGAGAATGGAAAAACATCCAAAATTTTTCCAAATCAAGAGTATACCCTTCAGTGTGATATGAGAATTTCATCTTATCCAACCCTAAACCAAACCCCAATTTTAATTTGAACGTAAGTGTGTCCTGAACTCTAACCCTAACCCTAACCCTAACCCTATGGGCCCATTCACTCTAATGATTCTCATAGACTATAATGGAGAATGGAAAAACATCCAAAATTTTTCCAAATCAAGACTATACCTATTAGTGTGATATGATAATTTCATCTTATCCAACCCTAAACCAAACCCCAATTTTAACTTGAACGTAAGTGTGTCCTGAACTCTAACCCTAACCCTAACCCTATGGGCCCATTCACTCTAATGATTCTCATAGACTATAATGGAGAATGGAAAAACATCCAAAATTTTTCCAAATCAAGAGTATACCCTTCAGTGTGATATGAGAATTTCATCTTATCCAACCCTAAACCAAACCCCAATTTTAACTTGAACGTAAGTGTGTCCTGAACTCTAACCCTAACCCTAACCCTAACCCTATGGGCCCATTCACTCTAATCATTCTCATAGACTATAATGGAGAATGGAAAAACATCCAAAATTTTTCCAAATCAAGAGTATACTCTTCAGTGTGATATGAGAATTTCATCTTATCCAACCCTAAACCAAACCCCAGTTTTAACTTGAACGTAAGTGTGTCCTGAACTCTAACCCTAACCCTAACCCTAACCCTATGGGCCCATTCACTCTAATGATTCTCATAGACTATAATGGAGAATGGAAAAACATCCAAAATTTTTCCAAATCAAGAGTATACCCTTCAGTGTGATATGAGAATTTCATCTTATCCAACCCTAAACCAAACCCCAATTTTAATTTGAACGTAAGTGTGTCCTGAACTCTAACCCTAACCCCAACCCTAACCCTATGGGCCCATTCACTCTAATGATTCTCCTAGACTATAATGGAGAATGGAAAAACATCCAAAATTTTTCCAAATCTGGAGTATACCTTTCAATGTGATATGAAAATTTCATCTTATCCAACCCTAAACCAAACCCCAATTTTAACTTGAACGTAGTTGTGTCCTAAACTCTAACCCTAACCCTAACCCTATGGGCCCATTCACTCTAATGATTCTCATAGACTATAATGGAGAATGGAAAAACATCCAAAATTTTTCCAAATCAAGACTATACCCTTCAGTGTGATATGAGAATTTCATCTTATCCAACCCTAAACCAAACCCCAATTTTAACTTGAACGTAAGTGTGTCCTGAACTCTAACCCTAACCCTAACCCTATGGGCCCATTCACTCTAATGATTCTCATAGACTATAATGGAGAATGGAAAAACATTAAAAATTTTTCCAAATCAAGACTATACCTATTAGTGTGATATGATAATTTCATCTTATCCAACCCTAAACCAAACCGCAATTTTAACTTGAACGTAAGTGTGTCCTGAACTCTAACCCTAACCCTAACCCTATGGGCCCATTCACTCTAATCATTCTCATAGACTATAATGGAGAATGGAAAAACATCCAAAATTTTTCCAAATCAAGAGTATACTCTTCAGTGTGATATGAGAAGTTCATATTATCCAACCCTAAACCAAACCCCAGTTTTAACTTGAACGTAAGTGTGTCCTGAACTCTAACCCTAACCCTAACCCTAACCCTATGGGCCCATTCACTCTAATGATTCTCATAGACTATAATGGAGAATGGAAAAACATCCAAAATTTTTCCAAATCAAGAGTATACCCTTCAGTGTGATATGAGAATTTCATCTTATCCAACCCTAAACCAAACCCCAATTTTAATTTGAACGTAAGTGTGTCCTGAACTCTAACCCTAACCCCAACCCTAACCCTATGGGCCCATTCACTCTAATGATTCTCCTAGACTATAATGGAGAATGGAAAAACATCCAAAATTTTTCCAAATCTGGAGTATACCTTTCAATGTGATATGAAAATTTCATCTTATCCAACCCTAAACCAAACCCCAATTTTAACTTGAACGTAGTTGTGTCCTAAACTCTAACCCTAACCCTAACCCTATGGGCCCATTCACTCTAATGATTCTCATAGACTATAATGGAGAATGGAAAAACATCCAAAATTTTTCCAAATCAAGAGTATACCCTACAGTGTGATATGAGAATTTCATCTTATCCAACCCTAAACCAAACCCCAATTTTAACTTGAACGTAAGTGTGTCCTGAACTCTAACCCTAACCCTATGGGCCCATTCACTCTAATGATTCTCATAGACTATAATGGAGAATGGAAAAACATCCAAAATTTTTCCAAATCAAGACTATACCTATTAGTGTGATATGATAATTTCATCTTATCCAACCCTAAACCAAACCCCAATTTTAACTTGAACGTAAGTGTGTCCTGAACTCTAACCCTAACCCTAACCCTATGGGCCCATTCACTCTAATCATTCTCATAGACTATAATGGAGAATGGAAAAACATCCAAAATTTTTCCAAATCAAGAGTATACTCTTCAGTGTGATATGAGAAGTTCATATTATCCAACCCTAAACCAAACCCCAGTTTTAACTTGAACGTAAGTGTGTCTTGAACTCTAACCCTAACCCTAACCCTAACCCTATGGGCCCATTCACTCTAATGATTCTCATAGACTATAATGGAGAATGGAAAAACATCCAAAATTTTTCCAAATCAAGAGTATACCCTTCAGTGTGATATGAGAATTTCATCTTATCCAACCCTAAACCAAACCCCAATTTTAATTTGAACGTAAGTGTGTCCTGAACTCTAACCCTAACCCTAACCCTAACCCTATGGGCCCATTCACTCTAATGATTCTCATAGACTATAATGGAGAATGGAAAAACATCCAAAATTTTTCCAAATCAAGAGTATACCCTTCAGTGTGATATGAGAATTTCATCTTATCCAACCCTAAACCAAACCCCAATTTTAACTTGAACGTAAGTGTGTCCTGAACTCTAACCCTAACCCTAACCCTAACCCTATGGGCCCATTCACTCTAATGATTCTCATAGACTATAATGGAGAATGGAAAACATCCAAAATTTTTCCAAATCAAGAGTATACCCTTCAGTGTGATATGAGAATTTCATCTTATCCAACCCTAAACCAAACCCCAATTTTAACTTGAACGTAAGTGTGTCCTGAACTCTAACCCTAACCCTAACCGTATGGGCCCATTCACTCTAATGATTCTCATAGACTATAATGGAGAATGGAAAAACATCCAAAATTTTTCCAAATCTGGAGTATACCTTTCAATGTGATATGAAAATTTCATCTTATCCAACCCTAAACCAAACCCCAATTTTAACTTGAACGTAAGTGTGTCCTGAACTCTAACCCTAACCCTAACCCTATGGGCCCATTCACTCTAATGATTCTCATAGACTATAATGGAGAATGGAAAAACATCCAAAATTTTTCCAAATCAAGAGTATACCCTTCAGTGTGATATGAGAATTTCATCTTATCCAACCCTAAACCAAACCCCAATTTTAATTTGAACGTAAGTGTGTCCTGAACTCTAACCCTAACCCTAACCCTAACCCTATGGGCCCATTCACTCTAATGATTCTCATAGACTATAATGGAGAATGGAAAAACATCCAAAATTTTTCCAAATCAAGACTATACCTATTAGTGTGATATGATAATTTCATCTTATCCAACCCTAAACCAAACCCCAATTTTAACTTGAACGTAAGTGTGTCCTGAACTCTAACCCTAACCCTAACCCTATGGGCCCATTCACTCTAATGATTCTCATAGACTATAATGGAGAATGGAAAAACATCCAAAATTTTTCCAAATCAAGAGTATACCCTTCAGTGTGATATGAGAATTTCATCTTATCCAACCCTAAACCAAACCCCAATTTTAACTTGAACGTAAGTGTGTCCTGAACTCTAACCCTAACCCTAACCCTAACCCTATGGGCCCATTCACTCTAATCATTCTCATAGACTATAATGGAGAATGGAAAAACATCCAAAATTTTTCCAAATCAAGAGTATACTCTTCAGTGTGATATGAGAATTTCATCTTATCCAACCCTAAACCAAACCCCAGTTTTAACTTGAACGTAAGTGTGTCCTGAACTCTAACCCTAACCCTAACCCTAACCCTATGGGCCCATTCACTCTAATGATTCTCATAGACTATAATGGAGAATGGAAAAACATCCAAAATTTTTCCAAATCAAGACTATACCTATTAGTGTGATATGAGAATTTCATCTTATCCAACCCTAAACCAAACCCCAATTTTAATTTGAACGTAAGTGTGTCCTGAACTCTAACCCTAACCCCAACCCTAACCCTATGGGCCCATTCACTCTAATGATTCTCCTAGACTATAATGGAGAATGGAAAAACATCCAAAATTTTTCCAAATCTGGAGTATACCTTTCAATGTGATATGAAAATTTCATCTTATCCAACCCTAAACCAAACCCCAATTTTAACTTGAACGTAGTTGTGTCCTAAACTCTAACCCTAACCCTAACCCTATGGGCCCATTCACTCTAATGATTCTCATAGACTATAATGGAGAATGGAAAAACATCCAAAATTTTTCCAAATCAAGACTATACCCTTCAGTGTGATATGAGAATTTCATCTTATCCAACCCTAAACCAAACCCCAATTTTAACTTGAACGTAAGTGTGTCCTGAACTCTAACCCTAACCCTAACCCTATGGGCCCATTCACTCTAATGATTCTCATAGACTATAATGGAGAATGGAAAAACATCCAAAATTTTTCCAAATCAAGACTATACCTATTAGTGTGATATGATAATTTCATCTTATCCAACCCTAAACCAAACCGCAATTTTAACTTGAACGTAAGTGTGTCCTGAACTCTAACCCTAACCCTAACCCTATGGGCCCATTCACTCTAATCATTCTCATAGACTATAATGGAGAATGGAAAAACATCCAAAATTTTTCCAAATCAAGAGTATACTCTTCAGTGTGATATGAGAAGTTCATATTATCCAACCCTAAACCAAACCCCAGTTTTAACTTGAACGTAAGTGTGTCCTGAACTCTAACCCTAACCCTAACCCTAACCCTATGGGCCCATTCACTCTAATGATTCTCATAGACTATAATGGAGAATGGAAAAACATCCAAAATTTTTCCAAATCAAGAGTATACCCTTCAGTGTGATATGAGAATTTCATCTTATCCAACCCTAAACCAAACCCCAATTTTAATTTGAACGTAAGTGTGTCCTGAACTCTAACCCTAACCCCAACCCTAACCCTATGGGCCCATTCACTCTAATGATTCTCCTAGACTATAATGGAGAATGGAAAAACATCCAAAATTTTTCCAAATCTGGAGTATACCTTTCAATGTGATATGAAAATTTCATCTTATCCAACCCTAAACCAAACCCCAATTTTAACTTGAACGTAGTTGTGTCCTAAACTCTAACCCTAACCCTATGGGCCCATTCACTCTAATGATTCTCATAGACTATAATGGAGAATGGAAAAACATCCAAAATTTTTCCAAATCAAGAGTATACCCTACAGTGTGATATGAGAATTTCATCTTATCCAACCCTAAACCAAACCCCAATTTTAACTTGAACGTAAGTGTGTCCTGAACTCTAACCCTAACCCTATGGGCCCATTCACTCTAATGATTCTCATAGACTATAATGGAGAATGGAAAAACATCCAAAATTTTTCCAAATCAAGACTATACCTATTAGTGTGATATGATAATTTCATCTTATCCAACCCTAAACCAAACCCCAATTTTAACTTGAACGTAAGTGTGTCCTGAACTCTAACCCTAACCCTAACCCTATGGGCCCATTCACTCTAATCATTCTCATAGACTATAATGGAGAATGGAAAAACATCCAAAATTTTTCCAAATCAAGAGTATACTCTTCAGTGTGATATGAGAAGTTCATATTATCCAACCCTAAACCAAACCCCAGTTTTAACTTGAACGTAAGTGTGTCCTGAACTCTAACCCTAACCCTAACCCTAACCCTATGGGCCCATTCACTCTAATGATTCTCATAGACTATAATGGAGAATGGAAAAACATCCAAAATTTTTCCAAATCAAGAGTATACCCTTCAGTGTGATATGAGAATTTCATCTTATCCAACCCTAAACCAAACCCCAATTTTAATTTGAACGTAAGTGTGTCCTGAACTCTAACCCTAACCCTAACCCTAACCCTATGGGCCCATTCACTCTAATGATTCTCATAGACTATAATGGAGAATGGAAAAACATCCAAAATTTTTCCAAATCAAGAGTATACCCTTCAGTGTGATATGAGAATTTCATCTTATCCAACCCTAAACCAAACCCCAATTTTAACTTGAACGTAAGTGTGTCCTGAACTCTAACCCTAACCCTAACCCTAACCCTATGGGCCCATTCACTCTAATGATTCTCATAGACTATAATGGAGAATGGAAAACATCCAAAATTTTTCCAAATCAAGAGTATACCCTTCAGTGTGATATGAGAATTTCATCTTATCCAACCCTAAACCAAACCCCAATTTTAACTTGAACGTAAGTGTGTCCTGAACTCTAACCCTAACCCTAACCGTATGGGCCCATTCACTCTAATGATTCTCATAGACTATAATGGAGAATGGAAAAACATCCAAAATTTTTCCAAATCTGGAGTATACCTTTCAATGTGATATGAAAATTTCATCTTATCCAACCCTAAACCAAACCCCAATTTTAACTTGAACGTAAGTGTGTCCTGAACTCTAACCCTAACCCTAACCCTATGGGCCCATTCACTCTAATGATTCTCATAGACTATAATGGAGAATGGAAAAACATCCAAAATTTTTCCAAATCAAGAGTATACCCTTCAGTGTGATATGAGAATTTCATCTTATCCAACCCTAAACCAAACCCCAATTTTAAGTTGAACGTAAGTGTGTCCTGAACTCTAACCCTAACCCTAACCCTAACCCTATGGGCCCATTCACTCTAATGATTCTCATAGACTATAATGGAGAATTGAAAAACATCCAAAATTTTTCCAAATCAAGACTATACCTATTAGTGTGATATGATAATTTCATCTTATCCAACCCTAAACCAAACCCCAATTTTAACTTGAACGTAAGTGTGTCCTGAACTCTAACCCTAACCCTAACCCTATGGGCCCATTCACTCTAATGATTCTCATAGACTACAATGGAGAATGGAAAAACATCCAGAATTTTTCCAAATCAAGACTATACCTATTAGTGTGATATGAAAATTTCATCTTATCCAACCCTAAACCAAGCCCCAATTTTAACTTGAACGTAAGTGTGTCCTGAACTCTAACCCTAACCCTAACCCTATGGGCCCATTCAATCTAATGATTCTCATAGACTATAATGGAGAATGGAAAAACATCCAAAATTTTTCCAAATCAAGAGTATACCCTTCAGTGTGATATGAGAATTTCATCTTATCCAACCCTAAACCAAACCCCAATTTTAACTTGAACGTAAGTGTGTCCTGAACTCTAACCCTAACCCTAACCCTAACCCTATGGGCCCATTCACTCTAATGATTCTCCTAGACTATAATGGAGAATGGAAAAACATCCAAAATTTTTCCAAATCAAGAGTATACCTTTCAGAGTGAAATGAGAATTTCATCTTATCCAACCCTAAACCAAACCCCAATTTTAACTTGAACGTAAGTGTGTCCTGAACTCTAACCCTAACCCTAACCCTAACCCTATGGGCCCATTCACTCTAATGATTCTCCTAGACTATAATGGAGAATGGAAAAACATCCAAAATTTTTCCAAATCAAGACTATACCTATTTGTGTGATATGAAAATTTCATCTTATCCAACCCTAAACCAAACCCCAATTTTAACTTGAACGTAAGTGTGTCCTGAACTCTAACCCTAACCCTAACCCTATGGGCCCATTCACTCTAATGATTCTCATAGACTATAATGGAGAATGGAAAAACATCCAAAATTTTTCCAAATCAAGAGTATACCCTTCAGTGTGATATGAGAATTTCATCTTATCCAACCCTAAACCAAACCCCAGTTTTAACTTGAACGTAAGTGTGTCCTGAACTCTAACCCTAACCCTAACCCTAACCCTATGGGCCCATTCACTCTAATGATTCTCATAGACTATAATGGAGAATGGAAAAACATCCAAAATTTTTCCAAATCAAGAGTATACCCTTCATTGTGATATGAGAATTTCATCTTATCCAACCCTAAACCAAACCCCAATTTTAACTTGAACGTAAGTGTGTCCTGAACTCTAACCCTAACCCCAACCCTAACCCTATGGGCCCATTCACTCTAATGATTCTCCTAGAGTATAATGGAGAATGGAAAAACATCCAAAATTTTTCCAAATCTGGAGTATACCTTCCAATGTGATATGAAAATTTCATCTTATCCAACCCTAAACCAAACCCCAATTTTAACTTGAACGTAGTTGTGTCCTGAACTCTAACCCTAACCCTAACCCTATGGGCCCATTCACTCTAATGATTCTCATAGACTATAATGGAGAATTGAAAAACATCCAAAATTTTTCCAAATCAAGAGTATACCCTTCAGTGTGATATGAGAATTTCATCTTATCCAACCCTAAACCAAACCCCAATTTTAACTTGAACGTAAGTGTGTCCTGAACTCTAACCCTAACCCTAACCCTAACCCTATGGGCCCATTCACTCTAATGATTCTCATAGACTATAATGGAGAATGGAAAACATCCAAAATTTTTCCAAATCAAGAGTATACCCTTCAGTGTGATATGAGAATTTCATCTTATCCAACCCTAAACCAAACCCCAATTTTAACTTGAACGTAAGTGTGTCCTGAACTCTAACCCTAACCCTAACCGTATGGGCCCATTCACTCTAATGATTCTCATAGACTATAATGGAGAATGGAAAAACATCCAAAATTTTTCCAAATCTGGAGTATACCTTTCAATGTGATGTGAATATTTCATCTTATCCAACCCTAAACCAAACCCCAATTTTAACTTGAACGTAAGTGTGTCCTGAACTCTAACCCTAACCCTAACCCTATGGGCCCATTCACTCTAATGATTCTCATAGACTATAATGGAGAATGGAAAAACATCCAAAATTTTTCCAAATCAAGAGTATACCCTTCAGTGTGATATGAGAATTTCATCTTATCCAACCCTAAACCAAACCCCAATTTTAAGTTGAACGTAAGTGTGTCCTGAACTCTAACCCTAACCCTAACCCTAACCCTATGGGCCCATTCACTCTAATGATTCTCATAGACTATAATGGAGAATTGAAAAACATCCAAAATTTTTCCAAATCAAGACTATACCTATTAGTGTGATATGATAATTTCATCTTATCCAACCCTAAACCAAACCCCAATTTTAACTTGAACGTAAGTGTGTCCTGAACTCTAACCCTAACCCTAACCCTATGGGCCCATGCACTCTAATGATTCTCATAGACTATAATGGAGAATGGAAAAACATCCAAAATTTTTGCAAATCAAGAGTATACCTTTCAGTGTGATATGAGAATTTCATCTTATCCAACCCTAAACCAAACCCCAATTTTAACTTGAACGTAAGTGTGTCCTGAACTCTAACCCTAACCCTAACCCTAACCCTATGGGCCCATTCACTCTGATGATTCTCATAGACTATAATGGAGAATGGAAAAACATCCAAAATTTTTCCAAATCAAGAGTATACCCTTCAGTGTGATATGAGAATTTCACCTTATCCAACCCTAAACCAAACCCCAGTTTTAACTTGAACGTAAGTGTGTCCCGAACTCTAACCCTAACCCTAACCCTAACCCTATGGGCCCATTCACTCTAATGATTCTCATAGACTATAATGGAGAATGGAAAAACATCCAAAATTTTTCCAAATCAAGACTATACCTATTAGTGTGATATGATAATTTCATCTTATCCAACCCTAAACCAAACCCCAATTTTAACTTGAACGTAAGTGTGTCCTGAACTCTAACCCTAACCCTAACCCTATGGGCCCATTCACTCTAATGATTCTCATAGACTATAATGGAGAATGGAAAAACATCCAAAATTTTTCCAAATCAAGAGTATACCCTTCAGTGTGATATGAGAATTTCATCTTATCCAACCCTAAACCAAACCCCAATTTTAACTTGAACGTAAGTGTGTCCTGAATTCTAACCCTAACCCTAACCCTAACCCTATGGGCCCATTCACTCTAATGATTCTCATAGACTATAATGGAGAATGGAAAAACATCCAAAATTTTTCCAAATCAAGAGTATATCCTTCAGTGTGATATGAGAATTTCATCTTATCCAACCCTAAACCAAACCCCAATTTTAACTTGAACGTAAGTGTGTCCTGAACTCTAACCCTAACCCTAACCCTATGGGCCCATTCACTCTAATGATTCTCATAGACTATAATGGAGAATGGAAAAACATCCAAAATTTTTCCAAATCAAGACTATACGTATTAGTGTGATATGATAATTTCATCTTATACAACCCTAAACCAAACCCCAATTTTAACTTGAACGTAAGTGTGTCCTGAACTCTAACCCTAACCCTAACCCTATGGGCCCATTCACTCTAATCATTCTCATAGACTATAATGGAGAATGGAAAAACATCCAAAATTTTTCCAAATCAAGAGTATACTCTTCAGTGTGATATGAGAAGTTCATATTATCCAACTCTAAACCAAACCCCAGTTTTAACTTGAACGTAAGTGTGTCCTGAACTCTAACCCTAACCCTAACCCTAACCCTATGGGCCCATTCACTCTAATGATTCTCATAGACTATAATGGAGAATGGAAAAACATCCAAAATTTTTCCAAATCAAGAGTATACCCTTCAGTGTGATATGAGAATTTCATCTTATCCAACCCTAAACCAAACCCCAATTTTAAGTTGAACGTAAGTGTGTCCTGAACTCTAACCCTAACCCTAACCCTATGGGCCCATTCACTCTAATGATTCTCATAGACTATAATGGAGAATGGAAAAACATCCAAAATTTTTCCAAATCAAGACTATACCTATTAGTGTGATATGATAATTTCATCTTATCCAACCCTAAACCAAACCCCAATTTTAACTTGAACGTAAGTGTGTCCTGAACTCTAACCCTAACCCTAACCCTATGGGCCCATTCACTCTAATGATTCTCATAGACTATAATGGAGAATGGAAAAACATCCAAAATTTTTCCAAATCAAGAGTATACCCTTCAGTGTGATATGAGAATTTCATCTTATCCAACCCTAAACCAAACCCCAATTTTAACTTGAACGTAAGTGTGTCCTGAACTCTAACCCTAACCCTAACCCTAACCCTATGGGCCCATTCACTCTAATGATTCTCATAGACTATAATGGAGAATGGAAAACATCCAAAATTTTTCCAAATCAAGAGTATACCCTTCAGTGTGATATGAGAATTTCATCTTATCCAACCCTAAACCAAACCCCAATTTTAACTTGAACGTAAGTGTGTCCTGAACTCTAACCCTAACCCTAACCGTATGGGTCCATTCACTCTAATGATTCTCATAGACTATAATGGAGAATGGAAAAACATCCAAAATTTTTCCAAATCTGGAGTATACCTTTCAATGTGATATGAAAATTTCATCTTATCCAACCCTAAACCAAACCCCAATTTTAACTTGAACGTAAGTGTGTCCTGAACTCTAACCCTAACCCTAACCCTATGGGCCCATTCACTCTAATGATTCTCATAGACTATAATGGAGAATGGAAAAACATCCAAAATTTTTCCAAATCAAGAGTATACCCTTCAGTGTGATATGAGAATTTCATCTTATCCAACCCTAAACCAAACCCCAATTTTAAGTTAAACGTAAGTGTGTCCTGAACTCTAACCCTAACCCTATGGGCCCATTCACTCTAATGATTCTCATAGACTATAATGGAGAATTGAAAAACATCCAAAATTTTTCCAAATCAAGACTATACCTATTAGTGTGATATGATAATTTCATCTTATCCAACCCTAAACCAAACCCCAATTTTAACTTGAACGTAAGTGTGTCCTGAACTCTAACCCTAACCCTAACCCTATGGGCCCATGCACTCTAATGATTCTCATAGACTATAATGGAGAATGGAAAAACATCCAAAATTTTTGCAAATCAAGAGTATACATTTCAGTGTGATATGAGAATTTCATCTTATCCAACCCTAAACCAAACCCCAATTTTAACTTGAACGTAAGTGTGTCCTGAACTCTAACCCTAACCCTAACCCTAACCCTATGGGCCCATTCACTCTAATGATTCTCATAGACTATAATGGAGAATGGAAAAACATCCAAAATTTTTCCAAATCAAGAGTATACCCTTCAGTGTGATATGAGAATTTCATCTTATCCAACCCTAAACCAAACCCCAGTTTTAACTTGAACGTAAGTGTGTCCTGAACTCTAACCCTAACCCTAACCCTAACCCTATGGGCCCATTCACTCTAATGATTCTCATAGACTATAATGGAGAATGGAAAAACATCCAAAATTTTTCCAAATCAAGACTATACCTATTAGTGTGATATGATAATTTCATCTTATCCAACCCTAAACCAAACCCCAATTTTAACATGAACGTAAGTGTGTCCTGAACTCTAACCCTAACCCTAACCCTATGGGCCCATTCACTCTAATGATTCTCATAGACTATAATGGAGAATGGAAAAACATCCAAAATTTTTCCAAATCAAGAGTATACCCTTCAGTGTGATATGAGAATTTCATCTTATCCAACCCTAAACCAAACCCCAATTTTAACATGAACGTAAGTGTGTCCTGAACCCTAACCCTAACCCTAACCCTATGGGCCCATTCACTCTAATCATTCTCATAGACTATAATGGAGAATGGAAAAACATCCAAAATTTTTCCAAATCAAGAGTATACTCTTCAGTGTGATATGAGAATTTCATCTTATCCAACCCTAAACCAAACCCCAGTTTTAACTTGAACGTAAGTGTGTCCCGAACTCTAACCCTAACCCTAACCCTAACCCTATGGGCCCATTCACTCTAATGATTCTCATAGACTATAATGGAGAATGGAAAAACATCCAAAATTTTTCCAAATCAAGAGTATACCCTTCAGTGTGATATGAGAATTTCATCTTATCCAACCCTAAACCAAACCCCAATTTTAATTTGAACGTAAGTGTGTCCTGAACTCTAACCCTAACCCCAACCCTAACCCTATGGGCCCATTCACTCTAATGATTCTCCTAGACTATAATGGAGAATGGAAAAACATCCAAAATTTCTCCAAATCTGGAGTATACCTTTCAATGTGATATGAAAATTTCATCTTATCCAACCCTAAACCAAACCCCAATTTTAACTTGAACGTAGTTGTGTCCTAAACTCTAACCCTAACCCTAACCCTATGGGCCCATTCACTCTAATGATTCTCATAGACTATAATGGAGAATGGAAAAACATCCAAAATTTTTCCAAATCAAGAGTATACCCTTCAGTGTGATATGAGAATTTCATCTTATCCAACCCTAAACCAAACCCCAATTTTAACTTGAACGTAAGTGTGTCCTGAACTCTAACCCTAACCCTAACCCTATGGGCCCATTCACTCTAATGATTCTCATAGACTATAATGGAGAATGGAAAAACATCCAAAATTTTTCCAAATCAAGACTATACCTATTAGTGTGATATGATAATTTCATCTTATCCAACCCTAAACCAAACCCCAATTTTAACTTGAACGTAAGTGTGTCCTGAACTCTAACCCTAACCCTAACCCTATGGGCCCATTCACTCTAATCATTCTCATAGACTATAATGGAGAATGGAAAAACATCCAAAATTTTTCCAAATCAAGAGTATACTCTTCAGTGTGATATGAGAAGTTCATATTATCCAACCCTAAACCAAACCCCAGTTTTAACTTGAACGTAAGTGTGTCCTGAACTCTAACCCTAACCCTAACCCTAACCCTATGGGCCCATTCACTCTAATGATTCTCATAGACTATAATGGAGAATGGAAAAACATCCAAAATTTTTCCAAATCAAGAGTATACCCTTCAGTGTGATATGAGAATTTCATCTTATCCAACCCTAAACCAAACCCCAATTTTAATTTGAACGTAAGTGTGTCCTGAACTCTAACCCTAACCCCAACCCTAACCCTATGGGCCCATTCACTCTAATGATTCTCCTAGACTATAATGGAGAATGGAAAAACATCCAAAATTTTTCCAAATCTGGAGTATACCTTCCAATGTGATATGAAAATTTCATCTTATCCAACCCTAAACCAAACCCCAATTTTAACTTGAACGTAGTTGTGTCCTGAACTCTAACCCTAACCCTAACCCTATGGGCCCATTCACTCTAATGATTCTCATAGACTATAATGGAGAATGGAAAAACATCCAAAATTTTTCCAAATCAAGAGTATACCCTTCATTGTGATATGAGAATTTCATCTTATCCAACCCTAAACCAAACCCCAATTTTAAGTTGAACGTAAGTGTGTCCTGAACTCTAACCCTAACCCTAACCCTATGGGCCCATTCACTCTCATGATTCTCATAGACTATAATGGAGAATGGAAAAACATCCAAAATTTTTCCAAATCAAGACTATACCTATTAGTGTGATATGAAAATTTCATCTTATCCAACCTTAAACCAAACCCCAATTTTAACTTGAACGTAAGTGTGTCCTGAACTCTAACCCTAACCCTAACCCTATGGGCCCATTCAATCTAATGATTCTCATAGACTATAATGGAGAATGGAAAAACATCCAAAATTTTTCCAAATCAAGACTATACCTATTAGTGTGATATGAAAATTTCATCTTATCCAACCTTAAACCAAACCCCAATTTTAACTTGAACGTAAGTGTGTCCTGAACTCTAACCCTAACCCTAACCCTATGGGCCCATTCAATCTAATGATTCTCATAGACTATAATGGAGAATGGAAAAACATCCAAAATTTTTCCAAATCAAGAGTATACCCTTCAGTGTGATATGAGAATTTCATCTTATCCAACCCTAAACCAAACCCCAATTTTAACTTGAACGTAAGTGTGTCCTGAACTCTAACCCTAACCCTAACCCTAACCCTATGGGCCCATTCACTCTAATGATTCTCCTAGACTATAATGGAGAATGGAAAAACATCCAAAATTTTTCCAAATCAAGAGTATACCTTTCAGAGTGAAATGAGAATTTCATCTTATCCAACACTAAACCAAACCCCAATTTTAACTTGAACGTAAGTGTGTCCTGAACTCTAACCCTAACCCTAACCCTAACCCTATGGGCCCATTCACTCTAATGATTCACATAGACTATAATGGAGAATGGAAAAACATCCAAAATTTTTCCAAATCAAGAGTATACCCTTCAGTGTGATATGAGAATTTCATCTTATCCAACCCTAAACCAAACCCCAGTTTTAACTTGAACGTAAGTGTGTCCTGAACTCTAACCCTAACCCTAACCCTAACCCTATGGGCCCATTCACTCTAATGATTCTCATAGACTATAATGGAGAATGGAAAAACATCCAAAATTTTTCCAAATCAAGAGTATACCCTTCAGTGTGATATGAGAATTTCATCTTATCCAACCCTAAACCAAACCCCAATTTTAACTTGAACGTAAGTGTGTCCTGAACTCTAACCCTAACCCCAACCCTAACCCTATGGGCCCATTCACTCTAATGATTCTCCTAGACTATAATGGAGAATGGAAAAACATCCAAAATTTTTCCAAATCTGGAGTATACCTTTCAATGTGATATGAAAATTTCATCTTATCCAACCCTAAACCAAACCCCAATTTTAACTTGAACGTAGTTGTGTCCTGAACTCTACCCCTAACCCTAACCCTATGGGCCCATTCACTCTAATGATTGTCATAGACTATAATGGAGAATGGAAAAGCATCCAAAATTTTTCCAAATCAAGAGTATACCCTTCAGTGTGATATGAGAATTTCATCTTATCCAACCCTAAACCAAACCCCAATTTTAAGTTGAACGTAAGTGTGTCCTGAACTCTAACCCTAACCCTAACCCTATGGGCCCATTCACTCTAATGATTCTCCTAGACTATAATGGAGAATGGAAAAACATCCAAAATTTTTCCAAATCTGGAGTATACCTTCCAATGTGATATGAAAATTTCATCTTATCCAACCCTAAACCAAACCCCAATTTTAACTTGAACGTAGTTGTGTCCTGAACTCTAACCCTAACCCTAACCCTATGGGCCCATTCACTCTAATGATTCTCATAGACTATAATGGAGAATGGAAAAACATCCAAAATTTTTCCAAATCAAGAGTATACCCTTCAGTGTGATATGAGAATTTCATCTTATCCAACCCTAAACCAAACCCCAATTTTAACTTGAACGTAAGTGTGTCCTGAACTCTAACCCTAACCCCAACCCTAACCCTATGGGCCTATTCACTCTAATGATTCTCCTAGACTATAATGGAGAATGGAAAAACATCCAAAATTTTTCCAAATCTGGAGTATACCTTTCAATGTGATATGAAAATTTCATCTTATCCAACCCTAAACCAAACCCCAATTTTAACTTGAACGTAGTTGTGTCCTGAACTCTAACCCTAACCCTAACCCTATGGGCCCATTCACTCTAATGATTCTCATAGACTATAATGGAGAATGGAAAAACATCCAAAATTTTTCCAAATCAAGAGTATACCCTTCAGTGTGATATGAGAATTTCATCTTATCCAACCCTAAACCAAACCTCAATTTTAACTTGAACGTGTGTCCTGAACTCTAACCCTAACCCTAACCCTAACCCTATGGGCCCATTCACTCTAATGATTCTCATAGACTATAATGGAGAATGGAAAAACATCCAAAATTTTTCCAAATCAAGAGTATACCCTTCAGTGTGATATGAGAATTTCATCTTATCCAACCCTAAACCAAAACTCAATTTTAAGTTGAACGTAAGTGTGTCCTGAACTCTAACCCTAACCCTAACCCTATGGGCCCATTCACTCTAATGATTCTCATAGACTATAATGGAGAATGGAAAAACATCCAAAATTTTTCCAAATCAAGACTATACCTATTAGTGTGATATGAAAATTTCATCTTATCCAACCCTAAACCAAACCCCAATTTTAACTTGAACGTAAGTGTGTCCTGAACTCTAACCCTAACCCTAACCCTATGGGCCCATTCACTCTAATGATTCTCATAGACTATAATGGAGAATGGAAAAACATCCAAAATTTTTCCAAATCAAGAGTATACCCTTCAGTGTGATATGAGAATTTCATCTTATCCAACCCTAAACCAAACCCCAATTTTAAGTTGAACGTAAGTGTGTCCTGAACTCTAACCCTAACCCTAACCCTAACCCTATGGGCCCATTCACTCTAATGATTCTCATAGACTATAATGGAGAATTGAAAAACATCCAAAATTTTTCCAAATCAAGACTATACCTATTAGTGTGATATGATAATTTCATCTTATCCAACCCTAAACCAAACCCCAATTTTAACTTGAACGTAAGTGTGTCCTGAACTCTAACCCTAACCCTAACCCTATGGGCCCATGCACTCTAATGATTCTCATAGACTATAATGGAGAATGGAAAAACATCCAAAATTTTTGCAAATCAAGAGTATACCTTTCAGTGTGATATGAGAATTTCATCTTATCCAACCCTAAACCAAACCCCAATTTTAACTTGAACGTAAGTGTGTCCTGAACTCTAACCCTAACCCTAACCCTAACCCTATGGGCCCATTCACTCTAATGATTCTCATAGACTATAATGGAGAATGGAAAAACATCCAAAATTTTTCCAAATCAAGAGTATACCCTTCAGTGTGATATGAGAATTTCATCTTATCCAACCCTAAACCAAACCCAAGTTTTAACTTGAACGTAAGTGTGTCCTGAACTCTAACCCTAACCCTAACCCTAACCCTATGGGCCCATTCACTCTAATGATTCTCATAGACTATAATGGAGAATGGAAAAACATCCAAAATTTTTCCAAATCAAGACTATACCTATTAGTGTGATATGATAATTTCATCTTATCCAACCCTAAACCAAACCCCAATTTTAACTTGAACGTAAGTGTGTCCTGAACTCTAACCCTAACCCTAACCCTATGGGCCCATTCACTCTAATGATTCTCATAGACTATAATGGAGAATGGAAAAACATCCAAAATTTTTCCAAATCAAGAGTATACTCTTCAGTGTGATATGAGAATTTCATCTTATCCAACCCTAAACCAAACCCCAGTTTTAACTTGAACGTAAGTGTGTCCCGAACTCTAACCCTAACCCTAACCCTAACCCTATGGGCCCATTCACTCTAATGATTCTCATAGACTATAATGGAGAATGGAAAAACATCCAAAATTTTTCCAAATCAAGAGTATACCCTTCAGTGTGATATGAGAATTTCATCTTATCCAACCCTAAACCAAACCCCAATTTTAACTTGAACGTAAGTGTGTCCTGAACTCTAACCCTAACCCTAACCCTAACCCTATGGGCCCATTCACTCTAATCATTCTCATAGACTATAATGGAGAATGGAAAAACATCCAAAATTTTTCCAAATCAAGAGTATACTCTTCAGTGTGATATGAGAATTTCATCTTATCCAACCCTAAACCAAACCCCAGTTTTAACTTGAACGTAAGTGTGTCCCGAACTCTAACCCTAACCCTAACCCTAACCCTATGGGCCCATTCACTCTAATGATTCTCATAGACTATAATGGAGAATGGAAAAACATCCAAAATTTTTCCAAATCAAGAGTATACCCTTCAGTGTGATATGAGAATTTCATCTTATCCAACCCTAAACCAAACCCCAATTTTAATTTGAACGTAAGTGTGTCCTGAACTCTAACCCTAACCCCAACCCTAACCCTATGGGCCCATTCACTCTAATGATTCTCCTAGACTATAATGGAGAATGGAAAAACATCCAAAATTTTTCCAAATCTGGAGTATACCTTTCAATGTGATATGAAAATTTCATCTTATCCAACCCTAAACCAAACCCCAATTTTAACTTGAACGTAGTTGTGTCCTAAACTCTAACCCTAACCCTAACCCTATGGGCCCATTCACTTTAATGATTCTCATAGACTATAATGGAGAATGGAAAAACATCCAAAATTTTTCCAAATCAAGAGTATACCCATCAGTGTGATATGAGAATTTCATCTTATCCAACCCTAAACCAAACCCCAATTTTAACTTGAACGTAAGTGTGTCCTGAACTCTAACCCTAACCCTAACCCTATGGGCCCATTCACTCTAATGATTCTCATAGACTATAATGGAGAATGGAAAAACATCCAAAATTTTTCCAAATCAAGACTATACCTATTAGTGTGATATGATAATTTCATCTTATCCAACCCTAAACCAAACCCCAATTTTAACTTGAACGTAAGTGTGTCCTGAACTCTAACCCTAACCCTAACCCTATGGGCCCATTCACTCTAATCATTCTCATAGACTATAATGGAGAATGGAAAAACATCCAAAATTTTTCCAAATCAAGAGTATACTCTTCAGTGTGATATGAGAAGTTCATATTATCCAACCCTAAACCAAACCCCAGTTTTAACTTGAACGTAAGTGTGTCCTGAACTCTAACCCTAACCCTAACCCTAACCCTATGGGCCCATTCACTCTAATGATTCTCATAGACTATAATGGAGAATGGAAAAACATCCAAAATTTTTCCAAATCAAGAGTATACCCTTCAGTGTGATATGAGAATTTCATCTTATCCAACCCTAAACCAAACCCAAGTTTTAACTTGAACGTAAGTGTGTCCTGAACTCTAACCCTAACCCTAACCCTAACCCTATGGGCCCATTCACTCTAATGATTCTCATAGACTATAATGGAGAATGGAAAAACATCCAAAATTTTTCCAAATCAAGACTATACCTATTAGTGTGATATGATAATTTCATCTTATCCAACCCTAAACCAAACCCCAATTTTAACTTGAACGTAAGTGTGTCCTGAACTCTAACCCTAACCCTAACCCTATGGGCCCATTCACTCTAATGATTCTCATAGACTATAATGGAGAATGGAAAAACATCCAAAATTTTTCCAAATCAAGAGTATACTCTTCAGTGTGATATGAGAATTTCATCTTATCCAACCCTAAACCAAACCCCAGTTTTAACTTGAACGTAAGTGTGTCCCGAACTCTAACCCTAACCCTAACCCTAACCCTATGGGCCCATTCACTCTAATGATTCTCATAGACTATAATGGAGAATGGAAAAACATCCAAAATTTTTCCAAATCAAGAGTATACCCTTCAGTGTGATATGAGAATTTCATCTTATCCAACCCTAAACCAAACCCCAATTTTAACTTGAACGTAAGTGTGTCCTGAACTCTAACCCTAACCCTAACCCTAACCCTATGGGCCCATTCACTCTAATCATTCTCATAGACTATAATGGAGAATGGAAAAACATCCAAAATTTTTCCAAATCAAGAGTATACTCTTCAGTGTGATATGAGAATTTCATCTTATCCAACCCTAAACCAAACCCCAGTTTTAACTTGAACGTAAGTGTGTCCCGAACTCTAACCCTAACCCTAACCCTAACCCTATGGGCCCATTCACTCTAATGATTCTCATAGACTATAATGGAGAATGGAAAAACATCCAAAATTTTTCCAAATCAAGAGTATACCCTTCAGTGTGATATGAGAATTTCATCTTATCCAACCCTAAACCAAACCCCAATTTTAATTTGAACGTAAGTGTGTCCTGAACTCTAACCCTAACCCCAACCCTAACCCTATGGGCCCATTCACTCTAATGATTCTCCTAGACTATAATGGAGAATGGAAAAACATCCAAAATTTTTCCAAATCTGGAGTATACCTTTCAATGTGATATGAAAATTTCATCTTATCCAACCCTAAACCAAACCCCAATTTTAACTTGAACGTAGTTGTGTCCTAAACTCTAACCCTAACCCTAACCCTATGGGCCCATTCACTTTAATGATTCTCATAGACTATAATGGAGAATGGAAAAACATCCAAAATTTTTCCAAATCAAGAGTATACCCATCAGTGTGATATGAGAATTTCATCTTATCCAACCCTAAACCAAACCCCAATTTTAACTTGAACGTAAGTGTGTCCTGAACTCTAACCCTAACCCTAACCCTATGGGCCCATTCACTCTAATGATTCTCATAGACTATAATGGAGAATGGAAAAACATCCAAAATTTTTCCAAATCAAGACTATACCTATTAGTGTGATATGATAATTTCATCTTATCCAACCCTAAACCAAACCCCAATTTTAACTTGAACGTAAGTGTGTCCTGAACTCTAACCCTAACCCTAACCCTATGGGCCCATTCACTCTAATCATTCTCATAGACTATAATGGAGAATGGAAAAACATCCAAAATTTTTCCAAATCAAGAGTATACTCTTCAGTGTGATATGAGAAGTTCATATTATCCAACCCTAAACCAAACCCCAGTTTTAACTTGAACGTAAGTGTGTCCTGAACTCTAACCCTAACCCTAACCCTAACCCTATGGGCCCATTCACTCTAATGATTCTCATAGACTATAATGGAGAATGGAAAAACATCCAAAATTTTTCCAAATCAAGAGTATACCCTTCAGTGTGATATGAGAATTTCATCTTATCCAACCCTAAACCAAACCCCAATTTTAATTTGAACGTAAGTGTGTCCTGAACTCTAACCCTAACCCCAACCCTAACCCTATGGGCCCATTCACTCTAATGATTCTCCTAGACTATAATGGAGAATGGAAAAACATCCAAAATTTTTCCAAATCTGGAGTATACCTTTCAATGTGATATGAAAATTTCATCTTATCCAACCCTAAACCAAACCCCAATTTTAACTTGAACGTAGTTGTGTCCTGAACTCTAACCCTAACCCTAACCCTATGGGCCCATTCACTCTAATGATTCTCATAGACTATAATGGAGAATGGAAAAACATCCAAAATTTTTCCAAATCAAGAGTATACCCTTCAGTGTGATATGAGAATTTCATCTTATCCAACCCTAAACCAAACCCCAATTTTAAGTTGAACGTAAGTGTGTCCTGAACTCTAACCCTAACCCTAACCCTATGGGCCCATTCACTCTAATGATTCTCATAGACTATAATGGAGAATGGAAAAACATCCAAATTTTTTCCAAATCAAGACTATACCTATTAGTGTGATATGGAAATTTCATCTTATCCAACCTTAAACCAAACCCCAATTTTAACTTGAACGTAAGTGTGTCCTGAACTCTAACCCTAACCCTAACCCTATGGGCCCATTCAATCTAATGATTCTCATAGACTATAATGGAGAATGGAAAAACATCCAAAATTTTTCCAAATCAAGAGTATACCCTTCAGTGTGATATGAGAATTTCATCTTATCCAACCCTAAACCAAACCCCAATTTTAACTTGAACGTAAGTGTGTCCTGAACTCTAACCCTAACCCTAACCCTAACCCTATGGGCCCATTCACTCTAATGATTCTCCTAGACTATAATGGAGAATGGAAAAACATCCAAAATTTTTCCAAATCAAGAGTATACCTTTCAGAGTGAAATGAGAATTTCATCTTATCCAACACTAAACCAAACCCCAATTTTAACTTGAACGTAAGTGTGTCCTGAACTCTAACCCTAACCCTAACCCTAACCCTATGGGCCCATTCACTCTAATGATTCACATAGACTATAATGGAGAATGGAAAAACATCCAAAATTTTTCCAAATCAAGAGTATACCCTTCAGTGTGATATGAGAATTTCATCTTATCCAACCCTAAACCAAACCCCAGTTTTAACTTGAACGTAAGTGTGTCCTGAACTCTAACCCTAACCCTAACCCTAACCCTATGGGCCCATTCACTCTAATGATTCTCATAGACTATAATGGAGAATGGAAAAACATCCAAAATTTTTCCAAATCAAGAGTATACCCTTCAGTGTGATATGAGAATTTCATCTTATCCAACCCTAAACCAAACCCCAATTTTAACTTGAACGTAAGTGTGTCCTGAACTCTAACCCTAACCACAACCCTAACCCTATGGGCCCATTCACTCTAATGATTCTCCTAGACTATAATGGAGAATGGAAAAACATCCAAAATTTTTCCAAATCTGGAGTATACCTTTCAATGTGATATGAAAATTTCATCTTATCCAACCCTAAACCAAACCCCAATTTTAACTTGAACGTAGTTGTGTCCTGAACTCTACCCCTAACCCTAACCCTATGGGCCCATTCACTCTAATGATTGTCATAGACTATAATGGAGAATGGAAAAGCATCCAAAATTTTTCCAAATCAAGAGTATACCCTTCAGTGTGATATGAGAATTTCATCTTATCCAACCCTAAACCAAACCCCAATTTTAAGTTGAACGTAAGTGTGTCCTGAACTCTAACCCTAACCCTAACCCTATGGGCCCATTCACTCTAATGATTCTCATAGACTATAATGGAGAATGGAAAAACATCCAAAATTTTTCCAAATCAAGAGTATACCCTTCAGTGTGATATGAGAATTTCATCTTATCCAACCCTAAACCAAACCCCAATTTTAATTTGAACGTAAGTGTGTCCTGAACTCTAACCCTAACCCCAACCCTAACCCTATGGGCCCATTCACTCTAATGATTCTCCTAGACTATAATGGAGAATGGAAAAACATCCAAAATTTTTCCAAATCTGGAGTATATCTTCCAATGTGATATGAAAATTTCATCTTATCCAACCCTAAACCAAACCCCAATTTTAACTTGAACGTAGTTGTGTCCTGAACTCTAACCCTAACCCTAACCCTATGGGCCCATTCACTCTAATGATTCTCATAGACTATAATGGAGAATGGAAAAACATCCAAAATTTTTCCAAATCAAGAGTATACCCTTCAGTGTGATATGAGAATTTCATCTTATCCAACCCTAAACCAAACCCCAATTTTAAGTTGAACGTAAGTGTGTCCTGAACTCTAACCCTAACCCTAACCCTATGGGCCCATTCACTCTAATGATTCTCATAGACTATAATGGAGAATGGAAAAACATCCAAAATTTTTCCAAATCAAGACTATACCTATTAGTGTGATATGAAAATTTCATCTTATCCAACCTTAAACCAAACCCCAATTTTAACTTGAACGTAAGTGTGTCCTGAACTCTAACCCTAACCCTAACCCTATGGGCCCATTCAATCTAATGATTCTCATAGACTATAATGGAGAATGGAAAAACATCCAAAATTTTTCCAAATCAAGAGTATACCCTTCAGTGTGATATGAGAATTTCATCTTATCCAACCCTAAACCAAAACTCAATTTTAAGTTGAACGTAAGTGTGTCCTGAACTCTAACCCTAACCCTAACCCTATGGGCCCATTCACTCTAATGATTCTCATAGACTATAATGGAGAATGGAAAAACATCCAAAATTTTTCCAAATCAAGACTATACCTATTAGTGTGATATGAAAATTTCATCTTATCCAACCCTAAACCAAACCCCAATTTTAACTTGAACGTAAGTGTGTCCTGAACTCTAACCCTAACCCTAACCCTATGGGCCCATTCACTCTAATGATTCTCATAGACTATAATGGAGAATGGAAAAACATCCAAAATTTTTCCAAATCAAGAGTATACCCTTCAGTGTGATATGAGAATTTCATCTTATCCAACCCTAAACCAAACCCCAATTTTAAGTTGAACGTAAGTGTGTCCTGAACTCTAACCCTAACCCTAACCCTAACCCTATGGGCCCATTCACTCTAATGATTCTCATAGACTATAATGGAGAATTGAAAAACATCCAAAATTTTTCCAAATCAAGACTATACCTATTAGTGTGATATGATAATTTCATCTTATCCAACCCTAAACCAAACCCCAATTTTAACTTGAACGTAAGTGTGTCCTGAACTCTAACCCTAACCCTAACCCTATGGGCCCATGCACTCTAATGATTCTCATAGACTATAATGGAGAATGGAAAAACATCCAAAATTTTTGCAAATCAAGAGTATACCTTTCAGTGTGATATGAGAATTTCATCTTATCCAACCCTAAACCAAACCCCAATTTTAACTTGAACGTAAGTGTGTCCTGAACTCTAACCCTAACCCTAACCCTAACCCTATGGGCCCATTCACTCTAATGATTCTCATAGACTATAATGGAGAATGGAAAAACATCCAAAATTTTTCCAAATCAAGAGTATACCCTTCAGTGTGATATGAGAATTTCATCTTATCCAACCCTAAACCAAACCCCAGTTTTAACTTGAACGTAAGTGTGTCCTGAACTCTAACCCTAACCCTAACCCTAACCCTATGGGCCCATTCACTCTAATGATTCTCATAGACTATAATGGAGAATGGAAAAACATCCAAAATTTTTCCAAATCAAGACTATACCTATTAGTGTGATATGATAATTTCATCTTATCCAACCCTAAACCAAACCCCAATTTTAACTTGAACGTAAGTGTGTCCTGAACTCTAACCCTAACCCTAACCCTATGGGCCCATTCACTCTAATGATTCTCATAGACTATAATGGAGAATGGAAAAACATCCAAAATTTTTCCAAATCAAGAGTATACTCTTCAGTGTGATATGAGAATTTCATCTTATCCAACCCTAAACCAAACCCCAGTTTTAACTTGAACGTAAGTGTGTCCCGAACTCTAACCCTAACCCTAACCCTAACCCTATGGGCCCATTCACTCTAATGATTCTCATAGACTATAATGGAGAATGGAAAAACATCCAAAATTTTTCCAAATCAAGAGTATACCCTTCAGTGTGATATGAGAATTTCATCTTATCCAACCCTAAACCAAACCCCAATTTTAACTTGAACGTAAGTGTGTCCTGAACTCTAACCCTAACCCTAACCCTAACCCTATGGGCCCATTCACTCTAATCATTCTCATAGACTATAATGGAGAATGGAAAAACATCCAAAATTTTTCCAAATCAAGAGTATACTCTTCAGTGTGATATGAGAATTTCATCTTATCCAACCCTAAACCAAACCCCAGTTTTAACTTGAACGTAAGTGTGTCCCGAACTCTAACCCTAACCCTAACCCTAACCCTATGGGCCCATTCACTCTAATGATTCTCATAGACTATAATGGAGAATGGAAAAACATCCAAAATTTTTCCAAATCAAGAGTATACCCTTCAGTGTGATATGAGAATTTCATCTTATCCAACCCTAAACCAAACCCCAATTTTAATTTGAACGTAAGTGTGTCCTGAACTCTAACCCTAACCCCAACCCTAACCCTATGGGCCCATTCACTCTAATGATTCTCCTAGACTATAATGGAGAATGGAAAAACATCCAAAATTTTTCCAAATCTGGAGTATACCTTTCAATGTGATATGAAAATTTCATCTTATCCAACCCTAAACCAAACCCCAATTTTAACTTGAACGTAGTTGTGTCCTAAACTCTAACCCTAACCCTAACCCTATGGGCCCATTCACTTTAATGATTCTCATAGACTATAATGGAGAATGGAAAAACATCCAAAATTTTTCCAAATCAAGAGTATACCCATCAGTGTGATATGAGAATTTCATCTTATCCAACCCTAAACCAAACCCCAATTTTAACTTGAACGTAAGTGTGTCCTGAACTCTAACCCTAACCCTAACCCTATGGGCCCATTCACTCTAATGATTCTCATAGACTATAATGGAGAATGGAAAAACATCCAAAATTTTTCCAAATCAAGACTATACCTATTAGTGTGATATGATAATTTCATCTTATCCAACCCTAAACCAAACCCCAATTTTAACTTGAACGTAAGTGTGTCCTGAACTCTAACCCTAACCCTAACCCTATGGGCCCATTCACTCTAATCATTCTCATAGACTATAATGGAGAATGGAAAAACATCCAAAATTTTTCCAAATCAAGAGTATACTCTTCAGTGTGATATGAGAAGTTCATATTATCCAACCCTAAACCAAACCCCAGTTTTAACTTGAACGTAAGTGTGTCCTGAACTCTAACCCTAACCCTAACCCTAACCCTATGGGCCCATTCACTCTAATGATTCTCATAGACTATAATGGAGAATGGAAAAACATCCAAAATTTTTCCAAATCAAGAGTATACCCTTCAGTGTGATATGAGAATTTCATCTTATCCAACCCTAAACCAAACCCCAATTTTAATTTGAACGTAAGTGTGTCCTGAACTCTAACCCTAACCCCAACCCTAACCCTATGGGCCCATTCACTCTAATGATTCTCCTAGACTATAATGGAGAATGGAAAAACATCCAAAATTTTTCCAAATCTGGAGTATACCTTCCAATGTGATATGAAAATTTCATCTTATCCAACCCTAAACCAAACCCCAATTTTAACTTGAACGTAGTTGTGTCCTGAACTCTAACCCTAACCCTAACCCTATGGGCCCATTCACTCTAATGATTCTCATAGACTATAATGGAGAATGGAAAAACATCCAAAATTTTTCCAAATCAAGAGTATACCCTTCAGTGTGATATGAGAATTTCATCTTATCCAACCCTAAACCAAACCCCAATTTTAAGTTGAACGTAAGTGTGTCCTGAACTCTAACCCTAACCCTAACCCTATGGGCCCATTCACTCTAATGATTCTCATAGACTATAATGGAGAATGGAAAAACATCCAAATTTTTTCCAAATCAAGACTATACCTATTAGTGTGATATGAAAATTTCATCTTATCCAACCTTAAACCAAACCCCAATTTTAACTTGAACGTAAGTGTGTCCTGAACTCTAACCCTAACCCTAACCCTATGGGCCCATTCAATCTAATGATTCTCATAGACTATAATGGAGAATGGAAAAACATCCAAAATTTTTCCAAATCAAGAGTATACCCTTCAGTGTGATATGAGAATTTCATCTTATCCAACCCTAAACCAAACCCCAATTTTAATTTGAACGTAAGTGTGTCCTGAACTCTAACCCTAACCCCAACCCTAACCCTATGGGCCCATTCACTCTAATGATTCTCCTAGACTATAATGGAGAATGGAAAAACATCCAAAATTTTTCCAAATCTGGAGTATACCTTCCAATGTGATATGAAAATTTCATCTTATCCAACCCTAAACCAAACCCCAATTTTAACTTGAACGTAGTTGTGTCCTGAACTCTAACCCTAACCCTAACCCTATGGGCCCATTCACTCTAATGATTCTCATAGACTATAATGGAGAATGGAAAAACATCCAAAATTTTTCCAAATCAAGAGTATACCCTTCAGTGTGATATGAGAATTTCATCTTATCCAACCCTAAACCAAACCCCAATTTTAAGTTGAACGTAAGTGTGTCCTGAACTCTAACCCTAACCCTAACCCTATGGGCCCATTCACTCTAATGATTCTCATAGACTATAATGGAGAATGGAAAAACATCCAAAATTTTTCCAAATCAAGACTATACCTATTAGTGTGATATGAAAATTTCATCTTATCCAACCTTAAACCAAACCCCAATTTTAACTTGAACGTAAGTGTGTCCTGAACTCTAACCCTAACCCTAACCCTATGGGCCCATTCAATCTAATGATTCTCATAGACTATAATGGAGAATGGAAAAACATCCAAAATTTTTCCAAATCAAGAGTATACCCTTCAGTGTGATATGAGAATTTCATCTTATCCAACCCTAAACCAAACCCCAATTTTAACTTGAACGTAAGTGTGTCCTGAACTCTAACCCTAACCCTAACCCTAACCCTATGGGCCCATTCACTCTGATGATTCTCCTAGACTATAATGGAGAATGGAAAAACATCCAAAATTTTTCCAAATCAAGAGTATACCTTTCAGAGTGAAATGAGAATTTCATCTTATCCAACACTAAACCAAACCCCAATTTTAACTTGAACGTAAGTGTGTCCTGAACTCTAACCCTAACCCTAACCCTAACCCTATGGGCCCATTCACTCTAATGATTCACATAGACTATAATGGAGAATGGAAAAACATCCAAAATTTTTCCAAATCAAGAGTATACCCTTCAGTGTGATATGAGAATTTCATCTTATCCAACCCTAAACCAAACCCCAGTTTTAACTTGAACGTAAGTGTGTCCTGAACTCTAACCCTAACCCTAACCCTAACCCTATGGGCCCATTCACTCTAATGATTCTCATAGACTATAATGGAGAATGGAAAAACATCCAAAATTTTTCCAAATCAAGAGTATACCCTTCAGTGTGATATGAGAATTTCATCTTATCCAACCCTAAACCAAACCCCAATTTTAACTTGAACGTAAGTGTGTCCTGAACTCTAACCCTAACCCCAACCGTAACCCTATGGGCCCATTCACTCTAATGATTCTCCTAGACTATAATGGAGAATGGAAAAACATCCAAAATTTTTCCAAATCTGGAGTATACCTTTCAATGTGATATGAAAATTTCATCTTATCCAACCCTAAACCAAACCCCAATTTTAACTTGAACGTAGTTGTGTCCTGAACTCTACCCCTAACCCTAACCCTATGGGCCCATTCACTCTAATGATTGTCATAGACTATAATGGAGAATGGAAAAGCATCCAAAATTTTTCCAAATCAAGAGTATACCCTTCAGTGTGATATGAGAATTTCATCTTATCCAACCCTAAACCAAACCCCAATTTTAAGTTGAACGTAAGTGTGTCCTGAACTCTAACCCTAACCCAAACCCTATGGGCCCATTCACTCTAATGATTCTCATAGACTATAATGGAGAATGGAAAAACATCCAAAATTTTTCCAAATCAAGAGTATACCCTTCAGTGTGATATGAGAATTTCATCTTATCCAACCCTAAACCAAACCCCAATTTTAATTTGAACGTAAGTGTGTCCTGAACTCTAACCCTAACCCCAACCCTAACCCTATGGGCCCATTCACTCTAATGATTCTCCTAGACTATAATGGAGAATGGAAAAACATCCAAAATTTTTCCAAATCTGGAGTATACCTTCCAATGTGATATGAAAATTTCATCTTATCCAACCCTAAACCAAACCCCAATTTTAACTTGAACGTAGTTGTGTCCTGAACTCTAACCCTAACCCTAACCCTATGGGCCCATTCACTCTAATGATTCTCATAGACTATAATGGAGAATGGAAAAACATCCAAAATTTTTCCAAATCAAGAGTATACCCTTCAGTGTGATATGAGAATTTCATCTTATCCAACCCTAAACCAAACCCCAATTTTAAGTTGAACGTAAGTGTGTCCTGAACTCTAACCCTAACCCTAACCCTATGGGCCCATTCACTCTAATGATTCTCATAGACTATAATGGAGAATGGAAAAACATCCAAAATTTTTCCAAATCAAGACTATACCTATTAGTGTGATATGAAAATTTCATCTTATCCAACCTTAAACCAAACCCCAATTTTAACTTGAACGTAAGTGTGTCCTGAACTCTAACCCTAACCCTAACCCTATGGGCCCATTCAATCTAATGATTCTCATAGACTATAATGGAGAATGGAAAAACATCCAAAATTTTTCCAAATCAAGAGTATACCCTTCAGTGTGATATGAGAATTTCATCTTATCCAACCCTAAACCAAACCCCAATTTTAACTTGAACGTAAGTGTGTCCTGAACTCTAACCCTAACCCTAACCCTAACCCTATGGGCCCATTCACTCTAATGATTCTCCTAGACTATAATGGAGAATGGAAAAACATCCAAAATTTTTCCAAATCAAGAGTATACCTTTCAGAGTGAAATGAGAATTTCATCTTATCCAACACTAAACCAAACCCCAATTTTAACTTGAACGTAAGTGTGTCCTGAACTCTAACCCTAACCCTAACCCTAACCCTATGGGCCCATTCACTCTAATGATTCACATAGACTATAATGGAGAATGGAAAAACATCCAAAATTTTTCCAAATCAAGAGTATACCCTTCAGTGTGATATGAGAATTTCATCTTATCCAACCCTAAACCAAACCCCAGTTTTAACTTGAACGTAAGTGTGTCCTGAACTCTAACCCTAACCCTAACCCTAACCCTATGGGCCCATTCACTCTAATGATTCTCATAGACTATAATGGAGAATGGAAAAACATCCAAAATTTTTCCAAATCAAGAGTATACCCTTCAGTGTGATATGAGAATTTCATCTTATCCAACCCTAAACCAAACCCCAATTTTAACTTGAACGTAAGTGTGTCCTGAACTCTAACCCTAACCCCAACCCTAACCCTATGGGCCCATTCACTCTAATGATTCTCCTAGACTATAATGGAGAATGGAAAAACATCCAAAATTTTTCCAAATCTGGAGTATACCTTTCAATGTGATATGAAAATTTCATCTTATCCAACCCTAAACCAAACCCCAATTTTAACTTGAACGTAGTTGTGTCCTGAACTCTACCCCTAACCCTAACCCTATGGGCCCATTCACTCTAATGATTGTCATAGACTATAATGGAGAATGGAAAAGCATCCAAAATTTTTCCAAATCAAGAGTATACCCTTCAGTGTGATATGAGAATTTCATCTTATCCAACCCTAAACCAAACCCCAATTTTAAGTTGAACGTAAGTGTGTCCTGAACTCTAACCCTAACCCTAACCCTATGGGCCCATTCACTCTAATGATTCTCATAGACTATAATGGAGAATGGAAAAACATCCAAAATTTTTCCAAATCAAGAGTATACCCTTCAGTGTGATATGAGAATTTCATCTTATCCAACCCTAAACCAAACCCCAATTTTAATTTGAACGTAAGTGTGTCCTGAACTCTAACCCTAACCCCAACCCTAACCCTATGGGCCCATTCACTCTAATGATTCTCCTAGACTATAATGGAGAATGGAAAAACATCCAAAATTTTTCCAAATCTGGAGTATACCTTCCAATGTGATATGAAAATTTCATCTTATCCAACCCTAAACCAAACCCCAATTTTAACTTGAACGTAAGTGTGTCCTGAACTCTAACCCTAACCCTAACCCTATGGGCCCATTCACTCTAATGATTCTCATAGACTATAATGGAGAATGGAAAAACATCCAAAATTTTTCCAAATCAAGAGTATACCTTTCAGAGTGAAATGAGAATTTCATCTTATCCAACACTAAACCAAACCCCAATTTTAACTTGAACGTAAGTGTGTCCTGAACTCTAACCCTAACCCTAACCCTAACCCTATGGGCCCATTCACTCTAATGATTCACATAGACTATAATGGAGAATGGAAAAACATCCAAAATTTTTCCAAATCAAGAGTATACCCTTCAGTGTGATATGAGAATTTCATCTTATCCAACCCTAAACCAAACCCCAGTTTTAACTTGAACGTAAGTGTGTCCTGAACTCTAACCCTAACCCTAACCCTAACCCTATGGGCCCATTCACTCTAATGATTCTCATAGACTATAATGGAGAATGGAAAAACATCCAAAATTTTTCCAAATCAAGAGTATACCCTTCAGTGTGATATGAGAATTTCATCTTATCCAACCCTAAACCAAACCCCAATTTTAACTTGAACGTAAGTGTGTCCTGAACTCTAACCCTAACCCCAACCCTAACCCTATGGGCCCATTCACTCTAATGATTCTCCTAGACTATAATGGAGAATGGAAAAACATCCAAAATTTTTCCAAATCTGGAGTATACCTTTCAATGTGATATGAAAATTTCATCTTATCCAACCCTAAACCAAACCCCAATTTTAACTTGAACGTAGTTGTGTCCTGAACTCTACCCCTAACCCTAACCCTATGGGCCCATTCACTCTAATGATTGTCATAGACTATAATGGAGAATGGAAAAGCATCCAAAATTTTTCCAAATCAAGAGTATACCCTTCAGTGTGATATGAGAATTTCATCTTATCCAACCCTAAACCAAACCCCAATTTTAAGTTGAACGTAAGTGTGTCCTGAACTCTAACCCTAACCCTAACCCTATGGGCCCATTCACTCTAATGATTCTCATAGACTATAATGGAGAATGGAAAAACATCCAAAATTTTTCCAAATCAAGAGTATACCCTTCAGTGTGATATGAGAATTTCATCTTATCCAACCCTAAACCAAACCCCAATTTTAATTTGAACGTAAGTGTGTCCTGAACTCTAACCCTAACCCCAACCCTAACCCTATGGGCCCATTCACTCTAATGATTCTCCTAGACTATAATGGAGAATGGAAAAACATCCAAAATTTTTCCAAATCTGGAGTATACCTTCCAATGTGATATGAAAATTTCATCTTATCCAACCCTAAACCAAACCCCAATTTTAACTTGAACGTAGTTGTGTCCTGAACTCTAACCCTAACCCTAACCCTATGGGCCCATTCACTCTAATGATTCTCATAGACTATAATGGAGAATGGAAAAACATCCAAAATTTTTCCAAATCAAGAGTATACCCCTCAGTGTGATATGAGAATTTCATCTTATCCAACCCTAAACCAAACCCCAATTTTAAGTTGAACGTAAGTGTGTCCTGAACTCTAACCCTAACCCTAACCCTATGGGCCCATTCACTCTAATGATTCTCATAGACTATAATGGAGAATGGAAAAACATCCAAAATTTTTCCAAATCAAGACTATACCTATTAGTGTGATATGAAAATTTCATCTTATCCAACCTTAAACCAAACCCCAATTTTAACTTGAACGTAAGTGTGTCCTGAACTCTAACCCTAACCCTAACCCTATGGGCCCATTCAATCTAATGATTCTCATAGACTATAATGGAGAATGGAAAAACATCCAAAATTTTTCCAAATCAAGAGTATACCCTTCAGTGTGATATGAGAATTTCATCTTATCCAACCCTAAACCAAACCCCAATTTTAACTTGAACGTAAGTGTGTCCTGAACTCTAACCCTAACCCTAACCCTAACCCTATGGGCCCATTCACTCTGATGATTCTCCTAGACTATAATGGAGAATGGAAAAACATCCAAAATTTTTCCAAATCAAGAGTATACCTTTCAGAGTGAAATGAGAATTTCATCTTATCCAACACTAAACCAAACCCCAATTTTAACTTGAACGTAAGTGTGTCCTGAACTCTAACCCTAACCCTAACCCTAACCCTATGGGCCCATTCACTCTAATGATTCACATAGACTATAATGGAGAATGGAAAAACATCCAAAATTTTTCCAAATCAAGAGTATACCCTTCAGTGTGATATGAGAATTTCATCTTATCCAACCCTAAACCAAACCCCAGTTTTAACTTGAACGTAAGTGTGTCCTGAACTCTAACCCTAACCCTAACCCTAACCCTATGGGCCCATTCACTCTAATGATTCTCATAGACTATAATGGAGAATGGAAAAACATCCAAAATTTTTCCAAATCAAGAGTATACCCTTCAGTGTGATATGAGAATTTCATCTTATCCAACCCTAAACCAAACCCCAATTTTAACTTGAACGTAAGTGTGTCCTGAACTCTAACCCTAACCCCAACCGTAACCCTATGGGCCCATTCACTCTAATGATTCTCCTAGACTATAATGGAGAATGGAAAAACATCCAAAATTTTTCCAAATCTGGAGTATACCTTTCAATGTGATATGAAAATTTCATCTTATCCAACCCTAAACCAAACCCCAATTTTAACTTGAACGTAGTTGTGTCCTGAACTCTACCCCTAACCCTAACCCTATGGGCCCATTCACTCTAATGATTGTCATAGACTATAATGGAGAATGGAAAAGCATCCAAAATTTTTCCAAATCAAGAGTATACCCTTCAGTGTGATATGAGAATTTCATCTTATCCAACCCTAAACCAAACCCCAATTTTAAGTTGAACGTAAGTGTGTCCTGAACTCTAACCCTAACCCAAACCCTATGGGCCCATTCACTCTAATGATTCTCATAGACTATAATGGAGAATGGAAAAACATCCAAAATTTTTCCAAATCAAGAGTATACCCTTCAGTGTGATATGAGAATTTCATCTTATCCAACCCTAAACCAAACCCCAATTTTAATTTGAACGTAAGTGTGTCCTGAACTCTAACCCTAACCCCAACCCTAACCCTATGGGCCCATTCACTCTAATGATTCTCCTAGACTATAATGGAGAATGGAAAAACATCCAAAATTTTTCCAAATCTGGAGTATACCTTCCAATGTGATATGAAAATTTCATCTTATCCAACCCTAAACCAAACCCCAATTTTAACTTGAACGTAGTTGTGTCCTGAACTCTAACCCTAACCCTAACCCTATGGGCCCATTCACTCTAATGATTCTCATAGACTATAATGGAGAATGGAAAAACATCCAAAATTTTTCCAAATCAAGAGTATACCCTTCAGTGTGATATGAGAATTTCATCTTATCCAACCCTAAACCAAACCCCAATTTTAAGTTGAACGTAAGTGTGTCCTGAACTCTAACCCTAACCCTAACCCTATGGGCCCATTCACTCTAATGATTCTCATAGACTATAATGGAGAATGGAAAAACATCCAAAATTTTTCCAAATCAAGACTATACCTATTAGTGTGATATGAAAATTTCATCTTATCCAACCTTAAACCAAACCCCAATTTTAACTTGAACGTAAGTGTGTCCTGAACTCTAACCCTAACCCTAACCCTATGGGCCCATTCAATCTAATGATTCTCATAGACTATAATGGAGAATGGAAAAACATCCAAAATTTTTCCAAATCAAGAGTATACCCTTCAGTGTGATATGAGAATTTCATCTTATCCAACCCTAAACCAAACCCCAATTTTAACTTGAACGTAAGTGTGTCCTGAACTCTAACCCTAACCCTAACCCTAACCCTATGGGCCCATTCACTCTAATGATTCTCATAGACTATAATGGAGAATGGAAAAACATCCAAAATTTTTCCAAATCAAGACTATACCTATTAGTGTGATATGATAATTTCATCTTATCCAACCCTAAACCAAACCCCAATTTTAACTTGAACGTAAGTGTGTCCTGAACTCTAACCCTAACCCAAACCCTATGGGCCCATTCACTCTAATGATTCTCATAGACTATAATGGAGAATGGAAAAACATCCAAAATTTTTCCAAATCAAGAGTATACCCTTCAGTGTGATATGAGAATTTCATCTTATCCAACCCTAAACCAAACCCCAATTTTAATTTGAACGTAAGTGTGTCCTGAACTCTAACCCTAACCCCAACCCTAACCCTATGGGCCCATTCACTCTAATGATTCTCCTAGACTATAATGGAGAATGGAAAAACATCCAAAATTTTTCCAAATCAAGAGTATACCCTTCAGTGTGATATGATAATTTCATCTTATCCAACCCTAAACCAAACCCCAATTTTAACTTGAACGTAGTTGTGTCCTGAACTCTAACCCTAACCCTAACCCTATGGGCCCATTCACTCTAATGATTCTCATAGACTATAATGGAGAATGGAAAAACATCCAAAATTTTTCCAAATCAAGAGTATACCCTTCAGTGTGATATGAGAATTTCATCTTATCCAACCCTAAACCAAACCCCAATTTTAAGTTGAACGTAAGTGTGTCCTGAACTCTAACCCTAACCCTAACCCTATGGGCCCATTCACTCTAATGATTCTCATAGACTATAATGGAGAATGGAAAAACATCCAAAATTTTTCCAAATCAAGACTATACCTATTAGTGTGATATGAAAATTTCATCTTATCCAACCTTAAACCAAACCCCAATTTTAACTTGAACGTAAGTGTGTCCTGAACTCTAACCCTAACCCTAACCCTATGGGCCCATTCAATCTAATGATTCTCATAGACTATAATGGAGAATGGAAAAACATCCAAAATTTTTCCAAATCAAGAGTATACCCTTCAGTGTGATATGAGAATTTCATCTTATCCAACCCTAAACCAAACCCCAATTTTAACTTGAACGTAAGTGTGTCCTGAACTCTAACCCTAACCCTAACCCTAACCCTATGGGCCCATTCACTCTAATGATTCTCATAGACTATAATGGAGAATGGAAAAACATCCAAAATTTTTCCAAATCAAGACTATACCTATTAGTGTGATATGATAATTTCATCTTATCCAACCCTAAACCAAACCCCAATTTTAACTTGAACGTAAGTGTGTCCTGAACTCTAACCCTAACCCTAACCCTAACCCTATGGGCCCATTCACTCTAATCATTCTCATAGACTATAATGGAGAATGGAAAAACATCCAAAATTTTTCCAAATCAAGAGTATACTCTTCAGTGTGATATGAGAAGTTCATCTTATCCAACCCTAAACCAAACCCCAGTTTTAACTTGAACGTAAGTGTGTCCTGAACTCTAACCCTAACCCTAACCCTAACCCTATGGGCCCATTCACTCTAATGATTCTCATAGACTATAATGGAGAATGGAAAAACATCCAAAATTTTTCCAAATCAAGAGTATACCCTTCAGTGTGATATGAGAATTTCATCTTATCCAACCCTAAACCAAACCCCAATTTTAACTTGAACGTAAGTGTGTCCTGAACTCTAACCCTAACCCCAACCTTAACCCTATGGGCCTATTCACTCTAATGATTCTCCTAGACTATAATGGAGAATGGAAAAACATCCAAAATTTTTCCAAATCTGGAGTATACCTTTCAATGTGATATGAAAATTTCATCTTATCCAACCCTAAACCAAACCCCAATTTTAACTTGAACGTAGTTGTGTCCTGAACTCTAACCCTAACCCTAACCCTATGGGCCCATTCACTCTAATGATTCTCATAGACTATAATGGAGAATGGAAAAACATCCAAAATTTTTCCAAATCAAGAGTATACCCTTCAGTGTGATATGAGAATTTCATCTTATCCAACCCTAAACCAAACCTCAATTTTAAGTTGAACGTAAGTGTGTCCTGAACTCTAACCCTAACCCTAACCCTATGGGCCCATTCACTCTAATGATTCTCATAGACTATAATGGAGAATGGAAAAACATCCAAAATTTTTCCAAATCAAGACTATACCTATTAGTGTGATATGAAAATTTCATCTTATCCAACCCTAAACCAAACCCCAATTTTAACTTGAACGTAAGTGTGTCCTGAACTCTAACCCTAACCCTAACCCTATGGGCCCATTCAATCTAATGATTCTCATAGACTATAATGGAGAATGGAAAAACATCCAAAATTTTTCCAAATCAAGAGTATACCCTTCAGTGTGATATGAGAATTTCATCTTATCCAACCCTAAACCAAACCCCAATTTTAACTTGAACGTAAGTGTGTCCTGAACTCTAACCCTAACCCTAACCCTAACCCTATGGGCCCATTCACTCTAATGATTCTCCTAGACTATAATGGAGAATGGAAAAAAAATCCAAAATTTTTCCAAATCAAGAGTATACCTTTCAGAGTGAAATGAGAATTTCATCTTATCCAACCCTAAACCAAACCCCAATTTTAACTTGAACGTAAGTGTGTCCTGAACTCTAACCCTAACCCTAACCCTAATCCTATGGGCCCATTCACTCTAATGATTCTCATAGACTATAATGGAGAATGGAAAAACATCCAAAATTTTTCCAAATCAAGACTATACCTATTTGTGTGATATGAAAATTTCATCTTATCCAACCCTAAACCAAACCCCAATTTTAACTTGAACGTAAGTGTGTCCTGAACTCTAACCCTAACCCTAACCCTAACCCTATGGGCCCATTCACTCTAATGATTCTCATAGACTATAATGGAGAATGGAAAAACATCCAAAATTTTTCCAAATCAAGAGTATACCCTTCAGTGTGATATGAGAATTTCATCTTATCCAACCCTAAACCAAACCCCAGTTTTAACTTGAACGTAAGTGTGTCCTGAACTCTAACCCTAACCCTAACCCTAACCCTATGGGCCCATTCACTCTAATGATTCTCATAGACTATAATGGAGAATGGAAAAACATCCAAAATTTTTCCAAATCAAGAGTATACCCTTCAGTGTGATATGAGAATTTCATCTTATCCAACCCTAAACCAAACCCCAATTTTAACTTGAACGTAAGTGTGTCCTGAACTCTAACCCTAACCCCAACCCTAACCCTATGGGCCCATTCACTCTAATGATTCTCCTAGACTATAATGGAGAATGGAAAAACATCCAAAATTTTTCCAAATCTGGAGTATACCTTTCAATGTGATATGAAAATTTCATCTTATCCAACCCTAAACCAAACCCCAATTTTAACTTGAACGTAGTTGTGTCCTGAACTCTACCCCTAACCCTAACCCTATGGGCCCATTCACTCTAATGATTGTCATAGACTATAATGGAGAATGGAAAAGCATCCAAAATTTTTCCAAATCAAGAGTATACCCTTCAGTGTGATATGAGAATTTCATCTTATCCAACCCTAAACCAAACCCCAATTTTAAGTTGAACGTAAGTGTGTCCTGAACTCTAACCCTAACCCTAACCCTATGGGCCCATTCACACTAATGATTCTCATAGACTATAATGGAGAATGGAAAAACATCCAAAATTTTTCCAAATCAAGAGTATACCCTTCAGTGTGATATGAGAATTTCATCTTATCCAACCCTAAACCAAACCCCAATTTTAACTTGAACGTAAGTGTGTCCTGAACTCTAACCCTAACCCTAACCCTATGGGCCCATTCACTCTAATGATTCTCATAGACTATAATGGAGAATGGAAAAACATCCAAAATTTTTCCAAATCAAGACTATACCTATTAGTGTGATATGATAATTTCATCTTATCCAACCCTAAACCAAACCCCAATTTTAACTTGAACGTAAGTGTGTCCTGAACTCTAACCCTAACCCTAACCCTAACCCTATGGGCCCATTCACTCTAATCATTCTCATAGACTATAATGGAGAATGGAAAAACATCCAAAATTTTTCCAAATCAAGAGTATACTCTTCAGTGTGATATGAGAAGTTCATCTTATCCAACCCTAAACCAAACCCCAGTTTTAACTTGAACGTAAGTGTGTCCTGAACTCTAACCCTAACCCTAACCCTAACCCTATGGGCCCATTCACTCTAATGATTCTCATAGACTATAATGGAGAATGGAAAAACATCCAAAATTTTTCCAAATCAAGAGTATACCCTTCAGTGTGATATGAGAATTTCATCTTATCCAACCCTAAACCAAACCCCAATTTTAACTTGAACGTAAGTGTGTCCTGAACTCTAACCCTAACCCCAACCCTAACCCTATGGGCCTATTCACTCTAATGATTCTCCTAGACTATAATGGAGAATGGAAAAACATCCAAAATTTTTCCAAATCTGGAGTATACCTTTCAATGTGATATGAAAATTTCATCTTATCCAACCCTAAACCAAACCCCAATTTTAACTTGAACGTAGTTGTGTCTTGAACTCTAACCCTAACCCTAACCCTATGGGCCCATTCACTCTAATGATTCCCATAGACTATAATGGAGAATGGAAAAACATCCAAAATTTTTCCAAATCAAGAGTATACCCTTCAGTGTGATATGAGAATTTCATCTTATCCAACCCTAAACCAAACCCCAATTTTAAGTTGAACGTAAGTGTGTCCTGAACTCTAACCCTAACCCTAACCCTATGGGCCCATTCACTCTAATGATTCTCATAGACTATAATGGAGAATGGAAAAACATCCAAAATTTTTCCAAATCAAGACTATACCTATTAGTGTGATATGAAAATTTCATCTTATCCAACCCTAAACCAAACCCCAATTTTAACTTGAACGTAAGTGTGTCCTGAACTCTAACCCTAACCCTAACCCTATGGGCCCATTCAATCTAATGATTCTCATAGACTATAATGGAGAATGGAAAAACATCCAAAATTTTTCCAAATCAAGAGTATACCCTTCAGTGTGATATGAGAATTTCATCTTATCCAACCCTAAACCAAACCCCAATTTTAACTTGAACGTAAGTGTGTCCTGAACTCTAACCCTAACCCTAACCCTAACCCTATGGGCCCATTCACTCTAATGATTTTCCTAGACTATAATGGAGAATGGAAAAAAAATCCAAAATTTTTCCAAATCAAGAGTATACCTTTCAGAGTGAAATGAGAATTTCATCTTATCCAACCCTAAACCAAACCCCAATTTTAACTTGAACGTAAGTGTGTCCTGAACTCTAACCCTAACCCTAACCCTAATCCTATGGGCCCATTCACTCTAATGATTCTCATAGACTATAATGGAGAATGGAAAAACATCCAAAATTTTTCCAAATCAAGACTATACCTATTTGTGTGATATGAAAATTTCATCTTATCCAACCCTAAACCAAACCCCAATTTTAACTTGAACGTAAGTGTGTCCTGAACTCTAACCCTAACCCTAACCCTAACCCTATGGGCCCATTCACTCTAATGATTCTCATAGACTATAATGGAGAATGGAAAAACATCCAAAATTTTTCCAAATCAAGACTATACCTATTAGTGTGATATGATAATTTCATCTTATCCAACCCTAAACCAAACCCCAATTTTAACTTGAACGTAAGTGTGTCCTGAACTCTAACCCTAACCCTAACCCTAACCCTATGGGCCCATTCACTCTAATCATTCTCATAGACTATAATGGAGAATGGAAAAACATCCAAAATTTTTCCAAATCAAGAGTATACTCTTCAGTGTGATATGAGAAGTTCATCTTATCCAACCCTAAACCAAACCCCAGTTTTAACTTGAACGTAAGTGTGTCCTGAACTCTAACCCTAACCCTAACCCTAACCCTATGGGCCCATTCACTCTAATGATTCTCATAGACTATAATGGAGAATGGAAAAACATCCAAAATTTTTCCAAATCAAGAGTATACCCTTCAGTGTGATATGAGAATTTCATCTTATCCAACCCTAAACCAAACCCCAATTTTAACTTGAACGTAAGTGTGTCCTGAACTCTAACCCTAACCCCAACCTTAACCCTATGGGCCTATTCACTCTAATGATTCTCCTAGACTATAATGGAGAATGGAAAAACATCCAAAATTTTTCCAAATCTGGAGTATACCTTTCAATGTGATATGAAAATTTCATCTTATCCAACCCTAAACCAAACCCCAATTTTAACTTGAACGTAGTTGTGTCCTGAACTCTAACCCTAACCCTAACCCTATGGGCCCATTCACTCTAATGATTCTCATAGACTATAATGGAGAATGGAAAAACATCCAAAATTTTTCCAAATCAAGAGTATACCCTTCAGTGTGATATGAGAATTTCATCTTATCCAACCCTAAACCAAACCTCAATTTTAAGTTGAACGTAAGTGTGTCCTGAACTCTAACCCTAACCCTAACCCTATGGGCCCATTCACTCTAATGATTCTCATAGACTATAATGGAGAATGGAAAAACATCCAAAATTTTTCCAAATCAAGACTATACCTATTAGTGTGATATGAAAATTTCATCTTATCCAACCCTAAACCAAACCCCAATTTTAACTTGAACGTAAGTGTGTCCTGAACTCTAACCCTAACCCTAACCCTATGGGCCCATTCAATCTAATGATTCTCATAGACTATAATGGAGAATGGAAAAACATCCAAAATTTTTCCAAAGCAAGAGTATACCCTTCAGTGTGATATGAGAATTTCATCTTATCCAACCCTAAACCAAACCCCAATTTTAACTTGAACGTAAGTGTGTCCTGAACTCTAACCCTAACCCCAACCCTAACCCTATGGGCCCATTCACTCTAATGATTCTCCTAGACTATAATGGAGAATGGAAAAACATCCAAAATTTTTCCAAATCTGGAGTATACCTTTCAATGTGATATGAAAATTTCATCTTATCCAACCCTAAACCAAACCCCAATTTTAACTTGAACGTAGTTGTGTCCTGAACTCTACCCCTAACCCTAACCCTATGGGCCCATTCACTCTAATGATTGTCATAGACTATAATGGAGAATGGAAAAACATCCAAAATTTTTCCAAATCAAGAGTATACCCTTCAGTGTGATATGAGAATTTCATCTTATCCAACCCTAAACCAAACCCCAATTTTAAGTTGAACGTAAGTGTGTCCTGAACTCTAACCCTAACCCTAACCCTATGGGCCCATTCACTCTAATGATTCTCATAGACTATAATGGAGAATGGAAAAACATCCAAAATTTTTCCAAATCAAGAGTATACCCTTCAGTGTGATATGAGAATTTCATCTTATCCAACCCTAAACCAAACCCCAATTTTAACTTGAACGTAAGTGTGTCCTGAACTCTAACCCTAACCCTAACCCTATGGGCCCATTCACTCTAATGATTCTCATAGACTATAATGGAGAATGGAAAAACATCCAAAATTTTTCCAAATCAAGACTATACCTATTAGTGTGATATGATAATTTCATCTTATCCAACCCTAAACCAAACCTCAATTTTAACTTGAACGTAAGTGTGTCCTGAACTCTAACCCTAACCCTAACCCTAACCCTATGGGCCCATTCACTCTAATCATTCTCATAGACTATAATGGAGAATGGAAAAACATCCAAAATTTTTCCAAATCAAGAGTATACTCTTCAGTGTGATATGAGAAGTTCATCTTATCCAACCCTAAACCAAACCCCAGTTTTAACTTGAACGTAAGTGTGTCCTGAACTCTAACCCTAACCCTAACCCTAACCCTATGGGCCCATTCACTCTAATGATTCTCATAGACTATAATGGAGAATGGAAAAACATCCAAAATTTTTCCAAATCAAGAGTATACCCTTCAGTGTGATATGAGAATTTCATCTTATCCAACCCTAAACCAAACCCCAATTTTAACTTGAACGTAAGTGTGTCCTGAACTCTAACCCTAACCCCAACCCTAACCCTATGGGCCTATTCACTCTAATGATTCTCCTAGACTATAATGGAGAATGGAAAAACATCCAAAATTTTTCCAAATCTGGAGTATACCTTTCAATGTGATATGAAAATTTCATCTTATCCAACCCTAAACCAAACCCCAATTTTAACTTGAACGTAGTTGTGTCTTGAACTCTAACCCTAACCCTAACCCTATGGGCCCATTCACTATAATGATTCCCATAGACTATAATGGAGAATGGAAAAACATCCAAAATTTTTCCAAATCAAGAGTATACCCTTCAGTGTGATATGAGAATTTCATCTTATCCAACCCTAAACCAAACCCCAATTTTAAGTTGAACGTAAGTGTGTCCTGAACTCTAACCCTAACCCTAACCCTATGGGCCCATTCACTCTAATGATTCTCATAGACTATAATGGAGAATGGAAAAACATCCAAAATTTTTCCAAATCAAGACTATACCTATTAGTGTGATATGAAAATTTCATCTTATCCAACCCTAAACCAAACCCCAATTTTAACTTGAACGTAAGTGTGTCCTGAACTCTAACCCTAACCCTAACCCTATGGGCCCATTCAATCTAATGATTCTCATAGACTATAATGGAGAATGGAAAAACATCCAAAATTTTTCCAAATCAAGAGTATACCCTTCAGTGTGATATGAGAATTTCATCTTATCCAACCCTAAACCAAACCCCAATTTTAACTTGAACGTAAGTGTGTCCTGAACTCTAACCCTAACCCTAACCCTAACCCTATGGGCCCATTCACTCTAATGATTTTCCTAGACTATAATGGAGAATGGAAAAAAAATCCAAAATTTTTCCAAATCAAGAGTATACCTTTCAGAGTGAAATGAGAATTTCATCTTATCCAACCCTAAACCAAACCCCAATTTTAACTTGAACGTAAGTGTGTCCTGAACTCTAACCCTAACCCTAACCCTAATCCTATGGGCCCATTCACTCTAATGATTCTCATAGACTATAATGGAGAATGGAAAAACATCCAAAATTTTTCCAAATCAAGACTATACCTATTTGTGTGATATGAAAATTTCATCTTATCCAACCCTAAACCAAACCCCAATTTTAACTTGAACGTAAGTGTGTCCTGAACTCTAACCCTAACCCTAACCCTAACCCTATGGGCCCATTCACTCTAATGATTCTCATAGACTATAATGGAGAATGGAAAAACATCCAAAATTTTTCCAAATCAAGACTATACCTATTAGTGTGATATGATAATTTCATCTTATCCAACCCTAAACCAAACCCCAATTTTAACTTGAACGTAAGTGTGTCCTGAACTCTAACCCTAACCCTAACCCTAACCCTATGGGCCCATTCACTCTAATCATTCTCATAGACTATAATGGAGAATGGAAAAACATCCAAAATTTTTCCAAATCAAGAGTATACTCTTCAGTGTGATATGAGAAGTTCATCTTATCCAACCCTAAACCAAACCCCAGTTTTAACTTGAACGTAAGTGTGTCCTGAACTCTAACCCTAACCCTAACCCTAACCCTATGGGCCCATTCACTCTAATGATTCTCATAGACTATAATGGAGAATGGAAAAACATCCAAAATTTTTCCAAATCAAGAGTATACCCTTCAGTGTGATATGAGAATTTCATCTTATCCAACCCTAAACCAAACCCCAATTTTAACTTGAACGTAAGTGTGTCCTGAACACTAACCCTAACCCCAACCTTAACCCTATGGGCCTATTCACTCTAATGATTCTCCTAGACTATAATGGAGAATGGAAAAACATCCAAAATTTTTCCAAATCTGGAGTATACCTTTCAATGTGATATGAAAATTTCATCTTATCCAACCCTAAACCAAACCCCAATTTTAACTTGAACGTAGTTGTGTCCTGAACTCTAACCCTAACCCTAACCCTATGGGCCCATTCACTCTAATGATTCTCATAGACTATAATGGAGAATGGAAAAACATCCAAAATTTTTCCAAATCAAGAGTATACCCTTCAGTGTGATATGAGAATTTCATCTTATCCAACCCTAAACCAAACCTCAATTTTAAGTTGAACGTAAGTGTGTCCTGAACTCTAACCCTAACCCTAACCCTATGGGCCCATTCACTCTAATGATTCTCATAGACTATAATGGAGAATGGAAAAACATCCAAAATTTTTCCAAATCAAGACTATACCTATTAGTGTGATATGAAAATTTCATCTTATCCAACCCTAAACCAAACCCCAATTTTAACTTGAACGTAAGTGTGTCCTGAACTCTAACCCTAACCCTAACCCTATGGGCCCATTCAATCTAATGATTCTCATAGACTATAATGGAGAATGGAAAAACATCCAAAATTTTTCCAAATCAAGAGTATACCCTTCAGTGTGATATGAGAATTTCATCTTATCCAACCCTAAACCAAACCCCAATTTTAACTTGAACGTAAGTGTGTCCTGAACTCTAACCCTAACCCTAACCCTAACCCTATGGGCCCATTCACTCTAATGATTCTCCTAGACTATAATGGAGAATGGAAAAAAAATCCAAAATTTTTCCAAATCAAGAGTATACCTTTCAGAGTGAAATGAGAATTTCATCTTATCCAACCCTAAACCAAACCCCAATTTTAACTTGAACGTAAGTGTGTCCTGAACTCTAACCCTAACCCTAACCCTAATCCTATGGGCCCATTCACTCTAATGATTCTCATAGACTATAATGGAGAATGGAAAAACATCCAAAATTTTTCCAAATCAAGACTATACCTATTTGTGTGATATGAAAATTTCATCTTATCCAACCCTAAACCAAACCCCAATTTTAACTTGAACGTAAGTGTGTCCTGAACTCTAACCCTAACCCTAACCCTAACCCTATGGGCCCATTCACTCTAATGATTCTCATAGACTATAATGGAGAATGGAAAAACATCCAAAATTTTTCCAAATCAAGAGTATACCCTTCAGTGTGATATGAGAATTTCATCTTATCCAACCCTAAACCAAACCCCAGTTTTAACTTGAACGTAAGTGTGTCCTGAACTCTAACCCTAACCCTAACCCTAACCCTATGGGCCCATTCACTCTAATGATTCTCATAGACTATAATGGAGAATGGAAAAACATCCAAAATTTTTCCAAATCAAGAGTATACCCTTCAGTGTGATATGAGAATTTCATCTTATCCAACCCTAAACCAAACCCCAATTTTAACTTGAACGTAAGTGTGTCCTGAACTCTAACCCTAACCCCAACCCTAACCCTATGGGCCCATTCACTCTAATGATTCTCCTAGACTATAATGGAGAATGGAAAAACATCCAAAATTTTTCCAAATCTGGAGTATACCTTTCAATGTGATATGAAAATTTCATCTTATCCAACCCTAAACCAAACCCCAATTTTAACTTGAACGTAGTTGTGTCCTGAACTCTACCCCTAACCCTAACCCTATGGGCCCATTCACTCTAATGATTGTCATAGACTATAATGGAGAATGGAAAAGCATCCAAAATTTTTCCAAATCAAGAGTATACCCTTCAGTGTGATATGAGAATTTCATCTTATCCAACCCTAAACCAAACCCCAATTTTAAGTTGAACGTAAGTGTGTCCTGAACTCTAACCCTAACCCTAACCCTATGGGCCCATTCACTCTAATGATTCTCATAGACTATAATGGAGAATGGAAAAACATCCAAAATTTTTCCAAATCAAGAGTATACCCTTCAGTGTGATATGAGAATTTCATCTTATCCAACCCTAAACCAAACCCCAATTTTAACTTGAACGTAAGTGTGTCCTGAACTCTAACCCTAACCCTATGGGCCCATTCACTCTAATGATTCTCATAGACTATAATGGAGAATGGAAAAACATCCAAAATTTTTCCAAATCAAGACTATACCTATTAGTGTGATATGATAATTTCATCTTATCCAACCCTAAACCAAACCCCAATTTTAACTTGAACGTAAGTGTGTCCTGAACTCTAACCCTAACCCTAACCCTAACCCTATGGGCCCATTCACTCTAATCATTCTCATAGACTATAATGGAGAATGGAAAAACATCCAAAATTTTTCCAAATCAAGAGTATACTCTTCAGTGTGATATGAGAAGTTCATCTTATCCAACCCTAAACCAAACCCCAGTTTTAACTTGAACGTAAGTGTGTCCTGAACTCTAACCCTAACCCTAACCCTAACCCTATGGGCCCATTCACTCTAATGATTCTCATAGACTATAATGGAGAATGGAAAAACATCCAAAATTTTTCCAAATCAAGAGTATACCCTTCAGTGTGATATGAGAATTTCATCTTATCCAACCCTAAACCAAACCCCAATTTTAACTTGAACGTAAGTGTGTCCTGAACTCTAACCCTAACCCCAACCCTAACCCTATGGGCCTATTCACTGTAATGATTCTCCTAGACTATAATGGAGAATGGAAAAACATCCAAAATTTTTCCAAATCTGGAGTATACCTTTCAATGTGATATGAAAATTTCATCTTATCCAACCCTAAACCAAACCCCAATTTTAACTTGAACGTAGTTGTGTCTTGAACTCTAACCCTAACCCTAACCCTATGGGCCCATTCACTCTAATGATTCCCATAGACTATAATGGAGAATGGAAAAACATCCAAAATTTTTCCAAATCAAGAGTATACCCTTCAGTGTGATATGAGAATTTCATCTTATCCAACCCTAAACCAAACCCCAATTTTAAGTTGAACGTAAGTGTGTCCTGAACTCTAACCCTAACCCTAACCCTATGGGCCCATTCACTCTAATGATTCTCATAGACTATAATGGAGAATGGAAAAACATCCAAAATTTTTCCAAATCAAGACTATACCTATTAGTGTGATATGAAAATTTCATCTTATCCAACCCTAAACCAAACCCCAATTTTAACTTGAACGTAAGTGTGTCCTGAACTCTAACCCTAACCCTAACCCTATGGGCCCATTCAATCTAATGATTCTCATAGACTATAATGGAGAATGGAAAAACATCCAAAATTTTTCCAAATCAAGAGTATACCCTTCAGTGTGATATGAGAATTTCATCTTATCCAACCCTAAACCAAACCCCAATTTTAAGTTGAACGTAAGTGTGTCCTGAACTCTAACCCTAACCCTAACCCTATGGGCCCATTCACTCTAATGATTCTCATAGACTATAATGGAGAATGGAAAAACATCCAAAATTTTTCCAAATCAAGACTATACCTATTAGTGTGATATGAAAATTTCATCTTATCCAACCCTAAACCAAACCCCAATTTTAACTTGAACGTAAGTGTGTCCTGAACTCTAACCCTAACCCTAACCCTATGGGCCCATTCAATCTAATGATTCTCATAGACTATAATGGAGAATGGAAAAACATCCAAAATTTTTCCAAATCAAGAGTATACCCTTCAGTGTGATATGAGAATTTCATCTTATCCAACCCTAAACCAAACCCCAATTTTAACTTGAACGTAAGTGTGTCCTGAACTCTAACCCTAACCCTAACCCTAACCCTATGGGCCCATTCACTCTAATGATTCTCATAGACTATAATGGAGAATGGAAAAACATCCAAAATTTTTCCAAATCAAGAGTATACCTTTCAGAGTGAAATGAGAATTTCATCTTATCCAACACTAAACCAAACCCCAATTTTAACTTGAACGTAAGTGTGTCCTGAACTCTAACCCTAACCCTAACCGTATGGGTCCATTCACTCTAATGATTCTCATAGACTATAATGGAGAATGGAAAAACATCCAAAATTTTTCCAAATCTGGAGTATACCTTTCAATGTGATATGAAAATTTCATCTTATCCAACCCTAAACCAAACCCCAATTTTAACTTGAACGTAAGTGTGTCCTGAACTCTAACCCTAACCCTAACCCTATGGGCCCATTCACTCTAATGATTCTCATAGACTATAATGGAGAATGGAAAAACATCCAAAATTTTTCCAAATCAAGAGTATACCCTTCAGTGTGATATGAGAATTTCATCTTATCCAACCCTAAACCAAACCCCAATTTTAAGTTGAACGTAAGTGTGTCCTGAACTCTAACCCTAACCCTAACCCTAACCCTATGGGCCCATTCACTCTAATGATTCTCATAGACTATAATGGAGAATTGAAAAACATCCAAAATTTTTCCAAATCAAGACTATACCTATTAGTGTGATATGATAATTTCATCTTATCCAACCCTAAACCAAACCCCAATTTTAACTTGAACGTAAGTGTGTCCTGAACTCTAACCCTAACCCTAACCCTATGGGCCCATGCACTCTAATGATTCTCATAGACTATAATGGAGAATGGAAAAACATCCAAAATTTTTGCAAATCAAGAGTATACCTTTCAGTGTGATATGAGAATTTCATCTTATCCAACCCTAAACCAAACCCCAATTTTAACTTGAACGTAAGTGTGTCCTGAACTCTAACCCTAACCCTAACCCTAACCCTATGGGCCCATTCACTCTAATGATTCTCATAGACTATAATGGAGAATGGAAAAACATCCAAAATTTTTCCAAATCAAGAGTATACCCTTCAGTGTGATATGAGAATTTCATCTTATCCAACCCTAAACCAAACCCCAATTTTAACTTGAACGTAAGTGTGTCCTGAACTCTAACCCTAACCCTATGGGCCCATTCACTCTAATGATTCTCATAGACTATAATGGAGAATGGAAAAACATCCAAAATTTTTCCAAATCAAGACTATACCTATTAGTGTGATATGATAATTTCATCTTATCCAACCCTAAACCAAACCCCAATTTTAACTTGAACGTAAGTGTGTCCTGAACTCTAACCCTAACCCTAACCCTAACCCTATAGGCCCATTCACTCTAATCATTCTCATAGACTATAATGGAGAATGGAAAAACATCCAAAATTTTTCCAAATCAAGAGTATACTCTTCAGTGTGATATGAGAAGTTCATCTTATCCAACCCTAAACCAAACCCCAGTTTTAACTTGAACGTAAGTGTGTCCTGAACTCTAACCCTAACCCTAACCCTAACCCTATGGGCCCATTCACTCTAATGATTCTCATAGACTATAATGGAGAATGGAAAAACATCCAAAATTTTTCCAAATCAAGAGTATACCCTTCAGTGTGATATGAGAATTTCATCTTATCCAACCCTAAACCAAACCCCAATTTTAACTTGAACGTAAGTGTGTCCTGAACTCTAACCCTAACCCCAACCCTAACCCTATGGGCCTATTCACTGTAATGATTCTCCTAGACTATAATGGAGAATGGAAAAACATCCAAAATTTTTCCAAATCTGGAGTATACCTTTCAATGTGATATGAAAATTTCATCTTATCCAACCCTAAACCAAACCCCAATTTTAACTTGAACGTAGTTGTGTCTTGAACTCTAACCCTAACCCTAACCCTATGGGCCCATTCACTCTAATGATTCCCATAGACTATAATGGAGAATGGAAAAACATCCAAAATTTTTCCAAATCAAGAGTATACCCTTCAGTGTGATATGAGAATTTCATCTTATCCAACCCTAAACCAAACCCCAATTTTAAGTTGAACGTAAGTGTGTCCTGAACTCTAACCCTAACCCTAACCCTATGGGCCCATTCACTCTAATGATTCTCATAGACTATAATGGAGAATGGAAAAACATCCAAAATTTTTCCAAATCAAGACTATACCTATTAGTGTGATATGAAAATTTCATCTTATCCAACCCTAAACCAAACCCCAATTTTAACTTGAACGTAAGTGTGTCCTGAACTCTAACCCTAACCCTAACCCTATGGGCCCATTCAATCTAATGATTCTCATAGACTATAATGGAGAATGGAAAAACATCCAAAATTTTTCCAAATCAAGAGTATACCCTTCAGTGTGATATGAGAATTTCATCTTATCCAACCCTAAACCAAACCCCAATTTTAAGTTGAACGTAAGTGTGTCCTGAACTCTAACCCTAACCCTAACCCTATGGGCCCATTCACTCTAATGATTCTCATAGACTATAATGGAGAATGGAAAAACATCCAAAATTTTTCCAAATCAAGACTATACCTATTAGTGTGATATGAAAATTTCATCTTATCCAACCCTAAACCAAACCCCAATTTTAACTTGAACGTAAGTGTGTCCTGAACTCTAACCCTAACCCTAACCCTATGGGCCCATTCAATCTAATGATTCTCATAGACTATAATGGAGAATGGAAAAACATCCAAAATTTTTCCAAATCAAGAGTATACCCTTCAGTGTGATATGAGAATTTCATCTTATCCAACCCTAAACCAAACCCCAATTTTAACTTGAACGTAAGTGTGTCCTGAACTCTAACCCTAACCCTAACCCTAACCCTATGGGCCCATTCACTCTAATGATTCTCATAGACTATAATGGAGAATGGAAAAACATCCAAAATTTTTCCAAATCAAGAGTATACCTTTCAGAGTGAAATGAGAATTTCATCTTATCCAACACTAAACCAAACCCCAATTTTAACTTGAACGTAAGTGTGTCCTGAACTCTAACCCTAACCCTAACCGTATGGGTCCATTCACTCTAATGATTCTCATAGACTATAATGGAGAATGGAAAAACATCCAAAATTTTTCCAAATCTGGAGTATACCTTTCAATGTGATATGAAAATTTCATCTTATCCAACCCTAAACCAAACCCCAATTTTAACTTGAACGTAAGTGTGTCCTGAACTCTAACCCTAACCCTAACCCTATGGGCCCATTCACTCTAATGATTCTCATAGACTATAATGGAGAATGGAAAAACATCCAAAATTTTTCCAAATCAAGAGTATACCCTTCAGTGTGATATGAGAATTTCATCTTATCCAACCCTAAACCAAACCCCAATTTTAAGTTGAACGTAAGTGTGTCCTGAACTCTAACCCTAACCCTAACCCTAACCCTATGGGCCCATTCACTCTTATGATTCTCATAGACTATAATGGAGAATTGAAAAACATCCAAAATTTTTCCACATCAAGACTATACCTATTAGTGTGATATGATAATTTCATCTTATCCAACCCTAAACCAAACCCCAATTTTAACTTGAACGTAAGTGTGTCCTGAACTCTAACCCTAACCCTAACCCTATGGGCCCATGCACTCTAATGATTCTCATAGACTATAATGGAGAATGGAAAAACATCCAAAATTTTTGCAAATCAAGAGTATACCTTTCAGTGTGATATGAGAATTTCATCTTATCCAACCCTAAACCAAACCCCAATTTTAACTTGAACGTAAGTGTGTCCTGAACTCTAACCCTAACCCTAACCCTAACCCTATGGGCCCATTCACTCTAATGATTCTCATAGACTATAATGGAGAATGGAAAAACATCCAAAATTTTTCCAAATCAAGAGTATACCCTTCAGTGTGATATGAGAATTTCATCTTATCCAACCCTAAACCAAACCCCAGTTTTAACTTGAACGTAAGTGTGTCCTGAACTCTAACCCTAACCCTAACCCTAACCCTATGGGCCCATTCACTCTAATGATTCTCATAGACTATAATGGAGAATGGAAAAACATCCAAAATTTTTCCAAATCAAGACTATACCTATTAGTGTGATATGATAATTTCATCTTATCCAACCCTAAACCAAACCCCAATTTTAACTTGAACGTAAGTGTGTCCTGAACTCTAACCCTAACCCTAACCCTATGGGCCCATTCACTCTAATGATTCTCATAGACTATAATGGAGAATGGAAAAACATCCAAAATTTTTCCAAATCAAGAGTATACCCTTCAGTGTGATATGAGAATTTCATCTTATCCAACCCTAAACCAAACCCCAATTTTAACTTGAACGTAAGTGTGTCCTGAACTCTAACCCTAACCCTAACCCTAACCCTATGGGCCCATTCACTCTAATCATTCTCATAGACTATAATGGAGAATGGAAAAACATCCAAAATTTTTCCAAATCAAGAGTATACTCTTCAGTGTGATATGAGAATTTCATCTTATCCAACCCTAAACCAAACCCCAGTTTTAACTTGAACGTAAGTGTGTCCCGAACTCTAACCCTAACCCTAACCCTAACCCTATGGGCCCATTCACTCTAATGATTCTCATAGACTATAATGGAGAATGGAAAAACATCCAAAATTTTTCCAAATCAAGAGTATACCCTTCAGTGTGATATGAGAATTTCATCTTATCCAACCCTAAACCAAACCCCAATTTTAATTTGAACGTAAGTGTGTCCTGAACTCTAACCCTAACCCCAACCCTAACCCTATGGGCCCATTCACTCTAATGATTCTCCTAGACTATAATGGAGAATGGAAAAACATCCAAAATTTTTCCAAATCTGGAGTATACCTTTCAATGTGATATGAAAATTTCATCTTATCCAACCCTAAACCAAACCCCAATTTTAACTTGAACGTAGTTGTGTCCTAAACTCTAACCCTAACCCTAACCCTATGGGCCCATTCACTCTAATGATTCTCATAGACTATAATGGAGAATGGAAAAACATCCAAAATTTTTCCAAATCAAGAGTATACCCTTCAGTGTGATATGAGAATTTCATCTTATCCAACCCTAAACCAAACCCCAATTTTAACTTGAACGTAAGTGTGTCCTGAACTCTAACCCTAACCCTAACCCTAACCCTATGGGCCCATTCACTCTAATCATTCTCATAGACTATAATGGAGAATGGAAAAACATCCAAAATTTTTCCAAATCAAGAGTATACTCTTCAGTGTGATATGAGAAGTTCATCTTATCCAACCCTAAACCAAACCCCAATTTTAACTTGAACGTAAGTGTGTCCTGAACTCTAACCCTAACCCTAACCCTATGGGCCCATTCAATCTAATGATTCTCATAGACTATAATGGAGAATGGAAAAACATCCAAAATTTTTCCAAATCAAGAGTATACCCTTCAGTGTGATATGAGAATTTCATCTTATCCAACCCTAAACCAAACCCCAATTTTAAGTTGAACGTAAGTGTGTCCTGAACTCTAACCCTAACCCTAACCCTATGGGCCCATTCACTCTAATGATTCTCATAGACTATAATGGAGAATGGAAAAACATCCAAAATTTTTCCAAATCAAGACTATACCTATTAGTGTGATATGAAAATTTCATCTTATCCAACCCTAAACCAAACCCCAATTTTAACTTGAACGTAAGTGTGTCCTGAACTCTAACCCTAACCCTAACCCTATGGGCCCATTCAATCTAATGATTCTCATAGACTATAATGGAGAATGGAAAAACATCCAAAATTTTTCCAAATCAAGAGTATACCCTTCAGTGTGATATGAGAATTTCATCTTATCCAACCCTAAACCAAACCCCAATTTTAACTTGAACGTAAGTGTGTCCTGAACTCTAACCCTAACCCTAACCCTAACCCTATGGGCCCATTCACTCTAATGATTCTCATAGACTATAATGGAGAATGGAAAAACATCCAAAATTTTTCCAAATCAAGAGTATACCTTTCAGAGTGAAATGAGAATTTCATCTTATCCAACACTAAACCAAACCCCAATTTTAACTTGAACGTAAGTGTGTCCTGAACTCTAACCCTAACCCTAACCGTATGGGTCCATTCACTCTAATGATTCTCATAGACTATAATGGAGAATGGAAAAACATCCAAAATTTTTCCAAATCTGGAGTATACCTTTCAATGTGATATGAAAATTTCATCTTATCCAACCCTAAACCAAACCCCAATTTTAACTTGAACGTAAGTGTGTCCTGAACTCTAACCCTAACCCTAACCCTATGGGCCCATTCACTCTAATGATTCTCATAGACTATAATGGAGAATGGAAAAACATCCAAAATTTTTCCAAATCAAGAGTATACCCTTCAGTGTGATATGAGAATTTCATCTTATCCAACCCTAAACCAAACCCCAATTTTAAGTTGAACGTAAGTGTGTCCTGAACTCTAACCCTAACCCTAACCCTAACCCTATGGGCCCATTCACTCTTATGATTCTCATAGACTATAATGGAGAATTGAAAAACATCCAAAATTTTTCCACATCAAGACTATACCTATTAGTGTGATATGATAATTTCATCTTATCCAACCCTAAACCAAACCCCAATTTTAACTTGAACGTAAGTGTGTCCTGAACTCTAACCCTAACCCTAACCCTATGGGCCCATGCACTCTAATGATTCTCATAGACTATAATGGAGAATGGAAAAACATCCAAAATTTTTGCAAATCAAGAGTATACCTTTCAGTGTGATATGAGAATTTCATCTTATCCAACCCTAAACCAAACCCCAATTTTAACTTGAACGTAAGTGTGTCCTGAACTCTAACCCTAACCCTAACCCTAACCCTATGGGCCCATTCACTCTAATGATTCTCATAGACTATAATGGAGAATGGAAAAACATCCAAAATTTTTCCAAATCAAGAGTATACCCTTCAGTGTGATATGAGAATTTCATCTTATCCAACCCTAAACCAAACCCCAGTTTTAACTTGAACGTAAGTGTGTCCTGAACTCTAACCCTAACCCTAACCCTAACCCTATGGGCCCATTCACTCTAATGATTCTCATAGACTATAATGGAGAATGGAAAAACATCCAAAATTTTTCCAAATCAAGACTATACCTATTAGTGTGATATGATAATTTCATCTTATCCAACCCTAAACCAAACCCCAATTTTAACTTGAACGTAAGTGTGTCCTGAACTCTAACCCTAACCCTAACCCTATGGGCCCATTCACTCTAATGATTCTCATAGACTATAATGGAGAATGGAAAAACATCCAAAATTTTTCCAAATCAAGAGTATACCCTTCAGTGTGATATGAGAATTTCATCTTATCCAACCCTAAACCAAACCCCAATTTTAACTTGAACGTAAGTGTGTCCTGAACTCTAACCCTAACCCTAACCCTAACCCTATGGGCCCATTCACTCTAATCATTCTCATAGACTATAATGGAGAATGGAAAAACATCCAAAATTTTTCCAAATCAAGAGTATACTCTTCAGTGTGATATGAGAATTTCATCTTATCCAACCCTAAACCAAACCCCAGTTTTAACTTGAACGTAAGTGTGTCCCGAACTCTAACCCTAACCCTAACCCTAACCCTATGGGCCCATTCACTCTAATGATTCTCATAGACTATAATGGAGAATGGAAAAACATCCAAAATTTTTCCAAATCAAGAGTATACCCTTCAGTGTGATATGAGAATTTCATCTTATCCAACCCTAAACCAAACCCCAATTTTAATTTGAACGTAAGTGTGTCCTGAACTCTAACCCTAACCCCAACCCTAACCCTATGGGCCCATTCACTCTAATGATTCTCCTAGACTATAATGGAGAATGGAAAAACATCCAAAATTTTTCCAAATCTGGAGTATACCTTTCAATGTGATATGAAAATTTCATCTTATCCAACCCTAAACCAAACCCCAATTTTAACTTGAACGTAGTTGTGTCCTAAACTCTAACCCTAACCCTAACCCTATGGGCCCATTCACTCTAATGATTCTCATAGACTATAATGGAGAATGGAAAAACATCCAAAATTTTTCCAAATCAAGAGTATACCCTTCAGTGTGATATGAGAATTTCATCTTATCCAACCCTAAACCAAACCCCAATTTTAACTTGAACGTAAGTGTGTCCTGAACTCTAACCCTAACCCTAACCCTAACCCTATGGGCCCATTCACTCTAATCATTCTCATAGACTATAATGGAGAATGGAAAAACATCCAAAATTTTTCCAAATCAAGAGTATACTCTTCAGTGTGATATGAGAAGTTCATCTTATCCAACCCTAAACCAAACCCCAATTTTAACTTGAACGTAAGTGTGTCCTGAACTCTAACCCTAACCCTAACCCTATGGGCCCATTCAATCTAATGATTCTCATAGACTATAATGGAGAATGGAAAAACATCCAAAATTTTTCCAAATCAAGAGTATACCCTTCAGTGTGATATGAGAATTTCATCTTATCCAACCCTAAACCAAACCCCAATTTTAAGTTGAACGTAAGTGTGTCCTGAACTCTAACCCTAACCCTAACCCTATGGGCCCATTCACTCTAATGATTCTCATAGACTATAATGGAGAATGGAAAAACATCCAAAATTTTTCCAAATCAAGACTATACCTATTAGTGTGATATGAAAATTTCATCTTATCCAACCCTAAACCAAACCCCAATTTTAACTTGAACGTAAGTGTGTCCTGAACTCTAACCCTAACCCTAACCCTATGGGCCCATTCAATCTAATGATTCTCATAGACTATAATGGAGAATGGAAAAACATCCAAAATTTTTCCAAATCAAGAGTATACCCTTCAGTGTGATATGAGAATTTCATCTTATCCAACCCTAAACCAAACCCCAATTTTAACTTGAACGTAAGTGTGTCCTGAACTCTAACCCTAACCCTAACCCTAACCCTATGGGCCCATTCACTCTAATGATTCTCATAGACTATAATGGAGAATGGAAAAACATCCAAAATTTTTCCAAATCAAGAGTATACCTTTCAGAGTGAAATGAGAATTTCATCTTATCCAACACTAAACCAAACCCCAATTTTAACTTGAACGTAAGTGTGTCCTGAACTCTAACCCTAACCCTAACCGTATGGGTCCATTCACTCTAATGATTCTCATAGACTATAATGGAGAATGGAAAAACATCCAAAATTTTTCCAAATCTGGAGTATACCTTTCAATGTGATATGAAAATTTCATCTTATCCAACCCTAAACCAAACCCCAATTTTAACTTGAACGTAAGTGTGTCCTGAACTCTAACCCTAACCCTAACCCTATGGGCCCATTCACTCTAATGATTCTCATAGACTATAATGGAGAATGGAAAAACATCCAAAATTTTTCCAAATCAAGAGTATACCCTTCAGTGTGATATGAGAATTTCATCTTATCCAACCCTAAACCAAACCCCAATTTTAAGTTGAACGTAAGTGTGTCCTGAACTCTAACCCTAACCCTAACCCTAACCCTATGGGCCCATTCACTCTTATGATTCTCATAGACTATAATGGAGAATTGAAAAACATCCAAAATTTTTCCACATCAAGACTATACCTATTAGTGTGATATGATAATTTCATCTTATCCAACCCTAAACCAAACCCCAATTTTAACTTGAACGTAAGTGTGTCCTGAACTCTAACCCTAACCCTAACCCTATGGGCCCATGCACTCTAATGATTCTCATAGACTATAATGGAGAATGGAAAAACATCCAAAATTTTTGCAAATCAAGAGTATACCTTTCAGTGTGATATGAGAATTTCATCTTATCCAACCCTAAACCAAACCCCAATTTTAACTTGAACGTAAGTGTGTCCTGAACTCTAACCCTAACCCTAACCCTAACCCTATGGGCCCATTCACTCTAATGATTCTCATAGACTATAATGGAGAATGGAAAAACATCCAAAATTTTTCCAAATCAAGAGTATACCCTTCAGTGTGATATGAGAATTTCATCTTATCCAACCCTAAACCAAACCCCAGTTTTAACTTGAACGTAAGTGTGTCCTGAACTCTAACCCTAACCCTAACCCTAACCCTATGGGCCCATTCACTCTAATGATTCTCATAGACTATAATGGAGAATGGAAAAACATCCAAAATTTTTCCAAATCAAGACTATACCTATTAGTGTGATATGATAATTTCATCTTATCCAACCCTAAACCAAACCCCAATTTTAACTTGAACGTAAGTGTGTCCTGAACTCTAACCCTAACCCTAACCCTATGGGCCCATTCACTCTAATGATTCTCATAGACTATAATGGAGAATGGAAAAACATCCAAAATTTTTCCAAATCAAGAGTATACCCTTCAGTGTGATATGAGAATTTCATCTTATCCAACCCTAAACCAAACCCCAATTTTAACTTGAACGTAAGTGTGTCCTGAACTCTAACCCTAACCCTAACCCTAACCCTATGGGCCCATTCACTCTAATCATTCTCATAGACTATAATGGAGAATGGAAAAACATCCAAAATTTTTCCAAATCAAGAGTATACTCTTCAGTGTGATATGAGAATTTCATCTTATCCAACCCTAAACCAAACCCCAGTTTTAACTTGAACGTAAGTGTGTCCCGAACTCTAACCCTAACCCTAACCCTAACCCTATGGGCCCATTCACTCTAATGATTCTCATAGACTATAATGGAGAATGGAAAAACATCCAAAATTTTTCCAAATCAAGAGTATACCCTTCAGTGTGATATGAGAATTTCATCTTATCCAACCCTAAACCAAACCCCAATTTTAATTTGAACGTAAGTGTGTCCTGAACTCTAACCCTAACCCCAACCCTAACCCTATGGGCCCATTCACTCTAATGATTCTCCTAGACTATAATGGAGAATGGAAAAACATCCAAAATTTTTCCAAATCTGGAGTATACCTTTCAATGTGATATGAAAATTTCATCTTATCCAACCCTAAACCAAACCCCAATTTTAACTTGAACGTAGTTGTGTCCTAAACTCTAACCCTAACCCTAACCCTATGGGCCCATTCACTCTAATGATTCTCATAGACTATAATGGAGAATGGAAAAACATCCAAAATTTTTCCAAATCAAGAGTATACCCTTCAGTGTGATATGAGAATTTCATCTTATCCAACCCTAAACCAAACCCCAATTTTAACTTGAACGTAAGTGTGTCCTGAACTCTAACCCTAACCCTAACCCTAACCCTATGGGCCCATTCACTCTAATCATTCTCATAGACTATAATGGAGAATGGAAAAACATCCAAAATTTTTCCAAATCAAGAGTATACTCTTCAGTGTGATATGAGAAGTTCATCTTATCCAACCCTAAACCAAACCCCAGTTTTAACTTGAACGTAAGTGTGTCCTGAACTCTAACCCTAACCCTAACCCTAACCCTATGGGCCCATTCACTCTAATGATTCTCATAGACTATAATGGAGAATGGAAAAACATCCAAAATTTTCCCAAATCAAGAGTATACCCTTCAGTGTGATATGAGAATTTCATCTTATCCAACCCTAAACCAAACCCCAATTTTAACTTGAACGTAAGTGTGTCCTGAACTCTAACCCTAACCCCAACCCTAACCCTATGGGCCTATTCACTCTAATGATTCTCCTAGACTATAATGGAGAATGGAAAAACATCCAAAATTTTTCCAAATCTGGAGTATACCTTTCAATGTGATATGAAAATTTCATCTTATCCAACCCTAAACCAAACCCCAATTTTAACTTGAACGTAGTTGTGTCCTGAACTCTAACCCTAACCCTAACCCTATGGGCCCATTCACTCTAATGATTCTCATAGACTATAATGGAGAATGGAAAAACATCCAAAATTTTTCCAAATCAAGAGTATACCCTTCAGTGTGATATGAGAATTTCATCTTATCCAACCCTAAACCAAACCCCAATTTTAAGTTGAACGTAAGTGTGTCCTGAACTCTAACCCTAACCCTAACCCTATGGGCCCATTCACTCTAATGATTCTCATAGACTATAATGGAGAATGGAAAAACATCCAAAATTTTTCCAAATCAAGACTATACCTATTAGTGTGATATGAAAATTTCATCTTATCCAACCCTAAACCAAACCCCAATTTTAACTTGAACGTAAGTGTGTCCTGAACTCTAACCCTAACCCTAACCCTATGGGCCCATTCAATCTAATGATTCTCATAGACTATAATGGAGAATGGAAAAACATCCAAAATTTTTCCAAATCAAGAGTATACCCTTCAGTGTGATATGAGAATTTCATCTTATCCAACCCTAAACCAAACCCCAATTTTAACTTGAACGTAAGTGTGTCCTGAACTCTAACCCTAACCCTAACCCTAACCCTATGGGCCCATTCACTCTAATGATTCTCATAGACTATAATGGAGAATGGAAAAACATCCAAAATTTTTCCAAATCAAGAGTATACCTTTCAGAGTGAAATGAGAATTTCATCTTATCCAACACTAAACCAAACCCCAATTTTAACTTGAACGTAAGTGTGTCCTGAACTCTAACCCTAACCCTAACCGTATGGGTCCATTCACTCTAATGATTCTCATAGACTATAATGGAGAATGGAAAAACATCCAAAATTTTTCCAAATCTGGAGTATACCTTTCAATGTGATATGAAAATTTCATCTTATCCAACCCTAAACCAAACCCCAATTTTAACTTGAACGTAAGTGTGTCCTGAACTCTAACCCTAACCCTAACCCTATGGGCCCATTCACTCTAATGATTCTCATAGACTATAATGGAGAATGGAAAAACATCCAAAATTTTTCCAAATCAAGAGTATACCCTTCAGTGTGATATGAGAATTTCATCTTATCCAACCCTAAACCAAACCCCAATTTTAAGTTGAACGTAAGTGTGTCCTGAACTCTAACCCTAACCCTAACCCTAACCCTATGGGCCCATTCACTCTAATGATTCTCATAGACTATAATGGAGAATTGAAAAACATCCAAAATTTTTCCAAATCAAGACTATACCTATTAGTGTGATATGATAATTTCATCTTATCCAACCCTAAACCAAACCCCAGTTTTAACTTGAACGTAAGTGTGTCCTGAACTCTAACCCTAACCCTAACCCTATGGGCCCATGCACTCTAATGATTCTCATAGACTATAATGGAGAATGGAAAAACATCCAAAATTTTTCCAAATCAAGAGTATACCCTTCAGTGTGATATGAGAATTTCATCTTATCCAACCCTAAACCAAACCCCAATTTTAACTTGAACGTAAGTGTGTCCTGAACTCTAACCCTAACCCTAACCCTAACCCTATGGGCCCATTCACTCTAATGATTCTCATAGACTATAATGGAGAATGGAAAAACATCCAAAATTTTTCCAAATCAAGACTATACCTATTAGTGTGATATGATAATTTCATCTTATCCAACCCTAAACCAAACCCCAATTTTAACTTGAACGTAAGTGTGTCCTGAACTCTAACCCTAACCCTAACCCTAACCCTATGGGCCCATTCACTCTAATCATTCTCATAGACTATAATGGAGAATGGAAAAACATCCAAAATTTTTCCAAATCAAGAGTATACTCTTCAGTGTGATATGAGAAGTTCATCTTATCCAACCCTAAACCAAACCCCAGTTTTAACTTGAACGTAAGTGTGTCCTGAACTCTAACCCTAACCCTAACCCTAACCCTATGGGCCCATTCACTCTAATGATTCTCATAGACTATAATGGAGAATGGAAAAACATCCAAAATTTTTCCAAATCAAGAGTATACCCTTCAGTGTGATATGAGAATTTCATCTTATCCAACCCTAAACCAAACCCCAATTTTAACTTGAACGTAAGTGTGTCCTGAACTCTAACCCTAACCCCAACCCTAACCCTATGGGCCTATTCACTGTAATGATTCTCCTAGACTATAATGGAGAATGGAAAAACATCCAAAATTTTTCCAAATCTGGAGTATACCTTTCAATGTGATATGAAAATTTCATCTTATCCAACCCTAAACCAAACCCCAATTTTAACTTGAACGTAGTTGTGTCTTGAACTCTAACCCTAACCCTAACCCTATGGGCCCATTCACTCTAATGATTCCCATAGACTATAATGGAGAATGGAAAAACATCCAAAATTTTTCCAAATCAAGAGTATACCCTTCAGTGTGATATGAGAATTTCATCTTATCCAACCCTAAACCAAACCCCAATTTTAAGTTGAACGTAAGTGTGTCCTGAACTCTAACCCTAACCCTAACCCTATGGGCCCATTCACTCTAATGATTCTCATAGACTATAATGGAGAATGGAAAAACATCCAAAATTTTTCCAAATCAAGACTATACCTATTAGTGTGATATGAAAATTTCATCTTATCCAACCCTAAACCAAACCCCAATTTTAACTTGAACGTAAGTGTGTCCTGAACTCTAACCCTAACCCTAACCCTATGGGCCCATTCAATCTAATGATTCTCATAGACTATAATGGAGAATGGAAAAACATCCAAAATTTTTCCAAATCAAGAGTATACCCTTCAGTGTGATATGAGAATTTCATCTTATCCAACCCTAAACCAAACCCCAATTTTAAGTTGAACGTAAGTGTGTCCTGAACTCTAACCCTAACCCTAACCCTATGGGCCCATTCACTCTAATGATTCTCATAGACTATAATGGAGAATGGAAAAACATCCAAAATTTTTCCAAATCAAGACTATACCTATTAGTGTGATATGAAAATTTCATCTTATCCAACCCTAAACCAAACCCCAATTTTAACTTGAACGTAAGTGTGTCCTGAACTCTAACCCTAACCCTAACCCTATGGGCCCATTCAATCTAATGATTCTCATAGACTATAATGGAGAATGGAAAAACATCCAAAATTTTTCCAAATCAAGAGTATACCCTTCAGTGTGATATGAGAATTTCATCTTATCCAACCCTAAACCAAACCCCAATTTTAACTTGAACGTAAGTGTGTCCTGAACTCTAACCCTAACCCTAACCCTAACCCTATGGGCCCATTCACTCTAATGATTCTCATAGACTATAATGGAGAATGGAAAAACATCCAAAATTTTTCCAAATCAAGAGTATACCTTTCAGAGTGAAATGAGAATTTCATCTTATCCAACACTAAACCAAACCCCAATTTTAACTTGAACGTAAGTGTGTCCTGAACTCTAACCCTAACCCTAACCGTATGGGTCCATTCACTCTAATGATTCTCATAGACTATAATGGAGAATGGAAAAACATCCAAAATTTTTCCAAATCTGGAGTATACCTTTCAATGTGATATGAAAATTTCATCTTATCCAACCCTAAACCAAACCCCAATTTTAACTTGAACGTAAGTGTGTCCTGAACTCTAACCCTAACCCTAACCCTATGGGCCCATTCACTCTAATGATTCTCATAGACTATAATGGAGAATGGAAAAACATCCAAAATTTTTCCAAATCAAGAGTATACCCTTCAGTGTGATATGAGAATTTCATCTTATCCAACCCTAAACCAAACCCCAATTTTAAGTTGAACGTAAGTGTGTCCTGAACTCTAACCCTAACCCTAACCCTAACCCTATGGGCCCATTCACTCTAATGATTCTCATAGACTATAATGGAGAATTGAAAAACATCCAAAATTTTTCCACATCAAGACTATACCTATTAGTGTGATATGATAATTTCATCTTATCCAACCCTAAACCAAACCCCAATTTTAACTTGAACGTAAGTGTGTCCTGAACTCTAACCCTAACCCTAACCCTATGGGCCCATGCACTCTAATGATTCTCATAGACTATAATGGAGAATGGAAAAACATCCAAAATTTTTGCAAATCAAGAGTATACCTTTCAGTGTGATATGAGAATTTCATCTTATCCAACCCTAAACCAAACCCCAATTTTAACTTGAACGTAAGTGTGTCCTGAACTCTAACCCTAACCCTAACCCTAACCCTATGGGCCCATTCACTCTAATGATTCTCATAGACTATAATGGAGAATGGAAAAACATCCAAAATTTTTCCAAATCAAGAGTATACCCTTCAGTGTGATATGAGAATTTCATCTTATCCAACCCTAAACCAAACCCCAGTTTTAACTTGAACGTAAGTGTGTCCTGAACTCTAACCCTAACCCTAACCCTAACCCTATGGGCCCATTCACTCTAATGATTCTCATAGACTATAATGGAGAATGGAAAAACATCCAAAATTTTTCCAAATCAAGACTATACCTATTAGTGTGATATGATAATTTCATCTTATCCAACCCTAAACCAAACCCCAATTTTAACTTGAACGTAAGTGTGTCCTGAACTCTAACCCTAACCCTAACCCTATGGGCCCATTCACTCTAATGATTCTCATAGACTATAATGGAGAATGGAAAAACATCCAAAATTTTTCCAAATCAAGAGTATACCCTTCAGTGTGATATGAGAATTTCATCTTATCCAACCCTAAACCAAACCCCAATTTTAACTTGAACGTAAGTGTGTCCTGAACTCTAACCCTAACCCTAACCCTAACCCTATGGGCCCATTCACTCTAATCATTCTCATAGACTATAATGGAGAATGGAAAAACATCCAAAATTTTTCCAAATCAAGAGTATACTCTTCAGTGTGATATGAGAATTTCATCTTATCCAACCCTAAACCAAACCCCAGTTTTAACTTGAACGTAAGTGTGTCCCGAACTCTAACCCTAACCCTAACCCTAACCCTATGGGCCCATTCACTCTAATGATTCTCATAGACTATAATGGAGAATGGAAAAACATCCAAAATTTTTCCAAATCAAGAGTATACCCTTCAGTGTGATATGAGAATTTCATCTTATCCAACCCTAAACCAAACCCCAATTTTAATTTGAACGTAAGTGTGTCCTGAACTCTAACCCTAACCCCAACCCTAACCCTATGGGCCCATTCACTCTAATGATTCTCCTAGACTATAATGGAGAATGGAAAAACATCCAAAATTTTTCCAAATCTGGAGTATACCTTTCAATGTGATATGAAAATTTCATCTTATCCAACCCTAAACCAAACCCCAATTTTAACTTGAACGTAGTTGTGTCCTAAACTCTAACCCTAACCCTAACCCTATGGGCCCATTCACTCTAATGATTCTCATAGACTATAATGGAGAATGGAAAAACATCCAAAATTTTTCCAAATCAAGAGTATACCCTTCAGTGTGATATGAGAATTTCATCTTATCCAACCCTAAACCAAACCCCAATTTTAACTTGAACGTAAGTGTGTCCTGAACTCTAACCCTAACCCTAACCCTAACCCTATGGGCCCATTCACTCTAATCATTCTCATAGACTATAATGGAGAATGGAAAAACATCCAAAATTTTTCCAAATCAAGAGTATACTCTTCAGTGTGATATGAGAAGTTCATCTTATCCAACCCTAAACCAAACCCCAGTTTTAACTTGAACGTAAGTGTGTCCTGAACTCTAACCCTAACCCTAACCCTAACCCTATGGGCCCATTCACTCTAATGATTCTCATAGACTATAATGGAGAATGGAAAAACATCCAAAATTTTCCCAAATCAAGAGTATACCCTTCAGTGTGATATGAGAATTTCATCTTATCCAACCCTAAACCAAACCCCAATTTTAACTTGAACGTAAGTGTGTCCTGAACTCTAACCCTAACCCCAACCCTAACCCTATGGGCCTATTCACTCTAATGATTCTCCTAGACTATAATGGAGAATGGAAAAACATCCAAAATTTTTCCAAATCTGGAGTATACCTTTCAATGTGATATGAAAATTTCATCTTATCCAACCCTAAACCAAACCCCAATTTTAACTTGAACGTAGTTGTGTCCTGAACTCTAACCCTAACCCTAACCCTATGGGCCCATTCACTCTAATGATTCTCATAGACTATAATGGAGAATGGAAAAACATCCAAAATTTTTCCAAATCAAGAGTATACCCTTCAGTGTGATATGAGAATTTCATCTTATCCAACCCTAAACCAAACCCCAATTTTAAGTTGAACGTAAGTGTGTCCTGAACTCTAACCCTAACCCTAACCCTATGGGCCCATTCACTCTAATGATTCTCATAGACTATAATGGAGAATGGAAAAACATCCAAAATTTTTCCAAATCAAGACTATACCTATTAGTGTGATATGAAAATTTCATCTTATCCAACCCTAAACCAAACCCCAATTTTAACTTGAACGTAAGTGTGTCCTGAACTCTAACCCTAACCCTAACCCTATGGGCCCATTCAATCTAATGATTCTCATAGACTATAATGGAGAATGGAAAAACATCCAAAATTTTTCCAAATCAAGAGTATACCCTTCAGTGTGATATGAGAATTTCATCTTATCCAACCCTAAACCAAACCCCAATTTTAACTTGAACGTAAGTGTGTCCTGAACTCTAACCCTAACCCTAACCCTAACCCTATGGGCCCATTCACTCTAATGATTCTCATAGACTATAATGGAGAATGGAAAAACATCCAAAATTTTTCCAAATCAAGAGTATACCTTTCAGAGTGAAATGAGAATTTCATCTTATCCAACACTAAACCAAACCCCAATTTTAACTTGAACGTAAGTGTGTCCTGAACTCTAACCCTAACCCTAACCGTATGGGTCCATTCACTCTAATGATTCTCATAGACTATAATGGAGAATGGAAAAACATCCAAAATTTTTCCAAATCTGGAGTATACCTTTCAATGTGATATGAAAATTTCATCTTATCCAACCCTAAACCAAACCCCAATTTTAACTTGAACGTAAGTGTGTCCTGAACTCTAACCCTAACCCTAACCCTATGGGCCCATTCACTCTAATGATTCTCATAGACTATAATGGAGAATGGAAAAACATCCAAAATTTTTCCAAATCAAGAGTATACCCTTCAGTGTGATATGAGAATTTCATCTTATCCAACCCTAAACCAAACCCCAATTTTAAGTTGAACGTAAGTGTGTCCTGAACTCTAACCCTAACCCTAACCCTAACCCTATGGGCCCATTCACTCTAATGATTCTCATAGACTATAATGGAGAATTGAAAAACATCCAAAATTTTTCCAAATCAAGACTATACCTATTAGTGTGATATGATAATTTCATCTTATCCAACCCTAAACCAAACCCCAGTTTTAACTTGAACGTAAGTGTGTCCTGAACTCTAACCCTAACCCTAACCCTATGGGCCCATGCACTCTAATGATTCTCATAGACTATAATGGAGAATGGAAAAACATCCAAAATTTTTCCAAATCAAGAGTATACCCTTCAGTGTGATATGAGAATTTCATCTTATCCAACCCTAAACCAAACCCCAATTTTAACTTGAACGTAAGTGTGTCCTGAACTCTAACCCTAACCCCAACCTTAACCCTATGGGCCTATTCACTCTAATGATTCTCCTAGACTATAATGGAGAATGGAAAAACATCCAAAATTTTTCCAAATCTGGAGTATACCTTTCAATGTGATATGAAAATTTCATCTTATCCAACCCTAAACCAAACCCCAATTTTAACTTGAACGTAGTTGTGTCCTGAACTCTAACCCTAACCCTAACCCTATGGGCCCATTCACTCTAATGATTCTCATAGACTATAATGGAGAATGGAAAAACATCCAAAATTTTTCCAAATCAAGAGTATACCCTTCAGTGTGATATGAGAATTTCATCTTATCCAACCCTAAACCAAACCTCAATTTTAAGTTGAACGTAAGTGTGTCCTGAACTCTAACCCTAACCCTAACCCTATGGGCCCATTCACTCTAATGATTCTCATAGACTATAATGGAGAATGGAAAAACATCCAAAATTTTTCCAAATCAAGAGTATACCCTTCAGTGTGATATGAGAATTTCATCTTATCCAACCCTAAACCAAACCCCAATTTTAACTTGAACGTAAGTGTGTCCTGAACTCTAACCCTAACCCCAACCCTAACCCTATGGGCCTATTCACTCTAATGATTCTCCTAGACTATAATGGAGAATGGAAAAACATCCAAAATTTTTCCAAATCTGGAGTATACCTTTCAATGTGATATGAAAATTTCATCTTATCCAACCCTAAACCAAACCCCAATTTTAACTTGAACGTAGTTGTGTCCTGAACTCTAACCCTAACCCTAACCGTATGGGCCCATTCACTCTAATGATTCTCATAGACTATAATGGAGAATGGAAAAACATCCAAAATTTTTCCAAATCAAGAGTATACCCTTCAGTGTGATATGAGAATTTCATCTTATCCAACCCTAAACCAAACCCCAATTTTAAGTTGAACGTAAGTGTGTCCTGAACTCTAACCCTAACCCTAACCCTATGGGCCCATTCACTCTAATGATTCTCATAGACTATAATGGAGAATGGAAAAACATCCAAAATTTTTCCAAATCAAGACTATACCTATTAGTGTGATATGAAAATTTCATCTTATCCAACCCTAAACCAAACCCCAATTTTAACTTGAACGTAAGTGTGTCCTGAACTCTAACCCTAACCCTAACCCTATGGGCCCATTCAATCTAATGATTCTCATAGACTATAATGGAGAATGGAAAAACATCCAAAATTTTTCCAAATCAAGAGTATACCCTTCAGTGTGATATGAGAATTTCATCTTATCCAACCCTAAACCAAACCCCAATTTTAACTTGAACGTAAGTGTGTCCTGAACTCTAACCCTAACCCTAACCCTAACCCTATGGGCCCATTCACTCTAATGATTCTCATAGACTATAATGGAGAATGGAAAAACATCCAAAATTTTTCCAAATCAAGAGTATACCTTTCAGAGTGAAATGAGAATTTCATCTTATCCAACACTAAACCAAACCCCAATTTTAACTTGAACGTAAGTGTGTCCTGAACTCTAACCCTAACCCTAACCGTATGGGTCCATTCACTCTAATGATTCTCATAGACTATAATGGAGAATGGAAAAACATCCAAAATTTTTCCAAATCTGGAGTATACCTTTCAATGTGATATGAAAATTTCATCTTATCCAACCCTAAACCAAACCCCAATTTTAACTTGAACGTAAGTGTGTCCTGAACTCTAACCCTAACCCTAACCCTAACCCTATGGGCCCATTCACTCTAATGATTCTCATAGACTATAATGGAGAATGGAAAAACATCCAAAATTTTTCCAAATCAAGACTATACCTATTAGTGTGATATGATAATTTCATCTTATCCAACCCTAAACCAAACCCCAGTTTTAACTTGAACGTAAGTGTGTCCTGAACTCTAACCCTAACCCTAACCCTATGGGCCCATGCACTCTAATGATTCTCATAGACTATAATGGAGAATGGAAAAACATCCAAAATTTTTGCAAATCAAGAGTATACCTTTCAGTGTGATATGAGAATTTCATCTTATCCAACCCTAAACCAAACCCCAATTTTAACTTGAACGTAAGTGTGTCCTGAACTCTAACCCTAACCCTAACCCTAACCCTATGGGCCCATTCACTCTAATGATTCTCATAGACTATAATGGAGAATGGAAAAACATCCAAAATTTTTCCAAATCAAGACTATACCTATTAGTGTGATATGAAAATTTCATCTTATCCAACCTTAAACCAAACCCCAATTTTAACTTGAACGTAAGTGTGTCCTGAACTCTAACCCTAACCCTAACCCTATGGGCCCATTCACTCTAATGATTCTCATAGACTATAATGGAGAATGGAAAAACATCCAAAATTTTTCCAAATCAAGAGTATACCCTTCAGTGTGATATGAGAATTTCATCTTATCCAACCCTAAACCAAACCCCAATTTTAACTTGAACGTAAGTGTGTCCTGAACTCTAACCCTAACCCTAACCCTAACCCTATGGGCCCATTCACTCTAATCATTCTCATAGACTATAATGGAGAATGGAAAAACATCCAAAATTTTTCCAAATCAAGAGTATACTCTTCAGTGTGATATGAGAATTTCATCTTATCCAACCCTAAACCAAACCCCAGTTTTAACTTGAACGTAAGTGTGTCCCGAACTCTAACCCTAACCCTAACCCTAACCCTATGGGCCCATTCACTCTAATGATTCTCATAGACTATAATGGAGAATGGAAAAACATCCAAAATTTTTCCAAATCAAGAGTATACCCTTCAGTGTGATATGAGAATTTCATCTTATCCAACCCTAAACCAAACCCCAATTTTAATTTGAACGTAAGTGTGTCCTGAACTCTAACCCTAACCCCAACCCTAACCCTATGGGCCCATTCACTCTAATGATTCTCCTAGACTATAATGGAGAATGGAAAAACATCCAAAATTTTTCCAAATCTGGAGTATACCTTTCAATGTGATATGAAAATTTCATCTTATCCAACCCTAAACCAAACCCCAATTTTAACTTGAACGTAGTTGTGTCCTAAACTCTAACCCTAACCCTAACCCTATGGGCCCATTCACTCTAATGATTCTCATAGACTATAATGGAGAATGGAAAAACATCCAAAATTTTTCCAAATCAAGAGTATACCCTTCAGTGTGATATGAGAATTTCATCTTATCCAACCCTAAACCAAACCCCAATTTTAACTTGAACGTAAGTGTGTCCTGAACTCTAACCCTAACCCTAACCCTATGGGCCCATTCACTCTAATGATTCTCATAGACTATAATGGAGAATGGAAAAACATCCAAAATTTTTCCAAATCAAGACTATACCTATTAGTGTGATATGATAATTTCATCTTATCCAACCCTAAACCAAACCCCAATTTTAACTTGAACGTAAGTGTGTCCTGAACTCTAACCCTAACCCTAACCCTATGGGCCCATTCACTCTAATCATTCTCATAGACTATAATGGAGAATGGAAAAACATCCAAAATTTTTCCAAATCAAGAGTATACTCTTCAGTGTGATATGAGAAGTTCATCTTATCCAACCCTAAACCAAACCCCAGTTTTAACTTGAACGTAAGTGTGTCCTGAACTCTAACCCTAACCCTAACCCTAACCCTATGGGCCCATTCACTCTAATGATTCTCATAGACTATAATGGAGAATGGAAAAACATCCAAAATTTTTCCAAATCAAGAGTATACCCTTCAGTGTGATATGAGAATTTCATCTTATCCAACCCTAAACCAAACCCCAATTTTAATTTGAACGTAAGTGTGTCCTGAACTCTAACCCTAACCCCAACCCTAACCCTATGGGCCCATTCACTCTAATGATTCTCCTAGACTATAATGGAGAATGGAAAAACATCCAAAATTTTTCCAAATCTGGAGTATACCTTCCAATGTGATATGAAAATTTCATCTTATCCAACCCTAAACCAAACCCCAATTTTAACTTGAACGTAGTTGTGTCCTGAACTCTAACCCTAACCCTAACCCTAACCCTATGGGCCCATTCACTCTAATGATTCTCCTAGACTATAATGGAGAATGGAAAAACATCCAAAATTTTTCCAAATCTGGAGTATACCTTCCAATGTGATATGAAAATTTCATCTTATCCAACCCTAAACCAAACCCCAATTTTAACTTGAACGTAGTTGTGTCCTGAACTCTAACCCTAACCCTAACCCTATGGGCCCATTCACTCTAATGATTCTCATAGACTATAATGGAGAATGGAAAAACATCCAAAATTTTTCCAAATCAAGAGTATACCCTTCATTGTGATATGAGAATTTCATCTTATCCAACCCTAAACCAAACCCCAATTTTAAGTTGAACGTAAGTGTGTCCTGAACTCTAACCCTAACCCTAACCCTATGGGCCCATTCACTCTAATGATTCTCATAGACTATAATGGAGAATGGAAAAACATCCAAAATTTTTCCAAATCAATACTATACCTATTAGTGTGATATGAAAATTTCATCTTATCCAACCTTAAACCAAACCCCAATTTTAACTTGAACGTAAGTGTGTCCTGAACTCTAACCCTAACCCTAACCCTATGGGCCCATTCAATCTAATGATTCTCATAGACTATAATGGAGAATGGAAAAACATCCAAAATTTTTCCAAATCAAGAGTATACCCTTCAGTGTGATATCAGAATTTCATCTTATCCAACCCTAAACCAAACCCCAATTTTAACTTGAACGTAAGTGTGTCCTGAACTCTAACCCTAACCCTAACCCTAACCCTATGGGCCCATTCACTCTAATGATTCTCCTAGACTATAATGGAGAATGGAAAAACATCCAAAATTTTTCCAAATCAAGAGTATACCTTTCAGAGTGAAATGAGAATTTCATCTTATCCAACACTAAACCAAACCCCAATTTTAACTTGAACGTAAGTGTGTCCTGAACTCTAACCCTAACCCTAACCCTAACCCTATGGGCCCATTCACTCTAATGATTCACATAGACTATAATGGAGAATGGAAAAACATCCAAAATTTTTCCAAATCAAGAGTATACCCTTCAGTGTGATATGAGAATTTCATCTTATCCAACCCTAAACCAAACCCCAGTTTTAACTTGAACGTAAGTGTGTCCTGAACTCTAACCCTAACCCTAACCCTAACCCTATGGGCCCATTCACTCTAATGATTCTCATAGACTATAATGGAGAATGGAAAAACATCCAAAATTTTTCCAAATCAAGAGTATACCCTTCAGTGTGATATGAGAATTTCATCTTATCCAACCCTAAACCAAACCCCAATTTTAACTTGAACGTAAGTGTGTCCTGAACTCTAACCCTAACCCCAACCCTAACCCTATGGGCCCATTCACTCTAATGATTCTCCTAGACTATAATGGAGAATGGAATAACATCCAAAATTTTTCCAAATCTGGAGTATACCTTTCAATGTGATATGAAAATTTCATCTTATCCAACCCTAAACCAAACCCCAATTTTAACTTGAACGTAGTTGTGTCCTGAACTCTACCCCTAACCCTAACCCTATGGGCCCATTCACTCTAATGATTGTCATAGACTATAATGGAGAATGGAAAAGCATCCAAAATTTTTCCAAATCAAGAGTATACCCTTCAGTGTGATATGAGAATTTCATCTTATCCAACCCTAAACCAAACCCCAATTTTAAGTTGAACGTAAGTGTGTCCTGAACTCTAACCCTAACCCTAACCCTATGGGCCCATTCACTCTAATGATTCTCATAGACTATAATGGAGAATGGAAAAACATCCAAAATTTTTCCAAATCAAGAGTATACCCTTCAGTGTGATATGAGAATTTCATCTTATCCAACCCTAAACCAAACCCCAATTTTAATTTGAACGTAAGTGTGTCCTGAACTCTAACCCTAACCCCAACCCTAACCCTATGGGCCCATTCACTCTAATGATTCTCCTAGACTATAATGGAGAATGGAAAACATCCAAGATTTTTCCAAATCTGGAGTATACCTTCCAATGTGATATGAAAATTTCATCTTATCCAACCCTAAACCAAACCCCAATTTTAACTTGAACGTAGTTGTGTCCTGAACTCTAACCCTAACCCTAACCCTATGGGCCCATTCACTCTAATGATTCTCATAGACTATAATGGAGAATGGAAAAACATCCAAAATTTTTCCAAATCAAGAGTATACCCTTCAGTGTGATATGAGAATTTCATCTTATCCAACCCTAAACCAAACCCCAATTTTAAGTTGAACGTAAGTGTGTCCTGAACTCTAACCCTAACCCTAACCCTATGGGCCCATTCACTCTAATGATTCTCATAGACTATAATGGAGAATGGAAAAACATCCAAAATTTTTCCAAATCAAGACTATACCTATTAGTGTGATATGAAAATTTCACCTTATCCAACCTTAAACCAAACCCCAATTTTAACTTGAACGTAAGTGTGTCCTGAACTCTAACCCTAACCCTAACCCTATGGGCCCATTCAATCTAATGATTCTCATAGACTATAATGGAGAATGGAAAAACATCCAAAATTTTTCCAAATCAAGAGTATACCCTTCAGTGTGATATGAGAATTTCATCTTATCCAACCCTAAACCAAACCCCAATTTTAACTTGAACGTAAGTGTGTCCTGAACTCTAACCCTAACCCTAACCCTAACCCTATGGGCCCATTCACTCTAATGATTCTCATAGACTATAATGGAGAATGGAAAAACATCCAAAATTTTTCCAAATCAAGACTATACCTATTAGTGTGATATGATAATTTCATCTTATCCAACCCTAAACCAAACCCCAATTTTAACTTGAACGTAAGTGTGTCCTGAACTCTAACCCTAACCCTAACCCTAACCCTATGGGCCCATTCACTCTAATCATTCTCATAGACTATTTTTTTTTTTTTCTTCTCGGCTTGGCTTCGCGAACGAAGATTTAAGAAGGGTGCAATAGTCCACGTTTGCTGCAGGCTCGCTGGTGGCTGACAAGACCAATGTGGGACAGGCAGGTCCGGCCACAGCGGCTGCAGGGAAAAGTCTGATTTAGGGTTGGCCCTGTAGCAGTGCGATTCTTCCTCAATCTCCTTTTGTCCTCAAGACCAGCTATGCGTGCGTTCTCAAAGGAAGAGACAGCCTGGTGGATGGTGTGCCTCCATGCTTTGCGATCTGAGGCTAGGTCAGACCACTGGTGATGGTTGATGTGACAGGTGCTAAGGGATTTCTTCAAGGAGTCCTTGTACCTCTTCTTTGGTGCCCCTCTATTTCGATGGCCGGTGGAGAGTTCGCCATACAGGGCAATCTTGGGAAGGCGGTGGTTTTCCATCCTAGAAATATGCCCTGCCCAGCGCAGCTGCGTCTTCAACAGCAGTGCCTCGATGCTGGTAACCTCTGCCCGCTTGAGGACTTCAGTGTTGGTCACAAAGTCACTCCAGTGGATGTTGAGGATGGTGCGAAGGCAGCGCTGATGAAAGCGCTCAAGGAGTCGCAGGTGATGACGGTATAAAACCCACGATTCGGAGCCATAGATGAGGGTTGTCATCACAACCGCTTTGTAAACATTGATCTTTGTGCCTTTTTTCAGATGCTTGTTGCTCCACACTCTTTTGTGCAGTCGGCCAAATGCACGGTTTGCCTTTGCCAGCCTGTTGTCAATCTCCTTGTCGATCTTGGCATCTGAGGAGATGATGCACCCCAGGTAGCTGAACTCCTGGACTGTCTTCAGAACTGATTCACCCACAGTGATGCAGGGAGGGTGATAATCTTCCTGGGGTGCAGGCTGGTGGAGAACTTCTGTCTTCTTCAGACTAACTTCTAGGCCGAATAGCTTGGCAGCCTCTGCAAAGCAGGACGTCATATGCTGCAGAGCTGATACCGAGTGGGAGACGAGTGCAGCATCATCAGCAAACAGTAGCTCTCGGATGAGTTTTTCCATTGTCTTGGAGTGTGCCTTTAGTCGCCTCAGGTTGAACAGGCTGCCATCGGTGCGATAGCGGATGTAGACACCATCGTCATCATCTAGATCTACTGCGGCTCTTTGAAGCATCATGCTAAAGAAGATCGTAAAGAGAGTTGGCGCGAGAACGCAGCCTTGCTTTACACCTGTGCCTATTGGGAAGGGCTCCGAGAGGTCGTTGCAGTGTCTGACTTGGCCTCGCTGGTCTTCGTGTAGCTGGATGATCATGCTGAGGAACCTTGGGGGACATCCTAAACGTTCCAAGATTTGCCAAAGGCCTTTCCTGCTAACGGTATCGAAAGCTTTGGTAAGGTCGACAAAAGTCACATACAGAGCCTTGTTCTGTTCCCTGCATTTCTCTTGGAGCTGCCTGAGAACAAATACCATGTCGGTGGTGCTCCTGTTAGCTCTGAAGCCGCACTGGCTCTCTGGGAGGAGTTCTTCTGCAATGGTGGGCACCAGTCTGTTCAGGAGTATTCTGGCAAGGATTTTGCCTGCGATGGAGAGCAGGGTTATCCCCCGGTAGTTGGAGCAGTCTGACTTTTCCCCTTTGTTCTTGTATAGGGTGATGATGATTGCATCGCGAAAGTCCTGTGGTAATTTGCCTTGTTCCCAGCAGGTGACAAGTACTTTGTGAAGTGAGCTATGTAGTACTGTGCCCCCATGCTTCCAGATCTCTGGTGGAATTCCATCAACTCCTGCTGCCTTGCCACTTTTCAGTTGCTTGATGGCTTTAACAGTCTCTTCTAGGGTGGGGATCTCATCCAACTCTGTTTTCACCGGTTGAAGTGGGGTGAGGTGGATTGCTGAATCTTGAACTACGCGGTTGGCACTGAAGAGAACCTGAAAATACTCCGACCACCGGTTCAATATGGATGCCTTGTCTGTGAGGAGCACTTGGCCGTCTGCACTATGCAAGGGACTCTGAGCCTGATATGATGGACCATATACTGCCTTCAGGGCTTCGTAGAACCCTCTTAAATCACCAGTGTCTGCACACAGCTGGGTTCTCTCTGCAAGCTTGGTCCACCACTCGTTCTGAATGTCTCGAAGCTTGCGCTGGAGGTTGCTACATGCAGCGCGAAAGGTTGCTTTTTTCCCAGGACAGGAGGGCTGAGCAAGATGTGCTTGGTAGGCAGATCTCTTTTTTGCCAGTAATTCTTGGATCTCTTGATTGTTCTCATCAAACCAGTCCTTGTTCTTCCTTGTGGAGAACCCGAGGACTTCTTCAGAGATCTGCAGGACGGTAGTTTTTAGGTGTTCCCAGAGTGCTTCTGCAGAAGGGTCTGTGGGGCAACTGAGGTCCTCAATTCTTGACTGGAGTTTTGCCTGGAAGGCAGCTTTAACTTCGGCTGACTGGAGGCTGCCAACCTGAAACTTCCTCCGAGGGATACCTCCTCTCCTGGGTGTGGGTTTAAAGTGAAGACAGAGATTGCAGCGTACAAGACGATGATCCGTATGACATTCTGCGCTGGGCATTACTCGGGTGTGTAAGACATCTCGAAGGTCTCTCTGGCGCACCAGAATGTAGTCGATAAGGTGCCAGTGCTTGGACCGTGGGTGCATCCAGGTTGTCTTCAGACTGTTCTTCTGCTGGAAGATAGTGTTGGTGATGGTGAGCTGGTGCTCCATGCAGAATTCTAGCAGGAGGCGCCCGTTGTCATTGCAGTTGCCAATGCCGTGTTTGCCAAGTACTCCTTTCCAGGCTTCCGAGTCTTTACCTACTCTGGCATTGAAGTCGCCAAGGATGATCACCTTGTCCTCTGTAGGGGTCTTCCGTACAAGGTTGCGTAGATCAGCATAGAACTTGTTCTTTTCTGCAGGATCTGCTTGAAGGGTTGGGGCATACACACTGAAGAGTGTTGCATGCTGCTTGTTTTGAAGTGGGAGGCGCATGGACATGATGCGATCTGAGTGACCTGTTGGAAGGTTTTCGAGTTTGGAGGCAATGGAGTTCCTGACCATGAAGCCAACGCCAGAAAGGCGGCTCTCAGCCTTTGACTTACCCGACCAGTAGAGGGTATAGCCAGCACCGTGTTCTTGAAGACTACCTTCCTCAGGGAAACGGACCTCACTGAGAGCTGCTATGTCGATATTCAACCTGAGAAGTTCGTGGGCAACTAGAGCAGAGCGTCGTTCAGGGCGACCACTGCCTACTGTGTCAAGCATGGTTCTGATGTTCCAACATGCAAGCTTTAGTCTTTGCACACTTTGTGAGGCAGGTGCATGCCTTTTCTTTGTTGTTATTTTTCGACCGCAAGTAAGGATGCCCGTTGACCGCGGCTAGCCAACTGGGGTGGGGGAGACGAGCTTTGTTTAGGCCACCTTTTCTAGGCCCCTCTCCGTGTGGAGCAAGCAGTGCTGTCCCTAGATAAGGCTGCTTGGTCGTTCAGGGTGCTGCCGAAAGATGCTTTCGTCTCCGGGTTAGCATCAGGCGACCAATATCCTGAACCGCCTACATGCAGGATCGGGACTGCGGCTTCCAGTGGCACCTTCCACCTGCCGTTTCGCCCCTTGCCTATCGCTGCAGGACTTGATGCGTTGTGGGTTGTGTGTGTGGATATGCCCTTCAGGCCTGCGCAGAGGAATTTTTTAGGTGAAGCGCAGTGTGCGCGGTACTGGCTCCACCCTTTCACCTGGGGGTCATCTGCCATGGCCCAGTAAGCCGGGACGCCGGCAGTGAGTCCTCCAGGTGGTAGGTGTTACATTAACGAGCTCTATCTGCCCGGGTTTGATGTTAGAGTTTTCCTTCTCTTAGGCTGACGAGGTTGGTGGGCCCAGCCTGCCCATCCGGTTATACCGCCGGACACTTCGGTCGCACCATGACGTAGACTATAATGGAGAATGGAAAAACATCCAAAATTTTTCCAAATCAAGAGTATACTCTTCAGTGTGATATGAGAAGTTCATCTTATCCAACCCTAAACCAAACCCCAGTTTTAACTTGAACGTAAGTGTGTCCTGAACTCTAACCCTAACCCTAACCCTAACCCTATGGGCCCATTCACTCTAATGATTCTCCTAGACTATAATGGAGAATGGAAAAACATCCAAAATTTTTCCAAATCAAGACTATACCTATTAGTGTGATATGAAAATTTCATCTTATCCAACCCTAAACCAAATCCCAATTTTAACTTGAACGTAAGTGTGTCCTGAACTCTAACCCTAACCCTAACCCTATGGGCCCATTCACTCTAATGATTCTCATAGACTATAATGGAGAATGGAAAAACATCCAAAATTTTTCCAAATCAAGAGTATACCCTTCAGTGTGATATGAGAATTTCATCTTATCCAACCCTAAACCAAACCCCAATTTTAAGTTGAACGTAAGTGTGTCCTGAACTCTAACCCTAACCCTAACCCTAACCCTATGGGCCCATTCACTCTAATGATTCTCATAGACTATAATGGAGAATTGAAAAACATCCAAAATTTTTCCAAATCAAGACTATACCTATTAGTGTGATATGATAATTTCATCTTATCCAACCCTAAACCAAACCCCAATTTTAACTTGAACGTAAGTGTGTCCTGAACTCTAACCCTAACCCTAACCCTATGGGCCCATGCACTCTAATGATTCTCATAGACTATAATGGAGAATGGAAAAACATCCAAAATTTTTGCAAATCAAGAGTATACCTTTCAGTGTGATATGAGAATTTCATCTTATCCAACCCTAAACCAAACCCCAATTTTAACTTGAACGTAAGTGTGTCCTGAACTCTAACCCTAACCCTAACCCTAACCCTATGGGCCCATTCACTCTAATGATTCTCATAGACTATAATGGAGAATGGAAAAACATCCAAAATTTTTCCAAATCAAGAGTATACCCTTCAGTGTGATATGAGAATTTCATCTTATCCAACCCTAAACCAAACCCCAGTTTTAACTTGAACGTAAGTGTGTCCTGAACTCTAACCCTAACCCTAACCCTAACCCTATGGGCCCATTCACTCTAATGATTCTCATAGACTATAATGGAGAATGGAAAAACATCCAAAATTTTTCCAAATCAAGACTATACCTATTAGTGTGATATGATAATTTCATCTTATCCAACCCTAAACCAAACCCCAATTTTAACTTGAACGTAAGTGTGTCCTGAACTCTAACCCTAACCCTAACCCTATGGGCCCATTCACTCTAATGATTCTCATAGACTATAATGGAGAATGGAAAAACATCCAAAATTTTTCCAAATCAACAGTATACCCTTCAGTGTGATATGAGAATTTCATCTTATCCAACCCTAAACCAAACCCCAATTTTAACTTGAACGTAAGTGTGTCCTGAACTCTAACCCTAACCCTAACCCTAACCCTATGGGCCCATTCACTCTAATCATTCTCATAGACTATAATGGAGAATGGAAAAACATCCAAAATTTTTCCAAATCAAGAGTATACTCTTCAGTGTGATATGAGAATTTCATCTTATCCAACCCTAAACCAAACCCCAGTTTTAACTTGAACGTAAGTGTGTCCCGAACTCTAACCCTAACCCTAACCCTAACCCTATGGGCCCATTCACTCTAATGATTCTCATAGACTATAATGGAGAATGGAAAAACATCCAAAATTTTTCCAAATCAAGAGTATACCCTTCAGTGTGATATGAGAATTTCATCTTATCCAACCCTAAACCAAACCCCAATTTTAATTTGAACGTAAGTGTGTCCTGAACTCTAACCCTAACCCCAACCCTAACCCTATGGGCCCATTCACTCTAATGATTCTCCTAGACTATAATGGAGAATGGAAAAACATCCAAAATTTTTCCAAATCTGGAGTATACCTTTCAATGTGATATGAAAATTTCATCTTATCCAACCCTAAACCAAACCCCAATTTTAACTTGAACGTAGTTGTGTCCTAAACTCTAACCCTAACCCTAACCCTATGGGCCCATTCACTCTAATGATTCTCATAGACTATAATGGAGAATGGAAAAACATCCAAAATTTTTCCAAATCAAGAGTATACCCATCAGTGTGATATGAGAATTTCATCTTATCCAACCCTAAACCAAACCCCAATTTTAACTTGAACGTAAGTGTGTCCTGAACTCTAACCCTAACCCTAACCCTATCGGCCCATTCACTCTAATGATTCTCATAGACTATAATGGAGAATGGAAAAACATCCAAAATTTTTCCAAATCAAGACTATACCTATTAGTGTGATATGATAATTTCATCTTATCCAACCCTAAACCAAACCCCAATTTTAACTTGAACGTAAGTGTGTCCTGAACTCTAACCCTAACCCTAACCCTATGGGCCCATTCACTCTAATGATTCTCATAGACTATAATGGAGAATGGAAAAACATCCAAAATTTTTCCAAATCAAGAGTATACTCTTCAGTGTGATATGAGAAGTTCATATTATCCAACCCTAAACCAAACCCCAGTTTTAACTTGAACGTAAGTGTGTCCTGAACTCTAACCCTAACCCTAACCCTAACCCTATGGGCCCATTCACTCTAATGATTCTCATAGACTATAATGGAGAATGGAAAAACATCCAAAATTTTTCCAAATCAAGAGTATACCCTTCAGTGTGATATGAGAATTTCATCTTATCCAACCCTAAACCAAACCCCAATTTTAATTTGAACGTAAGTGTGTCCTGAACTCTAACCCTAACCCCAACCCTAACCCTATGGGCCCATTCACTCTAATGATTCTCCTAGACTATAATGGAGAATGGAAAAACATCCAAAATTTTTCCAAATCTGGAGTATACCTTCCAATGTGATATGAAAATTTCATCTTATCCAACCCTAAACCAAACCCCAATTTTAACTTGAACGTAGTTGTGTCCTGAACTCTAACCCTAACCCTAACCCTATGGGCCCATTCACTCTAATGATTCTCATAGACTATAATGGAGAATGGAAAAACATCCAAAATTTTTCCAAATCAAGAGTATACCCTTCAGTGTGATATGAGAATTTCATCTTATCCAACCCTAAACCAAACCCCAATTTTAAGTTGAACGTAAGTGTGTCCTGAACTCTAACCCTAACCCTAACCCTATGGGCCCATTCACTCTAATGATTCTCATAGACTATAATGGAGAATGGAAAAACATCCAAAATTTTTCCAAATCAAGAGTATACCCATCAGTGTGATATGAGAATTTCATCTTATCCAACCCTAAACCAAACCCCAATTTTAACTTGAACGTAAGTGTGTCCTGAACTCTAACCCTAACCCTAACCCTATCGGCCCATTCACTCTAATGATTCTCATAGACTATAATGGAGAATGGAAAAACATCCAAAATTTTTCCAAATCAAGACTATACCTATTATTGTGATATGATAATTTCATCTTATCCAACCCTAAACCAAACCCCAATTTTAACTTGAACGTAAGTGTGTCCTGAACTCTAACCCTAACCCTAACCCTATGGGCCCATTCACTCTAATCATTCTCATAGACTATAATGGAGAATGGAAAAATATCCAAAATTTTTCCAAATCAAGAGTATACTCTTCAGTGTGATATGAGAAGTTCATATTATCCAACCCTAAACCAAACCCCAGTTTTAACTTGAACGTAAGTGTGTCCTGAACTCTAACCCTAACCCTAACCCTAACCCTATGGGCCCATTCACTCTAATGATTCTCATAGACTATAATGGAGAATGGAAAAACATCCAAAATTTTTCCAAATCAAGAGTATACCCTTCAGTGTGATATGAGAATTTCATCTTATCCAACCCTAAACCAAACCCCAATTTTAATTTGAACGTAAGTGTGTCCTGAACTCTAACCCTAACCCCAACCCTAACCCTATGGGCCCATTCACTCTAATGATTCTCCTAGACTATAATGGAGAATGGAAAAACATCCAAAATTTTTCCAAATCTGGAGTATACCTTCCAATGTGATATGAAAATTTCATCTTATCCAACCCTAAACCAAACCCCAATTTTAACTTGAACGTAGTTGTGTCCTGAACTCTAACCCTAACCCTAACCCTATGGGCCCATTCACTCTAATGATTCTCATAGACTATAATGGAGAATGGAAAAACATCCAAAATTTTTCCAAATCAAGAGTATACCCTTCAGTGTGATATGAGAATTTCATCTTATCCAACCCTAAACCAAACCCCAATTTTAAGTTGAACGTAAGTGTGTCCTGAACTCTAACCCTAACCCTAACCCTATGGGCCCATTCACTCTAATGATTCTCATAGACTATAATGGAGAATGGAAAAACATCCAAAATTTTTCCAAATCAAGACTATACCTATTAGTGTGATATGAAAATTTCATCTTATCCAACCTTAAACCAAACCCCAATTTTAACTTGAACGTAAGTGTGTCCTGAACTCTAACCCTAACCCTAACCCTATTGGCCCATTCAATCTAATGATTCTCATAGACTATAATGGAGAATGGAAAAACATCCAAAATTTTTCCAAATCAAGAGTATACCCTTCAGTGTGATATGAGAATTTCATCTTATCCAACCCTAAACCAAACCCCAATTTTAACTTGAACGTAAGTGTGTCCTGAACTCTAACCCTAACCCTAACCCTAACCCTATGGGCCCATTCACTCTAATGATTCTCCTAGACTATAATGGAGAATGGAAAAACATCCAAAATTTTTCCAAATCAAGAGTATACCTTTCAGAGTGAAATGAGAATTTCATCTTATCCAACACTAAACCAAACCCCAATTTTAACTTGAACGTAAGTGTGTCCTGAACTCTAACCCTAACCCTAACCCTAACCCTATGGGCCCATTCACTCTAATGATTCACATAGACTATAATGGAGAATGGAAAAACATCCAAAATTTTTCCAAATCAAGAGTATACCCTTCAGTGTGATATGAGAATTTCATCTTATCCAACCCTAAACCAAACCCCAGTTTTAACTTGAACGTAAGTGTGTCCTGAACTCTAACCCTAACCCTAACCCTAACCCTATGGGCCCATTCACTCTAATGATTCTCATAGACTATAATGGAGAATGGAAAAACATCCAAAAATTTTCCAAATCAAGAGTATACCCTTCAGTGTGATATGAGAATTTCATCTTATCCAACCCTAAACCAAACCCCAATTTTAACTTGAACGTAAGTGTGTCCTGAACTCTAACCCTAACCCCAACCCTAACCCTATGGGCCCATTCACTCTAATGATTCTCCTAGACTATAATGGAGAATGGAAAAACATCCAAAATTTTTCCAAATCTGGAGTATACCTTTCAATGTGATATGAAAATTTCATCTTATCCAACCCTAAACCAAACCCCAATTTTAACTTGAACGTAGTTGTGTCCTGAACTCTACCCCTAACCCTAACCCTATGGGCCCATTCACTCTAATCATTCTCATAGACTATAATGGAGAATGGAAAAGCATCCAAAATTTTTCCAAATCAAGAGTATACCCTTCAGTGTGATATGAGAATTTCATCTTATCCAACCCTAAACCAAACCCCAATTTTAAGTTGAACGTAAGTGTGTCCTGAACTCTAACCCTAACCCTAACCCTATGGGCCCATTCACTCTAATGATTCTCATAGACTATAATGGAGAATGGAAAAACATCCAAAATTTTTCCAAATCAAGAGTATACCCTTCAGTGTGATATGAGAATTTCATCTTATCCAACCCTAAACCAAACCCCAATTTTAATTTGAACGTAAGTGTGTCCTGAACTCTAACCCTAACCCCAACCCTAACCCTATGGGCCCATTCACTCTAATGATTCTCCTAGACTATAATGGAGAATGGAAAAACATCCAAAATTTTTCCAAATCTGGAGTATACCTTTCAATGTGATATGAAAATTTCATCTTATCCAACCCTAAACCAAACCCCAATTTTAACTTGAACGTAGTTGTGTCCTGAACTCTAACCCTAACCCTAACCCTATGGGCCCATTCACTCTAATGATTCTCATAGACTATAATGGAGAATGGAAAAACATCCAAAATTTTTCCAAATCAAGAGTATACCCTTCAGTGTGATATGAGAATTTCATCTTATCCAACCCTAAACCAAACCCCAATTTTAAGTTGAACGTAAGTGTGTCCTGAACTCTAACCCTAACCCTAACCCTATGGGCCCATTCACTCTAATGATTCTCATAGACTATAATGGAGAATGGAAAAACATCCAAAATTTTTCCAAATCAAGACTATACCTATTAGTGTGATATGAAAATTTCATCTTATCCAACCTTAAACCAAACCCCAATTTTAACTTGAACGTAAGTGTGTCCTGAACTCTAACCCTAACCCTAACCCTATGGGCCCATTCAATCTAATGATTCTCATAGACTATAATGGAGAATGGAAAAACATCCAAAATTTTTCCAAATCAAGAGTATACCCTTCAGTGTGATATGATAATTTCATCTTATCCAACCCTAAACCAAACCCCAATTTTAACTTGAACGTAAGTGTGTCCTGAACTCTAACCCTAACCCTAACCCTAACCCTATGGGCCCATTCACTCTAATCATTCTCATAGACTATAATGGAGAATGGAAAAACATCCAAAATTTTTCCAAATCAAGAGTATACTCTTCAGTGTGATATGAGAAGTTCATCTTATCCAACCCTAAACCAAACCCCAGTTTTAACTTGAACGTAAGTGTGTCCTGAACTCTAACCCTAACCCTAACCCTAACCCTATGGGCCCATTCACTCTAATGATTCTCATAGACTATAATGGAGAATGGAAAAACATCCAAAATTTTTCCAAATCAAGAGTATACCCTTCAGTGTGATATGAGAATTTCATCTTATCCAACCCTAAACCAAACCCCAATTTTAACTTGAACGTAAGTGTGTCCTGAACTCTAACCCTAACCCCAACCCTAACCCTATGGGCCTATTCACTCTAATGATTCTCCTAGACTATAATGGAGAATGGAAAAACATCCAAAATTTTTCCAAATCTGGAGTATACCTTTCAATGTGATATGAAAATTTCATCTTATCCAACCCTAAACCAAACCCCAATTTTAACTTGAACGTAGTTGTGTCCTGAACTCTAACCCTAACCCTAACCCTATGGGCCCATTCACTCTAATGATTCTCATAGACTATAATGGAGAATGGAAAAACATCCAAAATTTTTCCAAATCAAGAGTATACCCTTCAGTGTGATATGAGAATTTCATCTTATCCAACCCTAAACCAAACCTCAATTTTAAGTTGAACGTAAGTGTGTCCTGAACTCTAACCCTAACCCTAACCCTATGGGCCCATTCACTCTAATGATTCTCATAGACTATAATGGAGAATGGAAAAACATCCCAAATTTTTCCAAATCAAGACTATACCTATTAGTGTGATATGAAAATTTCATCTTATCCAACCCTAAACCAAACCCCAATTTTAACTTGAACGTAAGTGTGTCCTGAACTCTAACCCTAACCCTAACCCTATGGGCCCATTCAATCTAATGATTCTCATAGACTATAATGGAGAATGGAAAAACATCCAAAATTTTTCCAAATCAAGAGTATACCCTTCAGTGTGATATGAGAATTTCATCTTATCCAACCCTAAACCAAACCCCAATTTTAACTTGAACGTAAGTGTGTCCTGAACTCTAACCCTAACCCTAACCCTAACCCTATGGGCCCATTCACTCTAATGATTCTCATAGACTATAATGGAGAATGGAAAAACATCCAAAATTTTTCCAAATCAAGACTATACCTATTAGTGTGATATGATAATTTCATCTTATCCAACCCTAAACCAAACCCCAATTTTAACTTGAACGTAAGTGTGTCCTGAACTCTAACCCTAACCCTAACCCTAACCCTATGGGCCCATTCACTCTAATCATTCTCATAGACTATAATGGAGAATGGAAAAACATCCAAAATTTTACCAAATCAAGAGTATACTCTTCAGTGTGATATGAGAAGTTCATCTTATCCAACCCTAAACCAAACCCCAGTTTTAACTTGAACGTAAGTGTGTCCTGAACTCTAACCCTAACCCTAACCCTAACCCTATGGGCCCATTCACTCTCATGATTCTCATAGACTATAATGGAGAATGGAAAAACATCCAAAATTTTTCCAAATCAAGAGTATACCCTTCAGTGTGATATGAGAATTTCATCTTATCCAACCCTAAACCAAACCCCAATTTTAACTTGAACGTAAGTGTGTCCTGAACTCTAACCCTAACCCCAACCTTAACCCTATGGGCCTATTCACTCTAATGATTCTCCTAGACTATAATGGAGAATGGAAAAACATCCAAAATTTTTCCAAATCTGGAGTATACCTTTCAATGTGATATGAAAATTTCATCTTATCCAACCCTAAACCAAACCCCAATTTTAACTTGAACGTAGTTGTGTCCTGAACTCTAACCCTAACCCTAACCCTATGGGCCCATTCACTCTAATGATTCTCATAGACTATAATGGAGAATGGAAAAACATCCAAAATTTTTCCAAATCAAGAGTATACCCTTCAGTGTGATATGAGAATTTCATCTTATCCAACCCTAAACCAAACCTCAATTTTAAGTTGAACGTAAGTGTGTCCTGAACTCTAACCCTAACCCTAACCCTATGGGCCCATTCACTCTAATGATTCTCATAGACTATAATGGAGAATGGAAAAACATCCAAAATTTTTCCAAATCAAGACTATACCTATTAGTGTGATATGAAAATTTCATCTTATCCAACCCTAAACCAAACCCCAATTTTAACTTGAACGTAAGTGTGTCCTGAACTCTAACCCTAACCCTAACCCTATGGGCCCATTCAATCTAATGATTCTCATAGACTATAATGGAGAATGGAAAAACATCCAAAATTTTTCCAAATCAAGAGTATACCCTTCAGTGTGATATGAGAATTTCATCTTATCCAACCCTAAACCAAACCCCAGTTTTAACTTGAACGTAAGTGTGTCCTGAACTCTAACCCTAACCCTAACCCTAACCCTATGGGCCCATTCACTCTAATGATTCTCCTAGACTATAATGGAGAATGGAAAAAAAATCCAAAATTTTTCCAAATCAAGAGTATACCTTTCAGAGTGAAATGAGAATTTCATCTTATCCAACCCTAAACCAAACCCCAATTTTAACTTGAACGTAAGTGTGTCCTGAACTCTAACCCTAACCCTAACCCTAATCCTATGGGCCCATTCACTCTAATGATTCTCATAGACTATAATGGAGAATGGAAAAACATCCAAAATTTTTCCAAATCAAGACTATACCTATTTGTGTGATATGAAAATTTCATCTTATCCAACCCTAAACCAAACCCCAATTTTAACTTGAACGTAAGTGTGTCCTGAACTCTAACCCTAACCCTAACCCTAACCCTATGGGCCCATTCACTCTAATGATTCTCATAGACTATAATGGAGAATGGAAAAACATCCAAAATTTTTCCAAATCAAGAGTATACCCTTCAGTGTGATATGAGAATTTCATCTTATCCAACCCTAAACCAAACCCCAGTTTTAACTTGAACGTAAGTGTGTCCTGAACTCTAACCCTAACCCTAACCCTAACCCTATGGGCCCATTCACTCTAATGATTCTCATAGACTATAATGGAGAATGGAAAAACATCCAAAATTTTTCCAAATCAAGAGTATACCCTTCAGTGTGATATGAGAATTTCATCTTATCCAACCCTAAACCAAACCCCAATTTTAACTTGAACGTAAGTGTGTCCTGAACTCTAACCCTAACCCCAACCCTAACCCTATGGGCCCATTCACTCTAATGATTCTCCTAGACTATAATGGAGAATGGAAAAACATCCAAAATTTTTCCAAATCTGGAGTATACCTTTCAATGTGATATGAAAATTTCATCTTATCCAACCCTAAACCAAACCCCAATTTTAACTTGAACGTAGTTGTGTCCTGAACTCTACCCCTAACCCTAACCCTATGGGCCCATTCACTCTAATGATTGTCATAGACTATAATGGAGAATGGAAAAGCATCCAAAATTTTTCCAAATCAAGAGTATACCCTTCAGTGTGATATGAGAATTTCATCTTATCCAACCCTAAACCAAACCCCAATTTTAAGTTGAACGTAAGTGTGTCCTGAACTCTAACCCTAACCCTAACCCTATGGGCCCATTCACTCTAATGATTCTCATAGACTATAATGGAGAATGGAAAAACATCCAAAATTTTTCCAAATCAAGAGTATACCCTTCAGTGTGATATGAGAATTTCATCTTATCCAACCCTAAACCAAACCCCAATTTTAACTTGAACGTAAGTGTGTCCTGAACTCTAACCCTAACCCCAACCCTAACCCTATGGGCCTATTCACTCTAATGATTCTCCTAGACTATAATGGAGAATGGAAAAACATCCAAAATTTTTCCAAATCTGGAGTATACCTTTCAATGTGATATGAAAATTTCATCTTATCCAACCCTAAACCAAACCCCAATTTTAACTTGAACGTAGTTGTGTCTTGAACTCTAACCCTAACCCTAACCCTATGGGCCCATTCACTCTAATGATTCCCATAGACTATAATGGAGAATGGAAAAACATCCAAAATTTTTCCAAATCAAGAGTATACCCTTCAATGTGATATGAAAATTTCATCTTATCCAACCCAAATCTGGAGTATACCTTTCAATGTGATATGAAAATTTCATCTTATCCAACCCTAAACCAAACCCCAATTTTAACTTGAACGTAAGTGTGTCCTGAACTCTAACCCTAACCCTAACCCTATGGGCCCATTCACTCTAATGATTCTCATAGACTATAATGGAGAATGGAAAAACATCCAAAATTTTTCCAAATCAAGAGTATACCCTTCAGTGTGATATGAGAATTTCATCTTATCCAACCCTAAACCAAACCCCAATTTTAAGTTGAACGTAAGTGTGTCCTGAACTCTAACCCTAACCCTAACCCTATGGGCCCATTCACTCTAATGATTCTCATAGACTATAATGGAGAATGGAAAAACATCCAAAATTTTTCCAAATCAAGACTATACCTATTAGTGTGATATGAAAATTTCATCTTATCCAACCCTAAACCAAACCCCAATTTTAACTTGAACGTAAGTGTGTCCTGAACTCTAACCCTAACCCTAACCCTATGGGCCCATTCAATCTAATGATTCTCATAGACTATAATGGAGAATGGAAAAACATCCAAAATTTTTCCAAATCAAGAGTATACCCTTCAGTGTGATATGAGAATTTCATCTTATCCAACCCTAAACCAAACCCCAATTTTAAGTTGAACGTAAGTGTGTCCTGAACTCTAACCCTAACCCTAACCCTATGGGCCCATTCACTCTAATGATTCTCATAGACTATAATGGAGAATGGAAAAACATCCAAAATTTTTCCAAATCAAGACTATACCTATTAGTGTGATATGATAATTTCATCTTATCCAACCCTAAACCAAACCCCAATTTTAACTTGAACGTAAGTGTGTCCTGAACTCTAACCCTAACCCTAACCCTAACCCTATGGGCCCATTCACTCTAATGATTCTCATAGACTATAATGGAGAATGGAAAAACATCCAAAATTTTTCCAAATCAAGAGTATACTCTTCAGTGTGATATGAGAAGTTCATATTATCCAACCCTAAACCAAACCCCAGTTTTAACTTGAACGTAAGTGTGTCCTGAACTCTAACCCTAACCCTAACCCTAACCCTATGGGCCCATTCACTCTAATGATTCTCATAGACTATAATGGAGAATGGAAAAACATCCAAAATTTTTCCAAATCAAGAGTATACCCTTCAGTGTGATATGAGAATTTCATCTTATCCAACCCTAAACCAAACCCCAATTTTAACTTGAACGTAAGTGTGTCCTGAACTCTAACCCTAACCCCAACCCTAACCCTATGGGCCTATTCACTCTAATGATTCTCCTAGACTATAATGGAGAATGGAAAAACATCCAAAATTTTTCCAAATCAAGACTATACCTATTAGTGTGATATGAAAATTTCATCTTATCCAACCCTAAACCAAACCCCAATTTTAACTTGAACGTAAGTGTGTCCTGAACTCTAACCCTAACCCTAACCCTATGGGCCCATTCAATCTAATGATTCTCATAGACTATAATGGAGAATGGAAAAACATCCAAAATTTTTCCAAATCAAGAGTATACCCTTCAGTGTGATATGAGAATTTCATCTTATCCAACCCTAAACCAAACCCCAATTTTAAGTTGAACGTAAGTGTGTCCTGAACTCTAACCCTAACCCTAACCCTATGGGCCCATTCACTCTAATGATTCTCATAGACTATAATGGAGAATGGAAAAACATCCAAAATTTTTCCAAATCAAGACTATACCTATTAGTGTGATATGATAATTTCATCTTATCCAACCCTAAACCAAACCCCAATTTTAACTTGAACGTAAGTGTGTCCTGAACTCTAACCCTAACCCTAACCCTAACCCTATGGGCCCATTCACTCTAATCATTCTCATAGACTATAATGGAGAATGGAAAAACATCCAAAATTTTTCCAAATCAAGAGTATACTCTTCAGTGTGATATGAGAAGTTCATCTTATCCAACCCTAAACCAAACCCCAGTTTTAACTTGAACGTAAGTGTGTCCTGAACTCTAACCCTAACCCTAACCCTAACCCTATGGGCCCATTCACTCTAATGATTCTCATAGACTATAATGGAGAATGGAAAAACATCCAAAATTTTTCCAAATCAAGAGTATACCCTTCAGTGTGATATGAGAATTTCATCTTATCCAACCCTAAACCAAACCCCAATTTTAACTTGAACGTAAGTGTGTCCTGAACTCTAACCCTAACCCCAACCCTAACCCTATGGGCCTATTCACTCTAATGATTCTCCTAGACTATAATGGAGAATGGAAAAACTTCCAAAATTTTTCCAAATCTGGAGTATACCTTTCAATGTGATATGAAAATTTCATCTTATCCAACCCTAAACCAAACCCCAATTTTAACTTGAACGTAGTTGTGTCCTGAACTCTAACCCTAACCCTAACCCTATGGGCCCATTCACTCTAATGATTCTCATAGACTATAATGGAGAATGGAAAAACATCCAAAATTTTTCCAAATCAAGAGTATACCCTTCAGTGTGATATGAGAATTTCATCTTATCCAACCCTAAACCAAACCCCAATTTTAAGTTGAACGTAAGTGTGTCCTGAACTCTAACCCTAACCCTAACCCTATGGGCCCATTCACTCTAATGATTCTCATAGACTATAATGGAGAATGGAAAAACATCCAAAATTTTTCCAAATCAAGACTATACCTATTAGTGTGATATGAAAATTTCATCTTATCCAACCCTAAACCAAACCCCAATTTTAACTTGAACGTAAGTGTGTCCTGAACTCTAACCCTAACCCTAACCCTATGGGCCCATTCAATCTAATGATTCTCATAGACTATAATGGAGAATGGAAAAACATCCAAAATTTTTCCAAATCAAGAGTATACCCTTCAGTGTGATATGAGAATTTCATCTTATCCAACCCTAAACCAAACCCCAATTTTAAGTTGAACGTAAGTGTGTCTTGAACTCTAACCCTAACCCTAACCCTATGGGCCCATTCACTCTAATGATTCTCATAGACTATAATGGAGAATGGAAAAACATCCAAAATTTTTCCAAATCAAGACTATACCTATTAGTGTGATATGATAATTTCATCTTATCCAACCCTAAACCAAACCCCAATTTTAACTTGAACGTAAGTGTGTCCTGAACTCTAACCCTAACCCTAACCCTAACCCTATGGGCCCATTCACTCTAATCATTCTCATAGACTATAATGGAGAATGGAAAAACATCCAAAATTTTTCCAAATCAAGAGTATACTCTTCAGTGTGATATGAGAAGTTCATCTTATCCAACCCTAAACCAAACCCCAGTTTTAACTTGAACGTAAGTGTGTCCTGAACTCTAACCCTAACCCTAACCCTAACCCTATGGGCCCATTCACTCTAATGATTCTCATAGACTATAATGGAGAATGGAAAAACATCCAAAATTTTTCCAAATCAAGAGTATACCCTTCAGTGTGATATGAGAATTTCATCTTATCCAACCCTAAACCAAACCCCAATTTTAACTTGAACGTAAGTGTGTCCTGAACTCTAACCCTAACCCCAACCCTAACCCTATGGGCCTATTCACTCTAATGAGTCTCCTAGACTATAATGGAGAATGGAAAAACATCCAAAATTTTTCCAAATCTGGAGTATACCTTTCAATGTGATATGAAAATTTCATCTTATCCAACCCTAAACCAAACCCCAATTTTAACTTGAACGTAGTTGTGTCCTGAACTCTAACCCTAACCCTAACCCTATGGGCCCATTCACTCTAATGATTCTCATAGACTATAATGGAGAATGGAAAAACATCCAAAATTTTTCCAAATCAAGAGTATACCCTTCAGTGTGATATGAGAATTTCATCTTATCCAACCCTAAACCAAACCCCAATTTTAAGTTGAACGTAAGTGTGTCCTGAACTCTAACCCTAACCCTAACCCTATGGGCCCATTCAGTCTAATGATTCTCATAGACTATAATGGAGAATGGAAAAACATCCAAAATTTTTCCAAATCAAGACTATACCTATTAGTGTGATATGAAAATTTCATCTTATCCAACCCTAAACCAAACCCCAATTTTAACTTGAACGTAAGTGTGTCCTGAACTCTAACCCTAACCCTAACCCTATGGGCCCATTCAATCTAATGATTCTCATAGACTATAATGGAGAATGGAAAAACATCCAAAATTTTTCCAAATCAAGAGTATACCCTTCAGTGTGATATGAGAATTTCATCTTATCCAACCCTAAACCAAACCCCAATTTTAACTTGAACGTAAGTGTGTCCTGAACTCTAACCCTAACCCTAACCCTAACCCTATGGGCCCATTCACTCTAATGATTCTCCTAGACTATAATGGAGAATGGAAAAACATCCAAAATTTTTCCAACTCAAGAGTATACCTTTCAGAGTGAAATGAGAATTTCATCTTATCCAACACTAAACCAAACCCCAATTTTAACTTGAACGTAAGTGTGTCCTGAACTCTAACCCTAACCCTAACCCTAACCCTATGGGCCCATTCACTCTAATGATTCTCATAGACTATAATGGAGAATGGAAAAACATCCAAAATTTTTCCAAATCAAGACTATACCTATTTGTGTGATATGAAAATTTCATCTTATCCAACCCTAAACCAAACCCCAATTTTAACTTGAACGTAAGTGTGTCCTGAACTCTAACCCTAACCCTAACCCTAACCCTATGGGCCCATTCACTCTAATGATTCACATAGACTATAATGGAGAATGGAAAAACATCCAAAATTTTTCCAAATCAAGAGTATACCCTTCAGTGTGATATGAGAATTTCATCTTATCCAACCCTAAACCAAACCCCAGTTTTAACTTGAACGTAAGTGTGTCCTGAACTCTAACCCTAACCCTAACCCTAACCCTATGGGCCCATTCACTCTAATGATTCTCATAGACTATAATGGAGAATGGAAAAACATCCAAAATTTTTCCAAATCAAGAGTATACCCTTCAGTGTGATATGAGAATTTCATCTTATCCAACCCTAAACCAAACCCCAATTTTAACTTGAACGTAAGTGTGTCCTGAACTCTAACCCTAACCCCAACCCTAACCCTATGGGCCCATTCACTCTAATGATTCTCCTAGACTATAATGGAGAATGGAAAAACATCCAAAATTTTTCCAAATCTGGAGTATACCTTTCAATGTGATATGAAAATTTCATCTTATCCAACCCTAAACCAAACCCCAATTTTAACTTGAACGTAGTTGTGTCCTGAACTCTACCCCTAACCCTAACCCTATGGGCCCATTCACTCTAATGATTGTCATAGACTATAATGGAGAATGGAAAAGCATCCAAAATTTTTCCAAATCAAGAGTATACCCTTCAGTGTGATATGAGAATTTCATCTTATCCAACCCTAAACCAAACCCCAATTTTAAGTTGAACGTAAGTGTGTCCTGAACTCTAACCCTAACCCTAACCCTATGGGCCCATTCACTCTAATGATTCTCATAGACTATAATGGAGAATGGAAAAACATCCAAAATTTTTCCAAATCAAGAGTATACCCTTCAGTGTGATATGAGAATTTCATCTTATCCAACCCTAAACCAAACCCCAATTTTAACTTGAACGTAAGTGTGTCCTGAACTCTAACCCTAACCCTAACCCGAACCCTATGGGCCCATTCACTCTAATGATTCTCATAGACTATAATGGAGAATGGAAAAACATCCAAAATTTTTCCAAATCAAGAGTATACCCTTCAGTGTGATATGAGAATTTCATCTTATCCAACCCTAAACCAAACCCCAGTTTTAACTTGAACGTAAGTGTGTCCTGAACTCTAACCCTAACCCTAACCCTATGGGCCCATTCACTCTAATGATTCTCATAGACTATAATGGAGAATGGAAAAACATCCAAAATTTTTCCAAATCAAGAGTATACCCTTCAGTGTGATATGAGAATTTCATCTTATCCAACCCTAAACCAAACCCCAATTTTAATTTGAACGTAAGTGTGTCCTGAACTCTAACCCTAACCCCAACCCTAACCCTATGGGCCCATTCACTCTAATGATTCTCCTAGACTATAATGGAGAATGGAAAAACATCCAAAATTTTTCCAAATCTGGAGTATACCTTTCAATGTGATATGAAAATTTCATCATATCCAACCCTAAACCAAACCCCAATTTTAACTTGAACGTAAGTGTGTCCTGAACTCTAACCCTAACCCTAACCCTAACCCTATGGGCCCATTCACTCTAATGATTCTCATAGACTATAATGGAGAATGGAAAAACATCCAAAATTTTTCCAAATCAAGAGTATACCCTTCAGTGTGATATGAGAATTTCATCTTATCCAACCCTAAACCAAACCCCAGTTTTAACTTGAACGTAAGTGTGTCCTGAACTCTAACCCTAACCCTAACCCTAACCCTATGGGCCCATTCACTCTAATGATTCTCATAGACTATAATGGAGAATGGAAAAACATCCAAAATTTTTCCAAATCAAGAGAATACCCTTCAGTGTGATATGAGAATTTCATCTTATCCAACCCTAAACCAAACCCCAATTTTAACTTGAACGTAAGTGTGTCCTGAACTCTAACCCTAACCCTAACCCTAACCCTATGGGCCCATTCACTCTAATGATTCTCATAGACTATAATGGAGAATGGAAAAACATCCAAAATTTTTCCAAATCAAGACTATACCTATTAGTGTGATATCAGAATTTCATCTTATCCAACCCTAAACCAAACCCCAATTTTAACTTGAACGTAAGTGTGTCCTGAACTCTAACCCTAACCCTAACCCTATGGGCCCATTCACTCTAATGATTCTCATAGACTATAATGGAGAATGGAAAAACATCCAAAATTTTTCCAAATCAAGAGTATACCCTTCAGTGTGATATGAGAATTTCATCTTATCCAACCCTAAACCAAACCCCAATTTTAACTTGAATGTAAGTGTGTCCTGAACTCTAACCCTAACCCTAACCCTAACCCTATGGGCCCATTCACTCTAATGATTCTCATAGACTATAATGGAGAATGGAAAAACATCCAAAATTTTTCCAAATCAAGAGTATACCCTTCAGTGTGATATGATAATTTCATCTTATCCAACCCTAAACCAAACCCCAATTTTAACTTGAACGTAAGTGTGTCCTGAACTCTAACCCTAACCCTAACCCTATGGGCCCATTCACTCTAATGATTCTCATAGACTATAATGGAGAATGGAAAAACATCCAAAATTTTTCCAAATCAAGAGTATACCCTTCAGTGTGATATGAGAATTTCATCTTATCCAACCCTAAACCAAACCCCAATTTTAACTTGAACGTAAGTGTGTCCTGAACTCTAACCCTAACCCTAACCCTAACCCTATGGGCCCATTCACTCTAATGATTCTCATAGACTATAATGGAGAATGGAAAAACATCCAAAATTTTTCCACATCAAGAGTATACCCTTCAGTGTGATATGAGAATTTCATCTTATCCAACCCTAAACCAAACCCCAATTTTAACTTGAACGTAAGTGTGTCCTGAACTCTAACCCTAACCCTAACCCTAACCCTATGGGCCCATTCACTCTAATGATTCTCATAGACAATAATGGAGAATGGAAAAACATCCAAAATTTTTCCAAATCAAGACTATACCTATTAGTGTGATATCAGAATTTCATCTTATCCAACCCTAAACCAAACCCCAATTTTAACTTGAACGTAAGTGTGTCCTGAACTCTAACCCTAACCCTAACCCTATGGGCCCATTCACTCTAATGATTCTCATAGACTATAATGGAGAATGGAAAAACATCCAAAATTTTTCCAAATCAAGAGTATACCCTTCAGTGTGATATGAGAATTTCATCTTATCCAACCCTAAACCAAACCCCAATTTTAACTTGAACGTAAGTGTGTCCTGAACTCTAACCCTAACCCTAACCCTAACCCTATGGGCCCATTCACTCTAATGATTCTCATAGACTATAATGGAGAATGGAAAAACATCCAAAATTTTTCCAAATCAAGAGTATACCCTTCAGTGTGATATGAGAATTTCATCTTATCCAACCCTAAACCAAACCCCAATTTTAACTTGAACGTAAGTGTGTCCTGAACTCTAACCCTAACCCCAACACTAACCCTATGGGCCCATTCACTCTAATGATTCTCCTAGACTATAATGGAGAATGGAAAAACATCCAAAATTTTTCCAAATCTGGAGTATACCTTTCAATGTGATATGAAAATTTCATCTTATCCAACCCTAAACCAAACCCCAATTTTAACTTGAACGTAGTTGTGTCCTGAACTCTACCCCTAACCCTAACCCTATGGGCCCATTCACTCTAATGATTGTCATAGACTATAATGGAGAATGGAAAAGCATCCAAAATTTTTCCAAATCAAGAGTATACCCTTCAGTGTGATATGAGAATTTCATCTTATCCAACCCTAAACCAAACCCCAATTTTAAGTTGAACGTAAGTGTGTCCTGAACTCTAACCCTAACCCTAACCCTATGGGCCCATTCACTCTAATGATTCTCATAGACTATAATGGAGAATGGAAAAACATCCAAAATTTTTCCAAATCAAGAGTATACCCTTCAGTGTGATATGAGAATTTCATCTTATCCAACCCTAAACCAAACCCCAATTTTAACTTGAACGTAAGTGTGTCCTGAACTCTAACCCTAACCCTAACCCGAACCCTATGGGCCCATTCACTCTAATGATTCTCATAGACTATAATGGAGAATGGAAAAACATCCAAAATTTTTCGAAATCAAGAGTATACCCTTCAGTGTGATATGAGAATTTCATCTTATCCAACCCTAAACCAAACCCCAGTTTTAACTTGAACGTAAGTGTGTCCTGAACTCTAACCCTAACCCTAACCCTATGGGCCCATTCACTCTAATGATTCTCATAGACTATAATGGAGAATGGAAAAACATCCAAAATTTTTCCAAATCAAGAGTATACCCTTCAGTGTGATATGAGAATTTCATCTTATCCAACCCTAAACCAAACCCCAATTTTAAGTTGAACGTAAGTGTGTCCTGAACTCTAACCCTAACCCTAACCCTATGGGCCCATTCACTCTAATGATTCTCATAGACTATAATGGAGAATGGAAAAACATCCAAAATTTTTCCAAATCAAGACTATACCTATTAGTGTGATATGATAATTTCATCTTATCCAACCCTAAACCAAACCCCAATTTTAACTTGAACGTAAGTGTGTCCTGAACTCTAACCCTAACCCTAACCCTAACCCTATGGGCCCATTCACTCTAATCATTCTCATAGACTATAATGGAGAATGGAAAAACATCCAAAATTTTTCCAAATCAAGAGTATACTCTTCAGTGTGATATGAGAAGTTCATCTTATCCAACCCTAAACCAAACCCCAGTTTTAACTTGAACGTAAGTGTGTCCTGAACTCTAACCCTAACCCTAACCCTAACCCTATGGGCCCATTCACTCTAATGATTCTCATAGACTATAATGGAGAATGGAAAAACATCCAAAATTTTTCCAAATCAAGAGTATACCCTTCAGTGTGATATGAGAATTTCATCTTATCCAACCCTAAACCAAACCCCAATTTTAACTTGAACGTAAGTGTGTCCTGAACTCTAACCCTAACCCCAACCCTAACCCTATGGGCCTATTCACTCTAATGATTCTCCTAGACTATAATGGAGAATGGAAAAACTTCCAAAATTTTTCCAAATCTGGAGTATACCTTTCAATGTGATATGAAAATTTCATCTTATCCAACCCTAAACCAAACCCCAATTTTAACTTGAACGTAGTTGTGTCCTGAACTCTAACCCTAACCCTAACCCTATGGGCCCATTCACTCTAATGATTCTCATAGACTATAATGGAGAATGGAAAAACATCCAAAATTTTTCCAAATCAAGAGTATACCCTTCAGTGTGATATGAGAATTTCATCTTATCCAACCCTAAACCAAACCCCAATTTTAAGTTGAACGTAAGTGTGTCCTGAACTCTAACCCTAACCCTAACCCTATGGGCCCATTCACTCTAATGATTCTCATAGACTATAATGGAGAATGGAAAAACATCCAAAATTTTTCCAAATCAAGACTATACCTATTAGTGTGATATGAAAATTTCATCTTATCCAACCCTAAACCAAACCCCAATTTTAACTTGAACGTAAGTGTGTCCTGAACTCTAACCCTAACCCTAACCCTATGGGCCCATTCAATCTAATGATTCTCATAGACTATAATGGAGAATGGAAAAACATCCAAAATTTTTCCAAATCAAGAGTATACCCTTCAGTGTGATATGAGAATTTCATCTTATCCAACCCTAAACCAAACCCCAATTTTAAGTTGAACGTAAGTGTGTCTTGAACTCTAACCCTAACCCTAACCCTATGGGCCCATTCACTCTAATGATTCTCATAGACTATAATGGAGAATGGAAAAACATCCAAAATTTTTCCAAATCAAGACTATACCTATTAGTGTGATATGATAATTTCATCTTATCCAACCCTAAACCAAACCCCAATTTTAACTTGAACGTAAGTGTGTCCTGAACTCTAACCCTAACCCTAACCCTAACCCTATGGGCCCATTCACTCTAATCATTCTCATAGACTATAATGGAGAATGGAAAAACATCCAAAATTTTTCCAAATCAAGAGTATACTCTTCAGTGTGATATGAGAAGTTCATCTTATCCAACCCTAAACCAAACCCCAGTTTTAACTTGAACGTAAGTGTGTCCTGAACTCTAACCCTAACCCTAACCCTAACCCTATGGGCCCATTCACTCTAATGATTCTCATAGACTATAATGGAGAATGGAAAAACATCCAAAATTTTTCCAAATCAAGAGTATACCCTTCAGTGTGATATGAGAATTTCATCTTATCCAACCCTAAACCAAACCCCAATTTTAACTTGAACGTAAGTGTGTCCTGAACTCTAACCCTAACCCCAACCCTAACCCTATGGGCCTATTCACTCTAATGAGTCTCCTAGACTATAATGGAGAATGGAAAAACATCCAAAATTTTTCCAAATCTGGAGTATACCTTTCAATGTGATATGAAAATTTCATCTTATCCAACCCTAAACCAAACCCCAATTTTAACTTGAACGTAGTTGTGTCCTGAACTCTAACCCTAACCCTAACCCTATGGGCCCATTCACTCTAATGATTCTCATAGACTATAATGGAGAATGGAAAAACATCCAAAATTTTTCCAAATCAAGAGTATACCCTTCAGTGTGATATGAGAATTTCATCTTATCCAACCCTAAACCAAACCCCAATTTTAACTTGAACGTAAGTGTGTCCTGAACTCTAACCCTAACCCTAACCCTATGGGCCCATTCAGTCTAATGATTCTCATAGACTATAATGGAGAATGGAAAAACATCCAAAATTTTTCCAAATCAAGACTATACCTATTAGTGTGATATGAAAATTTCATCTTATCCAACCCTAAACCAAACCCCAATTTTAACTTGAACGTAAGTGTGTCCTGAACTCTAACCCTAACCCTAACCCTATGGGCCCATTCAATCTAATGATTCTCATAGACTATAATGGAGAATGGAAAAACATCCAAAATTTTTCCAAATCAAGAGTATACCCTTCAGTGTGATATGAGAATTTCATCTTATCCAACCCTAAACCAAACCCCAATTTTAACTTGAACGTAAGTGTGTCCTGAACTCTAACCCTAACCCTAACCCTAACCCTATGGGCCCATTCACTCTAATGATTCTCCTAGACTATAATGGAGAATGGAAAAACATCCAAAATTTTTCCAACTCAAGAGTATACCTTTCAGAGTGAAATGAGAATTTCATCTTATCCAACACTAAACCAAACCCCAATTTTAACTTGAACGTAAGTGTGTCCTGAACTCTAACCCTAACCCTAACCCTAACCCTATGGGCCCATTCACTCTAATGATTCTCATAGACTATAATGGAGAATGGAAAAACATCCAAAATTTTTCCAAATCAAGACTATACCTATTTGTGTGATATGAAAATTTCATCTTATCCAACCCTAAACCAAACCCCAATTTTAACTTGAACGTAAGTGTGTCCTGAACTCTAACCCTAACCCTAACCCTAACCCTATGGGCCCATTCACTCTAATGATTCACATAGACTATAATGGAGAATGGAAAAACATCCAAAATTTTTCCAAATCAAGAGTATACCCTTCAGTGTGATATGAGAATTTCATCTTATCCAACCCTAAACCAAACCCCAGTTTTAACTTGAACGTAAGTGTGTCCTGAACTCTAACCCTAACCCTAACCCTAACCCTATGGGCCCATTCACTCTAATGATTCTCATAGACTATAATGGAGAATGGAAAAACATCCAAAATTTTTCCAAATCAAGAGTATACCCTTCAGTGTGATATGAGAATTTCATCTTATCCAACCCTAAACCAAACCCCAATTTTAACTTGAACGTAAGTGTGTCCTGAACTCTAACCCTAACCCCAACCCTAACCCTATGGGCCCATTCACTCTAATGATTCTCCTAGACTATAATGGAGAATGGAAAAACATCCAAAATTTTTCCAAATCTGGAGTATACCTTTCAATGTGATATGAAAATTTCATCTTATCCAACCCTAAACCAAACCCCAATTTTAACTTGAACGTAGTTGTGTCCTGAACTCTACCCCTAACCCTAACCCTATGGGCCCATTCACTCTAATGATTGTCATAGACTATAATGGAGAATGGAAAAGCATCCAAAATTTTTCCAAATCAAGAGTATACCCTTCAGTGTGATATGAGAATTTCATCTTATCCAACCCTAAACCAAACCCCAATTTTAAGTTGAACGTAAGTGTGTCCTGAACTCTAACCCTAACCCTAACCCTATGGGCCATTCACTCTAATGATTCTCATAGACTATAATGGAGAATGGAAAAACATCCAAAATTTTTCCAAATCAAGAGTATACCCTTCAGTGTGATATGAGAATTTCATCTTATCCAACCCTAAACCAAACCCCAATTTTAACTTGAACGTAAGTGTGTCCTGAACTCTAACCCTAACCCTAACCCGAACCCTATGGGCCCATTCACTCTAATGATTCTCATAGACTATAATGGAGAATGGAAAAACATCCAAAATTTTTCCAAATCAAGAGTATACCCTTCAGTGTGATATGAGAATTTCATCTTATCCAACCCTAAACCAAACCCCAGTTTTAACTTGAACGTAAGTGTGTCCTGAACTCTAACCCTAACCCTAACCCTATGGGCCCATTCACTCTAATGATTCTCATAGACTATAATGGAGAATGGAAAAACATCCAAAATTTTTCCAAATCAAGAGTATACCCTTCAGTGTGATATGAGAATTTCATCTTATCCAACCCTAAACCAAACCCCAATTTTAATTTGAACGTAAGTGTGTCCTGAACTCTAACCCTAACCCCAACCCTAACCCTATGGGCCCATTCACTCTAATGATTCTCCTAGACTATAATGGAGAACGGAAAAACATCCAAAATTTTTCCAAATCTGGAGTATACCTTTCAATGTGATATGAAAATTTCATCATATCCAACCCTAAACCAAACCCCAATTTTAACTTGAACGTAAGTGTGTCCTGAACTCTAACCCTAACCCTAACCCTAACCCTATGGGCCCATTCACTCTAATGATTCTCATAGACTATAATGGAGAATGGAAAAACATCCAAAATTTTTCCAAATCAAGAGTATACCCTTCAGTGTGATATGAGAATTTCATCTTATCCAACCCTAAACCAAACCCCAGTTTTAACTTGAACGTAAGTGTGTCCTGAACTCTAACCCTAACCCTAACCCTAACCCTATGGGCCCATTCACTCTAATGATTCTCATAGACTATAATGGAGAATGGAAAAACATCCAAAATTTTTCCAAATCAAGAGAATACCCTTCAGTGTGATATGAGAATTTCATCTTATCCAACCCTAAACCAAACCCCAATTTTAACTTGAACGTAAGTGTGTCCTGAACTCTAACCCTAACCCTAACCCTAACCCTATGGGCCCATTCACTCTAATGATTCTCATAGACTATAATGGAGAATGGAAAAACATCCAAAATTTTTCCAAATCAAGACTATACCTATTAGTGTGATATCAGAATTTCATCTTATCCAACCCTAAACCAAACCCCAATTTTAACTTGAACGTAAGTGTGTCCTGAACTCTAACCCTAACCCTAACCCTATGGGCCCATTCACTCTAATGATTCTCATAGACTATAATGGAGAATGGAAAAACATCCAAAATTTTTCCAAATCAAGAGTATACCCTTCAGTGTGATATGAGAATTTCATCTTATCCAACCCTAAACCAAACCCCAATTTTAACTTGAATGTAAGTGTGTCCTGAACTCTAACCCTAACCCTAACCCTAACCCTATGGGCCCATTCACTCTAATGATTCTCATAGACTATAATGGAGAATGGAAAAACATCCAAAATTTTTCCAAATCAAGAGTATACCCTTCAGTGTGATATGATAATTTCATCTTATCCAACCCTAAACCAAACCCCAATTTTAACTTGAACGTAAGTGTGTCCTGAACTCTAACCCTAACCCTAACCCTATGGGCCCATTCACTCTAATGATTCTCATAGACTATAATGGAGAATGGAAAAACATCCAAAATTTTTCCAAATCAAGAGTATACCCTTCAGTGTGATATGAGAATTTCATCTTATCCAACCCTAAACCAAACCCCAATTTTAACTTGAACGTAAGTGTGTCCTGAACTCTAACCCTAACCCTAACCCTAACCCTATGGGCCCATTCACTCTAATGATTCTCATAGACTATAATGGAGAATGGAAAAACATCCAAAATTTTTCCACATCAAGAGTATACCCTTCAGTGTGATATGAGAATTTCATCTTATCCAACCCTAAACCAAACCCCAATTTTAACTTGAACGTAAGTGTGTCCTGAACTCTAACCCTAACCCTAACCCTAACCCTATGGGCCCATTCACTCTAATGATTCTCATAGACAATAATGGAGAATGGAAAAACATCCAAAATTTTTCCAAATCAAGACTATACCTATTAGTGTGATATCAGAATTTCATCTTATCCAACCCTAAACCAAACCCCAATTTTAACTTGAACGTAAGTGTGTCCTGAACTCTAACCCTAACCCTAACCCTATGGGCCCATTCACTCTAATGATTCTCATAGACTATAATGGAGAATGGAAAAACATCCAAAATTTTTCCAAATCAAGAGTATACCCTTCAGTGTGATATGAGAATTTCATCTTATCCAACCCTAAACCAAACCCCAATTTTAACTTGAACGTAAGTGTGTCCTGAACTCTAACCCTAACCCTAACCCTAACCCTATGGGCCCATTCACTCTAATGATTCTCATAGACTATAATGGAGAATGGAAAAACATCCAAAATTTTTCCAAATCAAGACTATACCTATTAGTGTGATATGAGAATTTCATCTTATCCAACCCTAAAACAAACCCCAATTTTAACTTGAACATAAGTGTGTCCTGAACTCTAACCCTAACCCTAACCCTATGGGCCCATTCACTCTAATGATTCTCATAGACTATAATGGAGAATGGAAAAACATCCAAAATTTTTCCAAATCAAGAGTATACCCTTCAGTGTGATATGAGAATTTCATCTTATCCAACCCTAAACCAAACCCCAATTTTAACTTGAACGTAAGGGTGTCCTGAACTCTAACCCTAACCCTAACCCTATGGGCCCATTCACTCTAATGATTCTCATAGACTATAATGGAGAATGGAAAAACATCCAAAATTTTTCCAAATCAAGAGTATACCTTTCAGAGTGAAATTAGAATTTCATCTTATCCAACCCTAAACCAAACCCCAATTTTAACTTGAACGTAAGTGTGTCCTGAACTCTAACCCTAACCCTAACCCTAACCCTATGGGCCCATTCACTCTAATGATTCTCATAGACTATAATGGAGAATGGAAAAACATCCAAAATTTTTCCAAATCAAGAGTATACCTTTCAGAGTGAAATGAGAATGTCATCTTATCCAACCCTAAACCAAACCCCAATTTTAACTTGAACGTAAGTGTGTCCTGAACTCTAACCCTAACCCTAACCCTAACCCTATGGGCCCATTCACTCTAATGATTCTCATAGACTATAATGGAGAATGGAAAAACATCCAAAATTTTTCCAAATCAAGACTATACCTATTTGTGTGATATGAAAATTTCATCTTATCCAACCCTAAACCAAACCCCAATTTTAACTTGAACGTAAGTGTGTCCTGAACTCTAACCCTAACCCTAACCCTAACCCTATGGGCCCATTCACTCTAATGATTCTCATAGACTATAATGGAGAATGGAAAAACATCCAAAATTTTTCCAAATCAAGAGTATACCCTTTAGTGTGATATGAAAATTTAATCTTATCCGACCCTAAACCAAACCCCAATTTTAAGTTGAACGTAAGTGTGTCCTGAACTCTAACCCTAACCCTAACCCTATGGGCCCATTCACTCTAATGATTCTCATAGACTATAATGGAGAATGGAAAAACATCCAAAATTTTTCCAAATCAAGAGTATACCCTTCAGTGTGATATGAGAATTTCATCTTATCCAACCCTAAACCAAACCCCAATTTTAACTTGAACGTAAGGGTGTCCTGAACTCTAACCCTAACCCTAACCCTAACCCTATGGGCCCATTCACTCTAATGATTCTCATAGACTATAATGGAGAATGGAAAAACATCCAAAATTTTTCCAAATCAAGAGTATACCTTTCAGAGTGAAATGAGAATTTCATCTTATCCAACCCTAAACCAAACCCCAATTTTAACTTGAACGTAAGTGTGTCCTGAACTCTAACCCTAACCCTAACCCTATCCCTATGGGCCCATTCACTCTAATGATTCTCATAGACTATAATGGAGAATGGAAAAACATCCAAAATTTTTCCAAATCAAGAGTATACCTTTCAGAGTGAAATGAGAATTTCATCTTATCCAACCCTAAACCAAACCCCAATTTTAACTTGAACGTAAGTGTGTCCTGAACTCTAACCCTAACCCTAACCCTAACCCTATGGGCCCATTCACTCTAATGATTCTCATAGACTATAATGGAGAATGGAAAAACATCCAAAATTTTTCCACATCAAGAGTATACCCTTCAGTGTGATATGAGAATTTCATCTTATCCAACCCTAAACCAAACCCCAATTTTAACTTGAACGTAAGTGTGTCCTGAACTCTAACCCTAACCCTAACCCTAACCCTATGGGCCCATTCACTCTAATGATTCTCATAGACAATAATGGAGAATGGAAAAACATCCAAAATTTTTCCAAATCAAGACTATACCTATTAGTGTGATATCAGAATTTCATCTTATCCAACCCTAAACCAAACCCCAATTTTAACTTGAACGTAAGTGTGTCCTGAACTCTAACCCTAACCCTAACCCTATGGGCCCATTCACTCTAATGATTCTCATAGACTATAATGGAGAATGGAAAAACATCCAAAATTTTTCCAAATCAAGAGTATACCCTTCAGTGTGATATGAGAATTTCATCTTATCCAACCCTAAACCAAACCCCAATTTTAACTTGAACGTAAGTGTGTCCTGAACTCTAACCCTAACCCTAACCCTAACCCTATGGGCACATTCACTCTAATGATTCTCATAGACTATAATGGAGAATGGAAAAACATCCAAAATTTTTCCAAATCAAGAGTATACCTTTCAGAGTGAAATGAGAATGTCATCTTATCCAACCCTAAACCAAACCCCAATTTTAACTTGAACGTAAGTGTGTCCTGAACTCTAACCCTAACCCTAACCCTAACCCTATGGGCCCATTCACTCTAATGATTCTCATAGACTATAATGGAGAATGGAAAAACATCCAAAATTTTTCCAAATCAAGACTATACCTATTTGTGTGATATGAAAATTTCATCTTATCCAACCCTAAACCAAACCCCAATTTTAACTTGAACGTAAGTGTGTCCTGAACTCTAACCCTAACCCTAACCCTAACCCTATGGGCCCATTCACTCTAATGATTCTCATAGACTATAATGGAGAATGGAAAAACATCCAAAATTTTTCCAAATCAAGAGTATACCCTTTAGTGTGATATGAAAATTTAATCTTATCCGACCCTAAACCAAACCCCAATTTTAAGTTGAACGTAAGTGTGTCCTGAACTCTAACCCTAACCCTAACCCTATGGGCCCATTCACTCTAATGATTCTCATAGACTATAATGGAGAATGGAAAAACATCCAAAATTTTTCCAAATCAAGAGTATACCCTTCAGTGTGATATGAGAATTTCATCTTATCCAACCCTAAACCAAACCCCAATTTTAACTTGAACGTAAGGGTGTCCTGAACTCTAACCCTAACCCTAACCCTAACCCTATGGGCCCATTCACTCTAATGATTCTCATAGACTATAATGGAGAATGGAAAAACATCCAAAATTTTTCCAAATCAAGAGTATACCTTTCAGAGTGAAATGAGAATTTCATCTTATCCAACCCTAAACCAAACCCCAATTTTAACTTGAACGTAAGTGTGTCCTGAACTCTAACCCTAACCCTAACCCTATCCCTATGGGCCCATTCACTCTAATGATTCTCATAGACTATAATGGAGAATGGAAAAACATCCAAAATTTTTCCAAATCAAGAGTATACCTTTCAGAGTGAAATGAGAATTTCATCTTATCCAACCCTAAACCAAACCCCAATTTTAACTTGAACGTAAGTGTGTCCTGAACTCTAACCCTAACCCTAACCCTAACCCTATGGGCCCATTCACTCTAATGATTCTCATAGACTATAATGGAGAATGGAAAAACATCCAAAATTTTTCCAAATCAAGAGTATACCCTTCAGTGTGATATGAGAATTTCATCTTATCCAACCCTAAACCAAACCCCAATTTTAACTTGAACGTAAGTGTGTCCTGAACTCTAACCCTAACCCTAACCCATGGGCCCATTCACTCTAATGATTCTCCTAGACTATAATGGAGAATGGAAAAACATCCAAAAAGTTTCCAAATCTGGAGTATACCTTTCAATGTGATATGAAAATTTCATCTTATCCAACCCTAAACCAAACCCCAATTTTAACTTGAACGTAGTTGTGTCCTGAACTCTAACCCTAACCCTAACCCTATGGGCCCATTCACTCTAATGATTCTCATAGACTATAATGGAGAATGGAAAAGCATCCAAAATTTTTCCAAATCAAGAGTATACCCTTCAGTGTGATATGAGAATTTCATCTTATCCAACCCTAAACCAAACCCCAATTTTAAGTTGAACGTAAGTGTGTCCTGAACTCTAACCCTAACCCTAACCCTATGGATCCATTCACTCTAATGATTCTCATAGACTATAATGGAGAATGGAAAAACATCCAAAATTTTTCCAAATCAAGACTATACCTATTAGTGTGATATCAGAATTTCATCTTATTCAACCCTAAACCAAACCCCAATTTTAACTTGAACGTAAGTGTGTCCTGAACTCTAACCCTAACCCCAACCCTAACCCTATGGGCCCATTCACTCTAATGATTCTCCTAGACTATAATGGAGAATGGAAAAACATCCAAAATTTTTCCAAATCTGGAGTATACCTTTCAATGTGATATGAAAATTTCATCTTATCCAACCCTAAACCAAACCCCAATTTTAACTTGAACGTAGTTGTGTCCTGAACTCTAAACCTAACCCTAACCCTATGGGCCCATTCACTCTAATGATTCTCATAGACTATAATGGAGAATGGAAAAGCATCCAAAATTTTTCCAAATCAAGAGTATACCCTTCAGTGTGATATGAGAATTTCATCTTATCCAACCCTAAACCAAACCCCAATTTTAAGTTGAACGTAAGTGTGTCCTGAACTCTAACCCTAACCCTAACCCTATGGGCCCATTCACTCTAATGATTCTCATAGACTATAATGGAGAATGGAAAAACATCCAAAATTTTTCCAAATCAAGAGTATACCCTTTAGTGTGATATGAAAATTTCATCTTATCCGACCCTAAACCAAACCCCAATTTTAACTTGAACGTAAGTGTGTCCTGAACTCTAACCCTAACCCTAACCCTATGGGCCCATTCACTCTAATGATCCTCATAGACTATAATGGAGAATGGGAAAACATCCAAAATTTTTCCAAATCAAGAGTATACCCTTCAGTGTGATATGAGAATTTCATCTTATCCAACCCTAAACCAAACCCCAATTTTAACTTGAACGTAAGGGTGTCCTGAACTCTAACCCTAACCCTAACCGTAACCCTATGGGCCCATTCACTCTAATGATTCTCATAGACTATAATGGAGAATGGAAAAACATCCAAAATTTTTCCAAATCAAGAGTATACCCTTCAGTGTGATATGAGAATTTCATCTTATCCAACCCTAAACCAAACCCCAATTTTAACTTGAACGTAAGTGTGTCCTGAACTCTAACCCTAACCCTAACCCTATGGGCCCATTCACTCTAATGATTCTCATAGATTATAATGGAGAATGGAAAAACATCCAAAATTTTTCCAAATCAAGAGTATACCCTTCAGTGTGATATGATAATTTCATCTTATCCAACCCTAAACCAAACCCCAGTTTTAACTTGAACGTAAGTGTGTCCTGAACTCTAACCCTAACCCTAACCCTAACCCTATGGGCCCATTCACTCTAATGATTCTCATAGACTATAATGGAGAATGGAAAAACATCCAAAATTTTTCCAAATCAAGAGTATACCCTTCAGTGTGATATGAGAATTTCATCTTATCCAACCCTAAACCAAACCCCAATTTTAAGTTGAACGTAAGTGTGTCCTGAACTCTAACCCTAACCCTAACCCTAACCCTATGGGCCCATTCACACTAATGATTCTCCTAGACTATAATGGAGAATAGAAAAACATCCAAATTTTTTCCAAATCAAGACTATACCTATTAGTGTGATATGAAAATTCCATCTTATCCAACCCTAAACCAAACCCCTATTTTAACTTGAACGTAAGTGTGTCCTGAACTCTAACCCTAACCCTAACACTATGGGCCCATTCACTCTAATGATTCTCACAGACTATAATGGAGAATAGAAAAACATCCAAAAGTTTTCCAAATCAAGAGTATACCCTTCAGTGTCATATGAGAATTTCATCTTATACAACCCTAAACCAAACCCCAATTTTAACTTGAACGTAAGTGTGTCCTGAACTCTAACCCTAACCCTAACCCTAACCCTATGGGCCCATTCACTCTAATGATTCTCATAGACTATAATGGAGAATGGAAAAACATCCAAAATTTTTCCAAATCAAGAGTATACCCTTCAGTGTGATATGAGAATTTCATCTTATCCAACCCTAAACCAAACCCCAGTTTTAACTTGAACGTAAGTGTGTCCTGAACTCTAACCCTAACCCTAACCCTAACCCTATGGGCCCATTCACTCTAATGATTCTCATAGACTATAATGGAGAATGGAAAAACATCCAAAATTTTTCCAAATCAAGAGTATACCTTTCAGAGTGAAATGAGAATTTCATCTTATCCAACCCTAAACCAAACCCCAATTTTAACTTGAACGTAAGTGTGTCCTGAACTCTAACCCTAACCCTAACCCTAACCGTATGGGCCCATTCACTCTAATGATTCTCATAGACTATAATGGAGAATGGAAAAACATCCAAAATTTTTTCCAAATCAAGACTATACCTATTTGTGTGATATGAAAATTTCATCTTATCCAACCCTAAACCAAACCCCAGTTTTAACTTGAACGTAAGTGTGTCCTGAACTCTAACCCTAACCCTAACCCTAACCCTATGGGCCCATTCACTCTAATGATTCTCATAGACTATAATGGAGAATGGAAAAACATCCAAAATTTTTCCAAATCAAGAGTATACCCTTCAGTGTGATATGAGAATTTCATCTTATCCAACCCTAAACCAAACCCCAATTTTAACTTGAACGTAAGTGTGTCCTGAACTCTAACCCTAACCCCAACCCTAACCCTATGGGCCCATTCACTCTAATGATTCTCCTAGACTATAATGGAGAATGGAAAAACATCCAAAATTTTTCCAAATCAAGAGTATACCCTTCAGTGTGATATGAGAATTTCATCTTATCCAACCCTAAACCAAACCCCAATTTTAACTTGAACGTAAGTGTGTCCTGAACTCTAACCCTAACCCCAACCCTAACCCTATGGGCCCATTCACTCTAATGATTCTCCTAGACTATAATGGAGAATGGAAAAACATCCAAAATTTTTCCAAATCTGGAGTATACCTTTCAATGTGATATGAAAATTTCATCTTATCCAACCCTAAACCAAACCCCAATTTTAACTTGAACGTAGTTGTGTCCTGAACTCTAACCCTAACCCTAACCCTATGGGCCCATTCACTCTAATGATTCTCATAGACTATAATGGAGAATGGAAAAGCATCCAAAATTTTTCCAAATCAAGAGTATACCCTTCAGTGTGATATGAGAATTTCATCTTATCCAACCCTAAACCAAACCCCAATTTTAAGTTGAACGTAAGTGTGTCCTGAACTCTAACCCTAACCCTAACCCTATGGGCCCATTCACTCTAATGATTCTCATAGACTATAATGGAGAATGGAAAAACATCCAAAATTTTTCCAAATCAAGAGCATACCCTTTAGTGTGATATGAAAGTTTCATCTTATCCGACCCTAAACCAAACCCCAATTTTAACTTGAACGTAAGTGTGTCCTGAACTCTAACCCTAACCCTAACCCTATGGGCCCATTCACTCTAATGATCCTCATAGACTATAATGGAGAATGGAAAAACATCCAAAATTTTTCCAAATCAAGAGTATACCCTTCAGTGTGATATGAGAATTTCATCTTATCCAACCCTAAACCAAACCCCAATTTTAACTTGAACGTAAGGGTGTCCTGAACTCTAACCCTAACCGTAACTCTATGGGCCCATTCACTCTAATGATTCTCATAGACTATAATGGAGAATGGAAAAACATCCAAAATTTTTCCAAATCAAGAGTATACCCTTCAGTGTGATATGAGAATTTCATCTTATCCAACCCTAAACCAAACCCCAATTTTAACTTGAACGTAAGTGTGTCCTGAACTCTAACCCTAACCCTAACCCTATGGGCCCATTCACTCTAATGATTCTCATAGACTATAATGGAGAATGGAAAAACATCCAAAATTTTTCCAAATCAAGAGTATACCCTTCAGTGTGATATGAGAATTTCATCTTATCCAACCCTAAACCAAACCCCAGTTTTAACTTGAACGTAAGTGTGTCCTGAACTCTAACCCTAACCCTAACCCTAACCCTATGGGCCCATTCACTCTAATGATTCTCCTAGACTATAATGGAGAATGGAAAAACATCCAAAATTTTTCCAAATCAAGAGTATACCCTTCAGTGTGATATGAGAATTTCATCTTATCCAACCCTAAACCAAACCCCAATTTTAAGTTGAACGTAAGTGTGTCCTGAACTCTAACCCTAACCCTAACCCTAACCCTATGGGCCCATTCACACTAATGATTCTCATAGACTATAATGGAGAATAGAAAAACATCCAAATTTTTTCCAAATCAAGACTATACCTATTAGTGTGATATGAAAATTCCATCTTATCCAACCCTAAACCAAACCCCTATTTTAACTTGAACGTAAGTATGTCCTGAACTCTAACCCTAACCCTAACACTATGGGCCCATTCACTCTAATGATTCTCATAGACTATAATGGAGAATGGAAAAACATCCAAAATTTTTCCAAATCAAGAGTATACCCTTCAGTGTGATATGAGAATTTCATCTTATCCAACCCTAAACCAAACCCCTATTTTAACTTGAACGTAAGTATGTCCTGAACTCTAACCCTAACCCTAACACTATGGGCCCATTCACTCTAATGATTCTCATAGACTATAATGGAGAATGGAAAAACATCCAAAATTTTTCCAAATCAAGAGTATACCCTTCAGTGTGATATGAGAATTTCATCTTATCCAACCCTAAACCAAACCCCAGTTTTAACTTGAACGTAAGTGTGTCCTGAACTCTAACCCTAACCCTAACCCTAACCGTATGGGCCCATTCACTCTAATGATTCTCATAGACTATAATGGAGAATGGAAAAACATCCAAAAATTTTCCAAATCTGGAGTATACCTTTCAATGTGATATGAAAATTTCATCTTATCCAACCCTAAACCAAACCCCAATTTTAACTTGAACGTAAGTGTGTCCTGAACTCTAACCCTAACCCTAACCCTATGGGCCCATTCACTCTAATGATTCTCATAGACTATAATGGAGAATGGAAAAACATCCAAAATTTTTCCAAATCAAGAGTATACCCTTCAGTGTGATATGAGAATTTCATCTTATCCAACCCTAAACCAAACCCCAATTTTAAGTTGAACGTAAGTGTGTCCTGAACTCTAACCCTAACCCTAACCCTAACCCTATGGGCCCATTCACTCTAATGATTCTCATAGACTATAATGGAGAATGGAAAAACATCCAAAATTTTTCCAAATCAAGACTATACCTATTACTGTGATATGATAATTTCATCTTATCCAACCCTAAACCAAACCCCAATTTTAACTTGAACGTAAGTGTGTCCTGAACTCTAACCCTAACCCTAACCCTATGGGCCCATTCATACTAATGATTCTCATAGACTATAATAGAGAATAGAAAAACATCCAAATTTTTTCCAAATCAAGACTATACCTATTAGTGTGATATGAAAATTTCATCTTATCCAACCCTAAACCAAACCCCTATTTTAACTTGAACGTAAGTGTGTCCTGAACTCTAACCCTAACCCTAACCATAACCCTATGGGCCCATTCACTCTAATGATTCTCATAGACTATAATGGAGAATGGAAAAACATCCAAAATTTTTCCAAATCAAGAGTATACCCTTTAGTGTGATATGAAAATTTCATCTTATCCAACCCTAAACCAAACCCCAATTTTAACTTGAATGTAAGTGTGTCCTGAACTCTAACCCTAACCCTAACCCTAACCCTCTGGGCCCATTCACTCTAATGATTCTCATAGACTATAATGGAGAATGGAAAAACATCCAAAATTTTTCCAAATCAAGAGTATACCCTTCAGTGTGATATGAGAATTTCATCTTATCCAACCCTAAACCAAACCCCAATTTTAACTTGAACGTAAGTGTGTCCTGAACTCTAACCCTAACCCTAACCCTAACCCTAACCCTATGGGCCCATTCACTCTAATGATTCTCATAGACTATAATGGAGAATGGAAAAACATCCAAAATTTTTCCAAATCTGGAGTATACCTTTCAATGTGATATGAAAATTTCATCTTATCCAACCCTAAACTAAACCCCAATTTTAACTTGAACGTAAGTGTGTCCTGAACTCTAACCCTAACCCTAACCCTATGGGCCATTCACTCTAATGATTCTCATAGACTATAATGGAGAATGGAAAAACATCCAAAATTTTTCCAAATCAAGACTATACCTATTAGTGTGATATGAGAATTTCATCTTATCCAACCCTAAACCAAACCCCAATTTTAACTTGAACATAAGTGTGTCCTGAACTCTAACCCTAACCGTAACTCTATGGGCCCATTCACTCTAATGATTCTCATAGACTATAATGGAGAATGGAAAAACATCCAAAATTTTTCCAAATCAAGAGTATACCCTTCAGTGTGATATGAGAATTTCATCTTATCCAACCCTAAACCAAACCCCAATTTTAACTTGAACGTAAGTGTGTCCTGAACTCTAACCCTAACCCTAACCCTATGGGCCCATTCACTCTAATGATTCTCATAGACTATAATGGAGAATGGAAAAACATCCAAAATTTTTCCAAATCAAGAGTATACCCTTCAGTGTGATATGAGAATTTCATCTTATCCAACCCTAAACCAAACCCCAGTTTTAACTTGAACGTAAGTGTGTCCTGAACTCTAACCCTAACCCTAACCCTAACCCTATGGGCCCATTCACACTAATGATTCTCATAGACTATAATGGAGAATTGAAAAACATCCAAATTTTTTCCAAATCAAGACTATACCTATTAGTGTGATATGAAAATTCCATCTTATCCAACCCTAAACCAAACCCCTATTTTAACTTGAACGTAAGTATGTCCTGAACTCTAACCCTAACCCTAACACTATGGGCCCATTCACTCTAATGATTCTCATAGACTATAATGGAGAATGGAAAAACATCCAAAATTTTTCCAAATCAAGAGTATACCCTTCAGTGTGATATGAGAATTTCATCTTATCCAACCCTAAACCAAACCCCAATTTTAACTTGAACGTAAGTGTGTCCTGAACTCTAACCCTAACCCTAACCCTATGGGCCCATTCACTCTAATGATTCTCATAGACTATAATGGAGAATGGAAAAACATCCAAAATTTTTCCAAATCAAGAGTATACCCTTCAGTGTGATATGAGAATTTCATCTTATCCAACCCTAAACCAAACCCCAGTTTTAACTTGAACGTAAGTGTGTCCTGAACTCTAACCCTAACCCTAACCCTAACCCTATGGGCCCATTCACACTAATGATTCTCATAGACTATAATGGAGAATTGAAAAACATCCAAATTTTTTCCAAATCAAGACTATACCTATTAGTGTGATATGAAAATTCCATCTTATCCAACCCTAAACCAAACCCCTATTTTAACTTGAACGTAAGTATGTCCTGAACTCTAACCCTAACCCTAACACTATGGGCCCATTCACTCTAATGATTCTCATAGACTATAATGGAGAATGGAAAAACATCCAAAATTTTTCCAAATCAAGAGTATACCCTTTAGTGTGATATGAAAATTTCATCTTATCCAACCCTAAACCAAACCCCAATTTTAACTTGAATGTAAGTGTGTCCTGAACTCTAACCCTAACCCTAACCCTAACCCTATGGGCCCATTCACTCTAATGATTCTCATAGACTATAATGGAGAATGGAAAAACATCCAAAATTTTTCCAAATCAAGAGTATACCCTTCAGTGTGATATGAGAATTTCATCTTATCCAACCCTAAACCAAACCCCAATTTTAACTTGAACGTAAGTGTGTCCTGAACTCTAACCCTAACCCTAACCGTATGGGCCCATTCACTCTAATGATTCTCATAGACTATAATGGAGAATGGAAAAACATCCAAAAATTTTCCAAATCTGGAGTATACCTTTCAATGTGATATGAAAATTTCATCTTATCCAACCCTAAACCAAACCCCAATTTTAACTTGAACGTAAGTGTGTCCTGAACTCTAACCCTAACCCTAACCCTATGGGCCCATTCACTCTAATGATTCTCATAGACTATAATGGAGAATGGAAAAACATCCAAAATTTTTCCAAATCAAGACTATACCTATTAGTGTGATATGATAATTTCATCTTATCAGACCCTAAACCAAACCCCAATTTTAACTTGAACGTAAGTGTGTCCTGAACTCTAACCCTAACCCTAACCCTAACCCTATGGGCCCATTCACACTAATGATTCTCATAGACTATAATGGAGAATAGAAAAACATCCAAATTTTTTCCAAATCAAGACTATACCTTTTAGTGTGATATGAAAATTTCATCTTATCCAACCCTAAACCAAACCCCTATTTTAACTTGAACGTAAGTGTGTCCTGAACTCTAACCCTAACCCTAACCATAACCCTATGGGCCCATTCACTCTAATGATTCTCATAGACTATAATGGAGAATGGAAAAACATCCAAAATTTTTCCAAATCAAGAGTATACCCTTTAGTGTGATATGAAAATTTCATCTTATCCAACCCTAAACCAAACCCCAATTTTAACTTGAATGTAAGTGTGTCCTGAACTCTAACCCTAACCCTAACCCTAACCCTCTGGGCCCATTCACTCTAATGATTCTCATAGACTATAATGGAGAATGGAAAAACATCCAAAATTTTTCCAAATCAAGAGTATACCCTTCAGTGTGATATGAGAATTTCATCTTATCCAACCCTAAACCAAACCCCAATTTTAACTTGAACGTAAGTGTGTCCTGAACTCTAACCCTAACCCTAACCCTAACCCTATGGGCCCATTCACTCTAATGATTCTCATAGACTATAATGGAGAATGGAAAAACATCCAAAATTTTTCCAAATCTGGAGTATACCTTTCAATGTGATATGAAAATTTCATCTTATCCAACCCTAAACCAAACCCCAATTTTAACTTGAACGTAAGTGTGTCCTGAACTCTAACCCTAACCCTAACCTTTGGGCCATTCACTCTAATGATTCTCATAGACTATAATGGAGAATGGAAAAACATCCAAAATTTTTCCAAATCAAGACTATACCTACTAGTGTGATATGAGAATTTCATCTTATCCAACCCTAAACCAAACCCCAATTTTAACTTGAACATAAGTGTGTCCTGAACCCTAACCCTAACCCTATGGGCCCATTCACTCTAATGATTCTCATAGACTATAATGGAGAATGGAAAAACATCCAAAATTTTTCCAAATCAAGAGTATACCCTTCAGTGTGATATGAGAATTTCATCTTATCCAACCCTAAACCAAACCCCAATTTTAACTTGAACGTAAGGGTGTCCTGAACTCTAACCCTAACCCTAACCCTAACCCTAACCCTATGGGCCCATTCACTCTAATGATTCTCATAGACTATAATGGAGAATGGAAAAACATCCAAAATTTTTCCAAATCAAGAGTATACCTTTCAGAGTGAAATGAGAATTTCATCTTATCCAACCCTAAACCAAACCCCAATTTTAACTTGAACGTAAGTGTGTCCTGAACTCTAACCCTAACCCTAACCCTAACCCTATGGGCCCATTCACTCTAATGATTCTCATAGACTATAATGGAGAATGGAAAAACATCCAAAATTTTTCCAAATCAAGACTTTACCTATTTGTGTGATATGAAAATTTCATCTTATCCAACCCTAAACCAAACCCCAATTTTAACTTGAACGTGTGTCCTGAACTCTAACCCTAACCCTAACCCTATGGGCCCATTCACTCTAATGATTCTCATAGACTATAATGGAGAATGGAAAAACATCCAAAATTTTTCCAAATCAAGAGTATACCCTTCAGTGTGATATGAGAATTTCATCTTATCAAACCCTAAACCAAACCCCAGTTTTAACTTGAATGTAAGTGTGTCCTGAACTCTAACCCTAACCCTAACCCTAACCCTATGGGCCCATTCACTCTCATGATTCTCATAGACAATAATGGAGAATGGAAAAACATCCAAAATTCTTCCAAATCAAGAGTATACCCTTCAGTGTGATATGAGAATTTCATCTTATCCAACCCTAAACCAAACCCCAATTTTAAGTTGAACGTAAGTGTGTCCTGAACTCTAACCCTAACCCTAACCCTAAGCCTATGGGCCCATTCACACTAATGATTCTCATAGACTATAATGGAGAATAGAAAAACATACAAATTTTTTCCAAATCAAGACTATACCTATTAGTGTGATATGAAAATTTCATCTTATCCAACCCTAAACCAAACCCCAATTTTAACTTGAACGTAAGTGTGTCCTGAACTCTAACCCTAACCCTAACCCTAACCCTATGGGCCCATTCACTCTAATGATTCTCATAGACTATAATGGAGAATGGAAAAACATCCAAAATTTTTCCAAATCAAGAGTATACCCTTTAGTGTGATATGAAAATTTCATCTTATCCAACCCTAAACCAAACCCCAATTTTAACTTGAATGTAAGTGTGTCCTGAACTCTAACCCTAACCCTAACCCTAACCCTCTGGGCCCATTCACTATAATGATTCTCATAGACTATAATGGAGAATGGAAAAACATCCAAAATTTTTCCAAATCAAGAGTATACCCTTCAGTGTGATATGAGAATTTCATCTTATCCAACCCAAAACCAAACCCCAATTTTAACTTGAACGTAAGTGTGTCCTGAACTCTAACCCTAACCCTAACCCTATGGGCCCATTCACTCTAATGATTCTCATAGACTATAATGGAGAATGGAAAAACATCCAAAATTTTTCCAAATCTGGAGTATACCTTTAAATGTGATATGAAAATTTAATCTTATCCAACCCTAAACCAAACCCCAATTTTAACTTGAACGTAAGTGTGTCCTGAACTCTAACCCTAACCCTAACCCTATGGGCCCATTCACTCTAATGATTCTCATAGACTATAATGGAGAATGGAAAAACATCCAAAATTTTTCCAAATCAAGAGTATACCCTTCAGTGTGATATGAGAATTTCATCTTATCAAACCCTAAACCAAACCCCAGTTTTAACTTGAATGTAAGTGTGTCCTGAACTCTAACCCTAACCCTAACCCTAACCCTATGGGCCCATTCACTCTCATGATTCTCATAGACAATAATGGAGAATGGAAAAACATCCAAAATTCTTCCAAATCAAGAGTATACCCTTCAGTGTGATATGAGAATTTCATCTTATCCAACCCTAAACCAAACCCCAATTTTAAGTTGAACGTAAGTGTGTCCTGAACTCTAACCCTAACCCTAACCCTAAGCCTATGGGCCCATTCACACTAATGATTCTCATAGACTATAATGGAGAATAGAAAAACATACAAATTTTTTCCAAATCAAGACTATACCTATTAGTGTGATATGAAAATTTCATCTTATCCAACCCTAAACCAAACCCCAATTTTAACTTGAACGTAAGTGTGTCCTGAACTCTAACCCTAACCCTAACCCTAACCCTATGGGCCCATTCACTCTAATGATTCTCATAGACTATAATGGAGAATGGAAAAACATCCAAAATTTTTCCAAATCAAGAGTATACCCTTTAGTGTGATATGAAAATTTCATCTTATCCAACCCTAAACCAAACCCCAATTTTAACTTGAATGTAAGTGTGTCCTGAACTCTAACCCTAACCGTAACCCTAACCCTCTGGGCCCATTCACTATAATGATTCTCATAGACTATAATGGAGAATGGAAAAACATCCAAAATTTTTCCAAATCAAGAGTATACCCTTCAGTGTGATATGAGAATTTCATCTTATCCAACCCAAAACCAAACCCCAATTTTAACTTGAACGTAAGTGTGTCCTGAACTCTAACCCTAACCCTAACCCTATGGGCCCATTCACTCTAATGATTCTCATAGACTATAATGGAGAATGGAAAAACATCCAAAATTTTTCCAAATCTGGAGTATACCTTTCAATGTGATATGAAAATTTAATCTTATCCAACCCTAAACCAAACCCCAATTTTAACTTGAACGTAAGTGTGTCCTGAACTCTAACCCTAACCCTAACCCTATGGGCCCATTCACTATAATGATTCTCATAGACTATAATGGAGAATGGAAAAACATCCAAAATTTTTCCAAATCAAGACTATACCTACTAGTGTGATATGAGAATTTCATCTTATCCAACCCTAAACCAAACCCCAATTTTAACTTGAACATAAGTGTGTCCTGAACCCTAACCCTAACCCTATGGGCCCATTCACTCTAATGATTCTCATAGACTATAATGGAGAATGGAAAAACATCCAAAATTTTTCCAAATCAAGAGTATACCCTTCAGTGTGATATGAGAATTTCATCTTATCCAACCCTAAACCAAACCCCAATTTTAACTTGAACGTAAGGGTGTCCTGAACTCTAACCCTAACCCTAACCCTAACCCTAACCCTATGGGCCCATTCACTCTAATGATTCTCATAGACTATAATGGAGAATGGAAAAACATCCAAAATTTTTCCAAATCAAGACTTTACCTATTTGTGTGATATGAAAATTTCATCTTATCCAACCCTAAACCAAACCCCAATTTTAACTTGAACGTGTGTCCTGAACTCTAACCCTAACCCTAACCCTATGGGCCCATTCACTCTAATGATTCTCATAGACTATAATGGAGAATGGAAAAACATCCAAAATTTTTCCAAATCAAGAGTATACCCTTCAGTGTGATATGAGAATTTCATCTTATCAAACCCTAAACCAAACCCCAGTTTTAACTTGAATGTAAGTGTGTCCTGAACTCTAACCCTAACCCTAACCCTAACCCTATGGGCCCATTCACTCTCATGATTCTCATAGACAATAATGGAGAATGGAAAAACATCCAAAATTCTTCCAAATCAAGAGTATACCCTTCAGTGTGATATGAGAATTTCATCTTATCCAACCCTAAACCAAACCCCAATTTTAAGTTGAACGTAAGTGTGTCCTGAACTCTAACCCTAACCCTAACCCTAAGCCTATGGGCCCATTCACACTAATGATTCTCATAGACTATAATGGAGAATAGAAAAACATACAAATTTTTTCCAAATCAAGACTATACCTATTAGTGTGATATGAAAATTTCATCTTATCCAACCCTAAACCAAACCCCAATTTTAACTTGAACGTAAGTGTGTCCTGAACTCTAACCCTAACCCTAACCCTAACCCTATGGGCCCATTCACTCTAATGATTCTCATAGACTATAATGGAGAATGGAAAAACATCCAAAATTTTTCCAAATCAAGAGTATACCCTTTAGTGTGATATGAAAATTTCATCTTATCCAACCCTAAACCAAACCCCAATTTTAACTTGAATGTAAGTGTGTCCTGAACTCTAACCCTAACCCTAACCCTAACCCTCTGGGCCCATTCACTATAATGATTCTCATAGACTATAATGGAGAATGGAAAAACATCCAAAATTTTTCCAAATCAAGAGTATACCCTTCAGTGTGATATGAGAATTTCATCTTATCCAACCCAAAACCAAACCCCAATTTTAACTTGAACGTAAGTGTGTCCTGAACTCTAACCCTAACCCTAACCCTATGGGCCCATTCACTCTAATGATTCTCATAGACTATAATGGAGAATGGAAAAACATCCAAAATTTTTCCAAATCTGGAGTATACCTTTCAATGTGATATGAAAATTTAATCTTATCCAACCCTAAACCAAACCCCAATTTTAACTTGAACGTAAGTGTGTCCTGAACTCTAACCCTAACCCTAACCCTATGGGCCCATTCACTCTAATGATTCTCATAGACTATAATGGAGAATGGAAAAACATCCAAAATTTTTCCAAATCAAGAGTATACCCTTCAGTGTGATATGAGAATTTCATCTTATCAAACCCTAAACCAAACCCCAGTTTTAACTTGAATGTAAGTGTGTCCTGAACTCTAACCCTAACCCTAACCCTAACCCTATGGGCCCATTCACTCTCATGATTCTCATAGACAATAATGGAGAATGGAAAAACATCCAAAATTCTTCCAAATCAAGAGTATACCCTTCAGTGTGATATGAGAATTTCATCTTATCCAACCCTAAACCAAACCCCAATTTTAAGTTGAACGTAAGTGTGTCCTGAACTCTAACCCTAACCCTAACCCTAAGCCTATGGGCCCATTCACACTAATGATTCTCATAGACTATAATGGAGAATAGAAAAACATACAAATTTTTTCCAAATCAAGACTATACCTATTAGTGTGATATGAAAATTTCATCTTATCCAACCCTAAACCAAACCCCAATTTTAACTTGAACGTAAGTGTGTCCTGAACTCTAACCCTAACCCTAACCCTAACCCTATGGGCCCATTCACTCTAATGATTCTCATAGACTATAATGGAGAATGGAAAAACATCCAAAATTTTTCCAAATCAAGAGTATACCCTTTAGTGTGATATGAAAATTTCATCTTATCCAACCCTAAACCAAACCCCAATTTTAACTTGAATGTAAGTGTGTCCTGAACTCTAACCCTAACCGTAACCCTAACCCTCTGGGCCCATTCACTATAATGATTCTCATAGACTATAATGGAGAATGGAAAAACATCCAAAATTTTTCCAAATCAAGAGTATACCCTTCAGTGTGATATGAGAATTTCATCTTATCCAACCCAAAACCAAACCCCAATTTTAACTTGAACGTAAGTGTGTCCTGAACTCTAACCCTAACCCTAACCCTATGGGCCCATTCACTCTAATGATTCTCATAGACTATAATGGAGAATGGAAAAACATCCAAAATTTTTCCAAATCTGGAGTATACCTTTCAATGTGATATGAAAATTTAATCTTATCCAACCCTAAACCAAACCCCAATTTTAACTTGAACGTAAGTGTGTCCTGAACTCTAACCCTAACCCTAACCCTATGGGCCCATTCACTATAATGATTCTCATAGACTATAATGGAGAATGGAAAAACATCCAAAATTTTTCCAAATCAAGAGTATACCCTTCAGTGTGATATGAGAATTTCATCTTATCCAACCCTAAACCAAACCCCAATTTTAACTTGAACATAAGTGTGTCCTGAACCCTAACCCTAACCCTATGGGCCCATTCACTCTAATGATTCTCATAGACTATAATGGAGAATGGAAAAACATCCAAAATTTTTCCAAATCAAGAGTATACCCTTCAGTGTGATATGAGAATTTCATCTTATCCAACCCTAAACCAAACCCCAATTTTAACTTGAACGTAAGGGTGTCCTGAACTCTAACCCTAACCCTAACCCTAACCCTAACCCTATGGGACCATTCACTCTAATGATTCTCATAGACTATAATGGAGAATGGAAAAACATCCAAAATTTTTCCAAATCAAGAGTATACCTTTCAGAGTGAAATGAGAATTTCATCTTATCCAACCCTAAACCAAACCCCAATTTTAACTTGAACGTAAGTGTGTCCTGAACTCTAACCCTAACCCTAACCCTAACCCTATGGGCCCAGTCAATCTAATGATTCTCATAGACTATAATGGAGAATGGAAAAACATCCAAAATTTTTCCAAATCAAGACTATACCTATTTGTGTGATATGAAAATTTCATCTTATCCAACCCTAAACCAAACCCCAATTTTAACTTGAACGTAAGTGTGTCCTGAACTCTAACCCTAACCGTAACCCTAACCCTATGGGCCCATTCACTCTAATGATTCTCATAGACTATAATGGAGAATGGAAAAACATCCAAAATTTTTCCAAATCAAGAGTATACCCTTCAGTGTGATATGAGAATTTCATCTTATCCAACCCTAAACCAAACCCCAGTTTTAACTTGAACGTAAGTGTGTCCTGAACTCTAACCCTAACCCTAACCCTAACCCTATGGGCCCATTCACTCTAATGATTCTCATAGACTATAATGGAGAATGGAAAAACATCCAAAATTTTTCCAAATCAAGAGTATACCCTTCAGTGTGATATGAGAATTTCATCTTATCCAACCCTAAACCAAACCCCAATTTTAACTTGAACGTAAGTGTGTCCTGAACTCTAACCCTAACCCCAACCCTAACCCTATGGGCCCATTCACTCTAATGATTCTCCTAGACTATAATGGAGAATGGAAAAACATCCAAAATTTTTCCAAATCTGGAGTATACCTTTCAATGTGATATGAAAATTTCATCTTATCCAACCCTAAACCAAACCCCAATTTTAACTTGAACGTAGTTGTGTCCTGAACTCTAACCCTAACCCTAACCCTATGGGCCCATTCACTCTAATGATTCTCATAGACTATAATGGAGAATGGAAAAGCATCCAAAATTTTTCCAAATCAAGAGTATACCCTTCAGTGTGATATGAGAATTTCATCTTATCCAACCCTAAACCAAACCCCAATTTTAAGTTGAACGTAAGTGTGTCCTGAACTCTAACCCTAACCCTAACCCTATGGGCCCATTCACTCTAATGATTCTCATAGACTATAATGGAGAATGGAAAAACATCCAAAATTTTTCCAAATCAAGAGTATACCCTTTAGTGTGATATGAAAGTTTCATCTTATCCGACCCTAAACCAAACCCCAATTTTAACTTGAACGTAAGTGTGTCCTGAACTCTAACCCTAACCCTAACCCTATGGGCCCATTCACTCTAATGATCCTCATAGACTATAATGGAGAATGGAAAAACATCCAAAATTTTTCCAAATCAAGAGTATACCCTTCAGTGTGATATGAGAATTTCATCTTATCCAACCCTAAACCAAACCCCAATTTTAACTTGAACGTAAGGGTGTCCTGAACTCTAACCCTAACCGTAACCCTATGGGCCCATTCACTCTAATGATTCTCAAAGACTATAATGGAGAATGGAAAAACATCCAAAATTTTTCCAAATCAAGAGTATACCCTTCAGTGTGATATGAGAATTTCATCTTATCCAACCCTAAACCAAACCCCAATTTTAACTTGAACGTAAGTGTGTCCTGAACTCTAACCCTAACCCTAACCCTATGGGCCCATTCACTCTAATGATTCTCATAGACTATAATGGAGAATGGAAAAACATCCAAAATTTTTCCAAATCAAGAGTATACCCTTCAGTGTGATATGAGAATTTCATCTTATCCAACCCTAAACCAAACCCCAGTTTTAACTTGAACGTAAGTGTGTCCTGAACTCTAAACCTAACCCTAACCCTAACACTATGGGCCCATTCACTCTCATGATTCTCATAGACTATAATCGAGAATGGAAAAACATCCAAAATTTTTCCAAATCAAGAGTATACCCTTCAGTGTGATATGAGAATTTCATCTTATCCAACCCTAAACCAAACCCCAATTTTAAGTTGAACGTAAGTGTGTCCTGAACTCTAACCCTAACCCTAACCCTATGGGCCCATTCACACTAATGATTCTCATAGACTATAATGGAGAATAGAAAAACATCCAAATTTTTTCCAAATCAAGACTATACCTATTAGTGTGATATGAAAATTCCATCTTATCCAACCCTAAACCAAACCCCTATTTTAACTTGAACGTAAGTATGTCCTGAACTCTAACCCTAACCCTAACACTATGGGCCCATTCACTCTAATGATTCTCATAGACTATAATGGAGAATGGAAAAACATCCAAAATTTTTCCAAATCAAGAGTATACCCTTTAGTGTGATATGAAAATTTCATCTTATCCAACCCTAAACCAAACCCCAATTTTAACTTGAATGTAAGTGTGTCCTGAACTCTAACCCTAACCCTAACCCTAACCCTATGGGCCCATTCACTCTAATGATTCTCATAGACTATAATGGAGAATGGAAAAACATCCAAAATTTTTCCAAATCAAGAGTATACCCTTCAGTGTGATATGAGAATTTCATCTTATCCGACCCTAAACCAAACCCCAATTTTAACTTGAACGTAAGTGTGTCCTGAACTCTAACCCTAACCCTAACCGTATGGGCCCATTCACTCTAATGATTCTCATAGACTATAATGGAGAATGGAAAAACATCCAAAATTTTTCCAAATCTGGAGTATACCTTTCAATGTGATATGAAAATTTCATCTTATCCAACCCTAAACCAAACCCCAATTTTAACTTGAACGTAAGTGTGTCCTGAACTCTAACCCTAACCCTAACCCTATGGGCCCATTCACTCTAATGATTCTCATAGACTATAATGGAGAATGGAAAAACATCCAAAATTTTTCCAAATCAAGAGTATACCCTTCAGTGTGATATGAGAATTTCATCTTATCCAACCCTAAACCAAACCCCAGTTTTAACTTGAACGTAAGTGTGTCCTGAACTCTAACCCTAACCCTAACCCTAACCCTATGGGCCCATTCACTCTAATGATTCTCATAGACTATAATGGAGAATGGAAAAACATCCAAAATTTTTCCAAATCAAGAGTATACCCTTCAGTGTGATATGAGAATTTCATCTTATCCAACCCTAAACCAAACCCCAATTTTAACTTGAACGTAAGTGTGTCCTGAACTCTAACCCTAACCCCAACCCTAACCCTATGGGCCCATTCACTCTAATGATTCTCCTAGACTATAATGGAGAATGGAAAAACATCCAAAATTTTTCCAAATCTGGAGTATACCTTTCAATGTGATATGAAAATTTCATCTTATCCAACCCTAAACCAAACCCCAATTTTAACTTGAACGTAGTTGTGTCCTGAACTCTAACCCTAACCCTAACCCTATGGGCCCATTCACTCTAATGATTCTCATAGACTATAATGGAGAATGGAAAAGCATCCAAAATTTTTCCAAATCAAGAGTATACCCTTCAGTGTGATATGAGAATTTCATCTTATCCAACCCTAAACCAAACCCCAATTTTAAGTTGAACGTAAGTGTGTCCTGAACTCTAACCCTAACCCTAACCCTATGGGCCCATTCACTCTAATGATTCTCATAGACTATAATGGAGAATGGAAAAACATCCAAAATTTTTCCAAATCAAGAGTATACCCTTTAGTGTGATATGAAAATTTCATCTTATCCGACCCTAAACCAAACCCCAATTTTAACTTGAACGTAAGTGTGTCCTGAACTCTAACCCTAACCCTAACCCTATGGGCCCATTCACTCTAATGATCCTCATAGACTATAATGGAGAATGGAAAAACATCCAAAATTTTTCCAAATCAAGAGTATACCCTTCAGTGTGATATGAGAATTTCATCTTATCCAACCCTAAACCAAACCCCAATTTTAACTTGAACGTAAGGGTGTCCTGAACTCTAACCCTAACCCTAACCGTAACCCTATGGGCCCATTCACTCTAATGATTCTCATAGACTATAATGGAGAATGGAAAAACATCCAAAATTTTTCCAAATCAAGAGTATACCCTTCAGTGTGATATGAGAATTTCATCTTATCCAACCCTAAACCAAACCCCAATTTTAACTTGAACGTAAGTGTGTCCTGAACTCTAACCCTAACCCTAACCCTATGGGCCCATTCACTCTAATGATTCTCATAGATTATAATGGAGAATGGAAAAACATCCAAAATTTTTCCAAATCAAGAGTATACCCTTCAGTGTGATATGATAATTTCATCTTATCCAACCCTAAACCAAACCCCAGTTTTAACTTGAACGTAAGTGTGTCCTGAACTCTAACCCTAACCCTAACCCTATGGGCCCATTCACTCTAATGATGCTCATAGACTATAATGGAGAATGGAAAAACATCCAAAATTTTTCCAAATCAAGAGTATACCCTTCAGTGTGATATGAGAATTTCATCTTATCCAACCCTAAACCAAAACCCAATTTTAAGTTGAACGTAAGTGTGTCCTGAACTCTAACCCTAACCCTAACCCTAACCCTATGGGCCCATTCACACTAATGATTCTCCTAGACTATAATGGAGAATAGAAAAACATCCAAATTTTTTCCAAATCAAGACTATACCTATTAGTGTGATATGAAAATTCCATCTTATCCAACCCTAAACCAAACCCCTATTTTAACTTGAACGTAAGTGTGTCCTGAACTCTAACCCTAACCCTAACACTATGGGCCCATTCACTCTCATGATTCTCCTAGACTATAATGGAGAATAGAAAAACATCCAAAATTTTTCCAAATCAAGAGTATACCCTTCAGTGTGTTATGAGAATTTCATCTTATCCAACCCTAAACCAAACCCCAATTTTAAGTTGAACGTAAGTGTGTCCTGAACTCTAACCCTAACCCTAACCCTAACCCTATGGGCCCATTCACTCTAATGATTCTCATAGACTATAATGGAGAATGGAAAAACATCCAAAATTTTTCCAAATCAAGAGTATACCCTTCGGTGTCATATGAGAATTTCATCTTATACAACCCTAAACCAAACCCCAATTTTAACTTGAACGTAAGTGTGTCCTGAACTCTAACCCTAACCCTAACCCTATGGGCCCATTCACTCTAATGATTCTCATAGACTATAATGGAGAATGGAAAAACATCCAAAATTTTTCCAAATCAAGAGTATACCCTTCAGTGTGATATGAGAATTTCATCTTATCCAACCCTAAACCAAACCCCAGTTTTAACTTGAACGTAAGTGTGTCCTGAACTCTAACCCTAACCCTAACCCTAACCCTATGGGCCCATTCACTCTAATGATTCTCATAGACTATAATGGAGAATGGAAAAACATCCAAAATTTTTCCAAATCAAGAGTATACCTTTCAGAGTGAAATGAGAATTTCATCTTATCCAACCCTAAACCAAACCCCAATTTTAACTTGAACGTAAGTGTGTCCTGAACTCTAACCCTAACCCTAACCCTAACCGTATGGGCCCATTCACTATAATGATTCTGATAGACTATAATGGAGAATGGAAAAACATCCAAAATTTTTTCCAAATCAAGACTATACCTATTTGTGTGATATGAAAATTTCATCTTATCCAACCCTAAACCAAACCCCAGTTTTAACTTGAACGTAAGTGTGTCCTGAACTCTAACCCTAACCCTAACCCTAACCCTATGGGCCCATTCACTCTAATGATTCTCATAGACTATAATGGAGAATGGAAAAACATCCAAAATTTTTCCAAATCAAGAGTATACCCTTCAGTGTGATATGAGAATTTCATCTTATCCAACCCTAAAACAAACCCCAATTTTAACTTGAACGTAAGTGTGTCCTGAACTCTAACCCTAACCCCAACCCTAACCCTATGGGCCCATTCACTCTAATGATTCTCCTAGACTATAATGGAGAATGGAAAAACATCCAAAATTTTTCCAAATCAAGAGTATACCCTTCAGTGTGATATGAGAATTTCATCTTATCCAACCCTAAACCAAACCCCAATTTTAACTTGAACGTAAGTGTGTCCTGAACTCTAACCCTAACCCCAACCCTAACCCTATGGGCCCATTCACTCTAATGATTCTCCTAGACTATAATGGAGAATGGAAAAACATCCAAAATTATTCCAAATCTGGAGTATACCTTTCAATGTGATATGAAAATTTCATCTTATCCAACCCTAAACCAAACCCCAATTTTAACTTGAACGTAGTTGTGTCCTGAACTCTAACCCTAACCCTAACCCTATGGGCCCATTCACTCTAATGATTCTCATAGACTATAATGGAGAATGGAAAAGCATCCAAAATTTTTCCAAATCAAGAGTATACCCTTCAGTGTGATATGAGAATTTCATCTTATCCAACCCTAAACCAAACCCCAATTTTAAGTTGAACGTAAGTGTGTCCTGAACTCTAACCCTAACCCTAACCCTATGGGCCCATTCACTCTAATGATTCTCATAGACTATAATGGAGAATGGAAAAACATCCAAAATTTTTCCAAATCAAGAGTATACCCTTCAGTGTGATATGATAATTTCATCTTATCCAACCCTAAACCAAACCCCAGTTTTAACTTGAACGTAAGTGTGTCCTGAACTCTAACCCTAACCCTAACCCTAACCCTATGGGCCCATTCACTCTAATGATTCTCATAGACTATAATGGAGAATGGAAAAACATCCAAAATTTTTCCAAATCAAGAGTATACCCTTCAGTGTGATATGAGAATTTCATCTTATCCAACCCTAAACCAAACCCCAATTTTAACTTGAACGTAAGTGTGTCCTGAACTCTAACCCTAACCCCAACCCTAACCCTATGGGCCCATTCACTCTAATGATTCTCCTAGACTATAATGGAGAATGGAAAAACATCCAAAATTTTTCCAAATCTGGAGTATACCTTTCAATGTGATATGAAAATTTCATCTTATCCAACCCTAAACCAAACCCCAATTTTAAGTTGAACGTAAGTGTGTCCTGAACTCTAACCCTAACCCTAACACTATGGGCCCATTCACTCTCATGATTCTCCTAGACTATAATGGAGAATAGAAAAACATCCAAAATTTTTCCAAATCAAGAGTATACCCTTCAGTGTGTTATGAGAATTTCATCTTATCCAACCCTAAACCAAACCCCAATTTTAAGTTGAACGTAAGTGTGTCCTGAACTCTAACCCTAACCCTAACCCTAACCCTATGGGCCCATTCACTCTAATGATTCTCATAGACTATAATGGAGAATGGAAAAACATCCAAAATTTTTCCAAATCAAGAGTATACCCTTCGGTGTCATATGAGAATTTCATCTTATACAACCCTAAACCAAACCCCAATTTTAACTTGAACGTAAGTGTGTCCTGAACTCTAACCCTAACCCTAACCCTAACCCTATGGGCCCATTCACTCTAATGATTCTCATAGACTATAATGGAGAATGGAAAAACATCCAAAATTTTTCCAAATCAAGAGTATACCCTTCAGTGTGATATGAGAATTTCATCTTATCCAACCCTAAACCAAACCCCAGTTTTAACTTGAACGTAAGTGTGTCCTGAACTCTAACCCTAACCCTAACCCTAACCCTATGGGCCCATTCACTCTAATGATTCTCATAGACTATAATGGAGAATGGAAAAACATCCAAAATTTTTCCAAATCAAGAGTATACCTTTCAGAGTGAAATGAGAATTTCATCTTATCCAACCCTAAACCAAACCCCAATTTTAACTTGAACGTAAGTGTGTCCTGAACTCTAACCCTAACCCTAACCCTAACCGTATGGGCCCATTCACTATAATGATTCTGATAGACTATAATGGAGAATGGAAAAACATCCAAAATTTTTTCCAAATCAAGACTATACCTATTTGTGTGATATGAAAATTTCATCTTATCCAACCCTAAACCAAACCCCAGTTTTAACTTGAACGTAAGTGTGTCCTGAACTCTAACCCTAACCCTAACCCTAACCCTATGGGCCCATTCACTCTAATGATTCTCATAGACTATAATGGAGAATGGAAAAACATCCAAAATTTTTCCAAATCAAGAGTATACCCTTCAGTGTGATATGAGAATTTCATCTTATCCAACCCTAAAACAAACCCCAATTTTAACTTGAACGTAAGTGTGTCCTGAACTCTAACCCTAACCCCAACCCTAACCCTATGGGCCCATTCACTCTAATGATTCTCCTAGACTATAATGGAGAATGGAAAAACATCCAAAATTTTTCCAAATCAAGAGTATACCCTTCAGTGTGATATGAGAATTTCATCTTATCCAACCCTAAACCAAACCCCAATTTTAACTTGAACGTAAGTGTGTCCTGAACTCTAACCCTAACCCCAACCCTAACCCTATGGGCCCATTCACTCTAATGATTCTCCTAGACTATAATGGAGAATGGAAAAACATCCAAAATTATTCCAAATCTGGAGTATACCTTTCAATGTGATATGAAAATTTCATCTTATCCAACCCTAAACCAAACCCCAATTTTAACTTGAACGTAGTTGTGTCCTGAACTCTAACCCTAACCCTAACCCTATGGGCCCATTCACTCTAATGATTCTCATAGACTATAATGGAGAATGGAAAAGCATCCAAAATTTTTCCAAATCAAGAGTATACCCTTCAGTGTGATATGAGAATTTCATCTTATCCAACCCTAAACCAAACCCCAATTTTAAGTTGAACGTAAGTGTGTCCTGAACTCTAACCCTAACCCTAACCCTATGGGCCCATTCACTCTAATGATTCTCATAGACTATAATGGAGAATGGAAAAACATCCAAAATTTTTCCAAATCAAGAGTATACCCTTCAGTGTGATATGATAATTTCATCTTATCCAACCCTAAACCAAACCCCAGTTTTAACTTGAACGTAAGTGTGTCCTGAACTCTAACCCTAACCCTAACCCTAACCCTATGGGCCCATTCACTCTAATGATTCTCATAGACTATAATGGAGAATGGAAAAACATCCAAAATTTTTCCAAATCAAGAGTATACCCTTCAGTGTGATATGAGAATTTCATCTTATCCAACCCTAAACCAAACCCCAATTTTAACTTGAACGTAAGTGTGTCCTGAACTCTAACCCTAACCCCAACCCTAACCCTATGGGCCCATTCACTCTAATGATTCTCCTAGACTATAATGGAGAATGGAAAAACATCCAAAATTTTTCCAAATCTGGAGTATACCTTTCAATGTGATATGAAAATTTCATCTTATCCAACCCTAAACCAAACCCCAATTTTAACTTGAACGTAGTTGTGTCCTGAACTCTAACCCTAACCCTAACCCTATGGGCCCATTCACTCTAATGATTCTCATAGACTATAATGGAGAATGGAAAAGCATCCAAAATTTTTCCAAATCAAGAGTATACCCTTCAGTGTGATATGAGAATTTCATCTTATCCAACCCTAAACCAAACCCCAATTTTAAGTTGAACGTAAGTGTGTCCTGAACTCTAACCCTAACCCTAACCCTATGGGCCCATTCACTCTAATGATTCTCATAGACTATAATGGAAAATGGAAAAACATCCAAAATTTTTCCAAATCAAGAGTATACCCTTTAGTGTGATATGAAAATTTCATCTTATCCGACCCTAAACCAAACCCCAATTTTAACTTGAACGTAAGTGTGTCCTGAACTCTAACCCTAACCCTAACCGTAACCCTATGGGCCCATTCACTCTAATGATTCTCATAGACTATAATGGAGAATGGAAAAACATCCAAAATTTTTCCAAATCAAGAGTATACCCTTCAGTGTGATATGAGAATTTCATCTTATCCAACCCTAAACCAAACCCCAATTTTAACTTGAACGTAAGTGTGTCCTGAACTCTAACCCTAACCCTAACCCTATGGGCCCATTCACTCTAATGATTCTCATAGATTATAATGGAGAATGGAAAAACATCCAAAATTTTTCCAAATCAAGAGTATACCCTTCAGTGTGATATGATAATTTCATCTTATCCAACCCTAAACCAAACCCCAGTTTTAACTTGAACGTAAGTGTTTCCTGAACTCTAACCCTAACCCTAACCCTATGGGCCCATTCACTCTAATGATGCTCATAGACTATAATGGAGAATGGAAAAACATCCAAAATTTTTCCAAATCAAGAGTATACCCTTCAGTGTGATATGAGAATTTCATCTTATCCAACCCTAAACCAAACCCCAATTTTAAGTTGAACGTAAGTGTGTCCTGAACTCTAACCCTAACCCTAACCCTAACCCTATGGGCCCATTCACACTAATGATTCTCCTAGACTATAATGGAGAATAGAAAAACATCCAAATTTTTTCCAAATCAAGACTATACCTATTAGTGTGATATGAAAATTCCATCTTATCCAACCCTAAACCAAACCCCTATTTTAACTTGAACGTAAGTGTGTCCTGAACTCTAACCCTAACCCTAACACTATGGGCCCATTCACTCTCATGATTCTCCTAGACTATAATGGAGAATAGAAAAACATCCAAAATTTTTCCAAATCAAGAGTATACCCTTCGGTGTCATATGAGAATTTCATCTTATACAACCCTAAACCAAACCCCAATTTTAACTTGAACGTAAGTGTGTCCTGAACTCTAACCCTAACCCTAACCCTAACCCTATGGGCCCATTCACTCTAATGATTCTCATAGACTATAATGGAGAATGGAAAAACATCCAAAATTTTTCCAAATCAAGAGTATACCCTTCAGTGTGATATGAGAATTTCATCTTATCCAACCCTAAACCAAACCCCAGTTTTAACTTGAACGTAAGTGTGTCCTGAACTCTAACCCTAACCCTAACCCTAACCCTATGGGCCCATTCACTCTAATGATTCTCATAGACTATAATGGAGAATGGAAAAACATCCAAAATTTTTCCAAATCAAGAGTATACCTTTCAGAGTGAAATGAGAATTTCAACTTATCCAACCCTAAACCAAAACCCAATTTTAACTTGAACGTAAGTGTGTCCTGAACTCTAACCCTAACCCTAACCCTAACCCTATGGGCCCATTCACTCTAATGATTCTCCTAGACTATAATGGAGAATGGAAAAACATCCAAAATTTTTTCCAAATCAAGACTATACCTATTTGTGTGATATGAAAATTTCATCTTATCCAACCCTAAACCAAACCCCAGTTTTAACTTGAACGTAAGTGTGTCCTGAACTCTAACCCTAACCCTAACCCTAACCCTATGGGCCCATTCACTCTAATGATTCTCATAGACTATAATGGAGAATGGAAAAACATCCAAAATTTTTCCAAATCAAGAGTATACCCTTCAGTGTGATATGAGAATTTCATCTTATCCAACCCTAAAACAAACCCCAATTTTAACTTGAACGTAAGTGTGTCCTGAACTCTAACCCTAACCCCAACCCTAACCCTATGGGCCCATTCACTCTAATGATTCTCCTAGACTATAATGGAGAATTGAAAAACATCCAAAATTTTTCCAAATCAAGAGTATACCCTTCAGTGTGATATGAGAATTTCATCTTATCCAACCCTAAACCAAACCCCAATTTTAACTTGAACGTAAGTGTGTCCTGAACTCTAACCCTAACCCCAACCCTAACCCTATGGGCCCATTCACTCTAATGATTCTCCTAGACTATAATGGAGAATGGAAAAACATCCAAAATTATTCCAAATCTGGAGTATACCTTTCAATGTGATATGAAAATTTCATCTTATCCAACCCTAAACCAAACCCCAATTTTAACTTGAACGTAGTTGTGTCCTGAACTCTAACCCTAACCCTAACCCTATGGGCCCATTCACTCTAATGATTCTCATAGACTATAATGGAGAATGGAAAAGCATCCAAAATTTTTCCAAATCAAGAGTATACCCTTCAGTGTGATGTGAGAATTTCATCTTATCCAACCCTAAACCAAACCCCAATTTTAAGTTGAACGTAAGTGTGTCCTGAACTCTAACCCTAACCCTAACCCTATGGGCCCATTCACTCTAATGATTCTCATAGACTATAATGGAGAATGGAAAAACATCCAAAATTTTTCCAAATCAAGAGTATACCCTTTAGTGTGATATGAAAGTTTCATCTTATCCGACCCTAAACCAAACCCCAATTTTAACTTGAACGTAAGTGTGTCCTGAACTCTAACCCTAACCCTAACCCTATGGGCCCATTCACTCTAATGATCCTCATAGACTATAATGGAGAATGGAAAAACATCCAAAATTTTTCCAAATCAAGAGTATACCCTTCAGTGTGATATGAGAATTTCATCTTATCCAACCCTAAACCAAACCCCAATTTTAACTTGAACGTAAGGGTGTCCTGAACTCTAACCCTAACCGTAACCCTATGGGCCCATTCACTCTAATGATTCTCAAAGACTATAATGGAGAATGGAAAAACATCCAAAATTTTTCCAAATCAAGAGTATACCCTTCAGTGTGATATGAGAATTTCATCTTATCCAACCCTAAACCAAACCCCAATTTTAAGTTGAACGTAAGTGTGTCCTGAACTCTAACCCTAACCCTAACCCTATGGGCCCATTCACTCTAATGATTCTCATAGACTATAATGGAGAATGGAAAAACATCCAAAATTTTTCCAAATCAAGAGTATACCCTTCAGTGTGATATGAGAATTTCATCTTATCCAACCCTAAACCAAACCCCAGTTTTAACTTGAACGTAAGTGTGTCCTGAACTCTAACCCTAACCCTAACCCTAACCCTATGGGCCCATTCACTCTAATGATTCTCATAGACTATAATGGAGAATGGAAAAACATCCAAAATTTTTCCAAATCAAGAGTATACCCTTCAGTGTGATATGAGAATTTCATCTTATCCAACCCTAAACCAAACCCCAATTTTAAGTTGAACGTAAGTGTGTCCTGAACTCTAACCCTAACCCTAACCCTAACCCTATGGGCCCATTCACACTAATGATTCTCATAGACTATAATGGAGAATAGAAAAACATCCAAATTTTTTCCAAATCAAGACTATACCTATTAGTGTGATATGAAAATTCCATCTTATCCAACCCTAAACCAAACCCCTATTTTAACTTGAACGTAAGTATGTCCTGAACTCTAACCCTAACCCTAACACTATGGGCCCATTCACTCTAATGATTCTCATAGACTATAATGGAGAATGGAAAAACATCCAAAATTTTTCCAAATCAAGAGTATACCCTTTAGTGTGATATGAAAATTTCATCTTATCCAACCCTAAACCAAACCCCAATTTTAACTTGAATGTAAGTGTGTCCTGAACTCTAACCCTAACCCTAATCCTAACCCTATGGGCCCATTCACTCTAATGATTCTCATAGACTATAATGGAGAATGGAAAAACATCCAAAATTTTTCCAAATCAAGAGTATACCCTTCAGTGTGATATGAGAATTTCATCTTATCCGACCCTAAACCAAACCCCAATTTTAACTTGAACGTAAGTGTGTCCTGAACTCTAACCCTAACCCTAACCGTATGGGCCCATTCACTCTAATGATTCTCATAGACTATAATGGAGAATGGAAAAACATCCAAAATTTTTTCCAAATCAAACTATACCTATTTGTGTGATATGAAAATTTCATCTTATCCAACCCTAAACCAAACCCCAGTTTTAACTTGAACGTAAGTGTGTCCTGAACTCTAACCCTAACCCTAACCCTATGGGCCCATTCACTCTAATGATTCTCATAGACTATAATGGAGAATGGAAAAACATCCAAAATTTTTCCAAATCAAGAGTATACCCTTCAGTGTGATATGAGAATTTCATCTTATCCAACCCTAAAACAAACCCCAGTTTTAACTTGAACGTAAGTGTGTCCTGAACTCTAACCCTAACCCTAACCCTAACCCTATGGGCCCATTCACTCTAATGATTCTCATAGACTATAATGGAGAATGGAAAAACATCCAAAATTTTTCCAAATCAAGAGTATACCCTTCAGTGTGATATGAGAATTTCATCTTATGCAACCCTAAACCAAACCCCAATTTTAACTTGAACGTAAGTGTGTCCTGAACTCTAACCCTAACCCCAACCCTAACCCTATGGGCCCATTCACTCTAATGATTCTCCTAGACTATAATGGAGAATGGAAAAACATCCAAAATTTTTCCAAATCTGGAGTATACCTTTCAATGTGATATGAAAATTTCATCTTATCCAACCCTAAACCAAACCCCAATTTTAACTTGAACGTAGTTGTGTCCTGAACTCTAACCCTAACCCTAACCCTATGGGCCCATTCACTCTAATGATTCTCATAGACTATAATGGAGAATGGAAAAGCATCCAAAATTTTTCCAAATCAAGAGTATACCCTTCAGTGTGATATGAGAATTTCATCTTATCCAACCCTAAACCAAACCCCAATTTTAAGTTGAACGTAAGTGTGTCCTGAACTCTAACCCTAACCCTAACCCTATGGGCCCATTCACTCTAATGATTCTCATAGACTATAATGGAGAATGGAAAAACATCCAAAATTTTTCCAAATCAAGAGTATACCCTTTAGTGTGATATGAAAATTTCATCTTATCCGACCCTAAACCAAACCCCAATTTTAACTTGAACGTAAGTGTGTCCTGAACTCTAACCCTAACCCTAACCCTATGGGCCCATTCACTCTAATGATCCTCATAGACTATAATGGAGAATGGGAAAACATCCAAAATTTTTCCAAATCAAGAGTATACCCTTCAGTGTGATATGAGAATTTCATCTTATCCAACCCTAAACCAAACCCCAATTTTAACTTGAACGTAAGGGTGTCCTGAACTCTAACCCTAACCCTAACCGTAACCCTATGGGCCCATTCACTCTAATGATTCTCATAGACTATAATGGAGAATGGAAAAACATCCAAAATTTTTCCAAATCAAGAGTATACCCTTCAGTGTGATATGAGAATTTCATCTTATCCAACCCTAAACCAAACCCCAATTTTAACTTGAACGTAAGTGTGTCCTGAACTCTAACCCTAACCCTAACCCTATGGGCCCATTCACTCTAATGATTCTCATAGATTATAATGGAGAATGGAAAAACATCCAAAATTTTTCCAAATCAAGAGTATACCCTTCAGTGTGATATGATAATTTCATCTTATCCAACCCTAAACCAAACCCCAGTTTTAACTTGAACGTAAGTGTGTCCTGAACTCTAACCCTAACCCTAACCCTATGGGCCCATTCACTCTAATGATTCTCATAGACTATAATGGAGAATGGAAAAACATCCAAAATTTTTCCAAATCAAGAGTATACCCTTCAGTGTGATATGAGAATTTCATCTTATCCAACCCTAAACCAAACCCCAATTTTAAGTTGAACGTAAGTGTGTCCTGAACTCTAACCCTAACCCTAACCCTAACCCTATGGGCCCATTCACACTAATGATTCTCCTAGACTATAATGGAGAATAGAAAAACATCCAAATTTTTTCCAAATCAAGACTATACCTATTAGTGTGATATGAAAATTCCATCTTATCCAACCCTAAACCAAACCCCTATTTTAACTTGAACGTAAGTGTGTCCTGAACTCTAACCCTAACCCTAACACTATGGGCCCATTCACTCTCATGATTCTCCTAGACTATAATGGAGAATAGAAAAACATCCAAAATTTTTCCAAATCAAGAGTATACCCTTCGGTGTCATATGAGAATTTCATCTTATACAACCCTAAACCAAACCCCAATTTTAACTTGAACGTAAGTGTGTCCTGAACTCTAACCCTAACCCTAACCCTAACCCTATGGGCCCATTCACTCTAATGATTCTCATAGACTATAATGGAGAATGGAAAAACATCCAAAATTTTTCCAAATCAAGAGTATACCCTTCAGTGTGATATGAGAATTTCATCTTATCCAACCCTAAACCAAACCCCAGTTTTAACTTGAACGTAAGTGTGTCCTGAACTCTAACCCTAACCCTAACCCTAACCCTATGGGCCCATTCACTCTAATGATTCTCATAGACTATAATGGAGAATGGAAAAACATCCAAAATTTTTCCAAATCAAGAGTATACCTTTCAGAGTGAAATGAGAATTTCAACTTATCCAACCCTAAACCAAAACCCAATTTTAACTTGAACGTAAGTGTGTCCTGAACTCTAACCCTAACCCTAACCCTAACCCTATGGGCCCATTCACTCTAATGATTCTCCTAGACTATAATGGAGAATGGAAAAACATCCAAAATTTTTTCCAAATCAAGACTATACCTATTTGTGTGATATGAAAATTTCATCTTATCCAACCCTAAACCAAACCCCAGTTTTAACTTGAACGTAAGTGTGTCCTGAACTCTAACCCTAACCCTAACCCTAACCCTATGGGCCCATTCACTCTAATGATTCTCATAGACTATAATGGAGAATGGAAAAACATCCAAAATTTTTCCAAATCAAGAGTATACCCTTCAGTGTGATATGAGAATTTCATCTTATCCAACCCTAAAACAAACCCCAATTTTAACTTGAACGTAAGTGTGTCCTGAACTCTAACCCTAACCCCAACCCTAACCCTATGGGCCCATTCACTCTAATGATTCTCCTAGACTATAATGGAGAATTGAAAAACATCCAAAATTTTTCCAAATCAAGAGTATACCCTTCAGTGTGATATGAGAATTTCATCTTATCCAACCCTAAACCAAACCCCAATTTTAACTTGAACGTAAGTGTGTCCTGAACTCTAACCCTAACCCCAACCCTAACCCTATGGGCCCATTCACTCTAATGATTCTCCTAGACTATAATGGAGAATGGAAAAACATCCAAAATTATTCCAAATCTGGAGTATACCTTTCAATGTGATATGAAAATTTCATCTTATCCAACCCTAAACCAAACCCCAATTTTAACTTGAACGTAGTTGTGTCCTGAACTCTAACCCTAACCCTAACCCTATGGGCCCATTCACTCTAATGATTCTCATAGACTATAATGGAGAATGGAAAAGCATCCAAAATTTTTCCAAATCAAGAGTATACCCTTCAGTGTGATGTGAGAATTTCATCTTATCCAACCCTAAACCAAACCCCAATTTTAAGTTGAACGTAAGTGTGTCCTGAACTCTAACCCTAACCCTAACCCTATGGGCCCATTCACTCTAATGATTCTCATAGACTATAATGGAGAATGGAAAAACATCCAAAATTTTTCCAAATCAAGAGTATACCCTTTAGTGTGATATGAAAGTTTCATCTTATCCGACCCTAAACCAAACCCCAATTTTAACTTGAACGTAAGTGTGTCCTGAACTCTAACCCTAACCCTAACCCTATGGGCCCATTCACTCTAATGATCCTCATAGACTATAATGGAGAATGGAAAAACATCCAAAATTTTTCCAAATCAAGAGTATACCCTTCAGTGTGATATGAGAATTTCATCTTATCCAACCCTAAACCAAACCCCAATTTTAACTTGAACGTAAGGGTGTCCTGAACTCTAACCCTAACCGTAACCCTATGGGCCCATTCACTCTAATGATTCTCAAAGACTATAATGGAGAATGGAAAAACATCCAAAATTTTTCCAAATCAAGAGTATACCCTTCAGTGTGATATGAGAATTTCATCTTATCCAACCCTAAACCAAACCCCAATTTTAAGTTGAACGTAAGTGTGTCCTGAACTCTAACCCTAACCCTAACCCTATGGGCCCATTCACTCTAATGATTCTCATAGACTATAATGGAGAATGGAAAAACATCCAAAATTTTTCCAAATCAAGAGTATACCCTTCAGTGTGATATGAGAATTTCATCTTATCCAACCCTAAACCAAACCCCAGTTTTAACTTGAACGTAAGTGTGTCCTGAACTCTAACCCTAACCCTAACCCTAACCCTATGGGCCCATTCACTCTAATGATTCTCATAGACTATAATGGAGAATGGAAAAACATCCAAAATTTTTCCAAATCAAGAGTATACCCTTCAGTGTGATATGAGAATTTCATCTTATCCAACCCTAAACCAAACCCCAATTTTAAGTTGAACGTAAGTGTGTCCTGAACTCTAACCCTAACCCTAACCCTAACCCTATGGGCCCATTCACACTAATGATTCTCATAGACTATAATGGAGAATAGAAAAACATCCAAATTTTTTCCAAATCAAGACTATACCTATTAGTGTGATATGAAAATTCCATCTTATCCAACCCTAAACCAAACCCCTATTTTAACTTGAACGTAAGTATGTCCTGAACTCTAACCCTAACCCTAACACTATGGGCCCATTCACTCTAATGATTCTCATAGACTATAATGGAGAATGGAAAAACATCCAAAATTTTTCCAAATCAAGAGTATACCCTTTAGTGTGATATGAAAATTTCATCTTATCCAACCCTAAACCAAACCCCAATTTTAACTTGAATGTAAGTGTGTCCTGAACTCTAACCCTAACCCTAATCCTAACCCTATGGGCCCATTCACTCTAATGATTCTCATAGACTATAATGGAGAATGGAAAAACATCCAAAATTTTTCCAAATCAAGAGTATACCCTTCAGTGTGATATGAGAATTTCATCTTATCCGACCCTAAACCAAACCCCAATTTTAACTTGAACGTAAGTGTGTCCTGAACTCTAACCCTAACCCTAACCGTATGGGCCCATTCACTCTAATGATTCTCATAGACTATAATGGAGAATGGAAAAACATCCAAAATTTTTTCCAAATCAAACTATACCTATTTGTGTGATATGAAAATTTCATCTTATCCAACCCTAAACCAAACCCCAGTTTTAACTTGAACGTAAGTGTGTCCTGAACTCTAACCCTAACCCTAACCCTATGGGCCCATTCACTCTAATGATTCTCATAGACTATAATGGAGAATGGAAAAACATCCAAAATTTTTCCAAATCAAGAGTATACCCTTCAGTGTGATATGAGAATTTCATCTTATCCAACCCTAAAACAAACCCCAGTTTTAACTTGAACGTAAGTGTGTCCTGAACTCTAACCCTAACCCTAACCCTAACCCTATGGGCCCATTCACTCTAATGATTCTCATAGACTATAATGGAGAATGGAAAAACATCCAAAATTTTTCCAAATCAAGAGTATACCCTTCAGTGTGATATGAGAATTTCATCTTATGCAACCCTAAACCAAACCCCAATTTTAACTTGAACGTAAGTGTGTCCTGAACTCTAACCCTAACCCCAACCCTAACCCTATGGGCCCATTCACTCTAATGATTCTCCTAGACTATAATGGAGAATGGAAAAACATCCAAAATTTTTCCAAATCTGGAGTATACCTTTCAATGTGATATGAAAATTTCATCTTATCCAACCCTAAACCAAACCCCAATTTTAACTTGAACGTAGTTGTGTCCTGAACTCTAACCCTAACCCTAACCCTATGGGCCCATTCACTCTAATGATTCTCATAGACTATAATGGAGAATGGAAAAGCATCCAAAATTTTTCCAAATCAAGAGTATACCCTTCAGTGTGATATGAGAATTTCATCTTATCCAACCCTAAACCAAACCCCAATTTTAAGTTGAACGTAAGTGTGTCCTGAACTCTAACCCTAACCCTAACCCTATGGGCCCATTCACTCTAATGATTCTCATAGACTATAATGGAGAATGGAAAAACATCCAAAATTTTTCCAAATCAAGAGTATACCCTTTAGTGTGATATGAAAATTTCATCTTATCCGACCCTAAACCAAACCCCAATTTTAACTTGAACGTAAGTGTGTCCTGAACTCTAACCCTAACCCTAACCCTATGGGCCCATTCACTCTAATGATCCTCATAGACTATAATGGAGAATGGGAAAACATCCAAAATTTTTCCAAATCAAGAGTATACCCTTCAGTGTGATATGAGAATTTCATCTTATCCAACCCTAAACCAAACCCCAATTTTAACTTGAACGTAAGGGTGTCCTGAACTCTAACCCTAACCCTAACCGTAACCCTATGGGCCCATTCACTCTAATGATTCTCATAGACTATAATGGAGAATGGAAAAACATCCAAAATTTTTCCAAATCAAGAGTATACCCTTCAGTGTGATATGAGAATTTCATCTTATCCAACCCTAAACCAAACCCCAGTTTTAACTTGAACGTAAGTGTGTCCTGAACTCTAACCCTAACCCTAACCCTATGGGCCCATTCACTCTAATGATTCTCATAGACTATAATGGAGAATGGAAAAACATCCAAAATTTTTCCAAATCAAGAGTATACCCTTCAGTGTGATATGAGAATTTCATCTTATCCAACCCTAAAACAAACCCCAGTTTTAACTTGAACGTAAGTGTGTCCTGAACTCTAACCCTAACCCTAACCCTAACCCTATGGGCCCATTCACTCTAATGATTCTCATAGACTATAATGGAGAATGGAAAAACATCCAAAATTTTTCCAAATCAAGAGTATACCCTTCAGTGTGATATGAGAATTTCATCTTATGCAACCCTAAACCAAACCCCAATTTTAACTTGAACGTAAGTGTGTCCTGAACTCTAACCCTAACCCCAACCCTAACCCTATGGGCCCATTCACTCTAATGATTCTCCTAGACTATAATGGAGAATGGAAAAACATCCAAAATTTTTCCAAATCTGGAGTATACCTTTCAATGTGATATGAAAATTTCATCTTATCCAACCCTAAACCAAACCCCAATTTTAACTTGAACGTAGTTGTGTCCTGAACTCTAACCCTAACCCTAACCCTATGGGCCCATTCACTCTAATGATTCTCATAGACTATAATGGAGAATGGAAAAGCATCCAAAATTTTTCCAAATCAAGAGTATACCCTTCAGTGTGATATGAGAATTTCATCTTATCCAACCCTAAACCAAACCCCAATTTTAAGTTGAACGTAAGTGTGTCCTGAACTCTAACCCTAACCCTAACCCTATGGGCCCATTCACTCTAATGATTCTCATAGACTATAATGGAGAATGGAAAAACATCCAAAATTTTTCCAAATCAAGAGTATACCCTTTAGTGTGATATGAAAATTTCATCTTATCCGACCCTAAACCAAACCCCAATTTTAACTTGAACGTAAGTGTGTCCTGAACTCTAACCCTAACCCTAACCCTATGGGCCCATTCACTCTAATGATCCTCATAGACTATAATGGAGAATGGGAAAACATCCAAAATTTTTCCAAATCAAGAGTATACCCTTCAGTGTGATATGAGAATTTCATCTTATCCAACCCTAAACCAAACCCCAATTTTAACTTGAACGTAAGGGTGTCCTGAACTCTAACCCTAACCCTAACCGTAACCCTATGGGCCCATTCACTCTAATGATTCTCATAGACTATAATGGAGAATGGAAAAACATCCAAAATTTTTCCAAATCAAGAGTATACCCTTCAGTGTGATATGAGAATTTCATCTTATCCAACCCTAAACCAAACCCCAATTTTAACTTGAACGTAAGTGTGTCCTGAACTCTAACCCTAACCCTAACCCTATGGGCCCATTCACTCTAATGATTCTCATAGATTATAATGGAGAATGGAAAAACATCCAAAATTTTTCCAAATCAAGAGTATACCCTTCAGTGTGATATGATAATTTCATCTTATCCAACCCTAAACCAAACCCCAGTTTTAACTTGAACGTAAGTGTTTCCTGAACTCTAACCCTAACCCTAACCCTATGGGCCCATTCACTCTAATGATGCTCATAGACTATAATGGAGAATGGAAAAACATCCAAAATTTTTCCAAATCAAGAGTATACCCTTCAGTGTGATATGAGAATTTCATCTTATCCAACCCTAAACCAAACCCCAATTTTAAGTTGAACGTAAGTGTGTCCTGAACTCTAACCCTAACCCTAACCCTATGGGCCCATTCACACTAATGATTCTCCTAGACTATAATGGAGAATAGAAAAACATCCAAATTTTTTCCAAATCAAGACTATACCTATTAGTGTGATATGAAAATTCCATCTTATCCAACCCTAAACCAAACCCCTATTTTAACTTGAACGTAAGTGTGTCCTGAACTCTAACCCTAACCCTAACACTATGGGCCCATTCACTCTCATGATTCTCCTAGACTATAATGGAGAATAGAAAAACATCCAAAATTTTTCCAAATCAAGAGTATACCCTTCGGTGTCATATGAGAATTTCATCTTATGCAACCCTAAACCAAACCCCAATTTTAAGTTGAACGTAAGTGTGTCCTGAACTCTAACCCTAACCCTAACCCTAACCCTATGGGCCCATTCACTCTAATGATTCTCATAGACTATAATGGAGAATGGAAAAACATCCAAAATTTTTCCAAATCAAGAGTATACCCTTCAGTGTGATATGAGAATTTCATCTTATCCAACCCTAAACCAAACCCCAGTTTTAACTTGAACGTAAGTGTGTCCTGAACTCTAACCCTAACCCTAACCCTAACCCTATGGGCCCATTCACTCTAATGATTCTCATAGACTATAATGGAGAATGGAAAAACATCCAAAATTTTTCCAAATCAAGAGTATACCTTTCAGAGTGAAATGAGAATTTCATCTTATCCAACCCTAAACCAAACCCCAATTTTAACTTGAACGTAAGTGTGTCCTGAACTCTAACCCTAACCCTAACCCTAACCGTATGGGCCCATTCACTATAATGATTCTGATAGACTATAATGGAGAATGGAAAAACATCCAAAATTTTTTCCAAATCAAGACTATACCTATTTGTGTGATATGAAAATTTCATCTTATCCAACCCTAAACCAAACCCCAGTTTTAACTTGAACGTAAGTGTGTCCTGAACTCTAACCCTAACCCTAACCCTAACCCTATGGGCCCATTCACTCTAATGATTCTCATAGACTATAATGGAGAATGGAAAAACATCCAAAATTTTTCCAAATCAAGAGTATACCCTTCAGTGTGATATGAGAATTTCATCTTATCCAACCCTAAAACAAACCCCAATTTTAACTTGAACGTAAGTGTGTCCTGAACTCTAACCCTAACCCCAACCCTAACCCTATGGGCCCATTCACTCTAATGATTCTCCTAGACTATAATGGAGAATGGAAAAACATCCAAAATTTTTCCAAATCAAGAGTATACCCTTCAGTGTGATATGAGAATTTCATCTTATCCAACCCTAAACCAAACCCCAATTTTAACTTGAACGTAAGTGTGTCCTGAACTCTAACCCTAACCCCAACCCTAACCCTATGGGCCCATTCACTCTAATGATTCTCCTAGACTATAATGGAGAATGGAAAAACATCCAAAATTATTCCAAATCTGGAGTATACCTTTCAATGTGATATGAAAATTTCATCTTATCCAACCCTAAACCAAACCCCAATTTTAACTTGAACGTAGTTGTGTCCTGAACTCTAACCCTAACCCTAACCCTATGGGCCCATTCACTCTAATGATTCTCATAGACTATAATGGAGAATGGAAAAGCATCCAAAATTTTTCCAAATCAAGAGTATACCCTTCAGTGTGATATGAGAATTTCATCTTATCCAACCCTAAACCAAACCCCAATTTTAACTTGAACGTAAGTGTGTCCTGAACTCTAACCCTAACCCTAACCCTATGGGCCCATTCACTCTAATGATTCTCATAGACTATAATGGAGAATGGAAAAACATCCAAAATTTTTCCAAATCAAGAGTATACCCTTCAGTGTGATATGAGAATTTCATCTTATCCAACCCTAAACCAAACCCCAGTTTTAACTTGAACGTAAGTGTGTCCTGAACTCTAACCCTAACCCTAACCCTAACCCTATGGGCCCATTCACTCTAATGATTCTCATAGACTATAATGGAGAATGGAAAAACATCCAAAATTTTTCCAAATCAAGAGTATACCCTTCAGTGTGATATGAGAATTTCATCTTATCCAACCCTAAACCAAACCCCAATTTTAAGTTGAACGTAAGTGTGTCCTGAACTCTAACCCTAACCCTAACCCTAACCCTATGGGCCCATTCACACTAATGATTCTCATAGACTATAATGGAGAATAGAAAAACATCCAAATTTTTTCCAAATCAAGACTATACCTATTAGTGTGATATGAAAATTCCATCTTATCCAACCCTAAACCAAACCCCTATTTTAACTTGAACGTAAGTATGTCCTGAACTCTAACCCTAACCCTAACACTATGGGCCCATTCACTCTAATGATTCTCATAGACTATAATGGAGAATGGAAAAACATCCAAAATTTTTCCAAATCAAGAGTATACCCTTTAGTGTGATATGAAAATTTCATCTTATCCAACCCTAAACCAAACCCCAATTTTAACTTGAATGTAAGTGTGTCCTGAACTCTAACCCTAACCCTAATCCTAACCCTATGGGCCCATTCACTCTAATGATTCTCATAGACTATAATGGAGAATGGAAAAACATCCAAAATTTTTCCAAATCAAGAGTATACCCTTCAGTGTGATATGAGAATTTCATCTTATCCGACCCTAAACCAAACCCCAATTTTAACTTGAACGTAAGTGTGTCCTGAACTCTAACCCTAACCCTAACCGTATGGGCCCATTCACTCTAATGATTCTCATAGACTATAATGGAGAATGGAAAAACATCCAAAATTTTTTCCAAATCAAACTATACCTATTTGTGTGATATGAAAATTTCATCTTATCCAACCCTAAACCAAACCCCAGTTTTAACTTGAACGTAAGTGTGTCCTGAACTCTAACCCTAACCCTAACCCTAACCCTATGGGCCCATTCACTCTAATGATTCTCATAGACTATAATGGAGAATGGAAAAACATCCAAAATTTTTCCAAATCAAGAGTATACCCTTCAGTGTGATATGAGAATTTCATCTTATCCAACCCTAAAACAAACCCCAATCTTAACTTGAACGTAAGTGTGTCCTGAACTCTAACCCTAACCCCAACCCTAACCCTATGGGCCCATTCACTCTAATGATTCTCCTAGACTATAATGGAGAATGGAAAAACATCCAAAATTTTTCCAAATCAAGAGTATACCCTTCAGTGTGATATGAGAATTTCATCTTATCCAACCCTAAACCAAACCCCAATTTTAACTTGAACGTAAGTGTGTCCTGAACTCTAACCCTAACCCCAACCCTAACCCTATGGGCCCATTCACTCTAATGATTCTCCTAGACTATAATGGAGAATGGAAAAACATCCAAAATTATTCCAAATCTGGAGTATACCTTTCAATGTGATATGAAAATTTCATCTTATCCAACCCTAAACCAAACCCCAATTTTAACTTGAACGTAGTTGTGTCCTGAACTCTAACCCTAACCCTAACCCTATGGGCCCATTCACTCTAATGATTCTCACAGACTATAATGGAGAATGGAAAAGCATCCAAAATTTTTCCAAATCAAGAGTATACCCTTCAGTGTGATATGAGAATTTCATCTTATCCAACCCTAAACCAAACCCCAATTTTAAGTTGAACGTAAGTGTGTCCTGAACTCTAACCCTAACCCTAACCCTATGGGCCCATTCACTCTAATGATTCTCATAGACTATAATGGAGAATGGAAAAACATCCAAAATTTTTCCAAATCAAGAGTATACCCTTCAGTGTGATATGAGAATTTCATCTTATCCAACCCTAAACCAAACCCCAGTTTTAACTTGAACGTAAGTGTGTCCTGAACTCTAACCCTAACCCTAACCCTAACCCTATGGGCCCATTCACTCTAATGATTCTCATAGACTATAATGGAGAATGGAAAAACATCCAAAATTTTTCCAAATCAAGAGTATACCCTTCAGTGTGATATGAGAATTTCATCTTATCCAACCCTAAACCAAACCCCAATTTTAACTTGAACGTAAGTGTGTCCTGAACTCTAACCCTAACCCCAACCCTAACCCTATGGGCCCATTCACTCTAATGATTCTCCTAGACTATAATGGAGAATGGAAAAACATCCAAAATTTTTCCAAATCTGGAGTATACCTTTCAATGTGATATGAAAATTTCATCTTATCCAACCCTAAACCAAACCCCAATTTTAACTTGAACGTAGTTGTGTCCTGAACTCTAACCCTAACCCTAACCCTATGGGCCCATTCACTCTAATGATTCTCATAGACTATAATGGAGAATGGAAAAGCATCCAAAATTTTTCCAAATCAAGAGTATACCCTTCAGTGTGATATGAGAATTTCATCTTATCCAACCCTAAACCAAACCCCAATTTTAAGTTGAACGTAAGTGTGTCCTGAACTCTAACCCTAACCCTAACCCTATGGGCCCATTCACTCTAATGATTCTCATAGACTATAATGGAGAATGGAAAAACATCCAAAATTTTTCCAAATCAAGAGTATACCCTTTAGTGTGATATGAAAATTTCATCTTATCCGACCCTAAACCAAACCCCAATTTTAACTTGAACGTAAGTGTGTCCTGAACTCTAACCCTAACCCTAACCCTATGGGCCCATTCACTCTAATGATCCTCATAGACTATAATGGAGAATGGGAAAACATCCAAAATTTTTCCAAATCAAGAGTATACCCTTCAGTGTGATATGAGAATTTCATCTTATCCAACCCTAAACCAAACCCCAATTTTAACTTGAACGTAAGGGTGTCCTGAACTCTAACCCTAACCCTAACCGTAACCCTATGGGCCCATTCACTCTAATGATTCTCATAGACTATAATGGAGAATGGAAAAACATCCAAAATTTTTCCAAATCAAGAGTATACCCTTCAGTGTGATATGAGAATTTCATCTTATCCAACCCTAAACCAAACCCCAATTTTAACTTGAACGTAAGTGTGTCCTGAACTCTAACCCTAACCCTAACCCTATGGGCCCATTCACTCTAATGATTCTCATAGATTATAATGGAGAATGGAAAAACATCCAAAATTTTTCCAAATCAAGAGTATACCCTTCAGTGTGATATGATAATTTCATCTTATCCAACCCTAAACCAAACCCCAGTTTTAACTTGAACGTAAGTGTGTCCTGAACTCTAACCCTAACCCTAACCCTATGGGCCCATTCACTCTAATGATGCTCATAGACTATAATGGAGAATGGAAAAACATCCAAAATTTTTCCAAATCAAGAGTATACCCTTCAGTGTGATATGAGAATTTCATCTTATCCAACCCTAAACCAAACCCCAATTTTAAGTTGAACGTAAGTGTGTCCTGAACTCTAACCCTAACCCTAACCCTATGGGCCCATTCACACTAATGATTCTCCTAGACTATAATGGAGAATAGAAAAACATCCAAATTTTTTCCAAATCAAGACTATACCTATTAGTGTGATATGAAAATTCCATCTTATCCAACCCTAAACCAAACCCCTATTTTAACTTGAACGTAAGTGTGTCCTGAACTCTAACCCTAACCCTAACACTATGGGCCCATTCACTCTCATGATTCTCCTAGACTATAATGGAGAATAGAAAAACATCCAAAATTTTTCCAAATCAAGAGTATACCCTTCAGTGTGTTATGAGAATTTCATCTTATCCAACCCTAAACCAAACCCCAATTTTAAGTTGAACGTAAGTGTGTCCTGAACTCTAACCCTAACCCTAACCCTAACCCTATGGGCCCATTCACTCTAATGATTCTCATAGACTATAATGGAGAATGGAAAAACATCCAAAATTTTTCCAAATCAAGAGTATACCCTTCGGTGTCATATGAGAATTTCATCTTATACAACCCTAAACCAAACCCCAATTTTAACTTGAACGTAAGTGTGTCCTGAACTCTAACCCTAACCCTAACCCTAACCCTATGGGCCCATTCACTCTAATGATTCTCATAGACTATAATGGAGAATGGAAAAACATCCAAAATTTTTCCAAATCAAGAGTATACCCTTCAGTGTGATATGAGAATTTCATCTTATCCAACCCTAAACCAAACCCCAGTTTTAACTTGAACGTAAGTGTGTCCTGAACTCTAACCCTAACCCTAACCCTAACCCTATGGGCCCATTCACTCTCATGATTCTCATAGACTATAATGGAGAATGGAAAAACATCCAAAATTTTTCCAAATCAAGAGTATACCTTTCAGAGTGAAATGAGAATTTCATCTTATCCAACCCTAAACCAAACCCCAATTTTAAGTTGAACGTAAGTGTGTCCTGAACTCTAACCCTAACCCTAACCCTAACCCTATGGGCCCATTCACTCTAATGATTCTCATAGACTATAATGGAGAATGGAAAAACATCCAAAATTTTTTCCAAATCAAGACTATACCTATTTGTGTGATATGAAAATTTCATCTTATCCAACCCTAAACCAAACCCCAGTTTTAACTTGAACGTAAGTGTGTCCTGAACTCTAACCCTAACCCTAACCCTAACCCTATGGGCCCATTCACTCTAATGATTCTCATAGACTATAATGGAGAACGGAAAAACATCCAAAATTTTTCCAAATCAAGAGTATACCCTTCAGTGTGATATGAGAATTTCATCTTATCCAACCCTAAAACAAACCCCAATTTTAACTTGAACGTAAGTGTGTCCTGAACTCTAACCCTAACCCCAACCCTAACCCTATGGTCCCATTCACTCTAATGATTCTCCTAGACTATAATGGAGAATGGAAAAACATCCAAAATTTTTCCAAATCAAGAGTATACCCTTCAGTGTGATATGAGAATTTCATCTTATCCAACCCTAAACCAAACCCCAATTTTAACTTGAACGTAAGTGTGTCCTGAACTCTAACCCTAACCCCAACCCTAACCCTATGGGCCCATTCACTCTAATGATTCTCCTAGACTATAATGGAGAATGGAAAAACATCCAAAATTATTCCAAATCTGGAGTATACCTTTCAATGTGATATGAAAATTTCATCTTATCCAACCCTAAACCAAACCCCAATTTTAACTTGAACGTAGTTGTGTCCTGAACTCTAACCCTAACCCTAACCCTATGGGCCCATTCACTCTAATGATTCTCATAGACTATAATGGAGAATGGAAAAGCATCCAAAATTTTTCCAAATCAAGAGTATACCCTTCAGTGTGATATGAGAATTTCATCTTATCCAACCCTAAACCAAACCCCAATTTTAACTTGAACGTAAGTGTGTCCTGAACTCTAACCCTAACCCTAACCCTATGGGCCCATTCACTCTAATGATTCTCATAGACTATAATGGAGAATGGAAAAACATCCAAAATTTTTCCAAATCAAGAGTATACCCTTTAGTGTGATATGAAAGTTTCATCTTATCCGACCCTAAACCAAACCCCAATTTTAACTTGAACGTAAGTGTGTCCTGAACTCTAACCCTAACCCTAACCCTATGGGCCCATTCACTCTAATGATCCTCATAGACTATAATGGAGAATGGAAAAACATCCAAAATTTTTCCAAATCAAGAGTATACCCTTCAGTGTGATATGAGAATTTCATCTTATCCAACCCTAAACCAAACCCCAATTTTAACTTGAACGTAAGGGTGTCCTGAACTCTAACCCTAACCGTAACCCTATGGGCCCATTCACTCTAATGATTCTCATAGACTATAATGGAGAATGGAAAAACATCCAAAATTTTTCCAAATCAAGAGTATACCCTTCGGTGTCATATGAGAATTTCATCTTATACAACCCTAAACCAAACCCCAATTTTAACTTGAACGTAAGTGTGTCCTGAACTCTAACCCTAACCCTAACCCTAACCCTATGGGCCCATTCACTCTAATGATTCTCATAGACTATAATGGAGAATGGAAAAACATCCAAAATTTTTCCAAATCAAGAGTATACCCTTCAGTGTGATATGAGAATTTCATCTTATCCAACCCTAAACCAAACCCCAGTTTTAACTTGAACGTAAGTGTGTCCTGAACTCTAACCCTAACCCTAACCCTAACCCTATGGGCCCATTCACTCTAATGATTCTCATAGACTATAATGGAGAATGGAAAAACATCCAAAATTTTTCCAAATCAAGAGTATACCTTTCAGAGTGAAATGAGAATTTCATCTTATCCAACCCTAAACCAAACCCCAATTTTAAGTTGAACGTAAGTGTGTCCTGAACTCTAACCCTAACCCTAACCCTAACCCTATGGGCCCATTCACTCTAATGATTCTCATAGACTATAATGGAGAATGGAAAAACATCCAAAATTTTTTCCAAATCAAGAGTATACCCTTCAGTGTGATATGAGAATTTCATCTTATCCAACCCTAAACCAAACCCCAATTTTAAGTTGAACGTAAGTGTGTCCTGAACTCTAACCCTAACCCTAACCCTAACCCTATGGGCCCATTCACACTAATGATTCTCATAGACTATAATGGAGAATAGAAAAACATCCAAATTTTTTCCAAATCAAGACTATACCTATTAGTGTGATATGAAAATTCCATCTTATCCAACCCTAAACCAAACCCCTATTTTAACTTGAACGTAAGTATGTCCTGAACTCTAACCCTAACCCTAACACTATGGGCCCATTCACTCTAATGATTCTCATAGACTATAATGGAGAATGGAAAAACATCCAAAATTTTTCCAAATCAAGAGTATACCCTTTAGTGTGATATGAAAATTTCATCTTATCCAACCCTAAACCAAACCCCAATTTTAACTTGAATGTAAGTGTGTCCTGAACTCTAACCCTAACCCTAATCCTAACCCTATGGGCCCATTCACTCTAATGATTCTCATAGACTATAATGGAGAATGGAAAAACATCCAAAATTTTTCCAAATCAAGAGTATACCCTTCAGTGTGATATGAGAATTTCATCTTATCCGACCCTAAACCAAACCCCAATTTTAACTTGAACGTAAGTGTGTCCTGAACTCTAACCCTAACCCTAACCGTATGGGCCCATTCACTCTAATGATTCTCATAGACTATAATGGAGAATGGAAAAACATCCAAAATTTTTTCCAAATCAAACTATACCTATTTGTGTGATATGAAAATTTCATCTTATCCAACCCTAAACCAAACCCCAGTTTTAACTTGAACGTAAGTGTGTCCTGAACTCTAACCCTAACCCTAACCCTAACCCTATGGGCCCATTCACTCTAATGATTCTCATAGACTATAATGGAGAATGGAAAAACATCCAAAATTTTTCCAAATCAAGAGTATACCCTTCAGTGTGATATGAGAATTTCATCTTATCCAACCCTAAAACAAACCCCAATCTTAACTTGAACGTAAGTGTGTCCTGAACTCTAACCCTAACCCCAACCCTAACCCTATGGGCCCATTCACTCTAATGATTCTCCTAGACTATAATGGAGAATGGAAAAACATCCAAAATTTTTCCAAATCAAGAGTATACCCTTCAGTGTGATATGAGAATTTCATCTTATCCAACCCTAAACCAAACCCCAATTTTAACTTGAACGTAAGTGTGTCCTGAACTCTAACCCTAACCCCAACCCTAACCCTATGGGCCCATTCACTCTAATGATTCTCCTAGACTATAATGGAGAATGGAAAAACATCCAAAATTATTCCAAATCTGGAGTATACCTTTCAATGTGATATGAAAATTTCATCTTATCCAACCCTAAACCAAACCCCAATTTTAACTTGAACGTAGTTGTGTCCTGAACTCTAACCCTAACCCTAACCCTATGGGCCCATTCACTCTAATGATTCTCACAGACTATAATGGAGAATGGAAAAGCATCCAAAATTTTTCCAAATCAAGAGTATACCCTTCAGTGTGATATGAGAATTTCATCTTATCCAACCCTAAACCAAACCCCAATTTTAAGTTGAACGTAAGTGTGTCCTGAACTCTAACCCTAACCCTAACCCTATGGGCCCATTCACTCTAATGATTCTCATAGACTATAATGGAGAATGGAAAAACATCCAAAATTTTTCCAAATCAAGAGTATACCCTTCAGTGTGATATGAGAATTTCATCTTATCCAACCCTAAACCAAACCCCAGTTTTAACTTGAACGTAAGTGTGTCCTGAACTCTAACCCTAACCCTAACCCTAACCCTATGGGCCCATTCACTCTAATGATTCTCATAGACTATAATGGAGAATGGAAAAACATCCAAAATTTTTCCAAATCAAGAGTATACCCTTCAGTGTGATATGAGAATTTCATCTTATCCAACCCTAAACCAAACCCCAATTTTAACTTGAACGTAAGTGTGTCCTGAACTCTAACCCTAACCCCAACCCTAACCCTATGGGCCCATTCACTCTAATGATTCTCCTAGACTATAATGGAGAATGGAAAAACATCCAAAATTTTTCCAAATCTGGAGTATACCTTTCAATGTGATATGAAAATTTCATCTTATCCAACCCTAAACCAAACCCCAATTTTAACTTGAACGTAGTTGTGTCCTGAACTCTAACCCTAACCCTAACCCTATGGGCCCATTCACTCTAATGATTCTCATAGACTATAATGGAGAATGGAAAAGCATCCAAAATTTTTCCAAATCAAGAGTATACCCTTCAGTGTGATATGAGAATTTCATCTTATCCAACCCTAAACCAAACCCCAATTTTAAGTTGAACGTAAGTGTGTCCTGAACTCTAACCCTAACCCTAACCCTATGGGCCCATTCACTCTAATGATTCTCATAGACTATAATGGAGAATGGAAAAACATCCAAAATTTTTCCAAATCAAGAGTATACCCTTTAGTGTGATATGAAAATTTCATCTTATCCGACCCTAAACCAAACCCCAATTTTAACTTGAACGTAAGTGTGTCCTGAACTCTAACCCTAACCCTAACCCTATGGGCCCATTCACTCTAATGATCCTCATAGACTATAATGGAGAATGGGAAAACATCCAAAATTTTTCCAAATCAAGAGTATACCCTTCAGTGTGATATGAGAATTTCATCTTATCCAACCCTAAACCAAACCCCAATTTTAACTTGAACGTAAGGGTGTCCTGAACTCTAACCCTAACCCTAACCGTAACCCTATGGGCCCATTCACTCTAATGATTCTCATAGACTATAATGGAGAATGGAAAAACATCCAAAATTTTTCCAAATCAAGAGTATACCCTTCAGTGTGATATGAGAATTTCATCTTATCCAACCCTAAACCAAACCCCAATTTTAACTTGAACGTAAGTGTGTCCTGAACTCTAACCCTAACCCTAACCCTATGGGCCCATTCACTCTAATGATTCTCATAGATTATAATGGAGAATGGAAAAACATCCAAAATTTTTCCAAATCAAGAGTATACCCTTCAGTGTGATATGATAATTTCATCTTATCCAACCCTAAACCAAACCCCAGTTTTAACTTGAACGTAAGTGTGTCCTGAACTCTAACCCTAACCCTAACCCTATGGGCCCATTCACTCTAATGATGCTCATAGACTATAATGGAGAATGGAAAAACATCCAAAATTTTTCCAAATCAAGAGTATACCCTTCAGTGTGATATGAGAATTTCATCTTATCCAACCCTAAACCAAACCCCAATTTTAAGTTGAACGTAAGTGTGTCCTGAACTCTAACCCTAACCCTAACCCTATGGGCCCATTCACACTAATGATTCTCCTAGACTATAATGGAGAATAGAAAAACATCCAAATTTTTTCCAAATCAAGACTATACCTATTAGTGTGATATGAAAATTCCATCTTATCCAACCCTAAACCAAACCCCTATTTTAACTTGAACGTAAGTGTGTCCTGAACTCTAACCCTAACCCTAACACTATGGGCCCATTCACTCTCATGATTCTCCTAGACTATAATGGAGAATAGAAAAACATCCAAAATTTTTCCAAATCAAGAGTATACCCTTCAGTGTGTTATGAGAATTTCATCTTATCCAACCCTAAACCAAACCCCAATTTTAAGTTGAACGTAAGTGTGTCCTGAACTCTAACCCTAACCCTAACCCTAACCCTATGGGCCCATTCACTCTAATGATTCTCATAGACTATAATGGAGAATGGAAAAACATCCAAAATTTTTCCAAATCAAGAGTATACCCTTCGGTGTCATATGAGAATTTCATCTTATACAACCCTAAACCAAACCCCAATTTTAACTTGAACGTAAGTGTGTCCTGAACTCTAACCCTAACCCTAACCCTAACCCTATGGGCCCATTCACTCTAATGATTCTCATAGACTATAATGGAGAATGGAAAAACATCCAAAATTTTTCCAAATCAAGAGTATACCCTTCAGTGTGATATGAGAATTTCATCTTATCCAACCCTAAACCAAACCCCAGTTTTAACTTGAACGTAAGTGTGTCCTGAACTCTAACCCTAACCCTAACCCTAACCCTATGGGCCCATTCACTCTCATGATTCTCATAGACTATAATGGAGAATGGAAAAACATCCAAAATTTTTCCAAATCAAGAGTATACCTTTCAGAGTGAAATGAGAATTTCATCTTATCCAACCCTAAACCAAACCCCAATTTTAAGTTGAACGTAAGTGTGTCCTGAACTCTAACCCTAACCCTAACCCTAACCCTATGGGCCCATTCACTCTAATGATTCTCATAGACTATAATGGAGAATGGAAAAACATCCAAAATTTTTTCCAAATCAAGACTATACCTATTTGTGTGATATGAAAATTTCATCTTATCCAACCCTAAACCAAACCCCAGTTTTAACTTGAACGTAAGTGTGTCCTGAACTCTAACCCTAACCCTAACCCTAACCCTATGGGCCCATTCACTCTAATGATTCTCATAGACTATAATGGAGAACGGAAAAACATCCAAAATTTTTCCAAATCAAGAGTATACCCTTCAGTGTGATATGAGAATTTCATCTTATCCAACCCTAAAACAAACCCCAATTTTAACTTGAACGTAAGTGTGTCCTGAACTCTAACCCTAACCCCAACCCTAACCCTATGGTCCCATTCACTCTAATGATTCTCCTAGACTATAATGGAGAATGGAAAAACATCCAAAATTTTTCCAAATCAAGAGTATACCCTTCAGTGTGATATGAGAATTTCATCTTATCCAACCCTAAACCAAACCCCAATTTTAACTTGAACGTAAGTGTGTCCTGAACTCTAACCCTAACCCCAACCCTAACCCTATGGGCCCATTCACTCTAATGATTCTCCTAGACTATAATGGAGAATGGAAAAACATCCAAAATTATTCCAAATCTGGAGTATACCTTTCAATGTGATATGAAAATTTCATCTTATCCAACCCTAAACCAAACCCCAATTTTAACTTGAACGTAGTTGTGTCCTGAACTCTAACCCTAACCCTAACCCTATGGGCCCATTCACTCTAATGATTCTCATAGACTATAATGGAGAATGGAAAAGCATCCAAAATTTTTCCAAATCAAGAGTATACCCTTCAGTGTGATATGAGAATTTCATCTTATCCAACCCTAAACCAAACCCCAATTTTAACTTGAACGTAAGTGTGTCCTGAACTCTAACCCTAACCCTAACCCTATGGGCCCATTCACTCTAATGATTCTCATAGACTATAATGGAGAATGGAAAAACATCCAAAATTTTTCCAAATCAAGAGTATACCCTTTAGTGTGATATGAAAGTTTCATCTTATCCGACCCTAAACCAAACCCCAATTTTAACTTGAACGTAAGTGTGTCCTGAACTCTAACCCTAACCCTAACCCTATGGGCCCATTCACTCTAATGATCCTCATAGACTATAATGGAGAATGGAAAAACATCCAAAATTTTTCCAAATCAAGAGTATACCCTTCAGTGTGATATGAGAATTTCATCTTATCCAACCCTAAACCAAACCCCAATTTTAACTTGAACGTAAGGGTGTCCTGAACTCTAACCCTAACCGTAACCCTATGGGCCCATTCACTCTAATGATTCTCATAGACTATAATGGAGAATGGAAAAACATCCAAAATTTTTCCAAATCAAGAGTATACCCTTCGGTGTCATATGAGAATTTCATCTTATACAACCCTAAACCAAACCCCAATTTTAACTTGAACGTAAGTGTGTCCTGAACTCTAACCCTAACCCTAACCCTAACCCTATGGGCCCATTCACTCTAATGATTCTCATAGACTATAATGGAGAATGGAAAAACATCCAAAATTTTTCCAAATCAAGAGTATACCCTTCAGTGTGATATGAGAATTTCATCTTATCCAACCCTAAACCAAACCCCAGTTTTAACTTGAACGTAAGTGTGTCCTGAACTCTAACCCTAACCCTAACCCTAACCCTATGGGCCCATTCACTCTAATGATTCTCATAGACTATAATGGAGAATGGAAAAACATCCAAAATTTTTCCAAATCAAGAGTATACCTTTCAGAGTGAAATGAGAATTTCATCTTATCCAACCCTAAACCAAACCCCAATTTTAAGTTGAACGTAAGTGTGTCCTGAACTCTAACCCTAACCCTAACCCTAACCCTATGGGCCCATTCACTCTAATGATTCTCATAGACTATAATGGAGAATGGAAAAACATCCAAAATTTTTTCCAAATCAAGACTATACCTATTTGTGTGATATGAAAATTTCATCTTATCCAACCCTAAACCAAACCCCAGTTTTAACTTGAACGTAAGTGTGTCCTGAACTCTAACCCTAACCCTAACCCTAACCCTATGGGCCCATTCACTCTAATGATTCTCATAGACTATAATGGAGAATGGAAAAACATCCAAAATTTTTCCAAATCAAGAGTATACCCTTCAGTGTGATATGAGAATTTCATCTTATCCAACCCTAAAACAAACCCCAATTTTAACTTGAACGTAAGTGTGTCCTGAACTCTAACCCTAACCCCAACCCTAACCCTATGGGCCCATTCACTCTAATGATTCTCCTAGACTATAATGGAGAATGGAAAAACATCCAAAATTTTTCCAAATCAAGAGTATACCCTTCAGTGTGATATGAGAATTTCACCTTATCCAACCCTAAACCAAACCCCAATTTTAACTTGAACGTAAGTGTGTCCTGAACTCTAACCCTAACCCCAACCCTAACCCTATGGGCCCATTCACTCTAATGATTCTCCTAGACTATAATGGAGAATGGAAAAACATCCAAAATTATTCCAAATCTGGAGTATACCTTTCAATGTGATATGAAAATTTCATCTTATCCAACCCTAAACCAAACCCCAATTTTAACTTGAACGTAGTTGTGTCCTGAACTCTAACCCTAACCCTAACCCTATGGGCCCATTCACTCTAATGATTCTCATAGACTATAATGGAGAATGGAAAAGCATCCAAAATTTTTCCAAATCAAGAGTATACCCTTCAGTGTGATATGAGAATTTCATCTTATCCAACCCTAAACCAAACCCCAATTTTAAGTTGAACGTAAGTGTGTCCTGAACTCTAACCCTAACCCTAACCCTATGGGCCCATTCACTCTAATGATTCTCATAGACTATAATGGAGAATGGAAAAACATCCAAAATTTTTCCAAATCAAGAGTATACCCTTTAGTGTGATATGAAAGTTTCATCTTATCCGACCCTAAACCAAACCCCAATTTTAACTTGAACGTAAGGGTGTCCTGAACTCTAACCCTAACCGTAACCCTATGGGCCCATTCACTCTAATGATTCTCAAAGACTATAATGGAGAATGGAAAAACATCCAAAAATTTTCCAAATCAAGAGTATATCCTTCAGTGTGATATGAGAATTTCATCTTATCCAACCCTAAACCAAACCCCAATTTTAACTTGAACGTAAGTGTGTCCTGAACTCTAACCCTAACCCCAACCCTAACCCTATGGGCCCATTCACTCTAATGATTCTCCTAGACTATAATGGAGAATGGAAAAACATCCAAAATTATTCCAAATCTGGAGTATACCTTTCAATGTGATATGAAAATTTCATCTTATCCAACCCTAAACCAAACCCCAATTTTAACTTGAACGTAGTTGTGTCCTGAACTCTAACCCTAACCCTAACCCTATGGGCCCATTCACTCTAATGATTCTCATAGACTATAATGGAGAATGGAAAAGCATCCAAAATTTTTCCAAATCAAGAGTATACCCTTCAGTGTGATATGAGAATTTCATCTTATCCAACCCTAAACCAAACCCCAATTTTAAGTTGAACGTAAGTGTGTCCTGAACTCTAACCCTAACCCTAACCCTATGGGCCCATTCACTCTAATGATTCTCATAGACTATAATGGAGAATGGAAAAACATCCAAAATTTTTCCAAATCAAGAGTATACCCTTTAGTGTGATATGAAAGTTTCATCTTATCCGACCCTAAACCAAACCCCAATTTTAACTTGAACGTAAGTGTGTCCTGAACTCTAACCCTAACCCTAACCCTATGGGCCCATTCACTCTAATGATCCTCATAGACTATAATGGAGAATGGAAAAACATCCAAAATTTTTCCAAATCAAGAGTATACCCTTCAGTGTGATATGAGAATTTCATCTTATCCAACCCTAAACCAAACCCCAATTTTAACTTGAACGTAAGGGTGTCCTGAACTCTAACCCTAACCGTAACCCTATGGGCCCATTCACTCTAATGATTCTCAAAGACTATAATGGAGAATGGAAAAACATCCAAAATTTTTCCAAATCAAGAGTATACCCTTCAGTGTGATATGAGAATTTCATCTTATCCAACCCTAAACCAAACCCCAATTTTAACTTGAACGTAAGTGTGTCCTGAACTCTAACCCTAACCCTAACCCTATGGGCCCATTCACTCTAATGATTCTCATAGACTATAATGGAGAATGGAAAAACATCCAAAATTTTTCCAAATCAAGAGTATACCCTTCAGTGTGATATGAGAATTTCATCTTATCCAACCCTAAACCAAACCCCAGTTTTAACTTGAACGTAAGTGTGTCCTGAACTCTAACCCTAACCCTAACCCTAACCCTATGGGCCCATTCACTCTAATGATTCTCATAGACTATAATGGAGAATGGAAAAACATCCAAAATTTTTCCAAATCAAGAGTATACCCTTCAGTGTGATATGAGAATTTCATCTTATCCAACCCTAAACCAAACCCCAATTTTAAGTTGAACGTAAGTGTGTCCTGAACTCTAACCCTAAACCTAACCCTAACCCTATGGGCCCATTCACACTAATGATTCTCATAGACTATAATGGAGAATAGAAAAACATCCAAATTTTTTCCAAATCAAGACTATACCTATTAGTGTGATATGAAAATTCCATCTTATCCAACCCTAAACCAAACCCCTATTTTAACTTGAACGTAAGTATGTCCTGAACTCTAACCCTAACCCTAACACTATGGGCCCATTCACTCTAATGATTCTCATAGACTATAATGGAGAATGGAAAAACATCCAAAATTTTTCCAAATCAAGAGTATACCCTTTAGTGTGCTATGAAAATTTCATCTTATCCAACCCTAAACCAAACCCCAATTTTAACTTGAATGTAAGTGTGTCCTGAACTCTAACTCTAACCCTAACCCTAACCCTATGGGCCCATTCACTCTAATGATTCTCATAGACTATAATGGAGAATGGAAAAACATCCAAAATTTTTCCAAATCAAGAGTATACCCTTCAGTGTGATATGAGAATTTCATCTTATCCGACCCTAAACCAAACCCCAATTTTAACTTGAACGTAAGTGTGTCCTGAACTCTAACCCTAACCTTAACCGTATGGGCCCATTCACTCTAATGATTCTCATAGACTATAATGGAGAATGGAAAAACATCCAAAATTTTTCCAAATCTGGAGTATACCTTTCAATGTGATATGAAAATTTCATCTTATCCAACCCTAAACCAAACCCCAATTTTAACTTGAACGTAAGTGTGTCCTGAACTCTAACCCTAACCCTAACCCTATGGGCCCATTCACTCTAATGATTCTCATAGACTATAATGGAGAATGGAAAAACATCCAAAATTTTTCCAAATCAAGAGTATACCCTTCAGGGTGATATGAGAATTTCATCTTATCCAACCCTAAACCAAACCCCAGTTTTAACTTGAACGTAAGTGTGTCCTGAACTCTAACCCTAACCCTAACCCTAACCCTATGGGCCCATTCACTCTAATGATTCTCATAGACTATAATGGAGAATGGAAAAACATCCAAAATTTTTCCAAATCAAGAGTATACCCTTCAGTGTGATATGAGAATTTCATCTTATCCAACCCTAAACCAAACCCCAATTTTAACTTGAACGTAAGTGTGTCCTGAACTCTAACCCTAACCCCAACCCTAACCCTATGGGCCCATTCACTCTAATGATTCTCCTAGACTATAATGGAGAATGGAAAAACATCCAAAATTTTTCCAAATCTGGAGTATACCTTTCAATGTGATATGAAAATTTCATCTTATCCAACCCTAAACCAAACCCCAATTTTAACTTGAACGTAGTTGTGTCCTGAACTCTAACCCTAACCCTAACCCTATGGGCCCATTCACTCTAATGATTCTCATAGACTATAATGGAGAATGGAAAAGCATCCAAAATTTTTCCAAATCAAGAGTATACCCTTCAGTGTGATATGAGAATTTCATCTTATCCAACCCTAAACCAAACCCCAATTTTAACTTGAACGTAAGTGTGTCCTGAACTCTAACCCTAACCCTAACCCTATGGGCCCATTCACTCTAATGATCCTCATAGACTATAATGGAGAATGGGAAAACATCCAAAATTTTTCCAAATCAAGAGTATACCCTTCAGTGTGATATGAGAATTTCATCTTATCCAACCCTAAACCAAACCCCAATTTTAACTTGAACGTAAGGGTGTCCTGAACTCTAACCCTAACCCTAACCGTAACCCTATGGGCCCATTCACTCTAATGATTCTCATAGACTATAATGGAGAATGGAAAAACATCCAAAATTTTTCCAAATCAAGAGTATACCCTTCAGTGTGATATGAGAATTTCATCTTATCCAACCCTAAACCAAATCCCAATTTTAACTTGAACGTAAGTGTGTCCTGAACTCTAACCCTAACCCTAACCCTATGGGCCCATTCACTCTAATGATTCTCATAGACTATAATGGAGAATGGAAAAACATCCAAAATTTTTCCAAATCAAGAGTATACCCTTCAGTGTGATATGATAATTTCATCTTATCCAACCCTAAACCAAACCCCAGTTTTAACTTGAACGTAAGTGTGTCCTGAACTCTAACCCTAACCCTAACCCTATGGGCCCATTCACTCTAATGATTCTCATAGACTATAATGGAGAATGGAAAAACATCCAAAATTTTTCCAAATCAAGAGTATACCCTTCAGTGTGATATGAGAATTTCATCTTATCCAACCCTAAACCAAACCCCAATTTTAAGTTGAACGTAAGTGTGTCCTGAACTCTAACCCTAACCCTAACCCTAACCCTATGGGCCCATTCACACTAATGATTCTCCTAGACTATAATGGAGAATAGAAAAACATCCAAATTTTTTCCAAATCAAGACTATACCTATTAGTGTGATATGAAAATTCCATCTTATCCAACCCTAAACCAAACCCCTATTTTAACTTGAACGTAAGTGTGTCCTGAACTCTAACCCTAACCCTAACACTATGGGCCCATTCATTCTCATGATTCTCCTAGACTATAATGGAGAATAGAAAAACATCCAAAATTTTTCCAAATCAAGAGTATACCCTTCAGTGTGTTATGAGAATTTCATCTTATCCAACCCTAAACCAAACCCCAATTTTAAGTTGAACGTAAGTGTGTCCTGAACTCTAACCCTAACCCTAACCCTAACCCTATGGGCCCATTCACTCTAATGATTCTCATAGACTATAATGGAGAATGGAAAAACATCCAAAATTTTTCCAAATCAAGAGTATACCCTTCAGTGTGATATGAGAATTTCATCTTATCCGACCCTAAACCAAACCCCAATTTTAACTTGAACGTAAGTGTGTCCTGAACTCTAACCCTAACCCTAACCGTATGGGCCCATTCACTCTAATGATTCTCATAGACTATAATGGAGAATGGAAAAACATCCAAAATTTTTCCAAATCTGGAGTATACCTTTCAATGTGATATGAAAATTTCATCTTATCCAACCCTAAACCAAACCCCAATTTTAACTTGAACGTAAGTGTGTCCTGAACTCTAACCCTAACCCTAACCCTATGGGCCCATTCACTCTAATGATTCTCATAGACTATAATGGAGAATGGAAAAACATCCAAAATTTTTCCAAATCAAGAGTATACCCTTCAGTGTGATATGAGAATTTCATCTTATCCAACCCTAAACCAAACCCCAGTTTTAACTTGAACGTAAGTGTGTCCTGAACTCTAACCCTAACCCTAACCCTAACCCTATGGGCCCATTCACTCTAATGATTCTCATAGACTATAATGGAGAATGGAAAAACATCCAAAATTTTTCCAAATCAAGAGTATACCCTTCAGTGTGATATGAGAATTTCATCTTATCCAACCCTAAACCAAACCCCAATTTTAACTTGAACGTAAGTGTGTCCTGAACTCTAACCCTAACCCCAACCCTAACCCTATGGGCCCATTCACTCTAATGATTCTCCTAGACTATAATGGAGAATGGAAAAACATCCAAAATTTTTCCAAATCTGGAGTATACCTTTCAATGTGATATGAAAATTTCATCTTATCCAACCCTAAACCAAACCCCAATTTTAACTTGAACGTAGTTGTGTCCTGAACTCTAACCCTAACCCTAACCCTATGGGCCCATTCACTCTAATGATTCTCCTAGACTATAATGGAGAATGGAAAAGCATCCAAAATTTTTCCAAATCAAGAGTATACCCTTCAGTGTGATATGAGAATTTCATCTTATCCAACCCTAAACCAAACCCCAATTTTAAGTTGAACGTAAGTGTGTCCAGAACTCTAACCCTAACCCTAACCCTATGGGCCCATTCACTCTAATGATTCTCATAGACTATAATGGAGAATGGAAAAACATCCAAAATTTTTCCAAATCAAGAGTATACCCTTTAGTGTGATATGAAAATTTCATCTTATCCGACCCTAAACCAAACCCCAATTTTAACTTGAACGTAAGTGTGTCCTGAACTCTAACCCTAACCCTAACCCTATGGGCCCATTCACTCTAATGATCCTCATAGACTATAATGGAGAATGGGAAACCATCCAAAATTTTTCCAAATCAAGAGTATACCCTTCAGTGTGATATGAGAATTTCATCTTATCCAACCCTAAACCAAACCCCAATTTTAACTTGAACGTAAGGGTGTCCTGAACTCTAACCCTAACCCTAACCGTAACCCTATGGGCCCATTCACTCTAATGATTCTCATAGACTATAATGGAGAATGGAAAAACATCCAAAATTTTTCCAAATCAAGAGTATACCCTTCAGTGTGATATGAGAATTTCATCTTATCCAACCCTAAACCAAACCCCAATTTTAACTTGAACGTAAGTGTGTCCTGAACTCTAACCCTAACCCTAACCCTATGGGCCCATTCACTCTAATGATTCTCATAGATTATAATGGAGAATGGAAAAACATCCAAAATTTTTCCAAATCAAGAGTATACCCTTCAGTGTGATATGATAATTTCATCTTATCCAACCCTAAACCAAACCCCAGTTTTAACTTGAACGTAAGTGTGTCCTGAACTCTAACCCTAACCCTAACCCTATGGGCCCATTCACTCTAATGATTCTCATAGACTATAATGGAGAATGGAAAAACATCCAAAATTTTTCCAAATCTGGAGTATACCTTTCAATGTGATATGAAAATTTCATCTTATCCAACCCTAAACCAAACCCCAATTTTAACTTGAACGTAGTTGTGTCCTGAACTCTAACCCTAACCCTAACCCTATGGGCCCATTCACTCTAATGATTCTCATAGACTATAATGGAGAATGGAAAAGCATCCAAAATTTTTCCAAATCAAGAGTATACCCTTCAGTGTGATATGAGAATTTCATCTTATCCAACCCTAAACCAAACCCCAATTTTAAGTTGAACGTAAGTGTGTCCTGAACTCTAACCCTAACCCTAACCCTATGGGCCCATTCACTCTAATGATTCTCATAGACTATAATGGAGAATGGAAAAACATCCAAAATTTTTCCAAATCAAGAGTATACCCTTTAGTGTGATATGAAAATTTCATCTTATCCGACCCTAAACCAAACCCCAATTTTAACTTGAACGTAAGTGTGTCCTGAACTCTAACCCTAACCCTAACCCTATGGGCCCATTCACTCTAATGATCCTCATAGACTATAATGGAGAATGGGAAAACATCCAAAATTTTTCCAAATCAAGAGTATACCCTTCAGTGTGATATGAGAATTTCATCTTATCCAACCCTAAACCAAACCCCAATTTTAACTTGAACGTAAGGGTGTCCTGAACTCTAACCCTAACCCTAACCGTAACCCTATGGGCCCATTCACTCTAATGATTCTCATAGACTATAATGGAGAATGGAAAAACATCCAAAATTTTTCCAAATCAAGAGTATACCCTTCAGTGTAATATGAGAATTTCATCTTATCCAACCCTAAACCAAACCCCAATTTTAACTTGAACGTAAGTGTGTCCTGAACTCTAACCCTAACCCTAACCCTATGGTCCCATTCACTCTAATGATTCTCATAGATTATAATGGAGAATGGAAAAACATCCAAAATTTTTCCAAATCAAGAGTATACCCTTCAGTGTGATATGATAATTTCATCTTATCCAACCCTAAACCAAACCCCAGTTTTAACTTGAACGTAAGTGTGTCCTGAACTCTAACCCTAACCCTAACCCTATGGGCCCATTCACTCTAATGATTCTCATAGACTATAATGGAGAATGGAAAAACATCCAAAATTTTTCCAAATCAAGAGTATACCCTTCAGTGTGATATGAGAATTTCATCTTATCCAACCCTAAACCAAACCCCAATTTTAAGTTGAACGTAAGTGTGTCCTGAACTCTAACCCTAACCCTATGGGCCCATTCACACTAATGATTCTCCTAGACTATAATGGAGAATAGAAAAACATCCAAATTTTTTCCAAATCAAGACTATACCTATTAGTGTGATATGAAAATTCCATCTTATCCAACCCTAAACCAAACCCCTATTTTAACTTGAACGTAAGTGTGTCCTGAACTCTAACCCTAACCCTAACACTATGGGCCCATTCACTCTCATGATTCTCCTAGACTATAATGGAGAATAGAAAAACATCCAAAATTTTTCCAAATCAAGAGTATACCCTTCAGTGTGTTATGAGAATTTCATCTTATCCAACCCTAAACCAAACCCCAATTTTAAGTTGAACGTAAGTGTGTCCTGAACTCTAACCCTAACCCTAACCCTATGGGCCCATTCACTCTAATGATTCTCATAGATTATAATGGAGAATGGAAAAACATCCAAAATTTTTCCAAATCAAGAGTATACCCTTCAGTGTGATATGATAATTTCATCTTATCCAACCCTAAACCAAACCCCAGTTTTAACTTGAACGTAAGTGTGTCCTGAACTCTAACCCTAACCCTAACCCTATGGGCCCATTCACTCTAATGATTCTCATAGACTATAATGGAGAATGGAAAAACATCCAAAATTTTTCCAAATCAAGAGTATACCCTTCAGTGTGATATGAGAATTTCATCTTATCCAACCCTAAACCAAACCCCAATTTTAAGTTGAACGTCAGTGTGTCCTGAACTCTAACCCTAACCCTAACCCTAACCCTATGGGCCCATTCACACTAATGATTCTCCTAGACTATAATGGAGAATAGAAAAACATCCAAATTTTTTCCAAATCAAGACTATACCTATTAGTGTGATATGAAAATTCCATCTTATCCAACCCTAAACCAAACCCCTATTTTAACTTGAACGTAAGTGTGTCCTGAACTCTAACCCTAACCCTAACACTATGGGCCCATTCACTCTCATGATTCTCCTAGACTATAATGGAGAATAGAAAAACATCCAAAATTTTTCCAAATCAAGAGTATACCCTTCAGTGTGTTATGAGAATTTCATCTTATCCAACCCTAAACCAAACCCCAATTTTAAGTTGAACGTAAGTGTGTCCTGAACTCTAACCCTAACCCTAACCCTAACCCTATGGGCCCATTCACTCTAATGATTCTCATAGACTATAATGGAGAATGGAAAAACATCCAAAATTTTTCCAAATCAAGAGTATACCCTTCGGTGTCATATGAGAATTTCATCTTATACAACCCTAAACCAAACCCCAATTTTAACTTGAACGTAAGTGTGTCCTGAACTCTAACCCTAACCCTAACCCTAACCCTATGGGCCCATTCACTCTAATGATTCTCATAGACTATAATGGAGAATGGAAAAACATCCAAAATTTTTCCAAATCAAGAGTATACCCTTCAGTGTGATATGAGAATTTCATCTTATCCAACCCTAAACCAAACCCCAGTTTTAACTTGAACGTAAGTGTGTCCTGAACTGTAACCCTAACCCTAACCCTAACCCTATGGGCCCATTCACTCTAATGATTCTCATAGACTATAATGGAGAATGGAAAAACATCCAAAATTTTTCCAAATCAAGAGTATACCTTTCAGAGTGAAATGAGAATTTCATCTTATCCAACCCTAAACCAAACCCCAATTTTAACTTGAATGTAAGTGTGTCCTGAACTCTAACCCTAACCCTAACCCTAACCGTATGGGCCCATTCACTCTAATGATTCTCATAGACTATAATGGAGAATGGAAAAACATCCAAAATTTTTTCCAAATCAAGACTATACCTATTTGTGTGATATGAAAATTTCATCTTATCCAACCCTAAACCAAACCCCAGTTTTAACTTGAACGTAAGTGTGTCCTGAATTCTAACCCTAACCCTAACCCTAACCCTATGGGCCCATTCACTCTAATGATCCTCATAGACTATAATGGAGAATGGAAAAACATCCAAAATTTTTCCAAATCAAGAGTATACCCTTCAGTGTGATATGAGAATTTCATCTTATCCAACCCTAAAACAAACCCCAATTTTAACTTGAACGTAAGTGTGTCCTGAACTCTAACCCTAACCCCAACCCTAACCCTATGGGCCCATTCACTCTAATGATTCTCCTAGACTATAATGGAGAATGGAAAAACATCCAAAATTTTTCCAAATCAAGAGTATACCCTTCAGTGTGATATGAGAATTTCATCTTATCCAACCCTAAACCAAACCCCAATTTTAACTTGAACGTAAGTGTGTCCTGAACTCTAACCCTAACCCCAACCCTAACCCTATGGGCCCATTCACTCTAATGATTCTCCTAGACTATAATGGAGAATGGAAAAACATCCAAAATTTTTCCAAATCTGGAGTATACCTTTCAAGGTGATATGAAAATTTCATCTTATCCAACCCTAAACCAAACCCCAATTTTAACTTGAACGTAGTTGTGTCCTGAACTCTAACCCTAACCCTAACCCTATGGGCCCATTCACTCTAATGATTCTCATAGACTATAATGGAGAATGGAAAAGCATCCAAAATTTTTCCAAATCAAGAGTATACCCTTCAGTGTGATATGAGAATTTCATCTTATCCAACCCTAAACCAAACCCCAATTTTAAGTTGAACGTAAGTGTGTCCTGAACTCTAACCCTAACCCTAACCCTATGGGCCCATTCAATCTAATGATTCTCATAGACTATAATGGAGAATGGAAAAACATCCAAAATTTTTCCAAATCAAGAGCATACCCCTTAATGTGATATGAAAGTTTCATCTTATCCGACCCTAAACCAAACCCCAATTTTAACTTGAACGTAAGTGTGTCCTGAACTCTAACCCTAACCCTAACCCTATGGGCCCATTCACTCTAATGATCCTCATAGACTATAATGGAGAATGGAAAAACATCCAAAATTTTTCCAAATCAAGAGTATACCCTTCAGTGTGATATGAGAATTTCATCTTATCCAACCCTAAACCAAACCCCAATTTTAACTTGAACGTAAGGGTGTCCTGAACTCTAACCCTAACCGTAACCCTATGGGCCCATTCACTCTAATGATTCTCAAAGACTATAATGGAGAATGGAAAAACATCCAAAATTTTTCCAAATCAAGAGTATACCCTTCAGTGTGATATGAGAATTTCATCTTATCCAACCCTAAACCAAACCCCAATTTTAACTTGAACGTAAGTGTGTCCTGAACTCTAACCCTAACCCTAACCCTATGGGCCCATTCACTCTAATGATTCTCATAGACTATAATGGAGAATGGAAAAACATCCAAAATTTTTCCAAATCAAGAGTATACCCTTCAGTGTGATATGAGAATTTCATCTTATCCAACCCTAAACCAAACCCCAGTTTTAACTTGAACGTAAGTGTGTCCTGAACTCTAACCCTAACCCTAACCCTAACCCTAACCCTATGGGCCCATTCACTCTAATGATTCTCATAGACTATAATGGAGAATGGAAAAACATCCAAAATTTTTCCAAATCAAGAGTATACCCTTCAGTGTGATATGAGAATTTCATCTTATCCAACCCTAAACCAAACCCCAATTTTAAGTTGAACGTAAGTGTGTCCTGAACTCTAACCCTAACCCTAACCCTAACCCTATGGGCCCATTCACACTAATGATTCTCATAGACTATAATGGAGAATAGAAAAACATCCAAATTTTTTCCAAATCAAGACTATACCTATTAGTGTGATATGAAAATTCCATCTTATCCAACCCTAAACCAAACCCCTATTTTAACTTGAACGTAAGTATGTCCTGAACTCTAACCCTAACCCTAACACTATGGGCCCATTCACTCTAATGATTCTCATAGACTATAATGGAGAATGGAAAAACATCCAAAATTTTTCCAAATCAAGAGTATACCCTTTAGTGTGATATGAAAATTTCATCTTATCCAACCCTAAACCAAACCCCAATTTTAACTTGAATGTAAGTGTGTCCTGAACTCTAACCTTAACCCTAACCCTAACCCTATGGGCCCATTCACTCTAATGATTCTCATAGACTATAATGGAGAATGGAAAAACATCCAAAATTTTTCCAAATCAAGAGTATACCCTTCAGTGTGATATGAGAATTTCATCTTATCCGACCCTAAACCAAACCCCAATTTTAACTTGAACGTAAGTGTGTCCTGAACTCTAACCCTAACCCTAACCGTATGGGCCCATTCACTCTAATGATTCTCATAGACTATAATGGAGAATGGAAAAACATCCAAAATTTTTCCAAATCTGGAGTATACCTTTCAATGTGATATGAAAATTTCATCTTATCCAACCCTAAACCAAACCCCAATTTTAACTTGAACGTAAGTGTGTCCTGAACTCTAACCCTAACCCTAACCCTATGGGCCCATTCACTCTAATGATTCTCATAGACTATAATGGAGAATGGAAAAACATCCAAAATTTTTCCAAATCAAGAGTATACCCTTCAGTGTGATATGAGAATTTCATCTTATCCAACCCTAAACCAAACCCCAATTTTAACTTGAACGTAAGTGTGTCCTGAACTCTAACCCTTACCCTAACCCTATGGGCCCATTCACTCTAATGATTCTCATAGACTATAATGGAGAATGGAAAAACATCCAAAATTTTTCCAAATCAAGAGTATACCCTTCAGTGTGATATGAGAATTTCATCTTATCCAACCCTAAACCAAACCCCAGTTTTAACTTGAACGTAAGTGTGTCCTGAACTCTAACCCTAACCCTAACCCTATGGGCCCATTCACTCTAATGATTCTCATAGACTATAATGGAGAATGGAAAAACATCCAAAATTTTTCCAAATCAAGAGTATACCCTTCAGTGTGATATGAGAATTTCATCTTATCCAACCCTAAACCAAACCCCAATTTTAAGTTGAACGTAAGTGTGTCCTGAACTCTAACCCTAACCCTAACCCTAACCCTATGGGCCCATTCACACTAATGATTCTCATAGACTATAATGGAGAATAGAAAAACATCCAAATTTTTTCCAAATCAAGACTATACCTATTAGTGTGATATGAAAATTCCATCTTATCCAACCCTAAACCAAACCCCTATTTTAACTTGAACGTAAGTATGTCCTGAACTCTAACCCTAACCCTAACACTATGGGCCCATTCACTCTAATGATTCTCATAGACTATAATGGAGAATGGAAAAACATCCAAAATTTTTCCAAATCAAGAGTATACCCTTTAGTGTGATATGAAAATTTCATCTTATCCAACCCTAAACCAAACCCCAATTTTAACTTGAATGTAAGTGTGTCCTGAACTCTAACCCTAACCCTAACCCTAACCCTATGGGCCCATTCACTCTAATGATTCTCATAGACTATAATGGAGAATGGAAAAACATCCAAAATTTTTCCAAATCAAGAGTATACCCTTCAGTGTGATATGAGAATTTCATCTTATCCGACCCTAAACCAAACCCCAATTTTAACTTGAACGTAAGTGTGTCCTGAACTCTAACCCTAACCCTAACCGTATGGGCCCATTCACTCTAATGATTCTCATAGACTATAATGGAGAATGGAAAAACATCCAAAATTTTTCCAAATCTGGAGTATACCTTTCAATGTGATATGAAAATTTCATCTTATCCAACCCTAAACCAAACCCCAATTTTAACTTGAACGTAAGTGTGTCCTGAACTCTAACCCTAACCCTAACCCTATGGGCCCATTCACTCTAATGATTCTCATAGACTATAATGGAGAATGGAAAAACATCCAAAATTTTTCCAAATCAAGAGTATACCCTTCAGTGTGATATGAGAATTTCATCTTATCCAACCCTAAACCAAACCCCAATTTTAACTTGAACGTAAGTGTGTCCTGAACTCTAACCCTAACCCTAACCCTATGGGCCCATTCACTCTAATGATTCTCATAGACTATAATGGAGAATGGAAAAACATCCAAAATTTTTCCAAATCAAGAGTATACCCTTCAGTGTGATATGAGAATTTCATCTTATCCAACCCTAAACCAAACCCCAGTTTTAACTTGAACGTAAGTGTGTCCTGAACTCTAACCCTAACCCTAACCCTATGGGCCCATTCACTCTAATGATTCTCATAGACTATAATGGAGAATGGAAAAACATCCAAAATTTTTCCAAATCAAGAGTATACCCTTCAGTGTGATATGAGAATTTCATCTTATCCAACCCTAAACCAAACCCCAATTTTAAGTTGAACGTAAGTGTGTCCTGAACTCTAACCCTAACCCTAACCCTAACCCTATGGGCCCATTCACACTAATGATTCTCATAGACTATAATGGAGAATAGAAAAACATCCAAATTTTTTCCAAATCAAGACTATACCTATTAGTGTGATATGAAAATTCCATCTTATCCAACCCTAAACCAAACCCCTATTTTAACTTGAACGTAAGTATGTCCTGAACTCTAACCCTAACCCTAACACTATGGGCCCATTCACTCTAATGATTCTCATAGACTATAATGGAGAATGGAAAAACATCCAAAATTTTTCCAAATCAAGAGTATACCCTTCAGTGTGATATGAGAATTTCATCTTATCCAACCCTAAACCAAACCCCAATTTTAACTTGAACGTAAGTGTGTCCTGAACTCTAACCCTAACCCTAACCCTAACCCTATGGGCCCATTCACTCTAATGATTCTCATAGACTATAATGGAGAATGGAAAAACATCCAAAATTTTTCCAAATCAAGACTATACCTATTAGTGTGATATGATAATTTCATCTTATCCAACCCTAAACCAAACCCCAATTTTAACTTGAACGTAAGTGTTTCCTGAACTCTAACCTTAACCCTAACCCTATGGGCCCATTCACTCTAATGATTCTCATAGACTATAATGGAGAATGGAAAAACATCCAAAATTTTTCCAAATCAAGAGTATACCCTTCAGTGTGATATGAGAATTTCATCTTATCCAACCTAAACCAAACCCCAATTTTAACTTGAACGTAAGTGTGTCCTGAACTCTAACCCTAACCCTAACCCTAACCCTATGGGCCCATTCACTCTAATGATTCTCATAGACTATAATGGAGAATGGAAAAACATCCAAAATTTTTCCAAATCAAGAGTATACCCTTCAGTGTGATATGAGAATTTCATCTTATCCAACCCTAACCAAACCCCAGTTTTAACTTGAACGTAAGTGTGTCCTGAACTCTAACCCTAACCCTAACCCTAACCCTAGGGGCCCATTCACTCTCATGATTCTCATAGACTATAATGGAGAATGGAAAAACATCCAAATTTTTCCAAATCAAGAGTATACCCTTCAGTGTGATATGAGAATTTCATCTTATCCAACCCTAAACCAAACCCCAATTTTAAGTTGAACGTAAGTGTGTCCTGAACTCTAACCCTAACCCTAACCCTAACCCTATGGGCCCATTCACTCTAATGATTCTCATAGACTATAATGGAGAATGGAAAAACATCCAAAATTTTTCCAAATCAAGACTATACCTATTAGTGTGATATGATAATTTCATCTTATCCAACCCTAAACCAAACCCCAATTTAACTTGAACGTAAGTGTGTCCTGAACTCTAACCTTAACCCTAACCCTATGGGCCCATTCACTCTAATGATTCTCATAGACTATAATGGAGAATGGAAAAACATCCAAAATTTTTCCAAATCAAGAGTATACCCTTCAGTGTGATATGAGAATTTCATCTTATCCAACCCTAAACCAAACCCCAATTTTAACTTGAACGTAAGTGTGTCCTGAACTCTAACCCTAACCCTAACCCTAACCCTATGGGCCCATTCACTCTAATGATTCTCATAGACTATAATGGAGAATGGAAAAACATCCAAAATTTTTCCAAATCAAGAGTATACCCTTCAGTGTGATATGAGAATTTCATCTTATCCAACCCTAAACCAAACCCCAGTTTTAACTTGAACGTAAGTGTGTCCTGAACTCTAACCCTAACCCTAACCCTAACCCTATGGGCCCATTCACTCTAATGATTCTCATAGACTATAATGGAGAATGGAAAAACATCCAAAATTTTTCCAAATCAAGACTATACCTATTAGTGTGATATGAAAATTTCATCTTATCCAACCCTAAACCAAACCCCAATTTTAACTTGAACGTAAGTGTGTCCTGAACTCTAACCCTAACCCAAACCCTATGGGCCCATTCACTCTAATGATTCTCATAGACTATAATGGAGAATGGAAAAACATCCAAAATTTTTCCAAATCAAGAGTATACCCTTCAGTGTGATATGAGAATTTCATCTTATCCAACCCTAAACCAAACCCCAATTTTAACTTGAACGTAAGTGTGTCCTGAACTCTAACCCTAACCCTAACCCTATGGGCCCATTCACTCTAATGATTCTCATAGACTATAATGGAGAATGGAAAAACATCCAAAATTTTTCCAAATCAAGAGTATACCCTTCAGTGTGATATGAGAATTTCATCTTATCCAACCCTAAACCAAACCCCAGTTTTAACTTGAACGTAAGTGTGTCCTGAACTCTAACCCTAACCCTAACCCTATGGGCCCATTCACTCTAATGATTCTCATAGACTATAATGGAGAATGGAAAAACATCCAAAATTTTTCCAAATCAAGAGTATACCCTTCAGTGTGATATGAGAATTTCATCTTATCCAACCCTAAACCAAACCCCAATTTTAAGTTGAACGTAAGTGTGTCCTGAACTCTAACCCTAACCCTAACCCTATGGGCCCATTCACACTAATGATTCTCATAGACTATAATGGAGAATAGAAAAACATCCAAATTTTTTCCAAATCAAGACTATACCTATTAGTGTGATATGAAAATTCCATCTTATCCAACCCTAAACCAAACCCCTATTTTAACTTGAACGTAAGTATGTCCTGAACTCTAACCCTAACCCTAACACTATGGGCCCATTCACTCTAATGATTCTCATAGACTATAATGGAGAATGGAAAAACATCCAAAATTTTTCCAAATCAAGAGTATACCCTTCAGTGTGATATGAGAATTTCATCTTATCCAACCCTAAACCAAACCCCAATTTTAAGTTGAACGTAAGTGTGTCCTGAACTCTAACCCTAACCCTAACCCTAACCCTATGGGCCCATTCACTCTAATGATTCTCATAGACTATAATGGAGAATGGAAAAACATCCAAAATTTTTCCAAATCAAGACTATACCTATTAGTGTGATATGATAATTTCATCTTATCCAACCCTAAACCAAACCCCAATTTTAACTTGAACGTAAGTGTGTCCTGAACTCTAACCTTAACCCTAACCCTATGGGCCCATTCACTCTAATGATTCTCATAGACTATAATGGAGAATGGAAAAACATCCAAAATTTTTCCAAATCAAGAGTATACCCTTCAGTGTGATATGAGAATTTCATCTTATCCAACCCTAAACCAAACCCCAATTTTAACTTGAACGTAAGTGTGTCCTGAACTCTAACCCTAACCCTAACCCTATGGGCCCATTCACTCTAATGATTCTCATAGACTATAATGGAGAATGGAAAAACATCCAAAATTTTTCCAAATCAAGAGTATACCCTTCAGTGTGATATGAGAATTTCATCTTATCCAACCCTAAACCAAACCCCAGTTTTAACTTGAACGTAAGTGTGTCCTGAACTCTAACCCTAACCCTAACCCTAACCCTATGGGCCCATTCACTCTCATGATTCTCATAGACTATAATGGAGAATGGAAAAACATCCAAAATTTTTCCAAATCAAGAGTATACCCTTCAGTGTGATATGAGAATTTCATCTTATCCAACCCTAAACCAAACCCCAATTTTAAGTTGAACGTAAGTGTGTCCTGAACTCTAACCCTAACCCTAACCCTAACCCTATGGGCCCATTCACTCTAATGATTCTCATAGACTATAATGGAGAATGGAAAAACATCCAAAATTTTTCCAAATCAAGACTATACCTATTAGTGTGATATGATAATTTCATCTTATCCAACCCTAAACCAAACCCCAATTTTAACTTGAACGTAAGTGTGTCCTGAACTCTAACCTTAACCCTAACCCTATGGGCCCATTCACTCTAATGATTCTCATAGACTATAATGGAGAATGGAAAAACATCCAAAATTTTTCCAAATCAAGAGTATACCCTTCAGTGTGATATGAGAATTTCATCTTATCCAACCCTAAACCAAACCCCAATTTTAACTTGAACGTAAGTGTGTCCTGAACTCTAACCCTAACCCTAACCCTAACCCTATGGGCCCATTCACTCTAATGATTCTCATAGACTATAATGGAGAATGGAAAAACATCCAAAATTTTTCCAAATCAAGAGTATACCCTTCAGTGTGATATGAGAATTTCATCTTATCCAACCCTAAACCAAACCCCAGTTTTAACTTGAACGTAAGTGTGTCCTGAACTCTAACCCTAACCCTAACCCTAACCCTATGGGCCCATTCACTCTAATGATTCTCATAGACTATAATGGAGAATGGAAAAACATCCAAAATTTTTCCAAATCAAGACTATACCTATTAGTGTGATATGATAATTTCATCTTATCCAACCCTAAACCAAACCCCAATTTTAACTTGAACGTAAGTGTGTCCTGAACTCTAACCCTAACCCTAACCCTATGGGCCCATTCACTCTAATGATTCTCATAGACTATAATGGAGAATGGAAAAACATCCAAAATTTTTCCAAATCAAGAGTATACCCTTCAGTGTGATATGAGAATTTCATCTTATCCAACCCTAAACCAAACCCCAATTTTAACTTGAACGTAAGTGTGTCCTGAACTCTAACCCTAACCCTAACCCTATGGGCCCATTCACTCTAATGATTCTCATAGACTATAATGGAGAATGGAAAAACATCCAAAATTTTTCCAAATCAAGAGTATACCCTTCAGTGTGATATGAGAATTTCATCTTATCCAACCCTAAACCAAACCCCAATTTTAACTTGAACGTAGTTGTGTCCTGAACTCTAACCCTAACCCTAACCCTATGGGCCCATTCACTCTAATGATTCTCATAGACTATAATGGAGAATGGAAAAGCATCCAAAATTTTTCCAAATCAAGAGTATACCCTTCAGTGTGATATGAGAATTTCATCTTATCCAACCCTAAACCAAACCCCAATTTTAAGTTGAACGTAAGTGTGTCCTGAACTCTAACCCTAACCCTAACCCTATGGGCCCATTCACTCTAATGATTCTCATAGACTATAATGGAGAATGGAAAAACATCCAAAATTTTTCCAAATCAAGAGTATACCCTTCAGTGTGATATGAGAATTTCATCTTATCCAACCCTAAACCAAACCCCAGTTTTAACTTGAACGTAAGTGTGTCCTGAACTCTAACCCTAACCCTAACCCTAACCCTATGGGCCCATTCACTCTAATGATTCTCATAGACTATAATGGAGAATGGAAAAACATCCAAAATTTTTCCAAATCAAGAGTATACCCTTCAGTGTGATATGAGAATTTCATCTTATCCAACCCTAAACCAAACCCCAATTTTAAGTTGAACGTAAGTGTGTCCTGAACTCTAACCCTAACCCTAACCCTAACCCTATGGGCCCATTCACACTAATGATTCTCATAGACTATAATGGAGAATAGAAAAACATCCAAATTTTTTCCAAATCAAGACTATACCTATTAGTGTGATATGAAAATTCCATCTTATCCAACCCTAAACCAAACCCCTATTTTAACTTGAACGTAAGTATGTCCTGAACTCTAACCCTAACCCTAACACTATGGGCCCATTCACTCTAATGATTCTCATAGACTATAATGGAGAATGGAAAAACATCCAAAATTTTTCCAAATCAAGAGTATACCCTTCAGTGTGATATGAGAATTTCATCTTATCCAACCCTAAACCAAACCCCAGTTTTAACTTGAACGTAAGTGTGTCCTGAACTCTAACCCTAACCCTAACCCTAACCCTATGGGCCCATTCACACTAATGATTCTCATAGACTATAATGGAGAATGGAAAAACATCCAAAATTTTTCCAAATCTGGAGTATACCTTTCAATGTGATATGAAAATTTCATCTTATCCAACCCTAAACCAAACCCCAATTTAAACTTGAACGTAACTGTGTCCTGAACTCTAACCCTAACCCTAACCGTATGGGCCCATTCACTCTAATGATTCTCATAGACTATAATGGAGAATGGAAAAACATCCAAAATTTTTCCAAATCTGGAGTATACCTTTCAATGTGATATGAAAATTTCATCTTATCCAACCCTAAACCAAACCCCAATTTTAACTTGAACGTAAGTGTGTCCTGAACTCTAACCCTAACCCTAACCCTATGGGCCCATTCACTCTAATGATTCTCATAGACTATAATGGAGAATGGAAAAACATCCAAAATTTTTCCAAATCAAGAGTATACCCTTCAGTGTGATATGAGAATTTCATCTTATCCAACCCTAAACCAAACCCCAGTTTTAACTTGAACGTAAGTGTGTCCTGAACTCTAACCCTAACCCTAACCCAAACCCTAACCCTATGGGCCCATTCACTCTAATGATTCTCATAGACTATAATGGAGAATGGAAAAACATCCAAAATTTTTCCAAATCAAGAGTATACCCTTCAGTGTGATATGAGAATTTCATCTTATCCAACCCTAAACAGAACCCCAATTTTAACTTGAACGTAAGTGTGTCCTGAACTCTAACCCTAAACCCAACCCTAACCCTATGGGCCCTTTCACTCTAATGATTCTCCTAGACTATACTGGAGAATGGAAAAACATCCAAAATTTTTCCAAATCTGGAGTATACCTTTCAATGTGATATGAAAATTTCATCTTATCCAACCCTAAACCAAACCCCAATTTTAACTTGAACGTAGTTGTGTCCTGAACTCTAACCCTAACCCTAACCCTATGGGCCCATTCACTCTAATGATTCTCATAGACTATAATGGAGAATGGAAAAGCATCCAAAATTTTTCCAAATCAAGAGTATACCCTTCAGTGTGATATGAGAATTTCATCTTATCCAACCCTAAACCAAACCCCAATTTTAAGTTGAACGTAAGTGTGTCCTGAACTCTAACCCTAACCCTAACCCTATGGGCCCATTCACTCTAATGATTCTCATAGACTATAATGGAGAATGGAAAAACATCCAAAATTTTTCCAAATCAAGAGTATACCCTTTAGTGTGATATGAAAGTTTCATCTTATCCGACCCTAAACCAAACCCCAGTTTTAACTTGAACGTAAGTGTGTCCTGAACTCTAACCCTAACCCTAACCCTATGGGCCCATTCACTCTCATGATCCTCATAGACTATAATGGAGAATGGAAAAACATCCAAAATTTTTCCAAATCAAGAGTATACCCTTCAGTGTGATATGAGAATTTCATCTTATCCAACCCTAAACCAAACCCCAATTTTAACTTGAACGTAAGGGTGTCCTGAACTCTAACCCTAACCGTAACCCTATGGGCCCATTCACTCTAATGATTCTCAAAGACTATAATGGAGAATGGAAAAACATCCAAAATTTTTCCAAATCAAGAGTATACCCTTCAGTGTGATATGAGAATTTCATCTTATCCAACCCTAAACCAAACCCCAATTTTAACTTGAACGTAAGTGTGTCCTGAACTCTAACCCTAACCCTAACCCTATGGGCCCATTCACTCTAATGATTCTCATAGACTATAATGGAGAATGGAAAAACATCCAAAATTTTTCCAAATCAAGAGTATACCCTTCAGTGTGATATGAGAATTTCATCTTATCCAACCCTAAACCAAACCCCAGTTTTAACTTGAACATAAGTGTGTCCTGAACTCTAACCCTAACCCTAACCCTAACCCTATGGGCCCATTCACTCTAATGATTCTCATAGACTATAATGGAGAATGGAAAAACATCCAAAATTTTTCCAAATCAAGAGTATACCCTTCAGTGTGATATGAGAATTTCATCTTATCCAACCCTAAACCAAACCCCAATTTTAACTTGAACGTAAGTGTGTCCTGAACTCTAACCCTAACCCTAACCGTATGGGCCCATTCACTCTAATGATTCTCATAGACTATAATGGAGAATGGAAAAACATCCAAAATTTTTCCAAATCTGGAGTATACCTTTCAATGTGATATGAAAATTTCATCTTATCCAACCCTAAACCAAACCCCAATTTTAACTTGAACGTAAGTGTGTCCTGAACTCTAACCCTAACCCTAACCCTATGGGCCCATTCACTCTAATGATTCTCATAGACTATAATGGAGAATGGAAAAACATCCAAAATTTTTCCAAATCAAGAGTATACCCTTCAGTGTGATATGAGAATTTCATCTTATCCAACCCTAAACCAAACCCCAATTTTAAGTTGAACGTAAGTGTGTCCTGAACTCTAACCCTAACCCTAACCCTATGGGCCCATTCACTCTAATGATTCTCATAGACTATAATGGACAATGGAAAAACATCCAAAATTTTTCCAAATCAAGACTATACCTATTAGTGTGATATGATAATTTCATCTTATCCAACCCTAAACCAAACCCCAATTTTAACTTGAACGTAAGTGTGTCCTGAACTCTAACCTTAACCCTAACCCTATGGGCCCATTCACTCTAATGATTCTCATAGACTATAATGGAGAATGGAAAAACATCCAAAATTTTTCCAAATCAAGAGTATACCCTTCAGTGTGATATGAGAATTTCATTTTATCCAACCCTAAACCAAACCCCAATTTTAAGTTGAACGTAAGTGTGTCCTGAACTCTAACCCTAACCCTAACCCTAACCCTATGGGCCCATTCACTCTAATGATTCTCATAGACTATAATGGAGAATGGAAAAACATCCAAAATTTTTCCAAATCAAGAGTATACCCTTCAGTGTGATATGAGAATTTCATCTTATCCAACCCTAAACCAAACCCCAGTCTTAACTTGAACGTAAGTGTGTCCTGAACTCTAACCCTAACCCTAACCCTAACCCTATGGGCCCATTCACTCTAATGATTCTCATAGACTATAATGGAGAATGGAAAAACATCCAAAATTTTTCCAAATCAAGACTATACCTATTAGTGTGATATGATAATTTCATCTTATCCAACCCTAAACCAAACCCCAATTTTAACTTGAAGGTAAGTGTGTCCTGAACTCTAACCCTAACCCTAACCCTATGGGCCCATTCACTCTAATGATTCTCATAGACTATAATGGAGAATGGAAAAACATCCAAAAATTTTCCAAATCAAGAGTATACCCTTCAGTGTGATATGAGAATTTCATCTTATCCAACCCTAAACCAAACCCCAATTTTAACTTGAACGTAAGTGTGTCCTGAACTCTAACCCTAACCCTAACCCTAACCCTATGGGCCCATTCACTCTAATGATTCTCATAGACTATAATGGAGAATGGAAAAACATCCAAAATTTTTCCAAATCAAGAGTATACCCTTCAGTGTGATATGAGAATTTCATCTTATCCAACCCTAAACCAAACCCCAGTTTTAACTTGAACGTAAGTGTGTCCTGAACTCTAACCCTAACCCTAACACTAACCCTATGGGCCCATTCACTCTAATGATTCTCATAGACTATAATGGAGAATGGAAAAACATCCAAAATTTTTCCAAATCAAGAGTATACCCTTCAGTGTGATATGAGAATTTCATCTTATCCAACCCTAAACCAAACCCCAATTTTAAGTTGAACGTAAGTGTGTCCTGAACTCTAACCCTAACCCTAACCCTAACCCTATGGGCCCATTCACACTAATGATTCTCATAGACTATAATGGAGAATAGAAAAACATCCAAATTTTTTCCAAATCAAGACTATACCTATTAGTGTGATATGAAAATTCCATCTTATCCAACCCTAAACCAAACCCCAATTTTAACTTGAACGTAAGTGTGTCCTGAACTCTAACCCTAACCCTAACCGTATGGGCCCATTCACTCTAATTATTCTCATAGACTATAATGGAGAATGGAAAAACATCCAAAATTTTTCCAAATCTGGAGTATACCTTTCAATGTGATATGAAAATTTCATCTTATCCAACCCTAAACCAAACCCCAATTTTAACTTGAACGTAAGTGTGTCCTGAACTCTAACCCTAACCCTAACCCTATGGGCCCATTCACTCTAATGATTCTCATAGACTATAATGGAGAATGGAAAAACATCCAAAATTTTTCCAAATCAAGAGTATACCCTTCAGTGTGATATGAGAATTTCATCTTATCCAACCCTAAACCAAACCCCAATTTTAAGTTGAACGTAAGTGTGTCCTGAACTCTAACCCTAACCCTAACCCTATGGGCCCATTCACTCTAATGATTCTCATAGACTATAATGGAGAATGGAAAAACATCCAAAATTTTTCCAAATCAAGACTATACCTATTAGTGTGATATGATAATTTCATCTTATCCAACCCTAAACCAAACCCCAATTTTAACTTGAACGTAAGTGTGTCCTGAACTCTAACCTTAACCCTAACCCTATGGGCCCATTCACTCTAATGATTCTCATAGACTATAATGGAGAATGGAAAAACATCCAAAATTTTTCCAAATCAAGAGTATACCCTTCAGTGTGATATGAGAATTTCATTTTATCCAACCCTAAACCAAACCCCAATTTTAAGTTGAACGTAAGTGTGTCCTGAACTCTAACCCTAACCCTAACCCTAACCCTATGGGCCCATTCACTCTAATGATTCTCATAGACTATAATGGAGAATGGAAAAACATCCAAAATTTTTCCAAATCAAGAGTATACCCTTCAGTGTGATATGAGAATTTCATCTTATCCAACCCTAAACCAAACCCCAGTTTTAACTTGAACGTAAGTGTGTCCTGAACTCTAACCCTAACCCTAACCCTAACCCTATGGGCCCATTCACTCTAATGATTCTCATAGACTATAATGGAGAATGGAAAAACATCCAAAATTTTTCCAAATCAAGACTATACCTATTAGTGTGATATGATAATTTCATCTTATCCAACCCTAAACCAAACCCCAATTTTAACTTGAAGGTAAGTGTGTCCTGAACTCTAACCCTAACCCTAACCCTATGGGCCCATTCACTCTAATGATTCTCATAGACTATAATGGAGAATGGAAAAACATCCAAAAATTTTCCAAATCAAGAGTATACCCTTCAGTGTGATATGAGAATTTCATCTTATCCAACCCTAAACCAAACCCCAATTTTAACTTGAACGTAAGTGTGTCCTGAACTCTAACCCTAACCCTAACCCTAACCCTATGGGCCCATTCACTCTAATGATTCTCATAGACTATAATGGAGAATGGAAAAACATCCAAAATTTTTCCAAATCAAGAGTATACCCTTCAGTGTGATATGAGAATTTCATCTTATCCAACCCTAAACCAAACCCCAGTTTTAACTTGAACGTAAGTGTGTCCTGAACTCTAACCCTAACCCTAACCCTAACCCTATGGGCCCATTCACTCTAATGATTCTCCTAGACTATAATGGAGAATGGAAAAACATCCAAAATTTTTCCAAATCAAGACTATACCTATTAGTGTGATATGATAATTTCATCTTATCCAACCCTAAACCAAACCCCAATTTTAACTTGAACGTAAGTGTGTCCTGAACTCTAACCCTAACCCTAACCCTATGGGCCCATTCACTCTAATGATTCTCATAGACTATAATGGAGAATGGAAAAACATCCAAAATTTTTCCAAATCAAGAGTATACCCTTCAGTGTGATATGAGAATTTCATCTTATCCAACCCTAAACCAAACCCCAATTTTAACTTGAATGTAAGTGTGTCCTGAACTCTAACCCTAACCCTAACCCTAACCCTATGGGCCCATTCACTCTAATGATTCTCATAGACTATAATGGAGAATGGAAAAACATCCAAAATTTTTCCAAATCAAGAGTATACCCTTCAGTGTGATATGAGAATTTCATCTTATCCAAGCCTAAACCAAACCCCAATTTTAACTTGAACGTAAGTGTGTCCTGAACTCTAACCCTAACCCTAACCGTTTGGGCCCATTCACTCTAATGATTCTCATAGACTATAATGGAGAATGGAAAAACATCCAAAATTTTTCCAAATCTGGAGTATACCTTTCAATGTGATATGAAAATTTCATCTTATCCAACCCTAAACCAAACCCCAATTTTAACTTGAACGTAAGTGTGTCCTGAACTCTAACCCTAACCCTAACCCTATGGGCCCATTCACTCTAATGATTCTCATAGACTATAATGGAGAATGGAAAAACATCCAAAATTTTTCCAAATCAAGAGTATACCCTTCAGTGTGATATGAGAATTTCATCTTATCCAACCCTAAACCAAACCCCAATTTTAACTTGAACGTAAGTGTGTCCTGAACTCTAACCCTAACCCTAACCGTATGGGCCCATTCACTCTAATGATTCTCATAGACTATAATGGAGAATGGAAAAACATCCAAAATTTTTCCAAATCTGGAGTATACCTTTCAATGTGATATGAAAATTTCATCTTATCCAACCCTAAACCAAACCCCAATTTTAACTTGAACGTAAGTGTGTCCTGAACTCTAACCCTAACCCTAACCCTATGGGCCCATTCACTCTAATGATTCTCATAGACTATAATGGAGAATGGAAAAACATCCAAAATTTTTCCAAATCAAGAGTATACCCTTCAGTGTGATATGAGAATTTCATCTTATCCAACCCTAAACCAAACCCCAATTTTAACTTGAACGTAAGTGTGTCCTGAACTCTAACCCTAACCCTAACCCTAACCCTATGGGCCCATTCACTCTAATGATTCTCATAGACTATAATGGAGAATTGAAAAACATCCAAAATTTTTCCAAATCAAGACTATACCTATTAGTGTGATATGATAATTTCATCTTATCCAACCCTAAACCAAACCCCAATTTTAACTTGAACGTAAGTGTGTCCTGAACTCTAACCCTAACCCTAACCCTATGGGCCCATTCACTCTAATGATTCTCATAGACTATAATGGAGAATGGAAAAACATCCAAAATTTTTCCAAATCAAGAGTATACCCTTCAGTGTGATATGAGAATTTCATCTTATCCAACCCTAAACCAAACCCCAATTTTAACTTGAACGTAAGTGTGTCCTGAACTCTAACCCTAACCCTAACCCTAACCCTATGGGCCCATTCACTCTAATGATTCTCATAGACTATAATGGAGAATTGAAAAACATCCAAAATTTTTCCAAATCAAGACTATACCTATTAGTGTGATATGATAATTTCATCTTATCCAACCCTAAACCAAACCCCAATTTTAACTTGAACGTAAGTGTGTCCTGAACTCTAACCCTAACCCTAACCCTATGGGCCCATTCACTCTAATGATTCTCATAGACTATAATGGAGAATGGAAAAACATCCAAAATTTTTCCAAATCAAGAGTATACCCTTCAGTGTGATATGAGAATTTCATCTTATCCAACCCTAAACCAAACCCCAATTTTAACTTGAACGTAAGTGTGTCCTGAACTCTAACCCTAACCCTAACCCTAACCCTATGGGCCCATTCACTCTAATGATTCTCATAGACTATAATGGAGAATGGAAAAACATCCAAAATTTTTCCAAATCAAGAGTATACCCTTCAGTGTGATATGAGAATTTCATCTTATCCAACCCTAAACCAAACCCCAGTTTTAACTTGAACGTAAGTGTGTCCTGAACTCTAACCCTAACCCTAACCCTAACCCTATGGGCCCATTCACTCTAATGATTCTCATAGACTATAATGGAGAATGGAAAAACATCCAAAATTTTTCCAAATCAAGACTATACCTATTAGTGTGATATGATAATTTCATCTTATCCAACCCTAAACCAAACCCCAATTTTAACTTGAACGTAAGTGTGTCCTGAACTCTAACCCTAACCCTAACCCTATGGGCCCATTCACTCTAATGATTCTCATAGACTATAATGGAGAATGGAAAAACATCCAAAATTTTTCCAAATCAAGAGTATACCCTTCAGTGTGATATGAGAATTTCATCTTATCCAACCCTAAACCAAACCCCAATTTTAACTTGAACGTAAGTGTGTCCTGAACTCTAACCCTAACCCTAACCCTAACCCTATGGGCCCATTCACTCTAATGATTCTCATAGACTATAATGGAGAATGGAAAAACATCCAAAATTTTTCCAAATCAAGACTATACCTATTAGTGTGATATGAGAATTTCATCTTATCCAACCCTAAACCAAACCCCAATTTTAACTTGAACGTAAGTGTGTCCTGAACTCTAACCCTAACCCTAACCCTATGGGCCCATTCACTCTAATGATTCTCATAGACTATAATGGAGAATGGAAAAACATCCAAAATTTTTCCAAATCAAGAGTATACCCTTCAGTGTGATATGAGAATTTCATCTTATCCAACCCTAAACCAAAACCCAATTTTAACTTGAACGTAAGTGTGTCCTGAACTCTAACCCTAACCCTAACCCTAACCCTATGGGCCCATTCACTCTAATGATTCTCATAGACTATAATGGAGAATGGAAAAACATCCAAAATTTTTCCAAATCAAGAGTATACCCTTTAGTGTGATATGAAAATTTCATCTTATCCAACCCTGAACCAAACCCCAATTTTAACTTGAATGTAACTGTGTCCTGAACTCTAACCCTAACCCTAACCCTAACCCTATGGGCCCATTCACTCTAATGATTCTCATAGACTATAATGGAGAATGGAAAAACATCCAAAATTTTTCCAAATCAAGAGTATACCCTTCAGTGTGATATGAGAATTTCATCTTATCCAACCCTAAACCAAACCCCAATTTTAACTTGAACGTAAGTGTGTCCTGAACTCTAACCCTAACCCTAACCGTATGGGCCCATTCACTCTAATGATTCTCATAGACTATAATGGAGAATGGAAAAACATCCAAAATTTTTCCAAATCTGGAGTATACCTTTCAATGTGATATGAAAATTTCATCTTATCCAACCCTAAACCAAACCCCAATTTTAACTTGAACGTAAGTGTGTCCTGAACTCTAACCCTAACCCTAACCCTATGGGCCCATTCACTCTAATGATTCTCATAGACTATAATGGAGAATGGAAAAACATCCAAAATTTTTCCAAATCAAGAGTATACCCTTCAGTGTGATATGAAAATTTCATCTTATCCAACCCTAAACCAAACCCCAATTTTAACTTGAACGTAAGTGTGTCCTGAACTCTAACCCTAACCCTAACCCTATGGGCCCATTCACTCTAATGATTCTCATAGACTATAATGGAGAATGGAAAAACATCCAAAATTTTTCCAAATCAAGAGTATACCCTTCAATGTGATATGAGAATTTCATCTTATCCAACCCTAAACCAAACCCCAATTTTAACTTGAACGTAAGCGTGTCCTGAACTCTAACCCTAACCCTAACCCTATGGGCCCATTCACTCTAATGATTCTCATAGACTATAATGGAGAATGGAAAAACATCCAAAATTTTTCCAAATCAAGAGTATCCCCTTCAGTGTGATATGAGAATTTCATCTTATCCAACCCTAAACCAAACCCCAATTTTAACTTGAACGTAAGTGTGTCCTGAACTCTAACCCTAACCCTAACCCTAACCCTATGGGCCCATTCACTCTAATGATTCTCATAGACTATAATGGAGAATGGAAAAACATCCAAAATTTTTCCAAATCAAGAGTATACCCTTCAGTGTGATATGAGAATTTCATCTTATCCAACCCTAAACCAAACCCCAGTTTTAACTTGAACGTAAGTGTGTCCTGAACTCTAACCCTAACCCTAACCCTAACCCTATGGGCCCATTCACTCTAATGATTCTCATAGACTATAATGGAGAATGGAAAAACATCCAAAATTTTTCCAAATCAAGACTATACCTATTAGTGTGATATGATAATTTCATCTTATCCAACCCTAAACCAAACCCCAATTTTAACTTGAACGTAAGTGTGTCCTGAACTCTAACCCTAACCCTAACCCTATGGGCCCATTCACTCTAATGATTCTCATAGACTATAATGGAGAATGGAAAAACATCCAAAATTTTTCCAAATCAAGAGTATACCCTTCAGTGTGATATGAGAATTTCATCTTATCCAACCCTAAACCAAACCCCAATTTTAACTTGAACGTAAGTGTGTCCTGAACTCTAACCCTAACCCTAACCCTAACCCTATGGGCCCATTCACTCTAATGATTCTCATAGACTATAATGGAGAATTGAAAAACATCCAAAATTTTTCCAAATCAAGACTATACCTATTAGTGTGATATGATAATTTCATCTTATCCAACCCTAAACCAAACCCCAATTTTAACTTGAACGTAAGTGTGTCCTGAACTCTAACCCTAACCCTAACCCTATGGGCCCATTCACTCTAATGATTCTCATAGACTATAATGGAGAATGGAAAAACATCCAAAATTTTTCCAAATCAAGAGTATACCCTTCAGTGTGATATGAGAATTTCATCTTATCCAACCCTAAACCAAACCCCAATTTTAACTTGAACGTAAGTGTGTCCTGAACTCTAACCCTAACCCTAACCCTAACCCTATGGGCCCATTCACTCTAATGATTCTCATAGACTATAATGGAGAATGGAAAAACATCCAAAATTTTTCCAAATCAAGAGTATACCCTTCAGTGTGATATGAGAATTTCATCTTATCCAACCCTAAACCAAACCCCAGTTTTAACTTGAACGTAAGTGTGTCCTGAACTCTAACCCTAACCCTAACCCTAACCCTATGGGCCCATTCACTCTAATGATTCTCATAGACTATAATGGAGAATGGAAAAACATCCAAAATTTTTCCAAATCAAGACTATACCTATTAGTGTGATATGATAATTTCATCTTATCCAACCCTAAACCAAACCCCAATTTTAACTTGAACGTAAGTGTGTCCTGAACTCTAACCCTAACCCTAACCCTATGGGCCCATTCACTCTAATGATTCTCATAGACTATAATGGAGAATGGAAAAACATCCAAAATTTTTCCAAATCAAGAGTATACCCTTCAGTGTGATATGAGAATTTCATCTTATCCAACCCTAAACCAAACCCCAATTTTAACTTGAACGTAAGTGTGTCCTGAACTCTAACCCTAACCCTAACCCTAACCCTATGGGCCCATTCACTCTAATGATTCTCATAGACTATAATGGAGAATGGAAAAACATCCAAAATTTTTCCAAATCAAGACTATACCTATTAGTGTGATATGATAATTTCATCTTATCCAACCCTAAACCAAACCCCAATTTTAACTTGAACGTAAGTGTGTCCTGAACTCTAACCCTAACCCTAACCCTATGGGCCCATTCACTCTAATGATTCTCATAGACTATAATGGAGAATGGAAAAACATCCAAAATTTTTCCAAATCAAGAGTATACCCTTCAGTGTGATATGAGAATTTCATCTTATCCAACCCTAAACCAAACCCCAATTTTAACTTGAACGTAAGTGTGTCCTGAACTCTAACCCTAACCCTAACCCTAACCCTATGGGCCCATTCACTCTAATGATTCTCATAGACTATAATGGAGAATTGAAAAACATCCAAAATTTTTCCAAATCAAGACTATACCTATTAGTGTGATATGATAATTTCATCTTATCCAACCCTAAACCAAACCCCAATTTTAACTTGAACGTAAGTGTGTCCTGAACTCTAACCCTAACCCTAACCCTATGGGCCCATTCACTCTAATGATTCTCATAGACTATAATGGAGAATGGAAAAACATCCAAAATTTTTCCAAATCAAGAGTATACCCTTCAGTGTGATATGAGAATTTCATCTTATCCAACCCTAAACCAAACCCCAATTTTAACTTGAACGTAAGTGTGTCCTGAACTCTAACCCTAACCCTAACCCTAACCCTATGGGCCCATTCACTCTAATGATTCTCATAGACTATAATGGAGAATGGAAAAACATCCAAAATTTTTCCAAATCAAGAGTATACCCTTCAGTGTGATATGAGAATTTCATCTTATCCAACCCTAAACCAAACCCCAGTTTTAACTTGAACGTAAGTGTGTCCTGAACTCTAACCCTAACCCTAACCCTAACCCTATGGGCCCATTCACCCTAATGATTCTCATAGACTATAATGGAGAATGGAAAAACATCCAAAATTTTTCCAAATCAAGACTATACCTATTAGTGTGATATGATAATTTCATCTTATCCAACCCTAAACCAAACCCCAATTTTAACTTGAACGTAAGTGTGTCCTGAACTCTAACCCTAACCCTAACCCTATGGGCCCATTCACTCTAATGATTCTCATAGACTATAATGGAGAATGGAAAAACATCCAAAATTTTTCCAAATCAAGAGTATACCCTTCAGTGTGATATGAGAATTTCATCTTATCCAACCCTAAACCAAACCCCAATTTTAACTTGAACGTAAGTGTGTCCTGAACTCTAACCCTAACCCTAACCCTAACCCTATGGGCCCATTCACTCTAATGATTCTCATAGACTATAATGGAGAATGGAAAAACATCCAAAATTTTTCCAAATCAAGACTATACCTATTAGTGTGATATGAGAATTTCATCTTATCCAACCCTAAACCAAACCCCAATTTTAACTTGAACGTAAGTGTGTCCTGAACTCTAACCCTAACCCTAACCCTATGGGCCCATTCACTCTAATGATTCTCATAGACTATAATGGAGAATGGAAAAACATCCAAAATTTTTCCAAATCAAGAGTATACCCTTCAGTGTGATATGAGAATTTCATCTTATCCAACCCTAAACCAAACCCCAATTTTAACTTGAACGTAAGTGTGTCCTGAACTCTAACCCTAACCCTAACCCTAACCCTATGGGCCCATTCACTCTAATGATTCTCATAGACTATAATGGAGAATGGAAAAACATCCAAAATTTTTCCAAATCAAGAGTATACCCTTTAGTGTGATATGAAAATTTCATCTTATCCAACCCTGAACCAAACCCCAATTTTAACTTGAATGTAACTGTGTCCTGAACTCTAACCCTAACCCTAACCCTAACCCTATGGGCCCATTCACTCTAATGATTCTCATAGACTATAATGGAGAATGGAAAAACATCCAAAATTTTTCCAAATCAAGAGTATACCCTTCAGTGTGATATGAGAATTTCATCTTATCCAACCCTAAACCAAACCCCAATTTTAACTTGAACGTAAGTGTGTCCTGAACTCTAACCCTAACCCTAACCCTAACCCTATGGGCCCATTCACTCTAATGATTCTCATAGACTATAATGGAGAATGGAAAAACATCCAAAATTTTTCCAAATCAAGAGTATACCCTTCAGTGTGATATGAGAATTTCATCTTATCCAACCCTAAACCAAACCCCAGTTTTAACTTGAACGTAAGTGTGTCCTGAACTCTAACCCTAACCCTAACCCTAACCCTATGGGCCCATTCACCCTAATGATTCTCATAGACTATAATGGAGAATGGAAAAACATCCAAAATTTTTCCAAATCAAGACTATACCTATTAGTGTGATATGATAATTTCATCTTATCCAACCCTAAACCAAACCCCAATTTTAACTTGAACGTAAGTGTGTCCTGAACTCTAACCCTAACCCTAACCCTATGGGCCCATTCACTCTAATGATTCTCATAGACTATAATGGAGAATGGAAAAACATCCAAAATTTTTCCAAATCAAGAGTATACCCTTCAGTGTGATATGAGAATTTCATCTTATCCAACCCTAAACCAAACCCCAATTTTAACTTGAACGTAAGTGTGTCCTGAACTCTAACCCTAACCCTAACCCTAACCCTATGGGCCCATTCACTCTAATGATTCTCATAGACTATAATGGAGAATGGAAAAACATCCAAAATTTTTCCAAATCAAGACTATACCTATTAGTGTGATATGAGAATTTCATCTTATCCAACCCTAAACCAAACCCCAATTTTAACTTGAACGTAAGTGTGTCCTGAACTCTAACCCTAACCCTAACCCTATGGGCCCATTCACTCTAATGATTCTCATAGACTATAATGGAGAATGGAAAAACATCCAAAATTTTTCCAAATCAAGAGTATACCCTTCAGTGTGATATGAGAATTTCATCTTATCCAACCCTAAACCAAACCCCAATTTTAACTTGAACGTAAGTGTGTCCTGAACTCTAACCCTAACCCTAACCCTAACCCTATGGGCCCATTCACTCTAATGATTCTCATAGACTATAATGGAGAATGGAAAAACATCCAAAATTTTTCCAAATCAAGAGTATACCCTTTAGTGTGATATGAAAATTTCATCTTATCCAACCCTGAACCAAACCCCAATTTTAACTTGAATGTAACTGTGTCCTGAACTCTAACCCTAACCCTAACCCTAACCCTATGGGCCCATTCACTCTAATGATTCTCATAGACTATAATGGAGAATGGAAAAACATCCAAAATTTTTCCAAATCAAGAGTATACCCTTCAGTGTGATATGAGAATTTCATCTTATCCAACCCTAAACCAAACCCCAATTTTAACTTGAACGTAAGTGTGTCCTGAACTCTAACCCTAACCCTAACCGTATGGGCCCATTCACTCTAATGATTCTCATAGACTATAATGGAGAATGGAAAAACATCCAAAATTTTTCCAAATCTGGAGTATACCTTTCAATGTGATATGAAAATTTCATCTTATCCAACCCTAAACCAAACCCCAATTTTAACTTGAACGTAAGTGTGTCCTGAACTCTAACCCTAACCCTAACCCTATGGGCCCATTCACTCTAATGATTCTCATAGACTATAATGGAGAATGGAAAAACATCCAAAATTTTTCCAAATCAAGAGTATACCCTTCAGTGTGATATGAGAATTTCATCTTATCCAACCCTAAACCAAACCCCAATTTTAAGTTGAACGTAAGTGTGTCCTGAACTCTAACCCTAACCCTAACCCTATGGGCCCATTCACTCTAATGATTCTCATAGACTATAATGGAGAATTGAAAAACATCCAAAATTTTTCCAAATCAAGACTATACCTATTAGTGTGATATGAGAATTTCATCTTATCCAACCCTAAACCAAACCCCAATTTTAACTTGAACGTAAGCGTGTCCTGAACTCTAACCCTAACCCTAACCCTATGGGCCCATTCACTCTAATGATTCTCATAGACTATAATGGAGAATGGAAAAACATCCAAAATTTTTCCAAATCAAGAGTATACCCTTCAGTGTGATATGAGAATTTCATCTTATCCAACCCTAAACCAAACCCCAATTTTAACTTGAACGTAAGTGTGTCCTGAACTCTAACCCTAACCCTAACCCTAACCCTATGGGCCCATTCACTCTAATGATTCTCATAGACTATAATGGAGAATGGAAAAACATCCAAAATTTTTCCAAATCAAGAGTATACCCTTCGGTGTGATATGAGAATTTCATCTTATCCAACCCTAAACCAAACCCCAGTTTTAACTTGAACGTAAGTGTGTCCTGAACTCTAACCCTAACCCTAACCCTATGGGCCCATTCACTCTAATGATTCTCATAGACTATAATGGAGAATGGAAAAACATCCAAAATTTTTCCAAATCAAGACTATACCTATTAGTGTGATATGATAATTTCATCTTATCCAACCCTAAAACAAACCCCAATTTTAACTTGAACGTAAGTGTGTCCTGAACTCTAACCCTAACCCTAACCCTATGGGCCCATTCACTCTAATCATTCTCATAGACTATAATGGAGAATGGAAAAACATCCAAAATTTTTCCAAATCAAGAGTATACTCTTCAGTGTGATATGAGAATTTCATCTTATCCAACCCTAAACCAAACCCCAGTTTTAACTTGAACGTAAGTGTGTTGACTGAACTCTAACCCTAACCCTAACCCTAACCCTATGGGCCCATTCACTCTAATGATTCTCATAGACTATAATGGAGAATGGAAAAACATCCAAAATTTTTCCAAATCAAGAGTATACCCTTCAGTGTGATATGAGAATTTCATCTTATCCAACCCTAAACCAAACCCCAATTTTAATTTGAACGTAAGTGTGTCCTGAACTCTAACCCTAACCCCAACCCTAACCCTATGGGCCCATTCACTCTAATGATTCTCCTAGACTATAATGGAGAATGGAAAAACATCCAAAATTTTTCCAAATCTGGAGTATACCTTTCAATGTGATATGAAAATTTCATCTTATCCAACCCTAAACCAAACCCCAATTTTAACTTGAACGTAGTTGTGTCCTGAACTCTAACCCTAACCCTAACCCTATGGGCCCATTCACTCTAATGATTCTCATAGACTATAATGGAGAATGGAAAAACATCCAAAATTTTTCCAAATCAAGAGTATACCCTTCAGTGTGATATGAGAATTTCATCTTATCCAACCCTAAACCAAACCCCAATTTTAACTTGAACGTAAGTGTGTCCTGAACTCTAACCCTAACCCTAACCCTATGGGCCCATTCACTCTAATGATTCTCATAGACTATAATGGAGAATGGAAAAACATCCAAAATTTTTCCAAATCAAGACTATACCTATTAGTGTGATATGATAATTTCATCTTATCCAACCCTAAACCAAACCCCAATTTTAACTTGAATGTAAGTGTGTCCTGAACTCTAACCCTAACCCTAACCCTAACCCTATGGGCCCATTCACTCTAATGATTCTCATAGACTATAATGGAGAATGGAAAAACATCCAAAATTTTTCCAAATCAAGAGTATACTCTTCAGTGTGATATGAGAATTTCATCTTATCCAACCCTAAACCAAACCCCAGTTTTAACTTGAACGTAAGTGTGTCCTGAACTCTAACCCTAACCCTAACCCTAACCCTATGGGCCCATTCACTCTAATGATTCTCATAGACTATAATGGAGAATGGAAAAACATCCAAAATTTTTCCAAATCAAGAGTATACCCTTCAGTGTGATATGAGAATTTCATCTTATCCAACCCTAAACCAAACCCCAATTTTAATTTGAACGTAAGTGTGTCCTGAACTCTAACCCTAACCCCAACCCTAACCCTATGGGCCCATTCACTCTAATGATTCTCCTAGACTATAATGGAGAATGGAAAAACATCCAAAATTTTTCCAAATCTGGCTATACCTTTCAATGTGATATGAAAATTTCATCTTATCCAACCCTAAACCAAACCCCAATTTTAACTTGAACGTAGTTGTGTCCTGAACTCTAACCCTAACCCTAACCCTATGGGCCCATTCACTCTAATGATTCTCATAGACTATAATGGAGAATGGAAAAACATCCAAAATTTTTCCAAATCAAGAGTATACCCTTCAGTGTGATATGAGAATTTCATCTTATCCAACCCTAAACCAAACCCCAATTTTAAGTTGAACGTAAGTGTGTCCTGAACTCTAACCCTAACCCTAACCCTATGGGCCCATTCACTCTAATGATTCTCATAGACTATAATGGAGAATGGAAAAACATCCAAAATTTTTCCAAATCAAGACTATACCTATTAGTGTGATATGAAAATTTCATCTTATCCAACCCTAAACCAAACCCCAATTTTAACTTGAACGTAAGTGTGTCCTGAACTCTAACCCTAACCCTAACCCTATGGGCCCATTCAATCTAATGATTCTCATAGACTATAATGGAGAATGGAAAAACATCCAAAATTTTTCCAAATCAAGAGTATACCCTTCAGTGTGATATGAGAATTTCATCTTATCCAACCCTAAACCAAACCCCAATTTTAACTTGAACGTAAGTGTGTCCTGAACTCTAACCCTAACCCTAACCCTAACCCTATGGGCCCATTCACTCTAATGATTCTCATAGACTATAATGGAGAATGGAAAAACATCCAAAATTTTTCCAAATCAAGAGTATACTCTTCAGTGTGATATGAGAATTTCATCTTATCCAACCCTGAACCAAACCCCAATTTTAACTTGAATGTAACTGTGTCCTGAACTCTAACCCTAACCCTAACCCTAACCCTATGGGCCCATTCACTCTAATGATTCTCATAGACTATAATGGAGAATGGAAAAACATCCAAAATTTTTCCAAATCAAGAGTATACCCTTCAGTGTGATATGAGAATTTCATCTTATCCAACCCTAAACCAAACCCCAATTTTAACTTGAACGTAAGTGTGTCCTGAACTCTAACCCTAACCCTAACCGTATGGGCCCATTCACTCTAATGATTCTCATAGACTATAATGGAGAATGGAAAAACATCCAAAATTTTTCCAAATCTGGAGTATACCTTTCAATGTGATATGAAAATTTCATCTTATCCAACCCTAAACCAAACCCCAATTTTAACTTGAACGTAAGTGTGTCCTGAACTCTAACCCTAACCCTAACCCTATGGGCCCATTCACTCTAATGATTCTCATAGACTATAATGGAGAATGGAAAAACATCCAAAATTTTTCCAAATCAAGAGTATACCCTTCAGTGTGATATGAGAATTTCATCTTATCCAACCCTAAACCAAACCCCAATTTTAAGTTGAACGTAAGTGTGTCCTGAACTCTAACCCTAACCCTAACCCTATGGGCCCATTCACTCTAATGATTCTCATAGACTATAATGGAGAATTGAAAAACATCAAAAAATTTTCCAAATCAAGACTATACCTATTAGTGTGATATGAGAATTTCATCTTATCCAACCCTAAACCAAACCCCAATTTTAACTTGAACGTAAGCGTGTCCTGAACTCTAACCCTAACCCTAACCCTATGGGCCCATTCACTCTAATGATTCTCATAGACTATAATGGAGAATGGAAAAACATCCAAAATTTTTCCAAATCAAGAGTATACCCTTCAGTGTGATATGAGAATTTCATCTTATCCAACCCTAAACCAAACCCCAATCTTAACTTGAACGTAAGTGTGTCCTGAACTCTAACCCTAACCCTAACCCTAACCCTATGGGCCCATTCACTCTAATGATTCTCATAGACTATAATGGAGAATGGAAAAACATCCAAAATTTTTCCAAATCAAGAGTATACCCTTCGGTGTGATATGAGAATTTCATCTTATCCAACCCTAAACCAAACCCCAGTTTTAACTTGAACGTAAGTGTGTCCTGAACTCTAACCCTAACCCTAACCCTAACCCTATGGGCCCATTCACTCTAATGATTCTCATAGACTATAATGGAGAATGGAAAAACATCCAAAATTTTTCCAAATCAAGACTATACCTATTAGTGTGATATGATAATTTCATCTTATCCAACCCTAAACCAAACCCCAATTTTAACTTGAACGTAAGTGTGTCCTGAACTCTAACCCTAACCCTAACCCTATGGGCCCATTCACTCTAATGATTCTCATAGACTATAATGGAGAATGGAAAAACATCCAAAATTTTTCCAAATCAAGACTATACCTATTAGTGTGATATGATAATTTCATCTTATCCAACCCTAAACCAAACCCCAATTTTAACTTGAACGTAAGTGTGTCCTGAACTCTAACCCTAACCCTAACCCTATGGGCCCATTCACTCTAATCATTCTCATAGACTATAATGGAGAATGGAAAAACATCCAAAATTTTTCCAAATCAAGAGTATACTCTTCAGTGTGATATGAGAATTTCATCTTATCCAACCCTAAACCAAACCCCAGTTTTAACTTGAACGTAAGTGTGTTGACTGAACTCTAACCCTAACCCTAACCCTAACCCTATGGGCCCATTCACTCTAATGATTCTCATAGACTATAATGGAGAATGGAAAAACATCCAAAATTTTTCCAAATCAAGAGTATACCCTTCAGTGTGATATGAGAATTTCATCTTATCCAACCCTAAACCAAACCCCAATTTTAAGTTGAACGTAAGTGTGTCCTGAACTCTAACCCTAACCCTAACCCTATGGGCCCATTCACTCTAATGATTCTCATAGACTATAATGGAGAATTGAAAAACATCAAAAAATTTTCCAAATCAAGACTATACCTATTAGTGTGATATGAGAATTTCATCTTATCCAACCCTAAACCAAACCCCAATTTTAACTTGAACGTAAGCGTGTCCTGAACTCTAACCCTAACCCTAACCCTATGGGCCCATTCACTCTAATGATTCTCATAGACTATAATGGAGAATGGAAAAACATCCAAAATTTTTCCAAATCAAGAGTATACCCTTCAGTGTGATATGAGAATTTCATCTTATCCAACCCTAAACCAAACCCCAATTTTAACTTGAACGTAAGTGTGTCCTGAACTCTAACCCTAACCCTAACCCTAACCCTATGGGCCCATTCACTCTAATGATTCTCATAGACTATAATGGAGAATGGAAAAACATCCAAAATTTTTCCAAATCAAGAGTATACCCTTCGGTGTGATATGAGAATTTCATCTTATCCAACCCTAAACCAAACCCCAGTTTTAACTTGAACGTAAGTGTGTCCTGAACTCTAACCCTAACCCTAACCCTAACCCTATGGGCCCATTCACTCTAATGATTCTCATAGACTATAATGGAGAATGGAAAAACATCCAAAATTTTTCCAAATCAAGACTATACCTATTAGTGTGATATGATAATTTCATCTTATCCAACCCTAAACCAAACCCCAATTTTAACTTGAACGTAAGTGTGTCCTGAACTCTAACCCTAACCCTAACCCTATGGGCCCATTCACTCTAATGATTCTCATAGACTATAATGGAGAATGGAAAAACATCCAAAATTTTTCCAAATCAAGACTATACCTATTAGTGTGATATGATAATTTCATCTTATCCAACCCTAAACCAAACCCCAATTTTAACTTGAACGTAAGTGTGTCCTGAACTCTAACCCTAACCCTAACCCTATGGGCCCATTCACTCTAATCATTCTCATAGACTATAATGGAGAATGGAAAAACATCCAAAATTTTTCCAAATCATGAGTATACTCTTCAGTGTGATATGAGAATTTCATCTTATCCAACCCTAAACCAAACCCCAGTTTTAACTTGAACGTAAGTGTGTTGACTGAACTCTAACCCTAACCCTAACCCTAACCCTATGGGCCCATTCACTCTAATGATTCTCATAGACTATAATGGAGAATGGAAAAACATCCAAAATTTTTCCAAATCAAGAGTATACCCTTCAGTGTGATATGAGAATTTCATCTTATCCAACCCTAAACCAAACCCCAATTTTAAGTTGAACGTAAGTGTGTCCTGAACTCTAACCCTAACCCTAACCCTATGGGCCCATTCACTCTAATGATTCTCATAGACTATAATGGAGAATTGAAAAACATCAAAAAATTTTCCAAATCAAGACTATACCTATTAGTGTGATATGAGAATTTCATCTTATCCAACCCTAAACCAAACCCCAATTTTAACTTGAACGTAAGCGTGTCCTGAACTCTAACCCTAACCCTAACCCTATGGGCCCATTCACTCTAATGATTCTCATAGACTATAATGGAGAATGGAAAAACATCCAAAATTTTTCCAAATCAAGAGTATACCCTTCAGTGTGATATGAGAATTTCATCTTATCCAACCCTAAACCAAACCCCAATTTTAACTTGAACGTAAGTGTGTCCTGAACTCTAACCCTAACCCTAACCCTAACCCTATGGGCCCATTCACTCTAATGATTCTCATAGACTATAATGGAGAATGGAAAAACATCCAAAATTTTTCCAAATCAAGAGTATACCCTTCGGTGTGATATGAGAATTTCATCTTATCCAACCCTAAACCAAACCCCAGTTTTAACTTGAACGTAAGTGTGTCCTGAACTCTAACCCTAACCCTAACCCTAACCCTATGGGCCCATTCACTCTAATGATTCTCATAGACTATAATGGAGAATGGAAAAACATCCAAAATTTTTCCAAATCAAGACTATACCTATTAGTGTGATATGATAATTTCATCTTATCCAACCCTAAACCAAACCCCAATTTTAACTTGAACGTAAGTGTGTCCTGAACTCTAACCCTAACCCTAACCCTATGGGCCCATTCACTCTAATGATTCTCATAGACTATAATGGAGAATGGAAAAACATCCAAAATTTTTCCAAATCAAGACTATACCTATTAGTGTGATATGATAATTTCATCTTATCCAACCCTAAACCAAACCCCAATTTTAACTTGAACGTAAGTGTGTCCTGAACTCTAACCCTAACCCTAACCCTATGGGCCCATTCACTCTAATCATTCTCATAGACTATAATGGAGAATGGAAAAACATCCAAAATTTTTCCAAATCAAGAGTATACTCTTCAGTGTGATATGAGAATTTCATCTTATCCAACCCTAAACCAAACCCCAGTTTTAACTTGAACGTAAGTGTGTTGACTGAACTCTAACCCTAACCCTAACCCTAACCCTATGGGCCCATTCACTCTAATGATTCTCATAGACTATAATGGAGAATGGAAAAACATCCAAAATTTTTCCAAATCAAGAGTATACCCTTCAGTGTGATATGAGAATTTCATCTTATCCAACCCTAAACCAAACCCCAATTTTAATTTGAACGTAAGTGTGTCCTGAACTCTAACCCTAACCCCAACCCTAACCCTATGGGCCCATTCACTCTAATGATTCTCCTAGACTATAATGGAGAATGGAAAAACATCCAAAATTTTTCCAAATCTGGAGTATACCTTTCAATGTGATATGAAAATTTCATCTTATCCAACCCTAAACCAAACCCCAATTTTAACTTGAACGTAGTTGTGTCCTGAACTCTAACCCTAACCCTAACCCTATGGGCCCATTCACTCTAATGATTCTCATAGACTATAATGGAGAATGGAAAAACATCCAAAATTTTTCCAAATCAAGAGTATACCCTTCAGTGTGATATGAGAATTTCATCTTATCCAACCCTAAACCAAACCCCAATTTTAACTTGAACGTAAGTGTGTCCTGAACTCTAACCCTAACCCTAACCCTATGGGCCCATTCACTCTAATGATTCTCATAGACTATAATGGAGAATGGAAAAACATCCAAAATTTTTCCAAATCAAGACTATACCTATTAGTGTGATATGATAATTTCATCTTATCCAACCCTAAACCAAACCCCAATTTTAACTTGAATGTAAGTGTGTCCTGAACTCTAACCCTAACCCTAACCCTATGGGCCCATTCACTCTAATGATTCTCATAGACTATAATGGAGAATGGAAAAACATCCAAAATTTTTCCAGATCAAGAGTATACTCTTCAGTGTGATATGAGAATTTCATCTTATCCAACCCTAAACCAAACCCCAGTTTTAACTTGAACGTAAGTGTGTCCTGAACTCTAACCCTAACCCTAACCCTAACCCTATGGGCCCATTCACTCTAATGATTCTCATAGACTATAATGGAGAATGGAAAAACATCCAAAATTTTTCCAAATCAAGAGTATACCCTTCAGTGTGATATGAGAATTTCATCTTATCCAACCCTAAACCAAACCCCAATTTTAATTTGAACGTAAGTGTGTCCTGAACTCTAACCCTAACCCCAACCCTAACCCTATGGGCCCATTCACTCTAATGATTCTCCTAGACTATAATGGAGAATGGAAAAACATCCAAAATTTTTCCAAATCTGGCTATACCTTTCAATGTGATATGAAAATTTCATCTTATCCAACCCTAAACCAAACCCCAATTTTAACTTGAACGTAGTTGTGTCCTGAACTCTAACCCTAACCCTAACCCTATGGGCCCATTCACTCTAATGATTCTCATAGACTATAATGGAGAATGGAAAAACATCCAAAATTTTTCCAAATCAAGAGTATACCCTTCAGTGTGATATGAGAATTTCATCTTATCCAACCCTAAACCAAACCCCAATTTTAACTTGAACGTAAGTGTGTCCTGAACTCTAACCCTAACCCTAACCCTATGGGCCCATTCAATCTAATGATTCTCATAGACTATAATGGAGAATGGAAAAACATCCAAAATTTTTCCAAATCAAGAGTATACCCTTCAGTGTGATATGAGAATTTCATCTTATCCAACCCTAAACCAAACCCCAATTTTAACTTGAACGTAAGTGTGTCCTGAACTCTAACCCTAACCCTAACCCTAACCCTATGGGCCCATTCACTCTAATGATTCTCATAGACTATAATGGAGAATGGAAAAACATCCAAAATTTTTCCAAATCAAGAGTATACCTTTCAGAGTGAAATGAGAATTTCATCTTATCCAACCCTAAACCAAACCCCAATTTTAACTTGAACGTAAGTGTGTCCTGAACTCTAACCCTAACCCTAACCCTAACCCTATGGGCCCATTTACTCTAATGATTCTCCTAGACTATAATGGAGAATGGAAAAACATCCAAAATTTTTCCAAATCTGGAGTATACCTTTCAATGTGATATGAAAATTTCATCTTATCCAACCCTAAACCAAACCCCAATTTTAACTTGAACGTAGTTGTGTCCTGAACTCTAACCCTAACCCTAACCCTATGGGCCCATTCACTCTAATGATTCTCATAGACTATAATGGGGAATGGAAAAACATCCAAAATTTTTCCAAATCAAGAGTATACCCTTCAGTGTGATATGAGAATTTCATCTTATCCAACCCTAAACCAAACCCCAATTTTAACTTGAACGTAAGTGTGTCCTGAACTCTAACCCTAACCCTAACCCTATGGGCCCATTCACTCTAATGATTCTCATAGACTATAATGGAGAATGGAAAAACATCCAAAATTTTTCCAAATCAAGACTATACCTATTAGTGTGATATGATAATTTCATCTTATCCAACCCTAAACCAAACCCCAATTTTAACTTGAACGTAAGTGTGTCCTGAACTCTAACCCTAACCCTAACCCTAACCCTATGGGCCCATTCACTCTAATGATTCTCATAGACTATAATGGAGAATGGAAAAACATCCAAAATTTTTCCAAATCAAGAGTATACTCTTCAGTGTGATATGAGAATTTCATCTTATCCAACCCTAAACCAAACCCCAGTTTTAACTTGAACGTAAGTGTGTCCTGAACTCTAACCCTAACCCTAACCCTAACCCTATGGGCCCATTCACTCTAATGATTCTCATAGACTAAAATGGAGAATGGAAAAACATCCAAAATTTTTCCAAATCAAGAGTATACCCTTCAGTGTGATATGAGAATTTCATCTTATCCAACCCTAAACCAAACCCCAATTTTAATTTGAACGTAAGTGTGTCCTGAACTCTAACCCTAACCCCAACCCTAACCCTATGGGCCCATTCACTCTAATGATTCTCCTAGACTATAATGGAGAATGGAAAAACATCCAAAATTTTTCCAAATCTGGAGTATACCTTTCAATGTGATATGAAAATTTCATCTTATCCAACCCTAAACCAAACCCCAATTTTAACTTGAACGTAGTTGTGTCCTGAACTCTAACCCTAACCCTAACCCTATGGGCCCATTCACTCTAATGATTCTCATAGACTATAATGGAGAATGGAAAAACATCCAAAATTTTTCCAAATCAAGAGTATACCCTTCAGTGTGATATGAGAATTTCATCTTATCCAACCCTAAACCAAACCCCAATTTTAAGTTGAACATAAGTGTGTCCTGAACTCTAACCCTAACCCTATGGGCCCATTCACTCTAATGATTCTCATAGACTATAATGGAGAATGGAAAAACATCCAAAATTTTTCCAAATCAAGACTATACCTATTAGTGTGATATGAAAATTTCATCTTATCCAACCCTAAACCAAACCCCAATTTTAACTTGAACGTAAGTGTGTCCTGAACTCTAACCCTAACCCTAAACCTATGGGCCAATTCAATCTAATGATTCTCATAGACTATAATGGAGAATGGAAAAACATCCAAAATTTTTCCAAATCAAGAGTATACCCTTCAGTGTGATATGAGAATTTCATCTTATCCAACCCTAAACCAAACCCCAGTTTTAACTTGAACGTAAGTGTGTCCTGAACTCTAACCCTAACCCTAACCCTAACCCTATGGGCCCATTCACTCTAATGATTCTCATAGACTATAATGGAGAATGGAAAAACATCCAAAATTTTTCCAAATCAAGACTACACCTATTAGTGTGATATGATAATTTCATCTTATCCAACCCTAAACCAAACCCCAATTTTAACTTGAACGTAAGTGTGTCCTGAACTCTAACCCTAACCCTAACCCTATGGGCCCATTCACTCTAATGATTCTCATAGACTATAATGGAGAATGGAAAAACATCCAAAATTTTTCCAAATCAAGAGTATACCCTTCAGTGTGATATGAGAATTTCATCTTATCCAACCCTAAACCAAACCCCAATTTTAACTTGAACGTAAGTGTGTCCTGAACTCTAACCCTAACCCTAACCCTAACCCTATGGGCCCATTCACTCTAATGATTCTCATAGACTATAATGGAGAAGGGAAAAAAATCCAAAATTTTTCCAAATCAAGACTATACCTATTAGTGTGATATGAGAATTTCATCTTATCCAACCCTAAACCAAACCCCAATTTTAACTTGAACGTAAGTGTGTCCTGAACTCTAACCCTAACCCTAACCCTATGGGCCCATTCACTCTAATGATTCTCATAGACTATAATGGAGAATGGAAAAACATCCAAAATTTTTCCAAATCAAGAGTATACCCTTCAGTGTGATATGAGAATTTCATCTTATCCAACCCTAAACCAAACCCCAATTTTAACTTGAACGTAAGTGTGTCCTGAACTCTAACCCTAACCCTAACCCTAACCCTATGGGCCCATTCACTCTAATGATTCTCATAGACTATAATGGAGAATGGAAAAACATCCAAAATTTTTCCAAATCAAGAGTATACCCTTTAGTGTGATATGAAAATTTCATCTTATCCAACCCTGAACCAAACCCCAATTTTAACTTGAATGTAACTGTGTCCTGAACTCTAACCCTAACCCTAACCCTAACCCTAACCCTATGGGCCCATTCACTCTAATGATTCTCATAGACTATAATGGAGAATGGAAAAGCATCCAAAATTTTTCCAAATCAAGAGTATACCCTTCAGTGTGATATGAGAATTTCATCTTATCCAACCCTAAACCAAACCCCAATTTTAACTTGAACGTAAGTGTGTCCTGAACTCTAACCCTAACCCTAACCGTATGGGCCCATTCACTCTAATGATTCTCATAGACTATAATGGAGAATGGAAAAACATCCAAAATTTTACCAAATCTGGAGTATACCTTTCAATGTGATATGAAAATTTCATCTTATCCAACCCTAAACCAAACCCCAATTTTAACTTGAACGTAAGTGTGTCCTGAACTCTAACCCTAACCCTAACCCTATGGGCCCATTCACTCTAATGATTCTCATAGACTATAATGGAGAATGGAAAAACATCCAAAATTTTTCCAAATCAAGAGTATACCCTTCAGTGTGATATGAGAATTTCATCTTATCCAACCCTAAACCAAACCCCAATTTTAAGTTGAACGTAAGTGTGTCCTGAACTCTAACCCTAACCCTAACCCTAACCCTATGGGCCCATTCACTCTAATGATTCTCATAGACTATAATGGAGAATTGAAAAACATCCAAAATTTTTCCAAATCAAGACTATACCTATTAGTGTGATATGAAAATTTCATCTTATCCAACCCTAAACCAAACCCCAATTTTAACTTGAACGTAAGCGTGTCCTGAACTCTAACCCTAACCCTAACCCTATGGGCCCATTCACTCTAATGATTCTCATAGACTATAATGGAGAATGGAAAAACATCCAAAATTTTTCCAAATCAAGAGTATACCCTTCAATGTGATATGAGAATTTCATCTTATCCAACCCTAAACCAAACCCCAATTTTAACTTGAACGTAAGCGTGTCCTGAACTCTAACCCTAACCCTAACCCTATGGGCCCATTCACTCTAATGATTCTCATAGACTATAATGGAGAATGGAAAAACATCCAAAATTTTTCCAAATCAAGAGTATACCCTTCAGTGTGATATGAGAATTTCATCTTATCCAACCCTAAACCAAACCCCAATTTTAACTTGAACGTAAGTGTGTCCTGAACTCTAACCCTAACCCTAACCCTAACCCTATGGGCCCATTCACTCTAATGATTCTCATAGACTATAATGGAGAATGGAAAAACATCCAAAATTTTTCCAAATCAAGAGTATACCCTTCAGTGTGATATGAGAATTTCATCTTATCCAACCCTAAACCAAACCCCAGTTTTAACTTGAACGTAAGTGTGTCCTGAACTCTAACCCTAACCCTAACCCTAACCCTATGGGCCCATTCACTCTAATGATTCTCATAGACTATAATGGAGAATGGAAAAACATCCAAAAGTTTTCCAAATCAAGACTATACCTATTAGTGTGATATGATAATTTCATCTTATCCAACCCTAAACCAAACCCCAATTTTAACTTGAACGTAAGTGTGTCCTGAACTCTAACCCTAACCCTAACCCTATGGGCCCATTCACTCTAATGATTCTCATAGACTATAATGGAGAATGGAAAAACATCCAAAATTTTTCCAAATCAAGACTATACCTAGTAGTGTGATATGATAATTTCATCTTATCCAACCCTAAACCAAACCCCAATTTTAACTTGAACGTAAGTGTGTCCTGAACTCTAACCCTAACCCTAACCCTATGGGCCCATTCACTCTAATCATTCTCATAGACTATAATGGAGAATGGAAAAACATCCAAAATTTTTCCAAATCAAGAGTATACTCTTCAGTGTGATATGAGAATTTCATCTTATCCAACCCTAAACCAAACCCCAGTTTTAACTTGAACGTAAGTGTGTTGACTGAACTCTAACCCTAACCCTAACCCTAACCCTATGGGCCCATTCACTCTAATGATTCTCATAGACTATAATGGAGAATGGAAAAACATCCAAAATTTTTCCAAATCAAGAGTATACCCTTCAGTGTGATATGAGAATTTCATCTTATCCAACCCTAAACCAAACCCCAATTTTAATTTGAACGTAAGTGTGTCCTGAACTCTAACCCTAACCCCAACCCTAACCCTATGGGCCCATTCACTCTAATGATTCTCCTAGACTATAATGGAGAATGGAAAAACATCCAAAATTTTTCCAAATCTGGAGTATACCTTTCAATGTGATATGAAAATTTCATCTTATCCAACCGTAAACCAAACCCCAATTTTAACTTGAACGTAGTTGTGTCCTGAACTCTAACCCTAACCCTATGGGCCCATTCACTCTAATGATTCTCATAGACTATAATGGAGAATGGAAAAACATCCAAAATTTTTCCAAATCAAGAGTATACCCTTCAGTGTGATATGAGAATTTCATCTTATCCAACCCTAAACCAAACCCCAATTTTAACTTGAACGTAAGTGTGTCCTGAACTCTAACCCTAACCCTAACCCTATGGGCCCATTCACTCTAATGATTCTCATAGACTATAATGGAGAATGGAAAAACATCCAAAATTTTTCCAAATCAAGACTATACCTATTAGTGTGATATGATAATTTCATCTTATCCAACCCTAAACCAAACCCCAATTTTAACTTGAATGTAAGTATGTCCTGAACTCTAACCCTAACCCTAACCCTAACCCTATGGGCCCATTCACTCTAATGATTCTCATAGACTATAATGGAGAATGGAAAAACATCCAAAATTTTTCCAAATCAAGAGTATACTCTTCAGTGTGATATGAGAATTTCATCTTATCCAACCCTAAACCAAACCCCAGTTTTAACTTGAACGTAAGTGTGTCCTGAACTCTAACCCTAACCCTAACCCTAACCCTATGGGCCCATTCACTCTAATGATTCTCATAGACTATAATGGAGAATGGAAAAACATCCAAAATTTTTCCAAATCAAGAGTATACCATTCAGTGTGATATGAGAATTTCATCTTATCCAACCCTAAACCAAACCCCAATTTTAATTTGAACGTAAGTGTGTCCTGAACTCTAACCCTAACCCCAACCCTAACCCTATGGGCCCATTCACTCTAATGATTCTCCTAGACTATAATGGAGAATGGAAAAACATCCAAAAATTTTTCAAATCTGGAGTATACCTTTCAATGTGATATGAAAATTTCATCTTATCCAACCCTAAACCAAACCCCAATTTTAACTTGAACGTAGTTGTGTCCTGAACTCTAACCCTAACCCTAACCCTATGGGCCCATTCACTCTAATGATTCTCATAGACTATAATGGAGAATGGAAAAACATCCAAAATTTTTCCAAATCAAGAGTATACCCTTCAGTGTGATATGAGTATTTCATCTTATCCAACCCTAAACCAAACCCCAATTTTAAGTTGAACGTAAGTGTGTCCTGAACTCTAACCCTAACCCTAACGCTAACCCTATGGGCCCATTCACTCTAATGATTCTCATAGACTATAATGGAGAATGGAAAAACATCCAAAATTTTTCCAAATCAAGAGTATACTCTTCAGTGTGATATGAGAATTTCATCTTATCCAACCCTAAACCAAACCCCAGTTTTAACTTGAACGTAAGTGTGTCCTGAACTCTAACCCTAACCCTAACCCTAACCCTATGGGCCCATTCACTCTAATGATTCTCATAGACTATAATGGAGAATGGAAAAACATCCAAAAATTTTCCAAATCAAGAGTATACCCTTCAGTGTGATATGAGAATTTCATCTTATCCAACCCTAAACCAAACCCCAATTTTAATTTGAACGTAAGTGTGTCCTGAACTCTAACCCTAACCCCAACCCTAACCCTATGGGCCCATTCACTCTAATGATTCTCCTAGACTATAATGGAGAATGGAAAAACATCCAAAATTTTTCCAAATCTGGAGTATACCTTTCAATGTGATATGAAAATTTCATCTTATCCAACCGTAAACCAAACCCCAATTTTAACTTGAACGTAGTTGTGTCCTGAACTCTAACCCTAACCCTATGGGCCCATTCACTCTAATGATTCTCATAGACTATAATGGAGAATGGAAAAACATCCAAAATTTTTCCAAATCAAGAGTATACCCTTCAGTGTGATATGAGAATTTCATCTTATCCAACCCTAAACCAAACCCCAATTTTAACTTGAACGTAAGTGTGTCCTGAACTCTAACCCTAACCCTAACCCTATGGGCCCATTCACTCTAATGATTCTCATAGACTATAATGGAGAATGGAAAAACATCCAAAATTTTTCCAAATCAAGACTATACCTATTAGTGTGATATGATAATTTCATCTTATCCAACCCTAAACCAAACCCCAATTTTAACTTGAATGTAAGTATGTCCTGAACTCTAACCCTAACCCTAACCCTAACCCTATGGGCCCATTCACTCTAATGATTCTCATAGACTATAATGGAGAATGGAAAAACATCCAAAATTTTTCCAAATCAAGAGTATACTCTTCAGTGTGATATGAGAATTTCATCTTATCCAACCCTAAACCAAACCCCAGTTTTAACTTGAACGTAAGTGTGTCCTGAACTCTAACCCTAACCCTAACCCTAACCCTATGGGCCCATTCACTCTAATGATTCTCATAGACTATAATGGAGAATGGAAAAACATCCAAAATTTTTCCAAATCAAGAGTATACCCTTCAGTGTGATATGAGAATTTCATCTTATCCAACCCTAAACCAAACCCCAATTTTAATTTGAACGTAAGTGTGTCCTGAACTCTAACCCTAACCCCAACCCTAACCCTATGGGCCCATTCACTCTAATGATTCTCCTAGACTATAATGGAGAATGGAAAAACATCCAAAATTTTTTCAAATCTGGAGTATACCTTTCAATGTGATATGAAAATTTCATCTTATCCAACCCTAAACCAAACCCCAATTTTAACTTGAACGTAGTTGTGTCCTGAACTCTAACCCTAACCCTAACCCTATGGGCCCATTCACTCTAATGATTCTCATAGACTATAATGGAGAATGGAAAAACATCCAAAATTTTTCCAAATCAAGAGTATACCCTTCAGTGTGATATGAGAATTTCATCTTATCCAACCCTAAACCAAACCCCAATTTTAAGTTGAACGTAAGTGTGTCCTGAACTCTAACCCTAACCCTAACCCTAACCCTATGGGCCCATTTACTCTAATGATTCTCATAGACTATAATGGAGAATGGAAAAACATCCAAAATTTTTCCAAATCAAGAGTATACTCTTCAGTGTGATATGAGAATTTCATCTTATCCAACCCTAAACCAAACCCCAGTTTTAACTTGAACGTAAGTGTGTCCTGAACTCTAACCCTAACCCTAACCCTAACCCTATGGGCCCATTCACTCTAATGATTCTCATAGACTATAATGGAGAATGGAAAAACATCCAAAATTTTTCCAAATCAAGAGTATACCCTTCAGTGTGATATGAGAATTTCATCTTATCCAACCCTAAACCAAACCCCAATTTTAATTTGAACGTAAGTGTGTCCTGAACTCTAACCCTAACCCCAACCCTAACCCTATGGGCCCATTCACTCTAATGATTCTCCTAGACTATAATGGAGAATGGAAAAACATCCAAAATTTTTTCAAATCTGGAGTATACCTTTCAATGTGATATGAAAATTTCATCTTATCCAACCCTAAACCAAACCCCAATTTTAACTTGAACGTAGTTGTGTCCTGAACTCTAACCCTAACCCTAACCCTATGGGCCCATTCACTCTAATGATTCTCATAGACTATAATGGAGAATGGAAAAACATCCAAAATTTTTCCAAATCAAGAGTATACCCTTCAGTGTGATATGAGAATTTCATCTTATCCAACCCTAAACCAAACCCCAATTTTAAGTTGAACGTAAGTGTGTCCTGAACTCTAACCCTAACCCTAACCCTAACCCTATGGGCCCATTCACTCTAATGATTCTCATAGACTATAATGGAGAATGGAAACACATCCAAAATTTTTCCAAATCAAGACTATACCTATTAGTGTGATATGAAAATTTCATCTTATCCAACCCTAAACCAAACCCCAATTTTAACTTGAACGTAAGTGTGTCCTGAACTCTAACCCTAACCCTAACCCTATGGGCCCATTCAATCTAATGATTCTCATAGACTATAATGGAGAATGGAAAAACATCCAAAATTTTTCCAAATCAAGAGTATACCCTTCAGTGTGATATGAGAATTTCATCTTATCCAACCCTAAACCAAACCCCAATTTTAACTTGAACGTAAGTGTGTCCTGAACTCTAACCCTAACCCTAACCCTAACCCTATGGGCCCATTCACTCTAATGATTCTCATAGACTATAATGGAGAATGGAAAAACATCCAAAATTTTTCCAAATCTGGAGTATACCTTTCAATGTGATATGAAAATTTCATCTTATCCAACCCTAAACCAAACCCCAATTTTAACTTGAACGTAGTTGTGTCCTGAACTCTAACCCTAACCCTAACCCTATGGGCCCATTCACTCTAATGATTCTCATAGACTATAATGGGGAATGGAAAAACATCCAAAATTTTTCCAAATCAAGAGTATACCCTTCAGTGTGATATGAGAATTTCTTCTTATCCAACCCTAAACCAAACCCCAATTTTAACTTGAACGTAAGTGTGTCCTGAACTCTAACCCTAACCCTAACCCTATGGGCCCATTCACTCTAATGATTCTCATAGACTATAATGGAGAATGGAAAAACATCCAAAATTTTTCCAAATCAAGACTATACCTATTAGTGTGATATGATAATTTCATCTTATCCAACCCTAAACCAAACCCCAATTTTAACTTGAACGTAAGTGTGTCCTGAACTCTAACCCTAACCCTAACCCTAACCCTATGGGCCCATTCACTCTAATGATTCTCATAGACTATAATGGAGAATGGAAAAACATCCAAAATTTTTCCAAATCAAGAGTATACTCTTCAGTGTGATATGAGAATTTCATCTTATCCAACCCTAAACCAAACCCCAGTTTTAACTTGAACGTAAGTGTGTCCTGAACTCTAACCCTAACCCTAACCCTAACCCTATGGGCCCATTCACTCTAATGATTCTCATAGACTAAAATGGAGAATGGAAAAACATCCAAAATTTTTCCAAATCAAGAGTATACCCTTCAGTGTGATATGAGAATTTCATCTTATCCAACCCTAAACCAAACCCCAATTTTAAGTTGAACGTAAGTGTGTCCTGAACTCTAACCCTAACCCTAACCCTAACCCTATGGGCCCATTCACTCTAATGATTCTCATAGACTATAATGGAGAATGGAAACACATCCAAAATTTTTCCAAATCAAGACTATACCTATTAGTGTGATATGAAAATTTCATCTTATCCAACCCTAAACCAAACCCCAATTTTAACTTGAACGTAAGTGTGTCCTGAACTCTAACCCTAACCCTAACCCTATGGGCCCATTCAATCTAATGATTCTCATAGACTATAATGGAGAATGGAAAAACATCCAAAATTTTTCCAAATCAAGAGTATACCCTTCAGTGTGATATGAGAATTTCATCTTATCCAACCCTAAACCAAACCCCAATTTTAACTTGAACGTAAGTGTGTCCTGAACTCTAACCCTAACCCTAACCCTAACCCTATGGGCCCATTCACTCTAATGATTCTCATAGACTATAATGGAGAATGGAAAAACATCCAAAATTTTTCCAAATCTGGAGTATACCTTTCAATGTGATATGAAAATTTCATCTTATCCAACCCTAAACCAAACCCCAATTTTAACTTGAACGTAGTTGTGTCCTGAACTCTAACCCTAACCCTAACCCTATGGGCCCATTCACTCTAATGATTCTCATAGACTATAATGGGGAATGGAAAAACATCCAAAATTTTTCCAAATCAAGAGTATACCCTTCAGTGTGATATGAGAATTTCTTCTTATCCAACCCTAAACCAAACCCCAATTTTAACTTGAACGTAAGTGTGTCCTGAACTCTAACCCTAACCCTAACCCTATGGGCCCATTCACTCTAATGATTCTCATAGACTATAATGGAGAATGGAAAAACATCCAAAATTTTTCCAAATCAAGACTATACCTATTAGTGTGATATGATAATTTCATCTTATCCAACCCTAAACCAAACCCCAATTTTAACTTGAACGTAAGTGTGTCCTGAACTCTAACCCTAACCCTAACCCTAACCCTATGGGCCCATTCACTCTAATGATTCTCATAGACTATAATGGAGAATGGAAAAACATCCAAAATTTTTCCAAATCAAGAGTATACTCTTCAGTGTGATATGAGAATTTCATCTTATCCAACCCTAAACCAAACCCCAGTTTTAACTTGAACGTAAGTGTGTCCTGAACTCTAACCCTAACCCTAACCCTAACCCTATGGGCCCATTCACTCTAATGATTCTCATAGACTAAAATGGAGAATGGAAAAACATCCAAAATTTTTCCAAATCAAGAGTATACCCTTCAGTGTGATATGAGAATTTCATCTTATCCAACCCTAAACCAAACCCCAATTTTAATTTGAACGTAAGTGTGTCCTGAACTCTAACCCTAACCCCAACCCTAACCCTATGGGCCCATTCACTCTAATGATTCTCCTAGACTATAATGGAGAACGGAAAAACATCCAAAATTTTTCCAAATCTGGAGTATACCTTTCAATGTGATATGAAAATTTCATCTTATCCAACCCTAAACCAAACCCCAATTTTAACTTGAACGTAGTTGTGTCCTGAACTCTAACCCTAACCCTAACCCTATGGGCCCATTCACTCTAATGATTCTCATAGACTATAATGGAGAATGGAAAAACATCCAAAATTTTTCCAAATCAAGAGTATACCCTTCAGTGTGATATGAGAATTTCATCTTATCCAACCCTAAACCAAACCCCAATTTTAAGTTGAACGTAAGTGTGTCCTGAACTCTAACCCTAACCCTAACCCTAACCCTATGGGCCCATTCACTCTAATGATTCTCATAGACTATAATGGAGAATGGAAAAACATCCAAAATTGTTCCAAATCAAGACTATACCTATTAGTGTCTTATGAAAATTTCATCTTATCCAACCCTAAACCAAACCCCAATTTTAACTTGAACGTAAGTGTGTCCTGAACTCTAACCCTAACCCTAACCCTATGGGCCCATTCAATCTAATGATTCTCATAGACTATAATGGAGAATGGAAAAACATCCAAAATTTTTCCAAATCAAGAGTATACCCTTCAGTGTGATATGAGAATTTCATCTTATCCAACCCTAAACCAAACCCCAAATTTAACTTGAACGTAAGTGTGTCCTGAACTCTAACCCTAACCCTAACCCTAACCCTATGGGCCCATTGACTCTAATGATTCTCATAGACTATAATGGAGAATGGAAAAACATCCAAAATTTTTCCAAATCAAGAGTATACCTTTCAGAGTGAAATGAGAATTTCATCTTATCCAACCCTAAACCAAACCCCAATTTTAACTTGAACGTAAGTGTGTCCTGAACTCTAACCCTAACCCTAACCCTAACCCTATGGGCCCATTCACTCTAATGATTCTCATAGACTATAATGGAGAATGGAAAAACATCCAAAATTTTTCCAAATCAAGAGTATACTCTTCAGTGTGATATGAGAATTTCATCTTATCCAACCCTAAACCAAACCCCAGTTTTAACTTGAACGTAAGTGTGTCCTGAACTCTAACCCTAACCCTAACCCTAACCCTATGGGCCCATTCACTCTAATGATTCTCATAGACTAAAATGGAGAATGGAAAAACATCCAAAATTTTTCCAAATCAAGAGTATACCCTTCAGTGTGATATGAGAATTTCATCTTATCCAACCCTAAACCAAACCCCAATTTTAATTTGAACGTAAGTGTGTCCTGAACACTAACCCTAACCCCAACCCTAACCCTATGGGCCCATTCACTCTAATGATTCTCCTAGACTATAATGGAGAATGGAAAAACATCCAAAATTTTTCCAAATCTGGAGTATACCTTTCAATGTGATATGAAAATTTCATCTTATCCAACCCTAAACCAAACCCCAATTTTAACTTGAACGTAGTTGTGTCCTGAACTCTAACACTAACCCTAACCGTATGGGCCCATTCACTCTAATTATTCTCATAGACTATAATGGAGAATGGAAAAACATCCAAAATTTTTCCAAATCAAGAGTATACCCTTCAGTGTGATATGAGAATTTCATCTTATCCAACCCTAAACCAAACCCCAATTTTAAGTTGAACGTAAGTGTGTCCTGAACTCTAACCCTAACCCTAACCCTAACCCTATGGGCCCATTCACTCTAATGATTCTCATAGACTATAATGGAGAATGGAAAAACATCCTAAATTTTTCCAAATCAAGACTATACCTATTAGTGTGATTTGAAAATTTCATCTTATCCAACCCTAAACCAAACCCCAATTTTAACTTGAACGTAAGTGTGTCCTGAACTCTAACCCTAACCCTAACCCTATGGGCCCATTCAATCTAATGATTCTCATAGACTATAATGGAGAATGGAAAAACATCCAAAATTTTTCCAAATCAAGAGTATACCCTTCAGTGTGATATGAGAATTTCATCTTATCCAACCCTAAACCAAACCCCAATTTTAACTTGAACGTAAGTGTGTCCTGAACTCTAACCCTAACCCTAACCCTAACCCTATGGGCCCATTCACTCTAATGATTCTCATAGACTATAATGGAGAATGGAAAAACATCCAAAATTTTTCCAAATCAAGAGTATACCTTTCAGAGTGAAATGAGAATTTCATCTTATCCAACCCTAAACCAAACCCCAATTTTAACTTGAACGTAAGTGTGTCCTGAACTCTAACCCTAACCCTAACCCTAACCCTATGGGCCCATTCACTCTAATGATTCTCCTAGACTATAATGGAGAATGGAAAAACATCCAAAATTTTTCCAAATCTGGAGTATACCTTTCAATGTGATATCAAAATTTCATCTTATCCAACCCTAAACCAAACCCCAATTTTAACTTGAACGTAGTTGTGTCCTGAACTCTAACCCTAACCCTAACCCTATGGGCCCATTCACTCTAATGATTCTCATAGACTATAATGGAGAATGGAAAAACATCCAAAATTTTTCCAAATCAAGAGTATACCCTTCAGTGTGATATGAGAATTTCATCTTATCCAACCCTAAACCAAACCCCAATTTTAACTTGAACGTAAGTGTGTCCTGAACTCTAACCCTAACCCTAACCCTATGGGCCCATTCACTCTAATGATTCTCATAGACTATAATGGAGAATGGAAAAACATCCAAAATTTTTCCAAATCAAGACTATACCTATTAGTGTGATATGATAATTTCATCTTATCCAACCCTAAACCAAACCCCAATTTTAACTTGAACGTAAGTGTGTCCTGAACTCTAACCCTAACCCTAACCCTAACCCTATGGGCCCATTCACTCTAATCATTCTCATAGACTATAATGGAGAATGGAAAAACATCCAAAATTTTTCCAAATCAAGAGTATACTCTTCAGTGTGATATGAGAATTTCATCTTATCCAACCCTAAACCAAACCCCAGTTTTAACTTGAACGTAAGTGTGTCCTGAACTCTAACCCTAACCCTAAACCTAACCCTATGGGCCCATTCACTCTCATGATTCTCATAGACTAAAATGGAGAATGGAAAAACATCCAAAATTTTTCCAAATCAAGAGTATACCCTTCAGTGTGATATGAGAATTTCATCTTATCCAACCCTAAACCAAACCCCAATTTTAGTTTGAACGTAAGTGTGTCCTGAACTCTAACCCTAACCCCAACCCTAACCCTATGGGCCCATTCACTCTAATGATTCTCATAGACTATAATGGAGAATGGAAAAACATCCAAAATTTTTCCAAATCTGGAGTATACCTTTCAATGTGATATGAAAATTTCATCTTATCCAACCCTAAACCAAACCCCAATTTTAACTTGAACGTAGTTGTGTCCTGAACTCTAACCCTAACCCTAACCCTATGGGCCCATTCACTCTAATGATTCTCATAGACTATAATGGAGAATGGAAAAACATCCAAAATTTTTCCAAATCAAGAGTATACCCTTCAGTGTGATATGAGAATTTCATCTTATCCAACCCTAAACCAAACCCCAATTTTAATTTGAACGTAAGTGTGTCCTGAACTCTAACCCTAACCCTAACCCTAACCCTATGGGCCCATTCACTCTAATGATTCTCCTAGACTATAATGGAGAATGGAAAAACATCCAAAATTTTTCCAAATCAAGACTATACCTATTAGTGTGATATGAAAATTTCATCTTATCCAACCCTAAACCAAACCCCAATTTTAACTTGAACGTAAGTGTGTCCTGAACTCTAACCCTAACCCTAACCCTATGGGCCCATTCAATCTAATGATTCTCATAGACTATAATGGAGAATGGAAAAACATCCAAAATTTTTCCAAATCAAGAGTATACCCTTCAGTGTGATATGAGAATTTCATCTTATCCAACCCTAAACCAAACCCCAATTTTAACTTGAACGTAAGTGTGTCCTGAACTCTAACCCTAACCCTAACCCTAACCCTATGGGCCCATTCACTCTAATGATTCTCATAGACTATAATGGAGAATGGAAAAACATCCAAAATTTTTCGAAATCAAGAGTATACCTTTCAGAGTGAAATGAGAATTTCATCTTATCCAACCCTAAACCAAACCCCAATTTTAACTTGAACGTAAGTGTGTCCTGAACTCTAACCCTAACCCTAACCCTAACCCTATGGGCCCATTCACTCTAATGATTCTCATAGACTATAATGGAGAATGGAAAAACATCCAAAATTTTTCCAAATCAAGACTATACCTATTTGTGTGATATGAAAATTTCATCTTATCCAACCCTAAACCAAACCCCAATTTTAACTTGAACGTAAGTGTGTCCTGAACTCTAACCCTAACCCTAACCCTAACCCTATGGGCCCATTCACTCTAATGATTCTCATAGACTATAATGGAGAATGGAAAAACATCCAAAATTTTTCCAAATCAAGAGTATACCCTTCAGTGTGATATGAGAATTTCATCTTATCCAACCCTAAACCAAACCCCAATTTTAACTTGAACGTAAGTGTGTCCTGAACTCTAACCCTAACCCTAACCCTATGGGCCCATTCACTCTAATGATTCTCATAGACTATAATGGAGAATGGAAAAACATCCAAAATTTTTCCAAATCAAGACTATACCTATTAGTGTGATATGATAATTTCATCTTATCCAACCCTAAACCAAACCCCAATTTTAACTTGAACGTAAGTGTGTCCTGAACTCTAACCCTAACCCTAACCCTAACCCTATGGGCCCATTCACTCTAATGATTCTCATAGACTATAATGGAGAATGGAAAAACATCCAAAATTTTTCCAAATCAAGAGTATACTCTTCAGTGTGATATGAGAATTTCATCTTATCCAACCCTAAACCAAACCCCAGTTTTAACTTGAACGTAAGTGTGTCCTGAACTCTAACCCTAACCCTAAACCTAACCCTATGGGCCCATTCACTCTAATGATTCTCATAGACTAAAATGGAGAATGGAAAAACATCCAAAATTTTTCCAAATCAAGAGTATACCCTTCAGTGTGATATGAGAATTTCATCTTATCCAACCCTAAACCAAACCCCAATTTTAGTTTGAACGTAAGTGTGTCCTGAACTCTAACCCTAACCCCAACCCTAACCCTATGGGCCCATTCACTCTAATGATTCTCATAGACTATAATGGAGAATGGAAAAACATCCAAAATTTTTCCAAATCTGGAGTATACCTTTCAATGTGATATGAAAATTTCATCTTATCCAACCCTAAACCAAACCCCAATTTTAACTTGAACGTAGTTGTGTCCTGAACTCTAACCCTAACCCTAACCCTATGGGCCCATTCACTCTAATGATTCTCATAGACTATAATGGAGAATGGAAAAACATCCAAAATTTTTCCAAATCAAGAGTATACCCTTCAGTGTGATATGAGAATTTCATCTTATCCAACCCTAAACCAAACCCCAATTTTAATTTGAACGTAAGTGTGTCCTGAACTCTAACCCTAACCCTAACCCTAACCCTATGGGCCCATTCACTCTAATGATTCTCATAGACTATAATGGAGAATGGAAAAACATCCAAAATTTTTCCAAATCAAGACTATACCTATTAGTGTGATATGAAAATTTCATCTTATCCAACCCTAAACCAAACCCCAATTTTAACTTGAACGTAAGTGTGTCCTGAACTCTAACCCTAACCCTAACCCTATGGGCCCATTCAATCTAATGATTCTCATAGACTATAATGGAGAATGGAAAAACATCCAAAATTTTTCCAAATCAAGAGTATACCCTTCAGTGTGATATGAGAATTTCATCTTATCCAACCCTAAACCAAACCCCAATTTTAACTTGAACGTAAGTGTGTCCTGAACTCTAACCCTAACCCTAACCCTAACCCTATGGGCCCATTCACTCTAATGATTCTCATAGACTATAATGGAGAATGGAAAAACATCCAAAATTTTTCGAAATCAAGAGTATACCTTTCAGAGTGAAATGAGAATTTCATCTTATCCAACCCTAAACCAAACCCCAATTTTAACTTGAACGTAAGTGTGTCCTGAACTCTAACCCTAACCCTAACCCTAACCCTATGGGCCCATTCACTCTAATGATTCTCATAGACTATAATGGAGAATGGAAAAACATCCAAAAATTTTCCAAATCAAGACTATACCTATTTGTGTGATATGAAAATTTCATCTTATCCAACCCTAAACCAAACCCCAATTTTAACTTGAACGTAAGTGTGTCCTGAACTCTAACCCTAACCCTAACCCTAACCCTATGGGCCCATTCACTCTAATGATTCTCATAGACTATAATGGAGAATGGAAAAACATCCAAAATTTTTCCAAATCAAGAGTATACCCTTCAGTGTGATATGAGAATTTCATCTTATCCAACCCTAAACCAAACCCCAGTTTTAACTTGAACGTAAGTGTGTCCTGAACTCTAACCCTAACCCTAACCCTAACCCTATGGGCCCATTCACTCTAATGATTCTCATAGACTATAATGGAGAATGGAAAAACATCCTAAATTTTTCCAAATCTGGAGTATACCTTTCAATGTGATATGAAAATTTCATCTTATCCAACCCTAAACCAAACCCCAATTTTAACTTGAACGTAGTTGTGTCCTGAACTCTAACCCTAACCCTAACCCTATGGGCCCATTCACTCTAATGATTCTCATAGACTATAATGGGGAATGGAAAAACATCCAAAATTTTTCCAAATCAAGAGTATACCCTTCAGTGTGATATGAGAATTTCATCTTATCCAACCCTAAACCAAACCCCAATTTTAACTTGAACGTAAGTGTGTCCTGAACTCTAACCCTAACCCTAACCCTATGGGCCCATTCACTCTAATGATTCTCATAGACTATAATGGAGAATGGAAAAACATCCAAAATTTTTCCAAATCAAGACTATACCTATTAGTGTGATATGATAATTTCATCTTATCCAACCCTAAACCAAACCCCAATTTTAACTTGAACGTAAGTGTGTCCTGAACTCTAACCCTAACCCTAACCCTAACCCTATGGGCCCATTCACTCTAATGATTCTCATAGACTATAATGGAGAATGGAAAAACATCCAAAATTTTTCCAAATCAAGAGTATACTCTTCAGTGTGATATGAGAATTTCATCTTATCCAACCCTAAACCAAACCCCAGTTTTAACTTGAACGTAAGTGTGTCCTGAACTCTAACCCTAACCCTAACCCTAACCCTATGGGCCCATTCACTCTAATGATTCTCATAGACTAAAATGGAGAATGGAAAAACATCCAAAATTTTTCCAAATCAAGAGTATACCCTTCAGTGTGATATGAGAATTTCATCTTATCCAACCCTAAACCAAACCCCAATTTTAATTTGAACGTAAGTGTGTCCTGAACTCTAACCCTAACCCCAACCCTAACCCTATGGGCCCATTCACTCTAATGATTCTCCTAGACTATAATGGAGAACGGAAAAACATCCAAAATTTTTCCAAATCTGGAGTATACCTTTCAATGTGATATGAAAATTTCATCTTATCCAACCCTAAACCAAACCCCAATTTTAACTTGAACGTAGTTGTGTCCTGAACTCTAACACTAACCCTAACCCTATGGGCCCATTCACTCTAATGATTCTCATAGACTATAATGGAGAATGGAAAAACATCCAAAATTTTTCCAAATCAAGAGTATACCCTTCAGTGTGATATGAGAATTTCATCTTATCCAACCCTAAACCAAACCCCAATTTTAAGTTGAACGTAAGTGTGTCCTGAACTCTAACCCTAACCCTAACCCTAACCCTATGGGCCCATTCACTCTAATGATTCTCATAGACTATAATGGAGAATGGAAAAACATCCTAAATTTTTCCAAATCAAGACTATACCTATTAGTGTGATTTGAAAATTTCATCTTATCCAACCCTAAACCAAACCCCAATTTTAACTTGAACGTAAGTGTGTCCTGAACTCTAACCCTAACCCTAACCCTATGGGCCCATTCAATCTAATGATTCTCATAGACTATAATGGAGAATGGAAAAACATCCAAAATTTTTCCAAATCAAGAGTATACCCTTCAGTGTGATATGAGAATTTCATCTTATCCAACCCTAAACCAAACCCCAATTTTAACTTGAACGTAAGTGTGTCCTGAACTCTAACCCTAACCCTAACCCTAACCCTATGGGCCCATTCACTCTAATGATTCTCATAGACTATAATGGAGAATGGAAAAACATCCAAAATTTTTCCAAATCAAGAGTATACCTTTCAGAGTGAAATGAGAATTTCATCTTATCCAACCCTAAACCAAACCCCAATTTTAACTTGAACGTAAGTGTGTCCTGAACTCTAACCCTAACCCTAACCCTAACCCTATGGGCCCATTCACTCTAATGATTCTCCTAGACTATAATGGAGAATGGAAAAACATCCAAAATTTTTCCAAATCTGGAGTATACCTTTCAATGTGATATGAAAATTTCATCTTATCCAACCCTAAACCAAACCCCAATTTTAACTTGAACGTAGTTGTGTCCTGAACTCTAACCCTAACCCTAACCCTATGGGCCCATTCACTCTAATGATTCTCATAGACTATAATGGGGAATGGAAAAACATCCAAAATTTTTCCAAATCAAGAGTATACCCTTCAGTGTGATATGAGAATTTCATCTTATCCAACCCTAAACCAAACCCCAATTTTAACTTGAACGTAAGTGTGTCCTGAACTCTAACCCTAACCCTAACCCTATGGGCCCATTCACTCTAATGATTCTCATAGACTATAATGGAGAATGGAAAAACATCCAAAATTTTTCCAAATCAAGACTATACCTATTAGTGTGATATGATAATTTCATCTTATCCAACCCTAAACCAAACCCCAATTTTAACTTGAACGTAAGTGTGTCCTGAACTCTAACCCTAACCCTAACCCTAACCCTATGGGCCCATTCACTATAATGATTCTCATAGACTATAATGGAGAATGGAAAAACATCCAAAATTTTTCCAAATCAAGAGTATACTCTTCAGTGTGATATGAGAATTTCATCTTATCCAACCCTAAACCAAACCCCAGTTTTAACTTGAACGTAAGTGTGTCCTGAACTCTAACCCTAACCCTAACCCTAACCCTATGGGCCCATTCACTCTAATGATTCTCATAGACTAAAATGGAGAATGGAAAAACATCCAAAATTTTTCCAAATCAAGAGTATACCCTTCAGTGTGATATGAGAATTTCATCTTATCCAACCCTAAACCAAACCCCAATTTTAATTTGAACGTAAGTGTGTCCTGAACTCTAACCCTAACCCCAACCCTAACCCTATGGGCCCATTCACTCTAATGATTCTCCTAGACTATAATGGAGAATGGAAAAACATCCAAAATTTTTCCAAATCTGGAGTATACCTTTCAATGTGATATGAAAATTTCATCTTATCCAACCCTAAACCAAACCCCAATTTTAACTTGAACGTAGTTGTGTCCTGAACTCTAACCCTAACCCTAACCCTATGGGCCCATTCACTCTAATGATTCTCATAGACTATAATGGAGAATGGAAAAACATCCAAAATTTTTCCAAATCAAGAGTATACCCTTCAGTGTGATATGAGAATTTCATCTTATCCAACCCTAAACCAAACCCCAATTTTAAGTTGAACGTAAGTGTGTCCTGAACTCTATCCCTAACCCTAACCCTAACCCTATGGGCCCATTCACTCTAATGATTCTCATAGACTATAATGGAGAATGGAAAAACATCCAAAATTGTTCCAAATCAAGACTATACCTATTAGTGTGATATGAAAATTTCATCTTATCCAACCCTAAACCAAACCCCAATTTTAACTTGAACGTAAGTGTGTCCTGAACTCTAACCCTAACCCTAACCCTATGGGCCCATTCAATCTAATGATTCTCATAGACTATAATGGAGAATGGAAAAACATCCAAAATTTTTCCAAATCAAGAGTATACCCTTCAGTGTGATATGAGAATTTCATCTTATCCAACCCTAAACCAAACCCCAATTTTAACTTGAACGTAAGTGTGTCCTGAACTCTAACCCTAACCCTAACCCTAACCCTATGGGCCCATTCACTCTAATGATTCTCATAGACTATAATGGAGAATGGAAAAACATCCAAAATTTTTCCAAATCAAGAGTATACCTTTCAGAGTGAAATGAGAATTTCATCTTATCCAACCCTAAACCAAACCCCAATTTTAACTTGAACGTAAGTGTGTCCTGAACTCTAACCCTAACCCTAACCCTAACCCTATGGGCCCATTCACTCTAATGATTCTCCTAGACTATAATGGAGAATGGAAAAACATCCAAAATTTTTCCAAATCTGGAGTATACCTTTCAATGTGATATGAAAATTTCATCTTATCCAACCCTAAACCAAACCCCAATTTTAACTTGAACGTAGTTGTGTCCAGAACTCTAACCCTAACCCTAACCCTATGGGCCCATTCACTCTAATGATTCTCATAGACTATAATGGGGAATGGAAAAACATCCAAAATTTTTCCAAATCAAGAGTATACCCTTCAGTGTGATATGAGAATTTCATCTTATCCAACCCTAAACCAAACCCCAATTTTAACTTGAACGTAAGTGTGTCCTGAACTCTAACCCTAACCCTAACCCTATGGGCCCATTCACTCTAATGATTCTCATAGACTATAATGGAGAATGGAAAAACATCCAAAATTTTTCCAAATCAAGACTATACCTATTAGTGTGATATGATAATTTCATCTTATCCAACCCTAAACCAAACCCCAATTTTAACTTGAACGTAAGTGTGTCCTGAACTCTAACCCTAACCCTAACCCTAACCCTATGGGCCCATTCACTCTAATGATTCTCATAGACTATAATGGAGAATGGAAAAACATCCAAAATTTTTCCAAATCAAGAGTATACTCTTCAGTGTGATATGAGAATTTCATCTTATCCAACCCTAAACCAAACCCCAGTTTTAACTTGAACGTAAGTGTGTCCTGAACTCTAACCCTAACCCTAACCCTAACCCTATGGGCCCATTCACTCTAATGATTCTCATAGACTAAAATGGAGAATGGAAAAACATCCAAAATTTTTCCAAATCAAGAGTATACCCTTCAGTGTGATATTAGAATTTCATCTTATCCAACCCTAAACCAAACCCCAATTTTAATTTGAACGTAAGTGTGTCCTGAACTCTAACCCTAACCCCAACCCTAACCCTATGGGCCCATTCACTCTAATGATTCTCCTAGACTATAATGGAGAATGGAAAAACATCCTAAATTTTTCCAAATCAAGACTATACCTATTAGTGTGATTTGAAAATTTCATCTTATCCAACCCTAAACCAAACCCCAATTTTAACTTGAACGTAAGTGTGTCCTGAACTCTAACCCTAACCCTAACCCTATGGGCCCATTCAATCTAATGATTCTCATAGACTATAATGGAGAATGGAAAAACATCCAAAATTTTTCCAAATCAAGAGTATACCCTTCAGTGTGATATGAGAATTTCATCTTATCCAACCCTAAACCAAACCCCAATTTTAACTTGAACGTAAGTGTGTCCTGAACTCTAACCCTAACCCTAACCCTAACCCTATGGGCCCATTCACTCTAATGATTCTCATAGACTATAATGGAGAATGGAAAAACATCCAAAATTTTTCCAAATCAAGAGTATACCTTTCAGAGTGAAATGAGAATTTCATCTTATCCAACCCTAAACCAAACCCCAATTTTAACTTGAACGTAAGTGTGTCCTGAACTCTAACCCTAACCCTAACCCTAACCCTATGGGCCCATTCACTCTAATGATTCTCCTAGACTATAATGGAGAATGGAAAAACATCCAAAATTTTTCCAAATCTGGAGTATACCTTTCAATGTGATATCAAAATTTCATCTTATCCAACCCTAAACCAAACCCCAATTTTAACTTGAACGTAGTTGTGTCCTGAACTCTAACCCTAACCCTAACCCTATGGGCCCATTCACTCTAATGATTCTCATAGACTATAATGGAGAATGGAAAAACATCCAAAATTTTTCCAAATCAAGAGTATACCCTTCAGTGTGATATGAGAATTTCATCTTATCCAACCCTAAACCAAACCCCAATTTTAACTTGAACGTAAGTGTGTCCTGAACTCTAACCCTAACCCTAACCCTATGGGCCCATTCACTCTAATGATTCTCATAGACTATAATGGAGAATGGAAAAACATCCAAAATTTTTCCAAATCAAGACTATACCTATTAGTGTGATATGATAATTTCATCTTATCCAACCCTAAACCAAACCCCAATTTTAACTTGAACGTAAGTGTGTCCTGAACTCTAACCCTAACCCTAACCCTAACCCTATGGGCCCATTCACTCTAATCATTCTCATAGACTATAATGGAGAATGGAAAAACATCCAAAATTTTTCCAAATCAAGAGTATACTCTTCAGTGTGATATGAGAATTTCATCTTATCCAACCCTAAACCAAACCCCAATTTTAAGTTGAACGTAAGTGTGTCCTGAACTCTATCCCTAACCCTAACCCTAACCCTATGGGCCCATTCACTCTAATGATTCTCATAGACTATAATGGAGAATGGAAAAACATCCAAAATTGTTCCAAATCAAGACTATACCTATTAGTGTGATATGAAAATTTCATCTTATCCAACCCTAAACCAAACCCCAATTTTAACTTGAACGTAAGTGTGTCCTGAACTCTAACCCTAACCCTAACCCTATGGGCCCATTCAATCTAATGATTCTCATAGACTATAATGGAGAATGGAAAAACATCCAAAATTTTTCCAAATCAAGAGTATACCCTTCAGTGTGATATGAGAATTTCATCTTATCCAACCCTAAACCAAACCCCAATTTTAACTTGAACGTAAGTGTGTCCTGAACTCTAACCCTAACCCTAACCCTAACCCTATGGGCCCATTCACTCTAATGATTCTCATAGACTATAATGGAGAATGGAAAAACATCCAAAATTTTTCCAAATCAAGAGTATACCTTTCAGAGTGAAATGAGAATTTCATCTTATCCAACCCTAAACCAAACCCCAATTTTAACTTGAACGTAAGTGTGTCCTGAACTCTAACCCTAACCCTAACCCTAACCCTATGGGCCCATTCACTCTAATGATTCTCCTAGACTATAATGGAGAATGGAAAAACATCCAAAATTTTTCCAAATCTGGAGTATACCTTTCAATGTGATATGAAAATTTCATCTTATCCAACCCTAAACCAAACCCCAATTTTAACTTGAACGTAGTTGTGTCCTGAACTCTAACCCTAACCCTAACCCTATGGGCCCATTCACTCTAATGATTCTCATAGACTATAATGGGGAATGGAAAAACATCCAAAATTTTTCCAAATCAAGAGTATACCCTTCAGTGTGATATGAGAATTTCATCTTATCCAACCCTAAACCAAACCCCAATTTTAACTTGAACGTAAGTGTGTCCTGAACTCTAACCCTAACCCTAACCCTATGGGCCCATTCACTCTAATGATTCTCATAGACTATAATGGAGAATGGAAAAACATCCAAAATTTTTCCAAATCAAGACTATACCTATTAGTGTGATATGATAATTTCATCTTATCCAACCCTAAACCAAACCCCAATTTTAACTTGAACGTAAGTGTGTCCTGAACTCTAACCCTAACCCTAACCCTAACCCTATGGGCCCATTCACTCTAATGATTCTCATAGACTATAATGGAGAATGGAAAAACATCCAAAATTTTTCCAAATCAAGAGTATACTCTTCAGTGTGATATGAGAATTTCATCTTATCCAACCCTAAACCAAACCCCAGTTTTAACTTGAACGTAAGTGTGTCCTGAACTCTAACCCTAACCCTAACCCTAACCCTATGGGCCCATTCACTCTAATGATTCTCATAGACTAAAATGGAGAATGGAAAAACATCCAAAATTTTTCCAAATCAAGAGTATACCCTTCAGTGTGATATGAGAATTTCATCTTATCCAACCCTAAACCAAACCCCAATTTTAATTTGAACGTAAGTGTGTCCTGAACTCTAACCCTAACCCCAACCCTAACCCTATGGGCCCATTCACTCTAATGATTCTCCTAGACTATAATGGAGAACGGAAAAACATCCAAAATTTTTCCAAATCTGGAGTATACCTTTCAATGTGATATGAAAATTTCATCTTATCCAACCCTAAACCAAACCCCAATTTTAACTTGAACGTAGTTGTGTCCTGAACTCTAACACTAACCCTAACCCTATGGGCCCATTCACTCTAATGATTCTCATAGACTATAATGGAGAATGGAAAAACATCCAAAATTTTTCCAAATCAAGAGTATACCCTTCAGTGTGATATGAGAATTTCATCTTATCCAACCCTAAACCAAACCCCAATTTTAAGTTGAACGTAAGTGTGTCCTGAACTCTAACCCTAACCCTAACCCTAACCCTATGGGCCCATTCACTCTAATGATTCTCATAGACTATAATGGAGAATGGAAAAACATCCTAAATTTTTCCAAATCAAGACTATACCTATTAGTGTGATTTGAAAATTTCATCTTATCCAACCCTAAACCAAACCCCAATTTTAACTTGAACGTAAGTGTGTCCTGAACTCTAACCCTAACCCTAACCCTATGGGCCCATTCAATCTAATGATTCTCATAGACTATAATGGAGAATGGAAAAACATCCAAAATTTTTCCAAATCAAGAGTATACCCTTCAGTGTGATATGAGAATTTCATCTTATCCAACCCTAAACCAAACCCCAATTTTAACTTGAACGTAAGTGTGTCCTGAACTCTAACCCTAACCCTAACCCTAACCCTATGGGCCCATTCACTCTAATGATTCTCATAGACTATAATGGAGAATGGAAAAACATCCAAAATTTTTCCAAATCAAGAGTATACCTTTCAGAGTGAAATGAGAATTTCATCTTATCCAACCCTAAACCAAACCCCAATTTTAACTTGAACGTAAGTGTGTCCTGAACTCTAACCCTAACCCTAACCCTAACCCTATGGGCCCATTCACTCTAATGATTCTCCTAGACTATAATGGAGAATGGAAAAACATCCAAAATTTTTCCAAATCTGGAGTATACCTTTCAATGTGATATGAAAATTTCATCTTATCCAACCCTAAACCAAACCCCAATTTTAACTTGAACGTAGTTGTGTCCTGAACTCTAACCCTAACCCTAACCCTATGGGCCCATTCACTCTAATGATTCTCATAGACTATAATGGGGAATGGAAAAACATCCAAAATTTTTCCAAATCAAGAGTATACCCTTCAGTGTGATATGAGAATTTCATCTTATCCAACCCTAAACCAAACCCCAATTTTAACTTGAACGTAAGTGTGTCCTGAACTCTAACCCTAACCCTAACCCTATGGGCCCATTCACTCTAATGATTCTCATAGACTATAATGGAGAATGGAAAAACATCCAAAATTTTTCCAAATCAAGACTATACCTATTAGTGTGATATGATAATTTCATCTTATCCAACCCTAAACCAAACCCCAATTTTAACTTGAACGTAAGTGTGTCCTGAACTCTAACCCTAACCCTAACCCTAACCCTATGGGCCCATTCACTATAATGATTCTCATAGACTATAATGGAGAATGGAAAAACATCCAAAATTTTTCCAAATCAAGAGTATACTCTTCAGTGTGATATGAGAATTTCATCTTATCCAACCCTAAACCAAACCCCAGTTTTAACTTGAACGTAAGTGTGTCCTGAACTCTAACCCTAACCCTAACCCTAACCCTATGGGCCCATTCACTCTAATGATTCTCATAGACTAAAATGGAGAATGGAAAAACATCCAAAATTTTTCCAAATCAAGAGTATACCCTTCAGTGTGATATGAGAATTTCATCTTATCCAACCCTAAACCAAACCCCAATTTTAATTTGAACGTAAGTGTGTCCTGAACTCTAACCCTAACCCCAACCCTAACCCTATGGGCCCATTCACTCTAATGATTCTCCTAGACTATAATGGAGAATGGAAAAACATCCAAAATTTTTCCAAATCTGGAGTATACCTTTCAATGTGATATGAAAATTTCATCTTATCCAACCCTAAACCAAACCCCAATTTTAACTTGAACGTAGTTGTGTCCTGAACTCTAACCCTAACCCTAACCCTATGGGCCCATTCACTCTAATGATTCTCATAGACTATAATGGAGAATGGAAAAACATCCAAAATTTTTCCAAATCAAGAGTATACCCTTCAGTGTGATATGAGAATTTCATCTTATCCAACCCTAAACCAAACCCCAATTTTAAGTTGAACGTAAGTGTGTCCTGAACTCTATCCCTAACCCTAACCCTAACCCTATGGGCCCATTCACTCTAATGATTCTCATAGACTATAATGGAGAATGGAAAAACATCCAAAATTGTTCCAAATCAAGACTATACCTATTAGTGTGATATGAAAATTTCATCTTATCCAACCCTAAACCAAACCCCAGTTTTAACTTGAACGTAAGTGTGTCCTGAACTCTAACCCTAACCCTAACCCTAACCCTATGGGCCCATTCACTCTAATGATTCTCATAGACTAAAATGGAGAATGGAAAAACATCCAAAATTTTTCCAAATCAAGAGTATACCCTTCAGTGTGATATGAGAATTTCATCTTATCCAACCCTAAACCAAACCCCAATTTTAAGTTGAACGTAAGTGTGTCCTGAACTCTATCCCTAACCCTAACCCTAACCCTATGGGCCCATTCACTCTAATGATTCTCATAGACTATAATGGAGAATGGAAAAACATCCAAAATTGTTCCAAATCAAGACTATACCTATTAGTGTGATATGAAAATTTCATCTTATCCAACCCTAAACCAAACCCCAGTTTTAACTTGAACGTAAGTGTGTCCTGAACTCTAACCCTAACCCTAACCCTAACCCTATGGGCCCATTCACTCTAATGATTCTCATAGACTAAAATGGAGAATGGAAAAACATCCAAAATTTTTCCAAATCAAGAGTATACCCTTCAGTGTGATATTAGAATTTCATCTTATCCAACCCTAAACCAAACCCCAATTTTAATTTGAACGTAAGTGTGTCCTGAACTCTAACCCTAACCCCAACCCTAACCCTATGGGCCCATTCACTCTAATGATTCTCCTAGACTATAATGGAGAATGGAAAAACATCCAAAATTTTTCCAAATCTGGAGTACACCTTTCAATGTGATATGAAAATTTCATCTTATCCAACCCTAAACCAAACCCCAATTTTAACTTGAACGTAGTTGTGTCCTGAACTCTAACACTAACCCTAACCCTATGGGCCCATTCACTCTAATGATTCTCATAGACTATAATGGAGAATGGAAAAACATCCAAAATTTTTCCAAATCAAGAGTATACCCTTCAGTGTGATATGAGAATTTCATCTTATCCAACCCTAAACCAAACCCCAATTTTAAGTTGAACGTAAGTGTGTCCTGAACTCTAACCCTAACCCTAACCCTAACCCTATGGGCCCATTCACTCTAATGATTCTCATAGACTATAATGGAGAATGGAAAAACATCCTAAATTTTTCCAAATCAAGACTATACCTATTAGTGTGATTTGAAAATTTCATCTTATCCAACCCTAAACCAAACCCCAATTTTAACTTGAACGTAAGTGTGTCCTGAACTCTAACCCTAACCCTAACCCTATGGGCCCATTCAATCTAATGATTCTCATAGACTATAATGGAGAATGGAAAAACATCCAAAATTTTTCCAAATCAAGAGTATACCCTTCAGTGTGATATGAGAATTTCATCTTATCCAACCCTAAACCAAACCCCAATTTTAACTTGAACGTAAGTGTGTCCTGAACTCTAACCCTAACCCTAACCCTAACCCTATGGGCCCATTCACTCTAATGATTCTCATAGACTATAATGGAGAATGGAAAAACATCCAAAATTTTTCCAAATCAAGAGTATACCTTTCAGAGTGAAATGAGAATTTCATCTTATCCAACCCTAAACCAAACCCCAATTTTAACTTGAACGTAAGTGTGTCCTGAACTCTAACCCTAACCCTAACCCTAACCCTATGGGCCCATTCACTCTAATGATTCTCCTAGACTATAATGGAGAATGGAAAAACATCCAAAATTTTTCCAAATCTGGAGTATACCTTTCAATGTGATATCAAAATTTCATCTTATCCAACCCTAAACCAAACCCCAATTTTAACTTGAACGTAGTTGTGTCCTGAACTCTAACCCTAACCCTAACCCTATGGGCCCATTCACTCTAATGATTCTCATAGACTATAATGGAGAATGGAAAAACATCCAAAATTTTTCCAAATCAAGAGTATACCTTTCAGAGTGAAATGAGAATTTCATCTTATCCAACCCTAAACCAAACCCCAATTTTAACTTGAACGTAAGTGTGTCCTGAACTCTAACCCTAACCCTAACCCTAACCCTATGGGCCCATTCACTCTAATGATTCTCCTAGACTATAATGGAGAATGGAAAAACATCCAAAATTTTTCCAAATCTGGAGTATACCTTTCAATGTGATATGAAAATTTCATCTTATCCAACCCTAAACCAAACCCCAATTTTAACTTGAACGTAGTTGTGTCCTGAACTCTAACCCTAACCCTAACCCTATGGGCCCATTCACTCTAATGATTCTCATAGACTATAATGGGGAATGGAAAAACATCCAAAATTTTTCCAAATCAAGAGTATACCCTTCAGTGTGATATGAGAATTTCATCTTATCCAACCCTAAACCAAACCCCAATTTTAACTTGAACGTAAGTGTGTCCTGAACTCTAACCCTAACCCTAACCCTATGGGCCCATTCACTCTAATGATTCTCATAGACTATAATGGAGAATGGAAAAACATCCAAAATTTTTCCAAATCAAGACTATACCTATTAGTGTGATATGATAATTTCATCTTATCCAACCCTAAACCAAACCCCAGTTTTAACTTGAACGTAAGTGTGTCCTGAACTCTAACCCTAACCCTAACCCTAACCCTATGGGCCCATTCACTCTAATGATTCTCATAGACTAAAATGGAGAATGGAAAAACATCCAAAATTTTTCCAAATCAAGAGTATACCCTTCAGTGTGATATTAGAATTTCATCTTATCCAACCCTAAACCAAACCCCAATTTTAATTTGAACGTAAGTGTGTCCTGAACTCTAACCCTAACCCCAACCCTAACCCTATGGGCCCATTCACTCTAATGATTCTCCTAGACTATAATGGAGAATGGAAAAACATCCAAAATTTTTCCAAATCTGGAGTATACCCTTCGGTGTGATATGAGAATTTCATCTTATCCAACCCTAAACCAAACCCCAATTTTAAGTTGAACGTAAGTGTGTCCTGAACTCTAACCCTAACCCTAACCCTAACCCTATGGGCCCATTCACTCTAATGATTCTCATAGACTATAATGGAGAATGGAAAAACATCCTAAATTTTTCCAAATCAAGACTATACCTATTAGTGTGATTTGAAAATTTCATCTTATCCAACCCTAAACCAAACCCCAATTTTAACTTGAACGTAAGTGTGTCCTGAACTCTAACCCTAACCCTAACCCTATGGGCCCATTCAATCTAATGATTCTCATAGACTATAATGGAGAATGGAAAAACATCCAAAATTTTTCCAAATCAAGAGTATACCCTTCAGTGTGATATGAGAATTTCATCTTATCCAACCCTAAACCAAACCCCAATTTTAACTTGAACGTAAGTGTGTCCTGAACTCTAACCCTAACCCTAACCCTAACCCTATGGGCCCATTCACTCTAATGATTCTCATAGACTATAATGGAGAATGGAAAAACATCCAAAATTTTTCCAAATCAAGAGTATACCTTTCAGAGTGAAATGAGAATTTCATCTTATCCAACCCTAAACCAAACCCCAATTTTAACTTGAACGTAAGTGTGTCCTGAACTCTAACCCTAACCCTAACCCTAACCCTATGGGCCCATTCACTCTAATGATTCTCCTAGACTATAATGGAGAATGGAAAAACATCCAAAATTTTTCCAAATCTGGAGTATACCTTTCAATGTGATATCAAAATTTCATCTTATCCAACCCTAAACCAAACCCCAATTTTAACTTGAACGTAGTTGTGTCCTGAACTCTAACCCTAACCCTAACCCTATGGGCCCATTCACTCTAATGATTCTCATAGACTATAATGGAGAATGGAAAAACATCCAAAATTTTTCCAAATCAAGAGTATACCCTTCAGTGTGATATGAGAATTTCATCTTATCCAACCCTAAACCAAACCCCAATTTTAACTTGAACGTAAGTGTGTCCTGAACTCTAACCCTAACCCTAACCCTATGGGCCCATTCACTCTAATGATTCTCATAGACTATAATGGAGAATGGAAAAACATCCAAAATTTTTCCAAATCAAGACTATACCTATTAGTGTGATATGATAATTTCATCTTATCCAACCCTAAACCAAACCCCAATTTTAACTTGAACGTAAGTGTGTCCTGAACTCTAACCCTAACCCTAACCCTAACCCTATGGGCCCATTCACTCTAATCATTCTCATAGACTATAATGGAGAATGGAAAAACATCCAAAATTTTTCCAAATCAAGAGTATACTCTTCAGTGTGATATGAGAATTTCATCTTATCCAACCCTAAACCAAACCCCAGTTTTAACTTGAACGTAAGTGTGTCCTGAACTCTAACCCTAACCCTAACCCTAACCCTATGGGCCCATTCACTCTAATGATTCTCATAGACTAAAATGGAGAATGGAAAAACATCCAAAATTTTTCCAAATCAAGAGTATACCCTTCAGTGTGATATGAGAATTTCATCTTATCCAACCCTAAACCAAACCCCAATTTTAGTTTGAACGTAAGTGTGTCCTGAACTCTAACCCTAACCCCAACCCTAACCCTATGGGCCCATTCACTCTAATGATTCTCCTAGACTATAATGGAGAATGGAAAAACATCCAAAATTTTTCCAAATCTGGAGTATACCTTTCAATGTGATATGAAAATTTCATCTTATCCAACCCTAAACCAAACCCCAATTTTAACTTGAACGTAGTTGTGTCCTGAACTCTAACCCTAACCCTAACCCTATGGGCCCATTCACTCTAATGATTCTCATAGACTATAATGGAGAATGGAAAAACATCCAAAATTTTTCCAAATCAAGAGTATACCCTTCAGTGTGATATGAGAATTTCATCTTATCCAACCCTAAACCAAACCCCAATTTTAACTTGAACGTAAGTGTGTCCTGAACTCTAACCCTAACCCTAACCCTAACCCTATGGGCCCATTCACTCTAATGATTCTCATAGACTATAATGGAGAATGGAAAAACATCCAAAATTTTTCCAAATCAAGACTATACCTATTAGTGTGATATGAAAATTTCATCTTATCCAACCCTAAACCAAACCCCAATTTTAACTTGAACGTAAGTGTGTCCTGAACTCTAACCCTAACCCTAACCCTATGGGCCCATTCAATCTAATGATTCTCATAGACTATAATGGAGAATGGAAAAACATCCAAAATTTTTCCAAATCAAGAGTATACCCTTCAGTGTGATATGAGAATTTCATCTTATCCAACCCTAAACCAAACCCCAATTTTAACTTGAACGTAAGTGTGTCCTGAACTCTAACCCTAACCCTAACCCTATGGGCCCATTCACTCTAATGATTCTCATAGACTATAATGGAGAATGGAAAAACATCCAAAATTTTTCCAAATCAAGAGTATACCCTTCAGTGTGATATGAGAATTTCATCTTATCCAACCCTAAACCAAACCCCAATTTTAACTTGAACGTAAGTGTGTCCTGAACTCTAACCCTAACCCTAACCCTAACCCTATGGGCCCATTCACTCTAATGATTCTCCTAGACTATATTGGAGAATGGAAAAACATCCAAAATTTTTCCAAATCTGGAGTATACCTTTCAATGTGATATCAAAATTTCATCTTATCCAACCCTAAACCAAACCCCAATTTTAACTTGAACGTAGTTGTGTCCTGAACTCTAACCCTAACCCTAACCCTATGGGCCCATTCACTCTAATGATTCTCCTAGACTATAATGGAGAATGGAAAAACATCCAAAATTTTTCCAAATCTGGAGTATACCTTTCAATGTGATATGAAAATTTCATCTTATCCAACCCTAAACCAAACCCCAATTTTAACTTGAACGTAGTTGTGTCCTGAACTCTAACCCTAACCCTAACCCTATGGGCCCATTCACTCTAATGATTCTCATAGACTATAATGGAGAATGGAAAAACATCCAAAATTTTTCCAAATCAAGAGTATACCCTTCAGTGTGATATGAGAATTTCATCTTATCCAACCCTAAACCAAACCCCAATTTTAACTTGAACGTAAGTGTGTCCTGAACTCTAACCCTAACCCTAACCCTAACCCTATGGGCCCATTCACTCTAATGATTCTCATAGACTATAATGGAGAATGGAAAAACATCCAAAATTTTTCCAAATCAAGACTATACCTATTAGTGTGATATGAAAATTTCATCTTATCCAACCCTAAACCAAACCCCAATTTTAACTTGAACGTAAGTGTGTCCTGAACTCTAACCCTAACCCTAACCCTATGGGCCCATTCAATCTAATGATTCTCATAGACTATAATGGAGAATGGAAAAACATCCAAAATTTTTCCAAATCAAGAGTATACCCTTCAGTGTGATATGAGAATTTCATCTTATCCAACCCTAAACCAAACCCCAATTTTAACTTGAACGTAAGTGTGTCCTGAACTCTAACCCTAACCCTAACCCTATGGGCCCATTCACTCTAATGATTCTCATAGACTATAATGGAGAATGGAAAAACATCCAAAATTTTTCCAAATCAAGAGTATACCCTTCAGTGTGATATGAGAATTTCATCTTATCCAACCCTAAACCAAACCCCAATTTTAACTTGAACGTAAGTGTGTCCTGAACTCTAACCCTAACCCTAACCCTAACCCTATGGGCCCATTCACTCTAATGATTCTCCTAGACTATATTGGAGAATGGAAAAACATCCAAAATTTTTCCAAATCTGGAGTATACCTTTCAATGTGATATCAAAATTTCATCTTATCCAACCCTAAACCAAACCCCAATTTTAACTTGAACGTAGTTGTGTCCTGAACTCTAACCCTAACCCTAACCCTATGGGCCCATTCACTCTAATGATTCTCCTAGACTATAATGGAGAATGGAAAAACATCCAAAATTTTTCCAAATCTGGAGTATACCTTTCAATGTGATATGAAAATTTCATCTTATCCAACCCTAAACCAAACCCCAATTTTAACTTGAACGTAGTTGTGTCCTGAACTCTAACCCTAACCCTAACCCTATGGGCCCATTCACTCTAATGATTCTCATAGACTATAATGGAGAATGGAAAAACATCCAAAATTTTTCCAAATCAAGAGTATACCCTTCAGTGTGATATGAGAATTTCATCTTATCCAACCCTAAACCAAACCCCAATTTTAACTTGAACGTAAGTGTGTCCTGAACTCTAACCCTAACCCTAACCCTAACCCTATGGGCCCATTCACTCTAATGATTCTCATAGACTATAATGGAGAATGGAAAAACATCCAAAATTTTTCCAAATCAAGACTATACCTATTAGTGTGATATGAAAATTTCATCTTATCCAACCCTAAACCAAACCCCAATTTTAACTTGAACGTAAGTGTGTCCTGAACTCTAACCCTAACCCTAACCCTATGGGCCCATTCAATCTAATGATTCTCATAGACTATAATGGAGAATGGAAAAACATCCAAAATTTTTCCAAATCAAGAGTATACCCTTCAGTGTGATATGAGAATTTCATCTTATCCAACCCTAAACCAAACCCCAATTTTAACTTGAACGTAAGTGTGTCCTGAACTCTAACCCTAACCCTAACCCTATGGGCCCATTCACTCTAATGATTCTCATAGACTATAATGGAGAATGGAAAAACATCCAAAATTTTTCCAAATCAAGACTATACCTATTAGTGTGATATGATAATTTCATCTTATCCAACCCTAAACCAAACCCCAATTTTAACTTGAACGTAAGTGTGTCCTGAACTCTAACCCTAACCCTAACCCTAACCCTATGGGCCCATTCACTCTAATGATTCTCATAGACTATAATGGAGAATGGAAAAACATCCAAAATTTTTCCAAATCAAGAGTATACTCTTCAGTGTGATATGAGAATTTCATCTTATCCAACCCTAAACCAAACCCCAGTTTTAACTTGAACGTAAGTGTGTCCTGAACTCTAACCCTAACCCTAACCCTAACCCTATGGGCCCATTCACTCTAATGATTCTCATAGACTAAAATGGAGAATGGAAAAACATCCAAAATTTTTCCAAATCAAGAGTATACCCTTCAGTGTGATATGAGAATTTCATCTTATCCAACCCTAAACCAAACCCCAATTTTAATTTGAACGTAAGTGTGTCCTGAACTCTAACCCTAACCCCAACCCTAACCCTATGGGCCCATTCACTCTAATGATTCTCCTAGACTATAATGGAGAATGGAAAAACATCCAAAATTTTTCCAAATCTGGAGTATACCTTTCAATGTGATATGAAAATTTCATCTTATCCAACCCTAAACCAAACCCCAATTTTAACTTGAACGTAGTTGTGTCCTGAACTCTAACCCTAACCCTAACCCTATGGGCCCATTCACTCTAATGATTCTCATAGACTATAATGGAGAATGGAAAAACATCCAAAATTTTTCCAAATCAAGAGTATACCCTTCAGTGTGATATGAGAATTTCATCTTATCCAACCCTAAACCAAACCCCAATTTTAACTTGAACGTAAGTGTGTCCTGAACTCTAACCCTAACCCTAACCCTAACCCTATGGGCCCATTCACTCTAATGATTCTCATAGACTATAATGGAGAATGGAAAAACATCCTAAATTTTTCCAAATCAAGACTATACCTATTAGTGTGATTTGAAAATTTCATCTTATCCAACCCTAAACCAAACCCCAATTTTAACTTGAACGTAAGTGTGTCCTGAACTCTAACCCTAACCCTAACCCTATGGGCCCATTCAATCTAATGATTCTCATAGACTATAATGGAGAATGGAAAAACATCCAAAATTTTTCCAAATCAAGAGTATACCCTTCAGTGTGATATGAGAATTTCATCTTATCCAACCCTAAACCAAACCCCAATTTTAACTTGAACGTAAGTGTGTCCTGAACTCTAACCCTAACCCTAACCCTAACCCTATGGGCCCATTCACTCTAATGATTCTCATAGACTATAATGGAGAATGGAAAAACATCCAAAATTTTTCCAAATCAAGAGTATACCTTTCAGAGTGAAATGAGAATTTCATCTTATCCAACCCTAAACCAAACCCCAATTTTAACTTGAACGTAAGTGTGTCCTGAACTCTAACCCTAACCCTAACCCTAACCCTATGGGCCCATTCACTCTAATGATTCTCCTAGACTATAATGGAGAATGGAAAAACATCCAAAATTTTTCCAAATCTGGAGTATACCTTTCAATGTGATATGAAAATTTCATCTTATCCAACCCTAAACCAAACCCCAATTTTAACTTGAACGTAGTTGTGTCCTGAACTCTAACCCTAACCCTAACCCTATGGGCCCATTCACTCTAATGATTCTCATAGACTATAATGGAGAATGGAAAAACATCCAAAATTTTTCCAAATCAAGAGTATACCCTTCAGTGTGATATGAGAATTTCATCTTATCCAACCCTAAACCAAACCCCAATTTTAACTTGAACGTAAGTGTGTCCTGAACTCTAACCCTAACCCTAACCCTATGGGCCCATTCACTCTAATGATTCTCATAGACTATAATGGAGAATGGAAAAACATCCAAAATTTTTCCAAATCAAGACTATACCTATTAGTGTGATATGATAATTTCATCTTATCCAACCCTAAACCAAACCCCAATTTTAACTTGAACGTAAGTGTGTCCTGAACTCTAACCCTAACCCTAACCCTAACCCTGTGGGCCCATTCACTGTAATGATTCTCATAGACTATAATGGAGAATGGAAAAACATCCAAAATTTTTCCAAATCAAGAGTATACTCTTCAGTGTGATATGAGAATTTCATCTTATCCAACCCTAAACCAAACCCCAGTTTTAACTTGAACGTAAGTGTGTCCTGAACTCTAACCCTAACCCTAACCCTAACCCTATGGGCCCATTCACTCTAATGATTCTCATAGACTAAAATGGAGAATGGAAAAACATCCAAAATTTTTCCAAATCAAGAGTATACCCTTCAGTGTGATATGAGAATTTCATCTTATCCAACCCTAAACCAAACCCCAATTTTAGTTTGAACGTAAGTGTGTCCTGAACTCTAACCCTAACCCCAACCCTAACCCTATGGGCCCATTCACTCTAATGATTCTCCTAGACTATAATGGAGAATGGAAAAACATCCAAAATTTTTCCAAATCTGGAGTATACCTTTCAATGTGATATGAAAATTTCATCTTATCCAACCCTAAACCAAACCCCAATTTTAACTTGAACGTAGTTGTGTCCTGAACTCTAACCCTAACCCTAATCCTATGGGCCCATACACTCTAATGATTCTCATAGACTATAATGGAGAATGGAAAAACATCCAAAATTTTTCCAAATCAAGAGTATACCCTTCAGTGTGATATGAGAATTTCATCTTATCCAACCCTAAACCAAACCCCAATTTTAATTTGAACGTAAGTGTGTCCTGAACTCTAACCCTAACCCTAACCCTAACCCTATGGGCCCATTCACTCTAATGATTCTCATAGACTATAATGGAGAATGGAAAAACATCCAAAATTTTTCCAAATCAAGACTATACCTATTAGTGTGATATGAAAATTTCATCTTATCCAACCCTAAACCAAACCCCAATTTTAACTTGAACGTAAGTGTGTCCTGAACTCTAAACCCTAACCCTAACCCTATGGGCCCATTCAATCTAATGATTCTCATAGACTATAATGGAGAATGGAAAAACATCCAAAATTTTTCCAAATCAAGAGTATACCCTTCAGTGTGATATGAGAATTTCATCTTATCCAACCCTAAACCAAACCCCAATTTTAACTTGAACGTAAGTGTGTCCTGAACTCTAACCCTAACCCTAACCCTAACCCTATGGGCCCATTCACTCTAATGATTCTCATAGAGTATAATGGAGAATGGAAAAACATCCAAAATTTTTCCAAATCAAGAGTATACCTTTCAGAGTGAAATGAGAATTTCATCTTATCCAACCCTAAACCAAACCCCAATTTTAACTTGAACGTAAGTGTGTCCTGAACTCTAACCCTAACCCTAACCCTAACCCTATGGGCCCATTCACTCTAATGATTCTCATAGACTATAATGGAGAATGGAAAAACATCCAAAATTTTTCCAAATCAAGACTATACCTATTTGTGTGATATGAAAATTTCATCTTATCCAACCCTAAACCAAACCCCAATTTTAACTTGAACGTAAGTGTGTCCTGAACTCTAACCCTAACCCTAACCCTAACCCTATGGGCCCATTCACTCTAATGATTCTCATAGACTATAATGGAGAATGGAAAAACATCCAAAATTTTTCCAAATCAAGAGTATACCCTTCAGTGTGATATGAGAATTTCATCTTATCCAACCCTAAACCAAACCCCAGTTTTAACTTGAACGTAAGTGTGTCCTGAACTCTAACCCTAACCCTAACCCTATGGGCCCATTCACTCTAATGATTCTCATAGACTATAATGGAGAATGGAAAAACATCCAAAATTTTTCCAAATCTGGAGTATACCTTTCAATGTGATATGAAAATTTCATCTTATCCAACCCTAAACCAAACCCCAATTTTAACTTGAACGTAGTTGTGTCCTGAACTCTAACCCTAACCCTAACCCTATGGGCCCATTCACTCTAATGATTCTCATAGACTATAATGGAGAATGGAAAAACATCCAAAATTTTTCCAAATCAAGAGTATACCCTTCAGTGTGATATGAGAATTTCATCTTATCCAACCCTAAACCAAACCCCAATTTTAACTTGAACGTAAGTGTGTCCTGAACTCTAACCCTAACCCTAACCCTATGGGCCCATTCACTCTAATGATTCTCATAGACTATAATGGAGAATGGAAAAACATCCAAAATTTTTCCAAATCAAGACTATACCTATTAGTGTGATATGATAATTTCATCTTATCCAACCCTAAACCAAACCCCAATTTTAACTTGAACGTAAGTGTGTCCTGAACTCTAACCCTAACCCTAACCCTAACCCTATGGGCCCATTCACTCTAATGATTCTCATAGACTATAATGGAGAATGGAAAAACATCCAAAATTTTTCCAAATCAAGAGTATACTCTTCAGTGTGATATGAGAATTTCATCTTATCCAACCCTAAACCAAACCCCAGTTTTAACTTGAACGTAAGTGTGTCCTGAACTCTAACCCTAACCCTAACCCTAACCCTATGGGCCCATTCACTCTAATGATTCTCATAGACTAAAATGGAGAATGGAAAAACATCCAAAATTTTTCCAAATCAAGAGTATACCCTTCAGTGTGATATGAGAATTTCATCTTATCCAACCCTAAACCAAACCCCAATTTTAATTTGAACGTAAGTGTGTCCTGAACTCTAACCCTAACCCCAACCCTAACCCTATGGGCCCATTCACTCTAATGATTCTCCTAGACTATAATGGAGAATGGAAAAACATCCAAAATTTTTCCAAATCTGGAGTATACCTTTCAATGTGATATGAAAATTTCATCTTATCCAACCCTAAACCAAACCCCAATTTTAACTTGAACGTAGTTGTGTCCTGAACTCTAACCCTAACCCTAACCCTATGGGCCCATTCACTCTAATGATTCTCATAGACTATAATGGAGAATGGAAAAACATCCAAAATTTTTCCAAATCAAGAGTATACCCTTCAGTGTGATATGAGAATTTCATCTTATCCAACCCTAAACCAAACCCCAATTTTAATTTGAACGTAAGTGTGTCCTGAACTCTAACCCTAACCCTAACCCTAACCCTATGGGCCCATTCACTCTAATGATTCTCATAGACTATAATGGAGAATGGAAAAACATCCAAAATTTTTCCAAATCAAGACTATACCTATTAGTGTGATATGAAAATTTCATCTTATCCAACCCTAAACCAAACCCCAATTTTAACTTGAACGTAAGTGTGTCCTGAACTCTAACCCTAACCCTAATCCTATGGGCCCATTCACTCTAATGATTCTCATAGACTATAATGGAGAATGGAAAAACATCCAAAATTTTTCCAAATCAAGAGTATACCCTTCAGTGTGATATGAGAATTTCATCTTATCCAACCCTAAACCAAACCCCAATTTTAACTTGAACGTAAGTGTGTCCTGAACTCTAACCCTAACCCTAACCCTAACCCTATGGGCCCATTCACTCTAATGATTCTCATAGACTATAATGGAGAATGGAAAAACATCCAAAATTTTTCCAAATCAAGAGTATACCTTTCAGAGTGAAATGAGAATTTCATCTTATCCAACCCTAAACCAAACCCCAATTTTAACTTGAACGTAAGTGTGTCCTGAACTCTAACCCTAACCCTAACCCTAACCCTATGGGCCCATTCACTCTAATGATTCTCCTAGACTATAATGGAGAATGGAAAAACATCCAAAATTTTTCCAAATCTGGAGTATACCTTTCAATGTGATATCAAAATTTCATCTTATCCAACCCTAAACCAAACCCCAATTTTAACTTGAACGTAGTTGTGTCCTGAACTCTAACCCTAACCCTAACCCTATGGGCCCATTCACTCTAATGATTCTCATAGACTATAATGGAGAATGGAAAAACATCCAAAATTTTTCCAAATCAAGAGTATACCCTTCAGTGTGATATGAGAATTTCATCTTATCCAACCCTAAACCAAACCCCAATTTTAACTTGAACGTAAGTGTGTCCTGAACTCTAACCCTAACCCTAACCCTATGGGCCCATTCACTCTAATGATTCTCATAGACTATAATGGAGAATGGAAAAACATCCAAAATTTTTCCAAGTCAAGACTATACCTATTAGTGTGATATGATAATTTCATCTTATCCAACCCTAAACCAAACCCCAATTTTAACTTGAACGTAAGTGTGTCCTGAACTCTAACCCTAACCCTAACCCTAACCCTATGGGCCCATTCACTCTAATGATTCTCATAGACTATAATGGAGAATGGAAAAACATCCAAAATTTTTCCAAATCAAGAGTATACTCTTCAGTGTGATATGAGAATTTCATCTTATCCAACCCTAAACCAAACCCCAGTTTTAACTTGAACGTAAGTGTGTCCTGAACTCTAACCCTAACCCTAACCCTAACCCTATGGGCCCATTCACTCTAATGATTCTCATAGACTAAAATGGAGAATGGAAAAACATCCAAAATTTTTCCAAATCAAGAGTATACCCTTCAGTGTGATATGAGAATTTCATCTTATCCAACCCTAAACCAAACCCCAATTTTAACTTGAACGTAGTTGTGTCCTGAACTCTAACCCTAACCCTAACCCTATGGGCCCATTCACTCTAATGATTCTCATAGACTATAATGGAGAATGGAAAAACATCCAAAATTTTTCCAAATCAAGAGTATACCCTTCAGTGTGATATGAGAATTTCATCTTATCCAACCCTAAACCAAACCCCAATTTTAATTTGAACGTAAGTGTGTCCTGAACTCTAACCCTAACCCTAACCCTAACCCTATGGGCCCATTCACTCTAATGATTCTCATAGACTATAATGGAGAATGGAAAAACATCCAAAATTTTTCCAAATCAAGGACTATACCTATTAGTGTGATATGAAAATTTCATCTTATCCAACCCTAAACCAAACCCCAATGTTAACTTGAACGTAAGTGTGTCCTGAACTCTAACCCTAACCCTAATCCTATGGGCCCATTCACTCTAATGATTCTCATAGACTATAATGGAGAATGGAAAAACATCCAAAATTTTTCCAAATCAAGAGTATACCCTTCAGTGTGATATGAGAATTTCATCTTATCCAACCCTAAACCAAACCCCAATTTTAACTTGAACGTAAGTGTGTCCTGAACTCTAACCCTAACCCTAACCCTAACCCTATGGGCCCATTCACTCTAATGATTCTCATAGACTATAATGGAGAATGGAAAAACATCCAAAATTTTTCCAAATCAAGAGTATACCTTTCAGAGTGAAATGAGAATTTCATCTTATCCAACCCTAAACCAAACCCCAATTTTAACTTGAACGTAAGTGTGTCCTGAACTCTAACCCTAACCCTAACCCTAAGCCTATGGGCCCATTCACTCTAATGATTCTCCTAGACTATAATGGAGAATGGAAAAACATCCAAAATTTTTCCAAATCTGGAGTATACCTTTCAATGTGATATCAAAATTTCATCTTATCCAACCCTAAACCAAACCCCAATTTTAACTTGAACGTAGTTGTGTCCTGAACTCTAACCCTAACCCTAACCCTATGGGCCCATTCACTCTAATGATTCTCATAGACTATAATGGAGAATGGAAAAACATCCAAAATTTTTCCAAATCAAGAGTATACCCTTCAGTGTGATATGAGAATTTCATCTTATCCAACCCTAAACCAAACCCCAATTTTAACTTGAACGTAAGTGTGTCCTGAACTCTAACCCTAACCCTAACCCTATGGGCCCATTCACTCTAATGATTCTCATAGACTAAAATGGAGAATGGAAAAACATCCAAATTTTTCCAAATCAAGAGTATACCCTTCAGTGTGATATGAGAATTTCATCTTATCCAACCCTAAACCAAACCCCAATTTTAGTTTGAACGTAAGTGTGTCCTGAACTCTAACCCTAACCCCAACCCTAACCCTATGGGCCCATTCACTCTAATGATTCTCCTAGACTATAATGGAGAATGGAAAAACATCCAAAATTTTTCCAAATCTGGAGTATACCTTTCAATGTGATATGAAAATTTCATCTTATCCAACCCTAAACCAAACCCCAATTTTAACTTGAACGTAGTTGTGTCCTGAACTCTAACCCTAACCCTAACCCTATGGGCCCATTCACTCTAATGATTCTCATAGACTATAATGGAGAATGGAAAAACATCCAAAATTTTTCCAAATCAAGAGTATACCCTTCAGTGTGATATGAGAATTTCATCTTATCCAACCCTAAACCAAACCCCAATTTTAACTTGAACGTAAGTGTGTCCTGAACTCTAACCCTAACCCTAACCCTAACCCTATGGGCCCATTCACTCTCATGATTCTCATAGACTATAATGGAGAATGGAAAAACATCCAAAATTTTTCCAAATCAAGACTATACCTATTAGTGTGATATGAAAATTTCATCTTATCCAACCCTAAACCAAACCCCAATTTTAACTTGAACGTAAGTGTGTCCTGAACTCTAACCCTAACCCTAACCCTATGGGCCCATTCAATCTAATGATTCTCATAGACTATAATGGAGAATGGAAAAACATCCAAAATTTTTCCAAATCAAGAGTATACCCTTCAGTGTGATATGAGAATTTCATCTTATCCAACCCTAAACCAAACCCCAATTTTAACTTGAACGTAAGTGTGTCCTGAACTCTAACCCTAACCCTAACCCTATGGGCCCATTCACTCTAATGATTCTCATAGACTATAATGGAGAATGGAAAAACATCCAAAATTTTTCCAAATCAAGACTATACCTATTAGTGTGATATGATAATTTCATCTTATCCAACCCTAAACCAAACCCCAATTTTAACTTGAACGTAAGTGTGTCCTGAACTCTAACCCTAACCCTAACCCTAACCCTATGGGACCATTCACTCTAATGATTCTCATAGACTATAATGAAGAATGGAAAAACATCCAAAATTTTTCCAAATCAAGAGTATACTCTTCAGTGTGATATGAGAATTTCATCTTATCCAACCCTAAACCAAACCCCAGTTTTAACTTGAACGTAAGTGTGTCCTGAACTCTAACCCTAACCCTAACCCTATGGGCCCATTCACTCTAATGATTCTCATAGACTATAATGGAGAATGGAAAAACATCCAAAATTTTTCCAAATCAAGACTATACCTATTAGTGTGATATGATAATTTCATCTTATCCAACCCTAAACCAAACCCCAATTTTAACTTGAACGTAAGTGTGTCCTGAACTCTAACCCTAACCCTAACCCTAACCCTATGGGCCCATTCACTCTAATGATTCTCATAGACTATAATGGAGAATGGAAAAACATCCAAAATTTTTCCAAATCAAGAGTATACTCTTCAGTGTGATATGAGAATTTCATCTTATCCAACCCTAAACCAAACCCCAGTTTTAACTTGAACGTAAGTGTGTCCTGAACTCTAACCCTAACCCTAACCCTAACCCTATGGGCCCATTCACTCTAATGATTCTCATAGACTAAAATGGAGAATGGAAAAACATCCAAAATTTTTCCAAATCAAGAGTATACCCTTCAGTGTGATATGAGAATTTCATCTTATCCAACCCTAAACCAAACCCCAATTTTAATTTGAACGTAAGTGTGTCCTGAACTCTAACCCTAACCCCAACCCTAACCCTATGGGCCCATTCACTCTAATGATTCTCCTAGACTATAATGGAGAATGGAAAAACATCCAAAATTTTTCCAAATCTGGAGTATACCTTTCAATGTGATATGAAAATTTCATCTTATCCAACCCTAAACCAAACCCCAATTTTAACTTGAACGTAGTTGTGTCCTGAACTCTAACCCTAACCCTAACCCTATGGGCCCATTCACTCTAATGATTCTCATAGACTATAATGGAGAATGGAAAAACATCCAAAATTTTTCCAAATCAAGAGTATACCCTTCAGTGTGATATGAGAATTTCATCTTATCCAACCCTAAACCAAACCCCAATTTTAATTTGAACGTAAGTGTGTCCTGAACTCTAACCCTAACCCTAACCCTAACCCTATGGGCCCATTCACTCTAATGATTCTCATAGACTATAATGGAGAATGGAAAAACATCCAAAATTTTTCCAAATCAAGGACTATACCTATTAGTGTGATATGAAAATTTCATCTTATCCAACCCTAAACCAAACCCCAATTTTAACTTGAACGTAAGTGTGTCCTGAACTCTAACCCTAACCCTAATCCTATGGGCCCATTCACTCTAATGATTCTCATAGACTATAATGGAGAATGGAAAAACATCCAAAATTTTTCCAAATCAAGAGTATACCCTTCAGTGTGATATGAGAATTTCATCTTATCCAACCCTAAACCAAACCCCAATTTTAACTTGAACGTAAGTGTGTCCTGAACTCTAACCCTAACCCTAACCCTAACCCTATGGGCCCATTCACTCTAATGATTCTCATAGACTATAATGGAGAATGGAAAAACATCCAAAATTTTTCCAAATCAAGAGTATACCTTTCAGAGTGAAATGAGAATTTCATCTTATCCAACCCTAAACCAAACCCCAATTTTAACTTGAACGTAAGTGTGTCCTGAACTCTAACCCTAACCCTAACCCTAACCCTATGGGCCCATTCACTCTAATGATTCTCCTAGACTATAATGGAGAATGGAAAAACATCCAAAATTTTTCCAAATCTGGAGTATACCTTTCAATGTGATATCAAAATTTCATCTTATCCAACCCTAAACCAAACCCCAATTTTAACTTGAACGTAGTTGTGTCCTGAACTCTAACCCTAACCCTAACCCTATGGGCCCATTCACTCTAATGATTCTCATAGACTATAATGGAGAATGGAAAAACATCCAAAATTTTTCCAAATCAAGAGTATACCCTTCAGTGTGATATGAGAATTTCATCTTATCCAACCCTAAACCAAACCCCAATTTTAACTTGAACGTAAGTGTGTCCTGAACTCTAACCCTAACCCTAACCCTATGGGCCCATTCACTCTAATGATTCTCATAGACTATAATGGAGAATGGAAAAACATCCAAAATTTTTCCAAGTCAAGACTATACCTATTAGTGTGATATGATAATTTCATCTTATCCAACCCTAAACCAAACCCCAATTTTAACTTGAACGTAAGTGTGTCCTGAACTCTAACCCTAACCCTAACCCTAACCCTATGGGCCCATTCACTCTAATGATTCTCATAGACTATAATGGAGAATGGAAAAACATCCAAAATTTTTCCAAATCAAGAGTATACTCTTCAGTGTGATATGAGAATTTCATCTTATCCAACCCTAAACCAAACCCCAGTTTTAACTTGAACGTAAGTGTGTCCTGAACTCTAACCCTAACCCTAACCCTAACCCTATGGGCCCATTCACTCTAATGATTCTCATAGACTAAAATGGAGAATGGAAAAACATCCAAAATTTTTCCAAATCAAGAGTATACCCTTCAGTGTGATATGAGAATTTCATCTTATCCAACCCTAAACCAAACCCCAATTTTAACTTGAACGTAGTTGTGTCCTGAACTCTAACCCTAACCCTAACCCTATGGGCCCATTCACTCTAATGATTCTCATAGACTATAATGGAGAATGGAAAAACATCCAAAATTTTTCCAAATCAAGAGTATACCCTTCAGTGTGATATGAGAATTTCATCTTATCCAACCCTAAACCAAACCCCAATTTTAATTTGAACGTAAGTGTGTCCTGAACTCTAACCCTAACCCTAACCCTAACCCTATGGGCCCATTCACTCTAATGATTCTCATAGACTATAATGGAGAATGGAAAAACATCCAAAATTTTTCCAAATCAAGACTATACCTATTAGTGTGATATGAAAATTTCATCTTATCCAACCCTAAACCAAACCCCAATGTTAACTTGAACGTAAGTGTGTCCTGAACTCTAACCCTAACCCTAATCCTATGGGCCCATTCACTCTAATGATTCTCATAGACTATAATGGAGAATGGAAAAACATCCAAAATTTTTCCAAATCAAGAGTATACCCTTCAGTGTGATATGAGAATTTCATCTTATCCAACCCTAAACCAAACCCCAATTTTAACTTGAACGTAAGTGTGTCCTGAACTCTAACCCTAACCCTAACCCTAACCCTATGGGCCCATTCACTCTAATGATTCTCATAGACTATAATGGAGAATGGAAAAACATCCAAAATTTTTCCAAATCAAGAGTATACCTTTCAGAGTGAAATGAGAATTTCATCTTATCCAACCCTAAACCAAACCCCAATTTTAACTTGAACGTAAGTGTGTCCTGAACTCTAACCCTAACCCTAACCCTAAGCCTATGGGCCCATTCACTCTAATGATTCTCCTAGACTATAATGGAGAATGGAAAAACATCCAAAATTTTTCCAAATCTGGAGTATACCTTTCAATGTGATATCAAAATTTCATCTTATCCAACCCTAAACCAAACCCCAATTTTAACTTGAACGTAGTTGTGTCCTGAACTCTAACCCTAACCCTAACCCTATGGGCCCATTCACTCTAATGATTCTCATAGACTATAATGGAGAATGGAAAAACATCCAAAATTTTTCCAAATCAAGAGTATACCCTTCAGTGTGATATGAGAATTTCATCTTATCCAACCCTAAACCAAACCCCAATTTTAACTTGAACGTAAGTGTGTCCTGAACTCTAACCCTAACCCTAACCCTATGGGCCCATTCACTCTAATGATTCTCATAGACTAAAATGGAGAATGGAAAAACATCCAAAATTTTTCCAAATCAAGAGTATACCCTTCAGTGTGATATGAGAATTTCATCTTATCCAACCCTAAACCAAACCCCAATTTTAGTTTGAACGTAAGTGTGTCCTGAACTCTAACCCTAACCCCAACCCTAACCCTATGGGCCCATTCACTCTAATGATTCTCCTAGACTATAATGGAGAATGGAAAAACATCCAAAATTTTTCCAAATCTGGAGTATACCTTTCAATGTGATATGAAAATTTCATCTTATCCAACCCTAAACCAAACCCCAATTTTAACTTGAACGTAGTTGTGTCCTGAACTCTAACCCTAACCCTAACCCTATGGGCCCATTCACTCTAATGATTCTCATAGACTATAATGGAGAATGGAAAAACATCCAAAATTTTTCCAAATCAAGAGTATACCCTTCAGTGTGATATGAGAATTTCATCTTATCCAACCCTAAACCAAACCCCAATTTTAACTTGAACGTAAGTGTGTCCTGAACTCTAACCCTAACCCTAACCCTAACCCTATGGGCCCATTCACTCTCATGATTCTCATAGACTATAATGGAGAATGGAAAAACATCCAAAATTTTTCCAAATCAAGACTATACCTATTAGTGTGATATGAAAATTTCATCTTATCCAACCCTAAACCAAACCCCAATTTTAACTTGAACGTAAGTGTGTCCTGAACTCTAACCCTAACCCTAACCCTATGGGCCCATTCAATCTAATGATTCTCATAGACTATAATGGAGAATGGAAAAACATCCAAAATTTTTCCAAATCAAGAGTATACCCTTCAGTGTGATATGAGAATTTCATCTTATCCAACCCTAAACCAAACCCCAATTTTAACTTGAACGTAAGTGTGTCCTGAACTCTAACCCTAACCCTAACCCTATGGGCCCATTCACTCTAATGATTCTCATAGACTATAATGGAGAATGGAAAAACATCCAAAATTTTTCCAAATCAAGACTATACCTATTAGTGTGATATGATAATTTCATCTTATCCAACCCTAAACCAAACCCCAATTTTAACTTGAACGTAAGTGTGTCCTGAACTCTAACCCTAACCCTAACCCTAACCCTATGGGACCATTCACTCTAATGATTCTCATAGACTATAATGAAGAATGGAAAAACATCCAAAATTTTTCCAAATCAAGAGTATACTCTTCAGTGTGATATGAGAATTTCATCTTATCCAACCCTAAACCAAACCCCAGTTTTAACTTGAACGTAAGTGTGTCCTGAACTCTAACCCTAACCCTAACCCTAACCCTATGGGCCCATTCACTCTAATGATTCTCATAGACTAAAATGGAGAATGGAAAAACATCCAAAATTTTTCCAAATCAAGAGTATACCCTTCAGTGTGATATGAGAATTTCATCTTATCCAACCCTAAACCAAACCCCAATTTTAATTTGAACGTAAGTGTGTCCTGAACTCTAACCCTAACCCCAACCCTAACCCTATGGGCCAATTCACTCTAATGATTCTCCTAGACTATAATGGAGAATGGAAAAACATCCAAAATTTTTCCAAATCTGGAGTATACCTTTCAATGTGATATGAAAATTTCATCTTATCCAACCCTAAACCAAACCCCAATTTTAACTTGAACGTAGTTGTGTCCTGAACTCTAACCCTAACCCTAACCCTATGGGCCCATTCACTCTAATGATTCTCATAGACTATAATGGAGAATGGAAAAACATCCAAAATTTTTCCAAATCAAGAGTATACCCTTCAGTGTGATATGAGAATTTCATCTTATCCAACCCTAAACCAAACCCCAATTTTAAGTTGAACGTAAGTGTGTCCTGAACTCTAACCCTAACCCTAACCCTAACCCTATGGGCCCATTCACTCTAATGATTCTCATAGACTATAATGGAGAATGGAAAAACATCCTAAATTTTTCCAAATCAAGACTATACCTATTAGTGTGATTTGAAAATTTCATCTTATCCAACCCTAAACCAAACCCCAATTTTAACTTGAACGTAAGTGTGTCCTGAACTCTAACCCTAACCCTAACCCTATGGGCCCATTCAATCTAATGATTCTCATAGACTATAATGGAGAATGGAAAAACATCCAAAATTTTTCCAAATCAAGAGTATACCCTTCAGTGTGATATGAGAATTTCATCTTATCCAACCCTAAACCAATCCCCAATTTTAACTTGAACGTAAGTGTGTCCTGAACTCTAACCCTAACCCTAACCCTAACCCTATGGGCCCATTCACTCTAATGATTCTCATAGACTATAATGGAGAATGGAAAAACATCCAAAATTTTTCCAAATCAAGAGTATACCTTTCAGAGTGAAATGAGAATTTCATCTTATCCAACCCTAAACCAAACCCCAATTTTAACTTGAACGTAAGTGTGTCCTGAACTCTAACCCTAACCCTAACCCTAACCCTATGGGCCCATTCACTCTAATGATTCTCCTAGACTATAATGGAGAATGGAAAAACATCCAAAATTTTTCCAAATCTGGAGTATACCTTTCAATGTGATATGAAAATTTCATCTTATCCAACCTTAAACCAAACCCCAATTTTAACTTGAACGTAGTTGTGTCCTGAACTCTAACCCTAACCCTAACCCTATGGGCCCATTCACTCTAATGATTCTCATAGACTATAATGGAGAATGGAAAAACATCCAAAATTTTTCCAAATCAAGAGTATACCCTTCAGTGTGATATGAGAATTTCATCTTATCCAACCCTAAACCAAACCCCAATTTTAACTTGAACGTAAGTGTGTCCTGAACTCTAACCCTAACCCTAACCCTATGGGCCCATTCACTCTAATGATTCTCATAGACTATAATGGAGAATGGAAAAACATCCAAAATTTTTCCAAATCAAGACTATACCTATTAGTGTGATATGATAATTTCATCTTATCCAACCCTAAACCAAACCCCAATTTTAACTTGAACGTAAGTGTGTCCTGAACTCTAACCCTAACCCTAACCCTAACCCTGTGGGCCCATTCACTCTAATGATTCTCATAGACTATAATGGAGAATGGAAAAACATCCAAAATTTTTCCAAATCAAGAGTATACTCTTCAGTGTGATATGAGAATTTCATCTTATCCAACCCTAAACCAAACCCCAGTTTTAACTTGAACGTAAGTGTGTCCTGAACTCTAACCCTAACCCTAACCCTAACCCTATGGGCCCATTCACTCTAATGATTCTCATAGACTAAAATGGAGAATGGAAAAACATCCAAAATTTTTCCAAATCAAGAGTATACCCTTCAGTGTGATATGAGAATTTCATCTTATCCAACCCTAAACCAAACCCCAATTTTAGTTTGAACGTAAGTGTGTCCTGAACTCTAACCCTAACCCCAACCCTAACCCTATGGGCCCATTCACTCTAATGATTCTCCTAGACTATAATGGAGAATGGAAAAACATCCAAAATTTTTCCAAATCTGGAGTATACCTTTCAATGTGATATGAAAATTTCATCTTATCCAACCCTAAACCAAACCCCAATTTTAACTTGAACGTAGTTGTGTCCTGAACTCTAACCCTAACCCTAATCCTATGGGCCCATACACTCTAATGATTCTCATAGACTATAATGGAGAATGGAAAAACATCCAAAATTTTTCCAAATCAAGAGTATACCCTTCAGTGTGATATGAGAATTTCATCTTATCCAACCCTAAACCAAACCCCAATTTTAATTTGAACGTAAGTGTGTCCTGAACTCTAACCCTAACCCTAACCCTAACCCTATGGGCCCATTCACTCTAATGATTCTCATAGACTATAATGGAGAATGGAAAAACATCCAAAATTTTTCCAAATCAAGACTATACCTATTAGTGTGATATGAAAATTTCATCTTATCGAACCCTAAACCAAACCCCAATTTTAACTTGAACGTAAGTGTGTCCTGAACTCTAACCCTAACCCTAACCCTATGGGCCCATTCAATCTAATGATTCTCATAGACTATAATGGAGAATGGAAAAACATCCAAAATTTTTCCAAATCAAGAGTATACCCTTCAGTGTGATATGAGAATTTCATCTTATCCAACCCTAAACCAAACCCCAATTTTAACTTGAACGTAAGTGTGTCCTGAACTCTAACCCTAACCCTAACCCTAACCCTATGGGCCCATTCACTCTAATGATTCTCATAGACTATAATGGAGAATGGAAAAACATCCAAAATTTTTCCAAATCAAGAGTATACCTTTCAGAGTGAAATGAGAATTTCATCTTATCCAACCCTAAACCAAACCCCAATTTTAACTTGAACGTAAGTGTGTCCTGAACTCTAACCCTAACCCTAACCCTAACCCTAACCCTATGGGCCCATTCACTCTAATGATTCTCATAGACTATAATGGAGAATGGAAAAACATCCAAAATTTTTCCAAATCAAGACTATACCTATTTGTGTGATATGAAAATTTCATCTTATCCAACCCTAAACCAAACCCCAATTTTAACTTGAACGTAAGTGTGTAATGAACTCTAACCCTAACCCTAACCCTAACCCTATGGGCCCATTCACTCTAATGATTCTCATAGACTATAATGGAGAATGGAAAAACATCCAAAATTTTTCCAAATCAAGAGTATACCCTTCAGTGTGATATGAGAATTTCATCTTATCCAACCCTAAACCAAACCCCAATTTTAATTTGAACGTAAGTGTGTCCTGAACTCTAACCCTAACCCTAACCCTAACCCTATGGGCCCATTCACTCTAATGATTCTCATAGACTATAATGGAGAATGGAAAAACATCCAAAATTTTTCCAAATCTGGAGTATACCTTTCAATGTGATATGAAAATTTCATCTTATCCAACCCTAAACCAAACCCCAATTTTAACTTGAACGTAGTTGTGTCCTGAACTCTAACCCTAACCCTAACCCTATGGGCCCATTCACTCTAATGATTCTCATAGACTATAATGGAGAATGGAAAAACATCCAAAATTTTTCCAAATCAAGAGTATACCCTTCAGTGTGATATGAGAATTTCATCTTATCCAACCCTAAACCAAACCCCAATTTTAACTTGAACGTAAGTGTGTCCTGAACTCTAACCCTAACCCTAACCCTATGGGCCCATTCACTCTAATGATTCTCATAGACTATAATGGAGAATGGAAAAACATCCAAAATTTTTCCAAATCAAGACTATACCTATTAGTGTGATATGATAATTTCATCTTATCCAACCCTAAACCAAACCCCAATTTTAACTTGAACGTAAGTGTGTCCTGAACTCTAACCCTAACCCTAACCCTAACCCTATGGGCCCATTCACTCTAATCATTCTCATAGACTATAATGGAGAATGGAAAAACATCCAAAATTTTTCCAAATCAAGAGTATACTCTTCAGTGTGATATGAGAATTTCATCTTACCCAACCCTAAACCAAACCCCAGTTTTAACTTGAACGTAAGTGTGTCCTGAACTCTAACCCTAACCCTAACCCTAACCCTATGGGCCCATTCACTCTAATGATTCTCATAGACTAAAATGGAGAATGGAAAAACATCCAAAATTTTTCCAAATCAAGAGTATACCCTTCAGTGTGATATGAGAATTTCATCTTATCCAACCCTAAACCAAACCCCAATTTTAATTTGAACGTAAGTGTGTCCTGAACTCTAACCCTAACCCCAACCCTAACCCTATGGGCCCATTCACTCTAATGATTCTCCTAGACTATAATGGAGAATGGAAAAACATCCAAAATTTTTCCAAATCTGGAGTATACCTTTCAATGTGATATGAAAATTTCATCTTATCCAACCCTAAACCAAACCCCAATTTTAACTTGAACGTAGTTGTGTCCTGAACTCTAACCCTAACCCTAACCCTATGGGCCCATTCACTCTAATGATTCTCATAGACTATAATGGAGAATGGAAAAACATCCAAAATTTTTCCAAATCAAGAGTATACCCTTCAGTGTGATATGAGAATTTCATCTTATCCAACCCTAAACCAAACCCCAATTTTAATTTGAACGTAAGTGTGTCCTGAACTCTAACCCTAACCCTAACCCTAACCCTATGGGCCCATTCACTCTAATGATTCTCATAGACTATAATGGAGAATGGAAAAACATCCAAAATTTTTCCAAATCAAGACTATACCTATTAGTGTGATATGAAAATTTCATCTTATCCAACCCTAAACCAAACCCCAATTTTAACTTGAACGTAAGTGTGTCCTGAACTCTAACCCTAACCCTAATCCTATGGGCCCATTCACTCTAATGATTCTCATAGACTATAATGGAGAATGGAAAAACATCCAAAATTTTTCCAAATCAAGAGTATACCCTTCAGTGTGATATGAGAATTTCATCTTATCCAACCCTAAACCAAACCCCAATTTTAATTTGAACGTAAGTGTGTCCTGAACTCTAACCCTAACCCTAACCCTAACCCTATGGGCCCATTCACTCTAATGATTCTCATAGACTATAATGGAGAATGGAAAAACATCCAAAATTTTTCCAAATCAAGACTATACCTATTAGTGTGATATGAAAATTTCATCTTATCCAACCCTAAACCAAACCCCAATTTTAACTTGAACGTAAGTGTGTCCTGAACTCTAACCCTAACCCTAACCCTATGGGCCCATTCAATCTAATGATTCTCATAGACTATAATGGAGAATGGAAAAACATCCAAAATTTTTCCAAATCAAGACTATACCTATTAGTGTGATATGAAAATTTCATCTTATCCAACCCTAAACCAAACCCCAATTTTAACTTGAACGTAGTTGTGTCCTGAACTCTAACCCTAACCCTAACCCTATGGGCCCATTCACTCTAATGATTCTCATAGACTATAATGGAGAATGGAAAAACATCCAAAATTTTTCCAAATCAAGACTATACCTATTAGTGTGATATGAAAATTTCATCTTATCCAACCCTAAACCAAACCCCAATTTTAACTTGAACGTAAGTGTGTCCTGAACTCTAACCCTAACCCTAATCCTATGGGCCCATTCACTCTAATGATTCTCATAGACTATAATGGAGAATGGAAAAACATCCAAAATTTTTCCAAATCAAGAGTATACCCTTCAGTGTGATATGAGAATTTCATCTTATCCAACCCTAAACCAAACCCCAATTTTAATTTGAACGTAAGTGTGTCCTGAACTCTAACCCTAACCCTAACCCTAACCCTATGGGCCCATTCACTCTAATGATTCTCATAGACTATAATGGAGAATGGAAAAACATCCAAAATTTTTCCAAATCAAGACTATACCTATTAGTGTGATATGATAATTTCATCTTATCCAACCCTAAACCAAACCCCAATTTTAACTTGAACGTAAGTGTGTCCTGAACTCTAACCCTAACCCTAACCCTATGGGCCCATTCAATCTAATGATTCTCATAGACTATAATGGAGAATGGAAAAACATCCAAAATTTTTCCAAATCAAGAGTATACCCTTCAGTGTGATATGAGAATTTCATCTTATCCAACCCTAAACCAAACCCCAATTTTAACTTGAACGTAAGTGTGTCCTGAACTCTAACCCTAACCCTAACCCTAACCCTATGGGCCCATTCACTCTAATGATTCTCATAGACTATAATGGAGAATGGAAAAACATCCAAAATTTTTCCAAATCAAGACTATACCTATTAGTGTGATATGAAAATTTCATCTTATCCAACCCTAAACCAAACCCCAATTTTAACTTGAACGTAAGTGTGTCCTGAACTCTAACCCTAACCCTAATCCTATGGGCCCATTCACTCTAATGATTCTCATAGACTATAATGGAGAATGGAAAAACATCCAAAATTTTTCCAAATCAAGAGTATACCCTTCAGTGTGATATGAGAATTTCATCTTATCCAACCCTAAACCAAACCCCAATTTTAATTTGAACGTAAGTGTGTCCTGAACTCTAACCCTAACCCTAACCCTAACCCTATGGGCCCATTCACTCTAATGATTCTCATAGACTATAATGGAGAATGGAAAAACATCCAAAATTTTTCCAAATCAAGACTATACCTATTAGTGTGATATGAAAATTTCATCTTATCCAACCCTAAACCAAACCCCAATTTTAACTTGAACGTAAGTGTGTCCTGAACTCTAACCCTAACCCTAACCCTATGGGCCCATTCACTCTAATGATTCTCATAGACTATAATGGAGAATGGAAAAACATCCAAAATTTTTCCAAATCAAGAGTATACCCTTCAGTGTGATATGAGAATTTCATCTTATCCAACCCTAAACCAAACCCCAATTTTAATTTGAACGTAAGTGTGTCCTGAACTCTAACCCTAACCCTAACCCTAACCCTATGGGCCCATTCACTCTAATGATTCTCATAGACTATAATGGAGAATGGAAAAACATCCAAAATTTTTCCAAATCAAGACTATACCTATTAGTGTGATATGAAAATTTCATCTTATCCAACCCTAAACCAAACCCCAATTTTAACTTGAACGTAAGTGTGTCCTGAACTCTAACCCTAACCCTAATCCTATGGGCCCATTCACTCTAATGATTCTCATAGACTATAATGGAGAATGGAAAAACATCCAAAATTTTTCCAAATCAAGAGTATACCCTTCAGTGTGATATGAGAATTTCATCTTATCCAACCCTAAACCAAACCCCAATTTTAATTTGAACGTAAGTGTGTCCTGAACTCTAACCCTAACCCTAACCCTAACCCTATGGGCCCATTCACTCTAATGATTCTCATAGACTATAATGGAGAATGGAAAAACATCCAAAATTTTTCCAAATCAAGACTATACCTATTAGTGTGATATGAAAATTTCATCTTATCCAACCCTAAACCAAACCCCAATTTTAACTTGAACGTAAGTGTGTCCTGAACTCTAACCCTAACCCTAACCCTATGGGCCCATTCAATCTAATGATTCTCATAGACTATAATGGAGAATGGAAAAACATCCAAAATTTTTCCAAATCAAGAGTATACCCTTCAGTGTGATATGAGAATTTCATCTTATCCAACCCTAAACCAAACCCCAATTTTAACTTGAACGTAAGTGTGTCCTGAACTCTAACCCTAACCCTAACCCTAACCCTATGGGCCCATTCACTCTAATGATTCTCATAGACTATAATGGAGAATGGAAAAACATCCAAAATTTTTCCAAATCAAGACTATACCTATTAGTGTGATATGAAAATTTCATCTTATCCAACCCTAAACCAAACCCCAATTTTAACTTGAACGTAAGTGTGTCCTGAACTCTAACCCTAACCCTAATCCTATGGGCCCATTCACTCTAATGATTCTCATAGACTATAATGGAGAATGGAAAAACATCCAAAATTTTTCCAAATCAAGAGTATACCCTTCAGTGTGATATGAGAATTTCATCTTATCCAACCCTAAACCAAACCCCAATTTTAATTTGAACGTAAGTGTGTCCTGAACTCTAACCCTAACCCTAACCCTAACCCTATGGGCCCATTCACTCTAATGATTCTCATAGACTATAATGGAGAATGGAAAAACATCCAAAATTTTTCCAAATCAAGACTATACCTATTAGTGTGATATGAAAATTTCATCTTATCCAACCCTAAACCAAAAACCAATTTTAACTTGAACGTAAGTGTGTCCTGAACTCTAACCCTAACCCTAACCCTATGGGCCCATTCAATCTAATGATTCTCATAGACTATAATGGAGAATGGAAAAACATCCAAAATTTTTCCAAATCAAGAGTATACCCTTCAGTGTGATATGAGAATTTCATCTTATCCAACCCTAAACCAAACCCCAATTTTAACTTGAACGTAAGTGTGTCCTGAACTCTAACCCTAACCCTAACCCTAACCCTATGGGCCCATTCACTCTAATGATTCTCATAGACTATAATGGAGAATGGAAAAACATCCAAAATTTTTCCAAATCAAGAGTATACCTTTCAGAGTGAAATGAGAATTTCATCTTATCCAACCCTAAACCAAACCCCAATTTTAACTTGAACGTAAGTGTGTCCTGAACTCTAACCCTAACCCTAACCCTAACCCTATGGGCCCATTCACTCTAATGATTCTCATAGACTATAATGGAGAATGGAAAAACATCCAAAATTTTTCCAAATCAAGACTATACCTATTTGTGTGATATGAAAATTTCATCTTATCCAACCCTAAACCAAACCCCAATTTTAACTTGAACGTAAGTGTGTCCTGAACTCTAACCCTAACCCTAACCCTAACCCTATGGGCCCATTCACTCTAATGATTCTCATAGACTATAATGGAGAATGGAAAAACATCCAAAATTTTTCCAAATCAAGAGTATACCCTTCAGTGTGATATGAGAATTTCATCTTATCCAACCCTAAACCAAACCCCAGTTTTAACTTGAACGTAAGTGTGTCCTGAACTCTAACCCTAACCCTAACCCTAACCCTATGGGCCCATTCACTCTAATGATTCTCATAGACTATAATGGAGAATGGAAAAACATCCAAAATTTTTCCAAATCTGGAGTATACCTTTCAATGTGATATGAAAATTTCATCTTATCCAACCCTAAACCAAACCCCAATTTTAACTTGAACGTAGTTGTGTCCTGAACTCTAACCCTAACCCTAACCCTATGGGCCCATTCACTCTAATGATTCTCATAGACTATAATGGAGAATGGAAAAACATCCAAAATTTTTCCAAATCAAGAGTATACCCTTCAGTGTGATATGAGAATTTCATCTTATCCAACCCTAAACCAAACCCCAATTTTAACTTGAACGTAAGTGTGTCCTGAACTCTAACCCTAACCCTAACCCTATGGGCCCATTCACTCTAATGATTCTCATAGACTATAATGGAGAATGGAAAAACATCCAAAATTTTTCCAAATCAAGACTATACCTATTAGTGTGATATGATAATTTCATCTTATCCAACCCTAAACCAAACCCCAATTTTAACTTGAACGTAAGTGTGTCCTGAACTCTAACCCTAACCCTAACCCTAACCCTATGGGCCCATTCACTCTAATGATTCTCATAGACTATAATGGAGAATGGAAAAACATCCAAAATTTTTCCAAATCAAGAGTATACTCTTCAGTGTGATATGAGAATTTCATCTTATCCAACCCTAAACCAAACCCCAGTTTTAACTTGAACGTAAGTGTGTCCTGAACTCTAACCCTAACCCTAACCCTAACCCTATGGGCCCATTCACTCTAATGATTCTCATAGACTAAAATGGAGAATGGAAAAACATCCAAAATTTTTCCAAATCAAGAGTATACCCTTCAGTGTGATATGAGAATTTCATCTTATCCAACCCTAAACCAAACCCCAATTTTAATTTGAACGTAAGTGTGTCCTGAACTCTAACCCTAACCCCAACCCTAACCCTATGGGCCCATTCACTCTAATGATTCTCCTAGACTATAATGGAGAATGGAAAAACATCCAAAATTTTTCCAAATCTGGAGTATACCTTTCAATGTGATATGAAAATTTCATCTTATCCAACCCTAAACCAAACCCCAATTTTAACTTGAACGTAGTTGTGTCCTGAACTCTAACCCTAACCCTAACCCTATGGGCCCATTCACTCTAATGATTCTCATAGACTATAATGGAGAATGGAAAAACATCCAAAATTTTTCCAAATCAAGAGTATACCCTTCAGTGTGATATGAGAATTTCATCTTATCCAACCCTAAACCAAACCCCAATTTTAACTTGAACGTAAGTGTGTCCTGAACTCTAACCCTAACCCTAACCCTAACCCTATGGGCCCATTCACTCTAATGATTCTCATAGACTATAATGGAGAATGGAAAAACATCCAAAATTTTTCCAAATCAAGACTATACCTATTAGTGTGATATGAAAATTTCATCTTATCCAACCCTAAACCAAACCCCAATTTTAACTTGAACGTAAGTGTGTCCTGAACTCTAACCCTAACCCTAACCCTATGGGCCCATTCAATCTAATGATTCTCATAGACTATAATGGAGAATGGAAAAACATCCAAAATTTTTCCAAATCAAGAGTATACCCTTCAGTGTGATATGAGAATTTCATCTTATCCAACCCTAAACCAAACCCCAATTTTAACTTGAACGTAAGTGTGTCCTGAACTCTAACCCTAACCCTAACCCTATGGGCCCATTCACTCTAATGATTCTCATAGACTATAATGGAGAATGGAAAAACATCCAAAATTTTTCCAAATCAAGAGTATACCCTTCAGTGTGATATGAGAATTTCATCTTATCCAACCCTAAACCAAACCCCAATTTTAACTTGAACGTAAGTGTGTCCTGAACTCTAACCCTAACCCTAACCCTAACCCTATGGGCCCATTCACTCTAATGATTCTCCTAGACTATAATGGAGAATGGAAAAACATCCAAAATTTTTCCAAATCTGGAGTATACCTTTCAATGTGATATCAAAATTTCATCTTATCCAACCCTAAACCAAACCCCAATTTTAACTTGAACGTAGTTGTGTCCTGAACTCTAACCCTAACCCTAACCCTATGGGCCCATTCACTCTAATGATTCTCCTAGACTATAATGGAGAATGGAAAAACATCCAAAATTTTTCCAAATCTGGAGTATACCTTTCAATGTGATATGAAAATTTCATCTTATCCAACCCTAAACCAAACCCCAATTTTAACTTGAACGTAGTTGTGTCCTGAACTCTAACCCTAACCCTAACCCTATGGGCCCATTCACTCTAATGATTCTCATAGACTATAATGGAGAATGGAAAAACATCCAAAATTTTTCCAAATCAAGAGTATACCCTTCAGTGTGATATGAGAATTTCATCTTATCCAACCCTAAACCAAACCCCAATTTTAACTTGAACGTAAGTGTGTCCTGAACTCTAACCCTAACCCTAACCCTAACCCTATGGGCCCATTCACTCTAATGATTCTCATAGACTATAATGGAGAATGGAAAAACATCCAAAATTTTTCCAAATCAAGACTATACCTATTAGTGTGATATGAAAATTTCATCTTATCCAACCCTAAACCAAACCCCAATTTTAACTTGAACGTAAGTGTGTCCTGAACTCTAACCCTAACCCTAACCCTATGGGCCCATTCAATCTAATGATTCTCATAGACTATAATGGAGAATGGAAAAACATCCAAAATTTTTCCAAATCAAGAGTATACCCTTCAGTGTGATATGAGAATTTCATCTTATCCAACCCTAAACCAAACCCCAATTTTAACTTGAACGTAAGTGTGTCCTGAACTCTAACCCTAACCCTAACCCTATGGGCCCATTCACTCTAATGATTCTCATAGACTATAATGGAGAATGGAAAAACATCCAAAATTTTTCCAAATCAAGAGTATACCCTTCAGTGTGATATGAGAATTTCATCTTATCCAACCCTAAACCAAACCCCAATTTTAACTTGAACGTAAGTGTGTCCTGAACTCTAACCCTAACCCTAACCCTAACCCTATGGGCCCATTCACTCTAATGATTCTCCTAGACTATAATGGAGAATGGAAAAACATCCAAAATTTTTCCAAATCTGGAGTATACCTTTCAATGTGATATCAAAATTTCATCTTATCCAACCCTAAACCAAACCCCAATTTTAACTTGAACGTAGTTGTGTCCTGAACTCTAACCCTAACCCTAACCCTATGGGCCCATTCACTCTAATGATTCTCCTAGACTATAATGGAGAATGGAAAAACATCCAAAATTTTTCCAAATCTGGAGTATACCTTTCAATGTGATATGAAAATTTCATCTTATCCAACCCTAAACCAAACCCCAATTTTAACTTGAACGTAGTTGTGTCCTGAACTCTAACCCTAACCCTAACCCTATGGGCCCATTCACTCTAATGATTCTCATAGACTATAATGGAGAATGGAAAAACATCCAAAATTTTTCCAAATCAAGAGTATACCCTTCAGTGTGATATGAGAATTTCATCTTATCCAACCCTAAACCAAACCCCAATTTTAACTTGAACGTAAGTGTGTCCTGAACTCTAACCCTAACCCTAACCCTAACCCTATGGGCCCATTCACTCTAATGATTCTCATAGACTATAATGGAGAATGGAAAAACATCCAAAATTTTTCCAAATCAAGACTATACCTATTAGTGTGATATGAAAATTTCATCTTATCCAACCCTAAACCAAACCCCAATTTTAACTTGAACGTAAGTGTGTCCTGAACTCTAACCCTAACCCTAACCCTATGGGCCCATTCAATCTAATGATTCTCATAGACTATAATGGAGAATGGAAAAACATCCAAAATTTTTCCAAATCAAGAGTATACCCTTCAGTGTGATATGAGAATTTCATCTTATCCAACCCTAAACCAAACCCCAATTTTAACTTGAACGTAAGTGTGTCCTGAACTCTAACCCTAACCCTAACCCTATGGGCCCATTCACTCTAATGATTCTCATAGACTATAATGGAGAATGGAAAAACATCCAAAATTTTTCCAAATCAAGACTATACCTATTAGTGTGATATGATAATTTCATCTTATCCAACCCTAAACCAAACCCCAGTTTTAACTTGAACGTAAGTGTGTCCTGAACTCTAACCCTAACCCTAACCCTAACCCTATGGGCCCATTCACTCTAATGATTCTCATAGACTAAAATGGAGAATGGAAAAACATCCAAAATTTTTCCAAATCAAGAGTATACCCTTCAGTGTGATATGAGAATTTCATCTTATCCAACCCTAAACCAAACCCCAATTTTAATTTGAACGTAAGTGTGTCCTGAACTCTAACCCTAACCCCAACCCTAACCCTATGGGCCCATTCACTCTAATGATTCTCCTAGACTATAATGGAGAATGGAAAAACATCCAAAATTTTTCCAAATCTGGAGTATACCTTTCAATGTGATATGAAAATTTCATCTTATCCAACCCTAAACCAAACCCCAATTTTAACTTGAACGTAGTTGTGTCCTGAACTCTAACCCTAACCCTAACCCTATGGGCCCATTCACTCTAATGATTCTCATAGACTATAATGGAGAATGGAAAAACATCCAAAATTTTTCCAAATCAAGAGTATACCCTTCAGTGTGATATGAGAATTTCATCTTATCCAACCCTAAACCAAACCCCAATTTTAACTTGAACGTAAGTGTGTCCTGAACTCTAACCCTAACCCTAACCCTAACCCTATGGGCCCATTCACTCTAATGATTCTCATAGACTATAATGGAGAATGGAAAAACATCCAAAATTTTTCCAAATCAAGACTATACCTATTAGTGTGATATGAAAATTTCATCTTATCCAACCCTAAACCAAACCCCAATTTTAACTTGAACGTAAGTGTGTCCTGAACTCTAACCCTAACCCTAACCCTATGGGCCCATTCAATCTAATGATTCTCATAGACTATAATGGAGAATGGAAAAACATCCAAAATTTTTCCAAATCAAGAGTATACCCTTCAGTGTGATATGAGAATTTCATCTTATCCAACCCTAAACCAAACCCCAATTTTAACTTGAACGTAAGTGTGTCCTGAACTCTAACCCTAACCCTAACCCTATGGGCCCATTCACTCTAATGATTCTCATAGACTATAATGGAGAATGGAAAAACATCCAAAATTTTTCCAAATCAAGAGTATACCCTTCAGTGTGATATGAGAATTTCATCTTATCCAACCCTAAACCAAACCCCAATTTTAACTTGAACGTAAGTGTGTCCTGAACTCTAACCCTAACCCTAACCCTAACCCTATGGGCCCATTCACTCTAATGATTCTCCTAGACTATAATGGAGAATGGAAAAACATCCAAAATTTTTCCAAATCTGGAGTATACCTTTCAATGTGATATCAAAATTTCATCTTATCCAACCCTAAACCAAACCCCAATTTTAACTTGAACGTAGTTGTGTCCTGAACTCTAACCCTAACCCTAACCCTATGGGCCCATTCACTCTAATGATTCTCCTAGACTATAATGGAGAATGGAAAAACATCCAAAATTTTTCCAAATCTGGAGTATACCTTTCAATGTGATATGAAAATTTCATCTTATCCAACCCTAAACCAAACCCCAATTTTAACTTGAACGTAGTTGTGTCCTGAACTCTAACCCTAACCCTAACCCTATGGGCCCATTCACTCTAATGATTCTCATAGACTATAATGGAGAATGGAAAAACATCCAAAATTTTTCCAAATCAAGAGTATACCCTTCAGTGTGATATGAGAATTTCATCTTATCCAACCCTAAACCAAACCCCAATTTTAACTTGAACGTAAGTGTGTCCTGAACTCTAACCCTAACCCTAACCCTAACCCTATGGGCCCATTCACTCTAATGATTCTCATAGACTATAATGGAGAATGGAAAAACATCCAAAATTTTTCCAAATCAAGACTATACCTATTAGTGTGATATGAAAATTTCATCTTATCCAACCCTAAACCAAACCCCAATTTTAACTTGAACGTAAGTGTGTCCTGAACTCTAACCCTAACCCTAACCCTATGGGCCCATTCAATCTAATGATTCTCATAGACTATAATGGAGAATGGAAAAACATCCAAAATTTTTCCAAATCAAGAGTATACCCTTCAGTGTGATATGAGAATTTCATCTTATCCAACCCTAAACCAAACCCCAATTTTAACTTGAACGTAAGTGTGTCCTGAACTCTAACCCTAACCCTAACCCTATGGGCCCATTCACTCTAATGATTCTCATAGACTATAATGGAGAATGGAAAAACATCCAAAATTTTTCCAAATCAAGACTATACCTATTAGTGTGATATGATAATTTCATCTTATCCAACCCTAAACCAAACCCCAATTTTAACTTGAACGTAAGTGTGTCCTGAACTCTAACCCTAACCCTAACCCTAACCCTATGGGCCCATTCACTCTAATGATTCTCATAGACTATAATGGAGAATGGAAAAACATCCAAAATTTTTCCAAATCAAGAGTATACTCTTCAGTGTGATATGAGAATTTCATCTTATCCAACCCTAAACCAAACCCCAGTTTTAACTTGAACGTAAGTGTGTCCTGAACTCTAACCCTAACCCTAACCCTAACCCTATGGGCCCATTCACTCTAATGATTCTCATAGACTAAAATGGAGAATGGAAAAACATCCAAAATTTTTCCAAATCAAGAGTATACCCTTCAGTGTGATATGAGAATTTCATCTTATCCAACCCTAAACCAAACCCCAATTTTAATTTGAACGTAAGTGTGTCCTGAACTCTAACCCTAACCCCAACCCTAACCCTATGGGCCAATTCACTCTAATGATTCTCCTAGACTATAATGGAGAATGGAAAAACATCCAAAATTTTTCCAAATCTGGAGTATACCTTTCAATGTGATATGAAAATTTCATCTTATCCAACCCTAAACCAAACCCCAATTTTAACTTGAACGTAGTTGTGTCCTGAACTCTAACCCTAACCCTAACCCTATGGGCCCATTCACTCTAATGATTCTCATAGACTATAATGGAGAATGGAAAAACATCCAAAATTTTTCCAAATCAAGAGTATACCCTTCAGTGTGATATGAGAATTTCATCTTATCCAACCCTAAACCAAACCCCAATTTTAAGTTGAACGTAAGTGTGTCCTGAACTCTAACCCTAACCCTAACCCTAACCCTATGGGCCCATTCACTCTAATGATTCTCATAGACTATAATGGAGAATGGAAAAACATCCTAAATTTTTCCAAATCAAGACTATACCTATTAGTGTGATTTGAAAATTTCATCTTATCCAACCCTAAACCAAACCCCAATTTTAACTTGAACGTAAGTGTGTCCTGAACTCTAACCCTAACCCTAACCCTATGGGCCCATTCAATCTAATGATTCTCATAGACTATAATGGAGAATGGAAAAACATCCAAAATTTTTCCAAATCAAGAGTATACCCTTCAGTGTGATATGAGAATTTCATCTTATCCAACCCTAAACCAAACCCCAATTTTAACTTGAACGTAAGTGTGTCCTGAACTCTAACCCTAACCCTAACCCTAACCCTATGGGCCCATTCACTCTAATGATTCTCATAGACTATAATGGAGAATGGAAAAACATCCAAAATTTTTCCAAATCAAGAGTATACCTTTCAGAGTGAAATGAGAATTTCATCTTATCCAACCCTAAACCAAACCCCAATTTTAACTTGAACGTAAGTGTGTCCTGAACTCTAACCCTAACCCTAACCCTAACCCTATGGGCCCATTCACTCTAATGATTCTCCTAGACTATAATGGAGAATGGAAAAACATCCAAAATTTTTCCAAATCTGGAGTATACCTTTCAATGTGATATGAAAATTTCATCTTATCCAACCCTAAACCAAACCCCAATTTTAACTTGAACGTAGTTGTGTCCTGAACTCTAACCCTAACCCTAACCCTATGGGCCCATTCACTCTAATGATTCTCATAGACTATAATGGAGAATGGAAAAACATCCAAAATTTTTCCAAATCAAGAGTATACCCTTCAGTGTGATATGAGAATTTCATCTTATCCAACCCTAAACCAAACCCCAATTTTAACTTGAACGTAAGTGTGTCCTGAACTCTAACCCTAACCCTAACCCTATGGGCCCATTCACTCTAATGATTCTCATAGACTATAATGGAGAATGGAAAAACATCCAAAATTTTTCCAAATCAAGACTATACCTATTAGTGTGATATGATAATTTCATCTTATCCAACCCTAAACCAAACCCCAATTTTAACTTGAACGTAAGTGTGTCCTGAACTCTAACCCTAACCCTAACCCTAACCCTGTGGGCCCATTCACTGTAATGATTCTCATAGACTATAATGGAGAATGGAAAAACATCCAAAATTTTTCCAAATCAAGAGTATACTCTTCAGTGTGATATGAGAATTTCATCTTATCCAACCCTAAACCAAACCCCAGTTTTAACTTGAACGTAAGTGTGTCCTGAACTCTAACCCTAACCCTAACCCTAACCCTATGGGCCCATTCACTCTAATGATTCTCATAGACTAAAATGGAGAATGGAAAAACATCCAAAATTTTTCCAAATCAAGAGTATACCCTTCAGTGTGATATGAGAATTTCATCTTATCCAACCCTAAACCAAACCCCAATTTTAGTTTGAACGTAAGTGTGTCCTGAACTCTAACCCTAACCCCAACCCTAACCCTATGGGCCCATTCACTCTAATGATTCTCCTAGACTATAATGGAGAATGGAAAAACATCCAAAATTTTTCCAAATCTGGAGTATACCTTTCAATGTGATATGAAAATTTCATCTTATCCAACCCTAAACCAAACCCCAATTTTAACTTGAACGTAGTTGTGTCCTGAACTCTAACCCTAACCCTAATCCTATGGGCCCATACACTCTAATGATTCTCATAGACTATAATGGAGAATGGAAAAACATCCAAAATTTTTCCAAATCAAGAGTATACCCTTCAGTGTGATATGAGAATTTCATCTTATCCAACCCTAAACCAAACCCCAATTTTAATTTGAACGTAAGTGTGTCCTGAACTCTAACCCTAACCCTAACCCTAACCCTATGGGCCCATTCACTCTAATGATTCTCATAGACTATAATGGAGAATGGAAAAACATCCAAAATTTTTCCAAATCAAGACTATACCTATTAGTGTGATATGAAAATTTCATCTTATCCAACCCTAAACCAAACCCCAATTTTAACTTGAACGTAAGTGTGTCCTGAACTCTAACCCTAACCCTAACCCTATGGGCCCATTCAATCTAATGATTCTCATAGACTATAATGGAGAATGGAAAAACATCCAAAATTTTTCCAAATCAAGAGTATACCCTTCAGTGTGATATGAGAATTTCATCTTATCCAACCCTAAACCAAACCCCAATTTTAACTTGAACGTAAGTGTGTCCTGAACTCTAACCCTAACCCTAACCCTAACCCTATGGGCCCATTCACTCTAATGATTCTCATAGAGTATAATGGAGAATGGAAAAACATCCAAAATTTTTCCAAATCAAGAGTATACCTTTCAGAGTGAAATGAGAATTTCATCTTATCCAACCCTAAACCAAACCCCAATTTTAACTTGAACGTAAGTGTGTCCTGAACTCTAACCCTAACCCTAACCCTAACCCTATGGGCCCATTCACTCTAATGATTCTCATAGACTATAATGGAGAATGGAAAAACATCCAAAATTTTTCCAAATCAAGACTATACCTATTTGTGTGATATGAAAATTTCATCTTATCCAACCCTAAACCAAACCCCAATTTTAACTTGAACGTAAGTGTGTCCTGAACTCTAACCCTAACCCTAACCCTAACCCTATGGGCCCATTCACTCTAATGATTCTCATAGACTATAATGGAGAATGGAAAAACATCCAAAATTTTTCCAAATCAAGAGTATACCCTTCAGTGTGATATGAGAATTTCATCTTATCCAACCCTAAACCAAACCCCAGTTTTAACTTGAACGTAAGTGTGTCCTGAACTCTAACCCTAACCCTAACCCTATGGGCCCATTCACTCTAATGATTCTCATAGACTATAATGGAGAATGGAAAAACATCCAAAATTTTTCCAAATCTGGAGTATACCTTTCAATGTGATATGAAAATTTCATCTTATCCAACCCTAAACCAAACCCCAATTTTAACTTGAACGTAGTTGTGTCCTGAACTCTAACCCTAACCCTAACCCTATGGGCCCATTCACTCTAATGATTCTCATAGACTATAATGGAGAATGGAAAAACATCCAAAATTTTTCCAAATCAAGAGTATACCCTTCAGTGTGATATGAGAATTTCATCTTATCCAACCCTAAACCAAACCCCAATTTTAACTTGAACGTAAGTGTGTCCTGAACTCTAACCCTAACCCTAACCCTATGGGCCCATTCACTCTAATGATTCTCATAGACTATAATGGAGAATGGAAAAACATCCAAAATTTTTCCAAATCAAGACTATACCTATTAGTGTGATATGATAATTTCATCTTATCCAACCCTAAACCAAACCCCAATTTTAACTTGAACGTAAGTGTGTCCTGAACTCTAACCCTAACCCTAACCCTAACCCTATGGGCCCATTCACTCTAATGATTCTCATAGACTATAATGGAGAATGGAAAAACATCCAAAATTTTTCCAAATCAAGAGTATACTCTTCAGTGTGATATGAGAATTTCATCTTATCCAACCCTAAACCAAACCCCAGTTTTAACTTGAACGTAAGTGTGTCCTGAACTCTAACCCTAACCCTAACCCTAACCCTATGGGCCCATTCACTCTAATGATTCTCATAGACTAAAATGGAGAATGGAAAAACATCCAAAATTTTTCCAAATCAAGAGTATACCCTTCAGTGTGATATGAGAATTTCATCTTATCCAACCCTAAACCAAACCCCAATTTTAATTTGAACGTAAGTGTGTCCTGAACTCTAACCCTAACCCCAACCCTAACCCTATGGGCCCATTCACTCTAATGATTCTCCTAGACTATAATGGAGAATGGAAAAACATCCAAAATTTTTCCAAATCTGGAGTATACCTTTCAATGTGATATGAAAATTTCATCTTATCCAACCCTAAACCAAACCCCAATTTTAACTTGAACGTAGTTGTGTCCTGAACTCTAACCCTAACCCTAATCCTATGGGCCCATACACTCTAATGATTCTCATAGACTATAATGGAGAATGGAAAAACATCCAAAATTTTTCCAAATCAAGAGTATACCCTTCAGTGTGATATGAGAATTTCATCTTATCCAACCCTAAACCAAACCCCAATTTTAATTTGAACGTAAGTGTGTCCTGAACTCTAACCCTAACCCTAACCCTAACCCTATGGGCCCATTCACTCTAATGATTCTCATAGACTATAATGGAGAATGGAAAAACATCCAAAATTTTTCCAAATCAAGACTATACCTATTAGTGTGATATGAAAATTTCATCTTATCCAACCCTAAACCAAACCCCAATTTTAACTTGAACGTAAGTGTGTCCTGAACTCTAACCCTAACCCTAACCCTATGGGCCCATTCAATCTAATGATTCTCATAGACTATAATGGAGAATGGAAAAACATCCAAAATTTTTCCAAATCAAGAGTATACCCTTCAGTGTGATATGAGAATTTCATCTTATCCAACCCTAAACCAAACCCCAATTTTAACTTGAACGTAAGTGTGTCCTGAACTCTAACCCTAACCCTAACCCTAACCCTATGGGCCCATTCACTCTAATGATTCTCATAGAGTATAATGGAGAATGGAAAAACATCCAAAATTTTTCCAAATCAAGAGTATACCTTTCAGAGTGAAATGAGAATTTCATCTTATCCAACCCTAAACCAAACCCCAATTTTAACTTGAACGTAAGTGTGTCCTGAACTCTAACCCTAACCCTAACCCTAACCCTATGGGCCCATTCACTCTAATGATTCTCATAGACTATAATGGAGAATGGAAAAACATCCAAAATTTTTCCAAATCAAGACTATACCTATTTGTGTGATATGAAAATTTCATCTTATCCAACCCTAAACCAAACCCCAATTTTAACTTGAACGTAAGTGTGTCCTGAACTCTAACCCTAACCCTAACCCTAACCCTATGGGCCCATTCACTCTAATGATTCTCATAGACTATAATGGAGAATGGAAAAACATCCAAAATTTTTCCAAATCAAGAGTATACCCTTCAGTGTGATATGAGAATTTCATCTTATCCAACCCTAAACCAAACCCCAATTTTAATTTGAACGTAAGTGTGTCCTGAACTCTAACCCTAACCCCAACCCTAACCCTATGGGCCCATTCACTCTAATGATTCTCCTAGACTATAATGGAGAATGGAAAAACATCCAAAATTTTTCCAAATCTGGAGTATACCTTTCAATGTGATATGAAAATTTCATCTTATCCAACCCTAAACCAAACCCCAATTTTAACTTGAACGTAGTTGTGTCCTGAACTCTAACCCTAACCCTAATCCTATGGGCCCATACACTCTAATGATTCTCATAGACTATAATGGAGAATGGAAAAACATCCAAAATTTTTCCAAATCAAGAGTATACCCTTCAGTGTGATATGAGAATTTCATCTTATCCAACCCTAAACCAAACCCCAATTTTAATTTGAACGTAAGTGTGTCCTGAACTCTAACCCTAACCCTAACCCTAACCCTATGGGCCCATTCACTCTAATGATTCTCATAGACTATAATGGAGAATGGAAAAACATCCAAAATTTTTCCAAATCAAGACTATACCTATTAGTGTGATATGAAAATTTCATCTTATCCAACCCTAAACCAAACCCCAATTTTAACTTGAACGTAAGTGTGTCCTGAACTCTAACCCTAACCCTAACCCTATGGGCCCATTCAATCTAATGATTCTCATAGACTATAATGGAGAATGGAAAAACATCCAAAATTTTTCCAAATCAAGAGTATACCCTTCAGTGTGATATGAGAATTTCATCTTATCCAACCCTAAACCAAACCCCAATTTTAACTTGAACGTAAGTGTGTCCTGAACTCTAACCCTAACCCTAACCCTAACCCTATGGGCCCATTCACTCTAATGATTCTCATAGAGTATAATGGAGAATGGAAAAACATCCAAAATTTTTCCAAATCAAGAGTATACCTTTCAGAGTGAAATGAGAATTTCATCTTATCCAACCCTAAACCAAACCCCAATTTTAACTTGAACGTAAGTGTGTCCTGAACTCTAACCCTAACCCTAACCCTAACCCTATGGGCCCATTCACTCTAATGATTCTCATAGACTATAATGGAGAATGGAAAAACATCCAAAATTTTTCCAAATCAAGACTATACCTATTTGTGTGATATGAAAATTTCATCTTATCCAACCCTAAACCAAACCCCAATTTTAACTTGAACGTAAGTGTGTCCTGAACTCTAACCCTAACCCTAACCCTAACCCTATGGGCCCATTCACTCTAATGATTCTCATAGACTATAATGGAGAATGGAAAAACATCCAAAATTTTTCCAAATCAAGAGTATACCCTTCAGTGTGATATGAGAATTTCATCTTATCCAACCCTAAACCAAACCCCAGTTTTAACTTGAACGTAAGTGTGTCCTGAACTCTAACCCTAACCCTAACCCTATGGGCCCATTCACTCTAATGATTCTCATAGACTATAATGGAGAATGGAAAAACATCCAAAATTTTTCCAAATCTGGAGTATACCTTTCAATGTGATATGAAAATTTCATCTTATCCAACCCTAAACCAAACCCCAATTTTAACTTGAACGTAGTTGTGTCCTGAACTCTAACCCTAACCCTAACCCTATGGGCCCATTCACTCTAATGATTCTCATAGACTATAATGGAGAATGGAAAAACATCCAAAATTTTTCCAAATCAAGAGTATACCCTTCAGTGTGATATGAGAATTTCATCTTATCCAACCCTAAACCAAACCCCAATTTTAACTTGAACGTAAGTGTGTCCTGAACTCTAACCCTAACCCTAACCCTATGGGCCCATTCACTCTAATGATTCTCATAGACTATAATGGAGAATGGAAAAACATCCAAAATTTTTCCAAATCAAGACTATACCTATTAGTGTGATATGATAATTTCATCTTATCCAACCCTAAACCAAACCCCAATTTTAACTTGAACGTAAGTGTGTCCTGAACTCTAACCCTAACCCTAACCCTAACCCTATGGGCCCATTCACTCTAATGATTCTCATAGACTATAATGGAGAATGGAAAAACATCCAAAATTTTTCCAAATCAAGAGTATACTCTTCAGTGTGATATGAGAATTTCATCTTATCCAACCCTAAACCAAACCCCAGTTTTAACTTGAACGTAAGTGTGTCCTGAACTCTAACCCTAACCCTAACCCTAACCCTATGGGCCCATTCACTCTAATGATTCTCATAGACTAAAATGGAGAATGGAAAAACATCCAAAATTTTTCCAAATCAAGAGTATACCCTTCAGTGTGATATGAGAATTTCATCTTATCCAACCCTAAACCAAACCCCAATTTTAATTTGAACGTAAGTGTGTCCTGAACTCTAACCCTAACCCCAACCCTAACCCTATGGGCCCATTCACTCTAATGATTCTCCTAGACTATAATGGAGAATGGAAAAACATCCAAAATTTTTCCAAATCTGGAGTATACCTTTCAATGTGATATGAAAATTTCATCTTATCCAACCCTAAACCAAACCCCAATTTTAACTTGAACGTAGTTGTGTCCTGAACTCTAACCCTAACCCTAACCCTATGGGCCCATTCACTCTAATGATTCTCATAGACTATAATGGAGAATGGAAAAACATCCAAAATTTTTCCAAATCAAGAGTATACCCTTCAGTGTGATATGAGAATTTCATCTTATCCAACCTAAACCAAACCCCAATTTTAATTTGAACGTAAATGTGTCCTGAACTCTAACCCTAACCCTAACCCTAACCCTATGGGCCCATTCACTCTAATGATTCTCATAGACTATAATGGAGAATGGAAAAACATCCAAAATTTTTCCAAATCAAGACTATACCTATTAGTGTGATATGAAAATTTCATCTTATCCAACCCTAAACCAAACCCCAATTTTAACTTGAACGTAAGTGTGTCCTGAACTCTAACCCTAACCCTAATCCTATGGGCCCATTCACTCTAATGATTCTCATAGACTATAATGGAGAATGGAAAAACATCCAAAATTTTTCCAAATCAAGAGTATACCCTTCAGTGTGATATGAGAATTTCATCTTATCCAACCCTAAACCAAACCCCAATTTTAACTTGAACGTAAGTGTGTCCTGAACTCTAACCCTAACCCTAACCCTAACCCTATGGGCCCATTCACTCTAATGATTCTCATAGACTATAATGGAGAATGGAAAAACATCCAAAATTTTTCCAAATCAAGAGTATACCTTTCAGAGTGAAATGAGAATTTCATCTTATCCAACCCTAAACCAAACCCCAATTTTAACTTGAACGTAAGTGTGTCCTGAACTCTAACCCTAACCCTAACCCTAACCCTATGGGCCCATTCACTCTAATGATTCTCCTAGACTATAATGGAGAATGGAAAAACATCCAAAATTTTTCCAAATCTGGAGTATACCTTTCAATGTGATATCAAAATTTCATCTTATCCAACCCTAAACCAAACCCCAATTTTAACTTGAACGTAGTTGTGTCCTGAACTCTAACCCTAACCCTAACCCTATGGGCCCATTCACTCTAATGATTCTCATAGACTATAATGGAGAATGGAAAAACATCCAAAATTTTTCCAAATCAAGAGTATACCCTTCAGTGTGATATGAGAATTTCATCTTATCCAACCCTAAACCAAACCCCAATTTTAACTTGAACGTAAGTGTGTCCTGAACTCTAACCCTAACCCTAACCCTATGGGCCCATTCACTCTAATGATTCTCATAGACTATAATGGAGAATGGAAAAACATCCAAAATTTTTCCAAGTCAAGACTATACCTATTAGTGTGATATGATAATTTCATCTTATCCAACCCTAAACCAAACCCCAATTTTAACTTGAACGTAAGTGTGTCCTGAACTCTAACCCTAACCCTACCCTAACCCTATGGGCCCATTCACTCTAATGATTCTCATAGACTATAATGGAGAATGGAAAAACATCCAAAATTTTTCCAAATCAAGAGTATACTCTTCAGTGTGATATGAGAATTTCATCTTATCCAACCCTAAACCAAACCCCAGTTTTAACTTGAACGTAAGTGTGTCCTGAACTCTAACCCTAACCCTAACCCTAACCCTATGGGCCCATTCACTCTAATGATTCTCATAGACTAAAATGGAGAATGGAAAAACATCCAAAATTTTTCCAAATCAAGAGTATACCCTTCAGTGTGATATGAGAATTTCATCTTATCCAACCCTAAACCAAACCCCAATTTTAACTTGAACGTAGTTGTGTCCTGAACTCTAACCCTAACCCTAACCCTATGGGCCCATTCACTCTAATGATTCTCATAGACTATAATGGAGAATGGAAAAACATCCAAAATTTTTCCAAATCAAGAGTATACCCTTCAGTGTGATATGAGAATTTCATCTTATCCAACCCTAAACCAAACCCCAATTTTAATTTGAACGTAAGTGTGTCCTGAACTCTAACCCTAACCCTAACCCTAACCCTATGGGCCCATTCACTCTAATGATTCTCATAGACTATAATGGAGAATGGAAAAACATCCAAAATTTTTCCAAATCAAGACTATACCTATTAGTGTGATATGAAAATTTCATCTTATCCAACCCTAAACCAAACCCCAATGTTAACTTGAACGTAAGTGTGTCCTGAACTCTAACCCTAACCCTAATCCTATGGGCCCATTCACTCTAATGATTCTCATAGACTATAATGGAGAATGGAAAAACATCCAAAATTTTTCCAAATCAAGAGTATACCCTTCAGTGTGATATGAGAATTTCATCTTATCCAACCCTAAACCAAACCCCAATTTTAACTTGAACGTAAGTGTGTCCTGAACTCTAACCCTAACCCTAACCCTAACCCTATGGGCCCATTCACTCTAATGATTCTCATAGACTATAATGGAGAATGGAAAAACATCCAAAATTTTTCCAAATCAAGAGTATACCTTTCAGAGTGAAATGAGAATTTCATCTTATCCAACCCTAAACCAAACCCCCAATTTTAACTTGAACGTAAGTGTGTCCTGAACTCTAACCCTAACCCTAACCCTAAGCCTATGGGCCCATTCACTCTAATGATTCTCCTAGACTATAATGGAGAATGGAAAAACATCCAAAATTTTTCCAAATCTGGAAGTATACCTTTCAATGTGATATCAAAATTTCATCTTATCCAACCCTAAACCAAACCCCAATTTTAACTTGAACGTAGTTGTGTCCTGAACTCTAACCCTAACCCTAACCCTATGGGCCCATTCACTCTAATGATTCTCATAGACTATAATGGAGAATGGAAAAACATCCAAAATTTTTCCAAATCAAGAGTATACCCTTCAGTGTGATATGAGAATTTCATCTTATCCAACCCTAAACCAAACCCCAATTTTAACTTGAACGTAAGTGTGTCCTGAACTCTAACCCTAACCCTAACCCTATGGGCCCATTCACTCTAATGATTCTCATAGACTATAATGGAGAATGGAAAAACATCCAAAATTTTTCCAAATCAAGACTATACCTATTAGTGTGATATGATAATTTCATCTTATCCAACCCTAAACCAAACCCCAATTTTAACTTGAACGTAAGTGTGTCCTGAACTCTAACCCTAACCCTAACCCTAACCCTATGGGCCCATTCACTCTAATGATTCTCATAGACTATAATGGAGAATGGAAAAACATCCAAAATTTTTCCAAATCAAGAGTATACTCTTCAGTGTGATATGAGAATTTCATCTTATCCAACCCTAAACCAAACCCCAGTTTTAACTTGAACGTAAGTGTGTCCAGAACTCTAACCCTAACCCTAACCCTAACCCTATGGGCCCATTCACTCTAATGATTCTCATAGACTAAAATGGAGAATGGAAAAACATCCAAAATTTTCCAAATCAAGAGTATACCCTTCAGTGTGATATGAGAATTTCATCTTATCCAACCCTAAACCAAACCCCAATTTTAGTTTGAACGTAAGTGTGTCCTGAACTCTAACCCTAACCCCAACCCTAACCCTATGGGCCCATTCACTCTAATGATTCTCCTAGACTATAATGGAGAATGGAAAAACATCCAAAATTTTTCCAAATCTGGAGTATACCTTTCAATGTGATATGAAAATTTCATCTTATCCAACCCTAAACCAAACCCCAATTTTAACTTGAACGTAGTTGTGTCCTGAACTCTAACCCTAACCCTAACCCTATGGGCCCATTCACTCTAATGATTCTCATAGACTATAATGGAGAATGGAAAAACATCCAAAATTTTTCCAAATCAAGAGTATACCCTTCAGTGTGATATGAGAATTTCATCTTATCCAACCCTAAACCAAACCCCAATTTTAACTTGAACGTAAGTGTGTCCTGAACTCTAACCCTAACCCTAACCCTAACCCTATGGGCCCATTCACTCTCATGATTCTCATAGACTATAATGGAGAATGGAAAAACATCCAAAATTTTTCCAAATCAAGACTATACCTATTAGTGTGATATGAAAATTTCATCTTATCCAACCCTAAACCAAACCCCAATTTTAACTTGAACGTAAGTGTGTCCTGAACTCTAACCCTAACCCTAACCCTATGGGCCCATTCAATCTAATGATTCTCATAGACTATAATGGAGAATGGAAAAACATCCAAAATTTTTCCAAATCAAGAGTATACCCTTCAGTGTGATATGAGAATTTCATCTTATCCAACCCTAAACCAAACCCCAATTTTAACTTGAACGTAAGTGTGTCCTGAACTCTAACCCTAACCCTAACCCTATGGGCCCATTCACTCTAATGATTCTCATAGACTATAATGGAGAATGGAAAAACATCCAAAATTTTCCAAATCAAGACTATACCTATTAGTGTGATATGATAATTTCATCTTATCCAACCCTAAACCAAACCCCAATTTTAACTTGAACGTAAGTGTGTCCTGAACTCTAACCCTAACCCTAACCCTAACCCTATGGGACCATTCACTCTAATGATTCTCATAGACTATAATGAAGAATGGAAAAACATCCAAAATTTTTCCAAATCAAGAGTATACTCTTCAGTGTGATATGAGAATTTCATCTTATCCAACCCTAAACCAAACCCCAGTTTTAACTTGAACGTAAGTGTGTCCTGAACTCTAACCCTAACCCTAACCCTAACCCTATGGGCCCATTCACTCTAATGATTCTCATAGACTAAAATGGAGAATGGAAAAACATCCAAAATTTTTCCAAATCAAGAGTATACCCTTCAGTGTGATATGAGAATTTCATCTTATCCAACCCTAAACCAAACCCCAATTTTAATTTGAACGTAAGTGTGTCCTGAACTCTAACCCTAACCCCAACCCTAACCCTATGGGCCAATTCACTCTAATGATTCTCCTAGACTATAATGGAGAATGGAAAAACATCCAAAATTTTTCCAAATCTGGAGTATACCTTTCAATGTGATATGAAAATTTCATCTTATCCAACCCTAAACCAAACCCCAATTTTAACTTGAACGTAGTTGTGTCCTGAACTCTAACCCTAACCCTAACCCTATGGGCCCATTCACTCTAATGATTCTCATAGACTATAATGGAGAATGGAAAAACATCCAAAATTTTTCCAAATCAAGAGTATACCCTTCAGTGTGATATGAGAATTTCATCTTATCCAACCCTAAACCAAACCCCAATTTTAAGTTGAACGTAAGTGTGTCCTGAACTCTAACCCTAACCCTAACCCTAACCCTATGGGCCCATTCACTCTAATGATTCTCATAGACTATAATGGAGAATGGAAAAACATCCTAAATTTTTCCAAATCAAGACTATACCTATTAGTGTGATTTGAAAATTTCATCTTATCCAACCCTAAACCAAACCCCAATTTTAACTTGAACGTAAGTGTGTCCTGAACTCTAACCCTAACCCTAACCCTATGGGCCCATTCAATCTAATGATTCTCATAGACTATAATGGAGAATGGAAAAACATCCAAAATTTTTCCAAATCAAGAGTATACCCTTCAGTGTGATATGAGAATTTCATCTTATCCAACCCTAAACCAATCCCCAATTTTAACTTGAACGTAAGTGTGTCCTGAACTCTAACCCTAACCCTAACCCTAACCCTATGGGCCCATTCACTCTAATGATTCTCATAGACTATAATGGAGAATGGAAAAACATCCAAAATTTTTCCAAATCAAGAGTATACCTTTCAGAGTGAAATGAGAATTTCATCTTATCCAACCCTAAACCAAACCCCAATTTTAACTTGAACGTAAGTGTGTCCTGAACTCTAACCCTAACCCTAACCCTAACCCTATGGGCCCATTCACTCTAATGATTCTCCTAGACTATAATGGAGAATGGAAAAACATCCAAAATTTTTCCAAATCTGGAGTATACCTTTCAATGTGATATGAAAATTTCATCTTATCCAACCTTAAACCAAACCCCAATTTTAACTTGAACGTAGTTGTGTCCTGAACTCTAACCCTAACCCTAACCCTATGGGCCCATTCACTCTAATGATTCTCATAGACTATAATGGAGAATGGAAAAACATCCAAAATTTTTCCAAATCAAGAGTATACCCTTCAGTGTGATATGAGAATTTCATCTTATCCAACCCTAAACCAAACCCCAATTTTAACTTGAACGTAAGTGTGTCCTGAACTCTAACCCTAACCCTAACCCTATGGGCCCATTCACTCTAATGATTCTCATAGACTATAATGGAGAATGGAAAAACATCCAAAATTTTTCCAAATCAAGACTATACCTATTAGTGTGATATGATAATTTCATCTTATCCAACCCTAAACCAAACCCCAATTTTAACTTGAACGTAAGTGTGTCCTGAACTCTAACCCTAACCCTAACCCTAACCCTGTGGGCCCATTCACTCTAATGATTCTCATAGACTATAATGGAGAATGGAAAAACATCCAAAATTTTTCCAAATCAAGAGTATACTCTTCAGTTCTTCAGTGTGATATGAGAATTTCATCTTATCCAACCCTAAACCAAACCCCAGTTTTAACTTGAACGTAAGTGTGTCCTGAACTCTAACCCTAACCCTAACCCTAACCCTATGGGCCCATTCACTCTAATGATTCTCATAGACTAAAATGGAGAATGGAAAAACATCCAAAATTTTTCCAAATCAAGAGTATACCCTTCAGTGTGATATGAGAATTTCATCTTATCCAACCCTAAACCAAACCCCAATTTTAATTTGAACGTAAGTGTGTCCTGAACTCTAACCCTAACCCCAACCCTAACCCTATGGGCCCATTCACTCTAATGATTCTCCTAGACTATAATGGAGAATGGAAAAACATCCAAAATTTTTCCAAATCTGGAGTATACCTTTCAATGTGATATGAAAATTTCATCTTATCCAACCCTAAACCAAACCCCAATTTTAACTTGAACGTAGTTGTGTCCTGAACTCTAACCCTAACCCTAACCCTATGGGCCCATTCACTCTAATGATTCTCATAGACTATAATGGAGAATGGAAAAAACATCCAAAATTTTTCCAAATCAAGAGTATACCCTTCAGTGTGATATGAGAATTTCATCTTATCCAACCCTAAACCAAACCCCAATTTTAATTTGAACGTAAGTGTGTCCTGAACTCTAACCCTAACCCTAACCCTAACCCTATGGGCCCATTCACTCTAATGATTCTCATAGACTATAATGGAGAATGGAAAAACATCCAAAATTTTTCCAAATCAAGACTATACCTATTAGTGTGATATGAAAATTTCATCTTATCCAACCCTAAACCAAACCCCAATTTTAACTTGAACGTAAGTGTGTCCTGAACTCTAACCCTAACCCTAATCCTATGGGCCCATTCACTCTAATGATTCTCATAGACTATAATGGAGAATGGAAAAACATCCAAAATTTTTCCAAATCAAGAGTATACCCTTCAGTGTGATATGAGAATTTCATCTTATCCAACCCTAAACCAAACCCCAATTTTAATTTGAACGTAAGTGTGTCCTGAACTCTAACCCTAACCCTAACCCTAACCCTATGGGCCCATTCACTCTAATGATTCTCATAGACTATAATGGAGAATGGAAAAACATCCAAAATTTTTCCAAATCAAGACTATACCTATTAGTGTGATATGAAAATTTCATCTTATCCAACCCTAAACCAAACCCCAATTTTAACTTGAACGTAAGTGTGTCCTGAACTCTAACCCTAACCCTAACCCTATGGGCCCATTCAATCTAATGATTCTCATAGACTATAATGGAGAATGGAAAAACATCCAAAATTTTTCCAAATCAAGACTATACCTATTAGTGTGATATGAAAATTTCATCTTATCCAACCCTAAACCAAACCCCAATTTTAACTTGAACGTAAGTGTGTCCTGAACTCTAACCCTAACCCTAACCCTATGGGCCCATTCACTCTAATGATTCTCATAGACTATAATGGAGAATGGAAAAACATCCAAAATTTTTCCAAATCAAGACTATACCTATTAGTGTGATATGATAATTTCATCTTATCCAACCCTAAACCAAACCCCAATTTTAACTTGAACGTAAGTGTGTCCTGAACTCTAACCCTAACCCTAACCCTAACCCTATGGGCCCATTCACTCTAATGATTCTCATAGACTATAATGGAGAATGGAAAAACATCCAAAATTTTTCCAAATCAAGAGTATACTCTTCAGTGTGATATGAGAATTTCATCTTATCCAACCCTAAACCAAACCCCAGTTTTAACTTGAACGTAAGTGTGTCCTGAACTCTAACCCTAACCCTAACCCTAACCCTATGGGCCCATTCACTCTAATGATTCTCATAGACTAAAATGGAGAATGGAAAAACATCCAAAATTTTTCCAAATCAAGAGTATACCCTTCAGTGTGATATGAGAATTTCATCTTATCCAACCCTAAACCAAACCCCAATTTTAATTTGAACGTAAGTGTGTCCTGAACTCTAACCCTAACCCCAACCCTAACCCTATGGGCCCATTCACTCTAATGATTCTCCTAGACTATAATGGAGAATGGAAAAACATCCAAAATTTTTCCAAATCTGGAGTATACCTTTCAATGTGATATGAAAATTTCATCTTATCCAACCCTAAACCAAACCCCAATTTTAACTTGAACGTAGTTGTGTCCTGAACTCTAACCCTAACCCTAACCCTATGGGCCCATTCACTCTAATGATTCTCATAGACTATAATGGAGAATGGAAAAACATCCAAAATTTTTCCAAATCAAGAGTATACCCTTCAGTGTGATATGAGAATTTCATCTTATCCAACCCTAAACCAAACCCCAATTTTAATTTGAACGTAAGTGTGTCCTGAACTCTAACCCTAACCCTAACCCTAACCCTATGGGCCCATTCACTCTAATGATTCTCATAGACTATAATGGAGAATGGAAAAACATCCAAAATTTTTCCAAATCAAGACTATACCTATTAGTGTGATATGAAAATTTCATCTTATCCAACCCTAAACCAAACCCCAATTTTAACTTGAACGTAAGTGTGTCCTGAACTCTAACCCTAACCCTAATCCTATGGGCCCATTCACTCTAATGATTCTCATAGACTATAATGGAGAATGGAAAAACATCCAAAATTTTTCCAAATCAAGAGTATACCCTTCAGTGTGATATGAGAATTTCATCTTATCCAACCCTAAACCAAACCCCAATTTTAATTTGAACGTAAGTGTGTCCTGAACTCTAACCCTAACCCTAACCCTAACCCTATGGGCCCATTCACTCTAATGATTCTCATAGACTATAATGGAGAATGGAAAAACATCCAAAATTTTTCCAAATCAAGACTATACCTATTAGTGTGATATGAAAATTTCATCTTATCCAACCCTAAACCAAACCCCAATTTTAACTTGAACGTAAGTGTGTCCTGAACTCTAAACCTAACCCTAACCCTATGGGCCCATTCAATCTAATGATTCTCATAGACTATAATGGAGAATGGAAAAACATCCAAAATTTTTCCAAATCAAGAGTATACCCTTCAGTGTGATATGAGAATTTCATCTTATCCAACCCTAAACCAAACCCCAATTTTAATTTGAACGTAAGTGTGTCCTGAACTCTAACCCTAACCCTAACCCTAACCCTATGGGCCCATTCACTCTAATGATTCTCATAGACTATAATGGAGAATGGAAAAACATCCAAAATTTTTCCAAATCAAGACTATACCTATTAGTGTGATATGAAAATTTCATCTTATCCAACCCTAAACCAAACCCCAATTTTAACTTGAACGTAAGTGTGTCCTGAACTCTAACCCTAACCCTAATCCTATGGGCCCATTCACTCTAATGATTCTCATAGACTATAATGGAGAATGGAAAAACATCCAAAATTTTTCCAAATCAAGAGTATACCCTTCAGTGTGATATGAGAATTTCATCTTATCCAACCCTAAACCAAACCCCAATTTTAATTTGAACGTAAGTGTGTCCTGAACTCTAACCCTAACCCTAACCCTAACCCTATGGGCCCATTCACTCTAATGATTCTCATAGACTATAATGGAGAATGGAAAAACATCCAAAATTTTTCCAAATCAAGACTATACCTATTAGTGTGATATGAAAATTTCATCTTATCCAACCCTAAACCAAACCCCAATTTTAACTTGAACGTAAGTGTGTCCTGAACTCTAACCCTAACCCTAACCCTATGGGCCCATTCAATCTAATGATTCTCATAGACTATAATGGAGAATGGAAAAACATCCAAAATTTTTCCAAATCAAGACTATACCTATTAGTGTGATATGAAAATTTCATCTTATCCAACCCTAAACCAAACCCCAATTTTAACTTGAACGTAAGTGTGTCCTGAACTCTAACCCTAACCCTAACCCTATGGGCCCATTCACTCTAATGATTCTCATAGACTATAATGGAGAATGGAAAAACATCCAAAATTTTTCCAAATCAAGACTATACCTATTAGTGTGATATGATAATTTCATCTTATCCAACCCTAAACCAAACCCCAATTTTAACTTGAACGTAAGTGTGTCCTGAACTCTAACCCTAACCCTAACCCTAACCCTATGGGCCCATTCACTCTAATGATTCTCATAGACTATAATGGAGAATGGAAAAACATCCAAAATTTTTCCAAATCAAGAGTATACTCTTCAGTGTGATATGAGAATTTCATCTTATCCAACCCTAAACCAAACCCCAGTTTTAACTTGAACGTAAGTGTGTCCTGAACTCTAACCCTAACCCTAACCCTAACCCTATGGGCCCATTCACTCTAATGATTCTCATAGACTAAAATGGAGAATGGAAAAACATCCAAAATTTTTCCAAATCAAGAGTATACCCTTCAGTGTGATATGAGAATTTCATCTTATCCAACCCTAAACCAAACCCCAATTTTAATTTGAACGTAAGTGTGTCCTGAACTCTAACCCTAACCCCAACCCTAACCCTATGGGCCCATTCACTCTAATGATTCTCCTAGACTATAATGGAGAATGGAAAAACATCCAAAATTTTTCCAAATCTGGAGTATACCTTTCAATGTGATATGAAAATTTCATCTTATCCAACCCTAAACCAAACCCCAATTTTAACTTGAACGTAGTTGTGTCCTGAACTCTAACCCTAACCCTAACCCTATGGGCCCATTCACTCTAATGATTCTCATAGACTATAATGGAGAATGGAAAAACATCCAAAATTTTTCCAAATCAAGAGTATACCCTTCAGTGTGATATGAGAATTTCATCTTATCCAACCCTAAACCAAACCCCAATTTTAATTTGAACGTAAGTGTGTCCTGAACTCTAACCCTAACCCTAACCCTAACCCTATGGGCCCATTCACTCTAATGATTCTCATAGACTATAATGGAGAATGGAAAAACATCCAAAATTTTTCCAAATCAAGACTATACCTATTAGTGTGATATGAAAATTTCATCTTATCCAACCCTAAACCAAACCCCAATTTTAACTTGAACGTAAGTGTGTCCTGAACTCTAACCCTAACCCTAATCCTATGGGCCCATTCACTCTAATGATTCTCATAGACTATAATGGAGAATGGAAAAACATCCAAAATTTTTCCAAATCAAGAGTATACCCTTCAGTGTGATATGAGAATTTCATCTTATCCAACCCTAAACCAAACCCCAATTTTAATTTGAACGTAAGTGTGTCCTGAACTCTAACCCTAACCCTAACCCTAACCCTATGGGCCCATTCACTCTAATGATTCTCATAGACTATAATGGAGAATGGAAAAACATCCAAAATTTTTCCAAATCAAGACTATACCTATTAGTGTGATATGAAAATTTCATCTTATCCAACCCTAAACCAAACCCCAATTTTAACTTGAACGTAAGTGTGTCCTGAACTCTAAACCTAACCCTAACCCTATGGGCCCATTCAATCTAATGATTCTCATAGACTATAATGGAGAATGGAAAAACATCCAAAATTTTTCCAAATCAAGAGTATACCCTTCAGTGTGATATGAGAATTTCATCTTATCCAACCCTAAACCAAACCCCAATTTTAATTTGAACGTAAGTGTGTCCTGAACTCTAACCCTAACCCTAACCCTAACCCTATGGGCCCATTCACTCTAATGATTCTCATAGACTATAATGGAGAATGGAAAAACATCCAAAATTTTTCCAAATCAAGACTATACCTATTAGTGTGATATGAAAATTTCATCTTATCCAACCCTAAACCAAACCCCAATTTTAACTTGAACGTAAGTGTGTCCTGAACTCTAACCCTAACCCTAATCCTATGGGCCCATTCACTCTAATGATTCTCATAGACTATAATGGAGAATGGAAAAACATCCAAAATTTTTCCAAATCAAGAGTATACCCTTCAGTGTGATATGAGAATTTCATCTTATCCAACCCTAAACCAAACCCCAATTTTAATTTGAACGTAAGTGTGTCCTGAACTCTAACCCTAACCCTAACCCTAACCCTATGGGCCCATTCACTCTAATGATTCTCATAGACTATAATGGAGAATGGAAAAACATCCAAAATTTTTCCAAATCAAGACTATACCTATTAGTGTGATATGAAAATTTCATCTTATCCAACCCTAAACCAAACCCCAATTTTAACTTGAACGTAAGTGTGTCCTGAACTCTAACCCTAACCCTAACCCTATGGGCCCATTCAATCTAATGATTCTCATAGACTATAATGGAGAATGGAAAAACATCCAAAATTTTTCCAAATCAAGACTATACCTATTAGTGTGATATGAAAATTTCATCTTATCCAACCCTAAACCAAACCCCAATTTTAACTTGAACGTAAGTGTGTCCTGAACTCTAACCCTAACCCTAACCCTATGGGCCCATTCACTCTAATGATTCTCATAGACTATAATGGAGAATGGAAAAACATCCAAAATTTTTCCAAATCAAGACTATACCTATTAGTGTGATATGATAATTTCATCTTATCCAACCCTAAACCAAACCCCAATTTTAACTTGAACGTAAGTGTGTCCTGAACTCTAACCCTAACCCTAACCCTAACCCTATGGGCCCATTCACTCTAATGATTCTCATAGACTATAATGGAGAATGGAAAAACATCCAAAATTTTTCCAAATCAAGAGTATACTCTTCAGTGTGATATGAGAATTTCATCTTATCCAACCCTAAACCAAACCCCAGTTTTAACTTGAACGTAAGTGTGTCCTGAACTCTAACCCTAACCCTAACCCTAACCCTATGGGCCCATTCACTCTAATGATTCTCATAGACTAAAATGGAGAATGGAAAAACATCCAAAATTTTTCCAAATCAAGAGTATACCCTTCAGTGTGATATGAGAATTTCATCTTATCCAACCCTAAACCAAACCCCAATTTTAATTTGAACGTAAGTGTGTCCTGAACTCTAACCCTAACCCCAACCCTAACCCTATGGGCCCATTCACTCTAATGATTCTCCTAGACTATAATGGAGAATGGAAAAACATCCAAAATTTTTCCAAATCTGGAGTATACCTTTCAATGTGATATGAAAATTTCATCTTATCCAACCCTAAACCAAACCCCAATTTTAACTTGAACGTAGTTGTGTCCTGAACTCTAACCCTAACCCTAACCCTATGGGCCCATTCACTCTAATGATTCTCATAGACTATAATGGAGAATGGAAAAACATCCAAAATTTTTCCAAATCAAGAGTATACCCTTCAGTGTGATATGAGAATTTCATCTTATCCAACCCTAAACCAAACCCCAATTTTAATTTGAACGTAAGTGTGTCCTGAACTCTAACCCTAACCCTAACCCTAACCCTATGGGCCCATTCACTCTAATGATTCTCATAGACTATAATGGAGAATGGAAAAACATCCAAAATTTTTCCAAATCAAGACTATACCTATTAGTGTGATATGAAAATTTCATCTTATCCAACCCTAAACCAAACCCCAATTTTAACTTGAACGTAAGTGTGTCCTGAACTCTAACCCTAACCCTAATCCTATGGGCCCATTCACTCTAATGATTCTCATAGACTATAATGGAGAATGGAAAAACATCCAAAATTTTTCCAAATCAAGAGTATACCCTTCAGTGTGATATGAGAATTTCATCTTATCCAACCCTAAACCAAACCCCAATTTTAATTTGAACGTAAGTGTGTCCTGAACTCTAACCCTAACCCTAACCCTAACCCTATGGGCCCATTCACTCTAATGATTCTCATAGACTATAATGGAGAATGGAAAAACATCCAAAATTTTTCCAAATCAAGACTATACCTATTAGTGTGATATGAAAATTTCATCTTATCCAACCCTAAACCAAACCCCAATTTTAACTTGAACGTAAGTGTGTCCTGAACTCTAAACCTAACCCTAACCCTATGGGCCCATTCAATCTAATGATTCTCATAGACTATAATGGAGAATGGAAAAACATCCAAAATTTTTCCAAATCAAGAGTATACCCTTCAGTGTGATATGAGAATTTCATCTTATCCAACCCTAAACCAAACCCCAATTTTAACTTGAACGTAAGTGTGTCCTGAACTCTAACCCTAACCCTAACCCTAACCCTATGGGCCCATTCACTCTAATGATTCTCATAGACTATAATGGAGAATGGAAAAACATCCAAAATTTTTCCAAATCAAGAGTATACCTTTCAGAGTGAAATGAGAATTTCATCTTATCCAACCCTAAACCAAACCCCAATTTTAACTTGAACGTAAGTGTGTCCTGAACTCTAACCCTAACCCTAACCCTAACCCTATGGGCCCATTCACTCTAATGATTCTCATAGACTATAATGGAGAATGGAAAAACATCCAAAATTTTTCCAAATCAAGACTATACCTATTTGTGTGATATGAAAATTTCATCTTATCCAACCCTAAACCAAACCCCAATTTTAACTTGAACGTAAGTGTGTCCTGAACTCTAACCCTAACCCTAACCCTAACCCTATGGGCCCATTCACTCTAATGATTCTCATAGACTATAATGGAGAATGGAAAAACATCCAAAATTTTTCCAAATCAAGAGTATACCCTTCAGTGTGATATGAGAATTTCATCTTATCCAACCCTAAACCAAACCCCAGTTTTAACTTGAACGTAAGTGTGTCCTGAACTCTAACCCTAACCCTAACCCTAACCCTATGGGCCCATTCACTCTAATGATTCTCATAGACTATAATGGAGAATGGAAAAACATCCAAAATTTTTCCAAATCTGGAGTATACCTTTCAATGTGATATGAAAATTTCATCTTATCCAACCCTAAACCAAACCCCAATTTTAACTTGAACGTAGTTGTGTCCTGAACTCTAACCCTAACCCTAACCCTATGGGCCCATTCACTCTAATGATTCTCATAGACTATAATGGAGAATGGAAAAACATCCAAAATTTTTCCAAATCAAGAGTATACCCTTCAGTGTGATATGAGAATTTCATCTTATCCAACCCTAAACCAAACCCCAATTTTAACTTGAACGTAAGTGTGTCCTGAACTCTAACCCTAACCCTAACCCTATGGGCCCATTCACTCTAATGATTCTCATAGACTATAATGGAGAATGGAAAAACATCCAAAATTTTTCCAAATCAAGACTATACCTATTAGTGTGATATGAGAATTTCATCTTATCCAACCCTAAACCAAACCCCAATTTTAACTTGAACGTAAGTGTGTCCTGAACTCTAACCCTAACCCTAACCCTAACCCTATGGGCCCATTCACTCTAATGATTCTCATAGACTATAATGGAGAATGGAAAAACATCCAAAATTTTTCCAAATCAAGAGTATACCTTTCAGAGTGAAATGAGAATTTCATCTTATCCAACCCTAAACCAAACCCCAGTTTTAACTTGAACGTAAGTGTGTCCTGAACTCTAACCCTAACCCTAACCCTAACCCTATGGGCCCATTCACTCTAATGATTCTCATAGACTAAAATGGAGAATGGAAAAACATCCAAAATTTTTCCAAATCAAGAGTATACCCTTCAGTGTGATATGAGAATTTCATCTTATCCAACCCTAAACCAAACCCCAATTTTAATTTGAACGTAAGTGTGTCCTGAACTCTAACCCTAACCCCAACCCTAACCCTATGGGCCCATTCACTCTAATGATTCTCCTAGACTATAATGGAGAATGGAAAAACATCCAAAATTTTTCCAAATCTGGAGTATACCTTTCAATGTGAGATGAAAATTTCATCTTATCCAACCCTAAACCAAACCCCAATTTTAACTTGAACGTAGTTGTGTCCTGAACTCTAACCCTAACCCTAACCCTATGGGCCCATTCACTCTAATGATTCTCATAGACTATAATGGAGAATGGAAAAACATCCAAAAATTTTCCAAATCAAGAGTATACCCTTCAGTGTGATATGAGAATTTCATCTTATCCAACCCTAAACCAAACCCCAATTTTAATTTGAACGTAAGTGTGTCCTGAACTCTAACCCTAACCCTAACCCTAACCCTATGGGCCCATTCACTCTAATGATTCTCATAGACTATAATGGAGAATGGAAAAACATCCAAAATTTTTCCAAATCAAGACTATACCTATTAGTGTGATATGAAAATTTCATCTTATCCAACCCTAAACCAAACCCCAATTTTAACTTGAACGTAAGTGTGTCCTGAACTCTAACCCTAACCCTAATCCTATGGGCCCATTCACTCTAATGATTCTCATAGACTATAATGGAGAATGGAAAAACATCCAAAATTTTTCCAAATCAAGAGTATACCCTTCAGTGTGATATGAGAATTTCATCTTATCCAACCCTAAACCAAACCCCAATTTTAATTTGAACGTAAGTGTGTCCTGAACTCTAACCCTAACCCTAACCCTAACCCTATGGGCCCATTCACTCTAATGATTCTCATAGACTATAATGGAGAATGGAAAAACATCCAAAATTTTTCCAAATCAAGACTATACCTATTAGTGTGATATGAAAATTTCATCTTATCCAACCTAAACCAAACCCCAATTTTAACTTGAACGTAAGTGTGTCCTGAACTCTAACCCTAACCCTAACCCTATGGGCCCATTCAATCTAATGATTCTCATAGACTATAATGGAGAATGGAAAAACATCCAAAATTTTTCCAAATCAAGACTATACCTATTAGTGTGATATGAAAATTTCATCTTATCCAACCCTAAACCAAACCCCAATTTTAAATTGAACGTAAGTGTGTCCTGAACTCTAACCCTAACCCTAACCCTATGGGCCCATTCACTCTAATGATTCTCATAGACTATAATGGAGAATGGAAAAACATCCAAAATTTTTCCAAATCAAGACTATACCTATTAGTGTGATATGATAATTTCATCTTATCCAACCCTAAACCAAACCCCAATTTTAACTTGAACGTAAGTGTGTCCTGAACTCTAACCCTAACCCTAACCCTAACCCTATGGGCCCATTCACTCTAATGATTCTCATAGACTATAATGGAGAATGGAAAAACATCCAAAATTTTTCCAAATCAAGAGTATACTCTTCAGTGTGATATGAGAATTTCATCTTATCCAACCCTAAACCAAACCCCAGTTTTAACTTGAACGTAAGTGTGTCCTGAACTCTAACCCTAACCCTAACCCTAACCCTATGGGCCCATTCACTCTAATGATTCTCATAGACTAAAATGGAGAATGGAAAAACATCCAAAATTTTTCCAAATCAAGAGTATACCCTTCAGTGTGATATGAGAATTTCATCTTATCCAACCCTAAACCAAACCCCAATTTTAATTTGAACGTAAGTGTGTCCTGAACTCTAACCCTAACCCCAACCCTAACCCTATGGGCCCATTCACTCTAATGATTCTCCTAGACTATAATGGAGAATGGAAAAACATCCAAAATTTTTCCAAATCTGGAGTATACCTTTCAATGTGATATGAAAATTTCATCTTATCCAACCCTAAACCAAACCCCCAATTTTAACTTGAACGTAGTTGTGTCCTGAACTCTAACCCTAACCCTAACCCTATGGGCCCATTCACTCTAATGATTCTCATAGACTATAATGGAGAATGGAAAAACATCCAAAATTTTTCCAAATCAAGAGTATACCCTTCAGTGTGATATGAGAATTTCATCTTATCCAACCCTAAACCAAACCCCAATTTTAATTTGAACGTAAGTGTGTCCTGAACTCTAACCCTAACCCTAACCCTAACCCTATGGGCCCATTCACTCTAATGATTCTCATAGACTATAATGGAGAATGGAAAAACATCCAAAATTTTTCCAAATCAAGACTATACCTATTAGTGTGATATGAAAATTTCATCTTATCCAACCCTAAACCAAACCCCAATTTTAACTTGAACGTAAGTGTGTCCTGAACTCTAACCCTAACCCTAATCCTATGGGCCCATTCACTCTAATGATTCTCATAGACTATAATGGAGAATGGAAAAACATCCAAAATTTTTCCAAATCAAGAGTATACCCTTCAGTGTGATATGAGAATTTCATCTTATCCAACCCTAAACCAAACCCCAATTTTAATTTGAACGTAAGTGTGTCCTGAACTCTAACCCTAACCCTAACCCTAACCCTATGGGCCCATTCACTCTAATGATTCTCATAGACTATAATGGAGAATGGAAAAACATCCAAATTTTTCCAAATCAAGACTATACCTATTAGTGTGATATGAAAATTTCATCTTATCCAACCCTAAACCAAACCCCAATTTTAACTTGAACGTAAGTGTGTCCTGAACTCTAAACCTAACCCTAACCCTATGGGCCCATTCAATCTAATGATTCTCATAGACTATAATGGAGAATGGAAAAACATCCAAAATTTTTCCAAATCAAGAGTATACCCTTCAGTGTGATATGAGAATTTCATCTTATCCAACCCTAAACCAAACCCCAATTTTAACTTGAACGTAAGTGTGTCCTGAACTCTAACCCTAACCCTAACCCTAACCCTATGGGCCCATTCACTCTAATGATTCTCATAGACTATAATGGAGAATGGAAAAACATCCAAAATTTTTCCAAATCAAGAGTATACCTTTCAGAGTGAAATGAGAATTTCATCTTATCCAACCCTAAACCAAACCCCAATTTTAACTTGAACGTAAGTGTGTCCTGAACTCTAACCCTAACCCTAACCCTAACCCTATGGGCCCATTCACTCTAATGATTCTCATAGACTATAATGGAGAATGGAAAAACATCCAAAATTTTTCCAAATCAAGACTATACCTATTTGTGTGATATGAAAATTTCATCTTATCCAACCCTAAACCAAACCCCAATTTTAACTTGAACGTAAGTGTGTCCTGAACTCTAACCCTAACCCTAACCCTAACCCTATGGGCCCATTCACTCTAATGATTCTCATAGACTATAATGGAGAATGGAAAAACATCCAAAATTTTTCCAAATCAAGAGTATACCCTTCAGTGTGATATGAGAATTTCATCTTATCCAACCCTAAACCAAACCCCAGTTTTAACTTGAACGTAGTGTGTCCTGAACTCTAACCCTAACCCTAACCCTAACCCTATGGGCCCATTCACTCTAATGATTCTCATAGACTATAATGGAGAATGGAAAAACATCCAAAATTTTTCCAAATCTGGAGTATACCTTTCAATGTGATATGAAAATTTCATCTTATCCAACCCTAAACCAAACCCCAATTTTAACTTGAACGTAGTTGTGTCCTGAACTCTAACCCTAACCCTAACCCTATGGGCCCATTCACTCTAATGATTCTCATAGACTATAATGGAGAATGGAAAAACATCCAAAATTTTTCCAAATCAAGAGTATACCCTTCAGTGTGATATGAGAATTTCATCTTATCCAACCCTAAACCAAACCCCAATTTTAACTTGAACGTAAGTGTGTCCTGAACTCTAACCCTAACCCTAACCCTATGGGCCCATTCACTCTAATGATTCTCATAGACTATAATGGAGAATGGAAAAACATCCAAAATTTTTCCAAATCAAGACTATACCTATTAGTGTGATATGATAATTTCATCTTATCCAACCCTAAACCAAACCCCAATTTTAACTTGAACGTAAGTGTGTCCTGAACTCTAACCCTAACCCTAACCCTAACCCTATGGGCCCATTCACTCTAATGATTCTCATAGACTATAATGGAGAATGGAAAAACATCCAAAATTTTTCCAAATCAAGAGTATACTCTTCAGTGTGATATGAGAATTTCATCTTATCCAACCCTAAACCAAACCCCAGTTTTAACTTGAACGTAAGTGTGTCCTGAACTCTAACCCTAACCCTAACCCTAACCCTATGGGCCCATTCACTCTAATGATTCTCATAGACTAAAATGGAGAATGGAAAAACATCCAAAATTTTCCAAATCAAGAGTATACCCTTCAGTGTGATATGAGAATTTCATCTTATCCAACCCTAAACCAAACACCAATTTTAATTTGAACGTAAGTGTGTCCTGAACTCTAACCCTAACCCCAACCCTAACCCTATGGGCCCATTCACTCTAATGATTCTCCTAGACTATAATGGAGAATGGAAAAACATCCAAAATTTTTCCAAATCTGGAGTATACCTTTCAATGTGATATGAAAATTTCATCTTATCCAACCCTAAACCAAACCCCAATTTTAACTTGAACGTAGTTGTGTCCTGAACTCTAACCCTAACCCTAACCCTATGGGCCCATTCACTCTAATGATTCTCATAGACTATAATGGAGAATGGAAAAACATCCAAAATTTTTCCAAATCAAGAGTATACCCTTCAGTGTGATATGAGAATTTCATCTTATCCAACCCTAAACCAAACCCCAATTTTAATTTGAACGTAAGTGTGTCCTGAACTCTAACCCTAACCCTAACCCTATGGGCCCATTCACTCTAATGATTCTCATAGACTATAATGGAGAATGGAAAAACATCCAAAATTTTTCCAAATCAAGACTATACCTATTAGTGTGATATGAAAATTTCATCTTATCCAACCCTAAACCAAACCCCAATTTTAACTTGAACGTAAGTGTGTCCTGAACTCTAACCCTAACCCTAATCCTATGGGCCCATTCAATCTAATGATTCTCATAGACTATAATGGAGAATGGAAAAACATCCAAAATTTTTCCAAATCAAGACTATACCTATTAGTGTGATATGAAAATTTCATCTTATCCAACCCTAAACCAAACCCCAATTTTAACTTGAACGTAAGTGTGTCCTGAACTCTAACCCTAACCCTAACCCTATGGGCCCATTCAATCTAATGATTCTCATAGACTATAATGGAGAATGGAAAAACATCCAAAATTTTTCCAAATCAAGAGTATACCCTTCAGTGTGATATGAGAATTTCATCTTATCCAACCCTAAACCAAACCCCAATTTTAACTTGAACGTAAGTGTGTCCTGAACTCTAACCCTAACCCTAACCCTAACCCTAACCCTATGGGCCCATTCACTCTAATGATTCTCATAGACTATAATGGAGAATGGAAAAACATCCAAAATTTTTCCAAATCAAGAGTATACCCTTCAGTGTGATATGAGAATTTCATCTTATCCAACCCTAAACCAAACCCCAGTTTTAACTTGAACGTAAGTGTGTCCTGAACTCTAACCCTAACCCTAACCCTAACCCTATGGGCCCATTCACTCTAATGATTCTCATAGACTATAATGGAGAATGGAAAAACATCCAAAATTTTTCCAAATCTGGAGTATACCTTTCAATGTGATATGAAAATTTCATCTTATCCAACCCTAAACCAAACCCCAATTTTAACTTGAACGTAGTTGTGTCCTGAACTCTAACCCTAACCCTAACCCTATGGGCCCATTCACTCTAATGATTCTCATAGACTATAATGGAGAATGGAAAAACATCCAAAATTTTTCCAAATCAAGAGTATACCCTTCAGTGTGATATGAGAATTTCATCTTATCCAACCCTAAACCAAACCCCAATTTTAACTTGAACGTAAGTGTGTCCTGAACTCTAACCCTAACCCTAACCCTATGGGCCCATTCACTCTAATGATTCTCATAGACTAAAATGGAGAATGGAAAAACATCCAAAATTTTTCCAAATCAAGAGTATACCCTTCAGTGTGATATGAGAATTTCATCTTATCCAACCCTAAACCAAACCCCAATTTTAATTTGAACGTAAGTGTGTCCTGAACTCTAACCCTAACCCCAACCCTAACCCTATGGGCCCATTCACTCTAATGATTCTCCTAGACTATAATGGAGAATGGAAAAACATCCAAAATTTTTCCAAATCTGGAGTATACCTTTCAATGTGATATGAAAATTTCATCTTATCCAACCCTAAACCAAACCCCAATTTTAACTTGAACGTAGTTGTGTCCTGAACTCTAACCCTAACCCTAACCCTATGGGCCCATTCACTCTAATGATTCTCATAGACTATAATGGAGAATGGAAAAACATCCAAAATTTTTCCAAATCAAGAGTATACCCTTCAGTGTGATATGAGAATTTCATCTTATCCAACCCTAAACCAAACCCCAATTTTAATTTGAACGTAAGTGTGTCCTGAACTCTAACCCTAACCCTAACCCTAACCCTATGGGCCCATTCACTCTAATGATTCTCATAGACTATAATGGAGAATGGAAAAACATCCAAAATTTTTCCAAATCAAGACTATACCTATTAGTGTGATATGAAAATTTCATCTTATCCAACCCTAAACCAAACCCCAATTTTAACTTGAACGTAAGTGTGTCCTGAACTCTAACCCTAACCCTAATCCTATGGGCCCATTCACTCTAATGATTCTCATAGACTATAATGGAGAATGGAAAAACATCCAAAATTTTTCCAAATCAAGAGTATACCCTTCAGTGTGATATGAGAATTTCATCTTATCCAACCCTAAACCAAACCCCAATTTTAATTTGAACGTAAGTGTGTCCTGAACTCTAACCCTAACCCTAACCCTAACCCTATGGGCCCATTCACTCTAATGATTCTCATAGACTATAATGGAGAATGGAAAAACATCCAAAATTTTTCCAAATCAAGACTATACCTATTAGTGTGATATGTAAATTTCATCTTATCCAACCCTAAACCAAACCCCAATTTTAACTTGAACGTAAGTGTGTCCTGAACTCTAACCCTAACCCTAACCCTATGGGCCCATTCAATCTAATGATTCTCATAGACTATAATGGAGAATGGAAAAACATCCAAAATTTTTCCAAATCAAGAGTATACCCTTCAGTGTGATATGAGAATTTCATCTTATCCAACCCTAAACCAAACCCCAATTTTAACTTGAACGTAAGTGTGTCCTGAACTCTAACCCTAACCCTAACCCTAACCCTATGGGCCCATTCACTCTAATGATTCTCATAGACTATAATGGAGAATGGAAAAACATCCAAAATTTTTCCAAATCAAGAGTATACCCTTCAGTGTGATATGAGAATTTCATCTTATCCAACCCTAAACCAAACCCCAATTTTAACTTGAACGTAAGTGTGTCCTGAACTCTAACCCTAACCCTAACCCTAACCCTATGGGCCCATTCACTCTAATGATTCTCATAGACTATAATGGAGAATGGAAAAACATCCAAAATTTTTCCAAATCAAGAGTATACCTTTCAGAGTGAAATGAGAATTTCATCTTATCCAACCCTAAACCAAACCCCAATTTTAACTTGAACGTAAGTGTGTCCTGAACTCTAACCCTAACCCTAACCCTAACCCTATGGGCCCATTCACTCTAATGATTCTCATAGACTATAATGGAGAATGGAAAAACATCCAAAATTTTTCCAAATCAAGACTATACCTATTTGTGTGATATGAAAATTTCATCTTATCCAACCCTAAACCAAACCCCAATTTTAACTTGAACGTAAGTGTGTCCTGAACTCTAACCCTAACCCTAACCCTAACCCTATGGGCCCATTCACTCTAATGATTCTCATAGACTATAATGGAGAATGGAAAAACATCCAAAATTTTTCCAAATCAAGAGTATACCCTTCAGTGTGATATGAGAATTTCATCTTATCCAACCCTAAACCAAACCCCAGTTTTAACTTGAACGTAAGTGTGTCCTGAACTCTAACCCTAACCCTAACCCTAACCCTATGGGCCCATTCACTCTAATGATTCTCATAGACTATAATGGAGAATGGAAAAACATCCAAAATTTTTCCAAATCTGGAGTATACCTTACAATGTGATATGAAAATTTCATCTTATCCAACCCTAAACCAAACCCCAATTTTAACTTGAACGTAGTTGTGTCCTGAACTCTAACCCTAACCCTAACCCTATGGGCCCATTCACTCTAATGATTCTCATAGACTATAATGGAGAATGGAAAAACATCCAAAATTTTTCCAAATCAAGAGTATACCCTTCAGTGTGATATGAGAATTTCATCTTATCCAACCCTAAACCAAACCCCAGTTTTAACTTGAACGTAAGTGTGTCCTGAACTCTAACCCTAACCCTAACCCTAACCCTATGGGCCCATTCACTCTAATGATTCTCATAGACTATAATGGAGAATGGAAAAACATCCAAAATTTTTCCAAATCTGGAGTATACCTTTCAATGTGATATGAAAATTTCATCTTATCCAACCCTAAACCAAACCCCAATTTTAACTTGAACGTAGTTGTGTCCTGAACTCTAACCCTAACCCTAACCCTATGGGCCCATTCACTCTAATGATTCTCATAGACTATAATGGAGAATGGAAAAACATCCAAAATTTTTCCAAATCAAGAGTATACCCTTCAGTGTGATATGAGAATTTCATCTTATCCAACCCTAAACCAAACCCCAATTTTAACTTGAACGTAAGTGTGTCCTGAACTCTAACCCTAACCCTAACCCTATGGGCCCATTCACTCTAATGATTCTCATAGACTATAATGGAGAATGGAAAAACATCCAAAATTTTTCCAAATCAAGACTATACCTATTAGTGTGATATGATAATTTCATCTTATCCAACCCTAAACCAAACCCCAATTTTAACTTGAACGTAAGTGTGTCCTGAACTCTAACCCTAACCCTAACCCTAACCCTATGGGCCCATTCACTCTAATGATTCTCATAGACTATAATGGAGAATGGAAAAACATCCAAAATTTTTCCAAATCAAGAGTATACTCTTCAGTGTGATATGAGAATTTCATCTTATCCAACCCTAAACCAAACCCCAGTTTTAACTTGAACGTAAGTGTGTCCTGAACTCTAACCCTAACCCTAACCCTAACCCTATGGGCCCATTCACTCTAATGATTCTCATAGACTAAAATGGAGAATGGAAAAACATCCAAAATTTTTCCAAATCAAGAGTATACCCTTCAGTGTGATATGAGAATTTCATCTTATCCAACCCTAAACCAAACACCAATTTTAATTTGAACGTAAGTGTGTCCTGAACTCTAACCCTAACCCCAACCCTAACCCTATGGGCCCATTCACTCTAATGATTCTCCTAGACTATAATGGAGAATGGAAAAACATCCAAAATTTTTCCAAATCTGGAGTATACCTTTCAATGTGATATGAAAATTTCATCTTATCCAACCCTAAACCAAACCCCAATTTTAACTTGAACGTAGTTGTGTCCTGAACTCTAACCCTAACCCTAACCCTATGGGCCCATTCACTCTAATGATTCTCATAGACTATAATGGAGAATGGAAAAACATCCAAAATTTTTCCAAATCAAGAGTATACCCTTCAGTGTGATATGAGAATTTCATCTTATCCAACCCTAAACCAAACCCCAATTTTAATTTGAACGTAAGTGTGTCCTGAACTCTAACCCTAACCCTAACCCTATGGGCCCATTCACTCTAATGATTCTCATAGACTATAATGGAGAATGGAAAAACATCCAAAATTTTTCCAAATCAAGACTATACCTATTAGTGTGATATGAAAATTTCATCTTATCCAACCCTAAACCAAACCCCAATTTTAACTTGAACGTAAGTGTGTCCTGAACTCTAACCCTAACCCTAATCCTATGGGCCCATTCAATCTAATGATTCTCATAGACTATAATGGAGAATGGAAAAACATCCAAAATTTTTCCAAATCAAGACTATACCTATTAGTGTGATATGAAAATTTCATCTTATCCAACCCTAAACCAAACCCCAATTTTAACTTGAACGTAAGTGTGTCCTGAACTCTAACCCTAACCCTAACCCTATGGGCCCATTCAATCTAATGATTCTCATAGACTATAATGGAGAATGGAAAAACATCCAAAATTTTTCCAAATCAAGAGTATACCCTTCAGTGTGATATGAGAATTTCATCTTATCCAACCCTAAACCAAACCCCAATTTTAACTTGAACGTAAGTGTGTCCTGAACTCTAACCCTAACCCTAACCCTAACCCTAACCCTATGGGCCCATTCACTCTAATGATTCTCATAGACTATAATGGAGAATGGAAAAACATCCAAAATTTTTCCAAATCAAGAGTATACCCTTCAGTGTGATATGAGAATTTCATCTTATCCAACCCTAAACCAAACCCCAGTTTTAACTTGAACGTAAGTGTGTCCTGAACTCTAACCCTAACCCTAACCCTAACCCTATGGGCCCATTCACTCTAATGATTCTCATAGACTATAATGGAGAATGGAAAAACATCCAAAATTTTTCCAAATCTGGAGTATACCTTTCAATGTGATATGAAAATTTCATCTTATCCAACCCTAAACCAAACCCCAATTTTAACTTGAACGTAGTTGTGTCCTGAACTCTAACCCTAACCCTAACCCTATGGGCCCATTCACTCTAATGATTCTCATAGACTATAATGGAGAATGGAAAAACATCCAAAATTTTTCCAAATCAAGAGTATACCCTTCAGTGTGATATGAGAATTTCATCTTATCCAACCCTAAACCAAACCCCAATTTTAACTTGAACGTAAGTGTGTCCTGAACTCTAACCCTAACCCTAACCCTATGGGCCCATTCACTCTAATGATTCTCATAGACTAAAATGGAGAATGGAAAAACATCCAAAATTTTTCCAAATCAAGAGTATACCCTTCAGTGTGATATGAGAATTTCATCTTATCCAACCCTAAACCAAACCCCAATTTTAATTTGAACGTAAGTGTGTCCTGAACTCTAACCCTAACCCCAACCCTAACCCTATGGGCCCATTCACTCTAATGATTCTCCTAGACTATAATGGAGAATGGAAAAACATCCAAAATTTTTCCAAATCTGGAGTATACCTTTCAATGTGATATGAAAATTTCATCTTATCCAACCCTAAACCAAACCCCAATTTTAACTTGAACGTAGTTGTGTCCTGAACTCTAACCCTAACCCTAACCCTATGGGCCCATTCACTCTAATGATTCTCATAGACTATAATGGAGAATGGAAAAACATCCAAAATTTTTCCAAATCAAGAGTATACCCTTCAGTGTGATATGAGAATTTCATCTTATCCAACCCTAAACCAAACCCCAATTTTAATTTGAACGTAAGTGTGTCCTGAACTCTAACCCTAACCCTAACCCTAACCCTATGGGCCCATTCACTCTAATGATTCTCATAGACTATAATGGAGAATGGAAAAACATCCAAAATTTTTCCAAATCAAGACTATACCTATTAGTGTGATATGAAAATTTCATCTTATCCAACCCTAAACCAAACCCCAATTTTAACTTGAACGTAAGTGTGTCCTGAACTCTAACCCTAACCCTAATCCTATGGGCCCATTCACTCTAATGATTCTCATAGACTATAATGGAGAATGGAAAAACATCCAAAATTTTTCCAAATCAAGAGTATACCCTTCAGTGTGATATGAGAATTTCATCTTATCCAACCCTAAACCAAACCCCAATTTTAATTTGAACGTAAGTGTGTCCTGAACTCTAACCCTAACCCTAACCCTAACCCTATGGGCCCATTCACTCTAATGATTCTCATAGACTATAATGGAGAATGGAAAAACATCCAAAATTTTTCCAAATCAAGACTATACCTATTAGTGTGATATGTAAATTTCATCTTATCCAACCCTAAACCAAACCCCAATTTTAACTTGAACGTAAGTGTGTCCTGAACTCTAACCCTAACCCTAACCCTATGGGCCCATTCAATCTAATGATTCTCATAGACTATAATGGAGAATGGAAAAACATCCAAAATTTTTCCAAATCAAGAGTATACCCTTCAGTGTGATATGAGAATTTCATCTTATCCAACCCTAAACCAAACCCCAATTTTAACTTGAACGTAAGTGTGTCCTGAACTCTAACCCTAACCCTAACCCTAACCCTATGGGCCCATTCACTCTAATGATTCTCATAGACTATAATGGAGAATGGAAAAACATCCAAAATTTTTCCAAATCAAGAGTATACCCTTCAGTGTGATATGAGAATTTCATCTTATCCAACCCTAAACCAAACCCCAATTTTAACTTGAACGTAAGTGTGTCCTGAACTCTAACCCTAACCCTAACCCTAACCCTATGGGCCCATTCACTCTAATGATTCTCATAGACTATAATGGAGAATGGAAAAACATCCAAAATTTTTCCAAATCAAGAGTATACCTTTCAGAGTGAAATGAGAATTTCATCTTATCCAACCCTAAACCAAACCCCAATTTTAACTTGAACGTAAGTGTGTCCTGAACTCTAACCCTAACCCTAACCCTAACCCTATGGGCCCATTCACTCTAATGATTCTCATAGACTATAATGGAGAATGGAAAAACATCCAAAATTTTTCCAAATCAAGACTATACCTATTTGTGTGATATGAAAATTTCATCTTATCCAACCCTAAACCAAACCCCAATTTTAACTTGAACGTAAGTGTGTCCTGAACTCTAACCCTAACCCTAACCCTAACCCTATGGGCCCATTCACTCTAATGATTCTCATAGACTATAATGGAGAATGGAAAAACATCCAAAATTTTTCCAAATCAAGAGTATACCCTTCAGTGTGATATGAGAATTTCATCTTATCCAACCCTAAACCAAACCCCAGTTTTAACTTGAACGTAAGTGTGTCCTGAACTCTAACCCTAACCCTAACCCTAACCCTATGGGCCCATTCACTCTAATGATTCTCATAGACTATAATGGAGAATGGAAAAACATCCAAAATTTTTCCAAATCTGGAGTATACCTTACAATGTGATATGAAAATTTCATCTTATCCAACCCTAAACCAAACCCCAATTTTAACTTGAACGTAGTTGTGTCCTGAACTCTAACCCTAACCCTAACCCTATGGGCCCATTCACTCTAATGATTCTCATAGACTATAATGGAGAATGGAAAAACATCCAAAATTTTTCCAAATCAAGAGTATACCCTTCAGTGTGATATGAGAATTTCATCTTATCCAACCCTAAACCAAACCCCAATTTTAACTTGAACGTAAGTGTGTCCTGAACTCTAACCCTAACCCTAACCCTATGGGCCCATTCACTCTAATGATTCTCATAGACTATAATGGAGAATGGAAAAACATCCAAAATTTTTCCAAATCAAGACTATACCTATTAGTGTGATATGATAATTTCATCTTATCCAACCCTAAACCAAACCCCAATTTTAACTTGAACGTAAGTGTGTCCTGAACTCTAACCCTAACCCTAACCCTAACCCTATGGGCCCATTCACTCTAATGATTCTCATAGACTATAATGGAGAATGGAAAAACATCCAAAATTTTTCCAAATCAAGAGTATACTCTTCAGTGTGATATGAGAATTTCATCTTATCCAACCCTAAACCAAACCCCAGTTTTAACTTGAACGTAAGTGTGTCCTGAACTCTAACCCTAACCCTAACCCTAACCCTATGGGCCCATTCACTCTAATGATTCTCATAGACTAAAATGGAGAATGGAAAAACATCCAAAATTTTTCCAAATCAAGAGTATACCCTTCAGTGTGATATGAGAATTTCATCTTATCCAACCCTAAACCAAACCCCAATTTTAATTTGAACGTAAGTGTGTCCTGAACTCTAACCCTAACCCCAACCCTAACCCTATGGGCCCATTCACTCTAATGATTCTCCTAGACTATAATGGAGAATGGAAAAACATCCAAAATTTTTCCAAATCTGGAGTATACCTTTCAATGTGAGATGAAAATTTCATCTTATCCAACCCTAAACCAAACCCCAATTTTAACTTGAACGTAGTTGTGTCCTGAACTCTAACCCTAACCCTAACCCTATGGGCCCATTCACTCTAATGATTCTCATAGACTATAATGGAGAATGGAAAAACATCCAAAATTTTTCCAATCAAGAGTATACCCTTCAGTGTGATATGAGAATTTCATCTTATCCAACCCTAAACCAAACCCCAATTTTAATTTGAACGTAAGTGTGTCCTGAACTCTAACCCTAACCCTAACCCTAACCCTATGGGCCCATTCACTCTAATGATTCTCATAGACTATAATGGAGAATGGAAAAACATCCAAAATTTTTCCAAATCAAGACTATACCTATTAGTGTGATATGAAAATTTCATCTTATCCAACCCTAAACCAAACCCCAATTTTAACTTGAACGTAAGTGTTGTCCTGAACTCTAACCCTAACCCTAATCCTATGGGCCCATTCACTCTAATGATTCTCATAGACTATAATGGAGAATGGAAAAACATCCAAAATTTTTCCAAATCAAGAGTATACCCTTCAGTGTGATATGAGAATTTCATCTTATCCAACCCTAAACCAAACCCCAATTTTAATTTGAACGTAAGTGTGTCCTGAACTCTAACCCTAACCCTAACCCTAACCCTATGGGCCCATTCACTCTAATGATTCTCATAGACTATAATGGAGAATGGAAAAACATCCAAAATTTTTCCAAATCAAGACTATACCTATTAGTGTGATATGAAAATTTCATCTTATCCAACCCTAAACCAAACCCCAATTTTAACTTGAACGTAAGTGTGTCCTGAACTCTAACCCTAACCCTAACCCTATGGGCCCATTCAATCTAATGATTCTCATAGACTATAATGGAGAATGGAAAAACATCCAAAATTTTTCCAAATCAAGACTATACCTATTAGTGTGATATGAAAATTTCATCTTATCCAACCCTAAACCAAACCCCAATTTTAACTTGAACGTAAGTGTGTCCTGAACTCTAACCCTAACCCTAACCCTATGGGCCCATTCACTCTAATGATTCTCATAGACTATAATGGAGAATGGAAAAACATCCAAAATTTTTCCAAATCAAGACTATACCTATTAGTGTGATATGATAATTTCATCTTATCCAACCCTAAACCAAACCCCAATTTTAACTTGAACGTAAGTGTGTCCTGAACTCTAACCCTAACCCTAACCCTAACCCTATGGGCCCATTCACTCTAATGATTCTCATAGACTATAATGGAGAATGGAAAAACATCCAAAATTTTTCCAAATCAAGAGTATACTCTTCAGTGTGATATGAGAATTTCATCTTATCCAACCCTAAACCAAACCCCAGTTTTAACTTGAACGTAAGTGTGTCCTGAACTCTAACCCTAACCCTAACCCTAACCCTATGGGCCCATTCACTCTAATGATTCTCATAGACTAAAATGGAGAATGGAAAAACATCCAAAATTTTTCCAAATCAAGAGTATACCCTTCAGTGTGATATGAGAATTTCATCTTATCCAACCCTAAACCAAACCCCAATTTTAATTTGAACGTAAGTGTGTCCTGAACTCTAACCCTAACCCCAACCCTAACCCTATGGGCCCATTCACTCTAATGATTCTCCTAGACTATAATGGAGAATGGAAAAACATCCAAAATTTTTCCAAATCTGGAGTATACCTTTCAATGTGATATGAAAATTTCATCTTATCCAACCCTAAACCAAACCCCAATTTTAACTTGAACGTAGTTGTGTCCTGAACTCTAACCCTAACCCTAACCCTATGGGCCCATTCACTCTAATGATTCTCATAGACTATAATGGAGAATGGAAAAACATCCAAAATTTTTCCAAATCAAGAGTATACCCTTCAGTGTGATATGAGAATTTCATCTTATCCAACCCTAAACCAAACCCCAATTTTAATTTGAACGTAAGTGTGTCCTGAACTCTAACCCTAACCCTAACCCTAACCCTATGGGCCCATTCACTCTAATGATTCTCATAGACTATAATGGAGAATGGAAAAACATCCAAAATTTTTCCAAATCAAGACTATACCTATTAGTGTGATATGAAAATTTCATCTTATCCAACCCTAAACCAAACCCCAATTTTAACTTGAACGTAAGTGTGTCCTGAACTCTAACCCTAACCCTAATCCTATGGGCCCATTCACTCTAATGATTCTCATAGACTATAATGGAGAATGGAAAAACATCCAAAATTTTTCCAAATCAAGAGTATACCCTTCAGTGTGATATGAGAATTTCATCTTATCCAACCCTAAACCAAACCCCAATTTTAATTTGAACGTAAGTGTGTCCTGAACTCTAACCCTAACCCTAACCCTAACCCTATGGGCCCATTCACTCTAATGATTCTCATAGACTATAATGGAGAATGGAAAAACATCCAAAATTTTTCCAAATCAAGACTATACCTATTAGTGTGATATGAAAATTTCATCTTATCCAACCCTAAACCAAACCCCAATTTTAACTTGAACGTAAGTGTGTCCTGAACTCTAAACCTAACCCTAACCCTATGGGCCCATTCAATCTAATGATTCTCATAGACTATAATGGAGAATGGAAAAACATCCAAAATTTTTCCAAATCAAGAGTATACCCTTCAGTGTGATATGAGAATTTCATCTTATCCAACCCTAAACCAAACCCCAATTTTAACTTGAACGTAAGTGTGTCCTGAACTCTAACCCTAACCCTAACCCTAACCCTATGGGCCCATTCACTCTAATGATTCTCATAGACTATAATGGAGAATGGAAAAACATCCAAAATTTTTCCAAATCAAGAGTATACCTTTCAGAGTGAAATGAGAATTTCATCTTATCCAACCCTAAACCAAACCCCAATTTTAACTTGAACGTAAGTGTGTCCTGAACTCTAACCCTAACCCTAACCCTAACCCTATGGGCCCATTCACTCTAATGATTCTCATAGACTATAATGGAGAATGGAAAAACATCCAAAATTTTTCCAAATCAAGACTATACCTATTTGTGTGATATGAAAATTTCATCTTATCCAACCCTAAACCAAACCCCAATTTTAACTTGAACGTAAGTGTGTCCTGAACTCTAACCCTAACCCTAACCCTAACCCTATGGGCCCATTCACTCTAATGATTCTCATAGACTATAATGGAGAATGGAAAAACATCCAAAATTTTTCCAAATCAAGAGTATACCCTTCAGTGTGATATGAGAATTTCATCTTATCCAACCCTAAACCAAACCCCAGTTTTAACTTGAACGTAAGTGTGTCCTGAACTCTAACCCTAACCCTAACCCTAACCCTATGGGCCCATTCACTCTAATGATTCTCATAGACTATAATGGAGAATGGAAAAACATCCAAAATTTTTCCAAATCTGGAGTATACCTTTCAATGTGATATGAAAATTTCATCTTATCCAACCCTAAACCAAACCCCAATTTTAACTTGAACGTAGTTGTGTCCTGAACTCTAACCCTAACCCTAACCCTATGGGCCCATTCACTCTAATGATTCTCATAGACTATAATGGAGAATGGAAAAACATCCAAAATTTTTCCAAATCAAGAGTATACCCTTCAGTGTGATATGAGAATTTCATCTTATCCAACCCTAAACCAAACCCCAATTTTAACTTGAACGTAAGTGTGTCCTGAACTCTAACCCTAACCCTAACCCTATGGGCCCATTCACTCTAATGATTCTCATAGACTATAATGGAGAATGGAAAAACATCCAAAATTTTTCCAAATCAAGACTATACCTATTAGTGTGATATGATAATTTCATCTTATCCAACCCTAAACCAAACCCCAATTTTAACTTGAACGTAAGTGTGTCCTGAACTCTAACCCTAACCCTAACCCTAACCCTATGGGCCCATTCACTCTAATGATTCTCATAGACTATAATGGAGAATGGAAAAACATCCAAAATTTTTCCAAATCAAGAGTATACTCTTCAGTGTGATATGAGAATTTCATCTTATCCAACCCTAAACCAAACCCCAGTTTTAACTTGAACGTAAGTGTGTCCTGAACTCTAACCCTAACCCTAACCCTAACCCTATGGGCCCATTCACTCTAATGATTCTCATAGACTAAAATGGAGAATGGAAAAACATCCAAAATTTTTCCAAATCAAGAGTATACCCTTCAGTGTGATATGAGAATTTCATCTTATCCAACCCTAAACCAAACACCAATTTTAATTTGAACGTAAGTGTGTCCTGAACTCTAACCCTAACCCCAACCCTAACCCTATGGGCCCATTCACTCTAATGATTCTCCTAGACTATAATGGAGAATGGAAAAACATCCAAAATTTTTCCAAATCTGGAGTATACCTTTCAATGTGATATGAAAATTTCATCTTATCCAACCCTAAACCAAACCCCAATTTTAACTTGAACGTAGTTGTGTCCTGAACTCTAACCCTAACCCTAACCCTATGGGCCCATTCACTCTAATGATTCTCATAGACTATAATGGAGAATGGAAAAACATCCAAAATTTTTCCAAATCAAGAGTATACCCTTCAGTGTGATATGAGAATTTCATCTTATCCAACCCTAAACCAAACCCCAATTTTAATTTGAACGTAAGTGTGTCCTGAACTCTAACCCTAACCCTAACCCTATGGGCCCATTCACTCTAATGATTCTCATAGACTATAATGGAGAATGGAAAAACATCCAAAATTTTTCCAAATCAAGACTATACCTATTAGTGTGATATGAAAATTTCATCTTATCCAACCCTAAACCAAACCCCAATTTTAACTTGAACGTAAGTGTGTCCTGAACTCTAACCCTAACCCTAATCCTATGGGCCCATTCAATCTAATGATTCTCATAGACTATAATGGAGAATGGAAAAACATCCAAAATTTTTCCAAATCAAGACTATACCTATTAGTGTGATATGAAAATTTCATCTTATCCAACCCTAAACCAAACCCCAATTTTAACTTGAACGTAAGTGTGTCCTGAACTCTAACCCTAACCCTAACCCTATGGGCCCATTCAATCTAATGATTCTCATAGACTATAATGGAGAATGGAAAAACATCCAAAATTTTTCCAAATCAAGAGTATACCCTTCAGTGTGATATGAGAATTTCATCTTATCCAACCCTAAACCAAACCCCAATTTTAACTTGAACGTAAGTGTGTCCTGAACTCTAACCCTAACCCTAACCCTAACCCTATGGGCCCATTCACTCTAATGATTCTCATAGACTATAATGGAGAATGGAAAAACATCCAAAATTTTTCCAAATCAAGAGTATACCCTTCAGTGTGATATGAGAATTTCATCTTATCCAACCCTAAACCAAACCCCAGTTTTAACTTGAACGTAAGTGTGTCCTGAACTCTAACCCTAACCCTAACCCTAACCCTATGGGCCCATTCACTCTAATGATTCTCATAGACTATAATGGAGAATGGAAAAACATCCAAAATTTTTCCAAATCTGGAGTATACCTTTCAATGTGATATGAAAATTTCATCTTATCCAACCCTAAACCAAACCCCAATTTTAACTTGAACGTAGTTGTGTCCTGAACTCTAACCCTAACCCTAACCCTATGGGCCCATTCACTCTAATGATTCTCATAGACTATAATGGAGAATGGAAAAACATCCAAAATTTTTCCAAATCAAGAGTATACCCTTCAGTGTGATATGAGAATTTCATCTTATCCAACCCTAAACCAAACCCCAATTTTAACTTGAACGTAAGTGTGTCCTGAACTCTAACCCTAACCCTAACCCTATGGGCCCATTCACTCTAATGATTCTCATAGACTAAAATGGAGAATGGAAAAACATCCAAAATTTTTCCAAATCAAGAGTATACCCATCAGTGTGATATGAGAATTTCATCTTATCCAACCCTAAACCAAACCCCAATTTTAATTTGAACGTAAGTGTGTCCTGAACTCTAACCCTAACCCCAACCCTAACCCTATGGGCCCATTCACTCTAATGATTCTCCTAGACTATAATGGAGAATGGAAAAACATCCAAAATTTTTCCAAATCTGGAGTATACCTTTCAATGTGATATGAAAATTTCATCTTATCCAACCCTAAACCAAACCCCAATTTTAACTTGAACGTAGTTGTGTCCTGAACTCTAACCCTAACCCTAACCCTATGGGCCCATTCACTCTAATGATTCTCATAGACTATAATGGAGAATGGAAAAACATCCAAAATTTTTCCAAATCAAGAGTATACCCTTCAGTGTGATATGAGAATTTCATCTTATCCAACCCTAAACCAAACCCCAATTTTAACTTGAACGTAAGTGTGTCCTGAACTCTAACCCTAACCCTAACCCTATGGGCCCATTCACTCTAATGATTCTCATAGACTAAAATGGAGAATGGAAAAACATCCAAAATTTTTCCAAATCAAGAGTATACCCTTCAGTGTGATATGAGAATTTCATCTTATCCAACCCTAAACCAAACCCCAATTTTAATTTGAACGTAAGTGTGTCCTGAACTCTAACCCTAACCCCAACCCTAACCCTATGGGCCCATTCACTCTAATGATTCTCCTAGACTATAATGGAGAATGGAAAAACATCCAAAATTTTTCCAAATCTGGAGTATACCTTTCAATGTGATATGAAAATTTCATCTTATCCAACCCTAAACCAAACCCCAATTTTAACTTGAACGTAGTTGTGTCCTGAACTCTAACCCTAACCCTAACCCTATGGGCCCATTCACTCTAATGATTCTCATAGACTATAATGGAGAATGGAAAAACATCCAAAATTTTTCCAAATCAAGAGTATACCCTTCAGTGTGATATGAGAATTTCATCTTATCCAACCCTAAACCAAACCCCAATTTTAATTTGAACGTAAGTGTGTCCTGAACTCTAACCCTAACCCTAACCCTAACCCTATGGGCCCATTCACTCTAATGATTCTCATAGACTATAATGGAGAATGGAAAAACATCCAAAATTTTTCCAAATCAAGACTATACCTATTAGTGTGATATGAAAATTTCATCTTATCCAACCCTAAACCAAACCCCAATTTTAACTTGAACGTAAGTGTGTCCTGAACTCTAACCCTAACCCTAATCCTATGGGCCCATTCACTCTAATGATTCTCATAGACTATAATGGAGAATGGAAAAACATCCAAAATTTTTCCAAATCAAGAGTATACCCTTCAGTGTGATATGAGAATTTCATCTTATCCAACCCTAAACCAAACCCCAATTTTAATTTGAACGTAAGTGTGTCCTGAACTCTAACCCTAACCCTAACCCTAACCCTATGGGCCCATTCACTCTAATGATTCTCATAGACTATAATGGAGAATGGAAAAACATCCAAAATTTTTCCAAATCAAGACTATACCTATTAGTGTGATATGTAAATTTCATCTTATCCAACCCTAAACCAAACCCCAATTTTAACTTGAACGTAAGTGTGTCCTGAACTCTAACCCTAACCCTAACCCTATGGGCCCATTCAATCTAATGATTCTCATAGACTATAATGGAGAATGGAAAAACATCCAAAATTTTTCCAAATCAAGAGTATACCCTTCAGTGTGATATGAGAATTTCATCTTATCCAACCCTAAACCAAACCCCAATTTTAACTTGAACGTAAGTGTGTCCTGAACTCTAACCCTAACCCTAACCCTAACCCTATGGGCCCATTCACTCTAATGATTCTCATAGACTATAATGGAGAATGGAAAAACATCCAAAATTTTTCCAAATCAAGAGTATACCTTTCAGAGTGAAATGAGAATTTCATCTTATCCAACCCTAAACCAAACCCCAATTTTAACTTGAACGTAAGTGTGTCCTGAACTCTAACCCTAACCCTAACCCTAACCCTATGGGCCCATTCACTCTAATGATTCTCATAGACTATAATGGAGAATGGAAAAACATCCAAAATTTTTCCAAATCAAGAGTATACCTTTCAGAGTGAAATGAGAATTTCATCTTATCCAACCCTAAACCAAACCCCAATTTTAACTTGAACGTAAGTGTGTCCTGAACTCTAACCCTAACCCTAACCCTAACCCTATGGGCCCATTCACTCTAATGATTCTCATAGACTATAATGGAGAATGGAGAATGGAAAAACATCCAAAATTTTTCCAAATCAAGACTATACCTATTTGTGTGATATGAAAATTTCATCTTATCCAACCCTAAACCAAACCCCAATTTTAACTTGAACGTAAGTGTGTCCTGAACTCTAACCCTAACCCTAACCCTAACCCTATGGGCCCATTCACTCTAATGATTCTCATAGACTATAATGGAGAATGGAAAAACATCCAAAATTTTTCCAAATCAAGAGTATACCCTTCAGTGTGATATGAGAATTTCATCTTATCCAACCCTAAACCAAACCCCAGTTTTAACTTGAACGTAAGTGTGTCCTGAACTCTAACCCTAACCCTAACCCTAACCCTATGGGCCCATTCACTCTAATGATTCTCATAGACTATAATGGAGAATGGAAAAACATCCAAAATTTTTCCAAATCAAGAGTATACTCTTCAGTGTGATATGAGAATTTCATCTTATCCAACCCTAAACCAAACCCCAGTTTTAACTTGAACGTAAGTGTGTCCTGAACTCTAACCCTAACCCTAACCCTAACCCTATGGGCCCATTCACTCTAATGATTCTCATAGACTAAAATGGAGAATGGAAAAACATCCAAAATTTTTCCAAATCAAGAGTATACCCTTCAGTGTGATATGAGAATTTCATCTTATCCAACCCTAAACCAAACCCCAATTTTAATTTGAACGTAAGTGTGTCCTGAACTCTAACCCTAACCCCAACCCTAACCCTATGGGCCCATTCACTCTAATGATTCTCCTAGACTATAATGGAGAATGGAAAAACATCCAAAATTTTTCCAAATCTGGAGTATACCTTTCAATGTGATATGAAAATTTCATCTTATCCAACCCTAAACCAAACCCCAATTTTAACTTGAACGTAGTTGTGTCCTGAACTCTAACCCTAACCCTAACCCTATGGGCCCATTCACTCTAATGATTCTCATAGACTATAATGGAGAATGGAAAAACATCCAAAATTTTTCCAAATCAAGAGTATACCCTTCAGTGTGATATGAGAATTTCATCTTATCCAACCCTAAACCAAACCCCAATTTTAACTTGAACGTAAGTGTGTCCTGAACTCTAACCCTAACCCTAACCCTAACCCTATGGGCCCATTCACTCTAATGATTCTCATAGACTATAATGGAGAATGGAAAAACATCCAAAATTTTTCCAAATCAAGACTATACCTATTAGTGTGATATGAAAATTTCATCTTATCCAACCCTAAACCAAACCCCAATTTTAACTTGAACGTAAGTGTGTCCTGAACTCTAACCCTAACCCTAATCCTATGGGCCCATTCAATCTAATGATTCTCATAGACTATAATGGAGAATGGAAAAACATCCAAAATTTTTCCAAATCAAGAGTATACCCTTCAGTGTGATATGAGAATTTCATCTTATCCAACCCTAAACCAAACCCCAATTTTAACTTGAACGTAAGTGTGTCCTGAACTCTAACCCTAACCCTAACCCTAACCCTATGGGCCCATTCACTCTAATGATTCTCATAGACTATAATGGAGAATGGAAAAACATCCAAAATTTTTCCAAATCAAGAGTATACCTTTCAGAGTGAAATGAGAATTTCATCTTATCCAACCCTAAACCAAACCCCAATTTTAACTTGAACGTAAGAGTGTCCTGAACTCTAACCCTAACCCTAACCCTATGGGCCCATTCACTCTAATGATTCTCATAGACTATAATGGAGAATGGAAAAACATCCAAAATTTTTCCAAATCAAGAGTATACCCTTCAGTGTGATATGAGAATTTCATTTTATCCAACCCTAAACCAAACCCCAATTTTAACTTGAACGTAAGTGTGTCCTGAACTCTAACCCTAACCCTAACCCTAACCCTATGGGCCCATTCACTCTAATGATTCTCATAGATTATAATGGAGAATGGAAAAACATCCAAAATTTTTCAAAATCAAGAGTATACCCTTCAGTGTGAAATGAGAATTTCATCTTATCCAACCCTAAACCAAACCCCAATTTTAACTTGAACGTAAGTGTGTCCTGAACTCTAACCCTAACCCTAACCCTAACCCTATGGGCCCATTCACTCTAATGATTCTCATAGACTATAATGGAGAATGGAGAATGGAAAAACATCCAAAATTTTTCCAAATCAAGACTATACCTATTTGTGTGATATGAAAATTTCATCTTATCCAACCCTAAACCAAACCCCAATTTTAACTTGAACGTAAGTGTGTCCTGAACTCTAACCCTAACCCTAACCCTAACCCTATGGGCCCATTCACTCTAATGATTCTCATAGACTATAATGGAGAATGGAAAAACATCCAAAATTTTTCCAAATCAAGAGTATACCCTTCAGTGTGATATGAGAATTTCATCTTATCCAACCCTAAACCAAACCCCAGTTTTAACTTGAACGTAAGTGTGTCCTGAACTCTAACCCTAACCCTAACCCTAACCCTATGGGCCCATTCACTCTAATGATTCTCATAGACTATAATGGAGAATGGAAAAACATCCAAAATTTTTCCAAATCAAGAGTATACCCTTCAGTGTGATATGAGAATTTCATCTTATCCAACCCTAAACCAAACCCCAATTTTAATTTGAACGTAAGTGTGTCCTGAACTCTAACCCTAACCCCAACCCTAACCCTATGGGCCCATTCACTCTAATGATTCTCCTAGACTATAATGGAGAATGGAAAAACATCCAAAATTTTTCCAAATCTGGAGTATACCTTTCAATGTGATATGAAAATTTCATCTTATCCAACCCTAAACCAAACCCCAATTTTAACTTGAACGTAGTTGTGTCCTGAACTCTAACCCTAACCCTAACCCTATGGGCCCATTCACTCTAATGATTCTCATAGACTATAATGGAGAATGGAAAAACATCCAAAATTTTTCCAAATCAAGAGTATACCCTTCAGTGTGATATGAGAATTTCATCTTATCCAACCCTAAACCAAACCCCAATTTTAATTTGAACGTAAGTGTGTCCTGAACTCTAACCCTAACCCTAACCCTAACCCTATGGGCCCATTCACTCTAATGATTCTCATAGACTATAATGGAGAATGGAAAAACATCCAAAATTTTTCCAAATCAAGACTATACCTATTAGTGTGATATGAAAATTTCATCTTATCCAACCCTAAACCAAACCCCAATTTTAACTTGAAAGTAAGTGTGTCCTGAACTCTAACCCTAACCCTAATCCTATGGGCCCATTCAATCTAATGATTCTCATAGACTATAATGGAGAATGGAAAAACATCCAAAATTTTTCCAAATCAAGAGTATACCCTTCAGTGCGATATGAGAATTTCATCTTATCCAACCCTAAACCAAACCCCAATTTTAACTTGAACGTAAGTGTGTCCTGAACTCTAACCCTAACCCTAACCCTAACCCTTTGGGCCCATTCACTCTAATGATTCTCATAGACTATAATGGAGAATGGAAAAACATCCAAAATTTTTCCAAATCAAGAGTATACCTTTCAGAGTGAAATGAGAATTTCATCTTATCCAACCCTAAACCAAACCCCAATTTTAACTTGAACGTAAGAGTGTCCTGAACTCTAACCCTAACCCTAACCCTATGGGCCCATTCACTCTAATGATTCTCATAGACTATAATGGAGAATGGAAAAACATCCAAAATTTTTCCAAATCAAGAGTATACCCTTCAGTGTGATATGAGAATTTCATTTTATCCAACCCTAAACCAAACCCCAATTTTAACTTGAACGTAAGTGTGTCCTGAACTCTAACCCTAACCCTAACCCTAACCCTATGGGCCCATTCACTCTAATGATTCTCATAGATTATAATGGAGAATGGAAAAACATCCAAAATTTTTCAAAATCAAGAGTATACCCTTCAGTGTGATATGAGAATTTCATCTTATCCAACCCTAAACCAAACCCCAATTTTAACTTGAACGTAAGTGTGTCCTGAACTCTAACCCTAACCCTAACCCTAACCCTATGGGCCCATTCACTCTAATGATTCTCATAGACTATAATGGAGAATGGAAAAACATCCAAAATTTTTCCAAATCAAGACTATACCTATTAGTGTGATATAAGAATTTCATCTTATCCAACCCTAAAACAAACCCCAATTTTAACTTGAACATAAGTGTGTCCTGAACTCTAACCCTAACCCTAACCCTATGGGCCCATTCACTCTAATGATTCTCATAGACTATAATGGAGAATGGAAAAACATCCAAAATTTTTCCAAATCAAGAGTATACCCTTCAGTGTGATATGAGAATTTCATTTTATCCAACCCTAAACCAAACCCCAATTTTAACTTGAACGTAAGTGTGTCCTGAACTCTAACCCTAACCCTAACCCTAACCCTATGGGCCCATTCACTCTAATGATTCTCATAGACTATAATGGAGAATGGAAAAACATCCAAAATTTTTCAAAATCAAGAGTATACCCTTCAGTGTGATATGAGAATTTCATCTTATCCAACCCTAAACCAAACCCCAATTTTAACTTGAACGTAAGTGTGTCCTGAACTCTAACCCTAACCCTAACCCTAACCCTATGGGCCCATTCACTCTAATGATTCTCATAGACTATAATGGAGAATGGAAAAACATCCAAAATTTTTCCAAATCAAGAATATACCTATTAGTGTGATATAAGAATTTCATCTTATCCAACCCTAAAACAAACCCCAATTTTAACTTGAACATAAGTGTGTCCTGAACTCTAACCCTAACCCTAACCCTATGGGCCCATTCACTCTAATGATTCTCATAGACTATAATGGAGAATGGAAAAACATCCAAAATTTTTCCAAATCAAGAGTATACCCTTCAGTGTGATATGAGAATTTCATCTTATCCAACCCTAAACCAAACCCCAGTTTTAACTTGAACGTAAGTGTGTCCTGAACTCTAACCCTAACCCTAACCCTAACCCTATGGGCCCATTCACTCTAATGATTCTCATAGACTATAATGGAGAATGGAAAAACATCCAAAATTTTTCCAAATCAAGAGTATACCCTTCAGTGTGATATGAGAATTTCATCTTATCCAACCCTAAACCAAACCCCAATTTTAACTTGAACGTAAGTGTGTCCTGAACTCTAACCCTAACCCCAACCCTAACCCTATGGGCCCATTCACTCTAATGATTCTCCTAGACTATAATGGAGAATGGAAAAACATCCAAAATTTTTCCAAATCTGGAGTATACCTTTCAATGTGATATGAAAATTTCATCTTATCCAACCCTAAACCAAACCCCAATTTTAACTTGAACGTAGTTGTGTCCTGAACTCTAACCCTAACCCTATGGGCCCATTCACTCTAATGATTCTCATAGACTATAATGGAGAATGGAAAAGCATCCAAAATTTTTCCAAATCAAGAGTACACCCTTCAGTGTGATATGAGAATTTCATCTTATCCAACCCTAAACCAAACCCCAATTTTAAGTTGAACGTAAGTGTGTCCTGAACTCTAACCCTAACCCTAACCCTATGGGCCCATTCACTCTAATGATTCTCATAGACTATAATGGAGAATGGAAAAACATCCAAAATTTTTCCAAATCAAGAGCATACCCTTTAGTGTGATATCATAGTTTCATCTTATCCGACCCTAAACCAAGCCCCAATTTTAACTTGAACGTAAGTGTGTCCTGAACTCTAACCCTAACCCTAACCCTATGGGCCCATTCACTCTAATGATCCTCATAGACTATAATGGAGAATGGAAAAACATCCAAAATTTTTCCAAATCAAGAGTATACCCTTCAGTGTGATATGAGAATTTCATCTTATCCAACCCTAAACCAAACCCCAGTTTTAACTTGAACGTAAGTGTGTCCTGAACTCTAACCCTAACCCTAACCCTAACCCTATGGGCCCATTCACTCTAATGATTCTCATAGACTATAATGGAGAATGGAAAAACATCCAAAATTTTTCCAAATCAAGAGTATACCTTTCAGAGTGAAATGAGAATTTCATCTTATCCAACCCTAAACCAAACCCCAATTTTAACTTGAACGTAAGTGTGTCCTGAACTCTAACCCTAACCCTAACCCTAACCCTATGGGCCCATTCACTCTAATGATTCTCATAGACTATAATGGAGAATGGAGAATGGAAAAACATCCAAAATTTTTCCAAATCAAGACTATACCTATTTGTGTGATATGAAAATTTCATCTTATCCAACCCTAAACCAAACCCCAATTTTAACTTGAACGTAAGTGTGTCCTGAACTCTAACCCTAACCCTAACCCTAACCCTATGGGCCCATTCACTCTAATGATTCTCATAGACTATAATGGAGAATGGAAAAACATCCAAAATTTTTCCAAATCAAGAGTATACCCTTCAGTGTGATATGAGAATTTCATCTTATCCAACCCTAAACCAAACCCCAGTTTTAACTTGAATGTAAGTGTGTCCTGAACTCTAACCCTAACCCTAACCCTAACCCTATGGGCCCATTCACTCTAATGATTCTCATAGACTATAATGGAGAATGGAAAAACATCCAAAATTTTTCCAAATCAAGAGTATACTCTTCAGTGTGATATGAGAATTTCATCTTATCCAACCCTAAACCAAACCCCAGATTTAACTTGAACGTAAGTGTGTCCTGAACTCTAACCCTAACCCTAACCCTAACCCTATGGGCCCATTCACTCTAATGATTCTCATAGACTAAAATGGAGAATGGAAAAACATCCAAAATTTTTCCAAATCAAGAGTATACCCTTCAGTGTGATATGAGAATTTCATCTTATCCAACCCTAAACCAAACCCCAATTTTAACTTGAACGTAAGTGTGTCCTGAACTCTAACCCTAACCCCAACCCTAACCCTATGGGCCCATTCACTCTAATGATTCTCCTAGACTATAATGGAGAATGGAAAAACATCCAAAATTTTTCCAAATCTGGAGTATACCTTTCAATGTGATATGAAAATTTCATCTTATCCAACCCTAAACCAAACCCCAATTTTAACTTGAACGTAGTTGTGTCCTGAACTCTAACCCTAACCCTATGGGCCCATTCACTCTAATGATTCTCATAGACTATAATGGAGAATGGAAAAGCATCCAAAATTTTTCCAAATCAAGAGTACACCCTTCAGTGTGATATGAGAATTTCATCTTATCCAACCCTAAACCAAACCCCAATTTTAAGTTGAACGTAAGTGTGTCCTGAACTCTAACCCTAACCCTAACCCTATGGGCCCATTCACTCTAATGATTCTCATAGACTATAATGGAGAATGGAAAAACATCCAAAATTTTTCCAAATCAAGAGCATACCCTTTAGTGTGATATCATAGTTTCATCTTATCCGACCCTAAACCAAGCCCCAATTTTAACTTGAACGTAAGTGTGTCCTGAACTCTAACCCTAACCCTAACCCTATGGGCCCATTCACTCTAATGATCCTCATAGACTATAATGGAGAATGGAAAAACATCCAAAATTTTTCCAAATCAAGAGTATACCCTTCAGTGTGATATGAGAATTTCATCTTATCCAACCCTAAACCAAACCCCAGTTTTAACTTGAACGTAAGTGTGTCCTGAACTCTAACCCTAACCCTAACCCTAACCCTATGGGCCCATTCACTCTAATGATTCTCATAGACTATAATGGAGAATGGAAAAACATCCAAAATTTTTCCAAATCAAGAGTATACCTTTCAGAGTGAAATGAGAATTTCATCTTATCCAACCCTAAACCAAACCCCAATTTTAACTTGAACGTAAGTGTGTCCTGAACTCTAACCCTAACCCTAACCCTAACCCTATGGGCCCATTCACTCTAATGATTCTCATAGACTATAATGGAGAATGGAGAATGGAAAAACATCCAAAATTTTTCCAAATCAAGACTATACCTATTTGTGTGATATGAAAATTTCATCTTATCCAACCCTAAACCAAACCCCAATTTTAACTTGAACGTAAGTGTGTCCTGAACTCTAACCCTAACCCTAACCCTAACCCTATGGGCCCATTCACTCTAATGATTCTCATAGACTATAATGGAGAATGGAAAAACATCCAAAATTTTTCCAAATCAAGAGTATACCCTTCAGTGTGATATGAGAATTTCATCTTATCCAACCCTAAACCAAACCCCAGTTTTAACTTGAATGTAAGTGTGTCCTGAACTCTAACCCTAACCCTAACCCTAACCCTATGGGCCCATTCACTCTAATGATTCTCATAGACTATAATGGAGAATGGAAAAACATCCAAAATTTTTCCAAATCAAGAGTATACTCTTCAGTGTGATATGAGAATTTCATCTTATCCAACCCTAAACCAAACCCCAGATTTAACTTGAACGTAAGTGTGTCCTGAACTCTAACCCTAACCCTAACCCTAACCCTATGGGCCCATTCACTCTAATGATTCTCATAGACTAAAATGGAGAATGGAAAAACATCCAAAATTTTTCCAAATCAAGAGTATACCCTTCAGTGTGATATGAGAATTTCATCTTATCCAACCCTAAACCAAACCCCAATTTTAATTTGAACGTAAGTGTGTCCTGAACTCTAACCCTAACCCCAACCCTAACCCTATGGGCCCATTCACTCTAATGATTCTCCTAGACTATAATGGAGAATGGAAAAACATCCAAAATTTTTCCAAATCTGGAGTATACCTTTCAATGTGATATGAAAATTTCATCTTATCCAACCCTAAACAAAACCCCAATTTTAACTTGAACGTAGTTGTGTCCTGAACTCTAACCCTAACCCTAACCCTATGGGCCCATTCACTCTAATGATTCTCATAGCCTATAATGGAGAATGGAAAAACATCCAAAATTTTTCCAAATCAAGAGTATACCCTTCAGTGTGATATGAGAATTTCATCTTATCCAACCCTAAACCAAACCCCAATTTTAATTTGAACGTAAGTGTGTCCTGAACTCTAACCCTAACCCTAACCCTAACCCTATGGGCCCATTCACTCTAATGATTCTCATAGACTATAATGGAGAATGGAAAAACATCCAAAATTTTTCCAAATCAAGACTATACCTATTAGTGTGATATGAAAATTTCATCTTATCCAACCCTAAACCAAACCCCAATTTTAACTTGAACGTAAGTGTGTCCTGAACTCTAACCCTAACCCTAATCCTATGGGCCCATTCAATCTAATGATTCTCATAGACTATAATGGAGAATGGAAAAACATCCAAAATTTTTCCAAATCAAGAGTATACCCTTCAGTGTGATATGAGAATTTCATCTTATCCAACCCTAAACCAAACCCCAATTTTAACTTGAACGTAAGTGTGTCCTGAACTCTAACCCTAACCCTAACCCTAACCCTATGGGCCCATTCACTCTAATGATTCTCATAGACTATAATGGAGAATGGAAAAACATCCAAAATTTTTCCAAATCAAGAGTATACCTTTCAGAGTGAAATGAGAATTTCATCTTATCCAACCCTAAACCAAACCCCTATTTTAACTTGAACGTAAGTGTGTCCTGAACTCTAACCCTAACCCTAACCCTAACCCTATGGGCCCATTCACTCTAATGATTCTCATAGACTATAATGGAGAATGGAGAATGGAAAAACATCCAAAATTTTTCCAAATCAAGACTATACCTATTTGTGTGATATGAAAATTTCATCTTATCCAACCCTAAACCAAACCCCAATTTTAACTTGAACGTAAGTGTGTCCTGAACTCTAACCCTAACCCTAACCCTAACCCTATGGGCCCATTCACTCTAATGATTCTCATAGACTATAATGGAGAATGGAAAAACATCCAAAATTTTTCCAAATCAAGAGTATACCCTTCAGTGTGATATGAGAATTTCATCTTATCCAACCCTAAACCAAACCCCAGTTTTAACTTGAACGTAAGTGTGTCCTGAACTCTAACCCTAACCCTAACCCTATGGGCCCATTCACTCTAATGATTCTCATAGACTATAATGGAGAATGGAAAAACATCCAAAATTTTTCCAAATCAAGAGTATACTCTTCAGTGTGATATGAGAATTTCATCTTATCCAACCCTAAACCAAACCCCAGTTTTAACTTGAACGTAAGTGTGTCCTGAACTCTAACCCTAACCCTAACCCTAACCCTATGGGCCCATTCACTCTAATGATTCTCATAGACTAAAATGGAGAATGGAAAAACATCCAAAATTTTTCCAAATCAAGAGTATACCCTTCAGTGTGATATGAGAATTTCATCTTATCCAACCCTAAACCAAACCCCAATTTTAATTTGAACGTAAGTGTGTCCTGAACTCTAACCCTAACCCCAACCCTAACCCTATGGGCCCATTCACTCTAATGATTCTCCTAGACTATAATGGAGAATGGAAAAACATCCAAAATTTTTCCAAATCTGGAGTATACCTTTCAATGTGATATGAAAATTTCATCTTATCCAACCCTAAACCAAACCCCAATTTTAACTTGAACGTAGTTGTGTCCTGAACTCTAACCCTAACCCTAACCCTATGGGCCCATTCACTCTAATGATTCTCATAGACTATAATGGAGAATGGAAAAACATCCAAAATTTTTCCAAATCAAGAGTATACCCTTCAGTGTGATATGAGAATTTCATCTTATCCAACCCTAAACCAAACCCCAATTTTAATTTGAACGTAAGTGTGTCCTGAACTCTAACCCTAACCCTAACCCTAACCCTATGGGCCCATTCACTCTAATGATTCTCATAGACTATAATGGAGAATGGAAAAACATCCAAAATTTTTCCAAATCAAGACTATACCTATTAGTGTGATATGAAAATTTCATCTTATCCAACCCTAAACCAAACCCCAATTTTAACTTGAACGTAAGTGTGTCCTGAACTCTAACCCTAACCCTAATCCTATGGGCCCATTCAATCTAATGATTCTCATAGACTATAATGGAGAATGGAAAAACATCCAAAATTTTTCCAAATCAAGAGTATACCCTTCAGTGTGATATGAGAATTTCATCTTATCCAACCCTAAACCAAACCCCAATTTTAACTTGAACGTAAGTGTGTCCTGAACTCTAACCCTAACCCTAACCCTATGGGCCCATTCACTCTAATGATTCTCATAGACTATAATGGAGAATGGAAAAACATCCAAAATTTTTCCAAATCAAGAGTATACCCTTCAGTGTGATATGAGAATTTCATTTTATCCAACCCTAAACCAAACCCCAATTTTAACTTGAACGTAAGTGTGTCCTGAACTCTAACCCTAACCCTAACCCTAACCCTATGGGCCCATTCACTCTAATGATTCTCATAGATTATAATGGAGAATGGAAAAACATCCAAAATTTTTCAAAATCAAGAGTATACCCTTCAGTGTGATATGAGAATTTCATCTTATCCAACCCTAAACCAAACCCCAATTTTAACTTGAACGTAAGTGTGTCCTGAACTCTAACCCTAACCCTAACCCTAACCCTATGGGCCCATTCACTCTAATGATTCTCATAGACTATAATGGAGAATGGAAAAACATCCAAAATTTTTCCAAATCAAGACTATACCTATTAGTGTGATATAAGAATTTCATCTTATCCAACCCTAAAACAAACCCCAATTTTAACTTGAACATAAGTGTGTCCTGAACTCTAACCCTAACCCTAACCCTATGGGCCCATTCACTCTAATGATTCTCATAGACTATAATGGAGAATGGAAAAACATCCAAAATTTTTCCAAATCAAGAGTATACCCTTCAGTGTGATATGAGAATTTCATTTTATCCAACCCTAAACCAAACCCCAATTTTAACTTGAACGTAAGTGTGTCCTGAACTCTAACCCTAACCCTAACCCTAACCCTATGGGCCCATTCACTCTAATGATTCTCATAGACTATAATGGAGAATGGAAAAACATCCAAAATTTTTCAAAATCAAGAGTATACCCTTCAGTGTGATATGAGAATTTCATCTTATCCAACCCTAAACCAAACCCCAATTTTAACTTGAACGTAAGTGTGTCCTGAACTCTAACCCTAACCCTAACCCTAACCCTATGGGCCCATTCACTCTAATGATTCTCATAGACTATAATGGAGAATGGAAAAACATCCAAAATTTTTCCAAATCAAGAATATACCTATTAGTGTGATATAAGAATTTCATCTTATCCAACCCTAAAACAAACCCCAATTTTAACTTGAACATAAGTGTGTCCTGAACTCTAACCCTAACCCTAACCCTATGGGCCCATTCACTCTAATGATTCTCATAGACTATAATGGAGAATGGAAAAACATCCAAAATTTTTCCAAATCAAGAGTATACCCTTCAGTGTGATATGAGAATTTCATCTTATCCAACCCTAAACCAAACCCCAGTTTTAACTTGAACGTAAGTGTGTCCTGAACTCTAACCCTAACCCTAACCCTAACCCTATGGGCCCATTCACTCTAATGATTCTCATAGACTATAATGGAGAATGGAAAAACATCCAAAATTTTTCCAAATCAAGAGTATACCCTTCAGTGTGATATGAGAATTTCATCTTATCCAACCCTAAACCAAACCCCAGTTTTAACTTGAACGTAAGTGTGTCCTGAACTCTAACCCTAACCCTAACCCTAACCCTATGGGCCCATTCACTCTAATGATTCTCCTAGACTATAATGGAGAATGGAAAAACATCCAAAATTTTTCCAAATCTGGAGTATACCTTTCAATGTGATATGAAAATTTCATCTTATCCAACCCTAAACCAAACCCCAATTTTAAGTTGAACGTAAGTGTGTCCTGAACTCTAACCCTAACCCTAACCCTATGGGCCCATTCACTCTAATGATTCTCATAGACTATAATGGAGAATGGAAAAACATCCAAAATTTTTCCAAATCAAGAGCATACCCTTTAGTGTGATATGAAAGTTTCATCTTATCCGACCCTAAACCAAACCCCAATTTTAACTTGAACGTAAGTGTGTCCTGAACTCTAACCCTAACCCTAACCCTATGGGCCCATTCACTCTAATGATCCTCATAGACTATAATGGAGAATGGAAAAACATCCAAAATTTTTCCAAATCAAGAGTATACCCTTCAGTGTGATATGAGAATTTCATCTTATCCAACCCTAAACCAAACCCCAGTTTTAACTTGAACGTAAGTGTGTCCTGAACTCTAACCCTAACCCTAACCCTATGGGCCCATTCACTCTAATGATTCTCATAGACTATAATGGAGAATGGAAAAACATCCAAAATTTTTCCAAATCAAGAGTATACCCTTCAGTGTGATATGAGAATTTCATCTTATCCAACCCTAAACCAAACCCCAGTTTTAACTTGAACGTAAGTGTGTCCTGAACTCTAACCCTAACCCTAACCCTAACCCTATGGGCCCATTCACTCTAATGATTCTCATAGACTATAATGGAGAATGGAAAAACATCCAAATTTTTTCCAAATCAAGAGTATACCCTTCAGTGTGATATGAGAATTTCATCTTATCCAACCCTAAACCAAACCCCAATTTTAACTTGAACGTAAGTGTGTCCTGAACTCTAACCCTAACCCCAACCCTAACCCTATGGGCCCATTCACTCTAATGATTCTCCTAGACTATAATGGAGAATGGAAAAACATCCAAAATTTTTCCAAATCTGGAGTATACCTTTCAATGTGATATGAAAATTTCATCTTATCCAACCCTAAACCAAACCCCAATTTTAACTTGAACGTAGTTGTGTCCTGAACTCTAACCCTAACCCTAACCCTATGGGCCCATTCACTCTAATGATTCTCATAGACTATAATGGAGAATGGAAAAACATCCAAAATTTTTCCAAATCAAGACTATACCTATTAGTGTGATATGATAATTTCATCTTATCCAACCCTAAACCAAACTCCAATTTTAACTTGAACGTAAGTGTATCCTGAACTCTAACCCTAACCCTAACCCTATGGGCCCATTCACTCTAATGATTCTCATAGACTATAATGGAGAATGGAAAAACATCCAAAATTTTTCCAAATCAAGAGTATACCCTTCAGTGTGATATGAGAATTTCATCTTATCCAACCCTAAACCAAACCCCAATTTTAACTTGAATGTAAGTGTGTCCTGAACTCTAACCCTAACCCTAACCCTAACCCTATGGGCCCATTCACTCTAATGATTCTCATAGACTATAATGGAGAATGGAAAAACATCCAAAATTTTTCCAAATCAAGAGTATACCCTTTAGTGTGATATGAAAATTTCATCTTATCCAACCCTAAACCAAACCCCAATTTTAACTTGAATGTAAGTGTGTCCTGAACTCTAACCCTAACCCTAACCCTAACCCTATGGGCCCATTCACTCTAATGATTCTCATAGACTATAATGGAGAATGGAAAAACATCCAAAATTTTTCAAATCAAGACTATACCTATTAGTGTGATATGAGAATTTCATCTTATCCAACCCTAAAACAAACCCCAATTTTAACTTGAACATAAGTGTGTCCTGAACTCTAACCCTAACCCTAACCCTATGGGCCCATTCACTCTAATGATTCTCATAGACTATAATGGAGAATGGAAAAACATCCAAAATTTTTCCAAATCAAGAGTATACCCTTCAGTGTGATATGAGAATTTCATCTTATCCAACCCTAAACCAAACCCCAATTTTAACTTGAACGTAAGTGTGTCCTGAACTCTAACCCTAACCCCAACCCTAACCCTATGGGCCCATTCACTCTAATGATTCTCCTAGACTATAATGGAGAATGGAAAAACATCCAAAATTTTTCCAAATCTGGAGTATACCTTTCAATGTGATATGAAAATTTCATCTTATCCAACCCTAAACCAAACCCCAATTTTAAGTTGAACGTAAGTGTGTCCTGAACTCTAACCCTAACCCTAACCCTATGGGCCCATTCACTCTAATGATTCTCATAGACTATAGTGGAGAATGGAAAAACATCCAAAATTTTTCCAAATCAAGAGCATACCCTTTAGTGTGATATGAAAGTTTCATCTTATCCGACCCTAAACCAAACCCCAATTTTAACTTGAACGTAAGTGTGTCCTGAACTCTAACCCTAACCCTAACCCTATGGGCCCATTCACTCTAATGATCCTCATAGACTATAATGGAGAATGGAAAAACATCCAAAATTTTTCCAAATCAAGAGTATACCCTTCAGTGTGATATGAGAATTTCATCTTATCCAACCCTAAACCAAACCCCAGTTTTAACTTGAACGTAAGTGTGTCCTGAACTCTAACCCTAACCCTAACCCTATGGGCCCATTCACTCTAATGATTCTCATAGACTATAATGGAGAATGGAAAAACATCCAAAATTTTTCCAAATCAAGAGTATACCCTTCAGTGTGATATGAGAATTTCATCTTATCCAACCCTAAACCAAACCCCAGTTTTAACTTGAACGTAAGTGTGTCCTGAACTCTAACCCTAACCCTAACCCTAACCCTATGGGCCCATTCACTCTAATGATTCTCATAGACTATAATGGAGAATGGAAAAACATCCAAATTTTTTCCAAATCAAGAGTATACCCTTCAGTGTGATATGAGAATTTCATCTTATCCAACCCTAAACCAAACCCCAATTTTAACTTGAACGTAAGTGTGTCCTGAACTCTAACCCTAACCCCAACCCTAACCCTATGGGCCCATTCACTCTTATGATTCTCCTAGACTATAATGGAGAATGGAAAAACATCCAAAATTTTTCCAAATCTGGAGTATACCTTTCAATGTGATATGAAAATTTCATCTTATCCAACCCTAAACCAAACCCCAATTTTAACTTGAACGTAGTTGTGTCCTGAACTCTAACCCTAACCCTAACCCTATGGGCCCATTCACTCTAATGATTCTCATAGACTATAATGGAGAATGGAAAAACATCCAAAATTTTTCCAAATCAAGACTATACCTATTAGTGTGATATGATAATTTCATCTTATCCAACCCTAAACCAAACTCCAATTTTAACTTGAACGTAAGTGTATCCTGAACTCTAACCCTAACCCTAACCCTATGGGCCCATTCACTCTAATGATTCTCATAGACTATAATGGAGAATGGAAAAACATCCAAAATTTTTCCAAATCAAGAGTATACCCTTCAGTGTGATATGAGAATTTCATCTTATCCAACCCTAAACCAAACCCCAATTTTAACTTGAATGTAAGTGTGTCCTGAACTCTAACCCTAACCCTAACCCTAACCCTATGGGCCCATTCACTCTAATGATTCTCATAGACTATAATGGAGAATGGAAAAACATCCAAAATTTTTCCAAATCAAGAGTATACCCTTTAGTGTGATATGAAAATTTCATCTTATCCAACCCTAAACCAAACCCCAATTTTAACTTGAATGTAAGTGTGTCCTGAACTCTAACCCTAACCCTAACCCTAACCCTATGGGCCCATTCACTCTAATGATTCTCATAGACTATAATGGAGAATGGAAAAACATCCAAAATTTTTCCAAATCAAGAGTATACCCTTCAGTGTGATATGAGAATTTCATCTTATCCAACCCTAAACCAAACCCCAATTTTAACTTGAACGTAAGTGTGTCCTGAACTCTAACCCTAACCCTAACCGTGTGGGCCCATTCACTCTAATGATTCTCATAGACTATAATGGAGAATGGAAAAACATCCAAAATTTTTCCAAATCAAGAGTATACCCTTCAGTGTGATATGAGAATTTCATCTTATCCAACCCTAAACAAAACCCCAATTTTAAGTTGAACGTAAGTGTGTCCTGAACTCTAACCCTAACCCTAACCCTATGGATCCATTCACTCTAATGATTCTCATAGACTATAATGGAGAATGGAAAAACATCCAAATTTTTCCAAATCAAGAGTATACCCTTCAGTGTGATATGAGAATTTCATCTTATCCAACCCTAAACAAAACCCCAATTTTAACTTGAACGTAAGTGTGTCCTGAACTCTAACCCTAACCCTAACCCTAACCCTATGGGCCCATTCACTCTAATGATTCTCATAGACTATAATGGAGAATGGAAAAACATCCAAAATTTTTCCAAATCAAGAGTATACCCTTCAGTGTGATATGAGAATTTCATCTTATCCAACCCTAAACCAAACCCCAGTTTTAACTTGAACGTAAGTGTGTCCTGAACTCTAACCCTAACCCTATGGGCCCATTCACTCTAATGATTCTCATAGACTATAATGGAGAATGGAAAAACATCCAAAATTTTTCCAAATCTGGAGTATACCTTTCAATGTGATATGAAAATTTCATCTTATCCAACCCTAAACCAAACCCCAATTTTAAGTTGAACGTAAGTGTGTCCTGAACTCTAACCCTAACCCTAACCCTATGGGCCCATTCACTCTAATGATTCTCATAGACTATAGTGGAGAATGGAAAAACATCCAAAATTTTTCCAAATCAAGAGCATACCCTTTAGTGTGATATGAAAGTTTCATCTTATCCGACCCTAAACCAAACCCCAATTTTAACTTGAACGTAAGTGTGTCCTGAACTCTAACCCTAACCCTAACCCTATGGGCCCATTCACTCTAATGATCCTCATAGACTATAATGGAGAATGGAAAAACATCCAAAATTTTTCCAAATCAAGAGTATACCCTTCAGTGTGATATGAGAATTTCATCTTATCCAACCCTAAACCAAACCCCAGTTTTAACTTGAACGTAAGTGTGTCCTGAACTCTAACCCTAACCCTAACCCTATGGGCCCATTCACTCTAATGATTCTCATAGACTATAATGGAGAATGGAAAAACATCCAAAATTTTTCCAAATCAAGAGTATACCCTTCAGTGTGATATGAGAATTTCATCTTATCCAACCCTAAACCAAACCCCAGTTTTAACTTGAACGTAAGTGTGTCCTGAACTCTAACCCTAACCCTAACCCTAACCCTATGGGCCCATTCACTCTAATGATTCTCATAGACTATAATGGAGAATGGAAAAACATCCAAATTTTTTCCAAATCAAGAGTATACCCTTCAGTGTGATATGAGAATTTCATCTTATCCAACCCTAAACCAAACCCCAATTTTAACTTGAACGTAAGTGTGTCCTGAACTCTAACCCTAACCCCAACCCTAACCCTATGGGCCCATTCACTCTTATGATTCTCCTAGACTATAATGGAGAATGGAAAAACATCCAAAATTTTTCCAAATCTGGAGTATACCTTTCAATGTGATATGAAAATTTCATCTTATCCAACCCTAAACCAAACCCCAATTTTAACTTGAACGTAGTTGTGTCCTGAACTCTAACCCTAACCCTAACCCTATGGGCCCATTCACTCTAATGATTCTCATAGACTATAATGGAGAATGGAAAAACATCCAAAATTTTTCCAAATCAAGACTATACCTATTAGTGTGATATGATAATTTCATCTTATCCAACCCTAAACCAAACTCCAATTTTAACTTGAACGTAAGTGTATCCTGAACTCTAACCCTAACCCTAACCCTATGGGCCCATTCACTCTAATGATTCTCATAGACTATAATGGAGAATGGAAAAACATCCAAAATTTTTCCAAATCAAGAGTATACCCTTCAGTGTGATATGAGAATTTCATCTTATCCAACCCTAAACCAAACCCCAATTTTAACTTGAATGTAAGTGTGTCCTGAACTCTAACCCTAACCCTAACCCTAACCCTATGGGCCCATTCACTCTAATGATTCTCATAGACTATAATGGAGAATGGAAAAACATCCAAAATTTTTCCAAATCAAGAGTATACCCTTTAGTGTGATATGAAAATTTCATCTTATCCAACCCTAAACCAAACCCCAATTTTAACTTGAATGTAAGTGTGTCCTGAACTCTAACCCTAACCCTAACCCTAACCCTATGGGCCCATTCACTCTAATGATTCTCATAGACTATAATGGAGAATGGAAAAACATCCAAAATTTTTCCAAATCAAGAGTATACCCTTCAGTGTGATATGAGAATTTCATCTTATCCAACCCTAAACCAAACCCCAATTTTAACTTGAACGTAAGTGTGTCCTGAACTCTAACCCTAACCCTAACCGTGTGGGCCCATTCACTCTAATGATTCTCATAGACTATAATGGAGAATGGAAAAACATCCAAAATTTTTCCAAATCAAGAGTATACCCTTCAGTGTGATATGAGAATTTCATCTTATCCAACCCTAAACAAAACCCCAATTTTAAGTTGAACGTAAGTGTGTCCTGAACTCTAACCCTAACCCTAACCCTATGGATCCATTCACTCTAATGATTCTCATAGACTATAATGGAGAATGGAAAAACATCCAAAATTTTTCCAAATCAAGAGTATACCCTTCAGTGTGATATGAGAATTTCATCTTATCCAACCCTAAACAAAACCCCAATTTTAACTTGAACGTAAGTGTGTCCTGAACTCTAACCCTAACCCTAACCCTAACCCTATGGGCCCATTCACTCTAATGATTCTCATAGACTATAATGGAGAATGGAAAAACATCCAAAATTTTTCCAAATCAAGAGTATACCCTTCAGTGTGATATGAGAATTTCATCTTATCCAACCCTAAACCAAACCCCAGTTTTAACTTGAACGTAAGTGTGTCCTGAACTCTAACCCTAACCCTATGGGCCCATTCACTCTAATGATTCTCATAGACTATAATGGAGAATGGAAAAACATCCAAAATTTTTCCAAATCAAGAGTATACCCTTCAGTGTGATATGAGAATTTCATCTTATCCAACCCTAAACCAAACCCCAATTTTAACTTGAACGTAAGTGTGTCCTGAACTCTAACCCTAACCCTAACCCTATGGGCCCATTCACTCTAATGATTCTCATAGACTATAATGGAGAATGGAAAAACATCCAAAATTTTTCCAAATCAAGAGTATACCCTTCAGTGTGATATGAGAATTTCATCTTATCCAAACCTAAACCAAACCCCAGTTTTAACTTGAACGTAAGTGTGTCCTGAACTCTAACCCTAACCCTATGGGCCCATTCACTCTAATGATTCTCATAGACTATAATGGAGAATGGAAAAACATCCAAAATTTTTCCAAATCAAGACTATACCTATTAGTGTGATATGATAATTTCATCTTATCCAACCCTAAACCAAACCCCAATTTTAACTTGAACGTAAGTGTGTCCTGAACTCTAACCCTAACCCTAACCCTAACCCTATGGGCCCATTCACTCTAATGATTCTCATAGACTATAATGGAGAATGGAAAAACATCCAAAATTTTTCCAAATCAAGAGTATACTCTTCAGTGTGATATGAGAATTTCATCTTATCCAACCCTAAACCAAACCCCAGTTTTAACTTGAACGTAAGTGTGTCCTGAACTCTAACCCTAACCCTAACCCTAACCCTATGGGCCCATTCACTCTAATGATTCTCATAGACTAAAATGGAGAACGGAAAAACTTCCAAAATTTTTCCAAATCAAGAGTATACCCTTCAGTGTGATATGAGAATTTCATCTTATCCAACCCTAAACCAAACCCCAATTTTAATTTGAACGTAAGTGTGTCCTGAACTCTAACCCTAACCCCAACCCTAACCCTATGGGCCCATTCACTCTAATGATTCTCCTAGACTATAATGGAGAATGGAAAAACATCCAAAATTTTTCCAAATCTGGAGTATACCTTTCAATGTGATATGAAAATTTCATCTTATCCAACCCTAAACCAAACCCCAATTTTAACTTGAACGTAGTTGTGTCCTGAACTCTAACCCTAACCCTAACCCTATGGGCACATTCACTCTAATGATTCTCATAGACTATAATGGAGAATGGAAAAACATCCAAAATTTTTCCAAATCAAGAGTATACCCTTCAGTGTGATATGAGAATTTCATCTTATCCAACCCTAAACCAAACCCCAATTTTAATTTGAACGTAAGTGTGTCCTGAACTCTAACCCTAACCCTAACCCTAACCCTATGGGCCCATTCACTCTAATGATTCTCATAGACTATAATGGAGAATGGAAAAACATCCAAAATTTTTCCAAATCAAGACTATACCTATTAGTGTGATATGAAAATTTCATCTTATCCAACCCTAAACCAAACCCCAATTTTAACTTGAACGTAAGTGTGTCCTGAACTCTAACCCTAACCCTAACCCTATGGGCCCATTCAATCTAATGATTCTCATAGACTATAATGGAGAATGGAAAAACATCCAAAATTTTTCCAAATCAAGAGTATACCCTTCAGTGTGATATGAGAATTTCATCTTATCCAACCCTAAACCAAACCCCAATTTTAACTTGAACGTAAGTGTGTCCTGAACTCTAACCCTAACCCTAACCCTAACCCTATGGGCCCATTCACTCTAATGATTCTCATAGACTATAATGGAGAATGGAAAAACATCCAAAATTTTTCCAAATCAAGAGTATACCCTTCAGTGTGATATGAGAATTTCATCTTATCCAACCCTAAACCAAACCCCAATTTTAACTTGAACGTAAGTGTGTCCTGAACTCTAACCCTAACCCTAACCGTGTGGGCCCATTCACTCTAATGATTCTCATAGACTATAATGGAGAATGGAAAAACATCCAAAATTTTTCCAAATCAAGAGTATACCCTTCAGTGTGATATGAGAATTTCATCTTATCCAACCCTAAACCAAACCCCAGTTTTAACTTGAACGTAAGTGTGTCCTGAACTCTAACCCTAACCCTATGGGCCCATTCACTCTAATGATTCTCATAGACTATAATGGAGAATGGAAAAACATCCAAAATTTTTCCAAATCAAGAGTATACCCTTCAGTGTGATATGAGAATTTCATCTTATCCAACCCTAAACCAAACCCCAATTTTAACTTGAACGTAAGTGTGTCCTGAACTCTAACCCTAACCCTAACCCTATGGGCCCATTCACTCTAATGATTCTCATAGACTATAATGGAGAATGGAAAAACATCCAAAATTTTTCCAAATCAAGAGTATACCCTTCAGTGTGATATGAGAATTTCATCTTATCCAAACCTAAACCAAACCCCAGTTTTAACTTGAACGTAAGTGTGTCCTGAACTCTAACCCTAACCCTATGGGCCCATTCACTCTAATGATTCTCATAGACTATAATGGAGAATGGAAAAACATCCAAAATTTTTCCAAATCAAGACTATACCTATTAGTGTGATATGATAATTTCATCTTATCCAACCCTAAACCAAACCCCAATTTTAACTTGAACGTAAGTGTGTCCTGAACTCTAACCCTAACCCTAACCCTAACCCTATGGGCCCATTCACTCTAATGATTCTCATAGACTATAATGGAGAATGGAAAAACATCCAAAATTTTTCCAAATCAAGAGTATACTCTTCAGTGTGATATGAGAATTTCATCTTATCCAACCCTAAACCAAACCCCAGTTTTAACTTGAACGTAAGTGTGTCCTGAACTCTAACCCTAACCCTAACCCTAACCCTATGGGCCCATTCACTCTAATGATTCTCATAGACTAAAATGGAGAACGGAAAAACTTCCAAAATTTTTCCAAATCAAGAGTATACCCTTCAGTGTGATATGAGAATTTCATCTTATCCAACCCTAAACCAAACCCCAATTTTAATTTGAACGTAAGTGTGTCCTGAACTCTAACCCTAACCCCAACCCTAACCCTATGGGCCCATTCACTCTAATGATTCTCCTAGACTATAATGGAGAATGGAAAAACATCCAAAATTTTTCCAAATCTGGAGTATACCTTTCAATGTGATATGAAAATTTCATCTTATCCAACCCTAAACCAAACCCCAATTTTAACTTGAACGTAGTTGTGTCCTGAACTCTAACCCTAACCCTAACCCTATGGGCACATTCACTCTAATGATTCTCATAGACTATAATGGAGAATGGAAAAACATCCAAAATTTTTCCAAATCAAGAGTATACCCTTCAGTGTGATATGAGAATTTCATCTTATCCAACCCTAAACCAAACCCCAATTTTAATTTGAACGTAAGTGTGTCCTGAACTCTAACCCTAACCCTAACCCTAACCCTATGGGCCCATTCACTCTAATGATTCTCATAGACTATAATGGAGAATGGAAAAACATCCAAAATTTTTCCAAATCAAGACTATACCTATTAGTGTGATATGAAAATTTCATCTTATCCAACCCTAAACCAAACCCCAATTTTAACTTGAACGTAAGTGTGTCCTGAACTCTAACCCTAACCCTAACCCTATGGGCCCATTCAATCTAATGATTCTCATAGACTATAATGGAGAATGGAAAAACATCCAAAATTTTTCCAAATCAAGAGTATACCCTTCAGTGTGATATGAGAATTTCATCTTATCCAACCCTAAACCAAACCCCAATTTTAACTTGAACGTAAGTGTGTCCTGAACTCTAACCCTAACCCTAACCCTAACCCTATGGGCCCATTCACTCTAATGATTCTCATAGACTATAATGGAGAATGGAAAAACATCCAAAATTTTTCCAAATCAAGAGTATACCTTTCAGAGTGAAATGAGAATTTCATCTTATCCAACCCTAAACCAAACCCCAATTTTAACTTGAACGTAAGTGTGTCCTGAACTCTAACCCTAACCCTAACCCTAACCCTATGGGCCCATTCACTCTAATGATTCTCATAGACTATAATGGAGAATGGAAAAACATCCAAAATTTTTCCAAATCAAGACTATACCTATTTGTGTGATATGAAAATTTCATCTTATCCAACCCTAAACCAAACCCCAATTTTAACTTGAACGTAAGTGTGTCCTGAACTCTAACCCTAACCCTAACCCTAACCCTATGGGCCCATTCACTCTAATGATTCTCATAGACTATAATGGAGAATGGAAAAACATCCAAAATTTTTCCAAATCAAGACTATACCTATTTGTGTGATATGAGAATTTCATCTTATCCAACCCTAAACCAAACCCCAATTTTAATTTGAACGTAAGTGTGTCCTGAACTCTAACCCTAACCCTAACCCTAACCCTATGGGCCCATTCACTCTAATGATTCTCATAGACTATAATGGAGAATGGAAAAACATCCAAAATTTTTCCAAATCAAGACTATACCTATTAGTGTGATATGAAAATTTCATCTTATCCAACCCTAAACCAAACCCCAATTTTAACTTGAACGTAAGTGTGTCCTGAACTCTAACCCTAACCCTAACCCTATGGGCCCATTCAATCTAATGATTCTCATAGACTATAATGGAGAATGGAAAAACATCCAAAATTTTTCCAAATCAAGAGTATACCCTTCAGTGTGATATGAGAATTTCATCTTATCCAACCCTAAACCAAACCCCAATTTTAACTTGAACGTAAGTGTGTCCTGAACTCTAACCCTAACCCTAACCCTAACCCTATGGGCCCATTCACTCTAATGATTCTCATAGACTATAATGGAGAATGGAAAAACAACCAAAATTTTTCCAAATCAAGAGTATACCTTTCAGAGTGAAATGAGAATTTCATCTTATCCAACCCTAAACCAAACCCCAATTTTAACTTGAACGTAAGTGTGTCCTGAACTCTAACCCTAACCCTAACCCTATGGGCCCATTCAATCTAATGATTCTCATAGACTATAATGGAGAATGGAAAAACATCCAAAATTTTTCCAAATCAAGAGTATACCCTTCAGTGTGATATGAGAATTTCATCTTATCCAACCCTAAACCAAACCCCAATTTTAACTTGAACGTAAGTGTGTCCTGAACTCTAACCCTAACCCTAACCCTAACCCTATGGGCCCATTCACTCTAATGATTCTCATAGACTATAATGGAGAATGGAAAAACATCCAAAATTTTTCCAAATCAAGAGTATACCTTTCAGAGTGAAATGAGAATTTCATCTTATCCAACCCTAAACCAAACCCCAATTTTAACTTGAACGTAAGTGTGTCCTGAACTCTAACCCTAACCCTAACCCTAACCCTATGGGCCCATTCACTCTAATGATTCTCATAGACTATAATGGAGAATGGAAAAACATCCAAAATTTTTCCAAATCAAGACTATACCTATTTGTGTGATATGAAAATTTCATCTTATCCAACCCTAAACCAAACCCCAATTTTAACTTGAACGTAAGTGTGTCCTGAACTCTAACCCTAACCCTAACCCTAACCCTATGGGCCCATTCACTCTTATGATTCTCATAGACTATAATGGAGAATGGAAAAACATCCAAAATTTTTCCAAATCAAGAGTATACCCTTCAGTGTGATATGAGAATTTCATCTTATCCAACCCTAAACCAAACCCCAATTTTAATTTGAACGTAAGTGTGTCCTGAACTCTAACCCTAACCCTAACCCTAACCCTATGGGCCCATTCACTCTAATGATTCTCATAGACTATAATGGAGAATGGAAAAACATCCAAAATTTTTCCAAATCAAGACTATACCTATTAGTGTGATATGAAAATTTCATCTTATCCAACCCTAAACCAAACCCCAATTTTAACTTGAACGTAAGTGTGTCCTGAACTCTAACCCTAACCCTAACCCTATGGGCCCATTCAATCTAATGATTCTCATAGACTATAATGGAGAATGGAAAAACATCCAAAATTTTTCCAAATCAAGAGTATACCCTTCAGTGTGATATGAGAATTTCATCTTATCCAACCCTAAACCAAACCCCAATTTTAACTTGAACGTAAGTGTGTCCTGAACTCTAACCCTAACCCTAACCCTAACCCTATGGGCCCATTCACTCTAATGATTCTCATAGACTATAATGGAGAATGGAAAAACAACCAAAATTTTTCCAAATCAAGAGTATACCTTTCAGAGTGAAATGAGAATTTCATCTTATCCAACCCTAAACCAAACCCCAATTTTAACTTGAACGTAAGTGTGTCCTGAACTCTAACCCTAACCCTAACCCTAACCCTATGGGCCCATTCACTCTAATGATTCTCATAGACTATAATGGAGAATGGAAAAACAACCAAAATTTTTCCAAATCAAGAGTATACCTTTCAGAGTGAAATGAGAATTTCATCTTATCCAACCCTAAACCAAACCCCAATTTTAACTTGAACGTAAGTGTGTCCTGAACTCTAACCCTAACCCTAACCCTAACCCTATGGGCCCATTCACTCTAATGATTCTCATAGACTATAATGGAGAATGGAAAAACATCCAAAATTTTTCCAAATCAAGACTATACCTATTTGTGTGATATGAAAATTTCATCTTATCCAACCCTAAACCAAACCCCAATTTTAACTTGAACGTAAGTGTGTCCTGAACTCTAACCCTAACCCTAACCCTAACCCTATGGGCCCATTCACTCTAATGATTCTCATAGACTATAATGGAGAATGGAAAAACATCCAAAATTTTTCCAAATCAAGAGTATACCCTTCAGTGTGATATGAGAATTTCATCTTATCCAACCCTAAACCAAACCCCAATTTTAATTTGAACGTAAGTGTGTCCTGAACTCTAACCCTAACCCTAACCCTAACCCTATGGGCCCATTCACTCTAATGATTCTCATAGACTATAATGGAGAATGGAAAAACATCCAAAATTTTTCCAAATCAAGACTATACCTATTAGTGTGATATGAAAATTTCATCTTATCCAACCCTAAACCAAACCCCAATTTTAACTTGAACGTAAGTGTGTCCTGAACTCTAACCCTAACCCTAACCCTATGGGCCCATTCAATCTAATGATTCTCATAGACTATAATGGAGAATGGAAAAACATCCAAAATTTTTCCAAATCAAGAGTATACCCTTCAGTGTGATATGAGAATTTCATCTTATCCAACCCTAAACCAAACCCCAATTTTAACTTGAACGTAAGTGTGTCCTGAACTCTAACCCTAACCCTAACCCTAACCCTATGGGCCCATTCACTCTAATGATTCTCATAGACTATAATGGAGAATGGAAAAACAACCAAAATTTTTCCAAATCAAGAGTATACCTTTCAGAGTGAAATGAGAATTTCATCTTATCCAACCCTAAACCAAACCCCAATTTTAACTTGAACGTAAGTGTGTCCTGAACTCTAACCCTAACCCTAACCCTATGGGCCCATTCAATCTAATGATTCTCATAGACTATAATGGAGAATGGAAAAACATCCAAAATTTTTCCAAATCAAGAGTATACCCTTCAGTGTGATATGAGAATTTCATCTTATCCAACCCTAAACCAAACCCCAATTTTAACTTGAACGTAAGTGTGTCCTGAACTCTAACCCTAACCCTAACCCTAACCCTATGGGCCCATTCACTCTAATGATTCTCATAGACTATAATGGAGAATGGAAAAACATCCAAAATTTTTCCAAATCAAGAGTATACCTTTCAGAGTGAAATGAGAATTTCATCTTATCCAACCCTAAACCAAACCCCAATTTTAACTTGAACGTAAGTGTGTCCTGAACTCTAACCCTAACCCTAACCCTAACCCTATGGGCCCATTCACTCTAATGATTCTCATAGACTATAATGGAGAATGGAAAAACATCCAAAATTTTTCCAAATCAAGACTATACCTATTTGTGTGATATGAAAATTTCATCTTATCCAACCCTAAACCAAACCCCAATTTTAACTTGAACGTAAGTGTGTCCTGAACTCTAACCCTAACCCTAACCCTAACCCTATGGGCCCATTCACTCTTATGATTCTCATAGACTATAATGGAGAATGGAAAAACATCCAAAATTTTTCCAAATCAAGAGTATACCCTTCAGTGTGATATGAGAATTTCATCTTATCCAACCCTAAACCAAACCCCAATTTTAATTTGAACGTAAGTGTGTCCTGAACTCTAACCCTAACCCTAACCCTAACCCTATGGGCCCATTCACTCTAATGATTCTCATAGACTATAATGGAGAATGGAAAAACATCCAAAATTTTTCCAAATCAAGACTATACCTATTAGTGTGATATGAAAATTTCATCTTATCCAACCCTAAACCAAACCCCAATTTTAACTTGAACGTAAGTGTGTCCTGAACTCTAACCCTAACCCTAACCCTATGGGCCCATTCAATCTAATGATTCTCATAGACTATAATGGAGAATGGAAAAACATCCAAAATTTTTCCAAATCAAGAGTATACCCTTCAGTGTGATATGAGAATTTCATCTTATCCAACCCTAAACCAAACCCCAATTTTAACTTGAACGTAAGTGTGTCCTGAACTCTAACCCTAACCCTAACCCTAACCCTATGGGCCCATTCACTCTAATGATTCTCATAGACTATAATGGAGAATGGAAAAACAACCAAAATTTTTCCAAATCAAGAGTATACCTTTCAGAGTGAAATGAGAATTTCATCTTATCCAACCCTAAACCAAACCCCAATTTTAACTTGAACGTAAGTGTGTCCTGAACTCTAACCCTAACCCTAACCCTAACCCTATGGGCCCATTCACTCTAATGATTCTCATAGACTATAATGGAGAATGGAAAAACAACCAAAATTTTTCCAAATCAAGAGTATACCTTTCAGAGTGAAATGAGAATTTCATCTTATCCAACCCTAAACCAAACCCCAATTTTAACTTGAACGTAAGTGTGTCCTGAACTCTAACCCTAACCCTAACCCTAACCCTATGGGCCCATTCACTCTAATGATTCTCATAGACTATAATGGAGAATGGAAAAACATCCAAAATTTTTCCAAATCAAGACTATACCTATTTGTGTGATATGAAAATTTCATCTTATCCAACCCTAAACCAAACCCCAATTTTAACTTGAACGTAAGTGTGTCCTGAACTCTAACCCTAACCCTAACCCTAACCCTATGGGCCCATTCACTCTAATGATTCTCATAGACTATAATGGAGAATGGAAAAACATCCAAAATTTTTCCAAATCAAGAGTATACCCTTCAGTGTGATATGAGAATTTCATCTTATCCAACCCTAAACCAAACCCCAATTTTAATTTGAACGTAAGTGTGTCCTGAACTCTAACCCTAACCCTAACCCTAACCCTATGGGCCCATTCACTCTAATGATTCTCATAGACTATAATGGAGAATGGAAAAACATCCAAAATTTTTCCAAATCAAGACTATACCTATTAGTGTGATATGAAAATTTCATCTTATCCAACCCTAAACCAAACCCCAATTTTAACTTGAACGTAAGTGTGTCCTGAACTCTAACCCTAACCCTAACCCTATGGGCCCATTCAATCTAATGATTCTCATAGACTATAATGGAGAATGGAAAAACATCCAAAATTTTTCCAAATCAAGAGTATACCCTTCAGTGTGATATGAGAATTTCATCTTATCCAACCCTAAACCAAACCCCAATTTTAACTTGAACGTAAGTGTGTCCTGAACTCTAACCCTAACCCTAACCCTAACCCTATGGGCCCATTCACTCTAATGATTCTCATAGACTATAATGGAGAATGGAAAAACAACCAAAATTTTTCCAAATCAAGAGTATACCTTTCAGAGTGAAATGAGAATTTCATCTTATCCAACCCTAAACCAAACCCCAATTTTAACTTGAACGTAAGTGTGTCCTGAACTCTAACCCTAACCCTAACCCTATGGGCCCATTCAATCTAATGATTCTCATAGACTATAATGGAGAATGGAAAAACATCCAAAATTTTTCCAAATCAAGAGTATACCCTTCAGTGTGATATGAGAATTTCATCTTATCCAACCCTAAACCAAACCGCAATTTTAACTTGAACGTAAGTGTGTCCTGAACTCTAACCCTAACCCTAACCCTAACCCTATGGGCCCATTCACTCTAATGATTCTCATAGACTATAATGGAGAATGGAAAAACATCCAAAATTTTTCCAAATCAAGAGTATACCTTTCAGAGTGAAATGAGAATTTCATCTTATCCAACCCTAAACCAAACCCCAATTTTAACTTGAACGTAAGTGTGTCCTGAACTCTAACCCTAACCCTAACCCTAACCCTATGGGCCCATTCACTCTAATGATTCTCATAGACTATAATGGAGAATGGAAAAACATCCAAAATTTTTCCAAATCAAGACTATACCTATTTGTGTGATATGAAAATTTCATCTTATCCAACCCTAAACCAAACCCCAATTTTAACTTGAACGTAAGTGTGTCCTGAACTCTAACCCTAACCCTAACCCTAACCCTATGGGCCCATTCACTCTTATGATTCTCATAGACTATAATGGAGAATGGAAAAACATCCAAAATTTTTCCAAATCAAGAGTATACCCTTCAGTGTGATATGAGAATTTCATCTTATCCAACCCTAAACCAAACCCCAATTTTAATTTGAACGTAAGTGTGTCCTGAACTCTAACCCTAACCCTAACCCTAACCCTATGGGCCCATTCACTCTAATGATTCTCATAGACTATAATGGAGAATGGAAAAACATCCAAAATTTTTCCAAATCAAGACTATACCTATTAGTGTGATATGAAAATTTCATCTTATCCAACCCTAAACCAAACCCCAATTTTAACTTGAACGTAAGTGTGTCCTGAACTCTAACCCTAACCCTAACCCTATGGGCCCATTCAATCTAATGATTCTCATAGACTATAATGGAGAATGGAAAAACATCCAAAATTTTTCCAAATCAAGAGTATACCCTTCAGTGTGATATGAGAATTTCATCTTATCCAACCCTAAACCAAACCCCAATTTTAACTTGAACGTAAGTGTGTCCTGAACTCTAACCCTAACCCTAACCCTAACCCTATGGGCCCATTCACTCTAATGATTCTCATAGACTATAATGGAGAATGGAAAAACAACCAAAATTTTTCCAAATCAAGAGTATACCTTTCAGAGTGAAATGAGAATTTCATCTTATCCAACCCTAAACCAAACCCCAATTTTAACTTGAACGTAAGTGTGTCCTGAACTCTAACCCTAACCCTAACCCTAACCCTATGGGCCCATTCACTCTAATGATTCTCATAGACTATAATGGAGAATGGAAAAACAACCAAATTTTTCCAAATCAAGAGTATACCTTTCAGAGTGAAATGAGAATTTCATCTTATCCAACCCTAAACCAAACCCCAATTTTAACTTGAACGTAAGTGTGTCCTGAACTCTAACCCTAACCCTAACCCTATGGGCCCATTCACTCTAATGATTCTCATAGACTATAATAGAGAATGGAAAAACATCCAAAATTTTTCCAAATCAAGACTATACCTATTTGTGTGATATGAAAATTTCATCTTATCCAACCCTAAACCAAACCCCAATTTTAACTTGAACGTAAGTGTGTCCTGAACTCTAACCCTAACCCTAACCCTAACCCTATGGGCCCATTCACTCTAATGATTCTCATAGACTATAATGGAGAATGGAAAAACATCCAAAATTTTTCCAAATCAAGAGTATACCCTTCAGTGTGATATGAGAATTTCATCTTATCCAACCCTAAACCAAACCCCAGTTTTAACTTGAACGTAAGTGTGTCCTGAACTCTAACCCTAACCCTAACCCTAACCCTATGGGCCCATTCACTCTAATGATTCTCATAGACTATAATGGAGAATGGAAAAACATCCAAAATTTTTCCAAATCTGGAGTATACCTTTCAATGTGATATGAAAATTTCATCTTATCCAACCCTAAACCAAACCCCAATTTTAACTTGAACGTAGTTGTGTCCTGAACTCTAACCCTAACCCTAACCCTATGGGCCCATTCACTCTAATGATTCTCATAGACTATAATGGAGAATGGAAAAACATCCAAAATTTTTCCAAATCAAGAGTATACCCTTCAGTGTGATATGAGAATTTCATCTTATCCAACCCTAAACCAAACCCCAATTTTAACTTGAACGTAAGTGTGTCCTGAACTCTAACCCTAACCCTAACCCTATGGGCCCATTCACTCTAATGATTCTCATAGACTATAATGGAGAATGGAAAAACATCCAAAATTTTTCCAAATCAAGACTATACCTATTAGTGTGATATGATAATTTCATCTTATCCAACCCTAAACCAAACCCCAATTTTAACTTGAACGTAAGTGTGTCCTGAACTCTAACCCTAACCCTAACCCTAACCCTATGGGCCCATTCACTCTAATGATTCTCATAGACTATAATGGAGAATGGAAAAACATCCAAAATTTTTCCAAATCAAGAGTATACTCTTCAGTGTGATATGAGAATTTCATCTTATCCAACCCTAAACCAAACCCCAGTTTTAACTTGAACGTAAGTGTGTCCTGAACTCTAACCCTAACCCTAACCCTAACCCTATGGGCCCATTCACTCTAATGATTCTCATAGACTAAAATGGAGAATGGAAAAACATCCAAAATTTTTCCAAATCAAGAGTATACCCTTCAGTGTGATATGAGAATTTCATCTTATCCAACCCTAAACCAAACCCCAATTTTAATTTGAACGTAAGTGTGTCCTGAACTCTAACCCTAACCCCAACCCTAACCCTATGGGCCCATTCACTCTAATGATTCTCCTAGACTATAATGGAGAATGGAAAAACATCCAAAATTTTTCCAAATCTGGAGTATACCTTTCAATGTGATATGAAAATTTCATCTTATCCAACCCTAAACCAAACCCCAATTTTAACTTGAACGTAGTTGTGTCCTGAACTCTAACCCTAACCCTAACCCTATGGGCCCATTCACTCTAATGATTCTCATAGACTATAATGGAGAATGGAAAAACATCCAAAATTTTTCCAAATCAAGAGTATACCCTTCAGTGTGATATGAGAATTTCATCTTATCCAACCCTAAACCAAACCCCAATTTTAATTTGAACGTAAGTGTGTCCTGAACTCTAACCCTAACCCTAACCCTAACCCTATGGGCCCATTCACTCTAATGATTCTCATAGACTATAATGGAGAATGGAAAAACATCCAAAATTTTTCCAAATCAAGACTATACCTATTAGTGTGATATGAAAATTTCATCTTATCCAACCCTAAACCAAACCCCAATTTTAACTTGAACGTAAGTGTGTCCTGAACTCTAACCCTAACCCTAATCCTATGGGCCCATTCAATCTAATGATTCTCATAGACTATAATGGAGAATGGAAAAACATCCAAAATTTTTCCAAATCAAGAGTATACCCTTCAGTGTGATATGAGAATTTCATCTTATCCAACCCTAAACCAAACCCCAATTTTAACTTGAACGTAAGTGTGTCCTGAACTCTAACCCTAACCCTAACCCTAACCCTATGGGCCCATTCACTCTAATGATTCTCATAGACTATAATGGAGAATGGAAAAACATCCAAAATTTTTCCAAATCAAGAGTATACCTTTCAGAGTGAAATGAGAATTTCATCTTATCCAACCCTAAACCAAACCCCAATTTTAACTTGAACGTAAGTGTGTCCTGAACTCTAACCCTAACCCTAACCCTAACCCTATGGGCCCATTCACTCTAATGATTCTCATAGACTATAATGGAGAATGGAAAAACATCCAAAATTTTTCCAAATCAAGAGTATACCCTTCAGTGTGATATGAGAATTTCATCTTATCCAACCCTAAACCAAACCCCAGTTTTAACTTGAACGTAAGTGTGTCCTGAACTCTAACCCTAACCCTAACCCTAACCCTATGGGCCCATTCACTCTAATGATTCTCATAGACTATAATGGAGAATGGAAAAACATCCAAAATTTTTCCAAATCAAGAGTATACCCTTCAGTGTGATATGAGAATTTCATCTTATCCAACCCTAAACCAAACCCCAATTTTAACTTGAATGTAAGTGTGTCCTGAACTCTAACCCTAACCCCAACCCTAACCCTATGGGCCCATTCACTCTAATGATTCTCCTAGACTATAATGGAGAATGGAAAAACATCCAAAATTTTTCCAAATCTGGAGTATACCTTTCAATGTGATATGAAAATTTCATCTTATCCAACCCTAAACCAAACCCCAATTTTAACTTGAACGTAGTTGTGTCCTGAACTCTACCCCTAACCCTAACCCTATGGGCCCATTCACTCTATTGATTCTCATAGACTATAATGGAGAATGGAAAAGCATCCAAAATTTTTCCAAATCAAGAGTATACCCTTCAGTGTGATATGAGAATTTCATCTTATCCAACCTTAACCAAACCCCAATTTTAAGTTGAACGTAAGTGTGTCCTGAACTCTAACCCTAACCCTAACCCTATGGGCCCATTCACTCTAATGATTCTCATAGACTATAATGGAGAATGGAAAAACATCCAAAATTTTTCCAAATCAAGAGTATACCCTTCAGTGTGATATGAGAATTTCATCTTATCCAACCCTAAACCAAACCCCAATTTTAACTTGAACGTAAGTGTGTCCTGAACTCTAACCCTAACCCTAACCCGAACCCTATGGGCCCATTCACTCTAATGATTCTCATAGACTATAATGGAGAATGGAAAAACATCCAAAATTTTTCCAAATCAAGAGTATACCCTTCAGTGTGATATGAGAATTTCATCTTATCCAACCCTAAACCAAACCCCAATTTTAACTTGAACGTAAGTGTGTCCTGAACTCTAACCCTAACCCTAACCCTAACCCTATGGGCCCATTCACTCTAATGATTCTCATAGACTATAATGGAGAATGGAAAAACATCCAAAATTTTTCCAAATCAAGAGTATACCTTTCAGAGTGAAATGAGAATTTCATCTTATCCAACCCTAAACCAAACCCCAATTTTAACTTGAACGTAAGTGTGTCCTGAACTCTAACCCTAACCCTAACCCTAACCCTATGGGCCCATTCACTCTAATGATTCTCATAGACTATAATGGAGAATGGAAAAACATCCAAAATTTTTCCAAATCAAGAGTATACCCTTCAGTGTGATATGAGAATTTCATCTTATCCAACCCTAAACCAAACCCCAGTTTTAACTTGAACGTAAGTGTGTCCTGAACTCTAACCCTAACCCTAACCCTAACCCTATGGGCCCATTCACTCTAATGATTCTCATAGACTATAATGGAGAATGGAAAAACATCCAAAATTTTTCCAAATCAAGAGTATACCCTTCAGTGTGATATGAGAATTTCATCTTATCCAACCCTAAACCAAACCCCAATTTTAACTTGAACGTAAGTGTGTCCTGAACTCTAACCCTAACCCCAACCCTAACCCTATGGGCCCATTCACTCTAATGATTCTCCTAGACTATAATGGAGAATGGAAAAACATCCAAAATTTTTCCAAATCTGGAGTATACCTTTCAATGTGATATGAAAATTTCATCTTATCCAACCCTAAACCAAACCCCAATTTTAACTTGAACGTAGTTGTGTCCTGAACTCTACCCCTAACCCTAACCCTATGGGCCCATTCACTCTAATGATTCTCATAGACTATAATGGAGAATGGAAAAGCATCCAAAATTTTTCCAAATCAAGAGTATACCCTTCAGTGTGATATGAGAATTTCATCTTATCCAACCTTAACCAAACCCCAATTTTAAGTTGAACGTAAGTGTGTCCTGAACTCTAACCCTAACCCTAACCCTATGGGCCCATTCACTCTAATGATTCTCATAGACTATAATGGAGAATGGAAAAACATCCAAAATTTTTCCAAATCAAGAGTATACCCTTCAGTGTGATATGAGAATTTCATCTTATCCAACCCTAAACCAAACCCCAATTTTAACTTGAACGTAAGTGTGTCCTGAACTCTAACCCTAACCCTAACCCGAACCCTATGGGCCCATTCACTCTAATGATTCTCATAGACTATAATGGAGAATGGAAAAACATCCAAAATTTTTCCAAATCAAGAGTATACCCTTCAGTGTGATATGAGAATTTCATCTTATCCAACCCTAAACCAAACCCCAGTTTTAACTTGAACGTAAGTGTGTCCTGAACTCTAACCCTAACCCTAACCCTAACCCTATGGGCCCATTCACTCTAATGATTCTCATAGACTATAATGGAGAATGGAAAAACATCCAAAATTTTTCCAAATCAAGAGTATACCCTTCAGTGTGATATGAGAATTTCATCTTATCCAACCCTAAACCAAACCCCAATTTTAACTTGAACGTAAGTGTGTCCTGAACTCTAACCCTAACCCCAACCCTAACCCTATGGGCCCATTCACTCTAATGATTCTCCTAGACTATAATGGAGAATGGAAAAACATCCAAAATTTTTCCAAATCTGGAGTATACCTTTCAATGTGATATGAAAATTTCATCTTATCCAACCCTAAACCAAACCCCAATTTTAACTTGAACGTAGTTGTGTCCTGAACTCTACCCCTAACCCTAACCCTATGGGCCCATTCACTCTAATGATTCTCATAGACTATAATGGAGAATGGAAAAGCATCCAAAATTTTTCCAAATCAAGAGTATACCCTTCAGTGTGATATGAGAATTTCATCTTATCCAACCTTAACCAAACCCCAATTTTAAGTTGAACGTAAGTGTGTCCTGAACTCTAACCCTATGGGCCCATTCACTCTAATGATTCTCATAGACTATAATGGAGAATGGAAAAACATCCAAAATTTTTCCAAATCAAGAGTATACCCTTCAGTGTGATATGAGAATTTCATCTTATCCAACCCTAAACCAAACCCCAATTTTAACTTGAACGTAAGTGTGTCCTGAACTCTAACCCTAACCCTAACCCGAACCCTATGGGCCCATTCACTCTAATGATTCTCATAGACTATAATGGAGAATGGAAAAACATCCAAAATTTTTCCAAATCAAGAATATACCCTTCAGTGTGATATGAGAATTTCATCTTATCCAACCCTAAACCAAACCCCAATTTTAACTTGAACGTAAGTGTGTCCTGAACTCTAACCCTAACCCTAACCCTAACCCTATCGGCCCATTCACTCTAATGATTCTCATAGACTATAATGGAGAATGGAAAAACATCCAAAATTTTTCCAAATCAAGAGTATACCCTTCAGTGTGATATGAGAATTTCATCTTATCCAACCCTAAACCAAACCCCAGTTTTAACTTGAACGTAAGTGTGTCCTGAACTCTAACCCTAACCCTAACCCTAACCCTATGGGCCCATTCACTCTAATGATTCTCCTAGACTATAATGGAGAATGGAAAAACATCCAAAATTTTTCCAAATCAAGAGTATACCCTTCAGTGTGATATGAGAATTTCATCGTATCCAACCCTAAACCAAACCCCAATTTTAACTTGAACGTAAGTGTGTCCTGAACTCTAACCCTAACCCTAACCCTATGGGCCCATTCACTCTAATGATTCTCATAGACTATAATGGAGAATGGAAAAACATCCAAAATTTTTCCAAATCAAGACTATACCTATTAGTGTGATATGATAATTTCATCTTATCCAACCCTAAACCAAACCCCAATTTTAACTTGAACGTAAGTGTGTCCTGAACTCTAACCCTAACCCTAACCCTAACCCTATGGGCCCATTCACTCTAATCATTCTCATAGACTATAATGGAGAATGGAAAAACATCCAAAATTTTTCCAAATCAAGAGTATACCCTTCAGTGTGATATGAGAATTTCATCTTATCCAACCCTAAACCAAACCCCAATTTTAACTTGAACGTAAGTGTGTCCTGAACACTAACCCTAACCCTAACCCTATGGGCCCATTCACTCTAATGATTCTCATAGACTATAATGGAGAATGGAAAAACATCCAAAATTTTTCCAAATCAAGAGTATACCCTTCAGTGTGATATGATAATTTCATCTTATCCAACCCTAAACCAAACCCCAATTTTAACTTGAACGTAAGTGTGTCCTGAACTCTAACCCTAACCCTAACCCTAACCCTATGGGCCCATTCACTCTTATCATTCTCATAGACTATAATGGAGAATGGAAAAATATCCAAAATTTTTCCAAATCAAGAGTATACTCTTCAGTGTGATATGAGAATTTCATCATATCCAACCCTAAACCAAACCCCAGTTTTAACTTGAACGTAAGTGTGTCCTGAACTCTAACCCTAACCCTAACCCTAACCCTATGGGCCCATTCACTCTAATGATTCTCATAGACTATAATGGAGAATGGAAAAACATCCAAAATTTTTCCAAATCAAGAGTATACCCTTCAGTGTGATATGAGAATTTCATCTTATCCAACCCTAAACCAAACCCCAATTTTAATTTGAACGTAAGTGTGTCCTGAACTCTAACCCTAACCCCAACCCTAACCCTATGGGCCCATTCACTCTAATGATTCTCCTAGACTATAATGGAGAATGGAAAAACATCCAAAATTTTTCCAAATCTGGAGTATACCTTTCAATGTGATATGAAAATTTCATCTTATCCAACCCTAAACCAAACCCCAATTTTAACTTGAACGTAGTTGTGTCCTGAACTCTAACCCTAACCCTAACCCTATGGGCCCATTCACTCTAATGATTCTCATAGACTATAATGGAGAACGGAAAAACATCCAAAATTTTTCCAAATCAAGAGTATACCCTTCAGTGTGATATGAGAATTTCATCTTATCCAACCCTAAACCAAACCCCAATTTTAAGTTGAACGTAAGTGTGTCCTGAACTCTAACCCTAACCCTAACCCTAACCCTATGGGCCCATTCACTCTAATGATTCTCATAGACTATAATGGAGAATGGAAAAACATCCAAAAATTTTCCAAATCAAGACTATACCTATTAGTGTGATATAAGAATTTCATCTTATCCAACCCTAAACCAAACCCCAATTTTAACTTGAACGTAAGTGTGTCCTGAACTCTAACCCTAACCCTAACCCTATGGGCCCATTCAATCTAATGATTCTCATAGACTATAATGGAGAATGGAAAAACATCCAAAATTTTTCCAAATCAAGAGTATACCCTTCAGTGTGATATGAGAATTTCATCTTATCCAACCCTAAACCAAACCCCAATTTTAACTTGAACGTAAGTGTGTCCTGAACTCTAACCCTAACCCCAACCCTAACCCTATGGGCCCATTCACTCTAATGATTCTCCTAGACTATAATGGAGAATGGAAAAACATCCAAAATTTTTCCAAATCTGGAGTATACCTTTCAATGTGATATGAAAATTTCATCTTATCCAACCCTAAACCAAACCCCAATTTTAACTTGAACGTAGTTGTGTCCTGAACTCTACCCCTAACCCTAACCCTATGGGCCCATTCACTCTAATGATTCTCATAGACTATAATGGAGAATGGAAAAGCATCCAAAATTTTTCCAAATCAAGAGTATACCCTTCAGTGTGATATGAGAATTTCATCTTATCCAACCTTAACCAAACCCCAATTTTAAGTTGAACGTAAGTGTGTCCTGAACTCTAACCCTAACCCTAACCCTATGGGCCCATTCACTCTAATGATTCTCATAGACTATAATGGAGAATGGAAAAACATCCAAAATTTTTCCAAATCAAGAGTATACCCTTCAGTGTGATATGAGAATTTCATCTTATCCAACCCTAAACCAAACCCCAATTTTAACTTGAACGTAAGTGTGTCCTGAACTCTAACCCTAACCCTAACCCGAACCCTATGGGCCCATTCACTCTAATGATTCTCCTAGACTATAATGGAGAATGGAAAAACATCCAAAATTTTTCCAAATCTGGAGTATACCTTTCAATGTGATATGAAAATTTCATCTTATCCAACCCTAAACCAAACCCCAATTTTAACTTGAACGTAGTTGTGTCCTGAACTCTACCCCTAACCCTAACCCTATGGGCCCATTCACTCTAATGATTCTCATAGACTATAATGGAGAATGGAAAAGCATCCAAAATTTTTCCAAATCAAGAGTATACCCTTCAGTGTGATATGAGAATTTCATCTTATCCAACCTTAACCAAACCCCAATTTTAAGTTGAACGTAAGTGTGTCCTGAACTCTAACCCTATGGGCCCATTCACTCTAATGATTCTCATAGACTATAATGGAGAATGGAAAAACATCCAAAATTTTTCCAAATCAAGAGTATACCCTTCAGTGTGATATGAGAATTTCATCTTATCCAACCCTAAACCAAACCCCAATTTTAACTTGAACGTAAGTGTGTCCTGAACTCTAACCCTAACCCTAACCCGAACCCTATGGGCCCATTCACTCTAATGATTCTCATAGACTATAATGGAGAATGGAAAAACATCCAAAATTTTTCCAAATCAAGAATATACCCTTCAGTGTGATATGAGAATTTCATCTTATCCAACCCTAAACCAAACCCCAATTTTAACTTGAACGTAAGTGTGTCCTGAACTCTAACCCTAACCCTAACCCTAACCCTATCGGCCCATTCACTCTAATGATTCTCATAGACTATAATGGAGAATGGAAAAACATCCAAAATTTTTCCAAATCAAGAGTATACCCTTCAGTGTGATATGAGAATTTCATCTTATCCAACCCTAAACCAAACCCCAGTTTTAACTTGAACGTAAGTGTGTCCTGAACTCTAACCCTAACCCTAACCCTAACCCTATGGGCCCATTCACTCTAATGATTCTCCTAGACTATAATGGAGAATGGAAAAACATCCAAAATTTTTCCAAATCAAGAGTATACCCTTCAGTGTGATATGAGAATTTCATCGTATCCAACCCTAAACCAAACCCCAATTTTAACTTGAACGTAAGTGTGTCCTGAACTCTAACCCTAACCCTAACCCTATGGGCCCATTCACTCTAATGATTCTCATAGACTATAATGGAGAATGGAAAAACATCCAAAATTTTTCCAAATCAAGACTATACCTATTAGTGTGATATGATAATTTCATCTTATCCAACCCTAAACCAAACCCCAATTTTAACTTGAACGTAAGTGTGTCCTGAACTCTAACCCTAACCCTAACCCTAACCCTATGGGCCCATTCACTCTAATCATTCTCATAGACTATAATGGAGAATGGAAAAACATCCAAAATTTTTCCAAATCAAGAGTATACCCTTCAGTGTGATATGAGAATTTCATCTTATCCAACCCTAAACCAAACCCCAATTTTAACTTGAACGTAAGTGTGTCCTGAACACTAACCCTAACCCTAACCCTATGGGCCCATTCACTCTAATGATTCTCATAGACTATAATGGAGAATGGAAAAACATCCAAAATTTTTCCAAATCAAGAGTATACCCTTCAGTGTGATATGATAATTTCATCTTATCCAACCCTAAACCAAACCCCAATTTTAACTTGAACGTAAGTGTGTCCTGAACTCTAACCCTAACCCTAACCCTAACCCTATGGGCCCATTCACTCTTATCATTCTCATAGACTATAATGGAGAATGGAAAAATATCCAAAATTTTTCCAAATCAAGAGTATACTCTTCAGTGTGATATGAGAATTTCATCATATCCAACCCTAAACCAAACCCCAGTTTTAACTTGAACGTAAGTGTGTCCTGAACTCTAACCCTAACCCTAACCCTAACCCTATGGGCCCATTCACTCTAATGATTCTCATAGACTATAATGGAGAATGGAAAAACATCCAAAATTTTTCCAAATCAAGAGTATACCCTTCAGTGTGATATGAGAATTTCATCTTATCCAACCCTAAACCAAACCCCAATTTTAATTTGAACGTAAGTGTGTCCTGAACTCTAACCCTAACCCCAACCCTAACCCTATGGGCCCATTCACTCTAATGATTCTCCTAGACTATAATGGAGAATGGAAAAACATCCAAAATTTTTCCAAATCTGGAGTATACCTTTCAATGTGATATGAAAATTTCATCTTATCCAACCCTAAACCAAACCCCAATTTTAACTTGAACGTAGTTGTGTCCTGAACTCTAACCCTAACCCTAACCCTATGGGCCCATTCACTCTAATGATTCTCATAGACTATAATGGAGAACGGAAAAACATCCAAAATTTTTCCAAATCAAGAGTATACCCTTCAGTGTGATATGAGAATTTCATCTTATCCAACCCTAAACCAAACCCCAATTTTAAGTTGAACGTAAGTGTGTCCTGAACTCTAACCCTAACCCTAACCCTAACCCTATGGGCCCATTCACTCTAATGATTCTCATAGACTATAATGGAGAATGGAAAAACATCCAAAAATTTTCCAAATCAAGACTATACCTATTAGTGTGATATAAGAATTTCATCTTATCCAACCCTAAACCAAACCCCAATTTTAACTTGAACGTAAGTGTGTCCTGAACTCTAACCCTAACCCTAACCCTATGGGCCCATTCAATCTAATGATTCTCATAGACTATAATGGAGAATGGAAAAACATCCAAAATTTTTCCAAATCAAGAGTATACCCTTCAGTGTGATATGAGAATTTCATCTTATCCAACCCTAAACCAAACCCCAATTTTAACTTGAACGTAAGTGTGTCCTGAACTCTAACCCTAACCCCAACCCTAACCCTATGGGCCCATTCACTCTAATGATTCTCCTAGACTATAATGGAGAATGGAAAAACATCCAAAATTTTTCCAAATCTGGAGTATACCTTTCAATGTGATATGAAAATTTCATCTTATCCAACCCTAAACCAAACCCCAATTTTAACTTGAACGTAGTTGTGTCCTGAACTCTACCCCTAACCCTAACCCTATGGGCCCATTCACTCTAATGATTCTCATAGACTATAATGGAGAATGGAAAAGCATCCAAAATTTTTCCAAATCAAGAGTATACCCTTCAGTGTGATATGAGAATTTCATCTTATCCAACCTTAACCAAACCCCAATTTTAAGTTGAACGTAAGTGTGTCCTGAACTCTAACCCTAACCCTAACCCTATGGGCCCATTCACTCTAATGATTCTCATAGACTATAATGGAGAATGGAAAAACATCCAAAATTTTTCCAAATCAAGAGTATACCCTTCAGTGTGATATGAGAATTTCATCTTATCCAACCCTAAACCAAACCCCAATTTTAACTTGAACGTAAGTGTGTCCTGAACTCTAACCCTAACCCTAACCCGAACCCTATGGGCCCATTCACTCTAATGATTCTCATAGACTATAATGGAGAATGGAAAAACATCCAAAATTTTTCCAAATCAAGAGTATACCCTTCAGTGTGATATGAGAATTTCATCTTATCCAACCCTAAACCAAACCGCAATTTTAACTTGAACGTAAGTGTGTCCTGAACTCTAACCCTAACCCTAACCCTAACCCTATGGGCCCATTCACTCTAATGATTCTCATAGACTATAATGGAGAATGGAAAAACATCCAAAATTTTTCCAAATCAAGACTATACCTATTAGTGTGATATGAGAATTTCATCTTATCCAACCCTAAACCAAACCCCAATTTTAACTTGAACGTAAGTGTGTCCTGAACTCTAACCCTAACCCTAACCCTATGGGCCCATTCACTCTAATGATTCTCATAGACTATAATGGAGAATGGAAAAACATCCAAAATTTTTCCAAATCAAGAGTATACCCTTCAGTGTGATATGAGAATTTCATCTTATCCAACCCTAAACCAAACCCCAATTTTAACTTGAACGTAAGTGTGTCCTGAACTCTAACCCTAACCCTAACCCTAACCCTATGGGCCCATTCACTCTAAAGATTCTCATAGACTATAATGGAGAATGGAAAAACATCCAAAATTTTTCCAAATCAAGAGTATACCCTTCAGTGTGATATGAGAATTTCATCTTATCCAACCCTAAACCAAACCCCAATTTTAACTTGAACGTAAGTGTGTCCTGAACTCTAACCCTAACCCTAACCCTATGGGCCCATTCACTCTAATGATTCTCATAGACTATAATGGAGAATGGAAAAACATCCAAAATTTTTCCAAATCAAGAGTATACCCTTCAGTGTGATATGAGAATTTCATCTTATCCAACCCTAAACCAAACCCCAATTTTAACTTGAACGTAAGTGTGTCCTGAACTCTAACCCTAACCCTAACCCTAACCCTATGGGCCCATTCACTCTAATGATTCTCATAGACTATAATGGAGAATGGAAAAACATCCAAAATTTTTCCAAATCAAGAGTATACCCTTCAGTGTGATATGAGAATTTCATCTTATCCAACCCTAAACCAAACCCCAGTTTTAACTTGAACGTAAGTGTGTCCTGAACTCTAACCCTAACCCTAACCCTAACCCTATGGGCCCATTCACTCTAATGATTCTCCTAGACTATAATGGAGAATGGAAAAACATCCAAAATTTTTCCAAATCAAGAGTATACCCTTCAGTGTGATATGAGAATTTCATCGTATCCAACCCTAAACCAAACCCCAATTTTAACTTGAACGTAAGTGTGTCCTGAACTCTAACCCTAACCCTAACCCTATGGGCCCATTCACTCTAATGATTCTCATAGACTATAATGGAGAATGGAAAAACATCCAAAATTTTTCCAAATCAAGACTATACCTATTAGTGTGATATGATAATTTCATCTTATCCAACCCTAAACCAAACCCCAATTTTAACTTGAACGTAAGTGTGTCCTGAACTCTAACCCTAACCCTAACCCTAACCCTATGGGCCCATTCACTCTAATCATTCTCATAGACTATAATGGAGAATGGAAAAACATCCAAAATTTTTCCAAATCAAGAGTATACTCTTCAGTGTGATATGAGAATTTCATCTTATCCAACCCTAAACCAAACCCCAGTTTTAACTTGAACGTAAGTGTGTCCTGAACTCTAACCCTAACCCTATGGGCCCATTCACTCTAATGATTCTCATAGACTATAATGGAGAATGGAAAAACATCCAAAATTTTTCCAAATCAAGAGTATACCCTTCAGTGTGATATGAGAATTTCATCTTATCCAACCCTAAACCAAACCCCAATTTTAACTTGAACGTAAGTGTGTCCTGAACTCTAACCCTAACCCTAACCCTATGGGCCCATTCACTCTAATGATTCTCATAGACTATAATGGAGAATGGAAAAACATCCAAAATTTTTCCAAATCAAGACTATACCTATTAGTGTGATATGATAATTTCATCTTATCCAACCCTAAACCAAACCCCAATTTTAACTTGAACGTAAGTGTGTCCTGAACTCTAACCCTAACCCTAACCCTAACCCTATGGGCCCATTCACTCTAATGATTCTCCTAGACTATAATGGAGAATGGAAAAACATCCAAAATTTTTCCAAATCAAGAGTATACCCTTCAGTGTGATATGAGAATTTCATCGTATCCAACCCTAAACCAAACCCCAATTTTAACTTGAACGTAAGTGTGTCCTGAACTCTAACCCTAACCCTAACCCTATGGGCCCATTCACTCTAATGATTCTCATAGACTATAATGGAGAATGGAAAAACATCCAAAATTTTTCCAAATCAAGACTATACCTATTAGTGTGATATGATAATTTCATCTTATCCAACCCTAAACCAAACCCCAATTTTAACTTGAACGTAAGTGTGTCCTGAACTCTAACCCTAACCCTAACCCTATGGGCCCATTCACTCTAATCATTCTCATAGACTATAATGGAGAATGGAAAAACATCCAAAATTTTTCCAAATCAAGAGTATACTCTTCAGTGTGATATGAGAATTTCATCTTATCCAACCCTAAACCAAACCCCAGTTTTAACTTGAACGTAAGTGTGTCCTGAACTCTAACCCTAACCCTATGGGCCCATTCACTCTAATGATTCTCATAGACTATAATGGAGAATGGAAAAACATCCAAAATTTTTCCAAATCAAGAGTATACCCTTCAGTGTGATATGAGAATTTCATCTTATCCAACCCTAAACCAAACCCCAATTTTAACTTGAACGTAAGTGTGTCCTGAACTCTAACCCTAACCCTAACCCTATGGGCCCATTCACTCTAATGATTCTCATAGACTATAATGGAGAATGGAAAAACATCCAAAATTTTTCCAAATCAAGACTATACCTATTAGTGTGATATGATAATTTCATCTTATCCAACCCTAAACCAAACCCCAATTTTAACTTGAACGTAAGTGTGTCCTGAACTCTAACCCTAACCCTAACCCTAACCCTATGGGCCCATTCACTCTAATCATTCTCATAGACTATAATGGAGAATGGAAAAATATCCAAAATTTTTCCAAATCAAGAGTATACTCTTCAGTGTGATATGAGAATTTCATCATATCCAACCCTAAACCAAACCCCAGTTTTAACTTGAACGTAAGTGTGTCCTGAACTCTAACCCTAACCCTAACCCTAACCCTATGGGCCCATTCACTCTAATGATTCTCCTAGACTATAATGGAGAATGGAAAAACATCCAAAATTTTTCCAAATCAAGAGTATACCCTTCAGTGTGATATGAGAATTTCATCTTATCCAACCCTAAACCAAACCCCAATTTTAACTTGAACGTAGTTGTGTCCTGAACTCTAACCCTAACCCTAACCCTATGGGCCCATTCACTCTAATGATTCTCATAGACTATAATGGAGAATGGAAAAACATCCAAAATTTTTCCAAATCAAGAGTATACCCTTCAGTGTGATATGAGAATTTCATCTTATCCAACCCTAAACCAAACCCCAATTTTAAGTTGAACGTAAGTGTGTCCTGAACTCTAACCCTAACCCTAACCCTAACCCTATGGGCCCATTCACTCTAATGATTCTCATAGACTATAATGGAGAATGGAAAAACATCCAAAATTTTTCCAAATCAAGACTATACCTATTAGTGTGATATGATAATTTCATCTTATCCAACCCTAAACCAAACCCCAATTTTAACTTGAACGTAAGTGTGTCCTGAACTCTAACCCTAACCCTAACCCTAACCCTATGGGCCCATTCACTCTAATCATTCTCATAGACTATAATGGAGAATGGAAAAACATCCAAAATTTTTCCAAATCAAGAGTATACTCTTCAGTGTGATATGAGAATTTCATCTTATCCAACCCTAAACCAAACCCCAATTTTAACTTGAACGTAGTTGTGTCCTGAACTCTAACCCTAACCCTAACCCTATGGGCCCATTCACTCTAATGATTCTCATAGACTATAATGGAGAATGGAAAAACATCCAAAATTTTTCCAAATCAAGAGTATACCCTTCAGTGTGATATGAGAATTTCATCTTATCCAACCCTAAACCAAACCCCAATTTTAACTTGAACGTAAGTGTGTCCTGAACTCTAACCCTAACCCTAACCCTAACCCTATGGGCCCATTCACTCTAATCATTCTCATAGACTATAATGGAGAATGGAAAAACATCCAAAATTTTTCCAAATCAAGAGTATACTCTTCAGTGTGATATGAGAATTTCATCTTATCCAACCCTAAACCAAACCCCAGTTTTAACTTGAACGTAAGTGTGTCCTGAACTCTAACCCTAACCCTATGGGCCCATTCACTCTAATGATTCTCATAGACTATAATGGAGAATGGAAAAACATCCAAAATTTTTCCAAATCAAGAGTATACCCTTCAGTGTGATATGAGAATTTCATCTTATCCAACCCTAAACCAAACCCCAATTTTAACTTGAACGTAAGTGTGTCCTGAACTCTAACCCTAACCCTAACCCTATGGGCCCATTCACTCTAATGATTCTCATAGACTATAATGGAGAATGGAAAAACATCCAAAATTTTTCCAAATCAAGACTATACCTATTAGTGTGATATGATAATTTCATCTTATCCAACCCTAAACCAAACCCCAATTTTAACTTGAACGTAAGTGTGTCCTGAACTCTAACCCTAACCCTAACCCTAACCCTATGGGCCCATTCACTCTAATCATTCTCATAGACTATAATGGAGAATGGAAAAATATCCAAAATTTTTCCAAATCAAGAGTATACTCTTCAGTGTGATATGAGAATTTCATCATATCCAACCCTAAACCAAACCCCAGTTTTAACTTGAACGTAAGTGTGTCCTGAACTCTAACCCTAACCCTAACCCTAACCCTATGGGCCCATTCACTCTAATGATTCTCCTAGACTATAATGGAGAATGGAAAAACATCCAAAATTTTTCCAAATCAAGAGTATACCCTTCAGTGTGATATGAGAATTTCATCTTATCCAACCCTAAACCAAACCCCAATTTTAACTTGAACGTAGTTGTGTCCTGAACTCTAACCCTAACCCTAACCCTATGGGCCCATTCACTCTAATGATTCTCATAGACTATAATGGAGAATGGAAAAACATCCAAAATTTTTCCAAATCAAGAGTATACCCTTCAGTGTGATATGAGAATTTCATCTTATCCAACCCTAAACCAAACCCCAATTTTAAGTTGAACGTAAGTGTGTCCTGAACTCTAACCCTAACCCTAACCCTAACCCTATGGGCCCATTCACTCTAATGATTCTCATAGACTATAATGGAGAATGGAAAAACATCCAAAATTTTTCCAAATCAAGACTATACCTATTAGTGTGATATGATAATTTCATCTTATCCAACCCTAAATCAAACCCCAATTTTAACTTGAACGTAAGTGTGTCCTGAACTCTAACCCTAACCCTAACCCTAACCCTATGGGCCCATTCACTCTAATCATTCTCATAGACTATAATGGAGAATGGAAAAACATCCAAAATTTTTCCAAATCAAGAGTATACTCTTCAGTGTGATATGAGAATTTCATCTTATCCAACCCTAAACCAAACCCCAATTTTAACTTGAACGTAGTTGTGTCCTGAACTCTAACCCTAACCCTAACCCTATGGGCCCATTCACTCTAATGATTCTCATAGACTATAATGGAGAATGGAAAAACATCCAAAATTTTTCCAAATCAAGAGTATACCCTTCAGTGTGATATGAGAATTTCATCTTATCCAACCCTAAACCAAACCCCAATTTTAACTTGAACGTAAGTGTGTCCTGAACTCTAACCCTAACCCTAACCCTATGGGCCCATTCACTCTAATGATTCTCATAGACTATAATGGAGAATGGAAAAACATCCAAAATTTTTCCAAATCAAGACTATACCTATTAGTGTGATATGATAATTTCATCTTATCCAACCCTAAACCAAACCCCAATTTTAACTTGAACGTAAGTGTGTCCTGAACTCTAACCCTAACCCTAACCCTAACCCTATGGGCCCATTCACTCTAATCATTCTCGTAGACTATAATGGAGAATGGAAATATATCCAAAATTTTTCCAAATCAAGAGTATACTCTTCAGTGTGATATGAGAATTTCATCATATCCAACCCTAAACCAAACCCCAGTTTTAACTTGAACGTAAGTGTGTCCTGAACTCTAACCCTAACCCTAACCCTATGGGCCCATTCACTCTAATGATTCTCATAGACTATAATGGAGAATGGAAAAACATCCAAAATTTTTCCAAATCAAGACTATACCTATTAGTGTGATATGATAATTTCATCTTATCCAACCCTAAACCAAACCCCAATTTTAACTTGAACGTAAGTGTGTCCTGAACTCTAACCCTAACCCTAACCCTAACCCTATGGGCCCATTCACTCTAATCATTCTCGTAGACTATAATGGAGAATGGAAATATATCCAAAATTTTTCCAAATCAAGAGTATACTCTTCAGTGTGATATGAGAATTTCATCATATCCAACCCTAAACCAAACCCCAGTTTTAACTTGAACGTAAGTGTGTCCTGAACTCTAACCCTAACCCTAACCCTATGGGCCCATTCACTCTAATGATTCTCATAGACTATAATGGAGAATGGAAAAACATCCAAAATTTTTCCAAATCAAGAGTATACCCTTCAGTGTGATATGAGAATTTCATCTTATCCAACCCTAAACCAAACCCCAATTTTAATTTGAACGTAAGTGTGTCCTTAACTCTAACCCTAACCCCAACCCTAACCCTATGGGCCCATTCACTCTAATGATTCTCCTAGACTATAATGGAGAATGGAAAAACATCCAAAATTTTTCCAAATCTGGAGTATACCTTTCAATGTGATATGAAAATTTCATCTTATCCAACCCTAAACCAAACCCCAATTTTAACTTGAACGTAAGTGTGTCCTGAACTCTAACCCTAACCCTAACCCTATGGGCCCATTCACTCTAATGATTCTCATAGACTGTAATGGAGAATGGAAAAACATCCAAAATTTTTCCAAATCAAGAGTATACCCTTCAGTGTGATATGAGAATTTCATCTTATCCAACCCTAAACCAAACCCCAATTTTAACTTGAACGTAAGTGTGTCCTGAACTCTAACCCTAACCCTAACCCTAACCCTATGGGCCCATTCACTCTAATGATTCTCATAGACTATAATGGAGAATGGAAAAACATCCAAAATTTTTCCAAATCAAGACTATACCTATTAGTGTGATATGAGAATTTCATCTTATCCAACCCTAAACCAAACCCCAATTTTAACTTGAACGTAAGAGTGTCCTGAACTCTAACCCTAACCCTAACCCTATGGGCCCATTCACTCTAATGATTCTCATAGACTATAATGGAGAATGGAAAAACATCCAAAATTTTTCCAAATCAAGAGTATACCCTTCAGTGTGATATGAGAATTTCATCTTATCCAACCCTAAACCAAACCCCAATTTTAACTTGAACGTAAGTGTGTCCTGAACTCTAACTCTAACCCTAACCCTAACCCTAACCCTATGGGCCCATTCACTCTAATGATTCTCATAGACTATAATGGAGAATGGAAAAACATCCAAAATTTTTCCAAATCAAGACTATACCCTTCAGTGTGATATGAGAATTTCATCTTATCCAACCCTAAACCAAACCCCAATTTTAACTTGAACGTAAGTGTGTCCTGAACTCTAACCCTAACCCTAACCCTATGGGCCCATTCACTCTAATGATTCTCATAGACTATAATGGAGAATGGAAAAACATCCAAAATTTTTCCAAATCAAGAGTATACCCTTCAGTGTGATATGATAATTTCATCTTATCCAACCCTAAACCAAACCCCAATTTTAACTTGAACGTAAGTGTGTCCTGAACTCTAACCCTAACCCTAACCCTAACCCTATGGGCCCATTCACTCTAATGATTCTCATAGACTATAATGGAGAATGGAAAAACATCCAAAATTTTTCCAAATCAAGAGTATACCCTTCAGTGTGATATGAGAATTTCATCTTATCCAACCCTAAACCAAACCCCAATTTTAACTTGAACGTAAGTGTGTCCTGAACTCTAACCCTAACCCTAACCCTAACCCTATGGGCCCATTCACTCTAATGATTCTCATAGACTATAATGGAGAATGGAAAAACATCCAAAATTTTTCCAAATCAAGACTATACCTATTAGTGTGATATGAGAATTTCATCTTATCCAACCCTAAACCAAACCCCAATTTTAACTTGAACGTAAGAGTGTCCTGAACTCTAACCCTAACCCTAACCCTATGGGCCCATTCACTCTAATGATTCTCATAGACTATAATGGAGATTGGAAAAACATCCAAAATTTTTCCAAATCAAGAGTATACCCTTCAGTGTGATATGAGAATTTCATCTTATCCAACCCTAAACCAAACCCCAATTTTAACTTGAACGTAAGTGTGTCCTGAACTCTAACTCTAACCCTAACCCTAACCCTAACCCTATGGGCCCATTCACTCTAATGATTCTCATAGACTATAATGGAGAATGGAAAAACATCCAAAATTTTTCCAAATCAAGACTATACCCTTCAGTGTGATATGAGAATTTCATCTTATCCAACCCTAAACCAAACCCCAATTTTAACTTGAACGTAAGTGTGTCCTGAACTCTAACCCTAACCCTAACCCTATGGGCCCATTCACTCTAATGATTCTCATAGACTATAATGGAGAATGGAAAAACATCCAAAATTTTTCCAAATCAAGAGTATACCCTTCAGTGTGATATGAGAATTTCATCTTATCCAACCCTAAACCAAACCCCAATTTTAACTTGAACGTAAGTGTGTCCTGAACTCTAACCCTAACCCTAACCCTAACCCTATGGGCCCATTCACTCTAATGATTCTCATAGACTATAATGGAGAATGGAAAAACATCCAAAATTTTTCCAAATCAAGAGTATACCCTTCAGTGTGATATGAGAATTTCATCTTATCCAACCCTAAACCAAACCCCAATTTTAAGTTGAACGTAAGTGTGTCCTGAACTCTAACCCTAACCCTAACCCTAACCCTATGGGCCCATTCACACTAATGATTCTCATAGACTATAATGGAGAATGGAAAAACATCCAAAATTTTTCCAAATCAAGACTATACCTATTAGTGTGATATGAGAATTTCATCTTATCCAACCCTAAAACAAACCCCAATTTTAACTTGAACATAAGTGTGTCCTGAACTCTAACCCTAACCCTAACCCTATGGGCCCATTCACTCTAATGATTCTCATAGACTATAATGGAGAATGGAAAAACATCCAAAATTTTTCCAAATCAAGAGTATACCCTTCAGTGTGATATGAGAATTTCATCTTATCCAACCCTAAACCAAACCCCAGTTTTAACTTGAACGTAAGTGTGTCCTGAACTCTAACCCTAACCCTAACCCTAACCCTATGGGCCCATTCACTCTAATGATTCTCATAGACTATAATGGAGAATGGAAAAACATCCAAAATTTTTCCAAATCAAGAGTATACCCTTCAGTGTGATATGAGAATTTCATCTTATCCAACCCTAAACCAAACCCCAATTTTAACTTGAACGTAAGTGTGTCCTGAACTCTAACCCTAACCCTAACCCTAACCCTATGGGCCCATTCACTCTAATGATTCTCATAGACTATAATGGAGAATGGAAAAACATCCAAAATTTTTCCAAATCAAGAGTATACCCTTCAGTGTGATATGAGAATTTCATCTTATCCAACCCTAAACCAAACCCCAATTTTAAGTTGAACGTAAGTGTGTCCTGAACTCTAACCCTAACCCTAACCCTAACCCTATGGGCCCATTCACTCTAATGATTCTCATAGACTATAATGGAGAATGGAAAAACATCCAAAATTTTTCCAAATCAAGACTATACCTATTAGTGTGATATGAGAATTTCATCTTATCCAACCCTAAACCAAACCCCAATTTTAACTTGAACGTAAGTGTGTCCTGAACTCTAACCCTAACCCTAACCCTATGGGCCCATTCAATCTAATGATTCTCATAGACTATAATGGAGAATGGAAAAACATCCAAAATTTTTACAAATCAAGAGTATACCCTTCAGTGTGATATGAGAATTTCATCTTATCCAACCCTAAACCAAACCCCAGTTTTAACTTGAACGTAAGTGTGTCCTGAACTCTAACCCTAACCCTAACCCTAACCCTATGGGCCCATTCACTCTAATGACTCTCATAGACTATAATGGAGAATGGAAAAACATCCAAAATTTTTCCAAATCAAGAGTATACCCTTCAGTGTGATATGAGAATTTCATCTTATCCAACCCTAAACCAAACCCCAATTTTAACTTGAACGTAAGTGTGTCCTGAACTCTAACCCTAACCCTAACCCTATGGGCCCATTCACTCTAATGATTCTCATAGACTATAATGGAGAATGGAAAAACATCCAAAATTTTTCCAAATCAAGAGTATACCCTTCAGTGTGATATGAGAATTTCATCTTATCCAACCCTAAACCAAACCCCAATTTTAACTTGAACGTAAGTGTGTCCTGAACTCTAACCCTAACCCGAACCCGAACCCTATGGGCCCATTCACTCTAATGATTCTCATAGACTATAATGGAGAATGGAAAAATATCCAAAATTTTTCCAAATCAAGAGTATACCCTTCAGTGTGATATGAGAATTTCATCTTATCCAACCCTAAACAAAACCCCAATTTTAAGTTGAACGTAAGTGTGTCCTGAACTCTAACCCTAACCCTAACCCTATGGATCCATTCACTCTAATGATTCTCATAGACTATAATGGAGAATGGAAAAACATCCAAAATTTTTCCAAATCAAGAGTATACCCTTCAGTGTGATATGAGAATTTCATCTTATCCAACCCTAAACCAAAGCCCAATTTTAACTTGAACGTAAGTGTGTCCTGAACTCTAACCCTAACCCTAACCATAACCCTATGGGCCCATTCACTCTAATGATTCTCATAGACTATAATGGAGAATGGAAAAACATCCAAAATTTTTCCAAATCAAGAGTATACCCTTCAGTGTGATATGAGAATTTCATCTTATCCAACCCTAAACCAAACCCCAATTTTAAGTTGAACGTAAGTGTGTCCTGAACTCTAACCCTAACCCTAACCCTATGGGCCCATTCACTCTAATGATTCTCATAGACTATAATGATGAATGGAAAAACATCCAAAATTTTTCCAAATCAAGACTATACCTATTAGTGTGATATGAGAATTTCATCTTATCCAACCCTAAACCAAACCCCAATTTTAACTTGAACGTAAGTGTGTCCTGAACTCTAACCCTAACCCTAACCCTATGGGCCCATTCAATCTAATTATTCTCATAGACTATAATGGAGAATGGAAAAACATCCAAAATTTTTCCAAATCAAGAGTATACCCTTCAGTGTGATATGAGAATTTCATCTTATCCAACCCTAAACCAAACCCCAGTTTTAACTTGAACGTAAGTGTGTCCTGAACTCTAACCCTAACCCTAACCCTAACCCTATGGGCCCATTCACTCTAATGACTCTCATAGACTATAATGGAGAATGGAAAAACATCCAAAATTTTTCCAAATCAAGAGTATACCCTTCAGTGTGATATGAGAATTTCATCTTATCCAACCCTAAACCAAACCCCAATTTTAACTTGAACGTAAGTGTGTCCTGAACTCTAACCCTAACCCTAACCCTATGGGCCCATTCACTCTAATGATTCTCATAGACTATAATGGAGAATGGAAAAACATCCAAAATTTTTCCAAATCAAGAGTATACCCTTCAGTGTGATATGAGAATTTCATCTTATCCAACCCTAAACCAAACCCCAATTTTAACTTGAACGTAAGTGTGTCCTGAACTCTAGCCCTAACCCTAACCCGAACCCTATGGGCCCATTCACTCTAATGATTCTCATAGACTATAATGGAGAATGGAAAAACATCCAAAATTTTTCCAAATCAAGAGTATACCCTTCAGTGTGATATGAGAATTTCATCTTATCCAACCCTAAACCAAACCCCAGTTTTAACTTGAACGTAAGTGTGTCCTGAACTCTAACCCTAACCCTAACCCTAACCCTATGGGCCCATTCACTCTAATGACTCTCATAGACTATAATGGAGAATGGAAAAACATCCAAAATTTTTCCAAATCAAGAGTATACCCTTCAGTGTGATATGAGAATTTCATCTTATCCAACCCTAAACCAAACCCCAATTTTAACTTGAACGTAAGTGTGTCCTGAACTCTAACCCTAACCCTAACCCTATGGGCCCATTCACTCTAATGATTCTCATAGACTATAATGGAGAATGGAAAAACATCCAAAATTTTTCCAAATCAAGAGTATACCCTTCAGTGTGATATGAGAATTTCATCTTATCCAACCCTAAACCAAACCCCAATTTTAACTTGAACGTAAGTGTGTCCTGAACTCTAACCCTAACCCGAACCCGAACCCTATGGGCCCATTCACTCTAATGATTCTCATAGACTATAATGGAGAATGGAAAAATATCCAAAATTTTTCCAAATCAAGAGTATACCCTTCAGTGTGATATGAGAATTTCATCTTATCCAACCCTAAACAAAACCCCAATTTTAAGTTGAACGTAAGTGTGTCCTGAACTCTAACCCTAACCCTAACCCTATGGATCCATTCACTCTAATGATTCTCATAGACTATAATGGAGAATGGAAAAACATCCAAAATTTTTCCAAATCAAGAGTATACCCTTCAGTGTGATATGAGAATTTCATCTTATCCAACCCTAAACCAAACCCCAATTTTAACTTGAACGTAAGTGTGTCCTGAACTCTAACCCTAACCCTAACCCTAACCCTATGGGCCCATTCACTCTAATGATTCTCATAGACTATAATGGAGAATGGAAAAACATCCAAAATTTTTCCAAATCAAGAGTATACCCTTCAGTGTGATATGAGAATTTCATCTTATCCAACCCTAAACCAAACCCCAATTTTAAGTTGAACGTAAGTGTGTCCTGAACTCTAACCCTAACCCTAACCCTATGGGCCCATTCACTCTAATGATTCTCCTAGACTATAATGGAGAATGGAAAAACATCCAAAATTTTTCCAAATCAAGACTATACCTATTAGTGTGATATGAGAATTTCATCTTATCCAACCCTAAACCAAACCCCAATTTTAACTTGAACGTAAGTGTGTCCTGAACTCTAACCCTAACCCTAACCCTATGGGCCCATTCAATCTAATTATTCTCATAGACTATAATGGAGAATGGAAAAACATCCAAAATTTTTCCAAATCAAGAGTATACCCTTCAGTGTGATATGAGAATTTCATCTTATCCAACCCTAAACCAAACCCCAGTTTTAACTTGAACGTAAGTGTGTCCTGAACTCTAACCCTAACCCTAACCCTAACCCTATGGGCCCATTCACTCTAATGACTCTCATAGACTATAATGGAGAATGGAAAAACATCCAAAATTTTTCCAAATCAAGAGTATACCCTTCAGTGTGATATGAGAATTTCATCTTATCCAACCCTAAACCAAACCCCAATTTTAACTTGAACGTAAGTGTGTCCTGAACTCTAACCCTAACCCTAACCCTATGGGCCCATTCACTCTAATGATTCTCATAGACTATAATGGAGAATGGAAAAACATCCAAAATTTTTCCAAATCAAGAGTATACCCTTCAGTGTGATATGAGAATTTCATCTTATCCAACCCTAAACCAAACCCCAATTTTAACTTGAACGTAAGTGTGTCCTGAACTCTAGCCCTAACCCTAACCCGAACCCTATGGGCCCATTCACTCTAATGATTCTCATAGACTATAATGGAGAATGGAAAAACATCCAAAATTTTTCCAAATCAAGAGTATACCCTTCAGTGTGATATGAGAATTTCATCTTATCCAACCCTAAACCAAACCCCAGTTTTAACTTGAACATAAGTGTGTCCTGAACTCTAACCCTAACCCTAACCCTATGGGCCCATTCACTCTAATGATTCTCATAGACTATAATGGAGAATGGAAAAACATCCAAAATTTTTACAAATCAAGAGTATACCCTTCAGTGTGATATGAGAATTTCATCTTATCCAACCCTAAACCAAACCCCAGTTTTAACTTGAACGTAAGTGTGTCCTGAACTCTAACCCTAACCCTAACCCTAACCCTATGGGCCCATTCACTCTAATGACTCTCATAGACTATAATGGAGAATGGAAAAACATCCAAAATTTTTCCAAATCAAGAGTATACCCTTCAGTGTGATATGAGAATTTCATCTTATCCAACCCTAAACCAAACCCCAATTTTAACTTGAACGTAAGTGTGTCCTGAACTCTAACCCTAACCCTAACCCTATGGGCCCATTCACTCTAATGATTCTCATAGACTATAATGGAGAATGGAAAAACATCCAAAATTTTTCCAAATCAAGAGTATACCCTTCAGTGTGATATGAGAATTTCATCTTATCCAACCCTAAACCAAACCCCAATTTTAACTTGAACGTAAGTGTGTCCTGAACTCTAGCCCTAACCCTAACCCGAACCCTATGGGCCCATTCACTCTAATGATTCTCATAGACTATAATGGAGAATGGAAAAACATCCAAAATTTTTCCAAATCAAGAGTATACCCTTCAGTGTGATATGAGAATTTCATCTTATCCAACCCTAAACCAAACCCCAGTTTTAACTTGAACGTAAGTGTGTCCTGAACTCTAACCCTAACCCTAACCCTAACCCTATGGGCCCATTCACTCTAATGACTCTCATAGACTATAATGGAGAATGGAAAAACATCCAAAATTTTTCCAAATCAAGAGTATACCCTTCAGTGTGATATGAGAATTTCATCTTATCCAACCCTAAACCAAACCCCAATTTTAACTTGAACGTAAGTGTGTCCTGAACTCTAACCCTAACCCTAACCCTATGGGCCCATTCACTCTAATGATTCTCATAGACTATAATGGAGAATGGAAAAACATCCAAAATTTTTCCAAATCAAGAGTATACCCTTCAGTGTGATATGAGAATTTCATCTTATCCAACCCTAAACCAAACCCCAATTTTAACTTGAACGTAAGTGTGTCCTGAACTCTAACCCTAACCCGAACCCGAACCCTATGGGCCCATTCACTCTAATGATTCTCATAGACTATAATGGAGAATGGAAAAATATCCAAAATTTTTCCAAATCAAGAGTATACCCTTCAGTGTGATATGAGAATTTCATCTTATCCAACCCTAAACAAAACCCCAATTTTAAGTTGAACGTAAGTGTGTCCTGAACTCTAACCCTAACCCTAACCCTATGGATCCATTCACTCTAATGATTCTCATAGACTATAATGGAGAATGGAAAAACATCCAAAATTTTTCCAAATCAAGAGTATACCCTTCAGTGTGATATGAGAATTTCATCTTATCCAACCCTAAACCAAACCCCAATTTTAACTTGAACGTAAGTGTGTCCTGAACTCTAACCCTAACCCTAACCCTAACCCTATGGGCCCATTCACTCTAATGATTCTCATAGACTATAATGGAGAATGGAAAAACATCCAAAATTTTTCCAAATCAAGAGTATACCCTTCAGTGTGATATGAGAATTTCATCTTATCCAACCCTAAACCAAACCCCAATTTTAAGTTGAACGTAAGTGTGTCCTGAACTCTAACCCTAACCCTAACCCTATGGGCCCATTCACTCTAATGATTCTCCTAGACTATAATGGAGAATGGAAAAACATCCAAAATTTTTCCAAATCAAGACTATACCTATTAGTGTGATATGAGAATTTCATCTTATCCAACCCTAAACCAAACCCCAATTTTAACTTGAACGTAAGTGTGTCCTGAACTCTAACCCTAACCCTAACCCTATGGGCCCATTCAATCTAATTATTCTCATAGACTATAATGGAGAATGGAAAAACATCCAAAATTTTTCCAAATCAAGAGTATACCCTTCAGTGTGATATGAGAATTTCATCTTATCCAACCCTAAACCAAACCCCAGTTTTAACTTGAACGTAAGTGTGTCCTGAACTCTAACCCTAACCCTAACCCTAACCCTATGGGCCCATTCACTCTAATGACTCTCATAGACTATAATGGAGAATGGAAAAACATCCAAAATTTTTCCAAATCAAGAGTATACCCTTCAGTGTGATATGAGAATTTCATCTTATCCAACCCTAAACCAAACCCCAATTTTAACTTGAACGTAAGTGTGTCCTGAACTCTAACCCTAACCCTAACCCTATGGGCCCATTCACTCTAATGATTCTCATAGACTATAATGGAGAATGGAAAAACATCCAAAATTTTTCCAAATCAAGAGTATACCCTTCAGTGTGATATGAGAATTTCATCTTATCCAACCCTAAACCAAACCCCAATTTTAACTTGAACGTAAGTGTGTCCTGAACTCTAGCCCTAACCCTAACCCGAACCCTATGGGCCCATTCACTCTAATGATTCTCATAGACTATAATGGAGAATGGAAAAACATCCAAAATTTTTCCAAATCAAGAGTATACCCTTCAGTGTGATATGAGAATTTCATCTTATCCAACCCTAAACCAAACCCCAGTTTTAACTTGAACATAAGTGTGTCCTGAACTCTAACCCTAACCCTAACCCTATGGGCCCATTCACTCTAATGATTCTCATAGACTATAATGGAGAATGGAAAAACATCCAAAATTTTTCCAAATCAAGAGTATACCCTTCAGTGTGATATGAGAATTTCATCTTATCCAACCCTAAACCAAACCCCAATTTTAACTTGAACGTAAGTGTGTCCTGAACTCTAACCCTAACCCTAACCCTAACCCTATGGGCCCATTCACTCTAATGATTCTCATAGACTATAATGGAGAATGGAAAAACATCCAAAATTTTTCCAAATCAAGACTATACCTATTAGTGTGATATGAGAATTTCATCTTATCCAACCCTAAACCAAACCCCAATTTTAACTTGAACGTAAGAGTGTCCTGAACTCTAACCCTAACCCTAACCCTATGGGCCCATTCACTCTAATGATTCTCATAGACTATAATGGAGAATGGAAAAACATCCAAAATTTTTCCAAATCAAGAGTATACCCTTCAGTGTGATATGAGAATTTCATCTTATCCAACCCTAAACCAAACCCCAATTTTAACTTGAACGTAAGTGTGTCCTGAACTCTAACTCTAACCCTAACCCTAACCCTAACCCTATGGGCCCATTCACTCTAATGATTCTCATAGACTATAATGGAGAATGGAAAAACATCCAAAATTTTTCCAAATCAAGACTATACCCTTCAGTGTGATATGAGAATTTCATCTTATCCAACCCTAAACCAAACCCCAATTTTAACTTGAACGTAAGTGTGTCCTGAACTCTAACCCTAACCCTAACCCTATGGGCCCATTCACTCTAATGATTCTCATAGACTATAATGGAGAATGGAAAAACATCCAAAATTTTTCCAAATCAAGAGTATACCCTTCAGTGTGATATGAGAATTTCATCTTATCCAACCCTAAACCAAACCCCAATTTTAACTTGAACGTAAGTGTGTCCTGAACTCTAACCCTAACCCTAACCCTAACCCTATGGGCCCATTCACTCTAATGATTCTCATAGACTATAATGGAGAATGGAAAAACATCCAAAATTTTTCCAAATCAAGAGTATACCCTTCAGTGTGATATGAGAATTTCATCTTATCCAACCCTAAACCAAACCCCAATTTTAAGTTGAACGTAAGTGTGTCCTGAACTCTAACCCTAACCCTAACCCTAACCCTATGGGCCCATTCACACTAATGATTCTCATAGACTATAATGGAGAATGGAAAAACATCCAAAATTTTTCCAAATCAAGACTATACCTATTAGTGTGATATGAGAATTTCATCTTATCCAACCCTAAAACAAACCCCAATTTTAACTTGAACATAAGTGTGTCCTGAACTCTAACCCTAACCCTAACCCTATGGGCCCATTCACTCTAATGATTCTCATAGACTATAATGGAGAATGGAAAAACATCCAAAATTTTTCCAAATCAAGAGTATACCCTTCAGTGTGATATGAGAATTTCATCTTATCCAACCCTAAACCAAACCCCAGTTTTAACTTGAACGTAAGTGTGTCCTGAACTCTAACCCTAACCCTAACCCTAACCCTATGGGCCCATTCACTCTAATGATTCTCATAGACTATAATGGAGAATGGAAAAACATCCAAAATTTTTCCAAATCAAGAGTATACCCTTCAGTGTGATATGAGAATTTCATCTTATCCAACCCTAAACCAAACCCCAATTTTAACTTGAATGTAAGTGTGTCCTGAACTCTAACCCTAACCCCAACCCTAACCCTATGGGCCCATTCACTCTAATGATTCTCCTAGAGTATAATGGAGAATGGAAAAACATCCAAAATTTTTCCAAATCTGGAGTATACCTTTCAATGTGATATGAAAATTTCATCTTATCCAACCCTAAACCAAACCCCAATTTTAACTTGAACGTAGTTGTGTCCTGAACTCTAACCCTAACCCTAACCCTATGGGCCCATTCACTCTAATGATTCTCATAGACTATAATGGAGAATGGAAAAGCATTCAAAATTTTTCCAAATCAAGAGTATACCCTTCAGTGTGATATGAGAATTTCATCTTATCCAACCCTAAACAAAACCCCAATTTTAAGTTGAACGTAAGTGTGTCCTGAACTCTAACCCTAACCCTAACCCTATGGATCCATTCACTCTAATGATTCTCATAGACTATAATGGAGAATGGAAAAACATCCAAAATTTTTCCAAATCAAGAGTATACCCTTCAGTGTGATGTGAGAATTTCATCTTATCCAACCCTAAACCAAACCCCAATTTTAACTTGAACGTAAGTGTGTCCTGAACTCTAACCCTAACCCTAACCCTAACCCTATGGGCCCATTCACTCTAATGATTCTCATAGACTATAATGGAGAATGGAAAAACATCCAAAATTTTTCCAAATCAAGAGTATACCCTTCAGTGTGATATGAGAATTTCATCTTATCCAACCCTAAACCAAACCCCAATTTTAAGTTGAACGTAAGTGTGTCCTGAACTCTAACCCTAACCCTAACCCTAACCCTATGGGCCCATTCACTCTAATGATTCTCATAGACTATAATGGAGAATGGAAAAACATCCAAAATTTTTCCAAATCAAGACTATACCTATTAGTGTGATATGAGAATTTCATCTTATCCAACCCTAAACCAAACCCCAATTTTAACTTGAACGTAAGTGTGTCCTGAACTCTAACCCTAACCCTAACCCTATGGGCCCATTCAATCTAATGATTCTCATAGACTATAATGGAGAATGGAAAAACATCCAAAATTTTTCCAAATCAAGAGTATACCCTTCAGTGTGATATGAGAATTTCATCTTATCCAACCCTAAACCAAACCCCAGTTTTAACTTGAACGTAAGTGTGTCCTGAACTCTAACCCTAACCCTAACCCTAACCCTATGGGCCCATTCACTCTAATGACTCTCATAGACTATAATGGAGAATGGAAAAACATCCAAAATTTTTCCAAATCAAGAGTATACCCTTCAGTGTGATATGAGAATTTCATCTTATCCAACCCTAAACCAAACCCCAATTTTAACTTGAACGTAAGTGTGTCCTGAACTCTAACCCTAACCCTAACCCTATGGGCCCATTCACTCTAATGATTCTCATAGACTATAATGGAGAATGGAAAAACATCCAAAATTTTTCCAAATCAAGAGTATACCCTTCAGTGTGATATGAGAATTTCATCTTATCCAACCCTAAACCAAACCCCAATTTTAACTTGAACGTAAGTGTGTCCTGAACTCTAACCCTAACCCTAACCCGAACCCTATGGGCCCATTCACTCTAATGATTCTCATAGACTATAATGGAGAATGGAAAAACATCCAAAATTTTTCCAAATCAAGAGTATACCCTTCAGTGTGATATGAGAATTTCATCTTATCCAACCCTAAACCAAACCCCAATTTTAACTTGAACGTAAGTGTGTCCTGAACTCTAACCCTAACCCTAACCCTAACCCTATGGGCCCATTCACTCTAATCATTCTCATAGACTATAATGGAGAATGGAAAAATATCCAAAATTTTTCCAAATCAAGAGTATACTCTTCAGTGTGATATGAGAATTTCATCATATCCAACCCTAAACCAAACCCCAGTTTTAACTTGAACGTAAGTGTGTCCTGAACTCTAACCCTAACCCTAACCCTAACCCTATGGGCCCATTCACTCTAATGATTCTCATAGACTATAATGGAGAATGGAAAAACATCCAAAATTTTTCCAAATCAAGACTATACCTATTAGTGTGATATGAGAATTTCATCTTATCCAACCCTAAACCAAACCCCAATTTTAACTTGAACGTAAGAGTGTCCTGAACTCTAACCCTAACCCTAACCCTATGGGCCCATTCACTCTAATGATTCTCATAGACTATAATGGAGAATGGAAAAACATCCAAAATTTTTCCAAATCAAGAGTATACCCTTCAGTGTGATATGAGAATTTCATCTTATCCAACCCTAAACCAAACCCCAATTTTAACTTGAACGTAAGTGTGTCCTGAACTCTAACTCTAACCCTAACCCTAACCCTAACCCTATGGGCCCATTCACTCTAATGATTCTCATAGACTATAATGGAGAATGGAAAAACATCCAAAATTTTTCCAAATCAAGAGTATACCCTTCAGTGTGATATGAGAATTTCATCTTATCCAACCCTAAACCAAACCCCAATTTTAACTTGAACGTAAGTGTGTCCTGAACTCTAACCCTAACCCTAACCCTAACCCTATGGGCCCATTCACTCTAATGATTCTCATAGACTATAATGGAGAATGGAAAAACATCCAAAATTTTTCCAAATCAAGACTATACCTATTAGTGTGATATGAGAATTTCATCTTATCCAACCCTAAACCAAACCCCAATTTTAACTTGAACGTAAGAGTGTCCTGAACTCTAACCCTAACCCTAACCCTATGGGCCCATTCACTCTAATGATTCTCATAGACTATAATGGAGAATGGAAAAACATCCAAAATTTTTCCAAATCAAGAGTATACCCTTCAGTGTGATATGAGAATTTCATCTTATCCAACCCTAAACCAAACCCCAATTTTAACTTGAACGTAAGTGTGTCCTGAACTCTAACTCTAACCCTAACCCTAACCCTAACCCTATGGGCCCATTCACTCTAATGATTCTCATAGACTATAATGGAGAATGGAAAAACATCCAAAATTTTTCCAAATCAAGACTATACCCTTCAGTGTGATATGAGAATTTCATCTTATCCAACCCTAAACCAAACCCCAATTTTAACTTGAACGTAAGTGTGTCCTGAACTCTAACCCTAACCCTAACCCTATGGGCCCATTCACTCTAATGATTCTCATAGACTATAATGGAGAATGGAAAAACATCCAAAATTTTTCCAAATCAAGAGTATACCCTTCAGTGTGATATGAGAATTTCATCTTATCCAACCCTAAACCAAACCCCAGTTTTAACTTGAACGTAAGTGTGTCCTGAACTCTAACCCTAACCCTAACCCTAACCCTATGGGCCCATTCACTCTAATGACTCTCATAGACTATAATGGAGAATGGAAAAACATCCAAAATTTTTCCAAATCAAGAGTATACCCTTCAGTGTGATATGAGAATTTCATCTTATCCAACCCTAAACCAAACCCCAATTTTAACTTGAACGTAAGTGTGTCCTGAACTCTAACCCTAACCCTAACCCTAACCCTATGGGCCCATTCACTCTAATGATTCTCATAGACTATAATGGAGAATGGAAAAACATCCAAAATTTTTCCAAATCAAGAGTATACCCTTCAGTGTGATATGAGAATTTCATCTTATCCAACCCTAAACCAAACCCCAATTTTAAGTTGAACGTAAGTGTGTCCTGAACTCTAACCCTAACCCTAACCCTAACCCTATGGGCCCATTCACTCTAATGATTCTCATAGACTATAATGGAGAATGGAAAAACATCCAAAATTTTTCCAAATCAAGACTATACCTATTAGTGTGATATGAGAATTTCATCTTATCCAACCCTAAACCAAACCCCAATTTTAACTTGAACGTAAGTGTGTCCTGAACTCTAACCCTAACCCTAACCCTATGGGCCCATTCAATCTAATGATTCTCATAGACTATAATGGAGAATGGAAAAACATCCAAAATTTTTCCAAATCAAGAGTATACCCTTCAGTGTGATATGAGAATTTCATCTTATCCAACCCTAAACCAAACCCCAGTTTTAACTTGAACGTAAGTGTGTCCTGAACTCTAACCCTAACCCTAACCCTAACCCTATGGGCCCATTCACTCTAATGACTCTCATAGACTATAATGGAGAATGGAAAAACATCCAAAATTTTTCCAAATCAAGAGTATACCCTTCAGTGTGATATGAGAATTTCATCTTATCCAACCCTAAACCAAACCCCAATTTTAACTTGAACGTAAGTGTGTCCTGAACTCTAACCCTAACCCTAACCCTATGGGCCCATTCACTCTAATGATTCTCATAGACTATAATGGAGAATGGAAAAACATCCAAAATTTTTCCAAATCAAGAGTATACCCTTCAGTGTGATATGAGAATTTCATCTTATCCAACCCTAAACCAAACCCCAATTTTAACTTGAACGTAAGTGTGTCCTGAACTCTAACCCTAACCCTAACCCTAACCCTATGGGCCCATTCACTCTAATCATTCTCATAGACTATAATGGAGAATGGAAAAATATCCAAAATTTTTCCAAATCAAGAGTATACTCTTCAGTGTGATATGAGAATTTCATCATATCCAACCCTAAACCAAACCCCAGTTTTAACTTGAACGTAAGTGTGTCCTGAACTCTAACCCTAACCCTAACCCTAACCCTATGGGCCCATTCACTCTAATGATTCTCATAGACTATAATGGAGAATGGAAAAACATCCAAAATTTTTCCAAATCAAGAGTATACCCTTCAGTGTGATATGAGAATTTCATCTTATCCAACCCTAAACCAAACCCCAATTTTAATTTGAACGTAAGTGTGTCCTTAACTCTAACCCTAACCCCAACCCTAACCCTATGGGCCCATTCACTCTAATGATTCTCCTAGACTATAATGGAGAATGGAAAAACATCCAAAATTTTTCCAAATCTGGAGTATACCTTTCAATGTGATATGAAAATTTCATCTTATCCAACCCTAAACCAAACCCCAATTTTAACTTGAACGTAAGTGTGTCCTGAACTCTAACCCTAACCCTAACCCTATGGGCCCATTCACTCTAATGATTCTCATAGACTATAATGGAGAATGGAAAAACATCCAAAATTTTTCCAAATCAAGAGTATACCCTTCAGTGTGATATGAGAATTTCATCTTATCCAACCCTAAACCAAACCCCAATTTTAACTTGAACGTAAGTGTGTCCTGAACTCTAACCCTAACCCTAACCCTAACCCTATGGGCCCATTCACTCTAATGATTCTCATAGACTATAATGGAGAATGGAAAAACATCCAAAATTTTTCCAAATCAAGACTATACCTATTAGTGTGATATGAGAATTTCATCTTATCCAACCCTAAACCAAACCCCAATTTTAACTTGAACGTAAGAGTGTCCTGAACTCTAACCCTAACCCTAACCCTATGGGCCCATTCACTCTAATGATTCTCATAGACTATAATGGAGAATGGAAAAACATCCAAAATTTTTCCAAATCAAGAGTATACCCTTCAGTGTGATATGAGAATTTCATCTTATCCAACCCTAAACCAAACCCCAATTTTAACTTGAACGTAAGTGTGTCCTGAACTCTAACTCTAACCCTAACCCTAACCCTAACCCTATGGGCCCATTCACTCTAATGATTCTCATAGACTATAATGGAGAATGGAAAAACATCCAAAATTTTTCCAAATCAAGACTATACCCTTCAGTGTGATATGAGAATTTCATCTTATCCAACCCTAAACCAAACCCCAATTTTAACTTGAACGTAAGTGTGTCCTGAACTCTAACCCTAACCCTAACCCGAACCCTATGGGCCCATTCACTCTAATGATTCTCATAGACTATAATGGAGAATGGAAAAACATCCAAAATTTTTCCAAATCAAGAGTATACCCTTCAGTGTGATATGAGAATTTCATCTTATCCAACCCTAAACCAAACCCCAATTTTAACTTGAACGTAAGTGTGTCCTGAACTCTAACCCTAACCCTAACCCTAACCCTATGGGCCCATTCACTCTAATCATTCTCATAGACTATAATGGAGAATGGAAAAATATCCAAAATTTTTCCAAATCAAGAGTATACTCTTCAGTGTGATATGAGAATTTCATCATATCCAACCCTAAACCAAACCCCAGTTTTAACTTGAACGTAAGTGTGTCCTGAACTCTAACCCTAACCCTAACCCTAACCCTATGGGCCCATTCACTCTAATGATTCTCATAGACTATAATGGAGAATGGAAAAACATCCAAAATTTTTCCAAATCAAGAGTATACCCTTCAGTGTGATATGAGAATTTCATCTTATCCAACCCTAAACCAAACCCCAATTTTAATTTGAACGTAAGTGTGTCCTTAACTCTAACCCTAACCCCAACCCTAACCCTATGGGCCCATTCACTCTAATGATTCTCCTAGACTATAATGGAGAATGGAAAAACATCCAAAATTTTTCCAAATCTGGAGTATACCTTTCAATGTGATATGAAAATTTCATCTTATCCAACCCTAAACCAAACCCCAATTTTAACTTGAACGTAAGTGTGTCCTGAACTCTAACCCTAACCCTAACCCTATGGGCCCATTCACTCTAATGATTCTCATAGACTATAATGGAGAATGGAAAAACATCCAAAATTTTTCCAAATCAAGAGTATACCCTTCAGTGTGATATGAGAATTTCATCTTATCCAACCCTAAACCAAACCCCAATTTTAACTTGAACGTAAGTGTGTCCTGAACTCTAACCCTAACCCTAACCCTAACCCTATGGGCCCATTCACTCTAATGATTCTCATAGACTATAATGGAGAATGGAAAAACATCCAAAATTTTTCCAAATCAAGACTATACCTATTAGTGTGATATGAGAATTTCATCTTATCCAACCCTAAACCAAACCCCAATTTTAACTTGAACGTAAGAGTGTCCTGAACTCTAACCCTAACCCTAACCCTATGGGCCCATTCACTCTAATGATTCTCATAGACTATAATGGAGAATGGAAAAACATCCAAAATTTTTCCAAATCAAGAGTATACCCTTCAGTGTGATATGAGAATTTCATCTTATCCAACCCTAAACCAAACCCCAATTTTAACTTGAACGTAAGTGTGTCCTGAACTCTAACTCTAACCCTAACCCTAACCCTAACCCTATGGGCCCATTCACTCTAATGATTCTCATAGACTATAATGGAGAATGGAAAAACATCCAAAATTTTTCCAAATCAAGACTATACCCTTCAGTGTGATATGATAATTTCATCTTATCCAACCCTAAACCAAACCCCAATTTTAACTTGAACGTAAGTGTGTCCTGAACTCTAACCCTAACCCTAACCCTAACCCTATGGGCCCATTCACTCTAATGATTCTCATAGACTATAATGGAGAATGGAAAAACATCCAAAATTTTTCCAAATCAAGACTATACCTATTAGTGTGATATGAGAATTTCATCTTATCCAACCCTAAACCAAACCCCAATTTTAACTTGAACGTAGTTGTGTCCTGAACTCTAACCCTAACCCTAACCCTATGGGCCCATTCACTCTAATGATTCTCATAGACTATAATGGAGAATGGAAAAACATCCAAAATTTTTCCAAATCAAGAGTATACCCTTCAGTGTGATATGAGAATTTCATCTTATCCAACCCTAAACCAAACCCCAATTTTAACTTGAACGTAAGTGTGTCCTGAACTCTAACTCTAACCCTAACCCTAACCCTAACCCTATGGGCCCATTCACTCTAATGATTCTCATAGACTATAATGGAGAATGGAAAAACATCCAAAATTTTTCCAAATCAAGAGTATACCCTTCAGTGTGATATGAGAATTTCATCTTATCCAACCCTAAACCAAACCCCAATTTTAACTTGAACGTAAGTGTGTCCTGAACTCTAACCCTAACCCTAACCCTAACCCTATGGGCCCATTCACTCTAATGATTCTCATAGACTATAATGGAGAATGGAAAAACATCCAAAATTTTTCCAAATCAAGACTATACCTATTAGTGTGATATGAGAATTTCATCTTATCCAACCCTAAACCAAACCCCAATTTTAACTTGAACGTAAGAGTTTCCTGAACTCTAACCTTAACCCTAACCCTATGGGCCCATTCACTCTAATGATTCTCATAGACTATAATGGAGAATTGAAAAACATCCAAAATTTTTCCAAATCAAGAGTATACCCTTCAGTGTGATATGAGAATTTCATCTTATCCAACCCTAAACCAAACCCCAATTTTAACTTGAACGTAAGTGTGTCCTGAACTCTAACTCTAACCCTAACCCTAACCCTAACCCTATGGGCCCATTCACTCTAATGATTCTCATAGACTATAATGGAGAATGGAAAAACATCCAAAATTTTTCCAAATCAAGACTATACCCTTCAGTGTGATATGAGAATTTCATCTTATCCAACCCTAAACCAAACCCCAATTTTAACTTGAACGTAAGTGTGTCCTGAACTCTAACCCTAACCCTAACCCTATGGGCCCATTCACTCTAATGATTCTCATAGACTATAATGGAGAATGGAAAAACATCCAAAATTTTTCCAAATCAAGACTATACCTATTAGTGTGATATGAGAATTTCATCTTATCCAACCCTAAACCAAACCCCAATTTTAACTTGAACGTAAGAGTGTCCTGAACTCTAACCCTAACCCTAACCCTATGGGCCCATTCACTCTAATGATTCTCATAGACTATAATGGAGAATGGAAAAACATCCAAAATTTTTCCAAATCAAGAGTATACCCTTCAGTGTGATATGAGAATTTCATCTTATCCAACCCTAAACCAAACCCCAATTTTAACTTGAACGTAAGTGTGTCCTGAACTCTAACTCTAACCCTAACCCTAACCCTAACCCTATGGGCCCATTCACTCTAATGATTCTCATAGACTATAATGGAGAATGGAAAAACATCCAAAATTTTTCCAAATCAAGAGTATACCCTTCAGTGTGATATGAGAATTTCATCTTATCCAACCCTAAACCAAACCCCAATTTTAACTTGAACGTAAGTGTGTCCTGAACTCTAACCCTAACCCTAACCCGAACCCTATGGGCCCATTCACTCTAATGATTCTCATAGACTATAATGGAGAATGGAAAAACATCCAAAATTTTTCCAAATCAAGAGTATACCCTTCAGTGTGATATGAGAATTTCATCTTATCCAACCCTAAACCAAACCCCAATTTTAACTTGAACGTAAGTGTGTCCTGAACTCTAACCCTAACCCTAACCCTAACCCTATGGGCCCATTCACTCTAATCATTCTCATAGACTATAATGGAGAATGGAAAAATATCCAAAATTTTTCCAAATCAAGAGTATACTCTTCAGTGTGATATGAGAATTTCATCATATCCAACCCTAAACCAAACCCCAGTTTTAACTTGAACGTAAGTGTGTCCTGAACTCTAACCCTAACCCTAACCCTAACCCTATGGGCCCATTCACTCTAATGATTCTCATAGACTATAATGGAGAATGGAAAAACATCCAAAATTTTTCCAAATCAAGAGTATACCCTTCAGTGTGATATGAGAATTTCATCTTATCCAACCCTAAACCAAACCCCAATTTTAATTTGAACGTAAGTGTGTCCTTAACTCTAACCCTAACCCCAACCCTAACCCTATGGGCCCATTCACTCTAATGATTCTCCTAGACTATAATGGAGAATGGAAAAACATCCAAAATTTTTCCAAATCTGGAGTATACCTTTCAATGTGATATGAAAATTTCATCTTATCCAACCCTAAACCAAACCCCAATTTTAACTTGAACGTAAGTGTGTCCTGAACTCTAACCCTAACCCTAACCCTATGGGCCCATTCACTCTAATGATTCTCATAGACTATAATGGAGAATGGAAAAACATCCAAAATTTTTCCAAATCAAGAGTATACCCTTCAGTGTGATATGAGAATTTCATCTTATCCAACCCTAAACCAAACCCCAATTTTAACTTGAACGTAAGTGTGTCCTGAACTCTAACCCTAACCCTAACCCTAACCCTATGGGCCCATTCACTCTAATGATTCTCATAGACTATAATGGAGAATGGAAAAACATCCAAAATTTTTCCAAATCAAGACTATACCTATTAGTGTGATATGAGAATTTCATCTTATCCAACCCTAAACCAAACCCCAATTTTAACTTGAACGTAAGAGTGTCCTGAACTCTAACCCTAACCCTAACCCTATGGGCCCATTCACTCTAATGATTCTCATAGACTATAATGGAGAATGGAAAAACATCCAAAATTTTTCCAAATCAAGAGTATACCCTTCAATGTGATATGAGAATTTCATCTTATCCAACCCTAAACCAAACCCCAATTTTAACTTGAACGTAAGTGTGTCCTGAACTCTAACTCTAACCCTAACCCTAACCCTAACCCTATGGGCCCATTCACTCTAATGATTCTCATAGACTATAATGGAGAATGGAAAAACATCCAAAATTTTTCCAAATCAAGACTATACCCTTCAGTGTGATATGAGAATTTCATCTTATCCAACCCTAAACCAAACCCCAATTTTAACTTGAACGTAAGTGTGTCCTGAACTCTAACCCTAACCCTAACCCTAACCCTATGGGCCCATTCACTCTAATGATTCTCATAGACTATAATGGAGAATGGAAAAACATCCAAAATTTTTCCAAATCAAGACTATACCTATTAGTGTGATATGAGAATTTCATCTTATCCAACCCTAAACCAAACCCCAATTTTAACTTGAACGTAAGAGTGTCCTGAACTCTAACCCTAACCCTAACCCTATGGGCCCATTCACTCTAATGATTCTCATAGACTATAATGGAGAATGGAAAAACATCCAAAATTTTTCCAAATCAAGAGTATACCCTTCAGTGTGATATGAGAATTTCATCTTATCCAACCCTAAACCAAACCCCAATTTTAACTTGAACGTAAGTGTGTCCTGAACTCTAACTCTAACCCTAACCCTAACCCTAACCCTATGGGCCCATTCACTCTAATGATTCTCATAGACTATAATGGAGAATGGAAAAACATCCAAAATTTTTCCAAATCAAGAGTATACCCTTCAGTGTGATATGAGAATTTCATCTTATCCAACCCTAAACCAAACCCCAATTTTAACTTGAACGTAAGTGTGTCCTGAACTCTAACCCTAACCCTAACCCTAACCCTATGGGCCCATTCACTCTAATGATTCTCATAGACTATAATGGAGAATGGAAAAACATCCAAAATTTTTCCAAATCAAGACTATACCTATTAGTGTGATATGAGAATTTCATCTTATCCAACCCTAAACCAAACCCCAATTTTAACTTGAACGTAAGAGTTTCCTGAACTCTAACCCTAACCCTAACCCTATGGGCCCATTCACTCTAATGATTCTCATAGACTATAATGGAGAATTGAAAAACATCCAAAATTTTTCCAAATCAAGAGTATACCCTTCAGTGTGATATGAGAATTTCATCTTATCCAACCCTAAACCAAACCCCAATTTTAACTTGAACGTAAGTGTGTCCTGAACTCTAACTCTAACCCTAACCCTAACCCTAACCCTATGGGCCCATTCACTCTAATGATTCTCATAGACTATAATGGAGAATGGAAAAACATCCAAAATTTTTCCAAATCAAGACTATACCCTTCAGTGTGATATGAGAATTTCATCTTATCCAACCCTAAACCAAACCCCAATTTTAACTTGAACGTAAGTGTGTCCTGAACTCTAACCCTAACCCTAACCCTATGGGCCCATTCACTCTAATGATTCTCATAGACTATAATGGAGAATGGAAAAACATCCAAAATTTTTCCAAATCAAGAGTATACCCTTCAGTGTGATATGAGAATTTCATCTTATCCAACCCTAAACCAAACCCCAATTTTAACTTGAACGTAAGTGTGTCCTGAACTCTAACCCTAACCCTAACCCTAACCCTATGGGCCCATTCACTCTAATGATTCTCATAGACTATAATGGAGAATGGAAAAACATCCAAAATTTTTCCAAATCAAGAGTATACCCTTCAGTGTGATATGAGAATTTCATCTTATCCAACCCTAAACCAAACCCCAATTTTAAGTTGAACGTAAGTGTGTCCTGAACTCTAACCCTAACCCTAACCCTAACCCTATGGGCCCATTCACACTAATGATTCTCATAGACTATAATGGAGAATGGAAAAACATCCAAAATTTTTCCAAATCAAGACTATACCTATTAGTGTGATATGAGAATTTCATCTTATCCAACCCTAAAACAAACCCCAATTTTAACTTGAACATAAGTGTGTCCTGAACTCTAACCCTAACCCTAACCCTATGGGCCCATTCACTCTAATGATTCTCATAGACTATAATGGAGAATGGAAAAACATCCAAAATTTTTCCAAATCAAGAGTATACCCTTCAGTGTGATATGAGAATTTCATCTTATCCAACCCTAAACCAAACCCCAGTTTTAACTTGAACGTAAGTGTGTCCTGAACTCTAACCCTAACCCTATGGGCCCATTCACTCTAATGATTCTCATAGACTATAATGGAGAATGGAAAAACATCCAAAATTTTTCCAAATCAAGAGTATACCCTTCAGTGTGATATGAGAATTTCATCTTATCCAACCCTAAACCAAACCCCAATTTTAACTTGAATGTAAGTGTGTCCTGAACTCTAACCCTAACCCCAACCCTAACCCTATGGGCCCATTCACTCTAATGATTCTCCTAGAGTATAATGGAGAATGGAAAAACATCTAAAATTTTTCCAAATCTGGAGTATACCTTTCAATGTGATATGAAAATTTCATCTTATCCAACCCTAAACCAAACCCCAATTTTAACTTGAACGTAGTTGTGTCCTGAACTCTAACCCTAACCCTAACCCTATGGGCCCATTCACTCTAATGATTCTCATAGACTATAATGGAGAATGGAAAAGCATTCAAAATTTTTCCAAATCAAGAGTATACCCTTCAGTGTGATATGAGAATTTCATCTTATCCAACCCTAAACAAAACCCCAATTTTAAGTTGAACGTAAGTGTGTCCTGAACTCTAACCCTAACCCTAACCCTATGGATCCATTCACTCTAATGATTCTCATAGACTATAATGGAGAATGGAAAAACATCCAAAATTTTTCCAAATCAAGAGTATACCCTTCAGTGTGATATGAGAATTTCATCTTATCCAACCCTAAACCAAACCCCAATTTTAACTTGAACGTAAGTGTGTCCTGAACTCTAACCCTAACCCTAACCCTAACCCTATGGGCCCATTCACTCTAATGATTCTCATAGACTATAATGGAGAATGGAAAAACATCCAAAATTTTTCCAAATCAAGAGTATACCCTTCAGTGTGATATGAGAATTTCATCTTATCCAACCCTAAACCAAACCCCAATTTTAAGTTGAACGTAAGTGTGTCCTGAACTCTAACCCTAACCCTAACCCTAACCCTATGGGCCCATTCACTCTAATGATTCTCATAGACTATAATGGAGAATGGAAAAACATCCAAAATTTTTCCAAATCAAGACTATACCTATTAGTGTGATATGAGAATTTCATCTTATCCAACCCTAAACCAAACCCCAATTTTAACTTGAACGTAAGTGTGTCCTGAACTCTAACCCTAACCCTAACCCTATGGGCCCATTCAATCTAATGATTCTCATAGACTATAATGGAGAATGGAAAAACATCCAAAATTTTTCCAAATCAAGAGTATACCCTTCAGTGTGATATGAGAATTTCATCTTATCCAACCCTAAACCAAACCCCAGTTTTAACTTGAACGTAAGTGTGTCCTGAACTCTAACCCTAACCCTAACCCTATGGGCCCATTCACTCTAATGACTCTCATAGACTATAATGGAGAATGGAAAAACATCCAAAATTTTTCCAAATCAAGAGTATACCCTTCAGTGTGATATGAGAATTTCATCTTATCCAACCCTAAACCAAACCCCAATTTTAACTTGAACGTAAGTGTGTCCTGAACTCTAACCCTAACCCTAACCCTATGGGCCCATTCACTCTAATGATTCTCATAGACTATAATGGAGAATGGAAAAACATCCAAAATTTTTCCAAATCAAGAGTATACCCTTCAGTGTGATATGAGAATTTCATCTTATCCAACCCTAAACCAAACCCCAATTTTAACTTGAACGTAAGTGTGTCCTGAACTCTAACCCTAACCCTAACCCGAACCCTATGGGCCCATTCACTCTAATGATTCTCATAGACTATAATGGAGAATGGAAAAACATCCAAAATTTTTCCAAATCAAGAGTATACCCTTCAGTGTGATATGAGAATTTCATCTTATCCAACCCTAAACCAAACCCCAATTTTAACTTGAACGTAAGTGTGTCCTGAACTCTAACCCTAACCCTAACCCTATGGATCCATTCACTCTAATGATTCCCATAGACTATAATGGAGAATGGAAAAACATCCAAAATTTTTCCAAATCAAGAGTATACCCTTCAGTGTGATATGAGAATTTCATCTTATCCAACCCTAAACCAAACCCCAATTTTAACTTGAACGTAAGTGTGTCCTGAACTCTAACCCTAACCCTAACCCGAACCCTATGGGCCCATTCACTCTAATGATTCTCATAGACTATAATGGAGAATGGAAAAACATCCAAAATTTTTCCAAATCAAGAGTATACCCTTCAGTGTGATATGAGAATTTCATCTTATCCAACCCTAAACCAAACCCCAATTTTAACTTGAACGTAAGTGTGTCCTGAACTCTAACCCTAACCCTAACCCTATGGATCCATTCACTCTAATGATTCCCATAGACTATAATGGAGAATGGAAAAACATCCAAAATTTTTCCAAATCAAGAGTATACCCTTCAGTGTGATATGAGAATTTCATCTTATCCAACCCTAAACCAAACCCCAATTTTAACTTGAACGTAAGTGTGTCCTGAACTCTAACCCTAACCCTAACCCTAACCCTATGGGCCCATTCACTCTAATGATTCTCATAGACTATAATGGAGAATGGAAAAACATCCAAAATTTTTCCAAATCAAGAGTATACCCTTCAGTGTGATATGAGAATTTCATCTTATCCAACCCTAAACCAAACCCCAGTTTTAACTTGAACATAAGTGTGTCCTGAACTCTAACCCTAACCCTATGGGCCCATTCACTCTAATGATTCTCATAGACTATAATGGAGAATGGAAAAACATCCAAAATTTTTCCAAATCAAGAGTATACCCTTCAGTGTGATATGAGAATTTCATCTTATCCAACCCTAAACCAAACCCCAATTTTAACTTGAACGTAAGTGTGTCCTGAACTCTAACCCTAACCCTAACCCTAACCCTATGGGCCCATTCACTCTAATGATTCTCATAGACTATAATGGAGAATGGAAAAACATCCAAAATTTTTCCAAATCAAGAGTATACCCTTCAGTGTGATATGAGAATTTCATCTTATCCAACCCTAAACCAAACCCCAGTTTTAACTTGAACGTAAGTGTGTCCTGAACTCTAACCCTAACCCTATGGGCCCATTCACTCTAATGATTCTCATAGACTATAATGGAGAATGGAAAAACATCCAAAATTTTTCCAAATCAAGAGTATACCCTTCAGTGTGATATGAGAATTTCATCTTATCCAACCCTAAACCAAACCCCAATTTTAACTTGAACGTAAGTGTGTCCTGAACTCTAACCCTAACCCCAACCCTAACCCTATGGGCCCATTCACTCTAATGATTCTCCTAGACTATAATGGAGAATGGAAAAACATCCAAAATTTTTCCAAATCTGGAGTATACCTTTCAATGTGATATGAAAATTTCATCTTATCCAACCCTAAACCAAACCCCAATTTTAACTTGAACGTAGTTGTGTCCTGAACTCTAACCCTAACCCTAACCCTATGGGCCCATTCACTCTAATGATTCTCATAGACTATAATAGAGAATGGAAAAGCATCCAAAATTTTTCCAAATCAAGAGTATACCCTTCAGTGTGATATGAGAATTTCATCTTATCCAACCCTAAACAAAACCCCAATTTTAAGTTGAACGTAAGTGTGTCCTGAACTCTAACCCTAACCCTAACCCTATGGATCCATTCACTCTAATGATTCTCATAGACTATAATGGAGAATGGAAAAACATCCAAAATTTTTCCAAATCAAGAGTATACCCTTCAGTGTGATATGAGAATTTCATCTTATCCAACCCTAAACCAAACCCCAATTTTAACTTGAACGTAAGTGTGTCCTGAACTCTAACCCTAACCCTAACCCTAACCCTATGGGCCCATTCACTCTAATGATTCTCATAGACTATAATGGAGAATGGAAAAACATCCAAAATTTTTCCAAATCAAGACTATACGTATTAGTGACTTCCTGTTTGGCTGGAAGACAGTCTGCAGCTCCCTAACAGAGGGGGATTTTATTGTCACTGTTCAGGGTATTAAAGACCCCTGATAAGGTCTATGCTCATTAACCCTAGGCAAGGGTTAACCCAAGACGACTTATCTTCCTTTAATGCTGTTGATATCGAACTGGAGCAGTCAGGGAGCTGACTCCTTCATTTCTTGATGTCCGGCAATGGAATGTCAACCATCGTCTGCAGTGACTCTAAAGTGACTTCGGTCACTTAAGGCTGTCGGAATCCAAGCACGCTAGAAGGACTGATTTTAATTGCAAGAAAATAGCAGCCGGGGGAGTTGAGAACATCTAAAAGGTAGACTCATCATTCTTATCTTCACTCTGAGAGACTTTGAATATAGTTTAAACACTGAGTGGATTAATAACAGACGAAGGCAAAGCATAATTGAATGGAAAAAAAAACTTTTACCTTGTTAAGCTGAGCTCTGTGGCTTTGGATGTGAACAACAGCAAAAAAAAAAAAAACCTTTCAAGATAAGAGTGAAAGCTGGCAATGGGAGGCTGGTGACGCAGAAGAAAGAAAAGAGAGTTGCCGTGTATATATGCCCATAAACTGCAGAACCTAGAATGAACTGAGCTGAGGGGGGGCACAGCAGGAAAAGAATTCAGCTTGGGAAAACTGAACGCCGTAAAAACAATTGCCTTCAAAGATATTTTGGAGAAAGGACATATTGTTGTGAATTTTTGTGGTTGCGGTTTCTTCATGCAGCTCAAAAAACTGCGAGATTAGACACGAGATCAGTCTAAGCTGTGACAGGAAGTGAAACTAAAAGGGGCTGGACAATAAATCAGAGCCTATAAGGACAACAAGAGCTGTGACATCCGACCTTTGAACTAGGAAGGAATTGAGTCCAAGACTCAGATCAAGAAAGACGAAGAGAGACCTCTCTAGGCTGGAACTGTACCATAGAGAAATAACGATTGCCATTTTAAAAGGGAGAAAAACTGTCAAAATTGTTAAAATTCAATATCTTTGCTCAGGAAGAAGGGAGAAAAACGAAACTAGTCTCATCTGAAAGAACTGGCTCTAAGCTATTGGATTGGATGCTAAATTTTATGTGGGGATTTTTTTAAGGTTTGGTGATTTTTTATATGTCAGTAGAAAGAACAACACGTGCAAGAGCCCAATCATTTGACAAGATGCAGGCTCAATTTGACGCTCTGGAGGCAAAAATGTTAAAAGCTATGGACAAATTGCATTTGGCAATAAAAAAAGATATTAAAAAAGAAGTTGGAGACCTTAAGAAGGAGATAGAGAATTTTAAGGAAGAGACTCAAAATAAAGTGAAAGAGGTAGAGATGAAAGTGGATACACAGGCCTCTGCCTTGCTAAAAATTCAAGAAAAGGTCATAATACACGACTGTAAGTTGCTGGAGTCACAAGTGCGTCTAAGAGGGGTACCTGAAAAAGAGGACACAGACTTAAAAGGCTATATGGTGGATATCATCACTGAGTACATAGAAGAAGACCCTGACAGATTTAAGAGTATGTTGGAGGGTGCCTACAGAGTCAACTCAGTTTATGCGAAAAATAAAGGTCTGCCAAGAGACATCGTCATAAGATTAAGATCAAAAGAAGTGGCAGAGAAAATTTTGAGGAAAGGGTACCAAAAAGCCTGGGCAATAGAAGGGAGCAGAGTTAAAATAATGAAAGAGCTACCAAGAGAAGTGATCAGCGATAGGAAAAAGTACAAGAAGCTAACCGATCAGTTGCGTGCAGAGGGCACAAGATATAGATGGATAATACCAGAGGGTCTTGGATTTGAACAAAATGGCAAAAGGATTACAATAAGAAGCGAACAAGAGATGCATAGCTTTTTTGAAGAAAATAAAGAACCAACATCATAATGGAGTACAAATTACTATCTTGGAATATAAATGGACTAAATTCACCACAGAAAAGAAGGAGAACATTTCATTGGATTAAAAAGCAAAAATGTAATATAATTTGTTTACAGGAAGTCCATATACAACGCAAGGACAGTAAATTTTTGTGGAATAGAAATTTGGGGTTGGAATTTTTTTCACTAGCAGAGCAAAAGAAAAGAGGGGTGGTTTTTTACATTAAAGAACAACTTGACCCAAAATTAATCTTTAAAGACAAAGAAGGAAGATACATTGCTGTTGAGGTGACGATAGAGGCGAAAAAAACGTTACTACTAGGACTCTATGCACCCAATGGAGCGAAAGACAAATTCTTTAAAGACATAAATAGACAAATGGACGAAGAGACTTATGACCAGGTATTGATGATGGGCGATTTTAATGGGACAATACAAAATAACCTTGACAGATCAAGTCCAAAGAAGAATGATAAAGAAGGGAAGCTGCCCAATTCTTTCTTTGAGTTGATTAAACAGGAAAATCTAGAAGACATTTGGAGAAAGTTCAACCCTGAGGTAAGAGACTATACATTTTTCTCAGCAAGGCATAATTCTTTTTCCAGAATTGACATGTTGTGGGGTTCCCAAGGCTTGGGCCTCATAACAAAAAAAATTGAGATTCTTCCAAAGGTTTGGGCGGACCATAATCCAATATGCTGGTCAACTAAATTGCAAAGAAAATCAAGAAGATGGAGAATTAATGAGGATTTACTACAAAATAAAGACACTGTATCATTCTTAGAAAAGGAGACTGCAGCATTCTTCCAAATAAATGAAACGGATGATATGGAATATCCAACAGTATGGGACACTTATAAAGCAGTAATGAGGGGTATATTAATTACATTGAATAATAAAGACAAAAGAGCAAGAGAAGAAAGGCTGTCAGCACTGCAAAATGAAATAGATAAAAAAGAAAAGGACTTAAAAAAAAGACCAGGGAAGAAAAAATTAATAAAAGAAATTACGATATTACAATCCCAAGTTAAACATTTGCTGAATAAAGAATTAGAATGGAATTTAAAAAATTTGAAACAGAAATCGTTTGAAAGTGCAAACAAACCTGGTAAATACCTGGCCTGGCAATTAAAAAAAAGGAAAGAAAATAAGACTATAAATAAAATCATGGCAAATGGGAAAACAGTAGTGGATCAAGAAGGAATTAAAAGAGAATTCTTTAAATACTATGCAAATTTATTCAAGGGTGTGAATGTAAGTAAAGAAAAAGTGGAAGAGTATCTACGAAACATTCAGGTGGCACCTTTGACGGAACATATGAAAAAGATATTAAATGACCCAATAGAGAAAATTGAAATAGAAGCAGCAATAAAAGCAATGCAAGAGGGTAAAGCTCCAGGGCCAGATGGATTCACGTCAAAATTTTACAAATCTCTCAAGGATGAATTAACACCCAAACTGTTGAAGTTGTTAAACACGATAAGAGAAGAAGGGAAAATCCCAAAGACCTGGAGGGAAGCTGTAATCTCTCTGATTCCTAAGGAAGATAAAGATAGCACAAACGTAAAAAATTATAGACCAATCTCATTGTTGAATAATGACTATAAGATCTATACAAGAATTTTAGCAGAGCGACTGAAACAATACCTGACCAACTTTATAAACAAAGACCAAGCGGGATTTCTTCCTAAAAGACAAATAAGGGACAATGTAAGAGCTGTTATTAATGTTGTGGAATACTATGAAAAGCACCCGGAAAAAGAAGTGGCCTTATTTTTTGTTGACGCAGAGAAAGCCTTCGACAACTTAAATTGGGACTTTATGTTTGCGGTAATGGAAAAAATTAATTTAGGGGAACAATTTATAAAAATGACAAGAGCAATATATACAGATCAGCATGCAAAATTGTGTATAAATGCAGACCTTACCAAAGAATTGAAAGTGAGTAAAGGAACAAGGCAAGGATGCCCGCTATCACCATTGTTGTTTATAATGACTCTTGAAATTTTGTTACAACAAATTCAAAAAGATGAAAAAATAGAAGGTCTAAAAATTAGAAGATTCTCTTATAAATATAAAGCTTTTGCAGATGATATAGTGTTTATAATGGAGAATCCGGTTCAAGTGTCACCACTGCTGTTAGCTAAGATAAAAGAATACGGAGAACTAGCAGGATTATACATAAATAAGGAGAAATCGAAATTCCTCTGTAAAAACATGCAACCAAATAAAACAAACGAACTACAAAAGGTGACAGGTTGTGAAGTCACAACCAAAGTTAGGTACCTTGGAATAGAGATAACAATGAAGAACATTGATTTATACAAAAACAATTATGAAAAACTGTGGTGTAAGATGGACAAAGATTTGATGAAATGGAATAAACTCAACTTGTCCTTACTGGGCAGGATAGCTGCAATCAAAATGAATATTTTGCCAAGGATAATGTATTTGTTTCAAACCATCCCGATTGTAAAAGAAGCAAAACAATTCAACAAATGGCAAAGGAAAATCTCTGATTTCATTTGGGCCGGAAAGAAACCAAGGATAAAGATGAAGATCTTAACGGATGCCAAAGAGAGAGGAGGTTTTCAACTTCCCGATTTAAGACTATACCACGATGCAGTTTGTTTGACATGGATAAAAGATTGGATAATGCTGTTAGATAAAAAACCTTTGTGGTTAGAAGCTCACGGAAATAGATTCGGCTGGCATGCATACATGTACTATGGGAAGAATAAAATGGATGGTTTTTTCTCTCACCACTATGTCAGAAATACATTACTAAATACTTGGATAAAATACAAGAAATACGGGGACGAGAGAAAACCATTATGGATAGTGCCAGCAGAAGTAATAAAAATAACAGCTGATTCTGAAGAAAAAAGAGAAATGTCATATAACCAACTGCTTAAGATTCAAGGAGACAAAATTGAATTAAAAACCTCAGAAGAGCTAAATAACAATTATGATTGGTTTCAAATGCAACAAATTAAAAGTTTGATGGAAAATGACATAAAATCAGAGGGGATTAGACGAGAACAAACAGAACTGGAAAGAGTCCTGTTAGGTGACAATGAAAAATTGATATCAAAAGTATATAAGTTATTATTGAAATGGTCTACAGAAGAAGAAGTAGTAAAGTCTCAAATGGTCAAATGGGCAATTAATGTGAATAGAGAAATACAAATGGAAACATGGGAGCACCTCTGGAAGAACTCAATGAAGATATCAACTTGTCAAAGCATTAAGGAGAACTGTTTTAAAATGATGTATAGGTGGTATATGACTCCGAAAAAATTGGCTAAGATAAGTAAGAAAATGTCGGATAGATGTTGGAAATGTAAAAAACATGAAGGTTCTTTCTTCCATATGTGGTGGACATGTGAAAGAGCGAAAGAATTCTGGAAGATGATACAACAAGAAATCACCAAAATTTTGGGCTATGATTTTAAGAAAATTGCAGAGACGTTTTTACTTGGATTACAATTAGAAAAATACCCAAAAGAAGACAGGACTTTAATTTGGTACCTGTTATCAGCTGCTAGGACTTTGTACGCGCAGCTTTGGAAGCAAGAAAAAATACCAGAGAAATGGGAATGGACCATGAAAGTTTTATCGTGGTGTGAAATGGACAAATTAACCAGAACACTAAGAGACTATGACTTAGAGATATTCAAAAGGGAGTGGAGAAAATTTAAAGGATATATGGAGAAAACTTGGAAAGTAAAGAAATATTGGACATTTTTTTAGTTGTAAGAATATATATACGGAACTTTGAGCAATCAGAAGTGCCTTTAGTATGGATTTGAACTTATAACCTCGGGGAAGTCAACATTGGAGGGAGGGGGGATGGAAATGTCATATGGGTTAATGTGAAAAAAAAGAAAAAATTAAGAAATAGATAAGCTTTGTAACCATATGCTACCAATAAATTGTTTAAAACTCAAAGACTATACCTATTAGTGTGATATGAGAATTTCATCTTATCCAACCCTAAACCAAACCCCAATTTTAACTTGAACGTAAGAGTGTCCTGAACTCTAACCCTAACCCTAACCCTATGGGCCCATTCACTCTAATGATTCTCATAGACTATAATGGAGAATGGAAAAACATCCAAAATTTTTCCAAATCAAGAGTATACCCTTCAGTGTGATATGAGAATTTCATTTTATCCAACCCTAAACCAAACCCCAATTTTAACTTGAACGTAAGTGTGTCCTGAACTCTAACCCTAACCCTAACCCTAACCCTATGGGCCCATTCACTCTAATGATTCTCATAGACTATAATGGAGAATGGAAAAACATCCAAAATTTTTCAAAATCAAGAGTATACCCTTCAGTGTGATATGAGAATTTCATCTTATCCAACCCTAAACCAAACCCCAATTTTAACTTGAACGTAAGTGTGTCCTGAACTCTAACCCTAACCCTAACCCTAACCCTATGGGCCCATTCACTCTAATGATTCTCATAGACTATAATGGAGAATGGAAAAACATCCAAAATTTTTCCAAATCAAGACTATACCTATTAGTGTGATATAAGAATTTCATCTTATCCAACCCTAAAACAAACCCCAATTTTAACTTGAACATAAGTGTGTCCTGAACTCTAACCCTAACCCTAACCCTATGGGCCCATTCACTCTAATGATTCTCATAGACTATAATGGAGAATGGAAAAACATCCAAAATTTTTCCAAATCAAGAGTATACCCTTCAGTGTGATATGAGAATTTCATCTTATCCAACCCTAAAACAAACCCCAGTTTTAACTTGAACGTAAGTGTGTCCTGAACTCTAACCCTAACCCTAACCCTAACCCTATGGGCCCATTCACTCTAATGATTCTCATAGACTATAATGGAGAATGGAAAAACATCCAAAATTTTTCCAAATCAAGAGTATACCCTTCAGTGTGATATGAGAATTTCATCTTATCCAACCCTAAACCAAACCCCAATTTTAACTTGAACGTAAGTGTGTCCTGAACTCTAACCCTAACCCCAACCCTAACCCTATGGGCCCATTCACTCTAATGATTCTCCTAGACTATAATGGAGAATGGAAAAACATCCAAAATTTTTCCAAATCTGGAGTATACCTTTCAATGTGATATGAAAATTTCATCTTATCCAACCCTAAACCAAACCCCAATTTTAACTTGAACGTAGTTGTGTCCTGAACTCTAACCCTAACCCTATGGGCCCATTCACTCTAATGATTCTCATAGACTATAATGGAGAATGGAAAAGCATCCAAAATTTTTCCAAATCAAGAGTACACCCTTCAGTGTGATATGAGAATTTCATCTTATCCAACCCTAAACCAAACCCCAATTTTAAGTTGAACGTAAGTGTGTCATGAACTCTAACCCTAACCCTAACCCTATGGGCCCATTCACTCTAATGATTCTCATAGACTATAATGGAGAATGGAAAAACATCCAAAATTTTTCCAAATCAAGAGCATACCCTTTAGTGTGATATGAAAGTTTCATCTTATCCGACCCTAAACCAAACCCCAATTTTAACTTGAACGTAAGTGTGTCCTGAACTCTAACCCTAACCCTAACCCTATGGGCCCATTCACTCTAATGATCCTCATAGACTATAATGGAGAATGGAAAAACATCCAAAATTTTTCCAAATCAAGAGTATACCCTTCAGTGTGATATGAGAATTTCATCTTATCCAACCCTAAACCAAACCCCAGTTTTAACTTGAACGTAAGTGTGTCCTGAACTCTAACCCTAACCCTAACCCTATGGGCCCATTCAATCTAATGATTCTCATAGACTATAATGGAGAATGGAAAAACATCCAAAATTTTTCCAAATCAAGAGTATACCCTTCAGTGTGATATGAGAATTTCATCTTATCCAACCCTAAACCAAACCCCAGTTTTAACTTGAACGTAAGTGTGTCCTGAACTCTAACCCTAACCCTAACCCTAACCCTATGGGCCCATTCACTCTAATGATTCTCATAGACTATAATGGAGAATGGAAAAACATCCAAAATTTTTCCAAATCAAGAGTATACCCTTCAGTGTGATATGAGAATTTCATCTTATCCAACCCTAAACCAAACCCCAATTTTAACTTGAACGTAAGAGTGTCCTGAACTCTAACCCTAACCCCAACCCTAACCCTATGGGCCCATTCACTCTAATGATTCTCCTAGACTATAATGGAGAATGGAAAAACATCCAAAATTTTTCCAAATCTGGAGTATACCTTTCAATGTGATATGAAAATTTCATCTTATCCAACCCTAAACCAAACCCCAATTTTAACTTGAACGTAGTTGTGTCCTGAACTCTAACCCTAACCCTAACCCTATGGGCCCATTCACTCTAATGATTCTCATAGACTATAATGGAGAATGGAAAAGCATCCAAAATTTTTCCAAATCAAGAGTATACCCTTCAGTGTGATATGAGAATTTCATCTTATCCAACCCTAAACAAAACCCCAATTTTAAGTTGAACGTAAGTGTGTCCTGAACTCTAACCCTAACCCTAACCCTATGGATCCATTCACTCTAATGATTCTCATAGACTATAATGGAGAATGGAAAAACATCCAAAATTTTTCCAAATCAAGAGTATACCCTTCAGTGTGATATGAGAATTTCATCTTATCCAACCCTAAACCAAACCCCAATTTTAACTTGAACGTAAGTGTGTCCTGAACTCTAACCCTAACCCTAACCCTAACCCTATGGGCCCATTCACTCTAATGATTCTCATAGACTATAATGGAGAATGGAAAAACATCCAAAATTTTTCCAAATCAAGAGTATACCCTTCAGTGTGATATGAGAATTTCATCTTATCCAACCCTAAACCAAACCCCAGTTTTAACTTGAACGTAAGTGTGTCCTGAACTCTAACCCTAACCCTATGGGCCCATTCACTCTAATGATTCTCATAGACTATAATGGAGAATGGAAAAACATCCAAAATTTTTCCAAATCAAGAGTATACCCTTCAGTGTGATATGAGAATTTCATCTTATCCAACCCTAAACCAAACCCCAATTTTAACTTGAACGTAAGTGTGTCCTGAACTCTAACCCTAACCCTAACCCTAACCCTATGGGCCCATTCACTCTAATGATTCTCATAGACTATAATGGAGAATGGAAAAACATCCAAAATTTTTCCAAATCAAGAGTATACCCTTCAGTGTGATATGAGAATTTCATCTTATCCAACCCTAAACCAAACCCCAGTTTTAACTTGAACGTAAGTGTGTCCTGAACTCTAACCCTAACCCTATGGGCCCATTCACTCTAATGATTCTCATAGACTATAATGGAGAATGGAAAAACATCCAAAATTTTTCCAAATCAAGAGTATACCCTTCAGTGTGATATGAGAATTTCATCTTATCCAACCCTAAACCAAACCCCAATTTTAACTTGAACGTAAGTGTGTCCTGAACTCTAACCCTAACCCCAACCCTAACCCTATGGGCCCATTCACTCTAATGATTCTCATAGAGTATAATGGAGAATGGAAAAGCATCCAAAAATTTTCCAAATCAAGAGTATACCCTTCAGTGTGATATGAGAATTTCATCTTATCCAACCCTAAACAAAACCCCAATTTTAAGTTGAACGTAAGTGTGTCCTGAACTCTAACCCTAACCCTAACCCTATGGATCCATTCACTCTAATGATTCTCACAGACTATAATGGAGAATGGAAAAACATTCAAAATTTTTCCAAATCAAGAGTATACCCTTTAGTGTGATATGAAAATTTCATCTTATCCGACCCTAAACCAAACCCCAATTTTAACTTGAACGTAAGTGTGTCCTGAACTCTAACCCTAACCCTAACCCTATGGGCCCATTCACTCTAATGATCCTCATAGACTATAATGGAGAATGGAAAAACATCCAAAATTTTTCCAAATCAAGAGTATACCCTTCAGTGTGATATGAGAATTTCATCTTATCCAACCCTAAACCAAACCCCAATTTTAACTTGAACGTAAGGGTGTCCTGAACTCTAACCCTAACCCTAACCGTAACCCTATGGGCCCATTCACTCTAATGATTCTCATAGACTATAATGGAGAATGGAAAAACATCCAAAATTTTTCCAAATCAAGAGTATACCCTTCAGTGTGATATGAGAATTTCATCTTATCCAACCCTAAACCAAACCCCAATTTTAACTTGAACGTAAGTGTGTCCTGAACTCTAACCCTAACCCCAACCCTAACCCTATGGGCCCATTCACTCTAATGATTCTCCTAGACTATAATGGAGAATGGAAAAACATCCAAAATTTTTCCAAATCTGGAGTATAACTTTCAATGTGATATGAAAATTTCATCTTATCCAACCCTAAACCAAACCCCAATTTTAACTTGAACGTAGTTGTGTCCTGAACTCTAACCCTAACCCTAACCCTATGGGCCCATTCACTCTAATGATTCTCATAGACTATAATGGAGAATGGAAAAGCATCCAAAATTTTTCCAAATCAAGAGTATACCCTTCAGTGTGATATGAGAATTTCATCTTATCCAACCCTAAACAAAACCCCAATTTTAAGTTGAACGTAAGTGTGTCCTGAACTCTAACCCTAACCCTAACCCTATGGATCCATTCACTCTAATGATTCTCATAGACTATAATGGAGAATGGAAAAACATCCAAAATTTTTCCAAATCAAGAGTATACCCTTTAGTGTGATATGAAAATTTCATCTTATCCGACCCTAAACCAAACCCCAATTTTAACTTGAACGTAAGTGTGTCCTGAACTCTAACCCTAACCCTAACCCTATGGGCCCATTCACTCTAATGATCCTCATAGACTATAATGGAGAATGGAAAAACATCCAAAATTTTTCCAAATCAAGAGTATACCCTTCAGTGTGATATGAGAATTTCATCTTATCCAACCCTAAACCAAACCCCAATTTTAACTTGAACGTAAGGGTGTCCTGAACTCTAACCCTAACCCTAACCCTAACCCTATGGGCCCATTCACTCTAATGATTCTCATAGACTATAATGGAGAATGGAAAAACATCCAAAATTTTTCCAAATCAAGACTATACCTATTAGTGTGATATGAGAATTTCATCTTATCCAACCCTAAACCAAACCCCAATTTTAACTTGAACATAAGTGTGTCCTGAACCCTAACCCTAACCCTATGGGCCCATTCACTGTAATGATTCTCATAGACTATAATGGAGAATGGAAAAACATCCAAAATTTTTTCCAAATCAAGAGTATACCCTTCAGTGTGATATGAGAATTTCATCTTATCCAACCCTAAACCAAACCCCAATTTTAAATTGAACGTAAGGGTGTCCTGAACTCTAACCCTAACCCTAACCCTAACCCTATGGGCCCATTCACTCTAATGATTCTCCTAGACTATAATGGAGAATGGAAAAACATCCAAAATTTTTCCAAATCTGGAGTATACCTTTCAATGTGATATGAAAATTTCATCTTATCCAACCCTAAACCAAACCCCAATTTTGACTTGAACGTAAGTGTGTCCTGAACTCTAACCCTAACCCTAACCCTAACCCTATGGGCCCATTCACTCTAATGATTCTCATAGACTATAATGGAAAATGGAAAAACATCCAAAATTTTTCCAAATCAAGAGTATACCCTTCAGTGTGATATGAGAATTTCATCTTATCCAACCCTAAACCAAACCCCAATTTTAACTTGAACGTAAGTGTGTCCTGAACTCTAACCCTAACCCTAACCCTAACCCTATGGGCCCATTCACTCTAATGATTCTCATAGACTATAATGGAGAATGGAAAAACATCCAAAATTTTTCCAAATCAAGAGTATACCCTTCAGTGTGATATGAGAATTTCATCTTATCCAACCCTAAACCAAACCCCAATTTTAACTTGAACGTAAGTGTGTCCTGAACTCTAACCCTAACCCTAACCCTAACCCTATGGGCCCATTCACTCTAATGATTCTCATAGACTATAATGGAGAATGGAAAAACATCCAAAATTTTTCCAAATCAAGACTATACCTATTAGTGTGATATGAGAATTTCATCTTATCCAACCTTAAACCAAACCCCAATTTTAACTTGAACGTAAGAGTGTCCTGAACTCTAACCCTAACCCTAACCCTATGGGCCCATTCACTCTAATGATTCTCATAGACTATAATGGAGAATGGAAAAACATCCAAAATTTTTCCAAATCAAGAGTATACCCTTCAGTGTGATATGAGAATTTCATTTTATCCAACCCTAAACCAAACCCCAATTTTAACTTGAACGTAAGTGTGTCCTGAACTCTAACCCTAACCCTAACCCTAACCCTATGGGCCCATTCACTCTAATGATTCTCATAGACTATAATGGAGAATGGAAAAACATCCAAAATTTTTCAAAATCAAGAGTATACCCTTCAGTGTGATATGAGAATTTCATCTTATCCAACCCTAAACCAAACCCCAATTTTAACTTGAACGTAAGTGTGTCCTGAACTCTAACCCTAACCCTAACCCTAACCCTATGGGCCCATTCACTCTAATGATTCTCATAGACTATAATGGAGAATGGAAAAACATCCAAAATTTTTCCAAATCAAGACTATACCCTTCAGTGTGATATGAGAATTTCATCTTATCCAACCCTAAACCAAACCCCAGTTTTAACTTGAACGTAAGTGTGTCCTGAACTCTAACCCTAACCCTAACCCTAACCCTATGGGCCCATTCACTCTAATGATTCTCATAGACTATAATGGAGAATGGAAAAACATCCAAAATTTTTCCAAATCAAGAGTATACCCTTCAGTGTGGTATGAGAATTTCATCTTATCCAACCCTAAACCAAACCCCAATTTTAACTTGAACGTAAGTGTGTCCTGAACTCTAACCCTAACCCCAACCCTAACCCTATGGGCCCATTCACTCTAATGATTCTCCTAGACTATAATGGAGAATGGAAAAACATCCAAAATTTTTCCAAATCTGGAGTATACCTTTCAATGTGATATGAAAATTTCATCTTATCCAACCCTAAACCAAACCCCAATTTTAACTTGAACGTAGTTGTGTCCTGAACTCTAACCCTAACCCTATGGGCCCATTCACTCTAATGATTCTCATAGACTATAATGGAGAATGGAAAAGCATCCAAAATTTTTCCAAATCAAGAGTACACCCTTCAGTGTGATATGAGAATTTCATCTTATCCAACCCTAAACCAAACCCCAATTTTAAGTTGAACGTAAGTGTGTCCTGAACTCTAACCCTAACCCTAACCCTATGGGCCCATTCACTCTAATGATTCTCATAGACTATAATGGAGAATGGAAAAACATCCAAAATTTTTCCAAATCAAGAGCATACCCTTTAGTGTGATATGAAAGTTTCATCTTATCCGACCCTAAACCAAACCCCAATTTTAACTTGAACGTAAGTGTGTCCTGAACTCTAACCCTAACCCTAACCCTAACCCTATGGGCCCATTCACTCTAATGATTCTCATAGACTATAATGTAGAATGGAAAAACATCCAAAATTTTTCAAATCAAGACTATACCTATTAGTGTGATATGAGAATTTCATCTTATCCAACCCTAAAACAAACCCCAATTTTAACTTGAACATAAGTGTGTCCTGAACTCTAACCCTAACCCTAACCCTATGGGCCCATTCACTCTAATGATTCTCATAGACTATAATGGAGAATGGAAAAACATCCAAAATTTTTCCAAATCAAGAGTATACCCTTCAGTGTGATATGAGAATTTCATCTTATCCAACCCTAAACCAAACCCCAGTTTTAACTTGAACGTAAGTGTGTCCTGAACTCTAACCCTAACCCTAACCCTAACCCTATGGGCCCATTCACTCTAATGATTCTCATGGACTATAATGGAGAATGGAAAAACATCCAAAATTTTTCCAAATCAAGAGTAAACCCTTCAGTGTGATATGAGAATTTCATCTTATCCAACCCTAAACCAAACCCCAATTTTAACTTGAACGTAAGTGTGTCCTGAACTCTAACCCTAACCCCAACCCTAACCCTATGGGCCCATTCACTCTAATGATTCTCCTAGACTATAATGGAGAATGGAAAAACATCCAAAATTTTTCCAAATCTGGAGTATACCTTTCAATGTGATATGAAAATTCCATCTTATCCAACCCTAAACCAAACCCCAATTTTAACTTGAACGTAGTTGTGTCCTGAACTCTAACACTAACCCTAACCCTATGGGCCCATTCACTCTAATGATTCTCATAGACTATAATGGAGAATGGAAAAACATCCAAAATTTTTCCAAATCAAGAGTATACCCTTCAGTGTGATATGAGAATTTCATCTTATCCAACCCTAAACAAAACCCCAATTTTAAGTTGAACGTAAGTGTGTCCTGAACTCTAACCCTAACCCTAACCCTATGGATCCATTCACTCTAATGATTCTCATAGACTATAATGGAGAATGGAAAAACATCCAAAATTTTTCCAAATCAAGAGTATACCCTTCAGTGTGATATGAGAATTTCATCTTATCCAACCCTAAACCAAACCCCAATTTTAACTTGAACGTAAGTGTGTCCTGAACTCTAACCCTAACCCTAACCCTAACCCTATGGGCCCATTCACTCTAATGATTCTCATAGACTATAATGGAGAATGGAAAAACATCCAAAATTTTTCCAAATCAAGAGTATACCCTTCAGTGTGATATGAGAATTTCATCTTATCCAACCCTAAACCAAACCCCAGTTTTAACTTGAACGTAAGTGTGTCCTGAACTCTAACCCTAACCCTAACCCTAACCCTATGGGCCCATTCACTCTAATGATTCTCATAGACTATAATGGAGAATGGAAAAACATCCAAAATTTTTCCAAATCAAGAGTATACCCTTCAGTGTGATATGAGAATTTCATCTTATCCAACCCTAAACCAAACCCCAATTTTAACTTGAACGTAAGTGTGTCCTGAACTCTAACCCTAACCCTAACCCTATGGGCCCATTCACTCTAATGATCCTCATAGACTATAATGGAGAATGGAAAAACATCCAAAATTTTTCCAAATCAAGAGTATACCCTTCAGTGTGATATGAGAATTTCATCTTATCCAACCCTAAACCAAACCCCAATTTTAACTTGAACGTAAGGGTGTCCTGAACTCTAACCCTAACCCTAACCGTAACCCTATGGGCCCATTCACTCTAATGATTCTCATAGACTATAATGGAGAATGGAAAAACATCCAAAATTTTTCCAAATCAAGAGTATACCCTTCAGTGTGATATGAGAATTTCATCTTATCCAACCCTAAACCAAACCCCAATTTTAACTTGAACGTAAGTGTGTCCTGAACTCTAACCCTAACCCCAACCCTAACCCTATGGGCCCATTCACTCTAATGATTCTCCTAGACTATAATGGAGAATGGAAAAACATCCAAAATTTTTCCAAATCTGGAGTATAACTTTCAATGTGATATGAAAATTTCATCTTATCCAACCCTAAACCAAACCCCAATTTTAACTTGAACGTAGTTGTGTCCTGAACTCTAACCCTAACCCTAACCCTATGGGCCCATTCACTCTAATGATTCTCATAGACTATAATGGAGAATGGAAAAGCATCCAAAATTTTTCCAAATCAAGAGTATACCCTTCAGTGTGATATGAGAATTTCATCTTATCCAACCCTAAACAAAACCCCAATTTTAAGTTGAACGTAAGTGTGTCCTGAACTCTAACCCTAACCCTAACCCTATGGATCCATTCACTCTAATGATTCTCATAGACTATAATGGAGAATGGAAAAACATCCAAAATTTTTCCAAATCAAGAGTATACCCTTTAGTGTGATATGAAAATTTCATCTTATCCGACCCTAAACCAAACCCCAATTTTAACTTGAACGTAAGTGTGTCCTGAACTCTAACCCTAACCCTAACCCTATGGGCCCATTCACTCTAATGATCCTCATAGACTATAATGGAGAATGGAAAAACATCCAAAATTTTTCCAAATCAAGAGTATACCCTTCAGTGTGATATGAGAATTTCATCTTATCCAACCCTAAACCAAACCCCAATTTTAACTTGAACGTAAGGGTGTCCTGAACTCTAACCCTAACCCTAACCCTAACCCTATGGGCCCATTCACTCTAATGATTCTCATAGACTATAATGGAGAATGGAAAAACATCCAAAATTTTTCCAAATCAAGACTATACCTATTAGTGTGATATGAGAATTTCATCTTATCCAACCCTAAACCAAACCCCAATTTTAACTTGAACATAAGTGTGTCCTGAACCCTAACCCTAACCCTATGGGCCCATTCACTGTAATGATTCTCATAGACTATAATGGAGAATGGAAAAACATCCAAAATTTTTCCAAATCAAGAGTATACCCTTCAGTGTGATATGAGAATTTCATCTTATCCAACCCTAAACCAAACCCCAATTTTAAATTGAACGTAAGGGTGTCCTGAACTCTAACCCTAACCCTAACCCTAACCCTATGGGCCCATTCACTCTAATGATTCTCCTAGACTATAATGGAGAATGGAAAAACATCCAAAATTTTTCCAAATCTGGAGTATACCTTTCAATGTGATATGAAAATTTCATCTTATCCAACCCTAAACCAAACCCCAATTTTGACTTGAACGTAAGTGTGTCCTGAACTCTAACCCTAACCCTAACCCTAACCCTATGGGCCCATTCACTCTAATGATTCTCATAGACTATAATGGAAAATGGAAAAACATCCAAAATTTTTCCAAATCAAGAGTATACCCTTCAGTGTGATATGAGAATTTCATCTTATCCAACCCTAAACCAAACCCCAATTTTAACTTGAACGTAAGTGTGTCCTGAACTCTAACCCTAACCCTAACCCTAACCCTATGGGCCCATTCACTCTAATGATTCTCATAGACTATAATGGAGAATGGAAAAACATCCAAAATTTTTCCAAATCAAGAGTATACCCTTCAGTGTGATATGAGAATTTCATCTTATCCAACCCTAAACCAAACCCCAATTTTAACTTGAACGTAAGTGTGTCCTGAACTCTAACCCTAACCCTAACCCTAACCCTATGGGCCCATTCACTCTAATGATTCTCATAGACTATAATGGAGAATGGAAAAACATCCAAAATTTTTCCAAATCAAGACTATACCTATTAGTGTGATATGAGAATTTCATCTTATCCAACCTTAAACCAAACCCCAATTTTAACTTGAACGTAAGAGTGTCCTGAACTCTAACCCTAACCCTAACCCTATGGGCCCATTCACTCTAATGATTCTCATAGACTATAATGGAGAATGGAAAAACATCCAAAATTTTTCCAAATCAAGAGTATACCCTTCAGTGTGATATGAGAATTTCATTTTATCCAACCCTAAACCAAACCCCAATTTTAACTTGAACGTAAGTGTGTCCTGAACTCTAACCCTAACCCTAACCCTAACCCTATGGGCCCATTCACTCTAATGATTCTCATAGACTATAATGGAGAATGGAAAAACATCCAAAATTTTTCAAAATCAAGAGTATACCCTTCAGTGTGATATGAGAATTTCATCTTATCCAACCCTAAACCAAACCCCAATTTTAACTTGAACGTAAGTGTGTCCTGAACTCTAACCCTAACCCTAACCCTAACCCTATGGGCCCATTCACTCTAATGATTCTCATAGACTATAATGGAGAATGGAAAAACATCCAAAATTTTTCCAAATCAAGACTATACCCTTCAGTGTGATATGAGAATTTCATCTTATCCAACCCTAAACCAAACCCCAGTTTTAACTTGAACGTAAGTGTGTCCTGAACTCTAACCCTAACCCTAACCCTAACCCTATGGGCCCATTCACTCTAATGATTCTCATAGACTATAATGGAGAATGGAAAAACATCCAAAATTTTTCCAAATCAAGAGTATACCCTTCAGTGTGGTATGAGAATTTCATCTTATCCAACCCTAAACCAAACCCCAATTTTAACTTGAACGTAAGTGTGTCCTGAACTCTAACCCTAACCCCAACCCTAACCCTATGGGCCCATTCACTCTAATGATTCTCCTAGACTATAATGGAGAATGGAAAAACATCCAAAATTTTTCCAAATCTGGAGTATACCTTTCAATGTGATATGAAAATTTCATCTTATCCAACCCTAAACCAAACCCCAATTTTAACTTGAACGTAGTTGTGTCCTGAACTCTAACCCTAACCCTATGGGCCCATTCACTCTAATGATTCTCATAGACTATAATGGAGAATGGAAAAGCATCCAAAATTTTTCCAAATCAAGAGTACACCCTTCAGTGTGATATGAGAATTTCATCTTATCCAACCCTAAACCAAACCCCAATTTTAAGTTGAACGTAAGTGTGTCCTGAACTCTAACCCTAACCCTAACCCTATGGGCCCATTCACTCTAATGATTCTCATAGACTATAATGGAGAATGGAAAAACATCCAAAATTTTTCCAAATCAAGAGCATACCCTTTAGTGTGATATGAAAGTTTCATCTTATCCGACCCTAAACCAAACCCCAATTTTAACTTGAACGTAAGTGTGTCCTGAACTCTAACCCTAACCCTAACCCTAACCCTATGGGCCCATTCACTCTAATGATTCTCATAGACTATAATGTAGAATGGAAAAACATCCAAAATTTTTCAAATCAAGACTATACCTATTAGTGTGATATGAGAATTTCATCTTATCCAACCCTAAAACAAACCCCAATTTTAACTTGAACATAAGTGTGTCCTGAACTCTAACCCTAACCCTAACCCTATGGGCCCATTCACTCTAATGATTCTCATAGACTATAATGGAGAATGGAAAAACATCCAAAATTTTTCCAAATCAAGAGTATACCCTTCAGTGTGATATGAGAATTTCATCTTATCCAACCCTAAACCAAACCCCAGTTTTAACTTGAACGTAAGTGTGTCCTGAACTCTAACCCTAACCCTAACCCTAACCCTATGGGCCCATTCACTCTAATGATTCTCATGGACTATAATGGAGAATGGAAAAACATCCAAAATTTTTCCAAATCAAGAGTAAACCCTTCAGTGTGATATGAGAATTTCATCTTATCCAACCCTAAACCAAACCCCAATTTTAACTTGAACGTAAGTGTGTCCTGAACTCTAACCCTAACCCCAACCCTAACCCTATGGGCCCATTCACTCTAATGATTCTCCTAGACTATAATGGAGAATGGAAAAACATCCAAAATTTTTCCAAATCTGGAGTATACCTTTCAATGTGATATGAAAATTCCATCTTATCCAACCCTAAACCAAACCCCAATTTTAACTTGAACGTAGTTGTGTCCTGAACTCTAACACTAACCCTAACCCTATGGGCCCATTCACTCTAATGATTCTCATAGACTATAATGGAGAATGGAAAAACATCCAAAATTTTTCCAAATCAAGAGTATACCCTTCAGTGTGATATGAGAATTTCATCTTATCCAACCCTAAACAAAACCCCAATTTTAAGTTGAACGTAAGTGTGTCCTGAACTCTAACCCTAACCCTAACCCTATGGATCCATTCACTCTAATGATTCTCATAGACTATAATGGAGAATGGAAAAACATCCAAAATTTTTCCAAATCAAGAGTATACCCTTCAGTGTGATATGAGAATTTCATCTTATCCAACCCTAAACCAAACCCCAATTTTAACTTGAACGTAAGTGTGTCCTGAACTCTAACCCTAACCCTAACCCTAACCCTATGGGCCCATTCACTCTAATGATTCTCATAGACTATAATGGAGAATGGAAAAACATCCAAAATTTTTCCAAATCAAGAGTATACCCTTCAGTGTGATATGAGAATTTCATCTTATCCAACCCTAAACCAAACCCCAGTTTTAACTTGAACGTAAGTGTGTCCTGAACTCTAACCCTAACCCTAACCCTAACCCTATGGGCCCATTCACTCTAATGATTCTCATAGACTATAATGGAGAATGGAAAAACATCCAAAATTTTTCCAAATCAAGAGTATACCCTTCAGTGTGATATGAGAATTTCATCTTATCCAACCCTAAACCAAACCCCAATTTTAACTTGAACGTAAGTGTGTCCTGAACTCTAACCCTAACCCCAACCCTAACCCTATGGGCCCATTCACTCTAATGATTCTCCTAGACTATAATGGAGAATGGAAAAACATCCAAAATTTTTCCAAATCTGGAGTATAACTTTCAATGTGATATGAAAATTTCATCTTATCCAACCCTAAACCAAACCCCAATTTTAACTTGAACGTAGTTGTGTCCTGAACTCTAACCCTAACCCTAACCCTATGGGCCCATTCACTCTAATGATTCTCATAGACTATAATGGAGAATGGAAAAGCATCCAAAATTTTTCCAAATCAAGAGTATACCCTTCAGTGTGATATGAGAATTTCATCTTATCCAACCCTAAACAAAACCCCAATTTTAAGTTGAACGTAAGTGTGTCCTGAACTCTAACCCTAACCCTAACCCTATGGATCCATTCACTCTAATGATTCTCATAGACTATAATGGAGAATGGAAAAACATCCAAAATTTTTCCAAATCAAGAGTATACCCTTTAGTGTGATATGAAAATTTCATCTTATCCGACCCTAAACCAAACCCCAATTTTAACTTGAACGTAAGTGTGTCCTGAACTCTAACCCTAACCCTAACCCTATGGGCCCATTCACTCTAATGATCCTCATAGACTATAATGGAGAATGGAAAAACATCCAAAATTTTTCCAAATCAAGAGTATACCCTTCAGTGTGATATGAGAATTTCATCTTATCCAACCCTAAACCAAACCCCAATTTTAACTTGAACGTAAGTGTGTCCTGAACTCTAACCCTAACCCTAACCCTAACCCTATGGGCCCATTCACTCTAATGATTCTCATAGACTATAATGGAGAATGGAAAAACATCCAAAATTTTTCCAAATCAAGACTATACCTATTAGTGTGATATGAGAATTTCATCTTATCCAACCTTAAACCAAACCCCAATTTTAACTTGAACGTAAGAGTGTCCTGAACTCTAACCCTAACCCTAACCCTATGGGCCCATTCACTCTAATGATTCTCATAGACTATAATGGAGAATGGAAAAACATCCAAAATTTTTCCAAATCAAGAGTATACCCTTCAGTGTGATATGAGAATTTCATTTTATCCAACCCTAAACCAAACCCCAATTTTAACTTGAACGTAAGTGTGTCCTGAACTCTAACCCTAACCCTAACCCTAACCCTATGGGCCCATTCACTCTAATGATTCTCATAGACTATAATGGAGAATGGAAAAACATCCAAAATTTTTCAAAATCAAGAGTATACCCTTCAGTGTGATATGAGAATTTCATCTTATCCAACCCTAAACCAAACCCCAATTTTAACTTGAACGTAAGTGTGTCCTGAACTCTAACCCTAACCCTAACCCTAACCCTATGGGCCCATTCACTCTAATGATTCTCATAGACTATAATGGAGAATGGAAAAACATCCAAAATTTTTCCAAATCAAGACTATACCCTTCAGTGTGATATGAGAATTTCATCTTATCCAACCCTAAACCAAACCCCAGTTTTAACTTGAACGTAAGTGTGTCCTGAACTCTAACCCTAACCCTAACCCTAACCCTATGGGCCCATTCACTCTAATGATTCTCATAGACTATAATGGAGAATGGAAAAACATCCAAAATTTTTCCAAATCAAGAGTATACCCTTCAGTGTGGTATGAGAATTTCATCTTATCCAACCCTAAACCAAACCCCAATTTTAACTTGAACGTAAGTGTGTCCTGAACTCTAACCCTAACCCCAACCCTAACCCTATGGGCCCATTCACTCTAATGATTCTCCTAGACTATAATGGAGAATGGAAAAACATCCAAAATTTTTCCAAATCTGGAGTATACCTTTCAATGTGATATGAAAATTTCATCTTATCCAACCCTAAACCAAACCCCAATTTTAACTTGAACGTAGTTGTGTCCTGAACTCTAACCCTAACCCTATGGGCCCATTCACTCTAATGATTCTCATAGACTATAATGGAGAATGGAAAAGCATCCAAAATTTTTCCAAATCAAGAGTACACCCTTCAGTGTGATATGAGAATTTCATCTTATCCAACCCTAAACCAAACCCCAATTTTAAGTTGAACGTAAGTGTGTCCTGAACTCTAACCCTAACCCTAACCCTATGGGCCCATTCACTCTAATGATTCTCATAGACTATAATGGAGAATGGAAAAACATCCAAAATTTTTCCAAATCAAGAGCATACCCTTTAGTGTGATATGAAAGTTTCATCTTATCCGACCCTAAACCAAACCCCAATTTTAACTTGAACGTAAGTGTGTCCTGAACTCTAACCCTAACCCTAACCCTAACCCTATGGGCCCATTCACTCTAATGATTCTCATAGACTATAATGGAGAATGGAAAAACATCCAAAATTTTTCAAATCAAGACTATACCTATTAGTGTGATATGAGAATTTCATCTTATCCAACCCTAAAACAAACCCCAATTTTAACTTGAACATAAGTGTGTCCTGAACTCTAACCCTAACCCTAACCCTATGGGCCCATTCACTCTAATGATTCTCATAGACTATAATGGAGAATGGAAAAACATCCAAAATTTTTCCAAATCAAGAGTATACCCTTCAGTGTGATATGAGAATTTCATCTTATCCAACCCTAAACCAAACCCCAGTTTTAACTTGAACGTAAGTGTGTCCTGAACTCTAACCCTAACCCTAACCCTAACCCTATGGGCCCATTCACTCTAATGATTCTCATGGACTATAATGGAGAATGGAAAAACATCCAAAATTTTTCCAAATCAAGAGTAAACCCTTCAGTGTGATATGAGAATTTCATCTTATCCAACCCTAAACCAAACCCCAATTTTAACTTGAACGTAAGTGTGTCCTGAACTCTAACCCTAACCCCAACCCTAACCCTATGGGCCCATTCACTCTAATGATTCTCCTAGACTATAATGGAGAATGGAAAAACATCCAAAATTTTTCCAAATCTGGAGTATACCTTTCAATGTGATATGAAAATTCCATCTTATCCAACCCTAAACCAAACCCCAATTTTAACTTGAACGTAGTTGTGTCCTGAACTCTAACACTAACCCTAACCCTATGGGCCCATTCACTCTAATGATTCTCATAGACTATAATGGAGAATGGAAAAACATCCAAAATTTTTCCAAATCAAGAGTATACCCTTCAGTGTGATATGAGAATTTCATCTTATCCAACCCTAAACAAAACCCCAATTTTAAGTTGAACGTAAGTGTGTCCTGAACTCTAACCCTAACCCTAACCCTATGGATCCATTCACTCTAATGATTCTCATAGACTATAATGGAGAATGGAAAAACATCCAAAATTTTTCCAAATCAAGAGTATACCCTTCAGTGTGATATGAGAATTTCATCTTATCCAACCCTAAACCAAACCCCAATTTTAACTTGAACGTAAGTGTGTCCTGAACTCTAACCCTAACCCTAACCCTAACCCTATGGGCCCATTCACTCTAATGATTCTCATAGACTATAATGGAGAATGGAAAAACATCCAAAATTTTTCCAAATCAAGAGTATACCCTTCAGTGTGATATGAGAATTTCATCTTATCCAACCCTAAACCAAACCCCAGTTTTAACTTGAACGTAAGTGTGTCCTGAACTCTAACCCTAACCCTAACCCTAACCCTATGGGCCCATTCACTCTAATGATTCTCATAGACTATAATGGAGAATGGAAAAACATCCAAAATTTTTCCAAATCAAGAGTATACCCTTCAGTGTGATATGAGAATTTCATCTTATCCAACCCTAAACCAAACCCCAATTTTAACTTGAACGTAAGTGTGTCCTGAACTCTAACCCTAACCCCAACCCTAACCCTATGGGCCCATTCACTCTAATGATTCTCCTAGACTATAATGGAGAATGGAAAAACATCCAAAATTTTTCCAAATCTGGAGTATAACTTTCAATGTGATATGAAAATTTCATCTTATCCAACCCTAAACCAAACCCCAATTTTAACTTGAACGTAGTTGTGTCCTGAACTCTAACCCTAACCCTAACCCTATGGGCCCATTCACTCTAATGATTCTCATAGACTATAATGGAGAATGGAAAAGCATCCAAAATTTTTCCAAATCAAGAGTATACCCTTCAGTGTGATATGAGAATTTCATCTTATCCAACCCTAAACAAAACCCCAATTTTAAGTTGAACGTAAGTGTGTCCTGAACTCTAACCCTAACCCTAACCCTATGGATCCATTCACTCTAATGATTCTCATAGACTATAATGGAGAATGGAAAAACATCCAAAATTTTTCCAAATCAAGAGTATACCCTTTAGTGTGATATGAGAATTTCATCTTATCCAACCCTAAACAAAACCCCAATTTTAAGTTGAACGTAAGTGTGTCCTGAACTCTAACCCTAACCCTAACCCTATGGATCCATTCACTCTAATGATTCTCATAGACTATAATGGAGAATGGAAAAACATCCAAAATTTTTCCAAATCAAGAGTATACCCTTCAGTGTGATATGAGAATTTCATCTTATCCAACCCTAAACCAAACCCCAATTTTAACTTGAACGTAAGGGTGTCCTGAACTCTAACCCTAACCCTAACCGTAACCCTATGGGCCCATTCACTCTAATGATTCTCATAGACTATAATGGAGAATGGAAAAACATCCAAAATTTTTCCAAATCAAGAGTATACCCTTCAGTGTGATATGAGAATTTCATCTTATCCAACCCTAAACCAAACCCCAATTTTAACTTGAACGTAAGTGTGTCCTGAACTCTAACCCTAACCCTAACCCTATGGGCCCATTCACTCTAATGATTCTCATAGACTATAATGGAGAATGGAAAAACATCCAAAATTTTTCCAAATCAAGAGTATACCCTTCAGTGTGATATGAGAATTTCATCTTATCCAACCCTAAACCAAACCCCAGTTTTAACTTGAACGTAAGTGTGTCCTGAACTCTAACCCTAACCCTATGGGCCCATTCACTCTAATGATTCTCATAGACTATAATGGAGAATGGAAAAACATCCAAAATTTTTCCAAATCAAGAGTATACCCTTCAGTGTGATATGAGAATTTCATCTTATCCAACCCTAAACCAAACCCCAATTTTAAGTTGAACGTAAGTGTGTCCTGAACTCTAACCCTAACCCTAACCCTAACCCTATGGGCCCATTCACACTAATGATTCTCCTAGACTATAATGGAGAATAGAAAAACATCCAAATTTTTTCCAAATCAAGACTATACCTATTAGTGTGATATGAAAATTCCATCTTATCCAACCCTAAACCAAACCCCTATTTTAACTTGAACGTAAGTGTGTCCTGAACTCTAACCCTAACCCTAACACTATGGGCCCATTCACTCTCATGATTCTCTTAGACTATAATGGAGAATAGAAAAACATCCAAAATTTTTCCAAATCAAGAGTATACCCTTCAGTGTGTTATGAGAATTTCATCTTATCCAACCCTAAACCAAACCCCAATTTTAAGTTGAACGTAAGTGTGTCCTGAACTCTAACCCTAACCCTAACCCTATGGGCCCATTCACTCTAATGATTCTCATAGACTATAATGGAGAATGGAAAAACATCCAAAATTTTTCCAAATCAAGAGTATACCCTTCGGTGTCATATGAGAATTTCATCTTATACAACCCTAAACCAAACCCCAATTTTAACTTGAACGTAAGTGTGTCCTGAACTCTAACCCTAACCCTAACCCTAACCCTATGGGCCCATTCACTCTAATGATTCTCATAGACTATAATGGAGAATGGAAAAACATCCAAAATTTTTCCAAATCAAGAGTATACCCTTCAGTGTGATATGAGAATTCCATCTTATCCAACCCTAAACCAAACCCCAATTTTAACTTGAACGTAAGCGTGTCCTGAACTCTAACCCTAACCCTAACCGTATGGGCCCATTCACTCTAATGATTCTCATAGACTATAATGGAGAATGGAAAAACATCCAAAATTTTTCCAAATCTGGAGTATACCTTTCAATGTGATATGAAAATTTCATGTTATCCAACCCTAAACCAAACCCCAATTTTAACTTGAACGTAAGTGTGTCCTGAACTCTACCCTAACCCTAACCCTATGGGCCCATTCACTCTAATGATTCTCATAGACTATAATGGAGAATGGAAAAACATCCAAAATTTTTCCAAATCAAGAGTATACCCTTCAGTGTGATATGAGAATTTCATCTTATCCAACCCTAAACCAAACCCCAATTTTAAGTTGAACGTAAGTGTGTCCTGAACTCTAACCCTAACCCTAACCCTAATCCTATGGGCCCATTCACTCTAATGATTCTCATAGACTATAATGGAGAATGGAAAAACATCCAAAATTTTTCCAAATCAAGACTATACCTATTAGTGTGATATGAGAATTTCATCTTATCCAACCCTAAACCAAACCCCAATTTTAACTTGAACATAAGTGTGTCCTGAACCCTAACCCTAACCCTATGGGCCCATTCACTCTAATGATTCTCATAGACTATAATGGAGAATGGAAAAACATCCAAAATTTTTCCAAATCAAGAGTATACCCTTCAGTGTGATATGAGAATTTCATCTTATCCAACCCTAAACCAAACCCCAATTTTAACTTGAACGTAAGGGTGTCCTGAACTCTAACCCTAACCCTAACCCTAACCCTATGGGCCCATTCACTCTAATGATTCTCCTAGACTATAATGGAGAATGGAAAAACATCCAAAATTTTTCCAAATCTGGAGTATACCTTTCAATGTGATATGAAAATTTCATCTTATCCAACCCTAAACCAAACCCCAATTTTAACTTGAACGTAAGTGTGTCCTGAACTCTAACCCTAACCCTAACCCTAACCCTATGGGCCCATTCACTCTAATGATTCTCATAGACTATAATGGAGAATGGAAAAACATCCAAAATTTTTCCAAATCAAGAGTATACCCTTCAGTGTGATATGAGAATTCCATCTTATCCAACCCTAAACCAAACCCCAATTTTAACTTGAACGTAAGCGTGTCCTGAACTCTAACCCTAACCCTAACCGTATGGGCCCATTCACTCTAATAATTCTCATAGACTATAATGGAGAATGGAAAAACATCCAAAATTTTTCCAAATCTGGAGTATACCTTTCAATGTGATATGAAAATTTCATCTTATCCAACCCTAAACCAAACCCCAATTTTAACTTGAACGTAAGTGTGTCCTGAACTCTACCCTAACCCTAACCCTATGGGCCCATTCACTCTAATGATTCTCATAGACTATAATGGAGAATGGAAAAACATCCAAAATTTTTCCAAATCAAGAGTATACCCTTCAGTGTGATATGAGAATTTCATCTTATCCAACCCTAAACCAAACCCCAATTTTAAGTTGAACGTAAGTGTGTCCTGAACTCTAACCCTAACCCTAACCCTAATCCTATGGGCCCATTCACTCTAATGATTCTCATAGACTATAATGGAGAATGGAAAAACATCCAAAATTTTTCCAAATCAAGACTATACCTATTAGTGTGATATGAGAATTTCATCTTATCCAACCCTAAACCAAACCCCAATTTTAACTTGAACATAAGTGTGTCCTGAACCCTAACCCTAACCCTATGGGCCCATTCACTCTAATGATTCTCATAGACTATAATGGAGAATGGAAAAACATCCAAAATTTTTCCAAATCAAGAGTATACCCTTCAGTGTGATATGAGAATTTCATCTTATCCAACCCTAAACCAAACCCCAATTTTAACTTGAACGTAAGGGTGTCCTGAACTCTAACCCTAACCCTAACCCTAACCCTATGGGCCCATTCACTCTAATGATTCTCCTAGACTATAATGGAGAATGGAAAAACATCCAAAATTTTTCCAAATCTGGAGTATACCTTTCAATGTGATATGAAAATTTCATCTTATCCAACCCTAAACCAAACCCCAATTTTAACTTGAACGTAAGTGTGTCCTGAACTCTAACCCTAACCCTAACCCTAACCCTATGGGCCCATTCACTCTAATGATTCTCATAGACTATAATGGAGAATGGAAAAACATCCAAAATTTTTCCAAATCAAGAGTATACCCTTCAGTGTGATATGAGAATTTCATCTTATCCAACCCTAAACCAAACCCCAATTTTAACTTGAACGTAAGTGTGTCCTGAACTCTAACCCTAACCCTAACCCTAACCCTATGGGCCCATTCACTCTAATGATTCTCATAGACTATAATGGAGAATGGAAAAACATCCAAAATTTTTCCAAATCAAGAGTATACCCTTCAGTGTGATATGAGAATTTCATCTTATCCAACCCTAAACCAAACCCCAATTTTAACTTGAACGTAAGTGTGTCCTGAACTCTAACCCTAACCCTATCCCTAACCCTATGGGCCCATTCACTCTAATGATTCTCATAGACTATAATGGAGAATGGAAAAACATCCAAAATTTTTCCAAATCAAGACTATACCTATTAGTGTGATATGAGAATTTCATCTTATCCAACCCTAAACCAAACCCCAATTTTAACTTGAACATAAGTGTGTCCTGAACCCTAACCCTAACCCTATGGGCCCATTCACTCTAATGATTCTCATAGACTATAATGGAGAATGGAAAAACATCCAAAATTTTTCCAAATCAAGAGTATACCCTTCAGTGTGATATGAGAATTTCATCTTATCCAACCCTAAACCAAACCCCAATTTTAACTTGAACGTAAGGGTGTCCTGAACTCTAACCCTAACCCTAACCCTAACCCTATGGGCCCATTCACTCTAATGATTCTCCTAGACTATAATGGAGAATGGAAAAACATCCAAAATTTTTCCAAATCTGGAGTATACCTTTCAATGTGATATGAAAATTTCATCTTATCCAACCCTAAACCAAACCCCAATTTTAACTTGAACGTAAGTGTGTCCTGAACTCTAACCCTAACCCTAACCCTAACCCTATGGGCCCATTCACTCTAATGATTCTCATAGACTATAATGGAGAATGGAAAAACATCCAAAATTTTTCCAAATCAAGAGTATACCCTTCAGTGTGATATGAGAATTTCATCTTATCCAACCCTAAACCAAACCCCAATTTTAACTTGAACGTAAGTGTGTCCTGAACTCTAACCCTAACCCTAACCCTAACCCTATGGGCCCATTCACTCTAATGATTCTCATAGACTATAATGGAGAATGGAAAAACATCCAAAATTTTTCCAAATCAAGAGTATACCCTTCAGTGTGATATGAGAATTTCATCTTATCCAACCCTAAACCAAACCCCAATTTTAACTTGAACGTAAGTGTGTCCTGAACTCTAACCCTAACCCTATCCCTAACCCTATGGGCCCATTCACTCTAATGATTCTCATAGACTATAATGGAGAATGGAAAAACATCCAAAATTTTTCCAAATCAAGACTATACCTATTAGTGTGATATGAGAATTTCATCTTATCCAACCCTAAAACAAACCCCAATTTTAACTTGAACATAAGTGTGTCCTGAACTCTAACCCTAACCCTAACCCTATGGGCCCATTCACTCTAATGATTCTCATAGACTATAATGGAGAATGGAAAAACATCCAAAATTTTTCCAAATCAAGAGTATACCCTTCAGTGTGATATGAGAATTTCATCTTATCCAACCCTAAACCAAACCCCAGTTTTAACTTGAACGTAAGTGTGTCCTGAACTCTAACCCTAACCCTAACCCTAACCCTATGGGCCCATTCACTCTAATGATTCTCATGGACTATAATGGAGAATGGAAAAACATCCAAAATTTTTCCAAATCAAGAGTATACCCTTCAGTGTGATATGAGAATTTCATCTTATCCAACCCTAAACCAAACCCCAATTTTAACTTGAACGTAAGTGTGTCCTGAACTCTAACCCTAACCCCAACCCTAACCCTATGGGCCCATTCACTCTAATGATTCTCCTAGACTATAATGGAGAATGGAAAAACATCCAAAATTTTTCCAAATCTGGAGTATACCTTTCAATGTGATATGAAAATTTCATCTTATCCAACCCTAAACCAAACCCCAATTTTAACTTGAACGTAGTTGTGTCCTGAACTCTAACACTAACCCTAACCCTATGGGCCCATTCACTCTAATGATTCTCATAGACTATAATGGAGAATGGAAAAGCATCCAAAATTTTTCCAAATCAAGAGTATACCCTTCAGTGTGATATGAGAATTTCATCTTATCCAACCCTAAACAAAACCCCAATTTTAAGTTGAACGTAAGTGTGTCCTGAACTCTAACCCTAACCCTAACCCTATGGATCCATTCACTCTAATGATTCTCATAGACTATAATGGAGAATGGAAAAACATCCAAAATTTTTCCAAATCAAGAGTATACCCTTCAGTGTGATATGAGAATTTCATCTTATCCAACCCTAAACCAAACCCCAATTTTAACTTGAACGTAAGTGTGTCCTGAACTCTAACCCTAACCCTAACCCTAACCCTATGGGCCCATTCACTCTAATGATTCTCATAGACTATAATGGAGAATGGAAAAACATCCAAAATTTTTCCAAATCAAGAGTATACCCTTCAGTGTGATATGAGAATTTCATCTTATCCAACCCTAAACCAAACCCCAGTTTTAACTTGAACGTAAGTGTGTCCTGAACTCTAACCCTAACCCTAACCCTAACCCTATGGGCCCATTCACTCTAATGATTCTCATAGACTATAATGGAGAATGGAAAAACATCCAAAATTTTTCCAAATCAAGAGTATACCCTTCAGTGTGATATGAGAATTTCATCTTATCCAACCCTAAACCAAACCCCAATTTTAACTTGAACGTAAGTGTGTCCTGAACTCTAACCCTAACCCCAACCCTAACCCTATGGGCCCATTCACTCTAATGATTCTCCTAGACTATAATGGAGAATGGAAAAACATCCAAAATTTTTCCAAATCTGGAGTATAACTTTCAATGTGATATGAAAATTTCATCTTATCCAACCCTAAACCAAACCCCAATTTTAACTTGAACGTAGTTGTGTCCTGAACTCTAACCCTAACCCTAACCCTATGGGCCCATTCACTCTAATGATTCTCATAGACTATAATGGAGAATGGAAAAGCATCCAAAATTTTTCCAAATCAAGAGTATACCCTTCAGTGTGATATGAGAATTTCATCTTATCCAACCCTAAACAAAACCCCAATTTTAAGTTGAACGTAAGTGTGTCCTGAACTCTAACCCTAACCCTAACCCTATGGATCCATTCACTCTAATGATTCTCATAGACTATAATGGAGAATGGAAAAACATCCAAAATTTTTCCAAATCAAGAGTATACCCTTTAGTGTGATATGAAAATTTCACCTTATCCGACCCTAAACCAAACCCCAATTTTAACTTGAACGTAAGTGTGTCCTGAACTCTAACCCTAACCCTAACCCTATGGGCCCATTCACTCTAATGATCCTCATAGACTATAATGGAGAATGGAAAAACATCCAAAATTTTTCCAAATCAAGAGTATACCCTTCAGTGTGATATGAGAATTTCATCTTATCCAACCCTAAACCAAACCCCAATTTTAACTTGAACGTAAGGGTGTCCTGAACTCTAACCCTAACCCTAACCGTAACCCTATGGGCCCATTCACTCTAATGATTCTCATAGACTATAATGGAGAATGGAAAAACATCCAAAATTTTTCCAAATCAAGAGTATACCCTTCAGTGTGATATGAGAATTTCATCTTATCCAACCCTAAACCAAACCCCAATTTTAACTTGAACGTAAGTGTGTCCTGAACTCTAACCCTAACCCTAACCCTATGGGCCCATTCACTCTAATGATTCTCATAGACTATAATGGAGAATGGAAAAACATCCAAAATTTTTCCAAATCAAGAGTATACCCTTCAGTGTGATATGAGAATTTCATCTTATCCAACCCTAAACCAAACCCCAGTTTTAACTTGAATGTAAGTGTGTCCTGAACTCTAACCCTAACCCTATGGGCCCATTCACTCTAATGATTCTCATAGACTATAATGGAGAATGGAAAAACATCCAAAATTTTTCCAAATCAAGAGTATACCCTTCAGTGTGATATGAGAATTTCATCTTATCCAACCCTAAACCAAACCCCAATTTTAAGTTGAACGTAAGTGTGTCCTGAACTCTAACCCTAACCCTAACCCTATGGGCCCATTCACACTAATGATTCTCCTAGACTATAATGGAGAATAGAAAAACATCCAAATTTTTTCCAAATCAAGACTATACCTATTAGTGTGATATGAAAATTCCATCTTATCCAACCCTAAACCAAACCCCTACTTTTAACTTGAACGTAAGTGTGTCCTGAACTCTAACCCTAACCCTAACACTATGGGCCCATTCACTCTCATGATTCTCCTAGACTATAATGGAGAATAGAAAAACATCCAAAATTTTTCCAAATCAAGAGTATACCCTTCAGTGTGTTATGAGAATTTCATCTTATCCAACCCTAAACCAAACCCCAATTTTAAGTTGAACGTAAGTGTGTCCTGAACTCTAACCCTAACCCTAACCCTATGGGCCCATTCACTCTAATGATTCTCATAGACTATAATGGAGAATGGAAAAACATCCAAAATTTTTCCAAATCAAGAGTATACCCTTCGGTGTCATATGAGAATTTAATCTTATACAACCCTAAACCAAACCCCAATTTTAACTTGAACGTAAGTGTGTCCTGAACTCTAACCCTAACCCTAACCCTAACCCTATGGGCCCATTCACTCTAATGATTCTCATAGACTATAATGGAGAATGGAAAAACATCCAAAATTTTTCCAAATCAAGAGTATACCCTTCAGTGTGATATGAGAATTCCATCTTATCCAACCCTAAACCAAACCCCAATTTTAACTTGAACGTAAGCGTGTCCTGAACTCTAACCCTAACCCTAACCGTATGGGCCCATTCACTCTAATGATTCTCATAGACTATAATGGAGAATGGAAAAACATCCAAAATTTTTCCAAATCTGGAGTATACCTTTCAATGTGATATGAAAATTTCATCTTATCCAACCCTAAACCAAACCCCAATTTTAACTTGAACGTAAGTGTGTCCTGAACTCTACCCTAACCCTAACCCTATGGGCCCATTCACTCTAATGATTCTCATAGACTATAATGGAGAATGGAAAAACATCCAAAATTTTTCCAAATCAAGAGTATACCCTTCAGTGTGATATGAGAATTTCATCTTATCCAACCCTAAACCAAACCCCAATTTTAAGTTGAACGTAAGTGTGTCCTGAACTCTAACCCTAACCCTAACCCTAATCCTATGGGCCCATTCACTCTAATGATTCTCATAGACTATAATGGAGAATGGAAAAACATCCAAAATTTTTCCAAATCAAGACTATACCTATTAGTGTGATATGAGAATTTCATCTTATCCAACCCTAAACCAAACCCCAATTTTAACTTGAACATAAGTGTGTCCTGAACCCTAACCCTAACCCTACGGGCCCATTCACTCTAATGATTCTCATAGACTATAATGGAGAATGGAAAAACATCCAAAATTTTTCCAAATCAAGAGTATACCCTTCAGTGTGATATGAGAATTTCATCTTATCCAACCCTAAACCAAACCCCAATTTTAACTTGAACGTAAGGGTGTCCTGAACTCTAACCCTAACCCTAACCCTAACCCTATGGGCCCATTCACTCTAATGATTCTCATAGACTATAATGGAGAATGGAAAAACATCCAAAATTTTTCCAAATCTGGAGTATACCTTTCAATGTGATATGAAAATTTCATCTTATCCAACCCTAAACCAAACCCCAATTTTAACTTGAACGTAAGTGTGTCCTGAACTCTAACCCTAACCCTAACCCTAACCCTATGGGCCCATTCACTCTAATGATTCTCATAGACTATAATGGAGAATGGAAAAACATCCAAAATTTTTCCAAATCAAGAGTATACCCTTCAGTGTGATATGAGAATTTCATCTTATCCAACCCTAAACCAAACCCCAATTTTAACTTGAACGTAAGTGTGTCCTGAACTCTAACCCTAACCCTAACCCTAACCCTATGGGCCCATTCACTCTAATGATTCTCATAGACTATAATGGAGAATGGAAAAACATCCAAAATTTTTCCAAATCAAGAGTATACCCTTCAGTGTGATATGAGAATTTCATCTTATCCAACCCTAAACCAAACCCCAATTTTAACTTGAACGTAAGTGTGTCCTGAACTCTAACCCTAACCCTAACCCTAACCCTATGGGCCCATTCACTCTAATGATTCTCATAGACTATAATGGAGAATGGAAAAACATCCAAAATTTTTCCAAATCAAGACTATACCTATTAGTGTGATATGAGAATTTCATCTTATCCAACCCTAAACCAAACCCCAATTTTAACTTGAACGTAAGAGTGTCCTGAACTCTAACCCTAACCCTAACCCTATGGGCCCATTCACTCTAATGATTCTCATAGACTATAATGGAGAATGGAAAAACATCCAAAATTTTTCCAAATCAAGAGTATACCCTTCAGTGTGATATGAGAATTTCATTTTATCCAACCCTAAACCAAACCCCAATTTTAACTTGAACGTAAGTGTGTCCTGAACTCTAACTCTAACCCTAACCCTAACCCTAACCCTATGGGCCCATTCACTCTAATGATTCTCATAGACTATAATGGAGAATGGAAAAACATCCAAAATTTTTCCAAATCAAGAGTATACCCTTCAGTGTGATATGAGAATTTCATCTTATCCAACCCTAAACCAAACCCCAATTTTAACTTGAACGTAAGTGTGTCCTGAACTCTAACCCTAACCCTAACCCTATGGGCCCATTCACTCTAATGATTCTCATAGACTATAATGGAGAATGGAAAAACATCCAAAATTTTTCCAAATCAAGAGTATACCCTTCAGTGTGATATGAGAATTTCATCTTATCCAACCCTAAACCAAACCCCAATTTTAACTTGAACGGAAGTGTGTCCTGAACTCTAACCCTAACCCTAACCCTAACCCTATGGGCCCATTCACTCTAATGATTCTCATAGACTATAATGGAGAATGGAAAAACATCCAAAATTTTTCAAAATCAAGAGTATACCCTTCAGTGTGATATGAGAATTTCATCTTATCCAACCCTAAACCAAACCCCAATTTTAACTTGAACGTAAGTGTGTCCTGAACTCTAACTCTAACCCTAACCCTAACCCTAACCCTATGGGCCCATTCACTCTAATGATTCTCATAGACTATAATGGAGAATGGAAAAACATCCAAAATTTTTCCAAATCAAGACTATACCTATTAGTGTGATGTAAGAATTTCATCTTATCCAACCCTAAAACAAACCCCAATTTCAACTTGAACATAAGTGTGTCCTGAACTCTAACCCTAACCCTAACCCTATGGGCCCATTCACTCTAATGATTCTCATAGACTATAATGGAGAATGGAAAAACATCCAAAATTTTTCGAAATCAAGAGTATACCCTTCAGTGTGATATGAGAATTTCATCTTATCCAACCCTAAACCAAACCCCAGTTTTAACTTGAACGTAAGTGTGTCCTGAACTCTAACCCTAACCCTAACCCTAACCCTATGGGCCCATTCACTCTAATGATTCTCATAGACTATAATGGAGAATGGAAAAACATCCAAAATTTTTCCAAATCAAGAGTATACCCTTCAGTGTGATATGAGAATTTCATCTTATCCAACCCTAAACCAAACCCCAATTTTAACTTGAACGTAAGTGTGTCCTGAACTCTAACCCTAACCCCAACCCTAACCCTATGGGCCCATTCACTCTAATGATTCTCCTAGACTATAATGGAGAATGGAAAAACATCCAAAATTTTTCCAAATCTGGAGTATACCTTTCAATGTGATATGAAAATTTCATCTTATCCAACCCTAAACCAAACCCCAATTTTAACTTGAACGTAAGTGTGTCCTGAACTCTAACCCTAACCCTAACCCTATGGGCCCATTCACTCTAATGATTCTCATAGACTATAATGGAGAATGGAAAAACATCCAAAATTTTTCCAAATCAAGAGCATACCCTTTAGTGTGATATGAAAGTTTCATCTTATCCGACCCTAAACCAAACCCCAATTTTAACTTGAACGTAAGTGTGTCCTGAACTCTAACCCTAACTCTAACCCTATGGGGCCATTCACTCTAATGATCCTCATAGACTATAATGGAGAATGGAAAAAAATCCAAAATTTTTCCAAATCAAGAGTATACCCTTCAGTGTGATATGAGAATTTCATCTTATCCAACCCTAAACCAAACCCCAATTTTAACTTGAACATAAGTGTGTCCTGAACTCTAACCCTAACCCTAACCCTAACCCTATGGGCCCATTCACTCTAATGATTCTCATAGACTATAATGGAGAATGGAAAAACATCCAAAATTTTTCCAAATCAAGAGTATACCTATTAGTGTGATATGAAAATTTCATCTTATCCAACCCTAAACCAAACCCCAATTTTAACTTGAACGTAAGTGTGTCCTGAACTGTAACACTAACCCTAACCCTAACCCTATGGGCACATTCACTCTAATGATTCTCATAGACTATAATGGAGAATGGAAAAACATCCAAAATTTTTCCAAATCAAGAGTATAACCTTTAGCGTGATATGAAAATTTCATCTTATCCAACCCTAAACCAAACCCCAATTTTAACTTGAACGTAAGTGTGTCCTGAACTCTAACCCTAACCCTAACCCTATGGGCCCATTCACTCTAATGATTCTCATAGACTACAATGGAGAATGGAAAAACATCCAAAATTTTTCCAAATCAAGAGTATACCCTTCAGTGTGATATGAGAATTTCATCTTATCCAACCCTAAACCAAACCCCAATTTTAACTTGAACGTAAGTGTGTCCTAAACTCTAACCCTAACCCTAACCCTAACCCTATGGGCCCATTCACTCTAATGATTCTCATAGACTATAATGGAGAATGGAAAAACATCCAAAATTTTTCCAAATCAAGAGTATACCTTTCAATGTGATATGAAAATTTCATCTTATCCAACCCTAAACCAAACCCCAATTTTAACTTGAACGTAAGTGTGTCCTGAACTCTAACCCTAACCCTAACCCTAACCTTAACCCTATGGGCCCATTCACTCTAATGATTCTCACAGACTATAATGGAGAATGGAAAAACATCCAAAATTTTTCCAAATCAAGAGTATACCCTTCAGTGTGATATGAGAATTTCATCTTATCCAACCCTAAACCAAACCCCAATTTTAACTTGAACGTAAGTGTGTCCTAAACTCTAACCCTAACCCTAACCCTAACCCTATGGGCCCATTCACTCTAATGATTCTGATAGACTATAATGGAGAATGGAAAAACATCCAAAATTTTTCCAAATCAAGAGTATACCCTTCAGTGTGATATGAGAATTTCATCTTATCCAACCCTAAACCAAACCCCAATTTTAACTTGAACATAAGTGTGTCCTGAACTCTAACCCTAACCCTAACCCTAACCCTATGGGCCCATTCACTCTAATGATTCTCATAGACTATAATGGAGAATGGAAAAACATCCAAAATTTTTCCAAATCAAGAGTAGACCTATTAGTGTGATATGAAAATTTCATCTTATCCAACCATAAACCAATCCCCAATTTTAACTTGAACGTAAGTGTGTCCTGAACTGTAACACTAACCCTAACCCTAACCCTATGGGCACATTCACTCTAATGATTCTCATAGACTATAATGGAGAATGGAAAAACATCCAAAATTTTTCCAAATCAAGAGTATACCCTTTAGCGTGATATGAGAATTTCATCTTATCCAACCCTAAACCAAACCCCAATTTTAACTTGAACGTAAGTGTGTCCTGAACTCTAACCCTAACCCTAACCCTATGGGCCCATTCACTCTAATGATTCTCATAGACTACAATGGAGAATGGAAAAACATCCAAAATTTTTCCAAATCAAGAGTATACCCTTCAGTGTTATATGAGAATTTCATCTTATCCAACCCTAAACCAAACCCCAATTTTAACTTGAACGTAAGTGTGTCCTAAACTCTAACCCTAACCCTAACCCTAACCCTATGGGCCCATTCACTCTAATGATTCTCATAGACTATAATGGAGAATGGAAAAACATCCAAAATTTTTCCAAATCAAGAGTATACCTTTCAATGTGATATGAAAATTTCATCTTATCCAACCCTAAACCAAACCCCAATTTTAACTTGAACGTAAGTGTGTCCTGAACTCTAACCCTAACCCTAACCCTAACCTTAACCCTATGGGCCCATTCACTCTAATGATTCTCACAGACTATAATGGAGAATGGAAAAACATCCAAAATTTTTCCAAATCAAGAGTATACCTTTCAATGTGATATGAAAATTTCATCTTATCCAACCCTAAACCAAACCCCAATTTTAACTTGAACGTAAGTGTGTCCTGAACTCTAACCCTAACCCTAACCCTAACCTTAACCCTATGGGCCCATTCACTCTAATGATTCTCACAGACTATAATGGAGAATGGAAAAACATCCAAAATTTTTCCAAATCAAGAGTATACCTTTCAATGTGATATGAAAATTTCATCTTATCCAACCCTAAACCAAACCCCAATTTTAACTTGAACGTAAGTGTGTCCTGAACTCTAACCCTAACCCTAACCCTAACCCTATGGGCCCATTCACTCTAATGATTCTCATAGACTATAATGGAGAATGGAAAAACATCCAAAATTTTTCCAAATCAAGAGTATACCTTTCAATGTGATATGAAAATTTCATCTTATCCAACCCTAAACCAAACCCCAATTTTAACTTGAACATAAGTGTGTCCTGAACTCTAACCCTAACCCTAACCCTATGGGCCCATTCACTCTAATGATTCTCCTAGACTATAATGGAGAATGGAAAAACATCCAAAATTTTTCCAAATCAAGAGTATACCCTTCAGTGTTATATGAGAATTTCATCTTATCCAACCCTAAACCAAACCCCAATTTTAACTTGAACGTAAGTGTGTCCTAAACTCTAACCCTAACCCTAACCCTAACCCTATGGGCCCATTCACTCTAATGATTCTCATAGACTATAATGGAGAATGGAAAAACATCCAAAATTTTTCCAAATCAAGAGTATACCTTTCAATGTGATATGAAAATTTCATCTTATCCAACCCTAAACCAAACCCCAATTTTAACATGAACGTAAGTGTGTCCTGAACTCTAACCCTAACCCTAACCCTAACCTTAACCCTATGGGCCCATTCACTCTAATGATTCTCACAGACTATAATGGAGAATGGAAAAACATCCAAAATTTTTCCAAATCAAGAGTATACCTTTCAATGTGATATGAAAATTTCATCTTATCCAACCCTAAACCAAACCCCAATTTTAACTTGAACGTAAGTGTGTCCTGAACTCTAACCCTAACCCTAACCCTAACCCTATGGGCCCATTCACTCTAATGATTCTCATAGACTATAATGGAGAATGGAAAAACATCCAAAATTTTTCCAAATCAAGAGTATACCTTTCAATGTGATATGAAAATTTCATCTTATCCAACCCTAAACCAAACCCCAATTTTAACTTGAACATAAGTGTGTCCTGAACTCTAACCCTAACCCTAACCCTATGGGCCCATTCACTCTAATGATTCTCATAGACTATAATGGAGAATGGAAAAACATCCAAAATTTTTCCAAATCAAGAGTATACCCTTTAGTGTGATATGAAAATTTCATCTTATCCAACCCTAAACCAAACCCCAATTTTAACTTGAACGTAAGTGTGTCCTGAACTCTAACCCTAACCCTAACCCTATGGGCCCATTCACTCTAATGATTCTCATAGACTATAATGGAGAATGGAAAAACATCCAAAATTTTTCCAAATCAAGAGTATACCCTTTAGTGTGATATGAAAATTTCATCTTATCCAACCCTAAACCAAACCCCAATTTTAACTTGAACGTAAGTGTGTTCTGAACTCTAACCCTAACCCTAACCCTAACCCTATGGGCCCATTCACTCTAATGATTCTCATAGACTATAATGGAGAATGGAAAAACATCCAAAATTTTTCCAAATCAAGAGTATACCCTTTAGTGTGATATGAAAATTTCATCTTATCCAACCCTAAACCAAACCCCAATTTTAACTTGAACATAAGTGTGTCCTGAACTCTAACCCTAACCCTAACCCTAACCCTATGGGCCCATTCACTCTAATGATTCTCATAGAATATAATGGAGAATGTAAAAACATCCAAAATTTTTCCAAATCAAGAGTATACCCTTCAGTGTGATATGAGAATTTCATCTTATCCAACCCTAAACCAAACCCCAATGTTAACTTGAACGTAAGTGTGTCCTGAACTCTAACCCTAACCCAAACCCTAACCCTATGGGCCCATTCACTCTTATGATTCTCATAGACTACAATGGAGAATGGAAAAACATCCAAAATTTTTCCAAATCAAGAGTATACCCTTCAGTGTGATATGAGAATTTCATCTTATCCAACCCTAAACCAAACCCCAATTTTAACTTGAACGGAAGTGTGTCCTGAACTCTAACCCTAACCCTAACCCTATGGGCCCATTCACTCTAATGATTCTCATAGACTACAATGGAGAATGGAAAAACATCCAAAATTTTTCTGAATCAAGAGTATACCCTTCAGTGTGATATGAGAATTTCATCTTATCCAACCCTAAACCAAACCCCAATTTTAACTTGAACATAAGTGTGTCCTGAACTCTAACCCTAACCCTAACCCTATGGGCCCATTCACTCTAATGATTCTCATAGACTATAATGGAGAATGGAAAAACATCCAAAATTTTTCCAAATCAAGAGTATACCCTTTAGTGTGATATGAAAATTTCATCTTATCCAACCCTAAAGCAAACCCCAATTTTAACTTGAACGTAAGTGTGTCCTGAACTGTAACACTAACCCTAACCCTAACCCTATGGGCACATTCACTCTAATGATTCTCATAGACTATAATGGAGAATGGAAAAACATCCAAAATTTTTCCAAATCAAGAGTATACCCTTTAGCGTGATATGAAAATTTCATCTTATCCAACCCTAAACCAAACCCCAATTTTAACTTGAACGGAAGTGTGTCCTGAACTCTAACCCTAACCCTAACCCTATGGGCCCATTCACTCTAATGATTCTCATAGACTACAATGGAGAATGGAAAAACATCCAAAATTTTTCCAAATCAAGAGTATACCCTTCAGTGTGATATGAGAATTTCATCTTATCCAACCCTAAACCAAACCCCAATTTTAACTTAAACATAAGTGTGTCCTGAACTCTAACCCTAACCCTAACCCTATGGGCCCATTCACTCTAATGATTCTCATAGACTATAATGGAGAATGGAAAAACATCCAAAATTTTTCCAAATCAAGAGTATACCCTTTAGTGTGATATGAAAATTTCATCTTATCCAACCCTAAACCAAACCCCAATTTTAACTTGAACGTAAGTGTGTCCTGAACTCTAACCCTAACCCTAACCCTATGGGCCCATTCACTCTAATGATTCTCATAGACTATAATGGAGAATGGAAAAACATCCAAAATTTTTCCAAATCAAGAGTATACCCTTTAGTGTGATATGAAAATTTCATCTTATCCAACCCTAAACCAAACCCCAATTTTAACTTGAACGTAAGTGTGTCCTGAACCCTAACCCTAACCCTAACCGTATGGGCCCATTCACTCTAATGATTCTCATAGACTATAATGGAGAATGGAAAAGCATCCAAAATTTTTCCAAATCAAGAGTATACCTTTCAAGGTGATATGATAATTTCATCTTATCCAACCCTAAACCAAACCCCAATTTTAACTTGAACATAAGTGTGTCCTGAACTCTAACCCTAACCCTAACCCTAACCCTATGGGCCCATTCACTCTAATGATTCTCATAGACTATAATGGAGAATGGAAAAATATCCAAAATTTTTCCAAATCAAGAGTATACCTTTTAGTGTGATATGAAAATTTCATCTTATCCAACCCTAAACCAAACCCCAATTTTAACTTGAACGTAAGTGTGTCCTGAACTCTAACCCTAACCCAAACCCTAACCCTATGGGCCCATTCACTCTAATGATTCTCATAGACTATAATGGAGAATGGAAAAACATCCAAAATTTTTCCAAATCAAGAGTATACCTATTAGTGTGATATGAAAATTTCATCTTATCCAACCCTAAACCAAATCCCAATTTTAACTTGAACGTAAGTGTGTCCTGAACTCTAACCCTAACCCTAACCCTAACCCTATGGGCCCATTCACTCTAATGATTCTCATAGACTATAATGGAGAATGGAAAAACATCCAAAATTTTTCCAAATCAAGAGTATACCCTTCAGTGTGATATGAGAATTTCATCTTATCCAACCCTAAACCAAACCCCAATTTTAACTTGAACGTAAGTGTGTCCTGAACCCTAACCCTAACCCTAACCGTATGGGCCCATTCACTCTAATGATTCTCATAGACTATAATGGAGAATGGAAAAGCATCCAAAATTTTTCCAAATCAAGAGTATACCTTTCCATGTGATATGAAAATTTCATCTTATCCAACCCTAAACCAAACCCCAATTTTAACTTGAACGTAAGTGTGTCCTGAACTCTAACCCTAACCCTAACCCTAACCTTAACCCTATGGGCCCATTCACTCTAATGATTCTCACAGACTATAATGGAGAATGGAAAAACATCCAAAATTTTTCCAAATCAAGAGTATACCTTTCAATGTGATATGAAAATTTCATCTTATCCAACCCTAAACCAAACCCCAATTTTAACTTGAACGTAAGTGTGTCCTGAACTCTAACCCTAACCCTAACCCTATGGGCCCATTCACTCTAATGATTCTCATAGACTATAATGGAGAATGGAAAAACATCCAAAATTTTTCCAAATCAAGAGTATACCCTTTAGTGTGATATGAAAATTTCATCTTATCCAACCCTAAACCAAACCCCAATTTTAACTTGAACGTAAGTGTGTCCTGAACCCTAACCCTAACCCTAACCGTATGGGCCCATTCACTCTAATGATTCTCATAGACTATAATGGAGAATGGAAAAGCATCCAAAATTTTTCCAAATCAAGAGTATACCTTTCAAGGTGATATGATAATTTCATCTTATCCAACCCTAAACCAAACCCCAATTTTAACTTGAACATAAGTGTGTCCTGAACTCTAACCCTAACCCTAACCCTAACCCTATGGGCCCATTCACTCTAATGATTCTCATAGACTATAATGGAGAATGGAAAAATATCCAAAATTTTTCCAAATCAAGAGTATACCTTTTAGTGTGATATGAAAATTTCATCTTATCCAACCCTAAACCAAACCCCAATTTTAACTTGAACGTAAGTGTGTCCTGAACTCTAACCCTAACCCAAACCCTAACCCTATGGGCCCATTCACTCTAATGATTCTCATAGACTATAATGGAGAATGGAAAAACATCCAAAATTTTTCCAAATCAAGAGTATACCTATTAGTGTGATATGAAAATTTCATCTTATCCAACCCTAAACCAAATCCCAATTTTAACTTGAACGTAAGTGTGTCCTGAACTCTAACCCTAACCCTAACCCTAACCCTATGGGCCCATTCACTCTAATGATTCTCATAGACTATAATGGAGAATGGAAAAACATCCAAAATTTTTCCAAATCAAGAGTATACCCTTCAGTGTGATATGAGAATTTCATCTTATCCAACCCTAAACCAAACCCCAATTTTAACTTGAACGTAAGTGTGTCCTGAACCCTAACCCTAACCCTAACCGTATGGGCCCATTCACTCTAATGATTCTCATAGACTATAATGGAGAATGGAAAAGCATCCAAAATTTTTCCAAATCAAGAGTATACCTTTCCATGTGATATGAAAATTTCATCTTATCCAACCCTAAACCAAACCCCAATTTTAACTTGAACGTAAGTGTGTCCTGAACTCTAACCCTAACCCTAACCCTAACCTTAACCCTATGGGCCCATTCACTCTAATGATTCTCACAGACTATAATGGAGAATGGAAAAACATCCAAAATTTTTCCAAATCAAGAGTATACCTTTCAATGTGATATGAAAATTTCATCTTATCCAACCCTAAACCAAACCCCAATTTTAACTTGAACGTAAGTGTGTCCTGAACTCTAACCCTAACCCTAACCCTAACCCTATGGGCCCATTCACTCTAATGATTCTCATAGACTATAATGGAGAATGGAAAAACATCCAAAATTTTTCCAAATCAAGAGTATACCTTTCAATGTGATATGAAAATTTCATCTTATCCAACCCTAAACCAAACCCCAATTTTAACTTGAACATAAGTGTGTCCTGAACTCTAACCCTAACCCTAACCCTATGGGCCCATTCACTCTAATGATTCTCATAGACTATAATGGAGAATGGAAAAACATCCAAAATTTTTCCAAATCAAGAGTATACCCTTTAGTGTGATATGAAAATTTCATCTTATCCAACCCTAAACCAAACCCCAATTTTAACTTGAACGTAAGTGTGTCCTGAACTCTAACCCTAACCCTAACCCTATGGGCCCATTCACTCTAATGATTCTCATAGACTATAATGGAGAATGGAAAAACATCCAAAATTTTTCCAAATCAAGAGTATACCCTTCAGTGTGATATGAGAATTTCATCTTATCCAACCCTAAACCAAACCCCAATTTTAACTTGAACGTAAGTGTGTCCTGAACTCTAACCCTAACCCCAACCCTAACCCTATGGGCCCATTCACTCTAATGATTCTCCTAGACTATAATGGAGAATGGAAAAACATCCAAAATTTTTCCAAATCTGGAGTATACCTTTCAATGTGATATGAAAATTTCATCTTATCCAACCCTAAACCAAACCCCAATTTTAACTTGAACGTAGTTGTGTCCTGAACTCTAACCCTAACCCTAACCCTATGGGCCCATTCACTCTAATGATTCTCATAGACTATAATGGAGAATGGAAAAGCATCCAAAATTTTTCCAAATCAAGAGTATACCCTTCAGTGTGATATGAGAATTTCATCTTATCCAACCCTAAACCAAACCCCAATTTTAAGTTGAACGTAAGTGTGTCCTGAACTCTAACCCTAACCCTAACCCTATGGGCCCATTCACTCTAATGATTCTCATAGACTATAATGGAGAATGGAAAAACATCCAAAATTTTTCCAAATCAAGAGCATACCCTTTAGTGTGATATGAAAGTTTCATCTTATCCGACCCTAAACCAAACCCCAATTTTAACTTGAACGTAAGTGTGTCCTGAACTCTAACCCTAACTCTAACCCTATGGGGCCATTCACTCTAATCATCCTCATAGACTATAATGGAGAATGGAAAAAAATCCAAAATTTTTCCAAATCAAGAGTATACCCTTCAGTGTGATATGAGAATTTCATCTTATCCAACCCTAAACCAAACCCCAATTTTAACTTGAACATAAGTGTGTCCTGAACTCTAACCCTAACCCTAACCCTAACCCTATGGGCCCATTCACTCTAATGATTCTCATAGACTATAATGGAGAATGGAAAAACATCCAAAATTTTTCCAAATCAAGAGTATACCTATTAGTGTGATATGAAAATTTCATCTTATCCAACCCTAAACCAAACCCCAATTTTAACTTGAACGTAAGTGTGTCCTGAACTGTAACACTAACCCTAACCCTAACCCTATGGGCACATTCACTCTAATGATTCTCATAGACTATAATGGAGAATGGAAAAACATCCAAAATTTTTCCAAATCAAGAGTATAACCTTTAGCGTGATATGAAAATTTCATCTTATCCAACCCTAAACCAAACCCCAATTTTAACTTGAACGTAAGTGTGTCCTGAACTCTAACCCTAACCCTAACCCTATGGGCCCATTCACTCTAATGATTCTCATAGACTACAATGGAGAATGGAAAAACATCCAAAATTTTTCCAAATCAAGAGTATACCCTTCAGTGTGATATGAGAATTTCATCTTATCCAACCCTAAACCAAACCCCAATTTTAACTTGAACGTAAGTGTGTCCTAAACTCTAACCCTAACCCTAACCCTAACCCTATGGGCCCATTCACTCTAATGATTCTCATAGACTATAATGGAGAATGGAAAAACATCCAAAATTTTTCCAAATCAAGAGTATACCTTTCAATGTGATATGAAAATTTCATCTTATCCAACCCTAAACCAAACCCCAATTTTAACTTGAACGTAAGTGTGTCCTGAACTCTAACCCTAACCCTAACCCTAACCTTAACCCTATGGGCCCATTCACTCTAATGATTCTCACAGACTATAATGGAGAATGGAAAAACATCCAAAATTTTTCCAAATCAAGAGTATACCCTTCAGTGTGATATGAGAATTTCATCTTATCCAACCCTAAACCAAACCCCAATTTTAACTTGAACGTAAGTGTGTCCTAAACTCTAACCCTAACCCTAACCCTAACCCTATGGGCCCATTCACTCTAATGATTCTGATAGACTATAATGGAGAATGGAAAAACATCCAAAATTTTTCCAAATCAAGAGTATACCCTTCAGTGTGATATGAGAATTTCATCTTATCCAACCCTAAACCAAACCCCAATTTTAACTTGAACATAAGTGTGTCCTGAACTCTAACCCTAACCCTAACCCTAACCCTATGGGCCCATTCACTCTAATGATTCTCATAGACTATAATGGAGAATGGAAAAACATCCAAAATTTTTCCAAATCAAGAGTAGACCTATTAGTGTGATATGAAAATTTCATCTTATCCAACCATAAACCAATCCCCAATTTTAACTTGAACGTAAGTGTGTCCTGAACTGTAACACTAACCCTAACCCTAACCCTATGGGCACATTCACTCTAATGATTCTCATAGACTATAATGGAGAATGGAAAAACATCCAAAATTTTTCCAAATCAAGAGTATACCCTTTAGCGTGATATGAAAATTTCATCTTATCCAACCCTAAACCAAACCCCAATTTTAACTTGAACGTAAGTGTGTCCTGAACTCTAACCCTAACCCTAACCCTATGGGCCCATTCACTCTAATGATTCTCATAGACTACAATGGAGAATGGAAAAACATCCAAAATTTTTCCAAATCAAGAGTATACCCTTCATTGTTATATGAGAATTTCATCTTATCCAACCCTAAACCAAACCCCAATTTTAACTTGAACGTAAGTGTGTCCTAAACTCTAACCCTAACCCTAACCCTAACCCTATGGGCCCATTCACTCTAATGATTCTCATAGACTATAATGGAGAATGGAAAAACATCCAAAATTTTTCCAAATCAAGAGTATACCTTTCAATGTGATATGAAAATTTCATCTTATCCAACCCTAAACCAAACCCCAATTTTAACTTGAACGTAAGTGTGTCCTGAACTCTAACCCTAACCCTAACCCTAACCCTATGGGCCCATTCACTCTAATGATTCTCATAGACTATAATGGAGAATGGAAAAACATCCAAAATTTTTCCAAATCAAGAGTATACCTTTCAATGTGATATGAAAATTTCATCTTATCCAACCCTAAACCAAACCCCAATTTTAACTTGAACATAAGTGTGTCCTGAACTCTAACCCTAACCCTAACCCTATGGGCCCATTCACTCTAATGATTCTCATAGACTATAATGGAGAATGGAAAAACATCCAAAATTTTTCCAAATCAAGAGTATACCCTTTAGTGTGATATGAAAATTTCATCTTATCCAACCCTAAACCAAACCCCAATTTTAACTTGAACGTAAGTGTGTCCTGAACTCTAACCCTAACCCTAACCCTATGGGCCCATTCACTCTAATGATTCTCATAGACTATAATGGAGAATGGAAAAACATCCAAAATTTTTCCAAATCAAGAGTATACCCTTCAGTGTGATATGAGAATTTCATCTTATCCAACCCTAAACCAAACCCCAATTTTAACTTGAACGTAAGTGTGTCCTGAACTCTAACCCTAACCCCAACCCTAACCCTATGGGCCCATTCACTCTAATGATTCTCCTAGACTATAATGGAGAATGGAAAAACATCCAAAATTTTTCCAAATCTGGAGTATACCTTTCAATGTGATATGAAAATTTCATCTTATCCAACCCTAAACCAAACCCCAATTTTAACTTGAACGTAGTTGTGTCCTGAACTCTAACCCTAACCCTAACCCTATGGGCCCATTCACTCTAATGATTCTCATAGACTATAATGGAGAATGGAAAAGCATCCAAAATTTTTCCAAATCAAGAGTATACCCTTCAGTGTGATATGAGAATTTCATCTTATCCAACCCTAAACCAAACCCCAATTTTAAGTTGAACGTAAGTGTGTCCTGAACTCTAACCCTAACCCTAACCCTATGGGCCCATTCACTCTAATGATTCTCATAGACTATAATGGAGAATGGAAAAACATCCAAAATTTTTCCAAATCAAGAGCATACCCTTTAGTGTGATATGAAAGTTTCATCTTATCCGACCCTAAACCAAACCCCAATTTTAACTTGAACGTAAGTGTGTCCTGAACTCTAACCCTAACTCTAACCCTATGGGGCCATTCACTCTAATGATCCTCATAGACTATAATGGAGAATGGAAAAAAATCCAAAATTTTTCCAAATCAAGAGTATACCCTTCAGTGTGATATGAGAATTTCATCTTATCCAACCCTAAACCAAACCCCAATTTTAACTTGAACGTAAGTGTGTCCTAAACTCTAACCCTAACCCTAACCCTAACCCTATGGGCCCATTCACTCTAATGATTCTCATAGACTATAATGGAGAATGGAAAAACATCCAAAATTTTTCCAAATCAAGAGTATACCTATTAGTGTGATATGAAAATTTCATCTTATCCAACCCTAAACCAAACCCCAATTTTAACTTGAACGTAAGTGTGTCCTGAACTGTAACACTAACCCTAACCCTAACCCTATGGGCACATTCACTCTAATGATTCTCATAGACTATAATGGAGAATGGAAAAACATCCAAAATTTTTCCAAATCAAGAGTATAACCTTTAGCGTGATATGAAAATTTCATCTTATCCAACCCTAAACCAAACCCCAATTTTAACTTGAACGTAAGTGTGTCCTGAACTCTAACCCTAACCCTAACCCTATGGGCCCATTCACTCTAATGATTCTCATAGACTACAATGGAGAATGGAAAAACATCCAAAATTTTTCCAAATCAAGAGTATACCCTTCAGTGTGATATGAGAATTTCATCTTATCCAACCCTAAACCAAACCCCAATTTTAACTTGAACGTAAGTGTGTCCTAAACTCTAACCCTAACCCTAACCCTAACCCTATGGGCCCATTCACTCTAATGATTCTCATAGACTATAATGGAGAATGGAAAAACATCCAAAATTTTTCCAAATCAAGAGTATACCTTTCAATGTGATATGAAAATTTCATCTTATCCAACCCTAAACCAAACCCCAATTTTAACTTGAACGTAAGTGTGTCCTGAACTCTAACCCTAACCCTAACCCTAACCTTAACCCTATGGGCCCATTCACTCTAATGATTCTCACAGACTATAATGGAGAATGGAAAAACATCCAAAATTTTTCCAAATCAAGAGTATACCCTTCAGTGTGATATGAGAATTTCATCTTATCCAACCCTAAACCAAACCCCAATTTTAACTTGAACGTAAGTGTGTCCTAAACTCTAACCCTAACCCTAACCCTAACCCTATGGGCCCATTCACTCTAATGATTCTGATAGACTATAATGGAGAATGGAAAAACATCCAAAATTTTTCCAAATCAAGAGTATACCCTTCAGTGTGATATGAGAATTTCATCTTATCCAACCCTAAACCAAACCCCAATTTTAACTTGAACATAAGTGTGTCCTGAACTCTAACCCTAACCCTAACCCTAACCCTATGGGCCCATTCACTCTAATGATTCTCATAGACTATAATGGAGAATTGAAAAACATCCAAAATTTTTCCAAATCAAGAGTAGACCTATTAGTGTGATATGAAAATTTCATCTTATCCAACCATAAACCAATCCCCAATTTTAACTTGAACGTAAGTGTGTCCTGAACTGTAACACTAACCCTAACCCTAACCCTATGGGCACATTCACTCTAATGATTCTCATAGACTATAATGGAGAATGGAAAAACATCCAAAATTTTTCCAAATCAAGAGTATACCCTTTAGCGTGATATGAAAATTTCATCTTATCCAACCCTAAACCAAACCCCAATTTTAACTTGAACGTAAGTGTGTCCTGAACTCTAACCCTAACCCTAACCCTATGGGCCCATTCACTCTAATGATTCTCATAGACTACAATGGAGAATGGAAAAACATCCAAAATTTTTCCAAATCAAGAGTATACCCTTCAGTGTTATATGAGAATTTCATCTTATCCAACCCTAAACCAAACCCCAATTTTAACTTGAACGTAAGTGTGTCCTAAACTCTAACCCTAACCCTAACCCTAACCCTATGGGCCCATTCACTCTAATGATTCTCATAGACTATAATGGAGAATGGAAAAACATCCAAAATTTTTCCAAATCAAGAGTATACCTTTCAATGTGATATGAAAATTTCATCTTATCCAACCCTAAACCAAACCCCAATTTTAACTTGAACGTAAGTGTGTCCTGAACTCTAACCCTAACCCTAACCCTAACCTTAACCCTATGGGCCCATTCACTCTAATGATTCTCACAGACTATAATGGAGAATGGAAAAACATCCAAAATTTTTCCAAATCAAGAGTATACCTTTCAATGTGATATGAAAATTTCATCTTATCCAACCCTAAACCAAACCCCAATTTTAACTTGAACGTAAGTGTGTCCTGAACTCTAACCCTAACCCTAACCCTAACCCTATGGGCCCATTCACTCTAATGATTCTCATAGACTATAATGGAGAATGGAAAAACATCCAAAATTTTTCCAAATCAAGAGTATACCCTTTAGTGTGATATGAAAATTTCATCTTATCCAACCCTAAACCAAACCCCAATTTTAACTTGAACGTAAGTGTGTTCTGAACTCTAACCCTAACCCTAACCCTAACCCTATGGGCCCATTCACTCTAATGATTCTCATAGACTATAATGGAGAATGGAAAAACATCCAAAATTTTTCCAAATCAAGAGTATACCCTTTAGTGTGATATGAAAATTTCATCTTATCCAACCCTAAACCAAACCCCAATTTTAACTTGAACATAAGTGTGTCCTGAACTCTAACCCTAACCCTAACCCTAACCCTATGGGCCCATTCACTCTAATGATTCTCATAGAATATAATGGAGAATGTAAAAACATCCAAAATTTTTCCAAATCAAGAGTATACCCTTCAGTGTGATATGAGAATTTCATCTTATCCAACCCTAAACCAAACCCCAATGTTAACTTGAACGTAAGTGTGTCCTGAACTCTAACCCTAACCCAAACCCTAACCCTATGGGCCCATTCACTCTAATGATTCTCATAGACTACAATGGAGAATGGAAAAACATCCAAAATTTTTCCAAATCAAGAGTATACCCTTCAGTGTGATATGAGAATTTCATCTTATCCAACCCTAAACCAAACCCCAATTTTAACTTGAACGGAAGTGTGTCCTGAACTCTAACCCTAACCCTAACCCTATGGGCCCATTCACTCTAATGATTCTCATAGACTACAATGGAGAATGGAAAAACATCCAAAATTTTTCTGAATCAAGAGTATACCCTTCAGTGTGATATGAGAATTTCATCTTATCCAACCCTAAACCAAACCCCAATTTTAACTTGAACATAAGTGTGTCCTGAACTCTAACCCTAACCCTAACCCTATGGGCCCATTCACTCTAATGATTCTCATAGACTATAATGGAGAATGGAAAAACATCCAAAATTTTTCCAAATCAAGAGTATACCCTTTAGTGTGATATGAAAATTTCATCTTATCCAACCCTAAACCAAACCCCAATTTTAACTTGAACGTAAGTGTGTCCTGAACTGTAACACTAACCCTAACCCTAACCCTATGGGCACATTCACTCTAATGATTCTCATAGACTATAATGGAGAATGGAAAAACATCCAAAATTTTTCCAAATCAAGAGTATACCCTTTAGCGTGATATGAAAATTTCATCTTATCCAACCCTAAACCAAACCCCAATTTTAACTTGAACGGAAGTGTGTCCTGAACTCTAACCCTAACCCTAACCCTATGGGCCCATTCACTCTAATGATTCTCATAGACTACAATGGAGAATGGAAAAACATCCAAAATTTTTCCAAATCAAGAGTATACCCTTCAGTGTGATATGAGAATTTCATCTTATCCAACCCTAAACCAAACCCCAATTTTAACTTGAACATAAGTGTGTCCTGAACTCTAACCCTAACCCTAACCCTATGGGCCCATTCACTCTAATGATTCTCATAGACTATAATGGAGAATGGAAAAACATCCAAAATTTTTCCAAATCAAGAGTATACCCTTTAGTGTGATATGAAAATTTCATCTTATCCAACCCTAAACCAAACCCCAATTTTAACTTGAACGTAAGTGTGTCCTGAACTCTAACCCTAACCCTAACCCTATGGGCCCATTCACTCTAATGATTCTCATAGACTATAATGGAGAATGGAAAAACATCCAAAATTTTTCCAAATCAAGAGTATACCCTTTAGTGTGATATGAAAATTTCATCTTATCCAACCCTAAACCAAACCCCAATTTTAACTTGAACGTAAGTGTGTCCTGAACCCTAACCCTAACCCTAACCGTATGGGCCCATTCACTCTAATGATTCTCATAGACTATAATGGAGAATGGAAAAGCATCCAAAATTTTTCCAAATCAAGAGTATACCTTTCAAGGTGATATGATAATTTCATCTTATCCAACCCTAAACCAAACCCCAATTTTAACTTGAACATAAGTGTGTCCTGAACTCTAACCCTAACCCTAACCCTATGGGCCCATTCACTCTAATGATTCTCATAGACTATAATGGAGAATGGAAAAATATCCAAAATTTTTCCAAATCAAGAGTATACCTTTTAGTGTGATATGAAAATTTCATCTTATCCAACCCTAAACCAAACCCCAATTTTAACTTGAACGTAAGTGTGTCCTGAACTCTAACCCTAACCCTAACCCTATGGGCCCATTCACTCTAATGATTCTCATAGACTATAATGGAGAATGGAAAAACATCCAAAATTTTTCCAAATCAAGAGTATACCCTTTAGTGTGATATGAAAATTTCATCTTATCCAACCCTAAACCAAACCCCAATTTTAACTTGAACGTAAGTGTGTCCTGAACTGTAACACTAACCCTAACCCTAACCCTATGGGCACATTCACTCTAATGATTCTCATAGACTATAATGGAGAATGGAAAAACATCCAAAATTTTTCCAAATCAAGAGTATACCCTTTAGCGTGATATGAAAATTTCATCTTATCCAACCCTAAACCAAACCCCAATTTTAACTTGAACGGAAGTGTGTCCTGAACTCTAACCCTAACCCTAACCCTATGGGCCCATTCACTCTAATGATTCTCATAGACTACAATGGAGAATGGAAAAACATCCAAAATTTTTCCAAATCAAGAGTATACCCTTCAGTGTGATATGAGAATTTCATCTTATCCAACCCTAAACCAAACCCCAATTTTAACTTGAACATAAGTGTGTCCTGAACTCTAACCCTAACCCTAACCCTATGGGCCCATTCACTCTAATGATTCTCATAGACTATAATGGAGAATGGAAAAACATCCAAAATTTTTCCAAATCAAGAGTATACCCTTTAGTGTGATATGAAAATTTCATCTTATCCAACCCTAAACCAAACCCCAATTTTAACTTGAACGTAAGTGTGTCCTGAACTCTAACCCTAACCCTAACCCTATGGGCCCATTCACTCTAATGATTCTCATAGACTATAATGGAGAATGGAAAAACATCCAAAATTTTTCCAAATCAAGAGTATACCCTTTAGTGTGATATGAAAATTTCATCTTATCCAACCCTAAACCAAACCCCAATTTTAACTTGAACGTAAGTGTGTCCTGAACCCTAACCCTAACCCTAACCGTATGGGCCCATTCACTCTAATGATTCTCATAGACTATAATGGAGAATGGAAAAGCATCCAAAATTTTTCCAAATCAAGAGTATACCTTTCAAGGTGATATGATAATTTCATCTTATCCAACCCTAAACCAAACCCCAATTTTAACTTGAACATAAGTGTGTCCTGAACTCTAACCCTAACCCTAACCCTATGGGCCCATTCACTCTAATGATTCTCATAGACTATAATGGAGAATGGAAAAATATCCAAAATTTTTCCAAATCAAGAGTATACCTTTTAGTGTGATATGAAAATTTCATCTTATCCAACCCTAAACCAAACCCCAATTTTAACTTGAACGTAAGTGTGTCCTGAACTCTAACCCTAACCCAAACCCTAACCCTATGGGCCCATTCACTCTAATGATTCTCATAGACTATAATGGAGAATGGAAAAACATCCAAAAATTTTCCAAATCAAGAGTATACCTATTAGTGTGATATGAAAATTTCATCTTATCCAACCCTAAACCAAATCCCAATTTTAACTTGAACGTAAGTGTGTCCTGAACTCTAACCCTAACCCTAACCCTAACCCTATGGGCCCATTCACTCTAATGATTCTCATAGACTATAATGGAGAATGGAAAAACATCCAAAATTTTTCCAAATCAAGAGTATACCCTTCAGTGTGATATGAGAATTTCATCTTATCCAACCCTAAACCAAACCCCAATTTTAACTTGAACGTAAGTGTGTCCTGAACCCTAACCCTAACCCTAACCGTATGGGCCCATTCACTCTAATGATTCTCATAGACTATAATGGAGAATGGAAAAGCATCCAAAATTTTTCCAAATCAAGAGTATACCTTTCAATGTGATATGAAAATTTCATCTTATCCAACCCTAAACCAAACCCCAATTTTAACTTGAACGTAAGTGTGTCCTGAACTCTAACCCTAACCCTAACCCTAACCCTATGGGCCCATTCACTCTAATGATTCTCATAGACTATAATGGAGAATGGAAAAACATCCAAAATTTTTCCAAATCAAGAGTATACCCTTTAGTGTGATATGAAAATTTCATCTTATCCAACCCTAAACCAAACCCCAATTTTAACTTGAACATAAGTGTGTCCTGAACTCTAACCCTAACCCTAACCCTAACCCTATGGGCCCATTCACTCTAATGACTCTCATAGAATATAATGGAGAATGGAAAAACATCCAAAATTTTTCCAAATCAAGAGTATACCCTTCAGTGTGATATGAGAATTTCATCTTATCCAACCCTAAACCAAACCCCAATTTTAACTTGAACGTAAGTGTGTCCTGAACCCTAACCCTAACCCTAACCGTATGGGCCCATTCACTCTAATGATTCTCATAGACTATAATGGAGAATGGAAAAGCATCCAAAATTTTTCCAAATCAAGAGTATACCTTTCAATGTGATATGAAAATTTCATCTTATCCAACCCTAAACCAAACCCCAATTTTAACTTGAACATAAGTGTGTCCTGAACTCTAACCCTAACCCTAACCCTAACCCTATGGGCCCATTCACTCTAATGATTCTCATAGACTATAATGGAGAATGGAAAAATATCCAAAATTTTTCCAAATCAAGAGTATACCTTTTAGTGTGATATGAAAATTTCATCTTATCCAACCCTAAACCAAACCCCAATTTTAACTTGAACGTAAGTGTGTCCTGAACTCTAACCCTAACCCAAACCCTAACCCTATGGGCCCATTCACTCTAATGATTCTCAAAGACTATAATGGAGAATGGAAAAACATCCAAAATTTTTCCAAATCAAGAGTATACCTATTAGTGTGATATGAAAATTTCATCTTATCCAACCCTAAACCAAATCCCAATTTTAACTTGAACGTAAGTGTGTCCTGAACTGTAACACTAACCCTAACCCTAACCCTATGGGCACATTCACTCTAATGATTCTCATAGACTATAATGGAGAATGGAAAAACATCCAAAATTTTTCCAAATCAAGAGTATACCCTTTAGCGTGATATGAAAATTTCATCTTATCCAACCCTAAACCAAACCCCAATTTTAACTTGAACGGAAGTGTGTCCTGAACTCTAACCCTAACCCTAACCCTATGGGCCCATTCACTCTAATGATTCTCATAGACTACAATGGAGAATGGAAAAACATCCAAAATTTTTCCAAATCAAGAGTATACCCTTCAGTGTGATATGAGAATTTCATCTTATCCAACCCTAAACCAAACCCCAATTTTAACTTGAACATAAGTGTGTCCTGAACTCTAACCCTAACCCTTACCCTATGGGCCCATTCACTCTAATGATTCTCATAGACTATAATGGAGAATGGAAAAACATCCAAAATTTTTCCAAATCAAGAGTATACCCTTTAGCGTGATATGAAAATTTCATCTTATCCAACCCTAAAACAAACCCCAATTTTAACTTGAACGGAAGTGTGTCCTGAACTCTAACCCTAACCCTAACCCTATGGGCCCATTCACTCTAATGATTCTCATAGACTACAATGGAGAATGGAAAAACATCCAAAATTTTTCCAAATCAAGAGTATACCCTTCAGTGTGATATGAGAATTTCATCTTATCCAACCCTAAACCAAACCCCAATTTTAACTTGAACATAAGTGTGTCCTGAACTCTAACCCTAACCCTAACCCTATGGGCCCATTCACTCTAATGATTCTCATAGACTATAATGGAGAATGGAAAAACATCCAAAATTTTTCCAAATCAAGAGTATACCCTTTAGTGTGATATGAAAATTTCATCTTATCCAACCCTAAACCAAACCCCAATTTTAACTTGAACGTAAGTGTGTCCTGAACTCTAACCCTAACCCTAACCCTATGGGCCCATTCACTCTAATGATTCTCATAGACTATAATGGAGAATGGAAAAGCATCCAAAATTTTTCCAAATCAAGAGTATACCTTTCAAGGTGATATGATAATTTCATCTTATCCAACCCTAAACCAAACCCCAATTTTAACTTGAACATAAGTGTGTCCTGAACTCTAACCCTAACCCTAACCCTATGGGCCCATTCACTCTAATGATTCTCATAGACTATAATGGAGAATGGAAAAATATCCAAAATTTTTCCAAATCAAGAGTATACCTTTTAGTGTGATATGAAAATTTCATCTTATCCAACCCTAAACCAAACCCCAATTTTAACTTGAACGTAAGTGTGTCCTGAACTCTAACCCTAACCCAAACCCTAACCCTATGGGCCCATTCACTCTAATGATTCTCATAGACTATAATGGAGAATGGAAAAACATCCAAAAATTTTCCAAATCAAGAGTATACCTATTAGTGTGATATGAAAATTTCATCTTATCCAACCCTAAACCAAATCCCAATTTTAACTTGAACGTAAGTGTGTCCTGAACTCTAACCCTAACCCTAACCCTAACCCTATGGGCCCATTCACTCTAATGATTCTCATAGACTATAATGGAGAATGGAAAAACATCCAAAATTTTTCCAAATCAAGAGTATACCCTTCAGTGTGATATGAGAATTTCATCTTATCCAACCCTAAACCAAACCCCAATTTTAACTTGAACGTAAGTGTGTCCTGAACCCTAACCCTAACCCTAACCGTATGGGCCCATTCACTCTAATGATTCTCATAGACTATAATGGAGAATGGAAAAGCATCCAAAATTTTTCCAAATCAAGAGTATACCTTTCAATGTGATATGAAAATTTCATCTTATCCAACCCTAAACCAAACCCCAATTTTAACTTGAACGTAAGTGTGTCCTGAACTCTAACCCTAACCCTAACCCTAACCCTATGGGCCCATTCACTCTAATGATTCTCATAGACTATAATGGAGAATGGAAAAACATCCAAAATTTTTCCAAATCAAGAGTATACCCTTTAGTGTGATATGAAAATTTCATCTTATCCAACCCTAAACCAAACCCCAATTTTAACTTGAACATAAGTGTGTCCTGAACTCTAACCCTAACCCTAACCCTAACCCTATGGGCCCATTCACTCTAATGATTCTCATAGAATATAATGGAGAATGGAAAAACATCCAAAATTTTTCCAAATCAAGAGTATACCCTTCAGTGTGATATGAGAATTTCATCTTATCCAACCCTAAACCAAACCCCAATTTTAACTTGAACGTAAGTGTGTCCTGAACCCTAACCCTAACCCTAACCGTATGGGCCCATTCACTCTAATGATTCTCATAGACTATAATGGAGAATGGAAAAGCATCCAAAATTTTTCCAAATCAAGAGTATACCTTTCAATGTGATATGAAAATTTCATCTTATCCAACCCTAAACCAAACCCCAATTTTAACTTGAACATAAGTGTGTCCTGAACTCTAACCCTAACCCTAACCCTAACCCTATGGGCCCATTCACTCTAATGATTCTCATAGACTATAATGGAGAATGGAAAAATATCCAAAATTTTTCCAAATCAAGAGTATACCTTTTAGTGTGATATGAAAATTTCATCTTATCCAACCCTAAACCAAACCCCAATTTTAACTTGAACGTAAGTGTGTCCTGAACTCTAACCCTAACCCAAACCCTAACCCTATGGGCCCATTCACTCTAATGATTCTCATAGACTATAATGGAGAATGGAAAAACATCCAAAATTTTTCCAAATCAAGAGTATACCTATTAGTGTGATATGAAAATTTCATCTTATCCAACCCTAAACCAAATCCCAATTTTAACTTGAACGTAAGTGTGTCCTGAACTGTAACACTAACCCTATCCCTAACCCTATGGGCACATTCACTCTAATGATTCTCATAGACTATAATGGAGAATGGAAAAACATCCAAAATTTTTCCAAATCAAGAGTATACCCTTTAGCGTGATATGAAAATTTCATCTTATCCAACCCTAAACCAAACCCCAATTTTAACTTGAACGGAAGTGTGTCCTGAACTCTAACCCTAACCCTAACCCTATGGGCCCATTCACTCTAATGATTCTCATAGACTACAATGGAGAATGGAAAAACATCCAAAATTTTTCCAAATCAAGAGTATACCCTTCAGTGTGATATGAGAATTTCATCTTATCCAACCCTAAACCAAACCCCAATTTTAACTTGAACATAAGTGTGTCCTGAACTCTAACCCTAACCCTTACCCTATGGGCCCATTCACTCTAATGATTCTCATAGACTATAATGGAGAATGGAAAAACATCCAAAATTTTTCCAAATCAAGAGTATACCCTTTAGCGTGATATGAAAATTTCATCTTATCCAACCCTAAAACAAACCCCAATTTTAACTTGAACGGAAGTGTGTCCTGAACTCTAACCCTAACCCTAACCCTATGGGCCCATTCACTCTAATGATTCTCATAGACTACAATGGAGAATGGAAAAACATCCAAAATTTTTCCAAATCAAGAGTATACCCTTCAGTGTGATATGAGAATTTCATCTTATCCAACCCTAAACCAAACCCCAATTTTAACTTGAACATAAGTGTGTCCTGAACTCTAACCCTAACCCTAACCCTATGGGCCCATTCACTCTAATGATTCTCATAGACTATAATGGAGAATGGAAAAACATCCAAAATTTTTCCAAATCAAGAGTATACCCTTTAGTGTGATATGAAAATTTCATCTTATCCAACCCTAAACCAAACCCCAATTTTAACTTGAACGTAAGTGTGTCCTGAACTCTAACCCTAACCCTAACCCTATGGGCCCATTCACTCTAATGATTCTCATAGACTATAATGGAGAATGGAAAAACATCCAAAATTTTTCCAAATCAAGAGTATACCCTTTAGTGTGATATGAAAATTTCATCTTATCCAACCCTAAACCAAACCCCAATTTTAACTTGAACGTAAGTGTGTTCTGAACTCTAACCCTAACCCTAACCCTAACCCTATGGGCCCATTCACTCTAATGATTCTCATAGACTATAATGGAGAATGGAAAAACATCCAAAATTTTTCCAAATCAAGAGTATACCCTTTAGTGTGATATGAAAATTTCATCTTATCCAACCCTAAACCAAACCCCAATTTTAACTTGAACATAAGTGTGTCCTGAACTCTAACCCTAACCCTAACCCTAACCCTATGGGCCCATTCACTCTAATGATTCTCATAGAATATAATGGAGAATGTAAAAACATCCAAAATTTTTCCAAATCAAGAGTATACCCTTCAGTGTGATATGAGAATTTCATCTTATCCAACCCTAAACCAAACCCCAATGTTAACTTGAACGTAAGTGTGTCCTGAACTCTAACCCTAACCCAAACCCTAACCCTATGGGCCCATTCACTCTAATGATTCTCATAGACTACAATGGAGAATGGAAAAACATCCAAAATTTTTCCAAATCAAGAGTATACCCTTCAGTGTGATATGAGAATTTCATCTTATCCAACCCTAAACCAAACCCCAATTTTAACTTGAACATAAGTGTGTCCTGAACTCTAACCCTAACCCTTACCCTATGGGCCCATTCACTCTAATGATTCTCATAGACTATAATGGAGAATGGAAAAACATCCAAAATTTTTCCAAATCAAGAGTATACCCTTTAGCGTGATATGAAAATTTCATCTTATCCAACCCTAAAACAAACCCCAATTTTAACTTGAACGGAAGTGTGTCCTGAACTCTAACCCTAACCCTAACCCTATGGGCCCATTCACTCTAATGATTCTCATAGACTACAATGGAGAATGGAAAAACATCCAAAATTTTTCCAAATCAAGAGTATACCCTTCAGTGTGATATGAGAATTTCATCTTATCCAACCCTAAACCAAACCCCAATTTTAACTTGAACATAAGTGTGTCCTGAACTCTAACCCTAACCCTAACCCTATGGGCCCATTCACTCTAATGATTCTCATAGACTATAATGGAGAATGGAAAAACATCCAAAATTTTTCCAAATCAAGAGTATACCCTTTAGTGTGATATGAAAATTTCATCTTATCCAACCCTAAACCAAACCCCAATTTTAACTTGAACGTAAGTGTGTCCTGAACTCTAACCCTAACCCTAACCCTATGGGCCCATTCACTCTAATGATTCTCATAGACTATAATGGAGAATGGAAAAACATCCAAAATTTTTCCAAATCAAGAGTATACCCTTTAGTGTGATATGAAAATTTCATCTTATCCAACCCTAAACCAAACCCCAATGTTAACTTGAACGTAAGTGTGTCCTGAACCCTAACCCTAACCCTAACCGTATGGGCCCATTCACTCTAATGATTCTCATAGACTATAATGGAGAATGGAAAAGCATCCAAAATTTTTCCAAATCAAGAGTATACCTTTCAATGTGATATGAAAATTTCATCTTATCCAACCCTAAACCAAACCCCAATTTTAACTTGAACATAAGTGTGTCCTGAACTCTAACCCTAACCCTAACCCTAACCCTATGGGCCCATTCACTCTAATGATTCTCATAGACTATAATGGAGAATGGAAAAATATCCAAAATTTTTCCAAATCAAGAGTATACCTTTTAGTGTGATATGAAAATTTCATCTTATCCAACCCTAAACCAAACCCCAATTTTAACTTGAACGTAAGTGTGTCCTGAACTCTAACCCTAACCCTAACCCTAACCCTATGGGCCCATTCACTCTAATGATTCTCATAGACTATAATGGAGAATGGAAAAACATCCAAAATTTTTCCAAATCAAGAGTATACCCTTTAGTGTGATATGAAAATTTCATCTTATCCAACCCTAAACCAAACCCCAATTTTAACTTGAACATAAGTGTGTCCTGAACTCTAACCCTAACCCTAACCCTAACCCTATGGGCCCATTCACTCTAATGATTCTCATAGAATATAATGGAGAATGGAAAAACATCCAAAATTTTTCCAAATCAAGAGTATACCCTTCAGTGTGATATGAGAATTTCATCTTATCCAACCCTAAACCAAACCCCAATGTTAACTTGAACGTAAGTGTGTCCTGAACTCTAACCCTAACCCAAACCCTAACCCTATGGGCCCATTCACTCTAATGATTCTCATAGACTACAATGGAGAATGGAAAAACATCCAAAATTTTTCCAAATCAAGAGTATACCCTTCAGTGTGATATGAGAATTTCATCTTATCCAACCCTAAACCAAACCCCAATTTTAACTTGAACATAAGTGTGTCCTGAACTCTAACCCTAACCCTTACCCTATGGGCCCATTCACTCTAATGATTCTCATAGACTATAATGGAGAATGGAAAAACATCCAAAATTTTTCCAAATCAAGAGTATACCCTTTAGCGTGATATGAAAATTTCATCTTATCCAACCCTAAAACAAACCCCAATTTTAACTTGAACGGAAGTGTGTCCTGAACTCTAACCCTAACCCTAACCCTATGGGCCCATTCACTCTAATGATTCTCATAGACTACAATGGAGAATGGAAAAACATCCAAAATTTTTCCAAATCAAGAGTATACCCTTCAGTGTGATATGAGAATTTCATCTTATCCAACCCTAAACCAAACCCCAATTTTAACTTGAACATAAGTGTGTCCTGAACTCTAACCCTAACCCTAACCCTATGGGCCCATTCACTCTAATGATTCTCATAGACTATAATGGAGAATGGAAAAACATCCAAAATTTTTCCAAATCAAGAGTATACCCTTCAGTGTGATATGAGAATTTCATCTTATCCAACCCTAAACCAAACCCCAATGTTAACTTGAACGTAAGTGTGTCCTGAACTCTAACCCTAACCCAAACCCTAACCCTATGGGCCCATTCACTCTAATGATTCTCATAGACTACAATGGAGAATGGAAAAACATCCAAAATTTTTCCAAATCAAGAGTATACCCTTCAGTGTGATATGAGAATTTCATCTTATCCAACCCTAAACCAAACCCCAATTTTAACTTGAACATAAGTGTGTCCTGAACTCTAACCCTAACCCTTACCCTATGGGCCCATTCACTCTAATGATTCTCATAGACTATAATGGAGAATGGAAAAACATCCAAAATTTTTCCAAATCAAGAGTATACCCTTTAGCGTGATATGAAAATTTCATCTTATCCAACCCTAAAACAAACCCCAATTTTAACTTGAACGGAAGTGTGTCCTGAACTCTAACCCTAACCCTAACCCTATGGGCCCATTCACTCTAATGATTCTCATAGACTACAATGGAGAATGGAAAAACATCCAAAATTTTTCCAAATCAAGAGTATACCCTTCAGTGTGATATGAGAATTTCATCTTATCCAACCCTAAACCAAACCCCAATTTTAACTTGAACATAAGTGTGTCCTGAACTCTAACCCTAACCCTAACCCTATGGGCCCATTCACTCTAATGATTCTCATAGACTATAATGGAGAATGGAAAAACATCCAAAATTTTTCCAAATCAAGAGTATACCCTTTAGTGTGATATGAAAATTTCATCTTATCCAACCCTAAACCAAACCCCAATTTTAACTTGAACGTAAGTGTGTCCTGAACTCTAACCCTAACCCTAACCCTATGGGCCCATTCACTCTAATGATTCTCATAGACTATAATGGCGAATGGAAAAACATCCAAAATTTTTCCAAATCAAGAGTATACCCTTTAGTGTGATATGAAAATTTCATCTTATCCAACCCTAAACCAAACCCCAATTTTAACTTGAACGTAAGTGTGTCCTGAACTCTAACCCTAACCCTAACCCTAACCCTATGGGCCCATTCACTCTAATGATTCTCATAGACTATAATGGAGAATGGAAAAACATCCAAAATTTTTCCAAATCAAGAGTATACCCTTTAGTGTGATATGAAAATTTCATCTTATCCAACCCTAAACCAAACCCCAATTTTAACTTGAACATAAGTGTGTCCTGAACTCTAACCCTAACCCTAACCCTAACCCTATGGGCCCATTCACTCTAATGATTCTCATAGTATATAGTGGAGAATGGAAAAACATCCAAAATTTTTCCAAATCAAGAGTATACCCTTCAGTGTAATATGAGAATTTCATCTTATCCAACCCTAAACCAAACCCCAATGTTAACTTGAACGTAAGTGTGTCCTGAACCCTAACCCTAACCCTAACCGTATGGGCCCATTCACTCTAATGATTCTCATAGACTATAATGGAGAATGGAAAAGCATCCAAAATTTTTCCAAATCAAGAGTATACCTTTCAATGTGATATGAAAATTTCATCTTATCCAACCCTAAACCAAACCCCAATTTTAACTTGAACATAAGTGTGTCCTGAACTCTAACCCTAACCCTAACCCTAACCCTATGGGCCCATTCACTCTAATGATTCTCATAGACTATAATGGAGAATGGAAAAATATCCAAAATTTTTCCAAATCAAGAGTATACCTATTAGTGTGATATGAAAATTTCATCTTATCCAACCCTAAACCAAATCCCAATTTTAACTTGAACGTAAGTGTGTCCTGAACTCTAACCCTAACCCTAACCCTAACCCTATGGGCCCATTCACTCTAATGATTCTCATAGACTATAATGGAGAATGGAAAAACATCCAAAATTTTTCCAAATCAAGAGTATACCCTTCAGTGTGATATGAGAATTTCATCTTATCCAACCCTAAACCAAACCCCAATTTTAACTTGAACATAAGTGTGTCCTGAACTCTAACCCTAACCCTAACCCTACGGGCCCATTCACTCTCATGATTCTCATAGACTATAATGGAGAATGGAAAAACATCCAAAATTTTTCCAAATCAAGAGTATACCTATTAGTGTGATATGAAAATTTCATCTTATCCAACCCCAAACCAAACCCCAATTTTAACTTGAACGTAAGTGTGTCCTGAACTCTAACCCTAACCCTAACCCTATGGGCCCATTCACTCTAATGATTCTCATAGACTATAATGGAGAATGGAAAAACATCCAAAATTTTTCCAAATCAAGAGTATACCCTTTAGTGTGATATGAAAATTTCATCTTATCCAACCCTAAACCAAACCCCAATTTTAACTTGAACGTAAGTGTGTCCTGAACTCTAACCCTAACCCTAACCCTAACCCTATGGCCCCATTCACTCTTATGATTCTCATAGACTATAATGGAGAATGGAAAAACATCCAAAATTTTTCCAAATCAAGAGTATACCCTTTAGTGTGATATGAAAATTTCATCTTATCCAACCCTAAACCAAACCCCAATATTAACTTGAACATAAGTGTGTCCTGAACTCTAACCCTAACCCTAACCCTAACCCTATGGGCCCATTCACTCTAATGATTCTCATAGAATATAATGGAGAATGGAAAAACATCCAAAATTTTTCCAAATCAAGAGTATACCCTTCAGTGTGATATGAGAATTTCATCTTATCCAACCCTAAACCAAACCCCAATGTTAACTTGAACGTAAGTGTGTCCTGAACCCTAACCCTAACCCTAACCGTATGGGCCCATTCACTCTAATGATTCTCATAGACTATAATGGAGAATGGAAAAGCATCCAAAATTTTTCCAAATCAAGAGTATACGTTTCAATGTGATATAAAAATTTCATCTTATCCAACCCTAAACCAAACCCCAATTTTAACTTGAACATAAGTGTGTCCTGAACTCTAACCCTAACCCTAACCCTAACCCTATGGGCCCATTCACTCTAATGATTCTCATAGACTATAATGGAGAATGGAAAAATATCCAAAATTTTTCCAAATCAAGAGTATACCTTTTAGTGTGATATGAAAATTTCATCTTATCCAACCCTAAACCAAACCCCAATTTTAACTTGAACGTGTGTCCTGAACTCTAACCCTAACCCAAACCCTAACCCTATGGGCCCATTCACTCTAATGATTCTCATAGACTATAATGGAGAATGGAAAAACATCCAAAATTTTTCCAAATCAAGAGTATACCTATTAGTGTGATATGAAAATTTCATCTTATCCAACCCTAAACCAAATCCCAATTTTAACTTGAACGTAAGTGTGTCCTGAACTCTAACCCTAACCCTAACCCTAACCCTATGGGCCCATTCACTCTAATGATTCTCATAGACTATAATGGAGAATGGAAAAACATCCAAAATTTTTCCAAATCAAGAGTATACCCTTCAGTGTGATATGAGAATTTCATCTTATCCAACCCTAAACCAAACCCCAATTTTAACTTGAACATAAGTGTGTCCTGAACTCTAACCCTAACCCTAACCCTATGGGCCCATTCACTCTCATGATTCTCATAGACTATAATGGAGAATGGAAAAACATCCAAAATTTTTCCAAATCAAGAGTATACCTATTAGTGTGATATGAAAATTTCATCTTATCCAACCCTAAACCAAACCCCAATTTTAACTTGAACGTAAGTGTGTCCTGAACTCTAACCCTAACCCTAACCCTAACCCTATGGGCACATTCACTCTAATGATTCTCATAGACTATAATGGAGAATGGAAAAACATCCAAAATTTTTCCAAATCAAGAGTATACCCTTTAGCGTGATATGAAAATTTCATCTTATCCAACCCTAAACCAAACCCCAATTTTAACTTGAACGGAAGTGTGTCCTGAACTCTAACCCTAACCCTAACCCTATGGGCCCATTCACTCTAATGATTCTCATAGACTACAATGGAGAATGGAAAAACATCCAAAATTTTTCCAAATCAAGAGTATACCCTTCAGTGTGATATGAGAATTTCATCTTATCCAACCCTAAACCAAACCCCAATTTTAACTTGAACATAAGTGTGTCCTGAACTCTAACCCTAACCCTTACCTTATGGGCCCATTCACTCTAATGATTCTCATAGACTATAATGGAGAATGGAAAAACATCCAAAATTTTTCCAAATCAAGAGTATACCCTTTAGTGTGATATGAAAATTTCATCTTATCCAACCCTAAACCAAACCCCAATTTTAACTTGAACGTAAGTGTGTCCTGAACTGTAACACTAACCCTAACCCTAACCCTATGGGCACATTCACTCTAATGATTCTCATAGACTATAATGGAGAATGGAAAAACATCCAAAATTTCTCCAAATCAAGAGTATACCCTTTAGCGTGATATGAAAATTTCATCTTATCCAACCCTAAACCAAACCCCAATTTTAACTTGAACGGAAGTGTGTCCTGAACTCTAACCCTAACCCTAACCCTATGGGCCCATTCACTCTAATGATTCTCATAGACTACAATGGAGAATGGAAAAACATCCAAAATTTTTCCAAATCAAGAGTATACCCTTCAGTGTGATATGAGAATTTCATCTTATCCAACCCTAAACCAAACCCCAATTTTAACTTGAACATAAGTGTGTCCTGAACTCTAACCCTAACCCTAACCCTATGGGCCCATTCACTCTAATGATTCTCATAGACTATAATGGAGAATGGAAAAACATCCAAAATTTTTCCAAATCAAGAGTATACCCTTTGGTGTGATATGAAAATTTCATCTTATCCAACCCTAAACCAAACCCCAATTTTAACTTGAACGTAAGTGTGTCCTGAACTCTAACCCTAACCCTAACCCTATGTGCCCCTTCACTCTAATGATTCTCATAGACTATAATGGAGAATGGAAAAACATCCAAAATTTTTCCAAATCAAGAGTATACCCTTTAGTGTGATATGAAAATTTCATCTTATCCAACCCTAAACCAAACCCCAATTTTAACTTGAACATAAGTGTGTCCTGAACTCTAACCCTAACCCTAACCCTAACCCTATGGGCCCATTCACTCTAATGATTCTCATAGAATATAATGGAGAATGGAAAAACATCCAAAATTTTTCCAAATCAAGAGTATACCCTTCAGTGTGATATGAGAATTTCATCTTATCCAACCCTAAACCAAACCCCAATTTTAACTTGAACGTAAGTGTGTCCTGAACCCTAACCCTAACCCTACCCGTTGGGCCCATTCACTCTAATGATTCTCATAGACTATAATGGAGAATGGAAAAGCATCCAAAATTTTTCCAAATCAAGAGTATACCTTTCAATGTGATATGAAAATTTCATCTTCTCCAACCCTAAACCAAACCCCAATTTTAACTTGAACATAAGTGTGTCCTGAACTCTAACCCTAACCCTAACCCTATGGGCCCATTCACTCTAATGATTCTCATAGACTATAATGGAGAATGGAAAAATATCCAAAATTTTTCCAAATCAAGAGTATACCTTTTAGTGTGATATGAAAATTTCATCTTATCCAACCCTAAACCAAACCCCAATTTTAACTTGAACGTAAGTGTGTCCTGAACCCTAACCCTAACCCAAACCCTAACCCTATGGGCCCATTCACTCTAATGATTCTCATAGACTATAATGGAGAATGGAAAAACATCCAAAATTTTTCCAAATCAAGAGTATACCTATTAGTGTGATATGAAAATTTCATCTTATCCAACCCTAAACCAAATCCCAATTTTAACTTGAACGTAAGTGTGTCCTGAACTGTAACACTAACCCTAACCCTAACCCTATGGGCACATTCACTCTAATGATTCTCATAGACTATAATGGAGAATGGAAAAACATCCAAAATTTTTCCAAATCAAGAGTATAACCTTTAACGTGATATGAAAATTTCATCTTATCCAACCCTAAACCAAACCCCAATTTTAACTTGAACGGAAGTGTGTCCTGAACTCTAACCCTAACCCTAACCCTATGGGCCCATTCACTCTAATGATTCTCATAGACTACAATGGAGAATGGAAAAACATCCAAAATTTTTCCAAATCAAGAGTATACCCTTCAGTGTGATATGAGAATTTCATCTTATCCAACCCTAAACCAAACCCCAATTTTAACTTGAACATAAGTGTGTCCTGAACTCTAACCCTAACCCTTACCCTATGGGCCCATTCACTCTAATGATTCTCATAGACTATAATGGAGAATGGAAAAACATTCAAAATTTTTCCAAATCAAGAGTATACCCTTTAGTGTGATATGAAAATTTCATCTTATCCAACCCTAAACCAAACCCCAATTTTAACTTGAACGTAAGTGTGTCCTGAACTGTAACACTAACCCTAACCCTAACCCTATGGGCACATTCACTCTAATGATTCTCATAGACTATAATGGAGAATGGAAAAACATCCAAAATTTTTCCAAATCAAGAGTATACCCTTTAGCGTGATATGAAAATTTCATCTTATCCAACCCTAAAACAAACCCCAATTTTAACTTGAACGGAAGTGTGTCCTGAACTCTAACCCTAACCCTAACCCTATGGGCCCATTCACTCTAATGATTCTCATAGACTACAATGGAGAATGGAAAAACATCCAAAATTTTTCCAAATCAAGAGTATACCCTTCAGTGTGATATGAGAATTTCATCTTATCCAACCCTAAACCAAACCCCAATTTTAACTTGAACATAAGTGTGTCCTGAACTCTAATCCTAACCCTAACCCTAACCCTACGGGCCCATTCACTCTAATGATTCTCATAGACTATAATGGAGAATGGAAAAACATCCAAAATTTTTCCAAATCAAGAGTATACCCTTTAGTGTGATATGAAAATTTCATCTTATCCAACCCTAAACCAAACCCCAATTTTAACTTGAACGTAAGTGTGTCCTGAAATCTAACCCTAACCCTAACCCTAACCCTATGGGCCCATTCACTCTAATGATTCTCATAGACTATAATGGAGAATGGAAAAACATCCACAATTTTTCCAAATCAAGAGTATACCCTTTAGTGTGATATGAAAATTTCATCTTATCCAACCCTAAACCAAACCCCAATTTTAACTTGAACATAAGTGTGTCCTGAACTCTAACCCTAACCCTAACCCTAACCCTATGGGCCCATTCACTCTAATGATTCTCATAGAATATAATGGAGAATGGAAAAACATCCAAAATTTTTCCAAATCAAGAGTATACCCTTCAGTGTGATATGAGAATTTCATCTTATCCAACCCTAAACCAAACCCCAATTTTAACTTGAACGTAAGTGTGTCCTGAACCCTAACCCTAACCCTACCCGTTGGGCCCATTCACTCTAATGATTCTCATAGACTATAATGGAGAATGGAAAAGCATCCAAAATTTTTCCAAATCAAGAGTATACCTTTCAATGTGATATGAAAATTTCATCTTATCCAACCCTAAACCAAACCCCAATTTTAACTTGAACATAAGTGTGTCCTGAACTCTAACCCTAACCCTAACCCTATGGGCCCATTCACTCTAATGATTCTCATAGACTATAATGGAGAATGGAAAAATATCCAAAATTTTTCCAAATCAAGAGTATACCTTTTAGTGTGATATGAAAATTTCATCTTATCCAACCCTAAACCAAACCCCAATTTTAACTTGAACGTAAGTGTGTCCTGAACTCTAACCCTAACCCAAACCCTAACCCTATGGGCCCATTCACTCTAATGATTCTCATAGACTATAATGGAGAATGGAAAAACATCCAAAATTTTTCCAAATCAAGAGTATACCTATTAGTGTGATATGAAAATTTCATCTTATCCAACCCTAAACCAAATCCCAATTTTAACTTGAACGTAAGTGTGTCCTGAACTCTAACCCTAACCCTAACCCTATGGGCCCATTCACTCTAATGATTCTCATAGACTATAATGGAGAATGGAAAAACATCCAAAATTTTTCCAAATCAAGAGTATACCCTTCAGTGTGATATGAGAATTTCATCTTATCCAACCCTAAACCAAACCCCAATTTTAACTTGAACATAAGTGTGTCCTGAACTCTAACCCTAACCCTAACCCTATGGGCCCATTCACTCTAATGATTCTCATAGACTATAATGGAGAATGGAAAAACATCCAAAATTTTTCCAAATCAAGAGTATACCCTTTGGTGTGATATGAAAATTTCATCTTATCCAACCCTAAACCAAACCCCAATTTTAACTTGAACGTAAGTGTGTCCTGAACTCTAACCCTAACCCTAACCCTATGTGCCCATTCACTCTAATGATTCTCATAGACTATAATGGAGAATGGAAAAACATCCAAAATTTTTCCAAATCAAGAGTATACCCTTTAGTGTGATATGAAAATTTCATCTTATCCAACCCTAAACCAAACCCCAATTTTAACTTGAACATAAATGTGTCCTGAACTCTAACCCTAACCCTAACCCTAACCCTATGGGCCCATTCACTCTAATGATTCTCATAGAATATAATGGAGAATGGAAAAACATCCAAAATTTTTCCAAATCAAGAGTATACCCTTCAGTGTGATATGAGAATTTCATCTTATCCAACCCTAAACCAAACCCCAATTTTAACTTGAACGTAAGTGTGTCCTGAACCCTAACCCTAACCCTAACCCTATGGGCCCATTCACTCTAATGATTCTCATAGACTATAATGGAGAATGGAAAAATATCCAAAATTTTTCCAAATCAAGAGTATACCTTTTAGTGTGATATGAAAATTTCATCTTATCCAACCCTAAACCAAACCCCAATTTTAACTTGAACGTAAGTGTGTCCTGAACTCTAACCCTAACCCAAACCCTAACCCTATGGGCCCATTCACTCTAATGATTCTCATAGACTATAATGGAGAATGGAAAAACATCCAAAATTTTTCCAAATCAAGAGTATACCTATTAGTGTGATATGAAAATTTCATCTTATCCAACCCTAAACCAAATCCCAATTTTAACTTGAACGTAAGTGTGTCCTGAACTCTAACCCTAACCCTAACCCTATGGGCCCATTCACTCTAATGATTCTCATAGACTATAATGGAGAATGGAAAAACATCCAAAATTTTTCCAAATCAAGAGTATACCCTTCAGTGTGATATGATAATTTCATCTTATCCAACCCTAAACCAAACCCCAATTTTAACTTGAACATAAGTGTGTCCTGAACTCTAACCCTAACCCTAACCCTATGGGCCCATTCACTCTAATGATTCTCATAGACTATAATGGAGAATGGAAAAACATCCAAAATTTTTCCAAATCAAGTGTATACCCTTTGGTGTGATATGAAAATTTCATCTTATCCAACCCTAAACCAAACCCCAATTTTAACTTGAACGTAAGTGTGTCCTGAACTCTAACCCTAACCCTAACCCTATGTGCCCATTCACTCTAATGATTCTCATAGACTATAATGGAGAATGGAAAAACATCCAAAATTTTTCCAAATCAAGAGTATACCCTTTAGTGTGATATGAAAATTTCATCTTATCCAACCCTAAACCAAACCCCAATTTTAACTTGAACATAAGTGTGTCCTGAACTCTAACCCTAACCCTAACCCTAACCCTATGGGCCCATTCACTCTAATGATTCTCATAGAATATAATGGAGAATGGAAAAACATCCAAAATTTTTCCAAATCAAGAGTATACCCTTCAGTGTGATATGAGAATTTCATCTTATCCAACCCTAAACCAAACCCCAATTTTAACTTGAACGTAAGTGTGTCCTGAACCCTAACCCTAACCCTAACCCTATGGGCCCATTCACTCTAATGATTCTCATAGACTATAATGGAGAATGGAAAAATATCCAAAATTTTTCCAAATCAAGAGTATACCTTTTAGTGTGATATGAAAATTTCATCTTATCCAACCCTAAACCAAACCCCAATTTTAACTTGAACGTAAGTGTGTCCTGAACTCTAACCCTAACCCAAACCCTAACCCTATGGGCCCATTCACTCTAATGATTCTCATAGACTATAATGGAGAATGGAAAAACATCCAAAATTTTTCCAAATCAAGAGTATACCTATTAGTGTGATATGAAAATTTCATCTTATCCAACCCTAAACCAAATCCCAATTTTAACTTGAACGTAAGTGTGTCCTGAACTCTAACCCTAACCCTAACCCTATGGGCCCATTCACTCTAATGATTCTCATAGACTATAATGGAGAATGGAAAAACATCCAAAATTTTTCCAAATCAAGAGTATACCCTTCAGTGTGATATGAGAATTTCATCTTATCCAACCCTAAACCAAACCCCAATTTTAACTTGAACATAAGTGTGTCCTGAACTCTAACCCTAACCCTAACCCTATGGGCCCATTCACTCTAATGATTCTCATAGACTATAATGGAGAATGGAAAAACATCCAAAATTTTTCCAAATCAAGAGTATACCCTTTGGTGTGATATGAAAATTTCATCTTATCCAACCCTAAACCAAACCCCAATTTTAACTTGAACGTAAGTGTGTCCTGAACTCTAACCCTAACCCTAACCCTATGTGCCCATTCACTCTAATGATTCTCATAGACTATAATGGAGAATGGAAAAACATCCAAAATTTTTCCAAATCAAGAGTATACCCTTTAGTGTGATATGAAAATTTCATCTTATCCAACCCTAAACCAAACCCCAATTTTAACTTGAACATAAGTGTGTCCTGAACTCTAACCCTAACCCTAACCCTAACCCTATGGGCCCATTCACTCTAATGATTCTCATAGAATATAATGGAGAATGGAAAAACATCCAACATTTTTCCAAATCAAGAGTATACCCTTCAGTGTGATATGAGAATTTCATCTTATCCAACCCTAAACCAAACCCCAATTTTAACTTGAACGTAAGTGTGTCCTGAACCCTAACCCTAACCCTAACCGTATGGGCCCATTCACTCTAATGATTCTCATAGACTATAATGGAGAATGGAAAAGCATCCAAAATTTTTCCAAATCAAGAGTATACCCTTTAGCGTGATATGAAAATTTCATCTTATCCAACCCTAAACCAAACCCCAATTTTAACTTGAACGGAAGTGTGTCCTGAACTCTAACCCTAACCCAAACCCTAACCCTATGGGCCCATTCACTCTAATGATTCTCATAGACTATAATGGAGAATGGAAAAACATCCAAAATTTTTCCAAATCAAGAGTATACCTATTAGTGTGATATGAAAATTTCATCTTATCCAACCCTAAACCAAATCCCAATTTTAACTTGAACGTAAGTGTGTCCTGAACTCTAACCCTAACCCTAATCCTATGGGCCCATTCACTCTAATGATTCTCATAGACTATAATGGAGAATGGAAAAACATCCAAAATTTTTCCAAATCAAGAGTATACCCTTCAGTGTGATATGAGAATTTCATCTTATCCAACCCTAAACCAAACCCCAATTTTAACTTGAACATAAGTGTGTCCTGAACTCTAACCCTAACCCTAACCCTATGGGCCCATTCACTCTAATGATTCTCATAGACTATAATGGAGAATGGAAAAACATCCAAAATTTTTCCAAATCAAGAGTATACCCTTTGGTGTGATATGAAAATTTCATCTTATCCAACCCTAAACCAAACCCCAATTTTAACTTGAACGTAAGTGTGTCCTGAACTCTAACCCTAACCCTAACCCTATGTGCCCATTCACTCTAATGATTCTCATAGACTATAATGGAGAATGGAAAAACATCCAAAATTTTTCCAAATCAAGAGTATACCCTTTAGTGTGATATGAAAATTTCATCTTATCCAACCCTAAACCAAACCCCAATTTTAACTTGAACATAAGTGTGTCCTGAACTCTAACCCTAACCCTAACCCTAACCCTATGGGCCCATTCACTCTAATGATTCTCATAGAATATAATGGAGAATGGAAAAACATCCAAAATTTTTCCAAATCAAGAGTATACCCTTCAGTGTGATATGAGAATTTCATCTTATCCAACCCTAAACCAAACCCCAATTTTAACTTGAACGTAAGTGTGTCCTGAACCCTAACCCTAACCCTAACCCTATGGGCCCATTCACTCTAATGATTCTCATAGACTATAATGGAGAATGGAAAAATATCCAAAATTTTTCCAAATCAAGAGTATACCTTTTAGTGTGATATGAAAATTTCATCTTATCCAACCCTAAACCAAACCCCAATTTTAACTTGAACGTAAGTGTGTCCTGAACTCTAACCCTAACCCAAAACCTAACCCTATGGGCCCATTCACTCTAATGATTCTCATAGACTATAATGGAGAATGGAAAAACATCCAAAATTTTTCCAAATCAAGAGTATACCTATTAGTGTGATATGAAAATTTCATCTTATCCAACCCTAAACCAAATCCCAATTTTAACTTGAACGTAAGTGTGTCCTGAACTCTAACCCTAACCCTAACCCTATGGGCCCATTCACTCTAATGATTCTCATAGACTATAATGGAGAATGGAAAAACATCCAAAATTTTTCCAAATCAAGAGTATACCCTTCAGTGTGATATGAGAATTTCATCTTATCCAACCCTAAACCAAACCCCAATTTTAACTTGAACATAAGTGTGTCCTGAACTCTAACCCTAACCCTAACCCTATGGGCCCATTCACTCTAATGATTCTCATAGACTATAATGGAGAATGGAAAAACATCCAAAATTTTTCCAAATCAAGTGTATACCCTTTGGTGTGATATGAAAATTTCATCTTATCCAACCCTAAACCAAACCCCAATTTTAACTTGAACGTAAGTGTGTCCTGAACTCTAACCCTAACCCTAACCCTATGTGCCCATTCACTCTAATGATTCTCATAGACTATAATGGAGAATGGAAAAACATCCAAAATTTTTCCAAATCAAGAGTATACCCTTTAGTGTGATATGAAAATTTCATCTTATCCAACCCTAAACCAAACCCCAATTTTAACTTGAACATAAGTGTGTCCTGAACTCTAACCCTAACCCTAACCCTAACCCTATGGGCCCATTCACTCTAATGATTCTCATAGAATATAATGGAGAATGGAAAAACATCCAAAATTTTTCCAAATCAAGAGTATACCCTTCAGTGTGATATGAGAATTTCATCTTATCCAACCCTAAACCAAACCCCAATTTTAACTTGAACGTAAGTGTGTCCTGAACCCTAACCCTAACCCTAACCCTATGGGCCCATTCACTCTAATGATTCTCATAGACTATAATGGAGAATGGAAAAATATCCAAAATTTTTCCAAATCAAGAGTATACCTTTTAGTGTGATATGAAAATTTCATCTTATCCAACCCTAAACCAAACCCCAATTTTAACTTGAACGTAAGTGTGTCCTGAACTCTAACCCTAACCCAAACCCTAACCCTATGGGCCCATTCACTCTAATGATTCTCATAGACTATAATGGAGAATGGAAAAACATCCAAAATTTTTCCAAATCAAGAGTATACCTATTAGTGTGATATGAAAATTTCATCTTATCCAACCCTAAACCAAATCCCAATTTTAACTTGAACGTAAGTGTGTCCTGAACTCTAACCCTAACCCTAACCCTATGGGCCCATTCACTCTAATGATTCTCATAGACTATAATGGAGAATGGAAAAACATCCAAAATTTTTCCAAATCAAGAGTATACCCTTCAGTGTGATATGAGAATTTCATCTTATCCAACCCTAAACCAAACCCCAATTTTAACTTGAACATAAGTGTGTCCTGAACTCTAACCCTAACCCTAACCCTATGGGCCCATTCACTCTAATGATTCTCATAGACTATAATGGAGAATGGAAAAACATCCAAAATTTTTCCAAATCAAGAGTATACCCTTTGGTGTGATATGAAAATTTCATCTTATCCAACCCTAAACCAAACCCCAATTTTAACTTGAACGTAAGTGTGTCCTGAACTCTAACCCTAACCCTAACCCTATGTGCCCATTCACTCTAATGATTCTCATAGACTATAATGGAGAATGGAAAAACATCCAAAATTTTTCCAAATCAAGAGTATACCCTTTAGTGTGATATGAAAATTTCATCTTATCCAACCCTAAACCAAACCCCAATTTTAACTTGAACATAAGTGTGTCCTGAACTCTAACCCTAACCCTAACCCTAACCCTATGGGCCCATTCACTCTAATGATTCTCATAGAATATAATGGAGAATGGAAAAACATCCAAAATTTTTCCAAATCAAGAGTATACCCTTCAGTGTGATATGAGAATTTCATCTTATCCAACCCTAAACCAAACCCCAATTTTAACTTGAACGTAAGTGTGTCCTGAACCCTAACCCTAACCCTAACCGTATGGGCCCATTCACTCTAATGATTCTCATAGACTATAATGGAGAATGGAAAAGCATCCAAAATTTTTCCAAATCAAGAGTATACCCTTTAGCGTGATATGAAAATTTCATCTTATCCAACCCTAAAACAAACCCCAATTTTAACTTGAACGGAAGTGTGTCCTGAACTCTAACCCTAACAATAACCCTATGGGCCCATTCACTCTAATGATTCTCATAGACTACAATGGAGAATGGAAAAACATCCAAAATTTTTCCAAATCAAGAGTATACCCTTCAGTGTGATATGAGAATTTCATCTTATCCAACCCTAAACCAAACCCCAATTTTAACTTGAACATAAGTGTGTCCTGAACTCTAACCCTAACCCTAACCCTAACCCTACGGGCCCATTCACTCTAATGATTCTCATAGACTATAATGGAGAATGGAAAAACATCCAAAATTTTTCCAAATCAAGAGTATACCCTTTAGTGTGATATGAAAATTTCATCTTATACAACCCTAAACCAAACCCCAATTTTAACTTGAACGTAAGTGTGTCCTGAAATCTAACCCTAACCCTAACCCTAACCCTATGGGCCCATTCACTCTAATGATTCTCATAGACTATAATGGAGAATGGAAAAACATCCAAAATTTTTCCAAATCAAGAGTATACCCTTTAGTGTGATATGAAAATTTCATCTTATCCAACCCTAAACCAAACCCCAATTTTAACTTGAACATAAGTGTGTCCTGAACTCTAACCCTAACCCTAACCCTAACCCTATGGGCCCATTCACTCTAATGATTCTCATAGAATATAATGGAGAATGGAAAAACATCCAAAATTTTTCCAAATCAAGAGTATACCCTTCAGTGTGATATGAGAATTTCATCTTATCCAACCCTAAACCAAACCCCAATTTTAACTTGAACGTAAGTGTGTCCTGAAATCTAACCCTAACCCTAACCCTAACCCTATGGGCCCATTCACTCTAATGATTCTCATAGACTATAATGGAGAATGGAAAAACATCCAAAATTTTTCCAAATCAAGAGTATACCCTTTAGTGTGATATGAAAATTTCATCTTATCCAACCCTAAACCAAACCCCAATTTTAACTTGAACATAAGTGTGTCCTGAACTCTAACCCTAACCCTAACCCTAACCCTATGGGCCCATTCACTCTAATGATTCTCATAGAATATAATGGAGAATGGAAAAACATCCAAAATTTTTCCAAATCAAGAGTATACCCTTCAGTGTGATATGAGAATTTCATCTTATCCAACCCTAAACCAAACCCCAATTTTAACTTGAACGTAAGTGTGTCCTGAACCCTAACCCTAACCCTACCCGTTGGGCCCATTCACTCTAATGATTCTCATAGACTATAATGGAGAATGGAAAAGCATCCAAAATTTTTCCAAATCAAGAGTATACCTTTCAATGTGATATGAAAATTTCATCTTATCCAACCCTAAACCAAACCCCAATTTTAACTTGAACATAAGTGTGTCCTGAACTCTAACCCTAACCCTAACCCTAACCCTATGGGCCCATTCACTCTAATGATTCTCATAGACTATAATGGAGAATGGAAAAATATCCAAAATTTTTCCAAATCAAGAGTATACCTTTTAGTGTGATATGAAAATTTCATCTTATCCAACCCTAAACCAAACCCCAATTTTAACTTGAACGTAAGTGTGTCCTGAACTCTAACCCTAACCCAAACCCTAACCCTATGGGCCCATTCACTCTAATGATTCTCATAGACTATAATGGAGAATGGAAAAACATCCAAAATTTTTCCAAATCAAGAGTATACCTATTAGTGTGATATGAAAATTTCATCTTATCCAACCCTAAACCAAATCCCAATTTTAACTTGAACGTAAGTGTGTCCTGAACTCTAACCCTAACCCTAACCCTATGGGCCCATTCACTCTAATGATTCTCATAGACTATAATGGAGAATGGAAAAACATCCAAAATTTTTCCAAATCAAGAGTATACCTATTAGTGTGATATGAAAATTTCATCTTATCCAACCCTAAACCAAACCCCAATTTTAACTTGAACGTAAGTGTGTCCTGAACTGTAACACTAACCCTAACCCTAACCCTATGGGCACATTCACTCTAATGATTCTCATAGACTATAATGGAGAATGGAAAAACATCCAAAATTTTTCCAAATCAAGAGTATACCCTTCAGTGTGATATGAGAATTTCATCTTATCCAACCCTAAACCAAACCCCAATTTTAACTTGAACATAAGTGTGTCCTGAACTCTAACCCTAACCCTAACCCTATGGGCCCATTCACTCTCATGATTCTCATAGACTATAATGGAGAATGGAAAAACATCCAAAATTTTTCCAAATCAAGAGTATACCCTTTAGCGTGATATGAAAATTTCATCTTATCCAACCCTAAACCAAACCCCAATTTTAACTTGAACGGAAGTGTGTCCTGAACTCTAACCCTAACCCTAACCCTATGGGCCCATTCACTCTAATGATTCTCATAGACTACAATGGAGAATGGAAAAACATCCAAAATTTTTCCAAATCAAGAGTATACCCTTCAGTGTGATATGAGAATTTCATCTTATCCAACCCTAAACCAAACCCCAATTTTAACTTGAACATAAGTGTGTCCTGAACTCTAACCCTAACCCTTACCCTATGGGCCCATTCACTCTAATGATTCTCATAGACTATAATGGAGAATGGAAAAACATCCAAAATTTTTCCAAATCAAGAGTATACCCTTTAGTGTGATATGAAAATTTCATCTTATCCAACCCTAAACCAAACCCCAATTTTAACTTGAACGTAAGTGTGTCCTGAACTGTAACACTAACCCTAACCCTAACCCTATGGGCACATTCACTCTAATGATTCTCATAGACTATAATGGAGAATGGAAAAACATCCAAAATTTCTCCAAATCAAGAGTATACCCTTTAGCGTGATATGAAAATTTCATCTTATCCAACCCTAAACCAAACCCCAATTTTAACTTGAACGGAAGTGTGTCCTGAACTCTAACCCTAACCCTATGGGCCCATTCACTCTAATGATTCTCATAGACTGCAATGGAGAATGGAAAAACATCCAAAATTTTTCCAAATCAAGAGTATACCCTTCAGTGTGATATGAGAATTTCATCTTATCCAACCCTAAACCAAACCCCAATTTTAACTTGAACATAAGTGTGTCCTGAACTCTAACCCTAACCCTAACCCTATGGGCCCATTCACTCTAATGATTCTCATAGACTATAATGGAGAATGGAAAAACATCCAAAATTTTTCCAAATCAAGAGTATACCCTTTGGTGTGATATGAAAATTTCATCTTATCCAACCCTAAACCAAACCCCAATTTTAACTTGAACGTAAGTGTGTCCTGAACTCTAACCCTAACCCTAACCCTATGTGCCCATTCACTCTAATGATTCTCATAGACTATAATGGAGAATGGAAAAACATCCAAAATTTTTCCAAATCAAGAGTATACCCTTTAGTGTGATATGAAAATTTCATCTTATCCAACCCTAAACCAAACCCCAATTTTAACTTGAACATAAGTGTGTCCTGAACTCTAACCCTAACCCTAACCCTAACCCTATGGGCCCATTCACTCTAATGATTCTCATAGAATATAATGGAGAATGGAAAAACATCCAAAATTTTTCCAAATCAAGAGTATACCCTTCAGTGTGATATGAGAATTTCATCTTATCCAACCCTAAACCAAACCCCAATTTTAACTTGAACGTAAGTGTGTCCTGAACCCTAACCCTAACCCTAACCGTATGGGCCCATTCACTCTAATGATTCTCATAGACTATAATGGAGAATGGAAAAGCATCCAAAATTTTTCCAAATCAAGAGTATACCTTTCAATGTGATATGAAAATTTCATCTTATCCAACCCTAAACCAAACCCCAATTTTAACTTGAACATAAGTGTGTCCTGAACTCTAACCCTAACCCTAACCCTATGGGCCCATTCACTCTAATGATTCTCATAGACTATAATGGAGAATGGAAAAATATCCAAAATTTTTCCAAATCAAAAGTATACCTTTTAGTGTGATATGAAAATTTCATCTTATCCAACCCTAAACCAAACCCCAATTTTAACTTGAACGTAAGTGTGTCCTGAACCCTAACCCTAACCCAAACCCTAACCCTATGGGCCCATTCACTCTAATGATTCTCATAGACTATAATGGAGAATGGAAAAACATCCAAAATTTTTCCAAATCAAGAGTATACCTATTAGTGTGATATGAAAATTTCATCTTATCCAACCCTAAACCAAATCCCAATTTTAACTTGAACGTAAGTGTGTCCTGAACTGTAACACTAACCCTAACCCTAACCCTATGGGCACATTCACTCTAATGATTCTCATAGACTATAATGGAGAATGGAAAAACATCCAAAATTTTTCCAAATCAAGAGTATACCCTTTAACGTGATATGAAAATTTCATCTTATCCAACCCTAAACCAAACCCCAATTTTAACTTGAACGGAAGTGTGTCCTGAACTCTAACCCTAACCCTAACCCTATGGGCCCATTCACTCTAATGATTCTCATAGACTACAATGGAGAATGGAAAAACATCCAAAATTTTTCCAAATCAAGAGTATACCCTTCAGTGTGATATGAGAATTTCATCTTATCCAACCCTAAACCAAACCCCAATTTTAACTTGAACATAAGTGTGTCCTGAACTCTAACCCTAACCCTTACCCTATGGGCCCATTCACTCTAATGATTCTCATAGACTATAATGGAGAATGGAAAAACATCCAAAATTTTTCCAAATCAAGAGTATACCCTTTAGTGTGATATGAAAATTTCATCTTATCCAACCCTAAACCAAACCCCAATTTTAACTTGAACGTAAGTGTGTCCTGAACTGTAACACTAACCCTAACCCTAACCCTATGGGCACATTCACTCTAATGATTCTCATAGACTATAATGGAGAATGGAAAAACATCCAAAATTTTTCCAAATCAAGAGTATACCCTTTAGCGTGATATGAAAATTTCATCTTATCCAACCCTAAAACAAACCCCAATTTTAACTTGAACGGAAGTGTGTCCTGAACTCTAACCCTAACCCTAACCCTATGGGCCCATTCACTCTAATGATTCTCATAGACTACAATGGAGAATGGAAAAACATCCAAAATTTTTCCAAATCAAGACTATACCCTTCAGTGTGATATGAGAATTTCATCTTATCCAACCCTAAACCAAACCCCAATTTTAACTTGAACATAAGTGTGTCCTGAACTCTAACCCTAACCCTTACCCTATGGGCCCATTCACTCTAATGATTCTCATAGACTATAATGGAGAATGGAAAAACATCCAAAATTTTTCCAAATCAAGAGTATACCCTTTAGTGTGATATGAAAATTTCATCTTATCCAACCCTAAACCAAACCCCAATTTTAACTTGAACGTAAGTGTGTCCTGAACTGTAACACTAACCCTAACCCTAACCCTATGGGCACATTCACTCTAATGATTCTCATAGACTATAATGGAGAATGGAAAAACATCCAAAATTTCTCCAAATCAAGAGTATACCCTTTAGCGTGATATGAAAATTTCATCTTATCCAACCCTAAACCAAACCCCAATTTTAACTTGAACGGAAGTGTGTCCTGAACTCTAACCCTAACCCTATGGGCCCATTCACTCTAATGATTCTCATAGACTGCAATGGAGAATGGAAAAACATCCAAAATTTTTCCAAATCAAGAGTATACCCTTCAGTGTGATATGAGAATTTCATCTTATCCAACCCTAAACAGAACCCCAATTTTAACTTGAACATAAGTGTGTCCTGAACTCTAACCCTAACCCTAACCCTATGGGCCCATTCACTCTAATGATTCTCATAGACTATAATGGAGAATGGAAAAACATCCAAAATTTTTCCAAATCAAGAGTATACCCTTTGGTGTGATATGAAAATTTCATCTTATCCAACCCTAAACCAAACCCCAATTTTAACTTGAACGTAAGTGTGTCCTGAACTCTAACCCTAACCCTAACCCTATGTGCCCATTCACTCTAATGATTCTCATAGACTATAATGGAGAATGGAAAAACATCCAAAATTTTTCCAAATCAAGAGTATACCCTTTAGTGTGATATGAAAATTTCATCTTATCCAACCCTAAACCAAACCCCAATTTTAACTTGAACATAAGTGTGTCCTGAACTCTAACCCTAACCCTAACCCTAACCCTATGGGCCCATTCACTCTAATGATTCTCATAGAATATAATGGAGAATGGAAAAACATCCAAAATTTTTCCAAATCAAGAGTATACCCTTCAGTGTGATATGAGAATTTCATCTTATCCAACCCTAAACCAAACCCCAATTTTAACTTGAACGTAAGTGTGTCCTGAACCCTAACCCTAACCCTAACCGTATGGGCCCATTCACTCTAATGATTCTCATAGACTATAATGGAGAATGGAAAAGCATCCAAAATTTTTCCAAATCAAGAGTATACCTTTCAATGTGATATGAAAATTTCATCTTATCCAACCCTAAACCAAACCCCAATTTTAACTTGAACATAAGTGTGTCCTGAACTCTAACCCTAACCCTAACCCTATGGGCCCATTCACTCTAATGATTCTCATAGACTATAATGGAGAATGGAAAAATATCCAAAATTTTTCCAAATCAAAAGTATACCTTTTAGTGTGATATGAAAATTTCATCTTATCCAACCCTAAACCAAACCCCAATTTTAACTTGAACGTAAGTGTGTCCTGAACCCTAACCCTAACCCAAACCCTAACCCTATGGGCCCATTCACTCTAATGATTCTCATAGACTATAATGGAGAATGGAAAAACATCCAAAATTTTTCCAAATCAAGAGTATACCTATTAGTGTGATATGAAAATTTCATCTTATCCAACCCTAAACCAAATCCCAATTTTAACTTGAACGTAAGTGTGTCCTGAACTGTAACACTAACCCTAACCCTAACCCTATGGGCACATTCACTCTAATGATTCTCATAGACTATAATGGAGAATGGAAAAACATCCAAAATTTTTCCAAATCAAGAGTATACCCTTTAACGTGATATGAAAATTTCATCTTATCCAACCCTAAACCAAACCCCAATTTTAACTTGAACGGAAGTGTGTCCTGAACTCTAACCCTAACCCTAACCCTATGGGCCCATTCACTCTAATGATTCTCATAGACTACAATGGAGAATGGAAAAACATCCAAAATTTTTCCAAATCAAGAGTATACCCTTCAGTGTGATATGAGAATTTCATCTTATCCAACCCTAAACCAAACCCCAATTTTAACTTGAACATAAGTGTGTCCTGAACTCTAACCCTAACCCTTACCCTATGGGCCCATTCACTCTAATGATTCTCATAGACTATAATGGAGAATGGAAAAACATCCAAAATTTTTCCAAATCAAGAGTATACCCTTTAGTGTGATATGAAAATTTCATCTTATCCAACCCTAAACCAAACCCCAATTTTAACTTGAACGTAAGTGTGTCCTGAACTGTAACACTAACCCTAACCCTAACCCTATGGGCACATTCACTCTAATGATTCTCATAGACTATAATGGAGAATGGAAAAACATCCAAAATTTTTCCAAATCAAGAGTATACCCTTTAGCGTGATATGAAAATTTCATCTTATCCAACCCTAAAACAAACCCCAATTTTAACTTGAACGGAAGTGTGTCCTGAACTCTAACCCTAACCCTAACCCTATGGGCCCATTCACTCTAATGATTCTCATAGACTACAATGGAGAATGGAAAAACATCCAAAATTTTTCCAAATCAAGACTATACCCTTCAGTGTGATATGAGAATTTCATCTTATCCAACCCTAAACCAAACCCCAATTTTAACTTGAACATAAGTGTGTCCTGAACTCTAACCCTAACCCTAACCCTAACCCTACGGGCCCATTCACTCTAATGATTCTCATAGACTATAATGGAGAATGGAAAAACATCCAAAATTTTTCCAAATCAAGAGTATACCCTTTAGTGTGATATGAAAATTTCATCTTATACAACCCTAAACCAAACCCCAATTTTAACTTGAACGTAAGTGTGTCCTGAAATCTAACCCTAACCCTAACCCTAACCCTATGGGCCCATTCACTCTAATGATTCTCATAGACTATAATGGAGAATGGAAAAACATCCAAAATTTTTCCAAATCAAGAGTATACCCTTTAGTGTGATATGAAAATTTCATCTTATCCAACCCTAAACCAAACCCCAATTTTAACTTGAACATAAGTGTGTCCTGAACTCTAACCCTAACCCTAACCCTATGGGCCCATTCACTCTAATGATTCTCATAGACTATAATGGAGAATGGAAAAATATCCAAAATTTTTCCAAATCAAAAGTATACCTTTTAGTGTGATATGAAAATTTCATCTTATCCAACCCTAAACCAAACCCCAATTTTAACTTGAACGTAAGTGTGTCCTGAACCCTAACCCTAACCCAAACCCTAACCCTATGGGCCCATTCACTCTAATGATTCTCATAGACTATAATGGAGAATGGAAAAACATCCAAAATTTTTCCAAATCAAGAGTATACCTATTAGTGTGATATGAAAATTTCATCTTATCCAACCCTAAACCAAATCCCAATTTTAACTTGAACGTAAGTGTGTCCTGAACTGTAACACTAACCCTAACCCTAACCCTATGGGCACATTCACTCTAATGATTCTCATAGACTATAATGGAGAATGGAAAAACATCCAAAATTTTTCCAAATCAAGAGTATACCCTTTAACGTGATATGAAAATTTCATCTTATCCAACCCTAAACCAAACCCCAATTTTAACTTGAACGGAAGTGTGTCCTGAACTCTAACCCTAACCCTAACCCTATGGGCCCATTCACTCTAATGATTCTCATAGACTACAATGGAGAATGGAAAAACATCCAAAATTTTTCCAAATCAAGAGTATACCCTTCAGTGTGATATGAGAATTTCATCTTATCCAACCCTAAACCAAACCCCAATTTTAACTTGAACATAAGTGTGTCCTGAACTCTAACCCTAACCCTTACCCTATGGGCCCATTCACTCTAATGATTCTCATAGACTATAATGGAGAATGGAAAAACATCCAAAATTTTTCCAAATCAAGAGTATACCCTTTAGTGTGATATGAAAATTTCATCTTATCCAACCCTAAACCAAACCCCAATTTTAACTTGAACGTAAGTGTGTCCTGAACTGTAACACTAACCCTAACCCTAACCCTATGGGCACATTCACTCTAATGATTCTCATAGACTATAATGGAGAATGGAAAAACATCCAAAATTTTTCCAAATCAAGAGTATACCCTTTAGCGTGATATGAAAATTTCATCTTATCCAACCCTAAAACAAACCCCAATTTTAACTTGAACGGAAGTGTGTCCTGAACTCTAACCCTAACCCTAACCCTATGGGCCCATTCACTCTAATGATTCTCATAGACTACAATGGAGAATGGAAAAACATCCAAAATTTTTCCAAATCAAGACTATACCCTTCAGTGTGATATGAGAATTTCATCTTATCCAACCCTAAACCAAACCCCAATTTTAACTTGAACATAAGTGTGTCCTGAACTCTAACCCTAACCCTAACCCTACGGGCCCATTCACTCTAATGATTCTCATAGACTATAATGGAGAATGGAAAAACATCCAAAATTTTTCCAAATCAAGAGTATACCCTTTAGTGTGATATGAAAATTTCATCTTATACAACCCTAAACCAAACCCCAATTTTAACTTGAACGTAAGTGTGTCCTGAAATCTAACCCTAACCCTAACCCTAACCCTATGGGCCCATTCACTCTAATGATTCTCATAGACTATAATGGAGAATGGAAAAACATCCAAAATTTTTCCAAATCAAGAGTATACCCTTTAGTGTGATATGAAAATTTCATCTTATCCAACCCTAAACCAAACCCCAATTTTAACTTGAACATAAGTGTGTCCTGAACTCTAACCCTAACCCTAACCCTAACCCTATGGGCCCATTCACTCTAATGATTCTCATAGAATATAATGGAGAATGGAAAAACATCCAAAATTTTTCCAAATCAAGAGTATACCCTTCAGTGTGATATGAGAATTTCATCTTATCCAACCCTAAACCAAACCCCAATTTTAACTTGAACGTAAGTGTGTCCTGAACCCTAACCCTAACCCTACCCGTTGGGCCCATTCACTCTAATGATTCTCATAGACTATAATGGAGAATGGAAAAGCATCCAAAATTTTTCCAAATCAAGAGTATACCTTTCAATGTGATATGAAAATTTCATCTTATCCAACCCTAAACCAAACCCCAATTTTAACTTGAACATAAGTGTGTCCTGAACTCTAACCCTAACCCTAACCCTAACCCTATGGGCCCATTCACTCTAATGATTCTCATAGACTATAATGGAGAATGGAAAAATATCCAAAATTTTTCCAAATCAAGAGTATACCTTTTAGTGTGATATGAAAATTTCATCTTATCCAACCCTAAACCAAACCCCAATTTTAACTTGAACGTAAGTGTGTCCTGAACTCTAACCCTAACCCAAACCCTAACCCTATGGGCCCATTCACTCTAATGATTCTCATAGACTATAATGGAGAATGGAAAAACATCCAAAATTTTTCCAAATCAAGAGTATACCTATTAGTGTGATATGAAAATTTCATCTTATCCAACCCTAAACCAAATCCCAATTTTAACTTGAACGTAAGTGTGTCCTGAACTCTAACCCTAACCCTAACCCTATGGGCCCATTCACTCTAATGATTCTCATAGACTATAATGGAGAATGGAAAAACATCCAAAATTTTTCCAAATCAAGAGTATACCTATTAGTGTGATATGAAAATTTCATCTTATCCAACCCTAAACCAAACCCCAATTTTAACTTGAACGTAAGTGTGTCCTGAACTCTAACCCTAACCCTAACCCTAACCCTATGGGCACATTCACTCTAATGATTCTCATAGACTATAATGGAGAATGGAAAAACATCCAAAATTTCTCCAAATCAAGAGTATACCCTTTAGCGTGATATGAAAATTTCATCTTATCCAACCCTAAACCAAACCCCAATTTTAACTTGAACGGAAGTGTGTCCTGAACTCTAACCCTAACCCTATGGGCCCATTCACTCTAATGATTCTCAGAGACTATAATGGAGAATGGAAAAACATCCAAAGTTTTCCAAATCAAGAGTATACCCTTCAGTGTGATATGAGAATTTCATCTTATCCAACCCTAAACCAAACCCCAATTTAACTTGAACATAAGTGTGTCCTGAACTCTAACCCTAACCCTAACCCTATGGGCCCATTCACTCTCATGATTCTCATAGACTATAATGGAGAATGGAAAAACATCCAAAATTTTTCCAAATCAAGAGTATACCCTTCAGTGTGATATGAGAATTTCATCTTATCCAACCCTAAACCAAACCCCAATTTTAACTTGAACATAAGTGTGTCCTGAACTCTAACCCTAACCCTAACCCTATGGGCCCATTCACTCTCATGATTCTCATAGACTATAATGGAGAATTGAAAAACATCCAAAATTTTTCCAAATCAAGAGTATACCTATTAGTGTGATATGAAAATTTCATCTTATCCAACCCTAAACCAAACCCCAATTTTAACTTGAACGTAAGTGTGTCCTGAACTGTAACACTAACCCTAACCCTAACCTTATGGGCACATTCACTCTAATGATTCTCATAGACTATAATGGAGAATGGAAAAACATCCAAAATTTTTCCAAATCAAGAGTATACCCTTTAGCGTGATATGAAAATTTCATCTTATCCAACCCTAAACCAAACCCCAATTTTAACTTGAACGGAAGTGTGTCCTGAACTCTAACCCTAACCCTAACCCTATGGGCCCATTCACTCTAATGATTCTCATAGACTACAATGGAGAATGGAAAAACATCCAAAATTTTTCCAAATCAAGAGTATACCCTTCAGTGTGATATGAGAATTTCATCTTATCCAACCCTAAACCAAACCCCAATTTTAACTTGAACATAAGTGTGTCCTGAACTCTAACCCTAACCCTTACCCTATGGGCCCATTCACTCTAATGATTCTCATAGACTATAATGGAGAATGGAAAAACATCCAAAATTTTTCCAAATCAAGAGTGTACCCTTTAGTGTGATATGAAAATTTCATCTTATCCAACCCTAAACCAAACCCCAATTTTAACTTGAACGTAAGTGTGTCCTGAACTGTAACACTAACCCTAACCCTAACCCTATGGGCACATTCACTCTAATGATTCTCATAGACTATAATGGAGAATGGAAAAACATCCAAAATTTCTCCAAATCAAGAGTATACCCTTTAGCGTGATATGAAAATTTCATCTTATCCAACCCTAAACCAAACCCCAATTTTAACTTGAACGGAAGTGTGTCCTGAACTCTAACCCTAACCCTATGGGCCCATTCACTCTAATGATTCTCATAGACTGCAATGGAGAATGGAAAAACATCCAAAATTTTTCCAAATCAAGAGTATACCCTTCAGTGTGATATGAGAATTTCATCTTATCCAACCCTAAACCAAACCCCAATTTTAACTTGAACATAAGTGTGTCCTGAACTCTAACCCTAACCCTAACCCTATGGGCCCATTCACTCTAATGATTCTCATAGACTATAATGGAGAATGGAAAAACATCCAAAATTTTTCCAAATCAAGAGTATACCCTTTGGTGTGATATAAAAATTTCATCTTATCCAACCCTAAACCAAACCCCAATTTTAACTTGAACGTAAGTGTGTCCTGAACTCTAACCCTAACCCTAACCCTATGTGCCCATTCACTCTAATGATTCTCATAGACTATAATGGAGAATGGAAAAACATCCAAAATTTTTCCAAATCAAGAGTATACCCTTTAGTGTGATATGAAAATTTCATCTTATCCAACCCTAAACCAAACCCCAATTTTAACTTGAACATAAGTGTGTCCTGAACTCTAACCCTAACCCTAACCCTAACCCTATGGGCCCATTCACTCTAATGATTCTCATAGAATATAATGGAGAATGGAAAAACATCCAAAATTTTTCCAAATCAAGAGTATACCCTTCAGTGTGATATGAGAATTTCATCTTATCCAACCCTAAACCAAACCCCAATTTTAACTTGAACGTAAGTGTGTCCTGAACCCTAACCCTAACCCTAACCGTATGGGCCCATTCACTCTAATGATTCTCATAGACTATAATGGAGAATGGAAAAGCATCCAAAATTTTTCCAAATCAAGAGTATACCTTTCAATGTGATATGAAAATTTCATCTTATCCAACCCTAAACCAAACCCCAATTTTAACTTGAACATAAGTGTGTCCTGAACTCTAACCCTAACCCTAACCCTATGGGCCCATTCACTCTAATGATTCTCATAGACTATAATGGAGAATGGAAAAATATCCAAAATTTTTCCAAATCAAGAGTATACCTTTTAGTGTGATATGAAAATTTCATCTTATCCAACCCTAAACCAAACCCCAATTTTAACTTGAACGTAAGTGTGTCCTGAACCCTAACCCTAACCCAAACCCTAACCCTATGGGCCCATTCACTCTAATGATTCTCATAGACTATAATGGAGAATGGAAAAACATCCAAAATTTTTCCAAATCAAGAGTATACCTATTAGTGTGATATGAAAATTTCATCTTATCCAACCCTAAACCAAACCCCAGTTTTAACTTGAACGTAAGTGTGTCCTGAACTCTAACCCTAACCCTAACCCTAACCCTACGGGCCCATTCACTCTAATGATTCTCATAGACTATAATGGAGAATGGAAAAACATCCAAAATTTTTCCAAATCAAGAGTATACCCTTTAGTGTGATATGAAAATTTCATCTTATCCAACCCTAAACCAAACCCCAATTTTAACTTGAACGTAAGTGTGTCCTGAAATCTAACCCTAACCCTAACCGTAACCCTATGGGCCCATTCACTCTAATGATTCTCATAGACTATAATGGAGAATGGAAAAACATCCAAAATTTTTCCAAATCAAGAGTATACCCTTCAGTGTTATATGAGAATTTCATCTTATCCAACCCTAAACCAAACCCCAATTTTAACTTGAACGTAAGTGTGTCCTGAACCCTAACCCTAACCCTACCCGTTGGGCCCATTCACTCTAATGATTCTCATAGACTATAATGGAGAATGGAAAAGCATCCAAAATTTTTCCAAATCAAGAGTATACCTTTCAATGTGATATGAAAATTTCATCTTATCCAACCCTAAACCAAACCCCAATTTTAACTTGAACATAAGTGTGTCCTGAACTCTAACCCTAACCCTAACCCTAACCCTATGGGCCCATTCACTCTAATAATTCTCATAGACTATAATGGAGAATGGAAAAATATCCAAAATTTTTCCAAATCAAGAGTATACCTTTTAGTGTGATATGAAAATTTCATCTTATCCAACCCTAAACCAAACCCCAATTTTAACTTGAACGTAAGTGTGTCCTGAACTCTAACCCTAACCCAAACCCTAACCCTATGGGCCCATTCACTCTAATGATTCTCATAGACTATAATGGAGAATGGAAAAACATCCAAAATTTTTCCAAATCAAGAGTATACCTATTAGTGTGATATGAAAATTTCATCTTATCCAACCCTAAACCAAATCCCAATTTTAACTTGAACGTAAGTGTGTCCTGAACTCTAACCCTAACCCTAACCCTATGGGCCCATTCACTCTAATGATTCTCATAGACTATAATGGAGAATGGAAAAACATCCAAAATTTTTCCAAATCAAGAGTATACCTATTAGTGTGATATGAAAATTTCATCTTATCCAACCCTAAACCAAACCCCAATTTTAACTTGAACGTAAGTGTGTCCTGAACTGTAACACTAACCCTAACCCTAACCCTATGGGCACATTCACTCTAATGATTCTCATAGACTATAATGGAGAATGGAAAAACATCCAAAATTTTTCCAAATCAAGAGTATACCCTTTAGTGTGATATGAAAATTTCATCTTATCCAACCCTAAACCAAACCCCAATTTTAACTTGAACGTAAGTGTGTCCTGAACTGTAACACTAACCCTAACCCTAACCCTATGGGCACATTCACTCTAATGATTCTCATAGACTATAATGGAGAATGGAAAAACATCCAAAATTTCTCCAAATCAAGAGTATACCCTTTAGCGTGATATGAAAATTTCATCTTATCCAACCCTAAACCAAACCCCAATTTTAACTTGAACGGAAGTGTGTCCTGAACTCTAACCCTAACCCTATGGGCCCATTCACTCTAATGATTCTCAGAGACTATAATGGAGAATGGAAAAACATCCAAAATTTTTCCAAATCAAGAGTATACCCTTTAGTGTGATATGAAAATTTCATCTTATCCAACCCTAAACCAAACCCCAATTTTAACTTGAACATAAGTGTGTCCTGAACTCTTACCCTAACCCTAACCCTAACCCTATGGGCCCATTCACTCTAATGATTCTCATAGACTATAATGGAGAATGGAAAAACATCCAAAATTTTTCCAAATCAAGAGTATACCCTTCAGTGTGATATGAGAATTTCATCTTATCCAACCCTAAACCAAACCCCAATTTTAACTTGAACATAAGTGTGTCCTGAACTCTTACCCTAACCCTAACCCTATGGGCCCATTCACTCTCATGATTCTCATAGACTATAATGGAGAATGGAAAAACATCCAAAATTTTTCCAAATCAAGAGTATACCCTTCAGTGTGATATGAGAATTTCATCTTATCCAACCCTAAACCAAACCCCAATTTTAACTTGAACATAAGTGTGTCCTGAACTCTAACCCTAACCCTAACCCTATGGGCCCATTCACTCTCATGATTCTCATAGACTATAATGGAGAATTGAAAAACATCCAAAATTTTTCCAAATCAAGAGTATACCTATTAGTGTGATATGAAAATTTCATCTTATCCAACCCTAAACCAAACCCCAATTTTAACTTGAACGTAAGTGTGTCCTGAACTGTAACACTAACCCTAACCCTAACCCTATGGGCACATTCACTCTAATGATTCTCATAGACTATAATGGAGAATGGAAAAACATCCAAAATTTTTCCAAATCAAGAGTATACCCTTTAGCGTGATATGAAAATTTCATCTTATCCAACCCTAAACCAAACCCCAATTTTAACTTGAACGGAAGTGTGTCCTGAACTCTAACCCTAACCCTAACCCTATGGGCCCATTCACTCTAATGATTCTCATAGACTACAATGGAGAATGGAAAAACATCCAAAATTTTTCCAAATCAAGAGTATACCCTTCAGTGTGATATGAGAATTTCATCTTATCCAACCCTAAACCAAACCCCAATTTTAACTTGAACATAAGTGTGTCCTGAACTCTAACCCTAACCCTTACCCTATGGGCCCATTCACTCTAATGATTCTCATAGACTATAATGGAGAATGGAAAAACATCCAAAATTTTTCCAAATCAAGAGTGTACCCTTTAGTGTGATATGAAAATTTCATCTTATCCAACCCTAAACCAAACCCCAATTTTAACTTGAACGTAAGTGTGTCCTGAACTGTAACACTAACCCTAACCCTAACCCTATGGGCACATTCACTCTAATGATTCTCATAGACTATAATGGAGAATGGAAAAACATCCAAAATTTCTCCAAATCAAGAGTATACCCTTTAGCGTGATATGAAAATTTCATCTTATCCAACCCTAAACCAAACCCCAATTTTAACTTGAACGGAAGTGTGTCCTGAACTCTAACCCTAACCCTAACCCTATGGGCCCATTCACTCTAATGATTCTCATAGACTACAATGGAGAATGGAAAAACATCCAAAATTTTTCCAAATCAAGAGTATACCCTTCAGTGTGATATGAGAATTTCATCTTATCCAACCCTAAACCAAACCCCAATTTTAACTTGAACATAAGTGTGTCCTGAACTCTAACCCTAACCCTTACCCTATGGGCCCATTCACTCTAATGATTCTCATAGACTATAATGGAGAATGGAAAAACATCCAAAATTTTTCCAAATCAAGAGTATACCCTTTAGTGTGATATGAAAATTTCATCTTATCCAACCCTAAACCAAACCCCAATTTTAACTTGAACGTAAGTGTGTCCTGAACTGTAACACTAACCCTAACCCTAACCCTATGGGCACATTCACTCTAATGATTCTCATAGACTATAATGGAGAATGGAAAAACATCCAAAATTTTTCCAAATCAAGAGTATACCCTTTAGCGTGATATGAAAATTTCATCTTATCCAACCCTAAAACAAACCCCAATTTTAACTTGAACGGAAGTGTGTCCTGAACTCTAACCCTAACCCTAACCCTATGGGCCCATTCACTCTAATGATTCTCATAGACTACAATGGAGAATGGAAAAACATCCAAAATTTTTCCAAATCAAGACTATACCCTTCAGTGTGATATGAGAATTTCATCTTATCCAACCCTAAACCAAACCCCAATTTTAACTTGAACATAAGTGTGTCCTGAACTCTAACCCTAACCCTAACCCTAACCCTACGGGCCCATTCACTCTAATGATTCTCATAGACTATAATGGAGAATGGAAAAACATCCAAAATTTTTCCAAATCAAGAGTATACCCTTTAGTGTGATATGAAAATTTCATCTTATCCAACCCTAAACCAAACCCCAATTTTAACTTGAACGTAAGTGTGTCCTGAAATCTAACCCTAACCCTAACCGTAACCCTATGGGCCCATTCACTCTAATGATTCTCATAGACTATAATGGAGAATGGAAAAACATCCAAAATTTTTCCAAATCAAGAGTATACCCTTCAGTGTTATATGAGAATTTCATCTTATCCAACCCTAAACCAAACCCCAATTTTAACTTGAACGTAAGTGTGTCCTGAACCCTAACCCTAACCCTACCCGTTGGGCCCATTCACTCTAATGATTCTCATAGACTATAATGGAGAATGGAAAAGCATCCAAAATTTTTCCAAATCAAGAGTATACCTTTCAATGTGATATGAAAATTTCATCTTATCCAACCCTAAACCAAACCCCAATTTTAACTTGAACATAAGTGTGTCCTGAACTCTAACCCTAACCCTAACCCTAACCCTATGGGCCCATTCACTCTAATAATTCTCATAAACTATAATGGAGAATGGAAAAATATCCAAAATTTTTCCAAATCAAGAGTATACCTTTTAGTGTGATATGAAAATTTCATCTTATCCAACCCTAAACCAAACCCCAATTTTAACTTGAACGTAAGTGTGTCCTGAACTCTAACCCTAACCCAAACCCTAACCCTATGGGCCCATTCACTCTAATGATTCTCATAGACTATAATGGAGAATGGAAAAACATCCAAAATTTTTCCAAATCAAGAGTATACCTATTAGTGTGATATGAAAATTTCATCTTATCCAACCCTAAACCAAATCCCAATTTTAACTTGAACGTAAGTGTGTCCTGAACTCTAACCCTAACCCTAACCCTATGGGCCCATTCACTCTAATGATTCTCATAGACTATAATGGAGAATGGAAAAACATCCAAAATTTTTCCAAATCAAGAGTATACCTATTAGTGTGATATGAAAATTTCATCTTATCCAACCCTAAACCAAACCCCAATTTTAACTTGAACGTAAGTGTGTCCTGAACTGTAACACTAACCCTAACCCTAACCCTATGGGCACATTCACTCTAATGATTCTCATAGACTATAATGGAGAATGGAAAAACATCCAAAATTTTTCCAAATCAAGAGTATACCCTTTAGTGTGATATGAAAATTTCATCTTATCCAACCCTAAACCAAACCCCAATTTTAACTTGAACGTAAGTGTGTCCTGAACTGTAACACTAACCCTAACCCTAACCCTATGGGCACATTCACTCTAATGATTCTCATAGACTATAATGGAGAATGGAAAAACATCCAAAATTTCTCCAAATCAAGAGTATACCCTTTAGCGTGATATGAAAATTTCATCTTATCCAACCCTAAACCAAACCCCAATTTTAACTTGAACGGAAGTGTGTCCTGAACTCTAACCCTAACCCTATGGGCCCATTCACTCTAATGATTCTCAGAGACTATAATGGAGAATGGAAAAACATCCAAAATTTTTCCAAATCAAGAGTATACCCTTTAGTGTGATATGAAAATTTCATCTTATCCAACCCTAAACCAAACCCCAATTTTAACTTGAACATAAGTGTGTCCTGAACTCTTACCCTAACCCTAACCCTAACCCTATGGGCCCATTCACTCTAATGATTCTCATAGACTATAATGGAGAATGGAAAAACATCCAAAATTTTTCCAAATCAAGAGTATACCCTTCAGTGTGATATGAGAATTTCATCTTATCCAACCCTAAACCAAACCCCAATTTTAACTTGAACATAAGTGTGTCCTGAACTCTTACCCTAACCCTAACCCTATGGGCCCATTCACTCTCATGATTCTCATAGACTATAATGGAGAATGGAAAAACATCCAAAATTTTTCCAAATCAAGAGTATACCCTTCAGTGTGATATGAGAATTTCATCTTATCCAACCCTAAACCAAACCCCAATTTTAACTTGAACATAAGTGTGTCCTGAACTCTAACCCTAACCCTAACCCTATGGGCCCATTCACTCTCATGATTCTCATAGACTATAATGGAGAATTGAAAAACATCCAAAATTTTTCCAAATCAAGAGTATACCTATTAGTGTGATATGAAAATTTCATCTTATCCAACCCTAAACCAAACCCCAATTTTAACTTGAACGTAAGTGTGTCCTGAACTGTAACACTAACCCTAACCCTAACCCTATGGGCACATTCACTCTAATGATTCTCATAGACTATAATGGAGAATGGAAAAACATCCAAAATTTTTCCAAATCAAGAGTATACCCTTTAGCGTGATATGAAAATTTCATCTTATCCAACCCTAAACCAAACCCCAATTTTAACTTGAACGGAAGTGTGTCCTGAACTCTAACCCTAACCCTAACCCTATGGGCCCATTCACTCTAATGATTCTCATAGACTACAATGGAGAATGGAAAAACATCCAAAATTTTTCCAAATCAAGAGTATACCCTTCAGTGTGATATGAGAATTTCATCTTATCCAACCCTAAACCAAACCCCAATTTTAACTTGAACATAAGTGTGTCCTGAACTCTAACCCTAACCCTTACCCTATGGGCCCATTCACTCTAATGATTCTCATAGACTATAATGGAGAATGGAAAAACATCCAAAATTTTTCCAAATCAAGAGTGTACCCTTTAGTGTGATATGAAAATTTCATCTTATCCAACCCTAAACCAAACCCCAATTTTAACTTGAACGTAAGTGTGTCCTGAACTGTAACACTAACCCTAACCCTAACCCTATGGGCACATTCACTCTAATGATTCTCATAGACTATAATGGAGAATGGAAAAACATCCAAAATTTCTCCAAATCAAGAGTATACCCTTTAGCGTGATATGAAAATTTCATCTTATCCAACCCTAAACCAAACCCCAATTTTAACTTGAACGGAAGTGTGTCCTGAACTCTAACCCTAACCCTAACCCTATGGGCCCATTCACTCTAATGATTCTCATAGACTACAATGGAGAATGGAAAAACATCCAAAATTTTTCCAAATCAAGAGTATACCCTTCAGTGTGATATGAGAATTTCATCTTATCCAACCCTAAACCAAACCCCAATTTTAACTTGAACATAAGTGTGTCCTGAACTCTAACCCTAACCCTAACCCTATGGGCCCATTCACTCTAATGATTCTCATAGACTATAATGGAGAATGGAAAAACATCCAAAATTTTTCCAAATCAAGAGTATACCCTTTAGTGTGATATGAAAATTTCATCTTATCCAACCCTAAACCAAACCCCAATTTTAACTTGAACGTAAGTGTGTCCTGAAATCTAACCCTAACCCTAACCCTAACCCTATGGGCCCATTCACTCTAATGATTCTCATAGACTATAATGGAGAATGGAAAAACATCCAAAATTTTTCCAAATCAAGAGTATACCCTTTAGTGTGATATGAAAATTTCATCTTATCCAACCCTAAACCAAACCCCAATTTTAACTTGAACATAAGTGTGTCCTGAACTCTAACCCTAACCCTAACCCTAACCCTATGGGCCCATTCACTCTAATGATTCTCATAGAATATAATGGAGAATGGAAAAACATCCAAAATTTTTCCAAATCAAGAGTATACCCTTCAGTGTTATATGAGAATTTCATCTTATCCAACCCTAAACCAAACCCCAATTTTAACTTGAACGTAAGTGTGTCCTGAACCCTAACCCTAACCCTACCCGTTGGGCCCATTCACTCTAATGATTCTCATAGACTATAATGGAGAATGGAAAAGCATCCAAAATTTTTCCAAATCAAGAGTATACCTTTCAATGTGATATGAAAATTTCATCTTATCCAACCCTAAACCAAACCCCAATTTTAACTTGAACATAAGTGTGTCCTGAACTCTAACCCTAACCCTAACCCTAACCCTATGGGCCCATTCACTCTAATAATTCTCATAGACTATAATGGAGAATGGAAAAATATCCAAAATTTTTCCAAATCAAGAGTATACCTTTTAGTGTGATATGAAAATTTCATCTTATCCAACCCTAAACCAAACCCCAATTTTAACTTGAACGTAAGTGTGTCCTGAACTCTAACCCTAACCCAAACCCTAACCCTATGGGCCCATTCACTCTAATGATTCTCATAGACTATAATGGAGAATGGAAAAACATCCAAAATTTTTCCAAATCAAGAGTATACCTATTAGTGTGATATGAAAATTTCATCTTATCCAACCCTAAACCAAATCCCAATTTTAACTTGAACGTAAGTGTGTCCTGAACTCTAACCCTAACCCTAACCCTATGGGCCCATTCACTCTAATGATTCTCATAGACTATAATGGAGAATGGAAAAACATCCAAAATTTTTCCAAATCAAGAGTATACCTATTAGTGTGATATGAAAATTTCATCTTATCCAACCCTAAACCAAACCCCAATTTTAACTTGAACGTAAGTGTGTCCTGAACTGTAACACTAACCCTAACCCTAACCCTATGGGCACATTCACTCTAATGATTCTCATAGACTATAATGGAGAATGGAAAAACATCCAAAATTTTTCCAAATCAAGAGTATACCCTTTAGTGTGATATGAAAATTTCATCTTATCCAACCCTAAACCAAACCCCAATTTTAACTTGAACGTAAGTGTGTCCTGAACTGTAACACTAACCCTAACCCTAACCCTATGGGCACATTCACTCTAATGATTCTCATAGACTATAATGGAGAATGGAAAAACATCCAAAATTTCTCCAAATCAAGAGTATACCCTTTAGCGTGATATGAAAATTTCATCTTATCCAACCCTAAACCAAACCCCAATTTTAACTTGAACGGAAGTGTGTCCTGAACTCTAACCCTAACCCTATGGGCCCATTCACTCTAATGATTCTCAGAGAATATAATGGAGAATGGAAAAACATCCAAAATTTTTCCAAATCAAGAGTATACCCTTTAGTGTGATATGAAAATTTCATCTTATCCAACCCTAAACCAAACCCCAATTTTAACTTGAACATAAGTGTGTCCTGAACTCTAACCCTAACCCTAACCCTAACCCTATGGGCCCATTCACTCTAATGATTCTCATAGACTATAATGGAGAATGGAAAAACATCCAAAATTTTTCCAAATCAAGAGTATACCCTTCAGTGTGATATGAGAATTTCATCTTATCCAACCCTAAACCAAACCCCAATTTTAACTTGAACATAAGTGTGTCCTGAACTCTAACCCTAACCCTAACCCTATGGGCCCATTCACTCTCATGATTCTCATAGACTATAATGGAGAATGGAAAAACATCCAAAATTTTTCCAAATCAAGAGTATACCCTTCAGTGTGATATGAGAATTTCATCTTATCCAACCCTAAACCAAACCCCAATTTTAACTTGAACATAAGTGTGTCCTGAACTCTAACCCTAACCCTAACCCTATGGGCCCATTCACTCTAATGATTCTCATAGACTATAATGGAGAATGGAAAAACATCCAAAATTTTTCCAAATCAAGAGTGTACCCTTTAGTGTGATATGAAAATTTCATCTTATCCAACCCTAAACCAAACCCCAATTTTAACTTGAACGTAAGTGTGTCCTGAACTGTAACACTAACCCTAACCCTAACCCTATGGGCACATTCACTCTAATGATTCTCATAGACTATAATGGAGAATGGAAAAACATCCAAAATTTCTCCAAATCAAGAGTATACCCTTTAGCGTGATATGAAAATTTCATCTTATCCAACCCTAAACCAAACCCCAATTTTAACTTGAACGGAAGTGTGTCCTGAACTCTAACCCTAACCCTAACCCTATGGGCCCATTCACTCTAATGATTCTCATAGACTACAATGGAGAATGGAAAAACATCCAAAATTTTTCCAAATCAAGAGTATACCCTTCAGTGTGATATGAGAATTTCATCTTATCCATCCCTAAACCAAACCCCAATTTTAACTTGAACATAAGTGTGTCCTGAACTCTAACCCTAACCCTAACCCTATGGGCCCATTCACTCTAATGATTCTCATAGACTATAATGGAGAATGGAAAAACATCCAAAATTTTTCCAAATCAAGAGTATACCCTTTAGTGTGATATGAAAATTTCATCTTATCCAACCCTAAACCAAACCCCAATTTTAACTTGAACGTAAGTGTGTCCTGAAATCTAACCCTAACCCTAACCCTAACCCTATGGGCCCATTCACTCTAATGATTCTCATAGACTATAATGGAGAATGGAAAAACATCCAAAATTTTTCCAAATCAAGAGTATACCCTTTAGTGTGATATGAAAATTTCATCTTATCCAACCCTAAACCAAACCCCAATTTTAACTTGAACATAAGTGTGTCCTGAACTCTAACCCTAACCCTAACCCTAACCCTATGGGCCCATTCACTCTAATGATTCTCATAGACTATAATGGAGAATGGAAAAACATCCAAAATTTTTCCAAATCAAGAGTATACCCTTCAGTGTTATATGAGAATTTCATCTTATCCAACCCTAAACCAAACCCCAATTTTAACTTGAACGTAAGTGTGTCCTGAACCCTAACCCTAACCCTACCCGTTGGGCCCATTCACTCTAATGATTCTCATAGACTATAATGGAGAATGGAAAAACATCCAAAATTTTTCCAAATCAAGAGTATACCTATTAGTGTGATATGAAAATTTCATCTTATCCAACCCTAAACCAAACCCCAATTTTAACTTGAACGTAAGTGTGTCCTGAACTGTAACACTAACCCTAACCCTAACCCTATGGACACATTCACTCTAATGATTCTCATAGACTATAATGGAGAATGGAAAAACATCCAAAATTTCTCCAAATCAAGAGTATACCCTTTAGCGTGATATGAAAATTTCATCTTATCCAACCCTAAACCAAACCCCAATTTTAACTTGAACGGAAGTGTGTCCTGAACTCTAACCCTAACCCTAACCCTATGGGCCCATTCACTCTAATGATTCTCATAGACTACAATGGAGAATGGAAAAACATCCAAAATTTTTCCAAATCAAGAGTATACCCTTCAGTGTGATATGAGAATTTCATCTTATCCAACCCTAAACCAAACCCCAATTTTAACTTGAACATAAGTGTGTCCTGAACTCTAACCCTAACCCTAACCCTATGGGCCCATTCACTCTAATGATTCTCATAGACTATAATGGAGAATGGAAAAACATCCAAAATTTTTCCAAATCAAGAGTATACCCTTTAGTGTGATATGAAAATTTCATCTTATCCAACCCTAAACCAAACCCCAATTTTAACTTGAACGTAAGTGTGTCCTGAAATCTAACCCTAACCCTAACCCTAACCCTATGGGCCCATTCACTCTAATGATTCTCATAGACTATAATGGAGAATGGAAAAACATCCAAAATTTTTCCAAATCAAGAGTATACCCTTTAGTGTGATATGAAAATTTCATCTTATCCAACCCTAAACCAAACCCCAATTTTAACTTGAACATAAGTGTGTCCTGAACTCTAACCCTAACCCTAACCCTAACCCTATGGGCCCATTCACTCTAATGATTCTCATAGAATATAATGGAGAATGGAAAAACATCCAAAATTTTTCCAAATCAAGAGTATACCCTTCAGTGTTATATGAGAATTTCATCTTATCCAACCCTAAACCAAACCCCAATTTTAACTTGAACGTAAGTGTGTCCTGAACCCTAACCCTAACCCTACCCGTTGGGCCCATTCACTCTAATGATTCTCATAGACTATAATGGAGAATGGAAAAACATCCAAAATTTTTCCAAATCAAGAGTATACCTATTAGTGTGATATGAAAATTTCATCTTATCCAACCCTAAACCAAACCCCAATTTTAACTTGAACGTAAGTGTGTCCTGAACTGTAACACTAACCCTAACCCTAACCCTATGGGCACATTCACTCTAATGATTCTCATAGACTATAATGGAGAATGGAAAAACATCCAAAATTTTTCCAAATCAAGAGTATACCCTTTAGTGTGATATGAAAATTTCATCTTATCCAACCCTAAACCAAACCCCAATTTTAACTTGAACGTAAGTGTGTCCTGAACTGTAACACTAACCCTAACCCTAACCCTATGGGCACATTCACTCTAATGATTCTCATAGACTATAATGGAGAATGGAAAAACATCCAAAATTTCTCCAAATCAAGAGTATACCCTTTAGCGTGATATGAAAATTTCATCTTATCCAACCCTAAACCAAACCCCAATTTTAACTTGAACGGAAGTGTGTCCTGAACTCTAACCCTAACCCTATGGGCCCATTCACTCTAATGATTCTCAGAGACTATAATGGAGAATGGAAAAACATCCAAAATTTTTCCAAATCAAGAGTATACCCTTTAGTGTGATATGAAAATTTCATCTTATCCAACCCTAAACCAAACCCCAATTTTAACTTGAACATAAGTGTGTCCTGAACTCTAACCCTAACCCTAACCCTAACCCTATGGGCCCATTCACTCTAATGATTCTCATAGACTATAATGGAGAATGGAAAAACATCCAAAATTTTTCCAAATCAAGAGTATACCCTTCAGTGTGATATGAGAATTTCATCTTATCCAACCCTAAACCAAACCCCAATTTTAACTTGAACATAAGTGTGTCCTGAACTCTAACCCTAACCCTAACCCTATGGGCCCATTCACTCTCATGATTCTCATAGACTATAATGGAGAATGGAAAAACATCCAAAATTTTTCCAAATCAAGAGTATACCCTTCAGTGTGATATGAGAATTTCATCTTATCCAACCCTAAACCAAACCCCAATTTTAACTTGAACATAAGTGTGTCCTGAACTCTAACCCTAACCCTAACCCTATGGGCCCATTCACTCTCATGATTCTCATAGACTATAATGGAGAATTGAAAAACATCCAAAATTTTTCCAAATCAAGAGTATACCTATTAGTGTGATATGAAAATTTCATCTTATCCAACCCTAAACCAAACCCCAATTTTAACTTGAACGTAAGTGTGTCCTGAACTGTAACACTAACCCTAACCCTAACCCTATGGGCACATTCACTCTAATGATTCTCATAGACTATAATGGAGAATGGAAAAACATCCAAAATTTTTCCAAATCAAGAGTATACCCTTTAGCGTGATATGAAAATTTCATCTTATCCAACCCTAAACCAAACCCCAATTTTAACTTGAACGGAAGTGTGTCCTGAACTCTAACCCTAACCCTAACCCTATGGGCCCATTCACTCTAATGATTCTCATAGACTACAATGGAGAATGGAAAAACATCCAAAATTTTTCCAAATCAAGAGTATACCCTTCAGTGTGATATGAGAATTTCATCTTATCCAACCCTAAACCAAACCCCAATTTTAACTTGAACATAAGTGTGTCCTGAACTCTAACCCTAACCCTTACCCTATGGGCCCATTCACTCTAATGATTCTCATAGACTATAATGGAGAATGGAAAAACATCCAAAATTTTTCCAAATCAAGAGTGTACCCTTTAGTGTGATATGAAAATTTCATCTTATCCAACCCTAAACCAAACCCCAATTTTAACTTGAACGTAAGTGTGTCCTGAACTGTAACACTAACCCTAACCCTAACCCTATGGGCACATTCACTCTAATGATTCTCATAGACTATAATGGAGAATGGAAAAACATCCAAAATTTCTCCAAATCAAGAGTATACCCTTTAGCGTGATATGAAAATTTCATCTTATCCAACCCTAAACCAAACCCCAATTTTAACTTGAACGGAAGTGTGTCCTGAACTCTAACCCTAACCCTAACCCTATGGGCCCATTCACTCTAATGATTCTCATAGACTACAATGGAGAATGGAAAAACATCCAAAATTTTTCCAAATCAAGAGTATACCCTTCAGTGTGATATGAGAATTTCATCTTATCCAACCCTAAACCAAACCCCAATTTTAACTTGAACATAAGTGTGTCCTGAACTCTAACCCTAACCCTAACCCTATGGGCCCATTCACTCTAATGATTCTCATAGACTATAATGGAGAATGGAAAAGCATCCAAAATTTTTCCAAATCAAGAGTATACCTTTCAATGTGATATGAAAATTTCATCTTATCCAACCCTAAACCAAACCCCAATTTTAACTTGAACATAAGTGTGTCCTGAACTCTAACCCTAACCCTAACCCTAACCCTATGGGCCCATTCACTCTAATAATTCTCATAGACTATAATGGAGAATGGAAAAATATCCAAAATTTTTCCAAATCAAGAGTATACCTTTTAGTGTGATATGAAAATTTCATCTTATCCAACCCTAAACCAAACCCCAATTTTAACTTGAACGTAAGTGTGTCCTGAACTCTAACCCTAACCCAAACCCTAACCCTATGGGCCCATTCACTCTAATGATTCTCATAGACTATAATGGAGAATGGAAAAACATCCAAAATTTTTCCAAATCAAGAGTATACCTATTAGTGTGATATGAAAATTTCATCTTATCCAACCCTAAACCAAATCCCAATTTTAACTTGAACGTAAGTGTGTCCTGAACTCTAACCCTAACCCTAACCCTATGGGCCCATTCACTCTAATGATTCTCATAGACTATAATGGAGAATGGAAAAACATCCAAAATTTTTCCAAATCAAGAGTATACCTATTAGTGTGATATGAAAATTTCATCTTATCCAACCCTAAACCAAACCCCAATTTTAACTTGAACGTAAGTGTGTCCTGAACTGTAACACTAACCCTAACCCTAACCCTATGGGCACATTCACTCTAATGATTCTCATAGACTATAATGGAGAATGGAAAAACATCCAAAATTTTTCCAAATCAAGAGTATACCCTTTAGTGTGATATGAAAATTTCATCTTATCCAACCCTAAACCAAACCCCAATTTTAACTTGAACGTAAGTGTGTCCTGAACTGTAACACTAACCCTAACCCTAACCCTATGGGCACATTCACTCTGATGATTCTCATAGACTATAATGGAGAATGGAAAAACATCCAAAATTTCTCCAAATCAAGAGTATACCCTTTAGCGTGATATGAAAATTTCATCTTATCCAACCCTAAACCAAACCCCAATTTTAACTTGAACGGAAGTGTGTCCTGAACTCTAACCCTAACCCTATGGGCCCATTCACTCTAATGATTCTCAGAGACTATAATGGAGAATGGAAAAACATCCAAAATTTTTCCAAATCAAGAGTATACCCTTTAGTGTGATATGAAAATTTCATCTTATCCAACCCTAAACCAAACCCCAATTTTAACTTGAACATAAGTGTGTCCTGAACTCTAACCCTAACCCTAACCCTAACCCTATGGGCCCATTCACTCTAATGATTCTCATAGACTATAATGGAGAATGGAAAAACATCCAAAATTTTTCCAAATCAAGAGTATACCCTTCAGTGTGATATGAGAATTTCATCTTATCCAACCCTAAACCAAACCCCAATTTTAACTTGAACATAAGTGTGTCCTGAACTCTAACCCTAACCCTAACCCTATGGGCCCATTCACTCTCATGATTCTCATAGACTATAATGGAGAATGGAAAAACATCCAAAATTTTTCCAAATCAAGAGTATACCCTTCAGTGTGATATGAGAATTTCATCTTATCCAACCCTAAACCAAACCCCAATTTTAACTTGAACATAAGTGTGTCCTGAACTCTAACCCTAACCCTAACCCTATGGGCCCATTCACTCTCATGATTCTCATAGACTATAATGGAGAATGGAAAAACATCCAAAATTTTTCCAAATCAAGAGTGTACCCTTTAGTGTGATATGAAAATTTCATCTTATCCAACCCTAAACCAAACCCCAATTTTAACTTGAACGTAAGTGTGTCCTGAACTGTAACACTAACCCTAACCCTAACCCTATGGGCACATTCACTCTAATGATTCTCATAGACTATAATGGAGAATGGAAAAACATCCAAAATTTCTCCAAATCAAAAGTATACCCTTTAGCGTGATATGAAAATTTCATCTTATCCAACCCTAAACCAAACCCCAATTTTAACTTGAACGGAAGTGTGTCCTGAACTCTAACCCTAACCCTAACCCTATGGGCCCATTCACTCTAATGATTCTCATAGACTACAATGGAGAATGGAAAAACATCCAAAATTTTTCCAAATCAAGAGTATACCCTTCAGTGTGATATGAGAATTTCATCTTATCCAACCCTAAACCAAACCCCAATTTTAACTTGAACATAAGTGTGTCCTGAACTCTAACCCTAACCCTAACCCTATGGGCCCATTCACTCTAATGATTCTCATAGACTATAATGGAGAATGGAAAAACATCCAAAATTTTTCCAAATCAAGAGTATACCCTTTAGTGTGATATGAAAATTTCATCTTATCCAACCCTAAACCAAACCCCAATTTTAACTTGAACGTAAGTGTGTCCTGAAATCTAACCCTAACCCTAACCCTAACCCTATGGGCCCATTCACTCTAATGATTCTCATAGACTATAATGGAGAATGGAAAAACATCCAAAAATTTTCCAAATCAAGAGTATACCCTTTAGTGTGATATGAAAATTTCATCTTATCCAACCCTAAACCAAACCCCAATTTTAACTTGAACATAAGTGTGTCCTGAACTCTAACCCTAACCCTAACCCTAACCCTATGGGCCCATTCACTCTAATGATTCTCATAGAATATAATGGAGAATGGAAAAACATCCAAAATTTTTCCAAATCAAGAGTATACCCTTCAGTGTTATATGAGAATTTCATCTTATCCAACCCTAAACCAAACCCCAATTTTAACTTGAACGTAAGTGTGTCCTGAACCCTAACCCTAACCCTACCCGTTGGGCCCATTCACTCTAATGATTCTCATAGACTATAATGGAGAATGGAAAAACATCCAAAATTTTTCCAAATCAAGAGTATACCTATTAGTGTGATATGAAAATTTCATCTTATCCAACCCTAAACCAAACCCCAATTTTAACTTGAACGTAAGTGTGTCCTGAACTGTAACACTAACCCTAACCCTAACCCTATGGGCACATTCACTCTAATGATTCTCATAGACTATAATGGAGAATGGAAAAACATCCAAAATTTTTCCAAATCAAGAGTATACCCTTTAGTGTGATATGAAAATTTCATCTTATCCAACCCTAAACCAAACCCCAATTTTAACTTGAACGTAAGTGTGTCCTGAACTGTAACACTAACCCTAACCCTAACCCTATGGGCACATTCACTCTAATGATTCTCATAGACTATAATGGAGAATGGAAAAACATCCAAAATTTCTCCAAATCAAGAGTATACCCTTTAGCGTGATATGAAAATTTCATCTTATCCAAACCTAAACCAAACCCCAATTTTAACATGAACGGAAGTGTGTCCTGAACTCTAACCCTAACCCTATGGGCCCATTCACTCTAATGATTCTCAGAGACTATAATGGAGAATGGAAAAACATCCAAAATTTTTCCAAATCAAGAGTATACCCTTTAGTGTGATATGAAAATTTCATCTTATCCAACCCTAAACCAAACCCCAATTTTAACTTGAACATAAGTGTGTCCTGAACTCTAACCCTAACCCTAACCCTAACCCTATGGGCCCATGCACTCTAATGATTCTCATAGACTATAATGGAGAATGGAAAAACATCCAAAATTTTTCCAAATCAAGAGTATACCCTTCAGTGTGATATGAGAATTTCATCTTATCCAACCCTAAACCAAACCCCAATTTTAACTTGAACGTAAGTGTGTCCTGAACCCTAACCCTAACCCTAACCGTATGGGCCCATTCACTCTAATGATTCTCATAGACTATAATGGAGAATGGAAAAACATCCAAAATTTTTCCAAATCAAGAGTATACCCTTCAGTGTGATATGAGAATTTCATCTTATCCAACCCTAAACCAAACCCCAATTTTAACTTGAACATAAGTGTGTCCTGAACTCTAACCCTAACCCTAACCCTATGGGCCCATTCACTCTCATGATTCTCATAGACTATAATGGAGAATTGAAAAACATCCAAAATTTTTCCAAATCAAGAGTATACCTATTAGTGTGATATGAAAATTTCATCTTATCCAACCCTAAACCAAACCCCAATTTTAACTTGAACGTAAGTGTGTCCTGAACTGTAACACTAACCCTAACCCTAACCCTATGGGCACATTCACTCTAATGATTCTCATAGACTATAATGGAGAATGGAAAAACATCCAAAATTTTTCCAAATCAAGAGTATACCCTTTAGCGTGATATGAAAATTTCATCTTATCCAACCCTAAACCAAACCCCAATTTTAACTTGAACGGAAGTGTGTCCTGAACTCTAACCCTAACCCTAACCCTATGGGCCCATTCACTCTAATGATTCTCATAGACTACAATGGAGAATGGAAAAACATCCAAAATTTTTCCAAATCAAGAGTATACCCTTCAGTGTGATATGAGAATTTCATCTTATCCAACCCTAAACCAAACCCCAATTTTAACTTGAACGTAAGTGTGTCCTGAACTGTAACACTAACCCTAACCCTAACCCTATGGGCACATTCACTCTAATGATTCTCATAGACTATAATGGAGAATGGAAAAACATCCAAAATTTCTCCAAATCAAGAGTATACCCTTTAGCGTGATATGAAAATTTCATCTTATCCAACCCTAAACCAAACCCCAATTTTAACTTGAACGGAAGTGTGTCCTGAACTCTAACCCTAACCCTATGGGCCCATTCACTCTAATGATTCTCAGAGACTATAATGGAGAATGGAAAAACATCCAAAATTTTTCCAAATCAAGAGTATACCCTTTAGTGTGATATGAAAATTTCATCTTATCCAACCCTAAACCAAACCCCAATTTTAACTTGAACATAAGTGTGTCCTGAACTCTAACCCTAACCCTAACCCTAACCCTATGGGCCCATTCACTCTAATGATTCTCATAGACTATAATGGAGAATGGAAAAACATCCAAAATTTTTCCAAATCAAGAGTATACCCTTCAGTGTGATATGAGAATTTCATCTTATCCAACCCTAAACCAAACCCCAATTTTAACTTGAACATAAGTGTGTCCTGAACTCTAACCCTAACCCTAACCCTATGGGCCCATTCACTCTCATGATTCTCATAGACTATAATGGAGAATGGAAAAACATCCAAAATTTTTCCAAATCAAGAGTATACCCTTCAGTGTGATATGAGAATTTCATCTTATCCAACCCTAAACCAAACCCCAATTTTAACTTGAACATAAGTGTGTCCTGAACTCTAACCCTAACCCTAACCCTATGGGCCCATTCACTCTCATGATTCTCATAGACTATAATGGAGAATTGAAAAACATCCAAAATTTTTCCAAATCAAGAGTATACCTATTAGTGTGATATGAAAATTTCATCTTATCCAACCCTAAACCAAACCCCAATTTTAACTTGAACGTAAGTGTGTCCTGAACTGTAACACTAACCCTAACCCTAACCCTATGGGCACATTCACTCTAATGATTCTCATAGACTATAATGGAGAATGGAAAAACATCCAAAATTTTTCCAAATCAAGAGTATACCCTTTAGCGTGATATGAAAATTTCATCTTATCCAACCCTAAACCAAACCCCAATTTTAACTTGAACGGAAGTGTGTCCTGAACTCTAACCCTAACCCTAACCCTATGGGCCCATTCACTCTAATGATTCTCATAGACTACAATGGAGAATGGAAAAACATCCAAAATTTTTCCAAATCAAGAGTATACCCTTCAGTGTGATATGAGAATTTCATCTTATCCAACCCTAAACCAAACCCCAATTTTAACTTGAACATAAGTGTGTCCTGAACTCTAACCCTAACCCTTACCCTATGGGCCCATTCACTCTAATGATTCTCATAGACTATAATGGAGAATGGAAAAACATCCAAAATTTTTCCAAATCAAGAGTGTACCCTTTAGTGTGATATGAAAATTTCATCTTATCCAACCCTAAACCAAACCCCAATTTTAACTTGAACGTAAGTGTGTCCTGAACTGTAACACTAACCCTAACCCTAACCCTATGGGCACATTCACTCTAATGATTCTCATAGACTATAATGGAGAATGGAAAAACATCCAAAATTTCTCCAAATCAAGAGTATACCCTTTAGCGTGATATGAAAATTTCATCTTATCCAACCCTAAACCAAACCCCAATTTTAACTTGAACGGAAGTGTGTCCTGAACTCTAACCCTAACCCTAACCCTATGGGCCCATTCACTCTAATGATTCTCATAGACTACAATGGAGAATGGAAAAACATCCAAAATTTTTCCAAATCAAGAGTATACCCTTCAGTGTGATATGAGAATTTCATCTTATCCAACCCTAAACCAAACCCCAATTTTAACTTGAACATAAGTGTGTCCTGAACTCTAACCCTAACCCTAACCCTATGGGCCCATTCACTCTAATGATTCTCATAGACTATAATGGAGAATGGAAAAACATCCAAAATTTTTCCAAATCAAGAGTATACCCTTTGGTGTGATATGAAAATTTCATCTTATCCAACCCTAAACCAAACCCCAATTTTAACTTGAACGTAAGTGTGTCCTGAACTCTAACCCTAACCCTAACCCTAACCCTATGGGCCCATTCACTCTAATGATTCTCATAGACTATAATGGAGAATGGAAAAACATCCAAAATTTTTCCAAATCAAGAGTATACCTTTTAGTGTGATATGAAACTTTCATCTTATCCAACCCTAAACCAAACCCCAATTTTAACTTGAACATAAGTGTGTCCTGAACTCTAACCCTAACCCTAACCCTAACCCTATGGGCCCATTCACTCTAATGATTCTCATAGAATATAATGGAGAATGGAAAAACATCCAAAATTTTTCCAAATCAAGAGTATACCCTTCAGTGTGATATGAGAATTTCATCTTATCCAACCCTAAACCAAACCCCAATTTTAACTTGAACGTAGGTGTGTCCTGAACCCTAACCCTAACCCTAACCGTATGGGCCCATTCACTCTAATGATTCTCATAGACTATAATGGAGAATGGAAAAGCATCCAAAATTTTTCCAAATCAAGAGTATACCTTTCAATGTGATATGAAAATTTCATCTTATCCAACCCTAAACCAAACCCCAATTTTAACTTGAACATAAGTGTGTCCTGAACTCTAACCCTAACCCTAACCCTAACCCTATGGGCCCATTCACTCTAATGATTCTCATAGACTATAATGGAGAATGGAAAAATATCCAAAATTTTTCCAAATCAAGAGTATACCTTTTAGTGTGATATGAAAATTTCATCTTATCCAACCCTAAACCAAACCCCAATTTTGACTTGAACGTAAGTGTGTCCTGAACTCTAACCCTAACCCAAACACTAACCCTATGGGCCCATTCACTCTAATGATTCTCATAGACTATAATGGAGAATGGAAAAACATCCAAAATTTTTCCAAATCAAGAGTATACCTATTAGTGTGATATGAAAATTTCATCTTATCCAACCCTAAACCAAATCCCAATTTTAACTTGAACGTAAGTGTGTCCTGAACTCTAACCCTAACCCTAACCCTAACCCTATGGGCCCATTCACTCTAATGATTCTCATAGACTATAATGGAGAATGGAAAAACATCCAAAAATTTTCCAAATCAAGAGTATACCCTTCAGTGTGATATGAGAATTTCATCTTATCCAACCCTAAACCAAACCCCAATTTTAACTTGAACATAAGTGTGTCCTGAACTCTAACCCTAACCCTAACCCTATGGGCCCATTCACTCTCATGATTCTCAGAGATTATAATGGAGAATGGAAAAACATCCAAAATTTTTCCAAATCAAGAGTATACCCTTCAGTGTTATATGAGAATTTCATCTTATCCAACCCTAAACCAAACCCCAATTTTAACTTGAACATAAGTGTGTCCTGAACTCTAACCCTAACCCTAACCCTATGGGCCCATTCACTCTCATGATTCTCATAGACTATAATGGAGAATGGAAAAACATCCAAAATTTTTCCAAATCAAGAGTATACCTATTAGTGTGATATGAAAATTTCATCTTATCCAACCCTAAACCAAACCCCAATTTTAACTTGAACGTAAGTGTGTCCTGAACTGTAACACTAACCCTAACCCTAACCCTATGGGCACATTCACTCTAATGATTCTCATAGACTGTAATGGAGAATGGAAAAACATCCAAAATTTTTCCAAATCAAGAGTATACCCTTTAGCGTGATATGAAAATTTCATCTTATCCAACCCTAAACCAAACCCCAATTTTAACTTGAACGGAAGTGTGTCCTGAACTCTAACCCTAACCCTAACCCTATGGGCCCATTCACTCTAATGATTCTCATAGACTACAATGGATAATGGAAAAACATCCAAAATTTTTCCAAATCAAGAGTATACCCTTCAGTGTGATATGAGAATTTCATCTAATCCAACCCTAAACCAAACCCCAATTTTAACTTGAACATAAGTGTGTCCTGAACTCTAACCCTAACCCTTACCCTATGGGCCCATTCACTCTAATGATTCTCATAGACTATAATGGAGAATGGAAAAACATCCAAAATTTTTCCAAATCAAGAGTATACCCTTTAGTGTGATATGAAAATTTCATCTTATCCAACCCTAAACCAAACCCCAATTTTAACTTGAACTTAAGTGTGTCCTGAACTGTAACACTAACCCTAACCCTAACTCTATGGGCACATTCACTCTAATGATTCTCATAGACTATAATGGAGAATGGAAAAACATCCAAAATTTCTCCAAATCAAGAGTATACCCTTTAGCGTGATATGAAAATTTCATCTTATCCAACCCTAAACCAAACCCCAATTTTAACTTGAACGGAAGTGTGTCCTGAACTCTAACCCTAACCCTAACCCTATGGGCCCATTCACTCTAATGATTCTCATAGACTACAATGGAGAATGGAAAAACATCCAAAATTTTTCCAAATCAAGAGTATACCCTTCAGTGTGATATGAGAATTTCATCTTATCCAACCCTAAACCAAACCCCAATTTTAACTTGAACATAAGTGTGTCCTGAACTCTAACCCTAACCCTAACCCTATGGGCCCATTCACTCTAATGATTCTCATAGACTATAATGGAGAATGGAAAAACATCCAAAATTTTTCCAAATCAAGAGTATACCCTTTGGTGTGATATGAAAATTTCATCTTATCCAACCCTAAACCAAACCCCAATTTTAACTTGAACGTAAGTGTGTCCTGAACTCTAATCCTAACCCTAACCCTAACCCTATGGGCCCATTCACTCTAATGATTCTCATAGACTATAATGGAGAATGGAAAAACATCCAAAATTTTTCCAAATCAAGAGTATACCCTTTAGGGTGATATGAAAATTTCATCTTATCCAACCCTAAACCAAACCCCAATTTTAACTTGAACATAAGTGTGTCCTGAACTCTAACCCTAACCCTAACCCTAACCCTATGGGCCCATTCACTCTAATGATTCTCATAGAATATAATGGAGAATGGAAAAACATCCAAAATTTTTCCAAATCAAGAGTATACCCTTCAGTGTGATATGAGAATTTCATCTTATCCAACCCTAAACCAAACCCCAATTTTAACTTGAACGTAAGTGTGTCCTGAACCCTAACCCTAACCCTAACCGTATGGGCCCATTCACTCTAATGATTCTCATAGACTATAATGGAGAATGGAAAAGCATCCAAAATTTTTCCAAATCAAGAGTATACCTTTCAATGTGATATGAAAATTTCATCTTATCCAACCCTAAACCAAACCCCAATTTTAACTTGAACATAAGTGTGTCCTGAACTCTAACCCTAACCCTAACCCTAACCCTATGGGCCCATTCACTCTAATGATTCTCATAGACTATAATGGAGAATGGAAAAATATCCAAAATTTTTCCAAATCAAGAGTATACCTTTTAGTGTGATATGAAAATTTCATCTTATCCAACCCTAAACCAAACCCCAATTTTAACTTGAACGTAAGTGTGTCCTGAACTCTAACCCTAACCCAAACCCTAACCCTATGGGCCCATTCACTCTAATGATTCTCATAGACTATAATGGAGAATGGAAAAACATCCAAAATTTTTCCAAATCAAGAGTATACCTATTAGTGTGATATGAAAATTTCATCTTATCCAACCCTAAACCAAATCCCAATTTTAACTTGAACGTAAGTGTGTCCTGAACTCTAACCCTAACCCTAACCCTAACCCTATGGGCCCATTCACTCTAATGATTCTCATAGACTATAATGGAGAATGGAAAAACATCCAAAATTTTTCCAAATCAAGAGTATACCCTTCAGTGTGATATGAGAATTTCATCTTATCCAACCCTAAACCAAACTCCAATTTTAACTTGAACATAAGTGTGTCCTGAACTCTAACCCTAACCCTAACCCTATGGGCCCATTCACTCTCATGATTCTCATAGACTATAATGGAGAATGGAAAAACATCCAAAATTTTTCCAAATCAAGAGTATACCCTTCAGTGTGATATGAGAATTTCATCTTATCCAACCCTAAACCAAACCCCAATTTTAACTTGAACATAAGTGTGTCCTGAACTCTAACCCTAACCCTTACCCTATGGGCCCATTCACTCTAATGATTCTCATAGACTATAATGGAGAATGGAAAAACATCCAAAATTTTTCCAAATCAAGAGTATACCCTTTAGTGTGATATGAAAATTTCATCTTATCCAACCCTAAACCAAACCCCAATTTTAACTTGAACGTAATTGTGTCCTGAACTGTAACACTAACCCTAACCCTAACCCTATGGGCACATTCACTCTAATGATTCTCATAGACTATAATGGAGAATGGAAAAACATCCAAAATTTCTCCAAATCAAGAGTATACCCTTTAGCGTGATATGAAAATTTCATCTTATCCAACCCTAAACCAAACCCCAATTTTAACTTGAACGGAAGTGTGTCCTGAACTCTAACCCTAACCCTAACCCTATGGGCCCATTCACTCTAATGATTCTCATAGACTACAATGGAGAATGGAAAAACATCCAAAATTTTTCCAAATCAAGAGTATACCCTTCAGTGTGATATGAGAATTTCATCTTATCCAACCCTAAACCAAACCCCAATTTTAACTTGAACATAAGTGTGTCCTGAACTCTAACCCTAACCCTAACCCTATGGGCCCATTCACTCTAATGATTCTCATAGACTATAATGGAGAATGGAAAAACATCCAAAATTTTTCCATATCAAGAGTATACCCTTTGGTGTGATATGAAAATTTCATCTTATCCAACCCTAAACCAAACCCCAATTTTAACTTGAACGTAAGTGTGTCCTGAACTCTAACCCTAACCCTAACCCTAACCCTATGGGCCCATTCACTCTAATGATTCTCATAGACTATAATGGAGAATGGAAAAACATCCAAAATTTTTCCAAATCAAGAGTATACCCTTTAGTGTGATATGAAAATTTCATCTTATCCAACCCTAAACCAAACCCCAATTTTAACTTGAACATAAGTGTGTCCTGAACTCTAACCCTAACCCTAACCCTAACCCTATGGGCCCATTCACTCTAATGATTCTCATAGAATATAATGGAGAATGGAAAAACATCCAAAATTTTTCCAAATCAAGAGTATACCCTTCAGTGTGATATGAGAATTTCATCTTATCCAACCCTAAACCAAACCCCAATTTTAACTTGAACGTAAGTGTGTCCTGAACCCTAACCCTAACCCTAACCGTATGGGCCCATTCACTCTAATGATTCTCATAGACTATAATGGAGAATGGAAAAGCATCCAAAATTTTTCCAAATCAAGAGTATACCTTTCAATGTGATATGAAAATTTCATCTTATCCAACCCTAAACCAAACCCCAATTTTAACTTGAAGATAAGTGTGTCCTGAACTCTAACCCTAACCCTAACCCTATGGGCCCATTCACTCTAATGATTCTCATAGACTATAATGGAGAATGGAAAAATATCCAAAATTTTTGCAAATCAAGAGTATACCTTTTAGTGTGATATGAAAATTTCATCTTATCCAACCCTAAACCAAACCCCAATTTTGACTTGAACGTAAGTGTGTCCTGAACTCTAAGCCTAACCCAAACCCTAACCCTATGGGCCCATTCACTCTAATGATTCTCATAGACTATAATGGAGAATGGAAAAACATCCAAAATTTTTCCAAATCAAGAGTATACCTATTAGTGTGATATGAAAATTTCATCTTATCCAACCCTAAACCAAATCCCAATTTGAACTTGAACGTAAGTGTGTCCTGAACTCTAACCCTAACCCTAACCCTAACCCTATGGGCACATTCACTCTAATGATTCTCATAGACTATAATGGAGAATGGAAAAACATCCAAAATTTCTCCAAATCAAGAGTATACCCTTTAGCGTGATATGAAAATTTCATCTTATCCAACCCTAAACCAAACCCCAATTTTAACTTGAACGGAAGTGTGTCCTGAACTATAACCCTAACCCTAACCCTATGGGCCCATTCACTCTAATGATTCTCATAGACTACAATGGAGAATGGAAAAACATCCAAAATTTTTCCAAATCAAGAGTATACCCTTCAGTGTGATATGAGAATTTCATCTTATCCAACCCTAAACCAAACCCCAATTTTAACTTGAACATAAGTGTGTCCTGAACTCTAACCCTAACCCTAACCCTATGGGCCCATTCACTCTAATGATTCTCATAGACTATAATGGAGAATGGAAAAACATCCAAAATTTTTCCAAATCAAGAGTATACCCTTTGGTGTGATATGAAAATTTCATCTTATCCAACCCTAAACCAAACCCCAATTTTAACTTGAACGTAAGTGTGTCCTGAACTCTAACCCTAACCCTAACCCTAACCCTATGGGCCCATTCACTCTAATGATTCTCATAGACTATAATGGAGAATGGAAAAACATCCAAAATTTTTCCAAATCAAGAGTATACCCTTCAGTGTGATATGAGAATTTCATCTTATCCAACCCTAAACCAAACCCCAATTTTGACTTGAACGTAAGTGTGTCCTGAACTCTAACCCTAACCCAAACCCTAACCCTATGGGCCCATTCACTCTAATGATTCTCATAGACTATAATGGAGAATGGAAAAACATCCAAAATTTTTCCAAATCAAGAGTATACCTATTAGTGTGATATGAAAATTTCATCTTATCCAACCCTAAACCAAATCCCAATTTTAACTTGAACGTAAGTGTGTCCTGAACTCTAACCCTAACCCTAACCCTAACCCTATGGGCCCATTCACTCTAATGATTCTCATAGACTATAATGGAGAATGGAAAAACATCCAAAATTTTTCCAAATCAAGAGTATACCCTTCAGTGTGATATGAGAATTTCATCTTATCCAACTTTAAACCAAACCCCAATTTTAACTTGAACATAAGTGTGTCCTGAACTGTAACACTAACCCTAACCCTAACCCTATGGGCACATTCACTCTAATGATTCTCATAGACTATAATGGAGAATGGAAAAACATCCAAAATTTCTCCAAATCAAGAGTATACCCTTTAGCGTGATATGAAAATTTCATCTTATCCAACCCTAAACCAAACCCCAATTTTAACTTGAACGGAAGTGTGTCCTGAACTCTAACCCTAACCCTAACCCTATGGGCCCATTCACTCTAATGATTCTCATAGACTACAATGGAGAATGGAAAAACATCCAAAATTTTTCCAAATCAAGAGTATACCCTTCAGTGTGATATGAGAATTTCATCTTATCCAACCCTAAACCAAACCCCAATTTTAACTTGAACATAAGTGTGTCCTGAACTCTAACCCTAACCCTAACCCTATGGGCCCATTCACTCTAATGATTCTCATAGACTATAATGGAGAATGGAAAAACATCCAAAATTTTTCCAAATCAAGAGTATACCCTTTGGTGTGATATGAAAATTTCATCTTATCCAACCCTAAACCAAACCCCAATTTTAACTTGAACGTAAGTGTGTCCTGAACTCTAACCCTAACCCTAACCCTAACCCTATGGGCCCATTCACTCTAATGATTCTCATAGACTATAATGGAGAATGGAAAAACATCCAAAATTTTTCCAAATCAAGAGTATACCCTTTAGTGTGATATGAAAATTTCATCTTATCCAACCCTAAACCAAACCCCAATTTTAACTTGAACATAAGTGTGTCCTGAACTCTAACCCTAACCCTAACCCTAACCCTATGGGCCCATTCACTCTAATGATTCTCATAGAATATAATGGAGAATGGAAAAACATCCAAAATTTTTCCAAATCAAGAGTATACCCTTCAGTGTGATATGAGAATTTCATCTTATCCAACCCTAAACCAAACCCCAATTTTAACTTGAACGTAAGTGTGTCCTGAACCCTAACCCTAACCCTAACCGTATGGGCCCATTCACTCTAATGATTCTCATAGACTATAATGGAGAATGGAAAAGCATCCAAAATTTTTCCAAATCAAGAGTATACCTTTCAATGTGATATGAAAATTTCATCTTATCCAACCCTAAACCAAACCCCAATTTTAACTTGAAGATAAGTGTGTCCTGAACTCTAACCCTAACCCTAACCCTAACCCTATGGGCCCATTCACTCTAATGATTCTCATAGACTATAATGGAGAATGGAAAAATATCCAAAATTTTTGCAAATCAAGAGTATACCTTTTAGTGTGATATGAAAATTTCATCTTATCCAACCCTAAACCAAACCCCAATTTTGACTTGAACGTAAGTGTGTCCTGAACTCTAAGCCTAACCCAAACCCTAACCCTATGGGCCCATTCACTCTAATGATTCTCCTAGACTATAATGGAGAATGGAAAAACATCCAAAATTTTTCCAAATCAAGAGTATACCTATTAGTGTGATATGAAAATTTCATCTTATCCAACCCTAAACCAAATCCCAATTTGAACTTGAACGTAAGTGTGTCCTGAACTCTAACCCTAACCCTAACCCTAACCCTATGGGCCCATTCACTCTAATGATTCTCATAGACTATAATGGAGAATGGAAAAACATCCAAAATTTTTCCAAATCAAGAGTATACCCTTCAGTGTGATATGAGAATTTCATCTTATCCAACCCTAAACCAAACCCCAATTTTAACTTGAACATAAGTGTGTCCTGAACTGTAACACTAACCCTAACCCTAACCCTATGGGCACATTCACTCTAATGATTCTCATAGACTATAATGGAGAATGGAAAAACATCCAAAATTTCTCCAAATCAAGAGTATACCCTTTAGCGTGATATGAAAATTTCATCTTATCCAACCCTAAACCAAACCCCAATTTTAACTTGAACGGAAGTGTGTCCTGAACTATAACCCTAACCCTAACCCTATGGGCCCATTCACTCTAATGATTCTCATAGACTACAATGGAGAATGGAAAAACATCCAAAATTTTTCCAAATCAAGAGTATACCCTTCAGTGTGATATGAGAATTTCATCTTATCCAACCCTAAACCAAACCCCAATTTTAACTTGAACATAAGTGTGTCCTGAACTCTAACCCTAACCCTAACCCTATGGGCCCATTCACTCTAATGATTCTCACAGACTATAATGGAGAATGGAAAAACATCCAAAATTTTTCCAAATCAAGAGTATACCCTTTGGTGTGATATGAAAATTTCATCTTATCCAACCCTAAACCAAACCCCAATTTTAACTTGAACGTAAGTGTGTCCTGAACTCTAACCCTAACCCTAACCCTAACCCTATGGGCCCATTCACTCTAATGATTCTCATAGACTATAATGGAGAATGGAAAAACATCCAAAATTTTTCCAAATCAAGAGTATACCCTTCAGTGTGATATGAGAATTTCATCTTATCCAACCCTAAACCAAACCCCAATTTTGACTTGAACGTAAGTGTGTCCTGAACTCTAACCCTAACCCAAACCCTAACCCTATGGGCCCATTCACTCTAATGATTCTCATAGACTATAATGGAGAATGGAAAAACATCCAAAATTTTTCCAAATCAAGAGTATACCTATTAGTGTGATATGAAAATTTCATCTTATCCAACCCTAAACCAAATCCCAATTTTAACTTGAACGTAAGTGTGTCCTGAACTCTAACCCTAACCCTAACCCTAACCCTATGGGCCCATTCACTCTAATGATTCTCATAGACTATAATGGAGAATGGAAAAACATCCAAAATTTTTCCAAATCAAGAGTATACCCTTCAGTGTGATATGAGAATTTCATCTTATCCAACTTTAAACCAAACCCCAATTTTAACTTGAACATAAGTGTGTCCTGAACTGTAACACTAACCCTAACCCTAACCCTATGGGCACATTCACTCTAATGATTCTCATAGACTATAATGGAGAATGGAAAAACATCCAAAATTTCTCCAAATCAAGAGTATACCCTTTAGCGTGATATGAAAATTTCATCTTATCCAACCCTAAACCAAACCCCAATTTTAACTTGAACGGAAGTGTGTCCTGAACTCTAACCCTAACCCTAACCCTATGGGCCCATTCACTCTAATGATTCTCATAGACTACAATGGAGAATGGAAAAACATCCAAAATTTTTCCAAATCAAGAGTATACCCTTCAGTGTGATATGAGAATTTCATCTTATCCAACCCTAAACCAAACCCCAATTTTAACTTGAACATAAGTGTGTCCTGAACTCTAACCCTAACCCTAACCCTATGGGCCCATTCACTCTAATGATTCTCATAGACTATAATGGAGAATGGAAAAACATCCAAAATTTTTCCAAATCAAGAGTATACCCTTTGGTGTGATATGAAAATTTCATCTTATCCAACCCTAAACCAAACCCCAATTTTAACTTGAACGTAAGTGTGTCCTGAACTCTAACCCTAACCCTAACCCTAACCCTATGGGCCCATTCACTCTAATGATTCTCATAGACTATAATGGAGAATGGAAAAACATCCAAAATTTTTCCAAATCAAGAGTATACCCTTTAGTGTGATATGAAAATTTCATCTTATCCAACCCTAAACCAAACCCCAATTTTAACTTGAACATAAGTGTGTCCTGAACTCTAACCCTAACCCTAACCCTAACCCTATGGGCCCATTCACTCTAATGATTCTCATAGACTATAATGGAGAATGGAAAAGCATCCAAAATTTTTCCAAATCAAGAGTATACCTTTCAATGTGATATGAAAATTTCATCTTATCCAACCCTAAACCAAACCCCAATTTTAACTTGAACATAAGTGTGTCCTGAACTCTAACCCTAACCCTAACCCTAACCCTATGGGCCCATTCACTCTAATGATTCTCATAGACTATAATGGAGAATGGAAAAATATCCAAAATTTTTCCAAATCAAGAGTATACCTTTTAGTGTGATATGAAAATTTCATCTTATCCAACCCTAAACCAAACCCCAATTTTGACTTGAACGTAAGTGTGTCCTGAACTCTAACCCTAACCCAAACCCTAACCCTATGGGCCCATTCACTCTAATGATTCTCATAGACTATAATGGAGAATGGAAAAACATCCAAAATTTTTCCAAATCAAGAGTATACCTATTAGTGTGATATGAAAATTTCATCTTATCCAACCCTAAACCAAATCCCAATTTTAACTTGAACGTAAGTGTGTCCTGAACTCTAACCCTAACCCTAACCCTAACCCTATGGGCCCATTCACTCTAATGATTCTCATAGACTATAATGGAGAATGGAAAAACATCCAAAATTTTTCCAAATCAAGAGTATACCCTTCAGTGTGATATGAGAATTTCATCTTATCCAACCCTAAACCAAACCCCAATTTTAACTTGAACATAAGTGTGTCCTGAACTCTAACCCTAACCCTAACCCTATGGGCCCATTCACTCTCATGATTCTCATAGACTATAATGGAGAATGGAAAAACATCCAAAATTTTTCCAAATCAAGAGTATACCCTTCAGTGTGATATGAGAATTTCATCTTATCCAACCCTAAACCAAACCCCAATTTTAACTTGAACATAAGTGTGTCCTGAACTCTAACCCTAACCCTAACCCTATGGGCCCATTCACTCTAATGATTCTCATAGACTATAATGGAGAATGGAAAAACATCCAAAATTTTTCCAAATCAAGAATATACCCTTTAGTGTGATATGAAAATTTCATCTTATCCAACCCTAAACCAAACCCCAATTTTAACTTGAACATAAGTGTGTCCTAAACTCTAACCCTAACCCTAACCCTAACCCTATGGGCCCATTCACTCTGATGATTCACATAGACTATAATGGAGAATGGAAAAACATCCAAAATTTTTCCAAATCAAGAGTATACCTTTCAATGTGATATGAAAATTTCATCTTATCCAACGCTAAACCAAACCCAAATTTTAACTTGAACGTAAGTGTGTCCTGAACCCTAACCCTAACCCTAACCCTAACCCTATGGGCCCATTCACTCTAATGATTCTCATAGACTATAATGGAGAATGCAAAAACATCCAAAATTTTTCCAAATCAAGAGTATACCTATTAGTGTGATATGAAAATTTCATCTTATCACACCCTAAACCAAACCCCAATTTTAACTTGAACGTAAGTGTGTCCTGAACTGTAACACTAACCCTAACCCTAACCCTATGGGCCCATTCACTCTAATGATTCTCATAGACTATAATGGAGAATGGAAAAACATCCAAAATTTTTCCAAATCAAGAGTATACCCTTTAGCGTGATATGAAAATTTCATCTTATCCAACCCTAAACCATACCCCAATTTTAACTTGAACGTAAGTGTGTCCTGAACTCTAACCCTAACCCTAACCCTAACCCTATGGGCCCATTCACTCTAATGATTCTCATAGACTACAATGGACAATGGAAAAACATCCAAAATTTTTCCAAATCAAGAGTATACCCTTCAGTGTGATATGAGAATTTCATCTTATCCAACCCTAAACCAAACCCCAATTTTAACTTGAACATAAGTGTGTCCTGAACTCTAACCCTAACCCTAACCCTATGGGCCCATTCACTCTAATGATTCTCATAGACTATAATGGAGAATGGAAAAACATCCAAAATTTTTCCAAATCAAGAGTATACCTATTAGTGTGATATGAAAATTTCATCTTATCCAACCCTAAACCAAACCCCAATTTTAACTTGAACGTAAGTGTGTCCTGAACTCTAACCCTAACCCTAACCCTAACCCTATGGGCCCATTCACTCTAATGATTCTCATAGACTATAATGGTGAATGGAAAAACATCCAAAATTTTTCCAAATCAAGAGTATACCCTTTAGTGTGATATGAAAATTTCATCTTATCCAACCCTAAACCAAACCCCAATTTTAACTTGAACGTAAGTGTGTCCTAAACTCTAACCCTAACCCTAACCCTATGGGCCCATTCACTCTAATGATTCTCATAGACTATAATGGAGAATGGAAAAACATCCAAAATTTTTCCAAATCAAGAGTATACCTTTCAATGTGATATGAAAATTTCATCTTATCCAACCCTAAACCAAACCCCAATTTTAACTTGAACGTAAGTGTGTCCTGAACTCTAACCCTAACCCTATGGGCCCATTCACTCTAATGATTCTCATAGACTATAATGGAGAATGGAAAAACATCCAAAATTTTTCCAAATCAAGAGTATACCTTTCAATGTGATATGAAAATTTCATCTTATCCAACCCTAAACCAAACCCCAATTTTAACTTGAACGGAAGTGTGTCCTGAACTATAACCCTAACCCTAACCCTATGGGCCCATTCACTCTAATGATTCTCATAGACTACAATGGAGAATGGAAAAACATCCAAAATTTTTCCAAATCAAGAGTATACCCTTCAGTGTGATATGAGAATTTCATCTTATCCAACCCTAAACCAAACCCCAATTTTAACTTGAACATAAGTGTGTCCTGAACTCTAACCCTAACCCTAACCCTATGGGCCCATTCACTCTAATGATTCTCACAGACTATAATGGAGAATGGAAAAACATCCAAAAATTTTCCAAATCAAGAGTATACCCTTTGGTGTGATATGAAAATTTCATCTTATCCAACCCTAAACCAAACCCCAATTTTAACTTGAACGTAAGTGTTTCCTGAACTCTAACCCTAACCCTAACCCTAACCCTATGGGCCCATTCACTCTAATGATTCTCATAGACTATAATGGAGAATGGAAAAACATCCAAAATTTTTCCAAATCAAGAGTATACCCTTCAGTGTGATATGAGAATTTCATCTTATCCAACCCTAAACCAAACCCCAATTTTAACTTGAATGTAAGTGTGTCCTGAACCCTAACCCTAACTCTAACCCTAAACCTATGGGCCCATTCACTCTAATGATTCTCATAGACTATAATGGAGAATGGAAAAACATCCAAAATTTTTCCAAATCAAGAGTATACCCTTCAGTGTGATATGAGAATTTCATCTTATCCAACCCTAAACCAAACCCCAATTTTAACTTGAACATAAGTGTGTCCTGAACTCTAACCCTAACCCTAACCCTATGGGCCCATTCACTCTAATGATTCTCATAGACTATAATGGAGAATGGAAAAACATCCAAAATTTTTCCAAATCAAGAGTATACCTATTAGTGTGATATGAAAATTTCATCTTATCCAACCCTAAACCAAACCCCAATTTTAACTTGAACGTAAGTGTGTCCTGAACTCTAACCCTAACCCTAACCCTAACCCTATGGGCCCATTCGCTCTAATGATTCTCATAGACTATAATGGAGAATGGAAAAACATCCAAAATTTTTCCAAATCAAGAGTATACCCTTCAGTGTGATATGAGAATTTCATCTTATCCAACCCTAAACCAAACCCCAATTTTAACTTGAACATAAGTGTGTCCTGAACTCTAACCCTAACCCTAACCCTATGGGCCCATTCACTCTAATGATTCTCATAGACTATAATGGAGAATGGAAAAACATCCAAAATTTTTCCAAATCAAGAGTATACCTATTAGTGTGATATGAAAATTTCATCTTATCCAACCCTAAACCAAACCCCAATTTTAACTTGAACGTAAGTGTGTCCTGAACTCTAACCCTAACCCTAACCCTAACCCTATGGGCCCATTCGCTTAATGATTCTCATAGACTATAATGGAGAATGGAAAAACATCCAAAATTTTTCCAAATCAAGAGTATACCCTTCAGTGTGATATGAGAATTTCATCTTATCCAACCCTAAACCAAACCCCAATTTTAACTTGAACATAAGTGTGTCCTGAACGCTAACCCTAACCCTAACCCTAACCCTATGGGCCCATTCACTCTAATGATTCTCATAGACTATAATGGAGAATGGAAAAACATCCAAAATTTTTCCAAATCAAGAGTATAACTTTCAATGTGATATGAAAATTTCATCTTATCCAACCCTAAACCAAACCGCAATTTTTACTTGAACATAAGTGTGTCCTGAACTCTAACTCTAACCCTAACCCTAACCCTAACCCTATGGGCCCATTCACTCTCATGATTCTCATTGACTATAATGGAGAATGGAAAAACATCCACAATTTTTCCAAATCAAGAGTATACCCTTCAGTGTGATATGAGAATTTCATCTTATCCAACCCTAAACCAAACCCCAATTTTAACTTGAACATAAGTGTGTCCTGAACTCTAACCCTAACCCTAACCCTAAGGGCCCATTCACTCTAATGATTCTCATAGACTACAATGGAGAATGGAAAAACATCCAAAATTTTTCCAAATCAAGAGTATACCCTTTAGTGTGATATGAAAATTGCATCTTATCCAACCCTAAACCAAACCCCAATTTTAACTTGAACTTAAGTGTGTCCTAAACTCTAACCCTAACCCTAACCCTATGGGCCCATTCACTCTAATGATTCTCATAGACTATAATGGAGAATGGAAAAACATCCAAAATTTTTCCAAATCAAGAGTATCCCTTCAGTGTGATATGAGAATTTCATCTTATCCAACCCTAAACCAAACCCCAATTTTAACTTGAACGTAAGTGTGTCCTGAACCCTAACCCTAACCCTAACCCTATGGGCCCATTCACTCTAATGATTCTCATAGACTATAATGGAGAATGGAAAAACATCCAAAATTTTTCCAAATCAAGAGTATACCCTTCAGTGTGATATGAGAATTTCATCTTATCCAACCCTAAACCAAACCCCAATTTTAACTTGAACATAAGTGTGTCCTGAACTCTAACCCTAACCCTAACCCTAACCCTATGGGCCCATTCACTCTAATGATTCTCATAGACTATAATGGAGAATGGAAAAACATCCAAAATTTTTCCAAATCAAGAGTATACCTTTCAATGTGATATGAAAATTTCATCTTATCCAACCCTAAACCAAACCCCAATTTTAACTTGAACATAAGTGTGTCCTGAACTCTAACCCTAACCCTAACCCTATGGGCCCATTCACTCTAATGATTCTCATAGACTATAATGGAGAATGGAAAAACATCCAAAATTTTTCCAAATCAAGAGTATACCCTTCAGTGTGATATGAGAATTTCATCTTATCCAACCCTAAACCAAACCCCAATTTTAACTTGAACATAAGTGTGTCCTGAACTCTAACCCTAACCCTAACCCTAACCCTATGGGCCCATTCACTCTAATGATTCTCATAGACTATAATGGAGAATGGAAAAACATCCAAAATTTTTCCAAATCAAGAGTATACCTATTAGTGTGATATGAAAATTTCATCTTATCCAACCCTAAACCAAACCCCAATTTTAACTTGAACGTAAGTGTGTCCTGAACTCTAACCCTAACCCTAACCCTAACCCTATGGGCCCATTCACTCTAATGATTCTCATAGACTATAATGGAGAATGGAAAAACATCCAAAATTTTTCCAAATCAAGAGTATACCCTTCAGTGTGATATGAGAATTTCATCTTATCCAACCCTAAACCAAACCCCAATTTTAACTTGAACGTAAGTGTGTCCTGAACCCTAACCCTAACTCTAACCCTAAACCTATGGGCCCATTCACTCTAATGATTCTCATAGACTATAATGGAGCATGGAAAAACATCCAAAATTTTTCCAAATCAAGAGTATACCCTTCAGTGTGATATGAGAATTTCATCTTATCAAACCCTAAACCAAACCCCAATTTTAACTTGAACATAAGTGTGTCCTGAACTCTAACCCTAACCCTAACCCTAACCCTAACCCTATGGGCCCATTCACTCTAATGATTCTCATAGACTATAATGGAGAATGGAAAAACATCCAAAATTTTTCCAAATCAAGAGTATACCCTTCAGTGTGATATGAGAATTTCATCTTATCCAACCCTAAACCAAACCCCAATTTTAACTTGAACATAAGTGTGTCCTGAACCCTAACCCTAACCCTATGGGCCCATTCGCTCTAATGATTCTCATAGACTATAATGGAGAATGGAAAAACATCCAAAATTTTTCCAAATCAAGAGTATACCCTTCAGTGTGATATGAGAATTTCATCTTATCCAACCCTAAACCAAACCCCAATTTTAACTTGAACATAAGTGTGTCCTGAACTCTAACCCTAACCCTAACCCTATGGGCCCATTCACTCTAATGATTCTCATAGACTATAATGGAGAATGGAAAAACATCCAAAATTTTTCCAAATCAAGAGCATACCCTTTAGTGTGATATGAAAATTTCATCTTATCCAACCCTAAACCAAACCCCAATTTTAACTTGAACGTAAGTGTGTCCTGAACTCTAACCCTAACCCTAACCCTAACCCTATGGGCCCATTCACTCTAATGATTCTCATAGACTATAATGGAGAATGGAAAAACATCCAAAATTTTTCCAAATCAAGAGTATACCCTTCAGTGTGATATGAGAATTTCATCTTATCCAACCCTAAACCAAACCCCAATTTTGACTTGAACGTAAGTGTGTCCTGAACTCTAACCCTAACCCAAACCCTAACCCTATGGGCCCATTCACTCTAATGATTCTCATAGACTATAATGGAGAATGGAAAAACATCCAAAATTTTTCCAAATCAAGAGTATACCTATTAGTGTGATATGAAAATTTCATCTTATCCAACCCTAAACCAAACCCCAATTTTAACTTGAACGTAAGTGTGTCCTGAACTCTAACCCTAACCCTAACCCTAACCCTATGGGCCCATTCACTCTAATGATTCTCATAGACTATAATGGAGAATGGAAAAACATCCAAAATTTTTCCAAATCAAGAGTATACCCTTTAGTGTGATATGAAAATTTCATCTTATCCAACCCTAAACCAAACCCCAATTTTAACTTGAACGTAAGTGTGTCCTAAAATCTAACCCTAACCCTAACCCTATGGGCCCATTCACTCTAATGATTCTCATAGACTATAATGGAGAATGGAAAAACATCCAAAATTTTTCCAAATCAAGAGTATACCTTTCAATGTGATATGAAAATTTCATCTTATCCAACCCTAAACCAAACCCCAATTTTAACTTGAACGTAAGTGTGTCCTGAACTCTAACCCTAACCCTATGGGCCCATTCACTCTAATGATTCTCATAGACTATAATGGAGAATGGAAAAACATCCAAAATTTTTCCAAATCAAGAGTATACCTTTCAATGTGATATGAAAATTTCATCTTATCCAACCCTAAACCAAACCCCAATTTTAACTTGAACATAAGTGTGTCCTGAACTCTAACCCTAACCCTATGGGCCCATTCACTCTAAAGATTCTCATAGACTATAATGGAGAATGGAAAAACATCCAAAATTTTTCCAAATCAAAAGTATACCTTTCAAAGTGATATGAAAATTTCATCTTATCCAACCCTAAACCAAACCCCAATTTTAACTTGAACATAAGTGTGTCCTGAACTCTAACCCTAACCCTAACCCTAACCCTATGGGCCCTTTCACTCTAATGATTCTCATAGACTATAATGGAGAATGGAAAAACATCCAAAATTTTTCCAAATCAAGAGTATGCCCTTCAGTGTTATATGAGAATTTCATCTTATCCAACCCTAAACCAAACCCCAATTTTAACTTGAACGTAAGTGTGTCCTGAACTCTAACCCTAACCCTAACCCTAACCCTATGGGCCCATTCACTCTAATGATACTCATAGACTATAATGGAGAATGGAAAAACATCCAAAATTTTTCCAAATCAAGAGTATACCCTTCAGTGTGATATGAGAATTTCATCTTATCCAACCCTAAACCAAACCCCAATTTTAACTTGAACGTAAGTGTGTCCTGAACTCTAACCCTAACCCTAACCCTAACCCTAACCCTATGGGCCCATTCACTCTAATGATACTCATAGACTATAATGGAGAATGGAAAAACATCCAAAATTTTTCCAAATCAAGAGTATACCCTTCAGTGTGATATGAGAATTTCATCTTATCCAACCCTAAACCAAACCCCAATTTTAACTTGAACGTAAGGGTGTCCTGAACTCTAACCCTAACCCTAACCGTAACCCTATGGGCCCATTCACTCTAATGATTCTCATAGACTATAATGGAGAATGCAAAAACATCCAAAATTTTTCCAAATCAAGAGTATACCTATTAGTGTGATATGAAAATTTCATCTTATCACACCCTAAACCAAAACCCAATTTTAACTTGAACGTAAGTGTGTCCTGAACTGTAACACTAACCCTAACCCTAACCCTATGGGCCCATTCACTCTAATGATTCTCATAGACTATAATGGAGAATGGAAAAACATCCAAAATTTTTCCAAATCAAGAGTATACCCTTTAGCGTGATATGAAAATTTCATCTTATCCAACCCTAAACCATACCCCAATTTTAACTTGAACGTAAGTGTGTCCTGAACTCTAACCCTAACCCTAACCCTAACGCTATGGGCCCATTCACTCTAATGATTCTCATAGACTACAATGGACAATGGAAAAACATCCAAAATTTTTCCAAATCAAGAGTATACCCTTCAGTGTGATATGAGAATTTCATCTTATCCAACCCTAAACCAAACCCCAATTTTAACTTGAACATAAGTGTGTCCTGAACTCTAACCCTAACCCTAACCCTATGGGCCCATTCACTCTAATGATTCTCATAGACTATAATGGAGAATGGAAAAACATCCAAAATTTTTCCAAATCAAGAGTATACCTATTAGTGTGATATGAAAATTTCATCTTATCCAACCCTAAACCAAACCCCAATTTTAACTTGAACGTAAGTGTGTCCTGAACTCTAACCCTAACCCTAACCCTAACCCTATGGGCCCATTCACTCTAATGATTCTCATAGACTATAATGGAGAATGGAAAAACATCCAAAATTTTTCCAAATCAAGAGTATACCCTTTAGTGTGATATGAAAATTTCATCTTATCCAACCCTAAACCAAACCCCAATTTTAACTTGAACGTAAGTGTGTCCTAAACTCTAACCCTAACCCTAACCCTATGGGCCCATTCACTCTAATGATTCTCATAGACTATAATGGAGAATGGAAAAACATCCAAAATTTTTCCAAATCAAGAGTATACCTTTCAATGTGATATGAAAATTTCATCTTATCCAACCCTAAACCAAACCCCAATTTTAACTTGAACGTAAGTGTGTCCTGAACTCTAACCCTAACCCTATGGGCCCATTCACTCTAATGATTCTCATAGACTATAATGGAGAATGGAAAAACATCCAAAATTTTTCCAAATCAAGAGTATACCTTTCAATGTGATATGAAAATTTCATCTTATCCAACCCTAAACCAAACCCCAATTTTAACTTGAACATAAGTGTGTCCTGAACTCTAACCCTAACCCTATGGGCCCATTCACTCTAATGATTCTCATAGACTATAATGGAGAATGGAAAAACATCCAAAATTTTTCCAAATCAAAAGTATACCTTTCAAAGTGATATGAAAATTTCATCTTATCCAACCCTAAACCAAACCCCAATTTTAACTTGAACATAAGTGTGTCCTGAACTCTAACCCTAACCCTAACCCTAACCCTATGGGCCCATTCACTCTAATGATTCTCATAGACTATAATGGAGAATGGAAAAACATCCAAAATTTTTCCAAATCAAGAGTATGCCCTTCAGTGTGATATGAGAATTTCATCTTATCCAACCCTAAACCAAACCCCAATTTTAACTTGAACGTAAGTGTGTCCTGAACTCTAACCCTAACCCTAACCCTAACCCTATGGGCCCATTCACTCTAATGATACTCATAGACTATAATGGAGAATGGAAAAACATCCAAAATTTTTCCAAATCAAGAGTATACCCTTCAGTGTGATATGAGAATTTCATCTTATCCAACCCTAAACCAAACCCCAATTTTAACTTGAACGTAAGTGTGTCCTGAACTCTAACCCTAACCCTAACCCTAACCCTAACCCTATGGGCCCATTCACTCTAATGATACTCCTAGACTATAATGGAGAATGGAAAAACATCCAAAATTTTTCCAAATCAAGAGTATACCCTTCAGTGTGATATGAGAATTTCATCTTATCCAACCCTAAACCAAACCCCAATTTTAACTTGAACATAAGTGTGTCCTGAACTCTAACCCTAACCCTAACCCTAACCCTATGGGCCCATTCACTCTAATGATTCTCATAGACTATAATGGAGAATGGAAAAACATCCAAAATTTTTCCAAATCAAGAGTATACCCTTCAGTGCGATATGAGAATTTCATCTTATCCAACCCTAAACCAAACCCCAATTTTAACTTGAACATAAGTGTGTCCTGAACTCTAACCCTAACCCTAACCCTAACCCTATGGGCCCATTCACTCTAATGATTCTCATAGACTATAATGGAGAATGGAAAAACATCCAAAATTTTTCCAAATCAAGAGTATACCCTTTAGTGTGATATGAAAATTTCATCTTATCCAACCCTAAACCAAACCCCAATTTTAACTTGAACGTAAGTGTGTCCTAAACTCTAACCCTAACCCTAACCCTATGGGCCCATTCACTCTAATGATTCTCATAGACTATAATGGAGAATGGAAAAACATCCAAAATTTTTCCAAATCAAGAGTATACCATTTAGTGTGATATGAAAATTTCATCTTATCCAACCCTAAACCAAACCCCAATTTTAACTTGAACGTAAGTGTGTCCTAAACTCTAACCCTAACCCTAACCCTATGGGCCCATTCACTCTAATGATTCTCATAGACTATAATGGAGAATGGAAAAACATCCAAAATTTTTCCAAATCAAGAGTATCCCTTCAGTGTGATATGAGAATTTCATCTTATCCAACCCTAAACCAAACCCCAATTTTAACTTGAACGTAAGTGTGTCCTGAACCCTAACCCTAACCCTAACCCTATGGGCCCATTCACTCTAATGATTCTCATAGACTACAATGGAGAATGGAAAAACAACCAAAATTTTTCCAAATCAAGAGTATAACCTTCAGTGTGATATGAGAATTTCATCTTATCCAACCCTAAACCAAACCCCAATTTTAACTTGAACATAAGTGTGTCCTGAACTCTAACCCTAACCCTAACCCTAACCCTATGGGCCCATTCACTCTAATGATTCTCATAGACTATAATGGAGAATGGAAAAACATCCAAAATTTTTCCAAATCAAGAGTATACCTTTCAATGTGATATGAAAATTTCATCTTATCCAACCCTAAACCAAACCCCAATTTTAACTTGAACGTAAGTGTGTCCTGAACTCTAACCCTAACCCTAACCCTAACCCTATGGGCCCATTCACTCTAATGATTCTCATAGACTATAATGGAGAATGGAAAAACATCCAAAATTTTTCCAAATCAAGAGTATACCCTTTAGTGTGATATGAAAATTTCATCTTATCCAACCCTAAACCAAACCCCAATTTTAACTTGAACGTAAGTGTGTCCTGAACTCTAACCCTAACCCTAACCCTAACCCTATGGGCCCATTCACTCTAATGATTCTCATAGACTATAATGGAGAATGGAAAAACATCCAAAATTTTTCCAAATCAAGAGTATACCTTTCAATGTGATATGAAAATTTCATCTTATCCAACCCTAAACCAAACCCCAATTTTAACTTGAACATAAGTGTGTCCTGAACTCTACCCCTAACCCTAAACCTATGGGCCCATTCACTCTAATGATTCTCATAGACTATAATGGAGAATGGAAAAACATCCAAAATTTTTCCAAATCAAGAGTATACCCTTCAGTGTGATATGAGAATTTCATCTTATCCAACCCTAAACCAAACCCCAATTTTAACTTGAACATAAGTGTGTCCTGAACTCTAACCCTAACCCTAACCCTATGGGCCCATTCACTCTAATGATTCTCATAGACTATAATGGAGAATGGAAAAACATCCAAAATTTTTCCAAATGAAGAGTATACCTATTAGTGTGATATGAAAATTTCATCTTATCCAACCCTAAACCAAACCCCAATTTTAACTTGAACGTAAGTGTGTCCTGAACTCTAACCCTAACCCTAACCCTAACCCTATGGGCCCATTCACTCTAATGATTCTCATAGACTATAATGGAGAATGGAAAAACATCCAAAATTTTTCCAAATCAAGAGTATACCCTTCAGTGTGATATGAGAATTTCATCTTATCCAACCCTAAACCAAACCCCAATTTTAACTTGAACGTAAGTGTGTCCTGAACCCTAACCCTAACTCTAACCCTAAACCTATGGGCCCATTCACTCTAATGATTCTCATAGACTATAATGGAGAATGGAAAAACATCCAAAATTTTTCCAAATCAAGAGTATACCCTTCAGTGTGATATGAGAATTTCATCTTATCCAACCCTAAACCAAACCCCAATTTTAACTTGAACATAAGTGTGTCCTGAACTCTAACCCTAACCCTAACCCTATGGGCCCATTCACTCTAATGATTCTCATAGACTATAATGGAGAATGGAAAAACATCCAAAATTTTTCCAAATCAAGAGTATACCTATTAGTGTGATATGAAAATTTCATCTTATCCAACCCTAAACCAAACCCCAATTTTAACTTGAACGTAAGTGTGTCCTGAACTCTAACCCTAACCCTAACCCTAACCCTATGGGCCCATTCGCTCTAATGATTCTCATAGACTATAATGAAGAATGGAAAAACATCCAAAATTTTTCCAAATCAAGAGTATACCCTTCAGTGTGATATGAGAATTTCATCTTATCCAACCCTAAACCAAACCCCAATTTTAACTTGAACATAAGTGTGTCCTGAACTCTAACCCTAACCCTAACCCTATGGGCCCATTCACTCTAATGATTCTCATAGACTATAATGGAGAATGGAAAAACATCCAAAATTTTTCCAAATCAAGAGTATACCTATTAGTGTGATATGAAAATTTCATCTTATCCAACCCTAAACCAAACCCCAATTTTAACTTGAACGTAAGTGTGTCCTGAACTCTAACCCTAACCCTAACCCTAACCCTATGGGCCCATTCGCTTAATGATTCTCATAGACTATAATGGAGAATGGAAAAACATCCAAAATTTTTCCAAATCAAGAGTATACCCTTTAGTGTGATATGAAAATTTCATCTTATCCAACCCTAAACCAAACCCCAATTTTAACTTGAACGTAAGTGTGTCCTAAACTCTAACCCTAACCCTAACCCTATGGGCCCATTCACTCTAATGATTCTCATAGACTATAATGGAGAATGGAAAAACATCCAAAATTTTTCCAAATCAAGAGTATCCCTTCAGTGTGATATGAGAATTTCATCTTATCCAACCCTAAACCAAACCCCAATTTTAACTTGAACGTAAGTGTGTCCTGAACCCTAACCCTAACCCTAACCCTATGGGCCCATTCACTCTAATGATTCTCATAGACTACAATGGAGAATGGAAAAACAACCAAAATTTTTCCAAATCAAGAGTATAACCTTCAGTGTGATATGAGAATTTCATCTTATCCAACCCTAAACCAAACCCCAATTTTAACTTGAACATAAGTGTGTCCTGAACTCTAACCCTAACCCTAACCCTAACCCTATGGGCCCATTCACTCTAATGATTCTCATAGACTATAATGGAGAATGGAAAAACATCCAAAATTTTTCCAAATCAAGAGTATACCTTTCAATGTGATATGAAAATTTCATCTTATCCAACCCTAAACCAAACCCCAATTTTAACTTGAACGTAAGTGTGTCCTGAACTCTAACCCTAACCCTAACCCTAACCCTATGGGCCCATTCACTCTAATGATTCTCATAGACTATAATGGAGAATGGAAAAACATCCAAAATTTTTCCAAATCAAGAGTATACCCTTTAGTGTGATATGAAAATTTCATCTTATCCAACCCTAAACCAAACCCCAATTTTAACTTGAACGTAAGTGTGTCCTGAACTCTAACCCTAACCCTAACCCTAACCCTATGGGCCCATTCACTCTAATGATTCTCATAGACTATAATGGAGAATGGAAAAACATCCAAAATTTTTCCAAATCAAGAGTATACCTTTCAATGTGATATGAAAATTTCATCTTATCCAACCCTAAACCAAACCCCAATTTTAACTTGAACATAAGTGTGTCCTGAACTCTAACCCTAACCCTAAACCTATGGGCCCATTCACTCTAATGATTCTCATAGACTATAATGGAGAATGGAAAAACATCCAAAATTTTTCCAAATCAAGAGTATACCCTTCAGTGTGATATGAGAATTTCATCTTATCCAACCCTAAACCAAACCCCAATTTTAACTTGAACATAAGTGTGTCCTGAACTCTAACCCTAACCCTAACCCTAACCCTATGGGCCCATTCACTCTAATGATTCTCATAGACTATAATGGAGAATGGAAAAACATCCAAAATTTTTCCAAATGAAGAGTATACCTATTAGTGTGATATGAAAATTTCATCTTATCCAACCCTAAACCAAACCCCAATTTTAACTTGAACGTAAGTGTGTCCTGAACTCTAACCCTAACCCTAACCCTAACCCTATGGGCCCATTCACTCTAATGATTCTCATAGACTATAATGGAGAATGGAAAAACATCCAAAATTTTTCCAAATCAAGAGTATACCCTTCAGTGTGATATGAGAATTTCATCTTATCCAACCCTAAACCAAACCCCAATTTTAACTTGAACGTAAGTGTGTCCTGAACCCTAACCCTAACTCTAACCCTAAACCTATGGGCCCATTCACTCTAATGATTCTCATAGACTATAATGGAGAATGGAAAAACATCCAAAATTTTTCCAAATCAAGAGTATACCCTTCAGTGTGATATGAGAATTTCATCTTATCCAACCCTAAACCAAACCCCAATTTTAACTTGAACATAAGTGTGTCCTGAACTCTAACCCTAACCCTAACCCTATGGGCCCATTCACTCTAATGATTCTCATAGACTATAATGGAGAATGGAAAAACATCCAAAATTTTTCCAAATCAAGAGTATACCTATTAGTGTGATATGAAAATTTCATCTTATCCAACCCTAAACCAAACCCCAATTTTAACTTGAACGTAAGTGTGTCCTGAACTCTAACCCTAACCCTAACCCTAACCCTATGGGCCCATTCGCTCTAATGATTCTCATAGACTATAATGGAGAATGGAAAAACATCCAAAATTTTTCCAAATCAAGAGTATACCCTTCAGTGTGATATGAGAATTTCATCTTATCCAACCCTAAACCAAACCCCAATTTTAACTTGAACATAAGTGTGTCCTGAACTCTAACCCTAACCCTAACCCTATGGGCCCATTCACTCTAATGATTCTCATAGACTATAATGGAGAATGGAAAAACATCCAAAATTTTTCCAAATCAAGAGTATACCTATTAGTGTGATATGAAAATTTCATCTTATCCAACCCTAAACCAAACCCCAATTTTAACTTGAACGTAAGTGTGTCCTGAACTCTAACCCTAACCCTAACCCTAACCCTATGGGCCCATTCGCTTAATGATTCTCATAGACTATAATGGAGAATGGAAAAACATCCAAAATTTTTCCAAATCAAGAGTATACCCTTCAGTGTGATATGAGAATTTCATCTTATCCAACCCTAAACCAAACCCCAATTTTAACTTGAACATAAGTGTGTCCTGAACGCTAACCCTAACCCTAACCCTAACCCTATGGGCCCATTCACTCTAATGATTCTCATAGACTATAATGGAGAATGGAAAAACATCCAAAATTTTTCCAAATCAAGAGTATAACTTTCAATGTGATATGAAAATTTCATCTTATCCAACCCTAAACCAAACCGCAATTTTTACTTGAACATAAGTGTGTCCTGAACTCTAACTCTAACCCTAACCCTAACCCTAACCCTATGGGCCCATTCACTCTCATGATTCTCATAGACTATAATGGAGAATGGAAAAACATCCACAATTTTTCCAAATCAAGAGTATACCCTTCAGTGTGATATGAGAATTTCATCTTATCCAACCCTAAACCAAACCCCAATTTTAACTTGAACATAAGTGTGTCCTGAACTCTAACCCTAACCCTAACCCTAACCCTAACCCTAAGGGCCCATTCACTCTAATGATTCTCATAGACTACAATGGAGAATGGAAAAACATCCAAAATTTTTCCAAATCAAGAGTATACCCTTTAGTGTGATATGAAAATTGCATCTTATCCAACCCTAAACCAAACCCCAATTTTAACTTGAACTTAAGTGTGTCCTAAACTCTAACCCTAACCCTAACCCTATGGGCCCATTCACTCTAATGATTCTCATAGACTATAATGGAGAATGGAAAAACATCCAAAATTTTTCCAAATCAAGAGTATCCCTTCAGTGTGATATGAGAATTTCATCTTATCCAACCCTAAACCAAACCCCAATTTTAACTTGAACGTAAGTGTGTCCTGAACCCTAACCCTAACCCTAACCCTATGGGCCCATTCACTCTAATGATTCTCATAGACTATAATGGAGAATGGAAAAACATCCAAAATTTTTCCAAATCAAGAGTATACCCTTCAGTGTGATATGAGAATTTCATCTTATCCAACCCTAAACCAAACCCCAATTTTAACTTGAACATAAGTGTGTCCTGAACTCTAACCCTAACCCTAACCCTAACCCTATGGGCCCATTCACTCTAATGATTCTCATAGACTATAATGGAGAATGGAAAAACATCCAAAATTTTTCCAAATCAAGAGTATACCTTTCAATGTGATATGAAAATTTCATCTTATCCAACCCTAAACCAAACCCCAATTTTAACTTGAACATAAGTGTGTCCTGAACTCTAACCCTAACCCTAACCCTATGGGCCCATTCACTCTAATGATTCTCATAGACTATAATGGAGAATGGAAAAACATCCAAAATTTTTCCAAATCAAGAGTATACCCTTCAGTGTGATATGAGAATTTCATCTTATCCAACCCTAAACCAAACCCCAATTTTAACTTGAACATAAGTGTGTCCTGAACTCTAACCCTAACCCTAACCCTAACCCTATGGGCCCATTCACTCTAATGATTCTCAAAGACTATAATGGAGAATGGAAAAACATCCAAAATTTTTCCAAATCAAGAGTATACCTATTAGTGTGATATGAAAATTTCATCTTATCCAACCCTAAACCAAACCCCAATTTTAACTTGAACGTAAGTGTGTCCTGAACTCTAACCCTAACCCTAACCCTAACCCTATGGGCCCATTCACTCTAATGATTCTCATAGACTATAATGGAGAATGGAAAAACATCCAAATTTTTTCCAAATCAAGAGTATACCCTTCAGTGTGATATGAGAATTTCATCTTATCCAACCCTAAACCAAACCCCAATTTTAACTTGAACGTAAGTGTGTCCTGAACCCTAACCCTAACTCTAACCCTAAACCTATGGGCCCATTCACTCTAATGATTCTCATAGACTATAATGGAGCATGGAAAAACATCCAAAATTTTTCCAAATCAAGAGTATACCCTTCAGTGTGATATGAGAATTTCATCTTATCCAACCCTAAACCAAACCCCAATTTTAACTTGAACATAAGTGTGTCCTGAACTCTAACCCTAACCCTAACCCTAACCCTATGGGCCCATTCACTCTAATGATTCTCATAGACTATAATGGAGAATGGAAAAACATCCAAAATTTTTCCAAATCAAGAGTATACCCTTCAGTGTGATATGAGAATTTCATCTTATCCAACCCTAAACCAAACCCCAATTTTAACTTGAACATAAGTGTGTCCTGAACCCTAACCCTAACCCTATGGGCCCATTCACTCTAATGATTCTCATAGACTATAATGGAGAATGGAAAAACATCCAAAATTTTTCCAAATCAAGAGTATACCCTTCAGTGTGATATGAGAATTTCATCTTATCCAACCCTAAACCAAACCCCAATTTTAACTTGAACATAAGTGTGTCCTGAACTCTAACCCTAACCCTAACCCTAACCCTATGGGCCCATTCACTCTAATGATTCTCATAGACTATAATGGAGAATGGAAAAACATCCAAAATTTTTCCAAATCAAGAGCATACCCTTTAGTGTGATATGAAAATTTCATCTTATCCAACCCTAAACCAAACCCCAATTTTAACTTGAACGTAAGTGTGTCCTGAACTCTAACCCTAACCCTAACCCTAACCCTATGGGCCCATTCACTCTAATGATTCTCATAGACTATAATGGAGAATGGAAAAACATCCAAAATTTTTCCAAATCAAGAGTATACCCTTCAGTGTGATATGAGAATTTCATCTTATCCAACCCTAAACCAAACCCCAATTTTAACTTGAACATAAGTGTGTCCTGAACTCTAACCCTAACCCTAACCCTATGGGCCCATTCACTCTAATGATTCTCATAGACTATAATGGAGAATGGAAAAACATCCAAAATTTTTCCAAATCAAGAGTATACCCTTTGGTGTGATATGAAAATTTCATCTTATCCAACCCTAAACCAAACCCCAATTTTAACTTGAACGTAAGTGTGTCCTGAACTCTAACCCTAACCCTAACCCTAACCCTATGGGCCCATTCACTCTAATGATTCTCATAGACTATAATGGAGAATGGAAAAACATCCAAAATTTTTCCAAATCAAGAGTATACCCTTTAGTGTGATATGAAAATTTCATCTTATCCAACCCTAAACCAAACCCCAATTTTAACTTGAACATAAGTGTGTCCTGAACTCTAACCCTAACCCTAACCCTAACCCTATGGGCCCATTCACTCTAATGATTCTCATAGACTATAATGGAGAATGGAAAAGCATCCAAAATTTTTCCAAATCAAGAGTATACCTTTCAATGTGATATGAAAATTTCATCTTATCCAACCCTAAACCAAACCCCAATTTTAACTTGAACATAAGTGTGTCCTGAACTCTAACCCTAACCCTAACCCTATGGGCCCATTCACTCTAATGATTCTCATAGACTATAATGGAGAATGGAAAAACATCCAAAATTTTTCCAAATCAAGAGTATACCTATTAGTGTGATATGAAAATTTCATCTTATCCAACCCTAAACCAAACCCCAATTTTAACTTGAACGTAAGTGTGTCCTGAACTCTAACCCTAACCCTAACCCTAACCCTATGGGCCCATTCGCTCTAATGATTCTCATAGACTATAATGGAGAATGGAAAAACATCCAAAATTTTTCCAAATCAAGAGTATACCCTTCAGTGTGATATGAGAATTTCATCTTATCCAACCCTAAACCAAACCCCAATTTTAACTTGAACATAAGTGTGTCCTGAACTCTAACCCTAACCCTAACCCTATGGGCCCATTCACTCTAATGATTCTCATAGACTATAATGGAGAATGGAAAAACATCCAAAATTTTTCCAAATCAAGAGTATACCTATTAGTGTGATATGAAAATTTCATCTTATCCAACCCTAAACCAAACCCCAATTTTAACTTGAACGTAAGTGTGTCCTGAACTCTAACCCTAACCCTAACCCTATCGGCCCATTCGCTTAATGATTCTCATAGACTATAATGGAGAATGGAAAAACATCCAAAATTTTTCCAAATCAAGAGTATACCCTTCAGTGTGATATGAGAATTTCATCTTATCCAACCCTAAACCAAACCCCAATTTTAACTTGAACATAAGTGTGTCCTGAACGCTAACCCTAACCCTAACCCTAACCCTATGGGCCCATTCACTCTAATGATTCTCATAGACTATAATGGAGAATGGAAAAACATCCAAAATTTTTCCAAATCAAGAGTATAACTTTCAATGTGATATGAAAATTTCATCTTATCCAACCCTAAACCAAACCGCAATTTTTACTTGAACATAAGTGTGTCCTGAACTCTAACTCTAACCCTAACCCTAACCCTAACCCTATGGGCCCATTCACTCTCATGATTCTCATAGACTATAATGGAGAATGGAAAAACATCCACAATTTTTCCAAATCAAGAGTATACCCTTCAGTGTGATATGAGAATTTCATCTTATCCAACCCTAAACCAAACCCCAATTTTAACTTGAACATAAGTGTGTCCTGAACTCTAACCCTAACCCTAACCCTAACCCTAAGGGCCCATTCACTCTAATGATTCTCATAGACTACAATGGAGAATGGAAAAACATCCAAAATTTTTCCAAATCAAGAGTATACCCTTTAGTGTGATATGAAAATTGCATCTTATCCAACCCTAAACCAAACCCCAATTTTAACTTGAACTTAAGTGTGTCCTAAACTCTAACCCTAACCCTAACCCTATGGGCCCATTCACTCTAATGATTCTCATAGACTATAATGGAGAATGGAAAAACATCCAAAATTTTTCCAAATCAAGAGTATCCCTTCAGTGTGATATGAGAATTTCATCTTATCCAACCCTAAACCAAACCCCAATTTTAACTTGAACATAAGTGTGTCCTGAACTCTAACCCTAACCCTAACCCTATGGGCCCATTCACTCTAATGATTCTCATAGACTATAATGGAGAATGGAAAAACATCCAAAATTTTTCCAAATCAAGAGTATACCTTTCAATGTGATATGAAAATTTCATCTTATCCAACCCTAAACCAAACCCCAATTTTAACTTGAACATAAGTGTGTCCTGAACTCTAACCCTAACCCTAACCCTATGGGCCCATTCACTCTAATGATTCTCATAGACTATAATGGAGAATGGAAAAACATCCAAAATTTTTCCAAATCAAGAGTATACCCTTCAGTGTGATATGAGAATTTCATCTTATCCAACCCTAAACCAAACCCCAATTTTAACTTGAACATAAGTGTGTCCTGAACTCTAACCCTAACCCTAACCCTAACCCTATGGGCCCATTCACTCTAATGATTCTCATAGACTATAATGGAGAATGGAAAAACATCCAAAATTTTTCCAAATCAAGAGTATACCTTTCAATGTGATATGAAAATTTCATCTTATCCAACCCTAAACCAAACCCCAATTTTAACTTGAACATAAGTGTGTCCTGAACTCTAACCCTAACCCTAACCCTATGGGCCCATTCACTCTAATGATTCTCATAGACTATAATGGAGAATGGAAAAACATCCAAAATTTTTCCAAATCAAGAGTATACCCTTCAGTGTGATATGAGAATTTCATCTTATCCAACCCTAAACCAAACCCCAATTTTAACTTGAACATAAGTGTGTCCTGAACTCTAACCCTAACCCTAACCCTAACCCTATGGGCCCATTCACTCTAATGATTCTCAAAGACTATAATGGAGAATGGAAAAACATCCAAAATTTTTCCAAATCAAGAGTATACCTATTAGTGTGATATGAAAATTTCATCTTATCCAACCCTAAACCAAACCCCAATTTTAACTTGAACGTAAGTGTGTCCTGAACTCTAACCCTAACCCTAACCCTAACCCTATGGGCCCATTCACTCTAATGATTCTCATAGACTATAATGGAGAATGGAAAAACATCCAAATTTTTTCCAAATCAAGAGTATACCCTTCAGTGTGATATGAGAATTTCATCTTATCCAACCCTAAACCAAACCCCAATTTTAACTTGAACGTAAGTGTGTCCTGAACCCTAACCCTAACTCTAACCCTAAACCTATGGGCCCATTCACTCTAATGATTCTCATAGACTATAATGGAGCATGGAAAAACATCCAAAATTTTTCCAAATCAAGAGTATACCCTTCAGTGTGATATGAGAATTTCATCTTATCCAACCCTAAACCAAACCCCAATTTTAACTTGAACATAAGTGTGTCCTGAACTCTAACCCTAACCCTAACCCTAACCCTATGGGCCCATTCACTCTAATGATTCTCATAGACTATAATGGAGAATGGAAAAACATCCAAAATTTTTCCAAATCAAGAGTATACCCTTCAGTGTGATATGAGAATTTCATCTTATCCAACCCTAAACCAAACCCCAATTTTAACTTGAACATAAGTGTGTCCTGAACCCTAACCCTAACCCTATGGGCCCATTCACTCTAATGATTCTCATAGACTATAATGGAGAATGGAAAAACATCCAAAATTTTTCCAAATCAAGAGTATACCCTTCAGTGTGATATGAGAATTTCATCTTATCCAACCCTAAACCAAACCCCAATTTTAACTTGAACATAAGTGTGTCCTGAACTCTAACCCTAACCCTAACCCTAACCCTATGGGCCCATTCACTCTAATGATTCTCATAGACTATAATGGAGAATGGAAAAACATCCAAAATTTTTCCAAATCAAGAGCATACCCTTTAGTGTGATATGAAAATTTCATCTTATCCAACCCTAAACCAAACCCCAATTTTAACTTGAACGTAAGTGTGTCCTGAACTCTAACCCTAACCCTAACCCTAACCCTATGGGCCCATTCACTCTAATGATTCTCATAGACTATAATGGAGAATGGAAAAACATCCAAAATTTTTCCAAATCAAGAGTATACCCTTCAGTGTGATATGAGAATTTCATCTTATCCAACCCTAAACCAAACCCCAATTTTGACTTGAACGTAAGTGTGTCCTGAACTCTAACCCTAACCCAAACCCTAACCCTATGGGCCCATTCACTCTAATGATTCTCATAGACTATAATGGAGAATGGAAAAACATCCAAAATTTTTCCAAATCAAGAGTATACCTATTAGTGTGATATGAAAATTTCATCTTATCCAACCCTAAACCAAATCCCAATTTTAACTTGAACGTAAGTGTGTCCTGAACTCTAACCCTAACCCTAACCCTAACCCTATGGGCCCATTCACTCTAATGATTCTCATAGACTATAATGGAGAATGGAAAAACATCCAAAATTTTTCCAAATCAAGAGTATACCCTTCAGTGTGATATGAGAATTTCATCTTATCCAACTTTAAACCAAACCCCAATTTTAACTTGAACATAAGTGTGTCCTGAACTGTAACACTAACCCTAACCCTAACCCTATGGGCACATTCACTCTAATGATTCTCATAGACTATAATGGAGAATGGAAAAACATCCAAAATTTCTCCAAATCAAGAGTATACCCTTTAGCGTGATATGAAAATTTCATCTTATCCAACCCTAAACCAAACCCCAATTTTAACTTGAACGGAAGTGTGTCCTGAACTCTAACCCTAACCCTAACCCTATGGGCCCATTCACTCTAATGATTCTCATAGACTATAATGGAGAATGGAAAAACATCCAAAATTTTTCCAAATCAAGAGTATACCTTTCAATGTGATATGAAAATTTCATCTTATCCAACCCTAAACCAAACCCCAATTTTAACTTGAACATAAGTGTGTCCTGAACTCTAACCCTAACCCTAACCCTATGGGCCCATTCACTCTAATGATTCTCATAGACTATAATGGAGAATGGAAAAACATCCAAAATTTTTCCAAATCAAGAGTATACCCTTCAGTGTGATATGAGAATTTCATCTTATCCAACCCTAAACCAAACCCCAATTTTAACTTGAACATAAGTGTGTCCTGAACTCTAACCCTAACCCTAACCCTAACCCTATGGGCCCATTCACTCTAATGATTCTCATAGACTATAATGGAGAATGGAAAAACATCCAAAATTTTTCCAAATCAAGAGTATACCTATTAGTGTGATATGAAAATTTCATCTTATCCAACCCTAAACCAAACCCCAATTTTAACTTGAACGTAAGTGTGTCCTGAACTCTAACCCTAACCCTAACCCTAACCCTATGGGCCCATTCACTCTAATGATTCTCATAGACTATAATGGAGAATGGAAAAACATCCAAATTTTTTCCAAATCAAGAGTATACCCTTCAGTGTGATATGAGAATTTCATCTTATCCAACCCTAAACCAAACCCCAATTTTAACTTGAACGTAAGTGTGTCCTGAACCCTAACCCTAACTCTAACCCTAAACCTATGGGCCCATTCACTCTAATGATTCTCATAGACTATAATGGAGCATGGAAAAACATCCAAAATTTTTCCAAATCAAGAGTATACCCTTCAGTGTGATATGAGAATTTCATCTTATCCAACCCTAAACCAAACCCCAATTTTAACTTGAACATAAGTGTGTCCTGAACTCTAACCCTAACCCTAACCCTAACCCTATGGGCCCATTCACTCTAATGATTCTCATAGACTATAATGGAGAATGGAAAAACATCCAAAATTTTTCCAAATCAAGAGTATACCCTTCAGTGTGATATGAGAATTTCATCTTATCCAACCCTAAACCAAACCCCAATTTTAACTTGAACATAAGTGTGTCCTGAACCCTAACCCTAACCCTATGGGCCCATTCACTCTAATGATTCTCATAGACTATAATGGAGAATGGAAAAACATCCAAAATTTTTCCAAATCAAGAGTATACCCTTCAGTGTGATATGAGAATTTCATCTTATCCAACCCTAAACCAAACCCCAATTTTAACTTGAACATAAGTGTGTCCTGAACTCTAACCCTAACCCTAACCCTAACCCTATGGGCCCATTCACTCTAATGATTCTCATAGACTATAATGGAGAATGGAAAAACATCCAAAATTTTTCCAAATCAAGAGCATACCCTTTAGTGTGATATGAAAATTTCATCTTATCCAACCCTAAACCAAACCCCAATTTTAACTTGAACGTAAGTGTGTCCTGAACTCTAACCCTAACCCTAACCCTAACCCTATGGGCCCATTCACTCTAATGATTCTCATAGACTATAATGGAGAATGGAAAAACATCCAAAATTTTTCCAAATCAAGAGTATACCCTTCAGTGTGATATGAGAATTTCATCTTATCCAACCCTAAACCAAACCCCAATTTTGACTTGAACGTAAGTGTGTCCTGAACTCTAACCCTAACCCAAACCCTAACCCTATGGGCCCATTCACTCTAATGATTCTCATAGACTATAATGGAGAATGGAAAAACATCCAAAATTTTTCCAAATCAAGAGTATACCTATTAGTGTGATATGAAAATTTCATCTTATCCAACCCTAAACCAAATCCCAATTTTAACTTGAACGTAAGTGTGTCCTGAACTCTAACCCTAACCCTAACCCTAACCCTATGGGCCCATTCACTCTAATGATTCTCATAGACTATAATGGAGAATGGAAAAACATCCAAAATTTTTCCAAATCAAGAGTATACCCTTCAGTGTGATATGAGAATTTCATCTTATCCAACTTTAAACCAAACCCCAATTTTAACTTGAACATAAGTGTGTCCTGAACTGTAACACTAACCCTAACCCTAACCCTATGGGCACATTCACTCTAATGATTCTCATAGACTATAATGGAGAATGGAAAAACATCCAAAATTTCTCCAAATCAAGAGTATACCCTTTAGCGTGATATGAAAATTTCATCTTATCCAACCCTAAACCAAACCCCAATTTTAACTTGAACGGAAGTGTGTCCTGAACTCTAACCCTAACCCTAACCCTATGGGCCCATTCACTCTAATGATTCTCATAGACTACAATGGAGAATGGAAAAACATCCAAAATTTTTCCAAATCAAGAGTATACCCTTCAGTGTGATATGAGAATTTCATCTTATCCAACCCTAAACCAAACCCCAATTTTAACTTGAACATAAGTGTGTCCTGAACTCTAACCCTAACCCTAACCCTATGGGCCCATTCACTCTAATGATTCTCATAGACTATAATGGAGAATGGAAAAACATCCAAAATTTTTCCAAATCAAGAGTATACCCTTTGGTGTGATATGAAAATTTCATCTTATCCAACCCTAAACCAAACCCCAATTTTAACTTGAACGTAAGTGTGTCCTGAACTCTAACCCTAACCCTAACCCTAACCCTATGGGCCCATTCACTCTAATGATTCTCATAGACTATAATGGAGAATGGAAAAACATCCAAAATTTTTCCAAATCAAGAGTATACCCTTTAGTGTGATATGAAAATTTCATCTTATCCAACCCTAAACCAAACCCCAATTTTAACTTGAACATAAGTGTGTCCTGAACTCTAACCCTAACCCTAACCCTAACCCTATGGGCCCATTCACTCTAATGATTCTCATAGACTATAATGGAGAATGGAAAAGCATCCAAAATTTTTCCAAATCAAGAGTATACCTTTCAATGTGATATGAAAATTTCATCTTATCCAACCCTAAACCAAACCCCAATTTTAACTTGAACATAAGTGTGTCCTGAACTCTAACCCTAACCCTAACCCTAACCCTATGGGCCCATTCACTCTAATGATTCTCATAGACTATAATGGAGAATGGAAAAATATCCAAAATTTTTCCAAATCAAGAGTATACCTTTTAGTGTGATATGAAAATTTCATCTTATCCAACCCTAAACCAAACCCCAATTTTGACTTGAACGTAAGTGTGTCCTGAACTCTAACCCTAACCCAAACCCTAACCCTATGGGCCCATTCACTCTAATGATTCTCATAGACTATAATGGAGAATGGAAAAACATCCAAAATTTTTCCAAATCAAGAGTATACCTATTAGTGTGATATGAAAATTTCATCTTATCCAACCCTAAACCAAATCCCAATTTTAACTTGAACGTAAGTGTGTCCTGAACTCTAACCCTAACCCTAACCCTAACCCTATGGGCCCATTCACTCTAATGATTCTCATAGACTATAATGGAGAATGGAAAAACATCCAAAATTTTTCCAAATCAAGAGTATACCCTTCAGTGTGATATGAGAATTTCATCTTATCCAACCCTAAACCAAACCCCAATTTTAACTTGAACATAAGTGTGTCCTGAACTCTAACCCTAACCCTAACCCTATGGGCCCATTCACTCTCATGATTCTCATAGACTATAATGGAGAATGGAAAAACATCCAAAATTTTTCCAAATCAAGAGTATACCCTTCAGTGTGATATGAGAATTTCATCTTATCCAACCCTAAACCAAACCCCAATTTTAACTTGAACATAAGTGTGTCCTGAACTCTAACCCTAACCCTAACCCTATGGGCCCATTCACTCTAATGATTCTCATAGACTATAATGGAGAATGGAAAAACATCCAAAATTTCTCCAAATCAAGAGTATACCCTTTAGCGTAATATGAAAATTTCATCTTATCCAACCCTAAACCAAACCCCAATTTTAACTTGAACGGAAGTGTGTCCTGAACTCTAACCCTAACCCTAACCCTATGGGCCCATTCACTCTAATGATTCTCATAGACTACAATGGAGAATGGAAAAACATCCAAAATTTTTCCAAATCAAGAGTATACCCTTCAGTGTGATATGAGAATTTCATCTTATCCAACCCTAAACCAAACCCCAATTTTAACTTGAACATAAGTGTGTCCTGAACTCTAACCCTAACCCTAACCCTATGGGCCCATTCACTCTAATGATTCTCATAGACTATAATGGAGAATGGAAAAACATCCAAAATTTTTCCAAATCAAGAGTATACCCTTTAGTGTGATATGAAAATTTCATCTTATCCAACCCTAAACCAAACCCCAATTTTAACTTGAACGTAAGTGTGTCCTGAACTCTAACCCTAACCCTAACCCTAACCCTATGGGCCCATTCACTCTAATGATTCTCATAGACTATAATGGAGAATGGAAAAACATCCAAAATTTTTCCAAATCAAGAGTATACCCTTTGGTGTGATATGAAAATTTCATCTTATCCAACCCTAAACCAAACCCCAATTTTAACTTGAACGTAAGTGTGTCCTGAACTCTAACCCTAACCCTAACCCTAACCCTATGGGCCCATTCACTCTAATGATTCTCATAGACTATAATGGAGAATGGAAAAACATCCAAAATTTTTCCAAATCAAGAGTATACCCTTTAGTGTGATATGAAAATTTCATCTTATCCAACCCTAAACCAAACCCCAATTTTAACTTGAACATAAGTGTGTCCTGAACTCTAACCCTAACCCTAACCCTAACCCTATGGGCCCATTCACTCTAATGATTCTCATAGACTATAATGGAGAATGGAAAAGCATCCAAAATTTTTCCAAATCAAGAGTATACCTTTCAATGTGATATGAAAATTTCATCTTATCCAACCCTAAACCAAACCCCAATTTTAACTTGAACATAAGTGTGTCCTGAACTCTAACCCTAACCCTAACCCTAACCCTATGGGCCCATTCACTCTAATGATTCTCATAGACTATAATGGAGAATGGAAAAATATCCAAAATTTTTCCAAATCAAGAGTATACCTTTTAGTGTGATATGAAAATTTCATCTTATCCAACCCTAAACCAAACCCCAATTTTGACTTGAACGTAAGTGTGTCCTGAACTCTAACCCTAACCCAAACCCTAACCCTATGGGCCCATTCACTCTAATGATTCTCATAGACTATAATGGAGAATGGAAAAACATCCAAAATTTTTCCAAATCAAGAGTATACCTATTAGTGTGATATGAAAATTTCATCTTATCCAACCCTAAACCAAATCCCAATTTTAACTTGAACGTAAGTGTGTCCTGAACTCTAACCCTAACCCTAACCCTAACCCTATGGGCCCATTCACTCTAATGATTCTCATAGACTATAATGGAGAATGGAAAAACATCCAAAATTTTTCCAAATCAAGAGTATACCCTTCAGTGTGATATGAGAATTTCATCTTATCCAACCCTAAACCAAACCCCAATTTTAACTTGAACATAAGTGTGTCCTGAACTCTAACCCTAACCCTAACCCTATGGGCCCATTCACTCTCATGATTCTCATAGACTATAATGGAGAATGGAAAAACATCCAAAATTTTTCCAAATCAAGAGTATACCCTTCAGTGTGATATGAGAATTTCATCTTATCCAACCCTAAACCAAACCCCAATTTTAACTTGAACATAAGTGTGTCCTGAACTCTAACCCTAACCCTAACCCTATGGGCCCATTCACTCTAATGATTCTCATAGACTATAATGGAGAATGGAAAAACATCCAAAATTTCTCCAAATCAAGAGTATACCCTTTAGCGTAATATGAAAATTTCATCTTATCCAACCCTAAACCAAACCCCAATTTTAACTTGAACGGAAGTGTGTCCTGAACTCTAACCCTAACCCTAACCCTATGGGCCCATTCACTCTAATGATTCTCATAGACTACAATGGAGAATGGAAAAACATCCAAAATTTTTCCAAATCAAGAGTATACCCTTCAGTGTGATATGAGAATTTCATCTTATCCAACCCTAAACCAAACCCCAATTTTAACTTGAACATAAGTGTGTCCTGAACTCTAACCCTAACCCTAACCCTATGGGCCCATTCACTCTAATGATTCTCATAGACTATAATGGAGAATGGAAAAACATCCAAAATTTTTCCAAATCAAGAGTATACCCTTTAGTGTGATATGAAAATTTCATCTTATCCAACCCTAAACCAAACCCCAATTTTAACTTGAACGTAAGTGTGTCCTGAACTCTAACCCTAACCCTAACCCTAACCCTATGGGCCCATTCACTCTAATGATTCTCATAGACTATAATGGAGAATGGAAAAACATCCAAAATTTTTCCAAATCAAGAGTATACCCTTTGGTGTGATATGAAAATTTCATCTTATCCAACCCTAAACCAAACCCCAATTTTAACTTGAACGTAAGTGTGTCCTGAACTCTAACCCTAACCCTAACCCTAACCCTATGGGCCCATTCACTCTAATGATTCTCATAGACTATAATGGAGAATGGAAAAACATCCAAAATTTTTCCAAATCAAGAGTATACCCTTTAGTGTGATATGAAAATTTCATCTTATCCAACCCTAAACCAAACCCCAATTTTAACTTGAACATAAGTGTGTCCTGAACTCTAACCCTAACCCTATCCCTAACCCTATGGGCCCATTCACTCTAATGATTCTCATAGACTATAATGGAGAATGGAAAAGCATCCAAAATTTTTCCAAATCAAGAGTATACCTTTCAATGTGATATGAAAATTTCATCTTATCCAACCCTAAACCAAACCCCAATTTTAACTTGAACATAAGTGTGTCCTGAACTCTAACCCTAACCCTAACCCTAACCCTATGGGCCCATTCACTCTAATGATTCTCATAGACTATAATGGAGAATGGAAAAATATCCAAAATTTTTCCAAATCAAGAGTATACCTTTTAGTGTGATATGAAAATTTCATCTTATCCAACCCTAAACCAAACCCCAATTTTGACTTGAACGTAAGTGTGTCCTGAACTCTAACCCTAACCCAAACCCTAACCCTATGGGCCCATTCACTCTAAAGATTCTCATAGACTATAATGGAGAATGGAAAAACATCCAAAATTTTTCCAAATCAAGAGTATACCTATTAGTGTGATATGAAAATTTCATCTTATCCAACCCTAAACCAAATCCCAATTTTAACTTGAACGTAAGTGTGTCCTGAACTCTAACCCTAACCCTAACCCTAACCCTATGGGCCCATTCACTCTAATGATTCTCATAGACTATAATGGAGAATGGAAAAACATCCAAAATTTTTCCAAATCAAGAGTATACCCTTCAGTGTGATATGAGAATTTCATCTTATCCAACCCTAAACCAAACCCCAATTTTAACTTGAACATAAGTGTGTCCTGAACTCTAACCCTAACCCTAACCCTATGGGCCCATTCACTCTCATGATTCTCATAGACTATAATGGAGAATGGAAAAACATCCAAAATTTTTCCAAATCAAGAGTATACCCTTCAGTGTGATATGAGAATTTCATCTTATCCAACCCTAAACCAAACCCCAATTTTAACTTGAACATAAGTGTGTCCTGAACTCTAACCCTAACCCTAACCCTATGGGCCCATTCACTCTAATGATTCTCATAGACTATAATGGAGAATGGAAAAACATCCAAAATTTTTCCAAATCAAGAATATACCCTTTAGTGTGATATGAAAATTTCATCTTATCCAACCCTAAACCAAACCCCAATTTTAACTTGAACATAAGTGTGTCCTAAACTCTAACCCTAACCCTAACCCTAACCCTATGGGCCCATTCACTCTGATGATTCACATAGACTATAATGGAGAATGGAAAAACATCCAAAATTTTTCCAAATCAAGAGTATACCTTTCAATGTGATATGAAAATTTCATCTTATCCAACGCTAAACCAAATCCAAATTTTAACTTGAACGTAAGTGTGTCCTGAACCCTAACCCTAACCCTAACCCTAACCCTATGGGCCCATTCACTCTAATGATTCTCATAGACTATAATGGAGAATGCAAAAACATCCAAAATTTTTCCAAATCAAGAGTATACCTATTAGTGTGATATGAAAATTTCATCTTATCACACCCTAAACCAAACCCCAATTTTAACTTGAACGTAAGTGTGTCCTGAACTGTAACACTAACCCTAACCCTAACCCTATGGGCCCATTCACTCTAATGATTCTCATAGACTATAATGGAGAATGGAAAAACATCCAAAATTTTTCCAAATCAAGAGTATACCCTTTAGCGTGATATGAAAATTTCATCTTATCCAACCCTAAACCATACCCCAATTTTAACTTGAACGTAAGTGTGTCCTGAACTCTAACCCTAACCCTAACCCTAACCCTATGGGCCCATTCACTCTAATGATTCTCATAGACTACAATGGACAATGGAAAAACATCCAAAATTTTTCCAAATCAAGAGTATACCCTTCAGTGTGATATGAGAATTTCATCTTATCCAACCCTAAACCAAACCCCAATTTTAACTTGAACATAAGTGTGTCCTGAACTCTAACCCTAACCCTAACCCTATGGGCCCATTCACTCTAATGATTCTCATAGACTATAATGGAGAATGGAAAAACATCCAAAATTTTTCCAAATCAAGAGTATACCTATTAGTGTGATATGAAAATTTCATCTTATCCAACCCTAAACCAAACCCCAATTTTAACTTGAACGTAAGTGTGTCCTGAACTCTAACCCTAACCCTAACCCTAACCCTATGGGCCCATTCACTCTAATGATTCTCATAGACTATAATGGAGAATGGAAAAACATCCAAAATTTTTCCAAATCAAGAGTATACCCTTTAGTGTGATATGAAAATTTCATCTTATCCAACCCTAAACCAAACCCCAATTTTAACTTGAACGTAAGTGTGTCCTAAACTCTAACCCTAACCCTAACCCTATGGGCCCATTCACTCTAATGATTCTCATAGACTATAATGGAGAATGGAAAAACATCCAAAATTTTTCCAAATCAAGAGTATACCTTTCAATGTGATATGAAAATTTCATCTTATCCAACCCTAAACCAAACCCCAATTTTAACTTGAACGTAAGTGTGTCCTGAACTCTAACCCTAACCCTATGGGCCCATTCACTCTAATGATTCTCATAGACTATAATGGAGAATGGAAAAACATCCAAAATTTTTCCAAATCAAGAGTATACCTTTCAATGTGATATGAAAATTTCATCTTATCCAACCCTAAACCAAACCCCAATTTTAACTTGAACATAAGTGTGTCCTGAACTCTAACCCTAACCCTATGGGCCCATTCACTCTAATGATTCTCATATACTATAATGGAGAATGGAAAAATATCCAAAATTTTTCCAAATCAAGAGTATACCTTTTAGTGTGATATGAAAATTTCATCTTATCCAACCCTAAACCAAACCCCAATTTTGACTTGAACGTAAGTGTGTCCTGAACTCTAACCCTAACCCAAACCCTAACCCTATGGGCCCATTCACTCTAATGATTCTCATAGACTATAATGGAGAATGGAAAAACATCCAAAATTTTTCCAAATCAAGAGTATACCTATTAGTGTGATATGAAAATTTCATCTTATCCAACCCTAAACCAAATCCCAATTTTAACTTGAACGTAAGTGTGTCCTGAACTCTAACCCTAACCCTAACCCTAACCCTATGGGCCCATTCACTCTAATGATTCTCATAGACTATAATGGAGAATGGAAAAACATCCAAAATTTTTCCAAATCAAGAGTATACCCTTCAGTGTGATATGAGAATTTCATCTTATCCAACCCTAAACCAAACCCCAATTTTAACTTGAACATAAGTGTGTCCTGAACTCTAACCCTAACCCTAACCCTATGGGCCCATTCACTCTCATGATTCTCATAGACTATAATGGAGAATGGAAAAACATCCAAAATTTTTCCAAATCAAGAGTATACCCTTCAGTGTGATATGAGAATTTCATCTTATCCAACCCTAAACCAAACCCCAATTTTAACTTGAACATAAGTGTGTCCTGAACTCTAACCCTAACCCTAACCCTATGGGCCCATTCACTCTAATGATTCTCATAGACTATAATGGAGAATGGAAAAACATCCAAAATTTTTCCAAATCAAGAATATACCCTTTAGTGTGATATGAAAATTTCATCTTATCCAACCCTAAACCAAACCCCAATTTTAACTTCAACATAAGTGTGTCCTAAACTCTAACCCTAACCCTAACCCTAACCCTATGGGCCCATTCACTCTGATGATTCACATAGACTATAATGGAGAATGGAAAAACATCCAAAATTTTTCCAAATCAAGAGTATACCTTTCAATGTGATATGAAAATTTCATCTTATCCAACGCTAAACCAAATCCAAATTTTAACTTGAACGTAAGTGTGTCCTGAACCCTAACCCTAACCCTAACCCTAACCCTATGGGCCCATTCACTCTAATGATTCTCATAGACTATAATGGAGAATGCAAAAACATCCAAAATTTTTCCAAATCAAGAGTATACCTATTAGTGTGATATGAAAATTTCATCTTATCACACCCTAAACCAAACCCCAATTTTAACTTGAACGTAAGTGTGTCCTGAACTGTAACACTAACCCTAACCCTAACCCTATGGGCCCATTCACTCTAATGATTCTCATAGACTATAATGGAGAATGGAAAAACATCCAAAATTTTTCCAAATCAAGAGTATACCCTTTAGCGTGATATGAAAATTTCATCTTATCCAACCCTAAACCATACCCCAATTTTAACTTGAACGTAAGTGTGTCCTGAACTCTAACCCTAACCCTAACCCTAACCCTATGGGCCCATTCACTCTAATGATTCTCATAGACTACAATGGACAATGGAAAAACATCCAAAATTTTTCCAAATCAAGAGTATACCCTTCAGTGTGATATGAGAATTTCATCTTATCCAACCCTAAACCAAACCCCAATTTTAACTTGAACATAAGTGTGTCCTGAACTCTAACCCTAACCCTAACCCTATGGGCCCATTCACTCTAATGATTCTCATAGACTATAATGGAGAATGGAAAAACATCCAAAATTTTTCCAAATCAAGAGTATACCTATTAGTGTGATATGAAAATTTCATCTTATCCAACCCTAAACCAAACCCCAATTTTAACTTGAACGTAAGTGTGTCCTGAACTCTAACCCTAACCCTAACCCTAACCCTATGGGCCCATTCACTCTAATGATTCTCATAGACTATAATGGAGAATGGAAAAACATCCAAAATTTTTCCAAATCAAGAGTATACCCTTTAGTGTGATATGAAAATTTCATCTTATCCAACCCTAAACCAAACCCCAATTTTAACTTGAACGTAAGTGTGTCCTAAACTCTAACCCTAACCCTAACCCTATGGGCCCATTCACTCTAATGATTCTCATAGACTATAATGGAGAATGGAAAAACATCCAAAATTTTTCCAAATCAAGAGTATACCTTTCAATGTGATATGAAAATTTCATCTTATCCAACCCTAAACCAAACCCCAATTTTAACTTGAACGTAAGTGTGTCCTGAACTCTAACCCTAACCCTATGGGCCCATTCACTCTAATGATTCTCATAGACTATAATGGAGAATGGAAAAACATCCAAAATTTTTCCAAATCAAGAGTATACCTTTCAATGTGATATGAAAATTTCATCTTATCCAACCCTAAACCAAACCCCAATTTTAACTTGAACATAAGTGTGTCCTGAACTCTAACCCTAACCCTATGGGCCCATTCACTCTAATGATTCTCATAGACTATAATGGAGAATGGAAAAACATCCAAAATTTTTCCAAATCAAAAGTATACCTTTCAAAGTGATATGAAAATTTCATCTTATCCAACCCTAAACCAAACCCCAATTTTAACTTGAACATAAGTGTGTCCTGAACTCTAACCCTAACCCTAACCCTAACCCTATGGGCCCATTCACTCTAATGATTCTCATAGACTATAATGGAGAATGGAAAAACATCCAAAATTTTTCCAAATCAAGAGTATGCCCTTCAGTGTGATATGAGAATTTCATCTTATCCAACCCTAAACCAAACCCCAATTTTAACTTGAACGTAAGTGTGTCCTGAACTCTAACCCTAACCCTAACCCTAACCCTATGGGCCCATTCACTCTAATGATACTCATAGACTATAATGGAGAATGGAAAAACATCCAAAATTTTTCCAAATCAAGAGTATACCCTTCAGTGTGATATGAGAATTTCATCTTATCCAACCCTAAACCAAACCCCAATTTTAACTTGAACGTAAGTGTGTCCTGAACTCTAACCCTAACCCTAACCCTAACCCTAACCCTATGGGCCCATTCACTCTAATGATACTCATAGACTATAATGGAGAATGGAAAAACATCCAAAATTTTTCCAAATCAAGAGTATACCCTTCAGTGTGATATGAGAATTTCATCTTATCCAACCCTAAACCAAACCCCAATTTTAACTTGAACATAAGTGTGTCCTGAACTCTAACCCTAACCCTAACCCTAACCCTATGGGCCCATTCACTCTAATGATTCTCATAGACTATAATGGAGAATGGAAAAACATCCAAAATTTTTCCAAATCAAGAGTATACCCTTCAGTGTGATATGAGAATTTCATCTTATCCAACTTTAAACCAAACCCCAATTTTAACTTGAACATAAGTGTGTCCTGAACTGTAACACTAACCCTAACCCTAACCCTATGGGCACATTCACTCTAATGATTCTCATAGACTATAATGGAGAATGGAAAAACATCCAAAATTTCTCCAAATCAAGAGTATACCCTTTAGCGTGATATGAAAATTTCATCTTATCCAACCCTAAACCAAACCCCAATTTTAACTTGAACGGAAGTGTGTCCTGAACTCTAACCCTAACCCTAACCCTATGGGCCCATTCACTCTAATGATTCTCATAGACTACAATGGAGAATGGGAAAACATCCAAAATTTTTCCAAATCAAGAGTATACCCTTCAGTGTGATATGAGAATTTCATCTTATCCAACCCTAAACCAAACCCCAATTTTAACTTGAACATAAGTGTGTCCTGAACTCTAACCCTAACCCTAACCCTATGGGCCCATTCACTCTAATGATTCTCATAGACTATAATGGAGAATGGAAAAACATCCAAAATTTTTCCAAATCAAGAGTATACCCTTTGGTGTGATATGAAAATTTCATCTTATCCAACCCTAAACCAAACCCCAATTTTAACTTGAACGTAAGTGTGTCCTGAACTCTAACCCTAACCCTAACCCTAACCCTATGGGCCCATTCACTCTAATGATTCTCATAGACTATAATGGAGAATGGAAAAACATCCAAAATTTTTCCAAATCAAGAGTATACCCTTTAGTGTGATATGAAAATTTCATCTTATCCAACCCTAAACCAAACCCCAATTTTAACTTGAACATAAGTGTGTCCTGAACTCTAACCCTAACCCTAACCCTAACCCTATGGGCCCATTCACTCTAATGATTCTCATAGACTATAATGGAGAATGGAAAAGCATCCAAAATTTTTCCAAATCAAGAGTATACCTTTCAATGTGATATGAAAATTTCATCTTATCCAACCCTAAACCAAACCCCAATTTTAACTTGAACATAAGTGTGTCCTGAACTCTAACCCTAACCCTAACCCTAACCCTATGGGCCCATTCACTCTAATGATTCTCATAGACTATAATGGAGAATGGAAAAATATCCAAAATTTTTCCAAATCAAGAGTATACCTTTTAGTGTGATATGAAAATTTCATCTTATCCAACCCTAAACCAAACCCCAATTTTGACTTGAACGTAAGTGTGTCCTGAACTCTAACCCTAACCCAAACCCTAACCCTATGGGCCCATTCACTCTAATGATTCTCATAGACTATAATGGAGAATGGAAAAACATCCAAAATTTTTCCAAATCAAGAGTATACCTATTAGTGTGATATGAAAATTTCATCTTATCCAACCCTAAACCAAATCCCAATTTTAACTTGAACGTAAGTGTGTCCTGAACTCTAACCCTAACCCTAACCCTAACCCTATGGGCCCATTCACTCTAATGATTCTCATAGACTATAATGGAGAATGGAAAAACATCCAAAATTTTTCCAAATCAAGAGTATACCCTTCAGTGTGATATGAGAATTTCATCTTATCCAACCCTAAACCAAACCCCAATTTTAACTTGAACATAAGTGTGTCCTGAACTCTAACCCTAACCCTAACCCTATGGGCCCATTCACTCTCATGATTCTCATAGACTATAATGGAGAATGGAAAAACATCCAAAATTTTTCCAAATCAAGAGTATACCCTTCAGTGTGATATGAGAATTTCATCTTATCCAACCCTAAACCAAACCCCAATTTTAACTTGAACATAAGTGTGTCCTGAACTCTAACCCTAACCCTAACCCTATGGGCCCATTCACTCTAATGATTCTCATAGACTATAATGGAGAATGGAAAAACATCCAAAATTTTTCCAAATCAAGAATATACCCTTTAGTGTGATATGAAAATTTCATCTTATCCAACCCTAAACCAAACCCCAATTTTAACTTGAACATAAGTGTGTCCTAAACTCTAACCCTAACCCTAACCCTAACCCTATGGGCCCATTCACTCTGATGATTCACATAGACTATAATGGAGAATGGAAAAACATCCAAAATTTTTCCAAATCAAGAGTATACCTTTCAATGTGATATGAAAATTTCATCTTATCCAACGCTAAACCAAATCCAAATTTTAACTTGAACGTAAGTGTGTCCTGAACCCTAACCCTAACCCTAACCCTAACCCTATGGGCCCATTCACTCTAATGATTCTCATAGACTATAATGGAGAATGCAAAAACATCCAAAATTTTTCCAAATCAAGAGTATACCTATTAGTGTGATATGAAAATTTCATCTTATCACACCCTAAACCAAACCCCAATTTTAACTTGAACGTAAGTGTGTCCTGAACTGTAACACTAACCCTAACCCTAACCCTATGGGCCCATTCACTCTAATGATTCTCATAGACTATAATGGAGAATGGAAAAACATCCAAAATTTTTCCAAATCAAGAGTATACCCTTTAGCGTGATATGAAAATTTCATCTTATCCAACCCTAAACCATACCCCAATTTTAACTTGAACGTAAGTGTGTCCTGAACTCTAACCCTAACCCTAACCCTAACCCTATGGGCCCATTCACTCTAATGATTCTCATAGACTACAATGGACAATGGAAAAACATCCAAAATTTTTCCAAATCAAGAGTATACCCTTCAGTGTGATATGAGAATTTCATCTTATCCAACCCTAAACCAAACCCCAATTTTAACTTGAACATAAGTGTGTCCTGAACTCTAACCCTAACCCTAACCCTATGGGCCCATTCACTCTAATGATTCTCATAGACTATAATGGAGAATGGAAAAACATCCAAAATTTTTCCAAATCAAGAGTATACCTATTAGTGTGATATGAAAATTTCATCTTATCCAACCCTAAACCAAACCCCAATTTTAACTTGAACGTAAGTGTGTCCTGAACTCTAACCCTAACCCTAACCCTAACCCTATGGGCCCATTCACTCTAATGATTCTCATAGACTATAATGGAGAATGGAAAAACATCCAAAATTTTTCCAAATCAAGAGTATACCCTTTAGTGTGATATGAAAATTTCATCTTATCCAACCCTAAACCAAACCCCAATTTTAACTTGAACGTAAGTGTGTCCTAAACTCTAACCCTAACCCTAACCCTATGGGCCCATTCACTCTAATGATTCTCATAGACTATAATGGAGAATGGAAAAACATCCAAAATTTTTCCAAATCAAGAGTATACCTTTCAATGTGATATGAAAATTTCATCTTATCCAACCCTAAACCAAACCCCAATTTTAACTTGAACGTAAGTGTGTCCTGAACTCTAACCCTAACCCTATGGGCCCATTCACTCTAATGATTCTCATAGACTATAATGGAGAATGGAAAAACATCCAAAATTTTTCCAAATCAAGAGTATACCTTTCAATGTGATATGAAAATTTCATCTTATCCAACCCTAAACCAAACCCCAATTTTAACTTGAACATAAGTGTGTCCTGAACTCTAACCCTAACCCTATGGGCCCATTCACTCTAATGATTCTCATAGACTATAATGGAGAATGGAAAAACATCCAAAATTTTTCCAAATCAAAAGTATACCTTTCAAAGTGATATGAAAATTTCATCTTATCCAACCCTAAACCAAACCCCAATTTTAACTTGAACATAAGTGTGTCCTGAACTCTAACCCTAACCCTAACCCTAACCCTATGGGCCCATTCACTCTAATGATTCTCATAGACTATAATGGAGAATGGAAAAACATCCAAAATTTTTCCAAATCAAGAGTATGCCCTTCAGTGTGATATGAGAATTTCATCTTATCCAACCCTAAACCAAACCCCAATTTTAACTTGAACGTAAGTGTGTCCTGAACTCTAAACCTAACCCTAACCCTAACCCTATGGGCCCATTCACTCTAATGATACTCATAGACTATAATGGAGAATGGAAAAACATCCAAAATTTTTCCAAATCAAGAGTATACCCTTCAGTGTGATATGAGAATTTCATCTTATCCAACCCTAAACCAAACCCCAATTTTAACTTGAACGTAAGTGTGTCCTGAACTCTAACCCTAACCCTAACCCTAACCCTAACCCTATGGGCCCATTCACTCTAATGATACTCATAGACTATAATGGAGAATGGAAAAACATCCAAAATTTTTCCAAATCAAGAGTATACCCTTCAGTGTGATATGAGAATTTCATCTTATCCAACCCTAAACCCAACCCCAATTTTAACTTGAACATAAGTGTGTCCTGAACTCTAACCCTAACCCTAACCCTAACCCTATGGGCCCATTCACTCTCATGATTCTGATAGACTATAATGGAGAATGGAAAAACATCCAAAATTTTTCCAAATCAAGAGTATACCCTTCAGTGCGATATGAGAATTTCATCTTATCCAACCCTAAACCAAACCCCAATTTTAACTTGAACATAAGTGTGTCCTGAACTCTAACCCTAACCCTAACCCTAACCCTATGGGCCCATTCACTCTAATGATTCTCATAGACTATAATGGAGAATGGAAAAACATCCAAAATTTTTCCAAATCAAGAGTATACCCTTTAGTGTGATATGAAAATTTCATCTTATCCAACCCTAAACCAAACCCCAATTTTAACTTGAACGTAAGTGTGTCCTAAACTCTAACCCTAACCCTAACCCTATGGGCCCATTCACTCTAATGATTCTCATAGACTATAATGGAGAATGGAAAAACATCCAAAATTTTTCCAAATCAAGAGTATACCATTTAGTGTGATATGAAAATTTCATCTTATCCAACCCTAAACCAAACCCCAATTTTAACTTGAACGTAAGTGTGTCCTAAACTCTAACCCTAACCCTAACCCTATGGGCCCATTCACTCTAATGATTCTCATAGACTATAATGGAGAATGGAAAAACATCCAAAATTTTTCCAAATCAAGAGTATCCCTTCAGTGTGATATGAGAATTTCATCTTATCCAACCCTAAACCAAACCCCAATTTTAACTTGAAAGTAAGTGTGTCCTGAACCCTAACCCTAACCCTAACCCTATGGGCCCATTCACTCTAATGATTCTCATAGACTACAATGGAGAATGGAAAAACAACCAAAATTTTTCCAAATCAAGAGTATAACCTTCAGTGTGATATGAGAATTTCATCTTATCCAACCCTAAACCAAACCCCAATTTTAACTTGAACATAAGTGTGTCCTGAACTCTAACCCTAACCCTAACCCTAACCCTATGGGCCCATTCACTCTAATGATTCTCATAGACTATAATGGAGAATGGAAAAACATCCAAAATTTTTCCAAATCAAGAGTATACCTTTCAATGTGATATGAAAATTTCATCTTATCCAACCCTAAACCAAACCCCAATTTTAACTTGAACGTAAGTGTGTCCTGAACTCTAACCCTAACCCTAACCCTAACCCTATGGGCCCATTCACTCTAATGATTCTCATAGACTTTAATGGAGAATGGAAAAACATCCAAAATTTTTCCAAATCAAGAGTATACCCTTTAGTGTGATATGAAAATTTCATCTTATCCAACCCTAAACCAAACCCCAATTTTAACTTGAACGTAAGTGTGTCCTGAACTCTAACCCTAACCCTAACCCTAACCCTATGGGCCCATTCACTCTAATGATTCTCATAGACTATAATGGAGAATGGAAAAACATCCAAAATTTTTCCAAATCAAGAGTATACCTTTCAATGTGATATGAAAATTTCATCTTATCCAACCCTAAACCAAACCCCAATTTTAACTTGAACATAAGTGTGTCCTGAACTCTAACCCTAACCCTAAACCTATGGGCCCATTCACTCTAATGATTCTCATAGACTATAATGGAGAATGGAAAAACATCCAAAATTTTTCCAAATCAAGAGTATACCCTTCAGTGTGATATGAGAATTTCATCTTATCCAACCCTAAACCAAACCCCAATTTTAACTTGAACATAAGTGTGTCCTGAACTCTAACCCTAACCCTAACCCTAACCCTAACCCTATGGGCCCATTCACTCTAATGATTCTCATAGACTATAATGGAGAATGGAAAAACATCCAAAATTTTTCCAAATGAAGAGTATACCTATTAATGTGATATGAAAATTTCATCTTATCCAACCCTAAACCAAACCCCAATTTTAACTTGAACGTAAGTGTGTCCTGAACTCTAACCCTAACCCTAACCCTAACCCTATGGGCCCATTCACTCTAATGATTCTCATAGACTATAATGGAGAATGGAAAAACATCCAAAATTTTTCCAAATCAAGAGTATACCCTTCAGTGTGATATGAGAATTTCATCTTATCCAACCCTAAACCAAACCCCAATTTTAACTTGAACGTAAGTGTGTCCTGAACCCTAACCCTAACTCTAACCCTAAACCTATGGGCCCATTCACTCTAATGATTCTCATAGACTATAATGGAGAATGGAAAAACATCCAAAATTTTTCCAAATCAAGAGTATACCCTTCAGTGTGATATGAGAATTTCATCTTATCCAACCCTAAACCAAACCCCAATTTTAACTTGAACATAAGTGTGTCCTGAACTCTAACCCTAACCCTAACCCTATGGGCCCATTCACTCTAATGATTCTCATAGACTATAATGGAGAATGGAAAAACATCCAAAATTTTTCCAAATCAAGAGTATACCTATTAGTGTGATATGAAAATTTCATCTTATCCAACCCTAAACCAAACCCCAATTTTAACTTGAACGTAAGTGTGTCCTGAACTCTAACCCTAACCCTAACCCTAACCCTATGGGCCCATTCGCTCTAATGATTCTCATAGACTATAATGGAGAATGGAAAAACATCCAAAATTTTTCCAAATCAAGAGTATACCCTTCAGTGTGATATGAGAATTTCATCTTATCCAACCCTAAACCAAACCCCAATTTTAACTTGAACATAAGTGTGTCCTGAACTCTAACCCTAACCCTAACCCTATGGGCCCATTCACTCTAATGATTCTCATAGACTATAATGGAGAATGGAAAAACATCCAAAATTTTTCCAAATCAAGAGTATACCTATTAGTGTGATATGAAAATTTCATCTTATCCAACCCTAAACCAAACCCCAATTTTAACTTGAACGTAAGTGTGTCCTGAACTCTAACCCTAACCCTAACCCTAACCCTATGGGCCCATTCGCTTAATGATTCTCATAGACTATAATGGAGAATGGAAAAACATCCAAAATTTTTCCAAATCAAGAGTATACCCTTCAGTGTGATATGAGAATTTCATCTTATCCAACCCTAAACCAAACCCCAATTTTAACTTGAACATAAGTGTGTCCTGAACGCTAACCCTAACCCTAACCCTAACCCTATGGGCCCATTCACTCTAATGATTCTCATAGACTATAATGGAGAATGGAAAAACATCCAAAATTTTTCCAAATCAAGAGTATACCCTTCAGTGTGATATGAGAATTTCATCTTATCCAACCCTAAACCAAACCGCAATTTTTACTTGAACATAAGTGTGTCCTGAACTCTAACTCTAACCCTAACCCTAACCCTAACCCTATGGGCCCATTCACTCTCATGATTCTCATAGACTATAATGGAGAATGGAAAAACATCCACAATTTTTCCAAATCAAGAGTATACCCTTCAGTGTGATATGAGAATTTCATCTTATCCAACCCTAAACCAAACCCCAATTTTAACTTGAACATAAGTGTGTCCTGAACTCTAACCCTAACCCTAACCCTAACCCTAACCCTAAGGGCCCATTCACTCTAATGATTCTCATAGACTACAATGGAGAATGGAAAAACATCCAAAATTTTTCCAAATCAAGAGTATACCCTTTAGTGTGATATGAAAATTGCATCTTATCCAACCCTAAACCAAACCCCAATTTTAACTTGAACTTAAGTGTGTCCTAAACTCTAACCCTAACCCTAACCCTATGGGCCCATTCACTCTAATGATTCTCATAGACTATAATGGAGAATGGAAAAACATCCAAAATTTTTCCAAATCAAGAGTATCCCTTCAGTGTGATATGAGAATTTCATCTTATCCAACCCTAAACCAAACCCCAATTTTAACTTGAACGTAAGTGTGTCCTGAACCCTAACCCTAACCCTAACCCTATGGGCCCATTCACTCTAATGATTCTCATAGACTATAATGGAGAATGGAAAAACATCCAAAATTTTTCCAAATCAAGAGTATACCCTTCAGTGTGATATGAGAATTTCATCTTATCCAACCCTAAACCAAACCCCAATTTTAACTTGAACATAAGTGTGTCCTGAACTCTAACCCTAACCCTAACCCTAACCCTATGGGCCCATTCACTCTAATGATTCTCATAGACTATAATGGAGAATGGAAAAACATCCAAAATTTTTCCAAATCAAGAGTATACCTTTCAATGTGATATGAAAATTTCATCTTATCCAACCCTAAACCAAACCCCAATTTTAACTTGAACATAAGTGTGTCCTGAACTCTAACCCTAACCCTAACCCTATGGGCCCATTCACTCTAATGATTCTCATAGACTATAATGGAGAATGGAAAAACATCCAAAATTTTTCCAAATCAAGAGTATACCCTTCAGTGTGATATGAGAATTTCATCTTATCCAACCCTAAACCAAACCCCAATTTTAACTTGAACATAAGTGTGTCCTGAACTCTAACCCTAACCCTAACCCTAACCCTATGGGCCCATTCACTCTAATGATTCTCATAGACTATAATGGAGAATGGAAAAACATCCAAAATTTTTCCAAATCAAGAGTATACCTATTAGTGTGATATGAAAATTTCATCTTATCCAACCCTAAACCAAACCCCAATTTTAACTTGAACGTAAGTGTGTCCTGAACTCTAACCCTAACCCTAACCCTAACCCTATGGGCCCATTCACTCTAATGATTCTCATAGACTATAATGGAGAATGGAAAAACATCCAAAATTTTTCCAAATCAAGAGTATACCCTTCAGTGTGATATGAGAATTTCATCTTATCCAACCCTAAACCAAACCCCAATTTTAACTTGAACGTAAGTGTGTCCTGAACCCTAACCCTAACTCTAACCCTAAACCTATGGGCCCATTCACTCTAATGATTCTCATAGACTATAATGGAGCATGGAAAAACATCCAAAATTTTTCCAAATCAAGAGTATACCCTTCAGTGTGATATGAGAATTTCATCTTATCCAACCCTAAACCAAACCCCAATTTTAACTTGAACATAAGTGTGTCCTGAACTCTAACCCTAACCCTAACCCTAACCCTAACCCTATGGGCCCATTCACTCTAATGATTCTCATAGACTATAATGGAGAATGGAAAAACATCCAAAAATTTTCCAAATCAAGAGTATACCCTTCAGTGTGATATGAGAATTTCATCTTATCCAACCCTAAACCAAACCCCAATTTTAACTTGAACATAAGTGTGTCCTGAACCCTAACCCTAACCCTATGGGCCCATTCACTCTAATGATTCTCATAGACTATAATGGAGAATGGAAAAACATCCAAAATTTTTCCAAATCAAGAGTATACCCTTCAGTGTGATATGAGAATTTCATCTTATCCAACCCTAAACCAAACCCCAATTTTAACTTGAACATAAGTGTGTCCTGAACTCTAACCCTAACCCTAACCCTAACCCTATGGGCCCATTCACTCTAATGATTCTCATAGACTATAATGGAGAATGGAAAAACATCCAAAATTTTTCCAAATCAAGAGCATACCCTTTAGTGTGATATGAAAATTTCATCTTATCCAACCCTAAACCAAACCCCAATTTTAACTTGAACGTAAGTGTGTCCTGAACTCTAACCCTAACCCTAACCCTAACCCTATGGGCCCATTCACTCTAATGATTCTCATAGACTATAATGGAGAATGGAAAAACATCCAAAATTTTTCCAAATCAAGAGTATACCCTTCAGTGTGATATGAGAATTTCATCTTATCCAACCCTAAACCAAACCCCAATTTTAACTTGAACATAAGTGTGTCCTGAACTCTAACCCTAACCCTAACCCTATGGGCCCATTCACTCTCATGATTCTCATAGACTATAATGGAGAATGGAAAAACATCCAAAATTTTTCCAAATCAAGAGTATACCCTTCAGTGTGATATGAGAATTTCATCTTATCCAACCCTAAACCAAACCCCAATTTTAACTTGAACATAAGTGTGTCCTGAACTCTAACCCTAACCCTAACCCTAACCCTATGGGCCCATTCACTCTAATGATTCTCATAGACTACAATGGAGAATGGAAAAACATCCAAAATTTTTCCAAATCAAGAGTATACCCTTTAGTGTGATATGAAAATTGCATCTTATCCAACCCTAAACCAAACCCCAATTTTAACTTGAACTTAAGTGTGTCCTAAACTCTAACCCTAACCCTAACCCTATGGGCCCATTCACTCTAATGATTCTCATAGACTATAATGGAGAATGGAAAAACATCCAAAATTTTTCCAAATCAAGTGTATCCCTTCAGTGTGATATGAGAATTTCATCTTATCCAACCCTAAACCAAACCCCAATTTTAACTTGAACGTAAGTGTGTCCTGAACCCTAACCCTAACCCTAACCCTATGGGCCCATTCACTCTAATGATTCTCATAGACTATAATGGAGAATGGAAAAACATCCAAAATTTTTCCAAATCAAGAGTATACCCTTCAGTGTGATATGAGAATATCATCTTATCCAACCCTAAACCAAACCCCAATTTTAACTTGAACATAAGTGTGTCCTGAACCCTAACCCTAACCCTATGGGCCCATTCACTCTAATGATTCTCATAGACTATAATGGAGAATGGAAAAACATCCAAAATTTTTCCAAATCAAGAGTATACCCTTCAGTGTGATATGAGAATTTCATCTTATCCAACCCTAAACCAAACCCCAATTTTAACTTGAACATAAGTGTGTCCTGAACTCTAACCCTAACCCTAACCCTAACCCTATGGGCCCATTCACTCTAATGATTCTCATAGACTATAATGGAGAATGGAAAAACATCCAAAAGTTTTCCAAATCAAGAGCATACCCTTTAGTGTGATATGAAAATTTCATCTTATCCAAACCTAAACCAAACCCCAATTTTAACTTGAACGTAAGTGTGTCCTGAACTCTAACCCTAACCCTAACCCTAACCCTATGGGCCCATTCACTCTAATGATTCTCATAGACTATAATGGAGAATGGAAAAACATCCAAAATTTTTCCAAATCAAGAGTATACCTTTCAATGTGATATGAAAATTTCATCTTATCCAACCCTAAACCAAACCCCAATTTTAACTTGAACATAAGTGTGTCCTGAACTCTAACCCTAACCCTAACCCTAACCCTATGGGCCCATTCACTCTAATGATTCTCATAGACTATAATGGAGAATGGAAAAACATCCAAAATTTTTCCAAATCAAGAGTATACCCTTCAGTGTGATATGAGAATTTCATCTTATCCAACCCTAAACCAAACCCCAATTTTAACTTGAACATAAGTGTGTCCTGAACTCTAACCCTAACCCTAACCCTAACCCTATGGGCCCATTCACTCTCATGATTCTCATAGACTATAATGGAGAATGGAAAAACATCCAAAATTTTTCCAAATCAAGAGTATACCCTTCAGTGTGATATGAGAATTTCATCTTATCCAACCCTAAACCAAACCCCAATTTTAACTTGAACATAAGTGTGTCCTGAACTCTAACCCTAACCCTAACCCTATGGGCCCATTCACTCCAATGATTCTCATAGACTATAATGGAGAATGGAAAAACATCCAAAATTTTTCCAAATCAAGAGTATACCTATTAGTGTGATATGAAAATTTCATCTTATCCAACCCTAAACCAAACCCCAATTTTAACTTGAACGTAAGTGTGTCCTGAACTGTAACACTAACCCTAACCCTAACCCTATGGGCACATTCACTCTAATGATTCTCATAGACTATAATGGAGAATGGAAAAACATCCAAAATTTTTCCAAATCAAGAGTATACCCTTTAGCGTGATATGAAAATTTCATCTTATCCAACCCTAAACCAAACCCCAATTTTAACTTGAACGTAAGTGTGTCCTGAACTCTAACCCTAACCCTAACCCTATGGGCCCATTCACTCTAATGATTCTCATAGACTACAATGGAGAATGGAAAAACATCCAAAATTTTCCCAAATCAAGAGTATACCCTTCAGTGTGATATGAGAATTTCATCTTATCCAACCCTAAACCAAACCCCAATTTTAACTTGAACGTAAGTGTGTCCTAAACTCCAACCCTAACCCTAACCCTAACCCTATGGGCCCATTCACTCTAATGATTCTCATAGACTATAATGGAGAATGGAAAAACATCCAAAATTTTTCCAAATCAAGAGTATACCTTTCAATGTGATATGAAAATTTCATCTTATCCAACCCTAAACCAAACCCCAATTTTAACTTGAACGTGTGTCCTGAACTCTAACCCTAACCCTAACCTTAACCCTATGGGCCCATTCACTCTAATGATTCTCACAGACTATAATGGAGAATGGAAAAACATCCAAAATTTTTCCAAATCAAGAGTACACCTTTCAATGTGATATGAAAATTTCATCTTATCCAACCCTAAACCAAACCCCAATTTTAACTTGAACGTAAGTGTGTCCTGAACTCTAACTCTAACCCTAACCCTAACCCTATGGGCCCATTCACTCTAATGATTCTCATAGACTATAATGGAGAATGGAAAAACATCCAAAATTTTTCCAAATCAAGAGTATACCCTTCAGTGTGATATGAGAATTTCATCTTATCCAACCCTAAACCAAACCCCAATTTTAACTTGAACATAAGTGTGTCCTGAACTCTAACCCTAACCCTAACCCTAACCCTATGGGCCCATTCACTCTAATGATTCTCATAGACTATAATGGAGAATGGAAAAACATCCAAAATTTTTCCAAATCAAGAGCATACCCTTTAGTGTGATATGAAAATTTCATCTTATCCAACCCTAAACCAAACCCCAATTTTAACTTGAACGTAAGTGTGTCCTGAACTCTAACCCTAACCCTAACCCTAACCCTATGGGCCCATTCACTCTAATGATTCTCATAGACTATAATGGAGAATGGAAAAACATCCAAAATTTTTCCAAATCAAGAGTATACCCTTCAGTGTGATATGAGAATTTCATCTTATCCAACCCTAAACCAAACCCCAATTTTAACTTGAACATAAGTGTGTCCTGAACTCTAACCCTAACCCTAACCCTAACCCTAACCCTATGGGCCCATTCACTCTCATGATTCTCATAGACTACAATGGAGAATGGAAAAACATCCAAAATTTTTCCAAATCAAGAGTATACCCTTTAGTGTGATATGAAAATTGCATCTTATCCAACCCTAAACCAAACCCCAATTTTAACTTGAACTTAAGTGTGTCCTAAACTCTAACCCTAACCCTAACCCTATGGGCCCATTCACTCTAATGATTCTCATAGACTATAATGGAGAATGGAAAAACATCCAAAATTTTTCCAAATCAAGAGTATCCCTTCAGTGTGATATGAGAATTTCATCTTATCCAACCCTAAACCAAACCCCAATTTTAACTTGAACGTAAGTGTGTCCTGAACCCTAACCCTAACCCTAACCCTATGGGCCCATTCACTCTAATGATTCTCATAGACTATAATGGAGAATGGAAAAACATCCAAAATTTTTCCAAATCAAGAGTATACCCTTCAGTGTGATATGAGAATATCATCTTATCCAACCCTAAACCAAACCCCAATTTTAACTTGAACATAAGTGTGTCCTGAACCCTAACCCTAACCCTATGGGCCCATTCACTCTAATGATTCTCATAGACTATAATGGAGAATGGAAAAACATCCAAAATTTTTCCAAATCAAGAGTATACCCTTCAGTGTGATATGAGAATTTCATCTTATCCAACCCTAAACCAAACCCCAATTTTAACTTGAACATAAGTGTGTCCTGAACTCTAACCCTAACCCTAACCCTAACCCTATGGGCCCATTCACTCTAATGATTCTCATAGACTATAATGGAGAATGGAAAAACATCCAAAAGTTTTCCAAATCAAGAGCATACCCTTTAGTGTGATATGAAAATTTCATCTTATCCAACCCTAAACCAAACCCCAATTTTAACTTGAACGTAAGTGTGTCCTGAACTCTAACCCTAACCCTAACCCTAACCCTATGGGCCCATTCACTCTAATGATTCTCATAGACTATAATGGAGAATGGAAAAACATCCAAAATTTTTCCAAATCAAGAGTATACCTTTCAATGTGATATGAAAATTTCATCTTATCCAACCCTAAACCAAACCCCAATTTTAACTTGAACATAAGTGTGTCCTGAACTCTAACCCTAACCCTAACCCTAACCCTATGGGCCCATTCACTCTAATGATTCTCATAGACTATAATGGAGAATGGAAAAACATCCAAAATTTTTCCAAATCAAGAGTATACCCTTCAGTGTGATATGAGAATTTCATCTTATCCAACCCTAAACCAAACCCCAATTTTAACTTGAACATAAGTGTGTCCTGAACTCTAACCCTAACCCTAACCCTAACCCTATGGGCCCATTCACTCTCATGATTCTCATAGACTATAATGGAGAATGGAAAAACATCCAAAATTTTTCCAAATCAAGAGTATACCCTTCAGTGTGATATGAGAATTTCATCTTATCCAACCCTAAACCAAACCCCAATTTTAACTTGAACATAAGTGTGTCCTGAACTCTAACCCTAACCCTAACCCTATGGGCCCATTCACTCCAATGATTCTCATAGACTATAATGGAGAATGGAAAAACATCCAAAATTTTTCCAAATCAAGAGTATACCTATTAGTGTGATATGAAAATTTCATCTTATCCAACCCTAAACCAAACCCCAATTTTAACTTGAACGTAAGTGTGTCCTGAACTGTAACACTAACCCTAACCCTAACCCTATGGGCACATTCACTCTAATGATTCTCATAGACTATAATGGAGAATGGAAAAACATCCAAAATTTTTCCAAATCAAGAGTATACCCTTTAGCGTGATATGAAAATTTCATCTTATCCAACCCTAAACCAAACCCCAATTTTAACTTGAACGTAAGTGTGTCCTGAACTCTAACCCTAACCCTAACCCTATGGGCCCATTCACTCTAATGATTCTCATAGACTACAATGGAGAATGGAAAAACATCCAAAATTTTCCCAAATCAAGAGTATACCCTTCAGTGTGATATGAGAATTTCATCTTATCCAACCCTAAACCAAACCCCAATTTTAACTTGAACGTAAGTGTGTCCTAAACTCCAACCCTAACCCTAACCCTAACCCTAACCCTATGGGCCCATTCACTCTAATGATTCTCATAGACTATAATGGAGAATGGAAAAACATCCAAAATTTTTCCAAATCAAGAGTATACCTTTCAATGTGATATGAAAATTTCATCTTATCCAACCCTAAACCAAACCCCAATTTTAACTTGAACGTGTGTCCTGAACTCTAACCCTAACCCTAACCTTAACCCTATGGGCCCATTCACTCTAATGATTCTCACAGACTATAATGGAGAATGGAAAAGCATCCAAAATTTTTCCAAATCAAGAGTACACCTTTCAATGTGATATGAAAATTTCATCTTATCCAACCCTAAACCAAACCCCAATTTTAACTTGAACGTAAGTGTGTCCTGAACTCTAACTCTAACCCTAACCCTAACCCTATGGGCCCATTCACTCTAATGATTCTCATAGACTATAATGGAGAATGGAAAAACATCCAAAATTTTTCCAAATCAAGAGTATACCCTTCAGTGTGATATGAGAATTTCATCTTATCCAACCCTAAACCAAACCCCAATTTTAACTTGAACATAAGTGTGTCCTGAACTCTAACCCTAACCCTAACCCTAACCCTATGGGCCCATTCACTCTAATGATTCTCATAGACTATAATGGAGAATGGAAAAACATCCAAAATTTTTCCAAATCAAGAGTATACCCTTCAGTGTGATATGAGAATTTCATCTTATCCAACCCTAAACCAAACCCCAATTTTAACTTGAACATAAGTGTGTCCTGAACTCTAACCCTAACCCTAACCCTAACCCTATGGGCCCATTCACTCCAATGATTCTCATAGACTATAATGGAGAATGGAAAAACATCCAAAATTTTTCCAAATCAAGAGTATACCTTTTAGTGTGATATGAAAATTTCATCTTATCCAACCCTAAACCAAACCCCAATTTTAACTTGAATGTAAGTGTGTCCTGAACTGTAACACTAACCCTAACCCTAACCCTATGGGCACATTCACTCTAATGATTCTCATAGACTATAATGGAGAATGGAAAAACATCCAAAATTTTTCCAAATCAAGAGTATACCCTTTAGCGTGATATGAAAATTTCATCTTATCCAACCCTAAACCAAACCCCAATTTTAACTTGAACGTAAGTGTGTCCTGAACTCTAACCCTAACCCTAACCCTATGGGCCCATTCACTCTAATGATTCTCATAGACTACAATGGAGAATGGAAAAACATCCAAAATTTTTCCAAATCAAGAGTATACCCTTCAGTGTGATATGAGAATTTCATCTTATCCAACCCTAAACCAAACCCCAATTTTAACTTGAACATAAGTGTGTCCTGAACTCTAACCCTAACCCTAACCCTAACCCTAACCCTATGGGCCCATTCACTCTAATGATTCTCATAGACTATAATGGAGAATGGAAAAACATCCAAAATTTTTCCAAATCAAGAGTATACCTTTCAATGTGATATGAAAATTTCATCTTATCCAACCCTAAACCAAACCCCAATTTTAACTTGAACATAAGTGTTTCCTGAACTCTAACCCTAACCCTAACCCTATGGGCCCATTCACTCTAATGATTCTCATAGACTATAATGGAGAATGGAAAAACATCCAAAATTTTTCCAAATCAAGAGTATACCCTTCAGTGTGATATGAGAATTTCATCTTATCCAACCCTAAACCAAACCCCAATTTTAACTTGAACATAAGTGTGTCCTGAACTGTAACACTAACCCTAACCCTAACCCTATGGGCACATTCACTCTAATGATTCTCATAGACTATAATGGAGAATGGAAAAACATCCAAAAGTTTTCCAAATCAAGAGTATACCCTTTAGCGTGATATGAAAATTTCATCTTATCCAACCCTAAACCAAACCGCAATTTTAACTTGAACGTAAGTGTGTCCTGAACTCTAACCCTAACCCTAACCCTAACCCTAACCCTATGGGCCCATTCACTCTAATGATTCTCATAGACTATAATGGAGAATGGAAAAACATCCAAAATTTTTCCAAATCAAGAGTATACCCTTCAGTGTGATATGAGAATTTCATCTTATCCAACCCTAAACCAAACCCCAATTTTAACTTGAACATAAGTGTGTCCTGAACCCTAACCCTAACCCTATGGGCCCATTCACTCTAATGATTCTCATAGACTATAATGGAGAATGGAAAAACATCCAAAATTTTTCCAAATCAAGAGTATACCCTTCAGTGTGATATGAGAATTTCATCTTATCCAACCCTAAACCAAACCCCAATTTTAACTTGAACATAAGTGTGTCCTGAACCCTAACCCTAACCCTATGGGCCCATTCACTCTAATGATTCTCATAGACTATAATGGAGAATGGAAAAACATCCAAAATTTTTCCAAATCAAGAGTATACCCTTCAGTGTGATATGAGAATTTCATCTTATCCAACCCTAAACCAAACCGCAATTTTAACTTGAACATAAGTGTGTCCTGAACTCTAACCCTAACCCTAACCCTAACCCTATGGGCCCATTCACTCTAATGATTCTCATAGACTATAATGGAGAATGGAAAAACATCCAAAATTTTTCCAAATGAAGAGTATACCTATTAGTGTGATATGAAAATTTCATCTTATCCAACCCTAAACCAAACCCCAATTTTAACTTGAACGTAAGTGTGTCCTGAACTCTAACCCTAACCCTAACCCTAACCCTATGGGCCCATTCACTCTAATGATTCTCATAGACTATAATGGAGAATGGAAAAACATCCAAAATTTTTCCAAATCAAGAGTATACCCTTCAGTGTGATATGAGAATTTCATCTTATCCAACCCTAAACCAAACCCCAATTTTAACTTGAACGTAAGTGTGTCCTGAACTCTAACCCTAACCATAACCCTAACCCTAACCATAACCCTAACCCTATGGGCCCATTCACTCTAATGATTCTCATAGACTACAATGGAGAATGGAAAAACATCCAAAATTTTTCCAAATCAAGAGTATACCCTTCAGTGTGATATGAGAATTTCATCTTATCCAACCCTAAACCAAACCCCAATTTTAACTTGAACGTAAGTGTGTCCTAAACTCTAACCCTAACCCTAACCCTAACCCTATGGGCCCATTCACTCTAATGATTCTCATAGACTATAATGGAGAATGGAAAAACATCCAAAATTTTTCCAAATCAAGAGTATACCTTTCAATGTGATATGAAAATTTCATCTTATCCAACCCTAAACCAAACCGCAATTTTAACTTGAACGTAAGTGTGTCCTGAACTCTAACCCTAACCCTAACCCTAACCTTAACCCTATGGGCCCATTCACTCTAATGATTCTCACAGACTATAATGGAGAATGGAAAAACATCCAAAATTTTTCCAAATCAAGAGTATACCCTTCAGTGTGATATGAGAATTTCATCTTATCCAACCCTAAACCAAACCCCAATTTTAACTTGAACGTAAGTGTGTCCTAAACTCTAACCCTAACCCTAACCCTAACCCTATGGGCACATTCACTCTAATGATTCTCATAGACTATAATGGAGAATGGAAAAACATCCAAAATTTTTCCAAATCAAGAGTATACCCTTCAGTGTGATATGAGAATTTCATCTTATCCAACCCTAAACCAAACCCCAATTTTAACTTGAACATAAGTGTGTCCTGAACTCTAACCCTAACCCTAACCCTAACCCTATGGGCCCATTCACTCTAATGATTCTCATAGACTATAATGGAGAATGGAAAAACATCCAAAATTTTTCCAAATCAAGAGTAGACCTATTAGTGTGATATTAAAATTTCATCTTATCCAACCATAAACCAAACCCCAATTTTAACTTGAACGTAAGTGTGTCCTGAACTGTAACACTAACCCTAACCCTAACCCTATGGGCACATTCACTCTAATGATTCTCATAGACTATAATGGAGAATGGAAAAACATCCAAAATTTTTCCAAATCAAGAGTATACCCTTTAGCGTGATATGAAAATTTCATCTTATCCAACCCTAAACCAAACCCCAATTTTAACTTGAACGTAAGTGTGTCCTGAACTCTAACCCTAACCCTAACCCTATGGGCCCATTCACTCTAATGATTCTCATAGACTACAATGGAGAATGGAAAAACATCCAAAATTTTTCCAAATCAAGAGTATACCCTTCAGTGTGATATGAGAATTTCATCTTATCCAACCCTAAACCAAACCCCAATTTTAACTTGAACGTAAGTGTGTCCTAAACTCTAACCCTAACCCTAACCCTAACCCTATGGGCCCATTCACTCTAATGATTCTCATAGACTATAATGGAGAATGGAAAAACAACCAAAATTTTTCCAAATCAAGAGTATACCTTTCAATGTGATATGAAAATTTCATCTTATCCAACCCTAAACCAAACCGCAATTTTAACTTGAACGTAAGTGTGTCCTGAACTCTAACCCTAACCCTAACCCTAACCCTAACCCTATGGGCCCATTCACTCTAATGATTCTCATAGACTATAATGGAGAATGGAAAAACATCCAAAATTTTTCCAAATCAAGAGTATACCCTTCAGTGTGATATGAGAATTTCATCTTATCCAACCCTAAACCAAACCCCAATTTTAACTTGAACATAAGTGTGTCCTGAACCCTAACCCTAACCCTATGGGCCCATTCACTCTAATGATTCTCATAGACTATAATGGAGAATGGAAAAACATCCAAAATTTTTCCAAATCAAGAGTATACCCTTCAGTGTGATATGAGAATTTCATCTTATCCAACCCTAAACCAAACCCCAATTTTAACTTGAACATAAGTGTGTCCTGAACCCTAACCCTAACCCTATGGGCCCATTCACTCTAATGATTCTCATAGACTATAATGGAGAATGGAAAAACATCCAAAATTTTTCCAAATCAAGAGTATACCCTTCAGTGTGATATGAGAATTTCATCTTATCCAACCCTAAACCAAACCCCAATTTTAACTTGAACATAAGTGTGTCCTGAACTCTAACCCTAACCCTAACCCTAACCCTATGGGCCCATTCACTCTAATGATTCTCATAGACTATAATGGAGAATGGAAAAACATCCAAAATTTTTCCAAATGAAGAGTATACCTATTAGTGTGATATGAAAATTTCATCTTATCCAACCCTAAACCAAACCCCAATTTTAACTTGAACGTAAGTGTGTCCTGAACTCTAACCCTAACCCTAACCCTAACCCTATGGGCCCATTCACTCTAATGATTCTCATAGACTATAATGGAGAATGGAAAAACATCCAAAATTTTTCCAAATCAAGAGTATACCCTTCAGTGTGATATGAGAATTTCATCTTATCCAACCCTAAACCAAACCCCAATTTTAACTTGAACGTAAGTGTGTCCTGAACCCTAACCCTAACTCTAACCCTAAACCTATGGGCCCATTCACTCTAATGATTCTCATAGACTATAATGGAGAATGGAAAAACATCCAAAATTTTTCCAAATCAAGAGTATACCCTTCAGTGTGATATGAGAATTTCATCTTATCCAACCCTAAACCAAACCCCAATTTTAACTTGAACATAAGTGTGTCCTGAACTCTAACCCTAACCCTAACCCTATGGGCCCATTCACTCTAATGATTCTCATAGACTATAATGGAGAATGGAAAAACATCCAAAATTTTTCCAAATCAAGAGTATACCTATTAGTGTGATATGAAAATTTCATCTTATCCAACCCTAAACCAAACCCCAATTTTAACTTGAACGTAAGTGTGTCCTGAACTCTAACCCTAACCCTAACCCTAACCCTATGGGCCCATTCGCTCTAATGATTCTCATAGACTATAATGGAGAATGGAAAAACATCCAAAATTTTTCCAAATCAAGAGTATACCCTTCAGTGTGATATGAGAATTTCATCTTATCCAACCCTAAACCAAACCCCAATTTTAACTTGAACATAAGTGTGTACTGAACGCTAACCCTAACCCTAACCCTAACCCTATGGGCCCATTCACTCTAATGATTCTCATAGACTATAATGGAGAATGGAAAAACATCCAAAATTTTTCCAAATCAAGAGTATAACTTTCAATGTGATATGAAAATTTCATCTTATCCAACCCTAAACCAAACCGCAATTTTAACTTGAACATAAGTGTGTCCTGAACTCTAACCCTAACCCTAACCCTAACCCTATGGGCCCATTCACTCTCATGATTCTCATAGACTATAATGGAGAATGGAAAAACATCCAAAATTTTTCCAAATCAAGAGTATACCCTTCAGTGTGATATGAGAATTTCATCTTATCCAACCCTAAACCAAACCCCAATTTTAACTTGAACATAAGTGTGTCCTGAACTCTAACCCTAACCCTAACCCTAACCCTAACCCTAAGGGCCCATTCACTCTAATGATTCTCATAGACTACAATGGAGAATGGAAAAACATCCAAAATTTTTCCAAATCAAGAGTATACCCTTTAGTGTGATATGAAAATTGCATATTATCCAACCCTAAACCAAACCCCAATTTTAACTTGAACTTAAGTGTGTCCTAAACTCTAACCCTAACCCTAACCCTATGGGCCCATTCACTCTAATGATTCTCATAGACTATAATGGAGAATGGAAAAACATCCAAAATTTTTCCAAATCAAGAGTATCCCTTCAGTGTGATATGAGAATTTCATCTTATCCAACCCTAAACCAAACCCCAATTTTAACTTGAACGTAAGTGTGGTCTGAACCCTAACCCTAACCCTAACCCTATGGGCCCATTCACTCTAATGATTCTCATAGACTATAATGGAGAATGGAAAAACATCCAAAATTTTTCCAAATCAAGAGTATACCCTTCAGTGTGATATGAGAATTTCATCTTATCCAACCCTAAACCAAACCCCAATTTTAACTTGAACATAAGTGTGTCCTGAACTCTAACCCTAACCCTAACCCTATGGGCCCATTCACTCTAATGATTCTCATAGACTATAATGGAGAATGGAAAAACATCCAAAATTTTTCCAAATCAAGAGTATACCCTTCAGTGTGATATGAGAATTTCATCTTATCCAACCCTAAACCAAACCCCAATTTTAACTTGAACATAAGTGTGTCCTGAACTCTAACCCTAACCCTAACCCTAACCCTATGGGCCCATTCACTCTAATGATTCTCATAGACTATAATGGAGAATGGAAAAACATCCAAAATTTTTCCAAATCAAGAGTATACCTATTAGTGTGATATGAAAATTTCATCTTATCCAACCCTAAACCAAACCCCAATTTTAACTTGAACGTAAGTGTGTCCTGAACTCTAACCCTAACCCTAACCCTAACCCTATGGGCCCATTCACTCTAATGATTCTCATAGACTATAATGGAGAATGGAAAAACATCCAAAATTTTTCCAAATCAAGAGTATACCCTTCAGTGTGATATGAGAATTTCATCTTATCCAACCCTAAACCAAACCCCAATTTTAACTTGAACGTAAGTGTGTCCTGAACCCTAACCCTAACTCTAACCCTAAACCTATGGGCCCATTCACTCTAATGATTCTCATAGACTATAATGGAGCATGGAAAAACATCCAAAATTTTTCCAAATCAAGAGTATACCCTTCAGTGTGATATGAGAATTTCATCTTATCCAACCCTAAACCAAACCCCAATTTTAACTTGAACATAAGTGTGTCCTGAACTCTAACCCTAACCCTAACCCTAACCCTATGGGCCCATTCACTCTAATGATTCTCATAGACTATAATGGAGAATGGAAAAACATCCAAAATTTTTCCAAATCAAGAGTATACCCTTCAGTGTGATATGAGAATTTCATCTTATCCAACCCTAAACCAAACCCCAATTTTAACTTGAACATAAATGTGTCCTGAACCCTAACCCTAACCCTATGGGCCCATTCACTCTAATGATTCTCATAGACTATAATGGAGAATGGAAAAACATCCAAAATTTTTCCAAATCAAGAGTATACCCTTCAGTGTGATATGAGAATTTCATCTTATCCAACCCTAAACCAAACCCCAATTTTAACTTGAACATAAGTGTGTCCTGAACTCTAACCCTAACCCTAACCCTAACCCTATGGGCCCATTCACTCTAATGATTCTCATAGACTATAATGGAGAATGGAAAAACATCCAAAATTTTTCCAAATCAAGAGCATACCCTTTAGTGTGATATGAAAATTTCATCTTATCCAACCCTAAACCAAACCCCAATTTTAACTTGAACGTAAGTGTGTCCTGAACTCTAACCCTAACCCTAACCCTAACCCTATGGGCCCATTCACTCTAATGATTCTCATAGACTATAATGGAGAATGGAAAAACATCCAAAATTTTTCCAAATCAAGAGTATACCTTTCAATGTGATATGAAAATTTCATCTTATCCAACCCTAAACCAAACCCCAATTTTAACTTGAACATAAGTGTGTCCTGAACTCTAACCCTAACCCTAACCCTAACCCTATGGGCCCATTCACTCTAATGATTCTCATAGACTATAATGGAGAATGGAAAAACATCCAAAATTTTTCCAAATCAAGAGTATACCCTTCAGTGTGATATGAGAATTTCATCTTATCCAACCCTAAACCAAACCCCAATTTTAACTTGAACATAAGTGTGTCCTGAACTCTAACCCTAACCCTAACCCTAACCCTATGGGCCCATTCACTCTCATGATTCTCATAGACTATAATGGAGAATGGAAAAACATCCAAAATTTTTCCAAATCAAGAGTATACCCTTCAGTGTGATATGAGAATTTCATCTTATCCAACCCTAAACCAAACCCCAATTTTAACTTGAACATAAGTGTGTCCTGAACTCTAACCCTAACCCTAACCCTAACCCTAACCCTATGGGCCCATTCACTCTAATGATTCTCATAGACTACAATGGAGAATGGAAAAACATCCAAAATTTTTCCAAATCAAGAGTATACCCTTTAGTGTGATATGAAAATTGCATCTTATCCAACCCTAAACCAAACCCCAATTTTAACTTGAACTTAAGTGTGTCCTAAACTCTAACCCTAACCCTAACCCTATGGGCCCATTCACTCTAATGATTCTCATAGACTATAATGGAGAATGGAAAAACATCCAAAATTTTTCCAAATCAAGAGTATCCCTTCAGTGTGATATGAGAATTTCATCTTATCCAACCCTAAACCAAACCCCAATTTTAACTTGAACGTAAGTGTGTCCTGAACCCTAACCCTAACCCTAACCCTATGGGCCCATTCACTCTAATGATTCTCATAGACTATAATGGAGAATGGAAAAACATCCAAAATTTTTCCAAATCAAGAGTATACCCTTCAGTGTGATATGAGAATTTCATCTTATCCAACCCTAAACCAAACCCCAATTTTAACTTGAACATAAGTGTGTCCTGAACTCTAACCCTAACCCTAACCCTAACCCTATGGGCCCATTCACTCTAATGATTCTCATAGACTATAATGGAGAATGGAAAAACATCCAAAATTTTTCCAAATCAAGAGCATACCCTTTAGTGTGATATGAAAATTTCATCTTATCCAACCCTAAACCAAACCCCAATTTTAACTTGAACGTAAGTGTGTCCTGAACTCTAACCCTAACCCTAACCCTAACCCTATGGGCCCATTCACTCTAATGATTCTCATAGACTATAATGGAGAATGGAAAAACATCCAAAATTTTTCCAAATCAAGAGTATACCTTTCAATGTGATATGAAAATTTCATCTTATCCAACCCTAAACCAAACCCCAATTTTAACTTGAACATAAGTGTGTCCTGAACTCTAACCCTAACCCTAACCCTAACCCTATGGGCCCATTCACTCTAATGATTCTCATAGACTATAATGGAGAATGGAAAAACATCCAAAATTTTTCCAAATCAAGAGTATACCCTTCAGTGTGATATGAGAATTTCATCTTATCCAACCCTAAACCAAACCCCAATTTTAACTTGAACATAAGTGTGTCCTGAACTCTAACCCTAACCCTAACCCTAACCCTATGGGCCCATTCACTCTCATGATTCTCATAGACTATAATGGAGAATGGAAAAACATCCAAAATTTTTCCAAATCAAGAGTATACCCTTCAGTGTGATATGAGAATTTCATCTTATCCAACCCTAAACCAAACCCCAATTTTAACTTGAACATAAGTGTTTCCTGAACTCTAACCGTAACCCTAACCCTATGGGCCCATTCACTCCAATGATTCTCATAGACTATAATGGAGAATGGAAAAACATCCAAAATTTTTCCAAATCAAGAGTATACCTATTAGTGTGATATGAAAATTTCATCTTATCCAACCCTAAACCAAACCCCAATTTTAACTTGAACGTAAGTGTGTCCTGAACTGTAACACTAACCCTAACCCTAACCCTATGGGCACATTCACTCTAATGATTCTCATAGACTATAATGGAGAATGGAAAAACATCCAAAATTTTTCCAAATCAAGAGTATACCCTTTAGCGTGATATGAAAATTTCATCTTATCCAACCCTAAACCAAACCCCAATTTTAACTTGAACGTAAGTGTGTCCTGAACTCTAACCCTAACCCTAACCCTATGGGCCCATTCACTCTAATGATTCTCATAGACTACAATGGAGAATGGAAAAACATCCAAAATTTTCCCAAATCAAGAGTATACCCTTCAGTGTGATATGAGAATTTCATCTTATCCAACCCTAAACCAAACCCCAATTTTAACTTGAACGTAAGTGTGTCCTAAACTCCAACCCTAACCCTAACCCTAACCCTATGGGCCCATTCACTCTAATGATTCTCATAGACTATAATGGAGAATGGAAAAACATCCAAAATTTTTCCAAATCAAGAGTATACCTTTCAATGTGATATGAAAATTTCATCTTATCCAACCCTAAACCAAACCCCAATTTTAACTTGAACGTAAGTGTGTCCTGAACTCTAACCCTAACCCTAACCTTAACCCTATGGGCCCATTCACTCTAATGATTCTCACAGACTATAATGGAGAATGGAAAAACATCCAAAATTTTTCCAAATCAAGAGTACACCTTTCAATGTGATATGAAAATTTCATCTTATCCAACCCTAAACCAAACCCCAATTTTAACTTGAACGTAAGTGTGTCCTGAACTCTAACCCTAACCCTAACCCTAACCCTATGGGCCCATTCACTCTAATGATTCTCATAGACTATAATGGAGAATGGAAAAACATCCAAAATTTTTCCAAATCAAGAGTATACCCTTCAGTGTGATATGAGAATTTCATCTTATCCAACCCTAAACCAAACCCCAATTTTAACTTGAACATAAGTGTGTCCTGAACTCTAACCCTAACCCTAACCCTAACCCTATGGGCCCATTCACTCTAATGATTCTCATAGACTATAATGGAGAATGGAAAAACATCCAAAATTTTTCCAAATCAAGAGTATACCCTTCAGTGTGATATGAGAATTTCATCTTATCCAACCCTAAACCAAACCCCAATTTTAACTTGAACATAAGTGTGTCCTGAACTCTAACCCTAACCCTAACCCTAACCCTATGGGCCCATTCACTCCAATGATTCTCATAGACTATAATGGAGAATGGAAAAACATCCAAAATTTTTCCAAATCAAGAGTATACCTTTTAGTGTGATATGAAAATTTCATCTTATCCAACCCTAAACCAAACCCCAATTTTAACTTGAACGTAAGTGTGTCCTGAACTGTAACACTAACCCTAACCCTAACCCTATGGGCACATTCACTCTAATGATTCTCATAGACTATAATGGAGAATGGAAAAACATCCAAAATTTTTCCAAATCAAGAGTATACCCTTTAGCGTGATATGAAAATTTCATCTTATCCAACCCTAAACCAAACCCCAATTTTAACTTGAACGTAAGTGTGTCCTGAACTCTAACCCTAACCCTAACCCTATGGGCCCATTCACTCTAATGATTCTCATAGACTACAATGGAGAATGGAAAAACATCCAAAATTTTTCCAAATCAAGAGTATACCCTTCAGTGTGATATGAGAATTTCATCTTATCCAACCCTAAACCAAACCCCAATTTTAACTTGAACATAAGTGTGTCCTGAACTGTAACACTAACCCTAACCCTAACCCTATGGGCACATTCACTCTAATGATTCTCATAGACTATAATGGAGAATGGAAAAACATCCAAAATTTTTCCAAATCAAGAGTATACCCTTTAGCGTGATATGAAAATTTCATCTTATCCAACCCTAAACCAAACCCCAATTTTAACTTGAACGTAAGTGTGTCCTGAACTCTAACCCTAACCCTATGGGCCCATTCACTCTAATGATTCTCATAGACTACAAGGGAGAATGGAAAAACATCCAAAATTTTTCCAAATCAAGAGTATACCCTTCAGTGTGATATGAGAATTTCATCTTATCCAACCCTAAACCAAACCCCAGTTTTAACTTGAACATAAGTTTGTCCTGTCCTCTAACCCTAACCCTAACCCTAACCCTAACCCTATGGGCCCATTCACTCTAATGATTCTCATAGACTATAATGGAGAATGGAAAAACATCCAAAATTTTTCCAAATGAAGAGTATACCTATTAGTGTGATATGAAAATTTCATCTTATCCAACCCTAAACCAAACCCCAATTTTAACTTGAACGTAAGTGTGTCCTGAACTCTAACCCTAACCCTAACCCTAACCCTATGGGCCCATTCACTCTAATGATTCTCATAGACTATAATGGAGAATGGAAAAACATCCAAAATTTTTCCAAATCAAGAGTATACCTTTCAATGTGATATGAAAATTTCATCTTATCCAACCCTAAACCAAACCCCAATTTTAACTTGAACGTAAGTGTGTCCTGAACTCTAACCCTAACCATAACCCTAACCCTATGGGCCCATTCACTCTAATGATTCTCATAGACTACAATGGAGAATGGAAAAACATCCAAAATTTTTCCAAATCAAGAGTATACCCTTCAGTGTGATATGAGAATTTCATCTTATCCAACCCTAAACCAAACCCCAATTTTAACTTGAACGTAAGTGTGTCCTAAACTCTAACCCTAACCCTAACCCTAACCCTATGGGCCCATTCACTCTAATGATTCTCATAGACTATAATGGAGAATGGAAAAACATCCAAAATTTTTCCAAATCAAGAGTATACCTTTCAATGTGATATGAAAATTTCATCTTATCCAACCCTAAACCAAACCGCAATTTTAACTTGAACGTAAGTGTGTCCTGAACTCTAACCCTAACCCTAACCCTAACCTTAACCCTATGGGCCCATTCACTCTAATGATTCTCACAGATTATAATGGAGAATGGAAAAACATCCAAAATTTTTCCAAATCAAGAGTATACCCTTCAGTGTGATATGAGAATTTCATCTTATCCAACCCTAAACCAAACCCCAATTTTAACTTGAACGTAAGTGTGTCCTAAACTCTAACCCTAACCCTAACCCTAACCCTATGGGCACATTCACTCTAATGATTCTCATAGACTATAATGGAGAACGGAAAAACATCCAAAATTTTTCCAAATCAAGAGTATACCCTTCAGTGTGATATGAGAATTTCATCTTATCCAACCCTAAACCAAACCCCAATTTTAACTTGAACATAAGTGTGTCCTGAACTCTAACCCTAACCCTAACCCTAACCCTAACCCTAACCCTATGGGCCCATTCACTCTAATGATTCTCATAGACTATAATGGAGAATGGAAAAACATCCAAAATTTTTCCAAATCAAGAGTATACCTTTCAATGTGATATGAAAATTTCATCTTATCCAACCCTAAACCAAACCCCAATTTTAACTTGAACATAAGTGTTTCCTGAACTCTAACCCTAACCCTAACCCTATGGGCCCATTCACTCTAATGATTCTCATAGACTATAATGGAGAATGGAAAAACATCCAAATTTTTTCCAAATCAAGAGTATACCCTTCAGTGTGATATGAGAATTTCATCTTATCCAACCCTAAACCAAACCCCAATTTTAACTTGAACATAAGTGTGTCCTGAACTGTAACACTAACCCTAACCCTAACCCTATGGGCACATTCACTCTAATGATTCTCATAGACTATAATGGAGAATGGAAAAACATCCAAAATTTTTCCAAATCAAGAGTATACCCTTTAGCGTGATATGAAAATTTCATCTTATCCAACCCTAAACCAAACCCCAATTTTAACTTGAACGTAAGTGTGTCCTGAACTCTAACCCTAACCCTATGGGCCCATTCACTCTAATGATTCTCATAGACTACAAGGGAGAATGGAAAAACATCCAAAATTTTTCCAAATCAAGAGTATACCCTTCAGTGTGATATGAGAATTTCATCTTATCCAACCCTAAACCAAACCCCAGTTTTAACTTGAACATAAGTTTGTCCTGTCCTCTAACCCTAACCCTAACCCTAACCCTAACCCTATGGGCCCATTCACTCTAATGATTCTCATAGACTATAATGGAGAATGGAAAAACATCCAAAATTTTTCCAAATGAAGAGTATACCTATTAGTGTGATATGAAAATTTCATCTTATCCAACCCTAAACCAAACCCCAATTTTAACTTGAACGTAAGTGTGTCCTGAACTCTAACCCTAACCCTAACCCTAACCCTATGGGCCCATTCACTCTAATGATTCTCATAGACTATAATGGAGAATGGAAAAACATCCAAAATTTTTCCAAATCAAGAGTATACCTTTCAATGTGATATGAAAATTTCATCTTATCCAACCCTAAACCAAACCCCAATTTTAACTTGAACGTAAGTGTGTCCTGAACTCTAACCCTAACCATAACCCTAACCCTATGGGCCCATTCACTCTAATGATTCTCATAGACTACAATGGAGAATGGAAAAACATCCAAAATTTTTCCAAATCAAGAGTATACCCTTCAGTGTGATATGAGAATTTCATCTTATCCAACCCTAAACCAAACCCCAATTTTAACTTGAACGTAAGTGTGTCCTAAACTCTAACCCTAACCCTAACCCTAACCCTATGGGCCCATTCACTCTAATGATTCCAATAGACTATAATGGAGAATGGAAAAACATCCAAAATTTTTCCAAATCAAGAGTATACCTTTCAATGTGATATGAAAATTTCATCTTATCCAACCCTAAACCAAACCGCAATTTTAACTTGAACGTAAGTGTGTCCTGAACTCTAACCCTAACCCTAACCCTAACCTTAACCCTATGGGCCCATTCACTCTAATGATTCTCACAGATTATAATGGAGAATGGAAAAACATCCAAAATTTTTCCAAATCAAGAGTATACCCTTCAGTGTGATATGAGAATTTCATCTTATCCAACCCTAAACCAAACTCCAATTTTAACTTGAACGTAAGTGTGTCCTAAACTCTAACCCTAACCCTAACCCTAACCCTATGGGCACATTCACTCTAATGATTCTCATAGACTATAATGGAGAACGGAAAAACATCCAAAATTTTTCCAAATCAAGAGTATACCCTTCAGTGTGATATGAGAATTTCATCTTATCCAACCCTAAACCAAACCCCAATTTTAACTTGAACATAAGTGTGTCCTGAACTCTAACCCTAACCCTAACCCTAACCCTATGGGCCCATTCACTCTAATGATTCTCATAGACTATAATGGAGAATGGAAAAACATCCAAAATTTTTCCAAATCAAGAGTAGACCTATTAGTGTGATATTAAAATTTCATCTTATCCAACCATAAACCAAACCCCAATTTTAACTTGAACGTAAGTGTGTCCTGAACTGTAACACTAACCCTAACCCTAACCCTATGGGCACATTCACTCTAATGATTCTCATAGACTATAATGGAGAATGGAAAAACATCCAAAATTTTTCCAAATCAAGAGTATACCCTTTAGCGTGATATGAAAATTTCATCTTATCCAACCCTAAACCAAACCCCAATTTTAACTTGAACGTAAGTGTGTCCTGAACTCTAACCCTAACCCTAACCCTATGGGCCCATTCACTCTAATGATTCTCATAGACTACAATGGAGAATGGAAAAACATCCAAAATTTTTCCAAATCAAGAGTATACCCTTCAGTGTGATATGAGAATTTCATCTTATCCAACCCTAAACCAAACCCCAATTTTAACTTGAACGTAAGTTTGTCCTAAACTCTAACCCTAACCCTAACCCTAACCCTATGGGCCCATTCAGTCTAATGATTCTCATAGACTATAATGGAGAATGGAAAAACATCCAAAATTTTTCCAAATCAAGAGTATACCTTTCAATGTGATATGAAAATTTCATCTTATCCAACCCTAAACCAAACCGCAATTTTAACTTGAACGTAAGTGTGTCCTGAACTCTAACCCTAACCCTAACCCTAACCTTAACCCTATGGGCCCATTCACTCTAATGATTCTCACAGACTATAATGGAGAATGGAAAAACATCCAAAATTTTTCCAAATCAAGAGTATACCTTTCAATGTGATATGAAAATTTCATCTTATCCAACCCTAAACCAAACCCCAATTTTAACTTGAACGTAAGTGTGTCCTGAACTCTAACCCTAACCCTAACCCTAACCCTATGGGCCCATTCACTCTGATGATTCACATAGACTATAATGGAGAATGGAAAAACATCCAAAATTTTTCCAAATCAAGATTATACCTTTCAATGTGATATGAAAATTTCATCTTATCCAACCCTAAACCAAACCCCAATTTTAACTTGAACATAAGTGTGTCCTGAACTCTAACCCTAACCCTAACCCTAACCCAATGGGCCCATTCACTCTAATGATTCTCATAGACTATAATGGAGAATGGAAAAACATCCAAAATTTTTCCAAATCAAGAGTATACCCTTCAGTGTGATATGAGAATTTCATCTTATCCAACCCTAAACCAAACCCCAATTTTAACTTGAACATAAGTGTGTCCTGAACTCTAACCCTAACCCTAACCCTAACCCTAACCCTATGGGCCCATTCACTCTAATGATTCTCATAGACTACAATGGAGAATGGAAAAACATCCAAAATTTTTCCAAATCAAGAGTATACCCTTTAGTGTGATATGAAAATTGCATCTTATCCAACCCTAAACCAAACCCCAATTTTAACTTGAACTTAAGTGTGTCCTAAACTCTAACCCTAACCCTAACCCTATGGGCCCATTCACTCTAATGATTCTCATAGACTATAATGGAGAATGGAAAAACATCCAAAATTTTTCCAAATCAAGAGTATCCCTTCAGTGTGATATGAGAATTTCATCTTATCCAACCCTAAACCAAACCCCAATTTTAACTTGAACGTAAGTGTGTCCTGAACCCTAACCCTAACCCTAACCCTATGGGCCCATTCACTCTAATGATTCTCATAGACTATAATGGAGAATGGAAAAACATCCAAAATTTTTCCAAATCAAGAGTATACCCTTCAGTGTGATATGAGAATTTCATCTTATCCAACCCTAAACCAAACCCCAATTTTAACTTGAACATAAGTGTGTCCTGAACCCTAACCCTAACCCTATGGGCCCATTCACTCTAATGATTCTCATAGACTATAATGGAGAATGGAAAAACATCCAAAATTTTTCCAAATCAAGAGTATACCCTTCAGTGTGATATGAGAATTTCATCTTATCCAACCCTAAACCAAACCCCAATTTTAACTTGAACATAAGTGTGTCCTGAACTCTAACCCTAACCCTAACCCTAACCCTATGGGCCCATTCACTCTAATGATACTCATAGACTATAATGGAGAATGGAAAAACATCCAAAATTTTTCCAAATCAAGAGTATACCCTTCAGTGTGATATGAGAATTTCATCTTATCCAACCCTAAACCAAACCCCAATTTTAACTTGAACATAAGTGTGTCCTGAACTCTAACCCTAACCCTAACCCTAACCCTATGGGCCCATTCACTCTAATGATTCTCATAGACTATAATGGAGAATGGAAAAACATCCAAAATTTTTCCAAATCAAGAGTATACCCTTCAGTGTGATATGAGAATTTCATCTTATCCAACTTTAAACCAAACCCCAATTTTAACTTGAACATAAGTGTGTCCTGAACTGTAACACTAACCCTAACCCTAACCCTATGGGCACATTCACTCTAATGATTCTCATAGACTATAATGGAGAATGGAAAAACATCCAAAATTTCTCCAAATCAAGAGTATACCCTTTAGCGTGATATGAAAATTTCATCTTATCCAACCCTAAACCAAACCCCAATTTTAACTTGAACGGAAGTGTGTCCTGAACTCTAACCCTAACCCTAACCCTATGGGCCCATTCACTCTAATGATTCTCATAGACTACAATGGAGAATGGAAAAACATCCAAAATTTCTCCAAATCAAGAGTATACCCTTTAGCGTGATATGAAAATTTCATCTTATCCAACCCTAAACCAAACCCCAATTTTAACTTGAACATAAGTGTGTCCTGAACTCTAACCCTAACCCTAACCCTATGGGCCCATTCACTCTAATGATTCTCATAGACTATAATGGAGAATGGAAAAACATCCAAAATTTTTCCAAATCAAGAGTATACCCTTTAGTGTGATATGAAAATTGCATCTTATCCAACCCTAAACCAAACCCCAATTTTAACTTGAACTTAAGTGTGTCCTAAACTCTAACCCTAACCCTAACCCTATGGGCCCATTCACTCTAATGATTCTCATAGACTATAATGGAGAATGGAAAAACATCCAAAATTTTTCCAAATCAAGAGTATCCCTTCAGTGTGATATGAGAATTTCATCTTATCCAACCCTAAACCAAACCCCAATTTTAACTTGAACGTAAGTGTGTCCTGAACCCTAACCCTAACCCTAACCCTATGGGCCCATTCACTCTAATGATTCTCATAGACTATAATGGAGAATGGAAAAACATCCAAAATTTTTCCAAATCAAGAGTATACCCTTCAGTGTGATATGAGAATTTCATCTTATCCAACCCTAAACCAAACCCCAATTTTAACTTGAACATAAGTGTGTCCTGAACCCTAACCCTAACCCTATGGGCCCATTCACTCTAATGATTCTCATAGACTATAATGGAGAATGGAAAAACATCCAAAATTTTTCCAAATCAAGAGTATACCCTTCAGTGTGATATGAGAATTTCATCTTATCCAACCCTAAACCAAACCCCAATTTTAACTTGAACATAAGTGTGTCCTGAACTCTAACCCTAACCCTAACCCTAACCCTATGGGCCCATTCACTCTAATGATACTCATAGACTATAATGGAGAATGGAAAAACATCCAAAATTTTTCCAAATCAAGAGTATACCCTTCAGTGTGATATGAGAATTTCATCTTATCCAACCCTAAACCAAACCCCAATTTTAACTTGAACATAAGTGTGTCCTGAACTCTAACCCTAACCCTAACCCTAACCCTATGGGCCCATTCACTCTAATGATTCTCATAGACTATAATGGAGAATGGAAAAACATCCAAAATTTTTCCAAATCAAGAGTATACCCTTCAGTGTGATATGAGAATTTCATCTTATCCAACTTTAAACCAAACCCCAATTTTAACTTGAACATAAGTGTGTCCTGAACTGTAACACTAACCCTAACCCTAACCCTATGGGCACATTCACTCTAATGATTCTCATAGACTATAATGGAGAATGGAAAAACATCCAAAATTTCTCCAAATCAAGAGTATACCCTTTAGCGTGATATGAAAATTTCATCTTATCCAACCCTAAACCAAACCCCAATTTTAACTTGAACGGAAGTGTGTCCTGAACTCTAACCCTAACCCTAACCCTATGGGCCCATTCACTCTAATGATTCTCATAGACTACAATGGAGAATGGAAAAACATCCAAAATTTTTCCAAATCAAGAGTATACCCTTCAGTGTGATATGAGAATTTCATCTTATCCAACCCTAAACCAAACCCCAATTTTAACTTGAACATAAGTGTGTCCTGAACTCTAACCCTAACCCTAACCCTATGGGCCCATTCACTCTAATGATTCTCATAGACTATAATGGAGAATGGAAAAACATCCAAAATTTTTCCAAATCAAGAGTATACCCTTTGGTGTGATATGAAAATTTCATCTTATCCAACCCTAAACCAAACCCCAATTTTAACTTGAACGTAAGTGTGTCCTGAACTCTAACCCTAACCCTAACCCTAACCCTATGGGCCCATTCACTCTAATGATTCTCATAGACTATAATGGAGAATGGAAAAACATCCAAAATTTTTCCAAATCAAGAGTATACCCTTTAGTGTGATATGAAAATTTCATCTTATCCAACCCTAAACCAAACCCCAATTTTAACTTGAACATAAGTGTGTCCTGAACTCTAACCCTAACCCTAACCCTAACCCTATGGGCCCATTCACTCTAATGATTCTCATAGACTATAATGGAGAATGGAAAAGCATCCAAAATTTTTCCAAATCAAGAGTATACCTTTCAATGTGATATGAAAATTTCATCTTATCCAACCCTAAACCAAACCCCAATTTTAACTTGAACATAAGTGTGTCCTGAACTCTAACCCTAACCCTAACCCTAACCCTATGGGCCCATTCACTCTAATGATTCTCATAGACTATAATGGAGAATGGAAAAATATCCAAAATTTTTCCAAATCAAGAGTATACCTTTTAGTGTGATATGAAAATTTTATCTTATCCAACCCTAAACCAAACCCCAATTTTGACTTGAACGTAAGTGTGTCCTGAACTCTAACCCTAACCCAAACCCTAACCCTATGGGCCCATTCACTCTAATGATTCTCATAGACTATAATGGAGAATGGAAAAACATCCAAAATTTTTCCAAATCAAGAGTATACCTATTAGTGTGATATGAAAATTTCATCTTATCCAACCCTAAACCAAATCCCAATTTTAACTTGAACGTAAGTGTGTCCTGAACTCTAACCCTAACCCTAACCCTAACCCTATGGGCCCATTCACTCTAATGATTCTCATAGACTATAATGGAGAATGGAAAAACATCCAAAATTTTTCCAAATCAAGAGTATACCCTTCAGTGTGATATGAGAATTTCATCTTATCCAACCCTAAACCAAACCCCAATTTTAACTTGAACATAAGTGTGTCCTGAACTCTAACCCTAACCCTAACCCTATGGGCCCATTCACTCTCATGATTCTCATAGACTATAATGGAGAATGGAAAAACATCCAAAATTTTTCCAAATCAAGAGTATACCCTTCAGTGTGATATGAGAATTTCATCTTATCCAACCCTAAACCAAACCCCAATTTTAACTTGAACATAAGTGTGTCCTGAACTCTAACCCTAACCCTAACCCTATGGGCCCATTCACTCTAATGATTCTCATAGACTATAATGGAGAATGGAAAAACATCCAAAATTTTTCCAAATCAAGAATATACCCTTTAGTGTGATATGAAAATTTCATCTTATCCAACCCTAAACCAAACCCCAATTTTAACTTGAACATAAGTGTGTCCTAAACTCTAACCCTAACCCTAACCCTAACCCTATGGGCCCATTCACTCTGATGATTCACATAGACTATAATGGAGAATGGAAAAACATCCAAAATTTTTCCAAATCAAGAGTATACCTTTCAATGTGATATGAAAATTTCATCTTATCCAACGCTAAACCAAATCCAAATTTTAACTTGAACGTAAGTGTGTCCTGAACCCTAACCCTAACCCTAACCCTAACCCTATGGGCCCATTCACTCTAATGATTCTCATAGACTATAATGGAGAATGCAAAAACATCCAAAATTTTTCCAAATCAAGAGTATACCTATTAGTGTGATATGAAAATTTCATCTTATCACACCCTAAACCAAACCCCAATTTTAACTTGAACGTAAGTGTGTCCTGAACTGTAACACTAACCCTAACCCTAACCCTATGGGCCCATTCACTCTAATGATTCTCATAGACTATAATGGAGAATGGAAAAACATCCAAAATTTTTCCAAATCAAGAGTATACCCTTTAGCGTGATATGAAAATTTCATCTTATCCAACCCTAAACCATACCCCAATTTTAACTTGAACGTAAGTGTGTCCTGAACTCTAACCCTAACCCTAACCCTAACCCTATGGGCCCATTCACTCTAATGATTCTCATAGACTACAATGGACAATGGAAAAACATCCAAAATTTTTCCAAATCAAGAGTATACCCTTCAGTGTGATATGAGAATTTCATCTTATCCAACCCTAAACCAAACCCCAATTTTAACTTGAACATAAGTGTGTCCTGAACTCTAACCCTAACCCTAACCCTATGGGCCCATTCACTCTAATGATTCTCATAGACTATAATGGAGAATGGAAAAACATCCAAAATTTTTCCAAATCAAGAGTATACCTATTAGTGTGATATGAAAATTTCATCTTATCCAACCCTAAACCAAACCCCAATTTTAACTTGAACGTAAGTGTGTCCTGAACTCTAACCCTAACCCTAACCCTAACCCTATGGGCCCATTCACTCTAATGATTCTCATAGACTATAATGGAGAATGGAAAAACATCCAAAATTTTTCCAAATCAAGAGTATACCCTTTAGTGTGATATGAAAATTTCATCTTATCCAACCCTAAACCAAACCCCAATTTTAACTTGAACATAAGTGTGTCCTGAACTCTAACCCTAACCCTAACCCTAACCCTATGGGCCCATTCACTCTAATGATTCTCATAGACTATAATGGAGAATGGAAAAGCATCCAAAATTTTTCCAAATCAAGAGTATACCTTTCAATGTGATATGAAAATTTCATCTTATCCAACCCTAAACCAAACCCCAATTTTAACTTGAACATAAGTGTGTCCTGAACTCTAACCCTAACCCTAACCCTAACCCTATGGGCCCATTCACTCTAATGATTCTCATAGACTATAATGGAGAATGGAAAAATATCCAAAATTTTTCCAAATCAAGAGTATACCTTTTAGTGTGATATGAAAATTTTATCTTATCCAACCCTAAACCAAACCCCAATTTTGACTTGAACGTAAGTGTGTCCTGAACTCTAACCCTAACCCAAACCCTAACCCTATGGGCCCATTCACTCTAATGATTCTCATAGACTATAATGGAGAATGGAAAAACATCCAAAATTTTTCCAAATCAAGAGTATACCTATTAGTGTGATATGAAAATTTCATCTTATCCAACCCTAAACCAAATCCCAATTTTAACTTGAACGTAAGTGTGTCCTGAACTCTAACCCTAACCCTAACCCTAACCCTATGGGCCCATTCACTCTAATGATTCTCATAGACTATAATGGAGAATGGAAAAACATCCAAAATTTTTCCAAATCAAGAGTATACCCTTCAGTGTGATATGAGAATTTCATCTTATCCAACCCTAAACCAAACCCCAATTTTAACTTGAACATAAGTGTGTCCTGAACTCTAACCCTAACCCTAACCCTATGGGCCCATTCACTCTCATGATTCTCATAGACTATAATGGAGAATGGAAAAACATCCAAAATTTTTCCAAATCAAGAGTATACCCTTCAGTGTGATATGAGAATTTCATCTTATCCAACCCTAAACCAAACCCCAATTTTAACTTGAACATAAGTGTGTCCTGAACTCTAACCCTAACCCTAACCCTATGGGCCCATTCACTCTAATGATTCTCATAGACTATAATGGAGAATGGAAAAACATCCAAAATTTTTCCAAATCAAGAATATACCCTTTAGTGTGATATGAAAATTTCATCTTATCCAACCCTAAACCAAACCCCAATTTTAACTTGAACATAAGTGTGTCCTAAACTCTAACCCTAACCCTAACCCTAACCCTATGGGCCCATTCACTCTGATGATTCACATAGACTATAATGGAGAATGGAAAAACATCCAAAATTTTTCCAAATCAAGAGTATACCTTTCAATGTGATATGAAAATTTCATCTTATCCAACGCTAAACCAAATCCAAATTTTAACTTGAACGTAAGTGTGTCCTGAACCCTAACCCTAACCCTAACCCTATGGGCCCATTCACTCTAATGATTCTCATAGACTATAATGGAGAATGCAAAAACATCCAAAATTTTTCCAAATCAAGAGTATACCTATTAGTGTGATATGAAAATTTCATCTTATCACACCCTAAACCAAACCCCAATTTTAACTTGAACGTAAGTGTGTCCTGAACTGTAACACTAACCCTAACCCTAACCCTATGGGCCCATTCACTCTAATGATTCTCATAGACTATAATGGAGAATGGAAAAACATCCAAAATTTTTCCAAATCAAGAGTATACCCTTTAGCGTGATATGAAAATTTCATCTTATCCAACCCTAAACCATACCCCAATTTTAACTTGAACGTAAGTGTGTCCTGAACTCTAACCCTAACCCTAACCCTAACCCTATGGGCCCATTCACTCTAATGATTCTCATAGACTACAATGGACAATGGAAAAACATCCAAAATTTTTCCAAATCAAGAGTATACCCTTCAGTGTGATATGAGAATTTCATCTTATCCAACCCTAAACCAAACCCCAATTTTAACTTGAACATAAGTGTGTCCTGAACTCTAACCCTAACCCTAACCCTATGGGCCCATTCACTCTAATGATTCTCATAGACTATAATGGAGAATGGAAAAACATCCAAAATTTTTCCAAATCAAGAGTATACCTATTAGTGTGATATGAAAATTTCATCTTATCCAACCCTAAACCAAACCCCAATTTTAACTTGAACGTAAGTGTGTCCTGAACTCTAACCCTAACCCTAACCCTAACCCTATGGGCCCATTCACTGTAATGATTCTCATAGACTATAATGGAGAATGGAAAAACATCCAAAATTTTTCCAAATCAAGAGTATACCCTTTAGTGTGATATGAAAATTTCATCTTATCCAACCCTAAACCAAACCCCAATTTTAACTTGAACATAAGTGTGTCCTAAACTCTAACCCTAACCCTAACCCTATGGGCCCATTCACTCTAATGATTCTCATAGACTATAATGGAGAATGGAAAAACATCCAAAATTTTTCCAAATCAAGAGTATACCTTTCAATGTGATATGAAAATTTCATCTTATCCAACCCTAAACCAAACCCCAATTTTAACTTGAACGTAAGTGTGTCCTGAACTCTAACCCTAACCCTATGGGCCCATTCACTCTAATGATTCTCATAGACTATAATGGAGAATGGAAAAACATCCAAAATTTTTCCAAATCAAGAGTATACCTTTCAATGTGATATGAAAATTTCATCTTATCCAACCCTAAACCAAACCCCAATTTTAACTTGAACATAAGTGTGTCCTGAACTCTAACCCTAACCCTATGGGCCCATTCACTCTAATGATTCTCATAGACTATAATGGAGAATGGAAAAACATCCAAAATTTTTCCAAATCAAAAGTATACCTTTCAAAGTGATATGAAAATTTCATCTTATCCAACCCTAAACCAAACCCCAATTTTAACTTGAACATAAGTGTGTCCTGAACTCTAACCCTAACCCTAACCCTATGGGCCCATTCACTCTAATGATTCTCATAGACTATAATGGAGAATGGAAAAACATCCAAAATTTTTCCAAATCAAGAGTATGCCCTTCAGTGTGATATGAGAATTTCATCTTATCCAACCCTAAACCAAACCCCAATTTTAACTTGAACGTAAGTGTGTCCTGAACTCTAACCCTAACCCTAACCCTAACCCTATGGGCCCATTCACTCTAATGATACTCATAGACTATAATGGAGAATGGAAAAACATCCAAAATTTTTCCAAATCAAGAGTATACCCTTCAGTGTGATATGAGAATTTCATCTTATCCAACCCTAAACCAAACCCCAATTTTAACTTGAACGTAAGTGTGTCCTGAACTCTAACCCTAACCCTAACCCTAACCCTAACCCTATGGGCCCATTCACTCTAATGATACTCATAGACTATAATGGAGAATGGAAAAACATCCAAAATTTTTCCAAATCAAGAGTATACCCTTCAGTGTGATATGAGAATTTCATCTTATCCAACCCTAAACCAAACCCCAATTTTAACTTGAACATAAGTGTGTCCTGAACTCTAACCCTAACCCTAACCCTAACCCTATGGGCCCATTCACTCTAATGATTCTGATAGACTATAATGGAGAATGGAAAAACATCCAAAATTTTTCCAAATCAAGAGTATACCCTTCAGTGCGATATGAGAATTTCATCTTATCCAACCCTAAACCAAACCCCAATTTTAACTTGAACATAAGTGTGTCCTGAACTCTAACCCTAACCCTAACCCTAACCCTATGGGCCCATTCACTCTAATGATTCTCATAGACTATAATGGAGAATGGAAAAACATCCAAAATTTTTCCAAATCAAGAGTATACCCTTTAGTGTGATATGAAAATTTCATCTTATCCAACCCTAAACCAAACCCCAATTTTAACTTGAACGTAAGTGTGTCCTAAACTCTAACCCTAACCCTAACCCTATGGGCCCATTCACTCTAATGATTCTCATAGACTATAATGGAGAATGGAAAAACATCCAAAATTTTTCCAAATCAAGAGTATACCATTTAGTGTGATATGAAAATTTCATCTTATCCAACCCTAAACCAAACCCCAATTTTAACTTGAACGTAAGTGTGTCCTAAACTCTAACCCTAACCCTAACCCTATGGGCCCATTCACTCTAATGATTCTCATAGACTATAATGGAGAATGGAAAAACATCCAAAATTTTTCCAAATCAAGAGTATCCCTTCAGTGTGATATGAGAATTTCATCTTATCCAACCCTAAACCAAACCCCAATTTTAACTTGAACGTAAGTGTGTCCTGAACCCTAACCCTAACCCTAACCCTATGGGCCCATTCACTCTAATGATTCTCATAGACTACAATGGAGAATGGAAAAACAACCAAAATTTTTCCAAATCAAGAGTATAACCTTCAGTGTGATATGAGAATTTCATCTTATCCAACCCTAAACCAAACCCCAATTTTAACTTGAACATAAGTGTGTCCTGAACTCTAACCCTAACCCTAACCCTAACCCTATGGGCCCATTCACTCTAATGATTCTCATAGACTATAATGGAGAATGGAAAAACATCCAAAATTTTTCCAAATCAAGAGTATACCTTTCAATGTGATATGAAAATTTCATCTTATCCAACCCTAAACCAAACCCCAATTTTAACTTGAACGTAAGTGTGTCCTGAACTCTAACCCTAACCCTAACCCTAACCCTATGGGCCCATTCACTCTAATGATTCTCATAGACTATAATGGAGAATGGAAAAACATCCAAAATTTTTCCAAATCAAGAGTATACCCTTTAGTGTGATATGAAAATTTCATCTTATCCAACCCTAAACCAAACCCCAATTTTAACTTGAACGTAAGTGTGTCCTGAACTCTAACCCTAACCCTAACCCTAACCCTATGGGCCCATTCACTCTAATGATTCTCATAGACTATAATGGAGAATGGAAAAACATCCAAAATTTTTCCAAATCAAGAGTATACCTTTCAATGTGATATGAAAATTTCATCTTATCCAACCCTAAACCAAACCCCAATTTTAACTTGAACATAAGTGTGTCCTGAACTCTAACCCTAACCCTAAACCTATGGGCCCATTCACTCTAATGATTCTCATAGACTATAATGGAGAATGGAAAAACATCCAAAATTTTTCCAAATCAAGAGTATACCCTTCAGTGTGATATGAGAATTTCATCTTATCCAACCCTAAACCAAACCCCAATTTTAACTTGAACATAAGTGTGTCCTGAACTCTAACCCTAACCCTAACCCTAACCCTATGGGCCCATTCACTCTAATGATTCTCATAGACTATAATGGAGAATGGAAAAACATCCAAAATTTTTCCAAATGAAGAGTATACCTATTAATGTGATATGAAAATTTCATCTTATCCAACCCTAAACCAAACCCCAATTTTAACTTGAACGTAAGTGTGTCCTGAACTCTAACCCTAACCCTAACCCTAACCCTATGGGCCCATTCACTCTAATGATTCTCATAGACTATAATGGAGAATGGAAAAACATCCAAAATTTTTCCAAATCAAGAGTATACCCTTCAGTGTGATATGAGAATTTCATCTTATCCAACCCTAAACCAAACCCCAATTTTAACTTGAACGTAAGTGTGTCCTGAACCCTAACCCTAACTCTAACCCTAAACCTATGGGCCCATTCACTCTAATGATTCTCATAGACTATAATGGAGAATGGAAAAACATCCAAAATTTTTCCAAATCAAGAGTATACCCTTCAGTGTGATATGAGAATTTCATCTTATCCAACCCTAAACCAAACCCCAATTTTAACTTGAACATAAGTGTGTCCTGAACTCTAACCCTAACCCTAACCCTATGGGCCCATTCACTCTAATGATTCTCATAGACTATAATGGAGAATGGAAAAACATCCAAAATTTTTCCAAATCAAGAGTATACCTATTAGTGTGATATGAAAATTTCATCTTATCCAACCCTAAACCAAACCCCAATTTTAACTTGAACGTAAGTGTGTCCTGAACTCTAACCCTAACCCTAACCCTAACCCTATGGGCCCATTCGCTCTAATGATTCTCATAGACTATAATGGAGAATGGAAAAACATCCAAAATTTTTCCAAATCAAGAGTATACCCTTCAGTGTGATATGAGAATTTGATCTTATCCAACCCTAAACCAAACCCCAATTTTAACTTGAACATAAGTGTGTCCTGAACTCTAACCCTAACCCTAACCCTATGGGCCCATTCACTCTAATGATTCTCATAGACTATAATGGAGAATGGAAAAACATCCAAAATTTTTCCAAATCAAGAGTATACCTATTAGTGTGATATGAAAATTTCATCTTATCCAACCCTAAACCAAACCCCAATTTTAACTTGAACGTAAGTGTGTCCTGAACTCTAACCCTAACCCTAACCCTAACCCTATGGGCCCATTCGCTTAATGATTCTCATAGACTATAATGGAGAATGGAAAAACATCCAAAATTTTTCCAAATCAAGAGTATACCCTTCAGTGTGATATGAGAATTTCATCTTATCCAACCCTAAACCAAACCCCAATTTTAACTTGAACATAAGTATGTCCTGAACGCTAACCCTAACCCTAACCCTAACCCTATGGGCCCATTCACTCTAATGATTCTCATAGACTATAATGGAGAATGGAAAAACATCCAAAATTTTTCCAAATCAAGAGTATAACTTTCAATGTGATATGAAAATTTCATCTTATCCAACCCTAAACCAAACCGCAATTTTTACTTGAACATAAGTGTGTCCTGAACTCTAACTCTAACCCTAACCCTAACCCTAACCCTATGGGCCCATTCACTCTCATGATTCTCATAGACTATAATGGAGAATGGAAAAACATCCACAATTTTTCCAAATCAAGAGTATACCCTTCAGTGTGATATGAGAATTTCATCTTATCCAACCCTAAACCAAACCCCAATTTTAACTTGAACATAAGTGTGTCCTGAACTCTAACCCTAACCCTAACCCTAACCCTAACCCTAAGGGCCCATTCACTCTAATGATTCTCATAGACTACAATGGAGAATGGAAAAACATCCAAAATTTTTCCAAATCAAGAGTATACCCTTTAGTGTGATATGAAAATTGCATCTTATCCAACCCTAAACCAAACCCCAATTTTAACTTGAACTTAAGTGTGTCCTAAACTCTAACCCTAACCCTAACCCTATGGGCCCATTCACTCTAATGATTCTCATAGACTATAATGGAGAATGGAAAAACATCCAAAATTTTTCCAAATCAAGAGTATCCCTTCAGTGTGATATGAGAATTTCATCTTATCCAACCCTAAACCAAACCCCAATTTTAACTTGAACGTAAGTGTGTCCTGAACCCTAACCCTAACCCTAACCCTATGGGCCCATTCACTCTAATGATTCTCATAGACTATAATGGAGAATGGAAAAACATCCAAAATTTTTCCAAATCAAGAGTATACCCTTCAGTGTGATATGAGAATTTCATCTTATCCAACCCTAAACCAAACCCCAATTTTAACTTGAACATAAGTGTGTCCTGAACTCTAACCCTAACCCTAACCCTAACCCTATGGGCCCATTCACTCTAATGATTCTCATAGACTATAATGGAGAATGGAAAAACATCCAAAATTTTTCCAAATCAAGAGTATACCTTTCAATGTGATATGAAAATTTCATCTTATCCAACCCTAAACCAAACCCCAATTTTAACTTGAACATAAGTGTGTCCTGAACTCTAACCCTAACCCTAACCCTATGGGCCCATTCACTCTAATGATTCTCATAGACTATAATGGAGAATGGAAAAACATCCAAAATTTTTCCAAATCAAGAGTATACCCTTCAGTGTGATATGAGAATTTCATCTTATCCAACCCTAAACCAAACCCCAATTTTAACTTGAACATAAGTGTGTCCTGAACTCTAACCCTAACCCTAACCCTAACCCTATGGGCCCATTCACTCTAATGATTCTCATAGACTATAATGGAGAATGGAAAAACATCCAAAATTTTTCCAAATCAAGAGTATACCTATTAGTGTGATATGAAAATTTCATCTTATCCAACCCTAAACCAAACCCCAATTTTAACTTGAACGTAAGTGTGTCCTGAACTCTAACCCTAACCCTAACCCTAACCCTATGGGCCCATTCACTCTAATGATTCTCATAGACTATAATGGAGAATGGAAAAACATCCAAAATTTTTCCAAATCAAGAGTATACCCTTCAGTGTGATATGAGAATTTCATCTTATCCAACCCTAAACCAAACCCCAATTTTAACTTGAACGTAAGTGTGTCCTGAACCCTAACCCTAACTCTAACCCTAAACCTATGGGCCCATTCACTCTAATGATTCTCATAGACTATAATGGAGCATGGAAAAACATCCAAAATTTTTCCAAATCAAGAGTATACCCTTCAGTGTGATATGAGAATTTCATCTTATCCAACCCTAAACCAAACCCCAATTTTAACTTGAACATAAGTGTGTCCTGAACTCTAACCCTAACCCCAACCCTAACCCTATGGGCCCATTCACTCTAATGATTCTCATAGACTATAATGGAGAATGGAAAAACATCCAAAAATTTTCCAAATCAAGAGTATACCCTTCAGTGTGATATGAGAATTTCATCTTATCCAACCCTAAACCAAACCCCAATTTTAACTTGAACATAAGTGTGTCCTGAACCCTAACCCTAACCCTATGGGCCCATTCACTCTAATGATTCTCATAGACTATAATGGAGAATGGAAAAACATCCAAAATTTTTCCAAATCAAGAGTATACCCTTCAGTGTGATATGAGAATTTCATCTTATCCAACCCTAAACCAAACCCCAATTTTAACTTGAACATAAGTGTGTCCTGAACTCTAACCCTAACCCTAACCCTAACCCTATGGGCCCATTCACTCTAATGATTCTCATAGACTATAATGGAGAATGGAAAAACATCCAAAATTTTTCCAAATCAAGAGCATACCCTTTAGTGTGATATGAAAATTTCATCTTATCCAACCCTAAACCAAACCCCAATTTTAACTTGAACGTAAGTGTGTCCTGAACTCTAACCCTAACCCTAACCCTAACCCTATGGGCCCATTCACTCTAATGATTCTCATAGACTATAATGGAGAATGGAAAAACATCCAAAATTTTTCCAAATCAAGAGTATACCCTTCAGTGTGATATGAGAATTTCATCTTATCCAACCCTAAACCAAACCCCAATTTTAACTTGAACATAAGTGTGTCCTGAACTCTAACCCTAACCCTAACCCTATGGGCCCATTCACTCTCATGATTCTCATAGACTATAATGGAGAATGGAAAAACATCCAAAATTTTTCCAAATCAAGAGTATACCCTTCAGTGTGATATGAGAATTTCATCTTATCCAACCCTAAACCAAACCCCAATTTTAACTTGAACATAAGTGTGTCCTGAACTCTAACCCTAACCCTAACCCTAACCCTAACCCTATGGGCCCATTCACTCTAATGATTCTCATAGACTACAATGGAGAATGGAAAAACATCCAAAATTTTTCCAAATCAAGAGTATACCCTTTAGTGTGATATGAAAATTGCATCTTATCCAACCCTAAACCAAACCCCAATTTTAACTTGAACTTAAGTGTGTCCTAAACTCTAACCCTAACCCTAACCCTATGGGCCCATTCACTCTAATGATTCTCATAGACTATAATGGAGAATGGAAAAACATCCAAAATTTTTCCAAATCAAGAGTATCCCTTCAGTGTGATATGAGAATTTCATCTTATCCAACCCTAAACCAAACCCCAATTTTAACTTGAACGTAAGTGTGTCCTGAACCCTAACCCTAACCCTAACCCTATGGGCCCATTCACTCTAATGATTCTCATAGACTATAATGGAGAATGGAAAAACATCCAAAATTTTTCCAAATCAAGAGTATACCCTTCAGTGTGATATGAGAATATCATCTTATCCAACCCTAAACCAAACCCCAATTTTAACTTGAACATAAGTGTGTCCTGAACCCTAACCCTAACCCTATGGGCCCATTCACTCTAATGATTCTCATAGACTATAATGGAGAATGGAAAAACATCCAAAATTTTTCCAAATCAAGAGTATACCCTTCAGTGTGATATGAGAATTTCATCTTATCCAACCCTAAACCAAACCCCAATTTTAACTTGAACATAAGTGTGTCCTGAACTCTAACCCTAACCCTAACCCTAACCCTATGGGCCCATTCACTCTAATGATTCTCATAGACTATAATGGAGAATGGAAAAACATCCAAAAGTTTTCCAAATCAAGAGCATACCCTTTAGTGTGATATGAAAATTTCATCTTATCCAACCCTAAACCAAACCCCAATTTTAACTTGAACGTAAGTGTGTCCTGAACTCTAACCCTAACCCTAACCCTAACCCTATGGGCCCATTCACTCTAATGATTCTCATAGACTATAATGGAGAATGGAAAAACATCCAAAATTTTTCCAAATCAAGAGTATACCTTTCAATGTGATATGAAAATTTCATCTTATCCAACCCTAAACCAAACCCCAATTTTAACTTGAACATAAGTGTGTCCTGAACTCTAACCCTAACCCTAACCCTAACCCTATGGGCCCATTCACTCTAATGATTCTCATAGACTATAATGGAGAATGGAAAAACATCCAAAATTTTTCCAAATCAAGAGTATACCCTTCAGTGTGATATGAGAATTTCATCTTATCCAACCCTAAACCAAACCCCAATTTTAACTTGAACATAAGTGTGTCCTGAACTCTAACCCTAACCCTAACCCTAACCCTATGGGCCCATTCACTCTCATGATTCTCATAGACTATAATGGAGAATGGAAAAACATCCAAAATTTTTCCAAATCAAGAGTATACCCTTCAGTGTGATATGAGAATTTCATCTTATCCAACCCTAAACCAAACCCCAATTTTAACTTGAACATAAGTGTGTCCTGAACTCTAACCCTAACCCTAACCCTATGGGCCCATTCACTCCAATGATTCTCATAGACTATAATGGAGAATGGAAAAACATCCAAAATTTTTCCAAATCAAGAGTATACCTATTAGTGTGATATGAAAATTTCATCTTATCCAACCCTAAACCAAACCCCAATTTTAACTTGAACGTAAGTGTGTCCTGAACTGTAACACTAACCCTAACCCTAACCCTATGGGCACATTCACTCTAATGATTCTCATAGACTATAATGGAGAATGGAAAAACATCCAAAATTTTTCCAAATCAAGAGTATACCCTTTAGCGTGATATGAAAATTTCATCTTATCCAACCCTAAACCAAACCCCAATTTTAACTTGAACGTAAGTGTGTCCTGAACTCTAACCCTAACCCTAACCCTATGGGCCCATTCACTCTAATGATTCTCATAGACTACAATGGAGAATGGAAAAACATCCAAAATTTTCCCAAATCAAGAGTATACCCTTCAGTGTGATATGAGAATTTCATCTTATCCAACCCTAAACCAAACCCCAATTTTAACTTGAACGTAAGTGTGTCCTAAACTCCAACCCTAACCCTAACCCTAACCCTAACCCTATGGGCCCATTCACTCTAATGATTCTCATAGACTATAATGGAGAATGGAAAAACATCCAAAATTTTTCCAAATCAAGAGTATACCTTTCAATGTGATATGAAAATTTCATCTTATCCAACCCTAAACCAAACCCCAATTTTAACTTGAACGTGTGTCCTGAACTCTAACCCTAACCCTAACCTTAACCCTATGGGCCCATTCACTCTAATGATTCTCACAGACTATAATGGAGAATGGAAAAACATCCAAAATTTTTCCAAATCAAGAGTACACCTTTCAATGTGATATGAAAATTTCATCTTATCCAACCCTAAACCAAACCCCAATTTTAACTTGAACGTAAGTGTGTCCTGAACTCTAACTCTAACCCTAACCCTAACCCTATGGGCCCATTCACTCTAATGATTCTCATAGACTATAATGGAGAATGGAAAAACATCCAAAATTTTTCCAAATCAAGAGTATACCCTTCAGTGTGATATGAGAATTTCATCTTATCCAACCCTAAACCAAACCCCAATTTTAACTTGAACATAAGTGTGTCCTGAACTCTAACCCTAACCCTAACCCTAACCCTATGGGCCCATTCACTCTAATGATTCTCATAGACTATAATGGAGAATGGAAAAACATCCAAAATTTTTCCAAATCAAGAGCATACCCTTTAGTGTGATATGAAAATTTCATCTTATCCAACCCTAAACCAAACCCCAATTTTAACTTGAACGTAAGTGTGTCCTGAACTCTAACCCTAACCCTAACCCTAACCCTATGGGCCCATTCACTCTAATGATTCTCATAGACTATAATGGAGAATGGAAAAACATCCAAAATTTTTCCAAATCAAGAGTATACCCTTCAGTGTGATATGAGAATTTCATCTTATCCAACCCTAAACCAAACCCCAATTTTAACTTGAACATAAGTGTGTCCTGAACTCTAACCCTAACCCTAACCCTAACCCTAACCCTATGGGCCCATTCACTCTCATGATTCTCATAGACTACAATGGAGAATGGAAAAACATCCAAAATTTTTCCAAATCAAGAGTATACCCTTTAGTGTGATATGAAAATTGCATCTTATCCAACCCTAAACCAAACCCCAATTTTAACTTGAACTTAAGTGTGTCCTAAACTCTAACCCTAACCCTAACCCTATGGGCCCATTCACTCTAATGATTCTCATAGACTATAATGGAGAATGGAAAAACATCCAAAATTTTTCCAAATCAAGAGTATCCCTTCAGTGTGATATGAGAATTTCATCTTATCCAACCCTAAACCAAACCCCAATTTTAACTTGAACGTAAGTGTGTCCTGAACCCTAACCCTAACCCTAACCCTATGGGCCCATTCACTCTAATGATTCTCATAGACTATAATGGAGAATGGAAAAACATCCAAAATTTTTCCAAATCAAGAGTATACCCTTCAGTGTGATATGAGAATATCATCTTATCCAACCCTAAACCAAACCCCAATTTTAACTTGAACATAAGTGTGTCCTGAACCCTAACCCTAACCCTATGGGCCCATTCACTCTAATGATTCTCATAGACTATAATGGAGAATGGAAAAACATCCAAAATTTTTCCAAATCAAGAGTATACCCTTCAGTGTGATATGAGAATTTCATCTTATCCAACCCTAAACCAAACCCCAATTTTAACTTGAACATAAGTGTGTCCTGAACTCTAACCCTAACCCTAACCCTAACCCTATGGGCCCATTCACTCTAATGATTCTCATAGACTATAATGGAGAATGGAAAAACATCCAAAAGTTTTCCAAATCAAGAGCATACCCTTTAGTGTGATATGAAAATTTCATCTTATCCAACCCTAAACCAAACCCCAATTTTAACTTGAACGTAAGTGTGTCCTGAACTCTAACCCTAACCCTAACCCTAACCCTATGGGCCCATTCACTCTAATGATTCTCATAGACTATAATGGAGAATGGAAAAACATCCAAAATTTTTCCAAATCAAGAGTATACCTTTCAATGTGATATGAAAATTTCATCTTATCCAACCCTAAACCAAACCCCAATTTTAACTTGAACATAAGTGTGTCCTGAACTCTAACCCTAACCCTAACCCTAACCCTATGGGCCCATTCACTCTAATGATTCTCATAGACTATAATGGAGAATGGAAAAACATCCAAAATTTTTCCAAATCAAGAGTATACCCTTCAGTGTGATATGAGAATTTCATCTTATCCAACCCTAAACCAAACCCCAATTTTAACTTGAACATAAGTGTGTCCTGAACTCTAACCCTAACCCTAACCCTAACCCTATGGGCCCATTCACTCTCATGATTCTCATAGACTATAATGGAGAATGGAAAAACATCCAAAATTTTTCCAAATCAAGAGTATACCCTTCAGTGTGAAATGAGAATTTCATCTTATCCAACCCTAAACCAAACCCCAATTTTAACTTGAACATAAGTGTGTCCTGAACTCTAACCCTAACCCTAACCCTATGGGCCCATTCACTCCAATGATTCTCATAGACTATAATGGAGAATGGAAAAACATCCAAAATTTTTCCAAATCAAGAGTATACCTATTAGTGTGATATGAAAATTTCATCTTATCCAACCCTAAACCAAACCCCAATTTTAACTTGAACGTAAGTGTGTCCTGAACTGTAACACTAACCCTAACCCTAACCCTATGGGCACATTCACTCTAATGATTCTCATAGACTATAATGGAGAATGGAAAAACATCCAAAATGTTTCCAAATCAAGAGTATACCCTTTAGCGTGATATGAAAATTTCATCTTATCCAACCCTAAACCAAACCCCAATTTTAACTTGAACGTAAGTGTGTCCTGAACTCTAACCCTAACCCTAACCCTATGGGCCCATTCACTCTAATGATTCTCATAGACTACAATGGAGAATGGAAAAACATCCAAAATTTTCCCAAATCAAGAGTATACCCTTCAGTGTGATATGAGAATTTCATCTTATCCAACCCTAAACCAAACCCCAATTTTAACTTGAACGTAAGTGTGTCCTAAACTCCAACCCTAACCCTAACCCTAACCCTAACCCTATGGGCCCATTCACTCTAATGATTCTCATAGACTATAATGGAGAATGGAAAAACATCCAAAATTTTTCCAAATCAAGAGTATACCTTTCAATGTGATATGAAAATTTCATCTTATCCAACCCTAAACCAAACCCCAATTTTAACTTGAACGTGTGTCCTGAACTCTAACCCTAACCCTAACCTTAACCCTATGGGCCCATTCACTCTAATGATTCTCACAGACTATAATGGAGAATGGAAAAGCATCCAAAATTTTTCCAAATCAAGAGTACACCTTTCAATGTGATATGAAAATTTCATCTTATCCAACCCTAAACCAAACCCCAATTTTAACTTGAACGTAAGTGTGTCCTGAACTCTAACTCTAACCCTAACCCTAACCCTATGGGCCCATTCACTCTAATGATTCTCATAGACTATAATGGAGAATGGAAAAACATCCAAAATTTTTCCAAATCAAGAGTATACCCTTCAGTGTGATATGAGAATTTCATCTTATCCAACCCTAAACCAAACCCCAATTTTAACTTGAACATAAGTGTGTCCTGAACTCTAACCCTAACCCTAACCCTAACCCTATGGGCCCATTCACTCTAATGATTCTCATAGACTATAATGGAGAATGGAAAAACATCCAAAATTTTTCCAAATCAAGAGTATACCCTTCAGTGTGATATGAGAATTTCATCTTATCCAACCCTAAACCAAACCCCAATTTTAACTTGAACATAAGTGTGTCCTGAACTCTAACCCTAACCCTAACCCTAACCCTATGGGCCCATTCACTCCAATGATTCTCATAGACTATAATGGAGAATGGAAAAACATCCAAAATTTTTCCAAATCAAGAGTATACCTTTTAGTGTGATATGAAAATTTCATCTTATCCAACCCTAAACCAAACCCCAATTTTAACTTGAATGTAAGTGTGTCCTGAACTGTAACACTAACCCTAACCCTAACCCTATGGGCACATTCACTCTAATGATTCTCATAGACTATAATGGAGAATGGAAAAACATCCAAAATTTTTCCAAATCAAGAGTATACCCTTTAGCGTGATATGAAAATTTCATCTTATCCAACCCTAAACCAAACCCCAATTTTAACTTGAACGTAAGTGTGTCCTGAACTCTAACCCTAACCCTAACCCTATGGGCCCATTCACTCTAATGATTCTCATAGACTACAATGGAGAATGGAAAAACATCCAAAATTTTTCCAAATCAAGAGTATACCCTTCAGTGTGATATGAGAATTTCATCTTATCCAACCCTAAACCAAACCCCAATTTTAACTTGAACATAAGTGTGTCCTGAACTCTAACCCTAACCCTAACCCTAACCCTAACCCTATGGGCCCATTCACTCTAATGATTCTCATAGACTATAATGGAGAATGGAAAAACATCCAAAATTTTTCCAAATCAAGAGTATACCTTTCAATGTGATATGAAAATTTCATCTTATCCAACCCTAAACCAAACCCCAATTTTAACTTGAACATAAGTGTTTCCTGAACTCTAACCCTAACCCTAACCCTATGGGCCCATTCACTCTAATGATTCTCATAGACTATAATGGAGAATGGAAAAACATCCAAAATTTTTCCAAATCAAGAGTATACCCTTCAGTGTGATATGAGAATTTCATCTTATCCAACCCTAAACCAAACCCCAATTTTAACTTGAACATAAGTGTGTCCTGAACTGTAACACTAACCCTAACCCTAACCCTATGGGCACATTCACTCTAATGATTCTCATAGACTATAATGGAGAATGGAAAAACATCCAAAATTTTTCCAAATCAAGAGTATACCCTTTAGCGTGATATGAAAATTTCATCTTATCCAACCCTAAACCAAACCGCAATTTTAACTTGAACGTAAGTGTGTCCTGAACTCTAACCCTAACCCTAACCCTAACCCTAACCCTATGGGCCCATTCACTCTAATGATTCTCATAGACTATAATGGAGAATGGAAAAACATCCAAAATTTTTCCAAATCAAGAGTATACCCTTCAGTGTGATATGAGAATTTCATCTTATCCAACCCTAAACCAAACCCCAATTTTAACTTGAACATAAGTGTGTCCTGAACCCTAACCCTAACCCTATGGGCCCATTCACTCTAATGATTCTCATAGACTATAAGGGAGAATGGAAAAACATCCAAAATTTTTCCAAATCAAGAGTATACCCTTCAGTGTGATATGAGAATTTCATCTTATCCAACCCTAAACCAAACCCCAATTTTAACTTGAACATAAGTGTGTCCTGAACCCTAACCCTAACCCTATGGGCCCATTCACTCTAATGATTCTCATAGACTATAATGGAGAATGGAAAAACATCCAAAATTTTTCCAAATCAAGAGTATACCCTTCAGTGTGATATGAGAATTTCATCTTATCCAACCCTAAACCAAACCGCAATTTTAACTTGAACATAAGTGTGTCCTGAACTCTAACCCTAACCCTAACCCTAACCCTATGGGCCCATTCACTCTAATGATTCTCATAGACTATAATGGAGAATGGAAAAACATCCAAAATTTTTCCAAATGAAGAGTATACCTATTAGTGTGATATGAAAATTTCATCTTATCCAACCCTAAACCAAACCCCAATTTTAACTTGAACGTAAGTGTGTCCTGAACTCTAACCCTAACCCTAACCCTAACCCTATGGGCCCATTCACTCTAATGATTCTCATAGACTATAATGGAGAATGGAAAAACATCCAAAATTTTTCCAAATCAAGAGTATACCCTTCAGTGTGATATGAGAATTTCATCTTATCCAACCCTAAACCAAACCCCAATTTTAACTTGAACGTAAGTGTGTCCTGAACTCTAACCCTAACCATAACCCTAACCCTAACCATAACCCTAACCCTATGGGCCCATTCACTCTAATGATTCTCATAGACTACAATGGAGAATGGAAAAACATCCAAAATTTTTCCAAATCAAGAGTATACCCTTCAGTGTGATATGAGAATTTCATCTTATCCAACCCTAAACCAAACCCCAATTTTAACTTGAACGTAAGTGTGTCCTAAACTCTAACCCTAACCCTAACCCTAACCCTATGGGCCCATTCACTCTAATGATTCTCATAGACTATAATGGAGAATGGAAAAACATCCAAAATTTTTCCAAATCAAGAGTATACCTTTCAATGTGATATGAAAATTTCATCTTATCCAACCCTAAACCAAACCGCAATTTTAACTTGAACGTAAGTGTGTCCTGAACTCTAACCCTAACCCTAACCCTAACCTTAACCCTATGGGCCCATTCACTCTAATGATTCTCACAGACTATAATGGAGAATGGAAAAACATCCAAAATTTTTCCAAATCAAGAGTATACCCTTCAGTGTGATATGAGAATTTCATCTTATCCAACCCTAAACCAAACCCCAATTTTAACTTGAACGTAAGTGTGTCCTAAACTCTAACCCTAACCCTAACCCTAACCCTATGGGCACATTCACTCTAATGATTCTCATAGACTATAATGGAGAATGGAAAAACATCCAAAATTTTTCCAAATCAAGAGTATACCCTTCAGTGTGATATGAGAATTTCATCTTATCCAACCCTAAACCAAACCCCAATTTTAACTTGAACATAAGTGTGTCCTGAACTCTAACTCTAACCCTAACCCTAACCCTAACCCTATGGGCCCATTCACTCTAATGATTCTCATAGACTATAATGGAGAATGGAAAAACATCCAAAATTTTTCCAAATCAAGAGTAGACCTATTAGTGTGATATTAAAATTTCATCTTATCCAACCATAAACCAAACCCCAATTTTAACTTGAACGTAAGTGTGTCCTGAACTGTAACACTAACCCTAACCCTAACCCTATGGGCACATTCACTCTAATGATTCTCATAGACTATAATGGAGAATGGAAAAACATCCAAAATTTTTCCAAATCAAGAGTATACCCTTTAGCGTGATATGAAAATTTCATCTTATCCAACCCTAAACCAAACCCCAATTTTAACTTGAACGTAAGTGTGTCCTGAACTCTAACCCTAACCCTAACCCTATGGGCCCATTCACTCTAATGATTCTCATAGACTACAATGGAGAATGGAAAAACATCCAAAATTTTTCCAAATCAAGAGTATACCCTTCAGTGTGATATGAGAATTTCATCTTATCCAACCCTAAACCAAACCCCAATTTTAACTTGAACGTAAGTGTGTCCTAAACTCTAACCCTAACCCTAACCCTAACCCTATGGGCCCATTCACTCTAATGATTCTCATAGACTATAATGGAGAATGGAAAAACAACCAAAATTTTTCCAAATCAAGAGTATACCTTTCAATGTGATATGAAAATTTCATCTTATCCAACCCTAAACCAAACCGCAATTTTAACTTGAACGTAAGTGTGTCCTGAACTCTAACCCTAACCCTAACCCTAACCCTAACCCTATGGGCCCATTCACTCTAATGATTCTCATAGACTATAATGGAGAATGGAAAAACATCCAAAATTTTTCCAAATCAAGAGTATACCCTTCAGTGTGATATGAGAATTTCATCTTATCCAACCCTAAACCAAACCCCAATTTTAACTTGAACATAAGTGTGTCCTGAACCCTAACCCTAACCCTATGGGCCCATTCACTCTAATGATTCTCATAGACTATAATGGAGAATGGAAAAACATCCAAAATTTTTCCAAATCAAGAGTATACCCTTCAGTGTGATATGAGAATTTCATCTTATCCAACCCTAAACCAAACCCCAATTTTAACTTGAACATAAGTGTGTCCTGAACCCTAACCCTAACCCTATGGGCCCATTCACTCTAATGATTCTCATAGACTATAATGGAGAATGGAAAAACATCCAAAATTTTTCCAAATCAAGAGTATACCCTTCAGTGTGATATGAGAATTTCATCTTATCCAACCCTAAACCAAACCGCAATTTTAACTTGAACATAAGTGTGTCCTGAACTCTAACCCTAACCCTAACCCTAACCCTATGGGCCCATTCACTCTAATGATTCTCATAGACTATAATGGAGAATGGAAAAACATCCAAAATTTTTCCAAATGAAGAGTATACCTATTAGTGTGATATGAAAATTTCATCTTATCCAACCCTAAACCAAACCCCAATTTTAACTTGAACGTAAGTGTGTCCTGAACTCTAACCCTAACCCTAACCCTAACCCTATGGGCCCATTCACTCTAATGATTCTCATAGACTATAATGGAGAATGGAAAAACATCCAAAATTTTTCCAAATCAAGAGTATACCCTTCAGTGTGATATGAGAATTTCATCTTATCCAACCCTAAACCAAACCCCAATTTTAACTTGAACGTAAGTGTGTCCTGAACCCTAACCCTAACTCTAACCCTAAACCTATGGGCCCATTCACTCTAATGATTCTCATAGACTATAATGGAGAATGGAAAAACATCCAAAATTTTTCCAAATCAAGAGTATACCCTTCAGTGTGATATGAGAATTTCATCTTATCCAACCCTAAACCAAACCCCAATTTTAACTTGAACATAAGTGTGTCCTGAACTCTAACCCTAACCCTAACCCTATGGGCCCATTCACTCTAATGATTCTCATAGACTATAATGGAGAATGGAAAAACATCCAAAATTTTTCCAAATCAAGAGTATACCTATTAGTGTGATATGAAAATTTCATCTTATCCAACCCTAAACCAAACCCCAATTTTAACTTGAACGTAAGTGTGTCCTGAACTCTAACCCTAACCCTAACCCTAACCCTATGGGCCCATTCGCTCTAATGATTCTCATAGACTATAATGGAGAATGGAAAAACATCCAAAATTTTTCCAAATCAAGAGTATACCCTTCAGTGTGATATGAGAATTTCATCTTATCCAACCCTAAACCAAACCCCAATTTTAACTTGAACATAAGTGTGTCCTGAACGCTAACCCTAACCCTAACCCTAACCCTATGGGCCCATTCACTCTAATGATTCTCATAGACTATAATGGAGAATGGAAAAACATCCAAAATTTTTCCAAATCAAGAGTATAACTTTCAATGTGATATGAAAATTTCATCTTATCCAACCCTAAACCAAACCGCAATTTTAACTTGAACATAAGTGTGTCCTGAACTCTAACCCTAACCCTAACCCTAACCCTATGGGCCCATTCACTCTCATGATTCTCATAGACTATAATGGAGAATGGAAAAACATCCAAAATTTTTCCAAATCAAGAGTATACCCTTCAGTGTGATATGAGAATTTCATCTTATCCAACCCTAAACCAAACCCCAATTTTAACTTGAACATAAGTGTGTCCTGAACTCTAACCCTAACCCTAACCCTCTGGGCCCATTCACTCTAATGATTCTCATAGACTATAATGGAGAATGGAAAAACATCCAAAATTTTTCCAAATCAAGAGTATACCTATTAGTGTGATATGAAAATTTCATCTTATCCAACCCTAAACCAAACCCCAATTTTAACTTGAACGTAAGTGTGTCCTGAACTCTAACCCTAACCCTAACCCTAACCCTATGGGCCCATTCGCTCTAATGATTCTCATAGACTATAATGGAGAATGGAAAAACATCCAAAATTTTTCCATATCAAGAGTATACCCTTCAGTGTGATATGAGAATTTCATCTTATCCAACCCTAAACCAAACCCCAATTTTAACTTGAACATAAGTGTGTCCTGAACGCTAACCCTAACCCTAACCCTAACCCTATGGGCCCATTCACTCTAATGATTCTCATAGACTATAATGGAGAATGGAAAAACATCCAAAATTTTTCCAAATCAAGAGTATAACTTTCAATGTGATATGAAAATTTCATCTTATCCAACCCTAAACCAAACCGCAATTTTAACTTGAACATAAGTGTGTCCTGAACTCTAACCCTAACCCTAACCCTAACCCTATGGGCCCATTCACTCTCATGATTCTCATAGACTATAATGGAGAATGGAAAAACATCCAAAATTTTTCCAAATCAAGAGTATACCCTTCAGTGTGATATGAGAATTTCATCTTATCCAACCCTAAACCAAACCCCAATTTTAACTTGAACATAAGTGTGTCCTGAACTCTAACCCTAACCCTAACCCTAACCCTAACCCTAAGGGCCCATTCACTCTAATGATTCTCATAGACTACAATGGAGAATGGAAAAACATCCAAAATTTTTCTAAATCAAGAGTATACCCTTTAGTGTGATATGAAAATTGCATCTTATCCAACCCTAAACCAAACCCCAATTTTAACTTGAACTTAAGTGTGTCCTAAACTCTAACCCTAACCCTAACCCTATGGGCCCATTCACTCTAATGATTCTCATAGACTATAATGGAGAATGGAAAAACATCCAAAATTTTTCCAAATCAAGAGTATCCCTTCAGTGTGATATGAGAATTTCATCTTATCCAACCCTAAACCAAACCCCAATTTTAACTTGAACGTAAGTGTGTCCTGAACCCTAACCCTAACCCTAACCCTATGGGCCCATTCACTCTAATGATTCTCATAGACTATAATGGAGAATGGAAAAACATCCAAAATTTTTCCAAATCAAGAGTATACCCTTCAGTGTGATATGAGAATTTCATCTTATCCAACCCTAAACCAAACCCCAATTTTAACTTGAACATAAGTGTGTCCTGAACTCTAACCCTAACCCTAACCCTAACCCTATGGGCCCATTCACTCTAATGATTCTCATAGACTATAATGGAGAATGGAAAAACATCCAAAATTTTTCCAAATCAAGAGTATACCTTTCAATGTGATATGAAAATTTCATCTTATCCAACCCTAAACCAAACCCCAATTTTAACTTGAACATAAGTGTGTCCTGAACTCTAACCCTAACCCTAATCCTATGGGCCCATTCACTCTAATGATTCTCATAGAGTATAATGGAGAATGGAAAAACATCCAAAATTTTTCCAAATCAAGAGTATACCCTTCAGTGTGATATGAGAATTTCATCTTATCCAACCCTAAACCAAACCCCAATTTTAACTTGAACATAAGTGTGTCCTGAACTCTAACCCTAACCCTAACCCTAACCCTATGGGCCCATTCACTCTAATGATTCTCATAGACTATAATGGAGAATGGAAAAACATCCAAAATTTTTCCAAATCAAGAGTATACCTATTAGTGTGATATGAAAATTTCATCTTATCCAACCCTAAACCAAACCCCAATTTTAACTTGAACGTAAGTGTGTCCTGAACTCTAACCCTAACCCTAACCCTAACCCTATGGGCCCATTCACTCTAATGATTCTCATAGACTATAATGGAGAATGGAAAAACATCCAAAATTTTTCCAAATCAAGAGTATACCCTTCAGTGTGATATGAGAATTTCATCTTATCCAACCCTAAACCAAACCCCAATTTTAACTTGAACGTAAGTGTGTCCTGAACCCTAACCCTAACTCTAACCCTAAACCTATGGGCCCATTCACTCTAATGATTCTCATAGACTATAATGGAGCATGGAAAAACATCCAAAATTTTTCCAAATCAAGAGTATACCCTTCAGTGTGATATGAGAATTTCATCTTATCCAACCCTAAACCAAACCCCAATTTTAACTTGAACATAAGTGTGTCCTGAACTCTAACCCTAACCCTAACCCTAACCCTATGGGCCCATTCACTCTAATGATTCTCATAGACTATAATGGAGAATGGAAAAACATCCAAAATTTTTCCAAATCAAGAGTATACCCTTCAGTGTGATATGAGAATTTCATCTTATCCAACCCTAAACCAAACCCCAATTTTAACTTGAACATAAGTGTGTCCTGAACCCTAACCCTAACCCTATGGGCCCATTCACTCTAATGATTCTCATAGACTATAATGGAGAATGGAAAAACATCCAAAATTTTTCCAAATCAAGAGTATACCCTTCAGTGTGATATGAGAATTTCATCTTATCCAACCCTAAACCAAACCCCAATTTTAACTTGAACATAAGTGTGTCCTGAACTCTAACCCTAACCCTAACCCTAACCCTATGGGCCCATTCACTCTAATGATTCTCATAGACTATAATGGAGAATGGAAAAACATCCAAAATTTTTCCAAATCAAGAGCATACCCTTTAGTGTGATATGAAAATTTCATCTTATCCAACCCTAAACCAAACCCCAATTTTAACTTGAACGTAAGTGTGTCCTGAACTCTAACCCTAACCCTAACCCTAACCCTATGGGCCCATTCACTCTAATGATTCTCATAGACTATAATGGAGAATGGAAAAACATCCAAAATTTTTCCAAATCAAGAGTATACCTTTCAATGTGATATGAAAATTTCATCTTATCCAACCCTAAACCAAACCCCAATTTTAACTTGAACATAAGTGTGTCCTGAACTCTAACCCTAACCCTAACCCTATGGGCCCATTCACTCTAATGATTCTCATAGACTACAATGGAGAATGGAAAAACATCCAAAATTTTTCCAAATCAAGAGTATACCCTTCAGTGTGATATGAGAATTTCATCTTATCCAACCCTAAACCAAACCCCAATTTTAACTTGAACATAAGTGTGTCCTGAACTCTAACCCTAACCCTAACCCTAACCCTATGGGCCCATTCACTCTCATGATTCTCATAGACTATAATGGAGAATGGAAAAACATCCAAAATTTTTCCAAATCAAGAGTATACCCTTCAGTGTGATATGAGAATTTCATCTTATCCAACCCTAAACCAAACCCCAATTTTAACTTGAACATAAGTGTGTCCTGAACTCTAACCCTAACCCTAACCCTAACCCTAACCCTATGGGCCCATTCACTCTAATGATTCTCATAGACTACAATGGAGAATGGAAAAACATCCAAAATTTTTCCAAATCAAGAGTATACCCTTTAGTGTGATATGAAAATTGCATCTTATCCAACCCTAAACCAAACCCCAATTTTAACTTGAACTTAAGTGTGTCCTAAACTCTAACCCTAACCCTAACCCTATGGGCCCATTCACTCTAATGATTCTCATAGACTATAATGGAGAATGGAAAAACATCCAAAATTTTTCCAAATCAAGAGTATCCCTTCAGTGTGATATGAGAATTTCATCTTATCCAACCCTAAACCAAACCCCAATTTTAACTTGAACGTAAGTGTGTCCTGAACCCTAACCCTAACCCTAACCCTATGGGCCCATTCACTCTAATGATTCTCATAGACTATAATGGAGAATGGAAAAACATCCAAAATTTTTCCAAATCAAGAGTATACCCTTCAGTGTGATATGAGAATTTCATCTTATCCAACCCTAAACCAAACCCCAATTTTAACTTGAACATAAGTGTGTCCTGAACCCTAACCCTAACCCTATGGGCCCATTCACTCTAATGATTCTCATAGACTATAATGGAGAATGGAAAAACATCCAAAATTTTTCCAAATCAAGAGTATACCCTTCAGTGTGATATGAGAATTTCATCTTATCCAACCCTAAACCAAACCCCAATTTTAACTTGAACATAAGTGTGTCCTGAACTCTAACCCTAACCCTAACCCTAACCCTATGGGCCCATTCACTCTAATGATTCTCATAGACTATAATGGAGAATGGAAAAACATCCAAAATTTTTCCAAATGAAGAGTATACCTATTAGTGTGATATGAAAATTTCATCTTATCCAACCCTAAACCAAACCCCAATTTTAACTTGAACGTAAGTGTGTCCTGAACTCTAACCCTAACCCTAACCCTAACCCTATGGGCCCATTCACTCTAATGATTCTCATAGACTATAATGGAGAATGGAAAAACATCCAAAATTTTTCCAAATCAAGAGTATACCCTTCAGTGTGATATGAGAATTTCATCTTATCCAACCCTAAACCAAACCCCAATTTTAACTTGAACGTAAGTGTGTCCTGAACCCTAACCCTAACTCTAACCCTAAACCTATGGGCCCATTCAATCTAATGATTCTCATAGACTATAATGGAGAATGGAAAAACATCCAAAATTTTTCCAAATCAAGAGTATACCCTTCAGTGTGATATGAGAATTTCATCTTATCCAACCCTAAACCAAACCCCAATTTTAACTTGAACATAAGTGTGTCCTGAACTCTAACCCTAACCCTAACCCTATGGGCCCATTCACTCTAATGATTCTCATAGACTATAATGGAGAATGGAAAAACATCCAAAATTTTTCCAAATCAAGAGTATACCTATTAGTGTGATATGAAAATTTCATCTTATCCAACCCTAAACCAAACCCCAATTTTAACTTGAACGTAAGTGTGTCCTGAACTCTAACCCTAACCCTAACCCTAACCCTATGGGCCCATTCGCTCTAATGATTCTCATAGACTATAATGGAGAATGGAAAAACATCCAAAATTTTTCCAAATCAAGAGTATACCCTTCAGTGTGATATGAGAATTTCATCTTATCCAACCCTAAACCAAACCCCAATTTTAACTTGAACATAAGTGTGTACTGAACGCTAACCCTAACCCTAACCCTAACCCTATGGGCCCATTCACTCTAATGATTCTCATAGACTATAATGGAGAATGGAAAAACATCCAAAATTTTTCCAAATCAAGAGTATAACTTTCAATGTGATATGAAAATTTCATCTTATCCAACCCTAAACCAAACCGCAATTTTAACTTGAACATAAGTGTGTCCTGAACTCTAACCCTAACCCTAACCCTAACCCTATGGGCCCATTCACTCTCATGATTCTCATAGACTATAATGGAGAATGGAAAAACATCCAAAATTTTTCCAAATCAAGAGTATACCCTTCAGTGTGATATGAGAATTTCATCTTATCCAACCCTAAACCAAACCCCAATTTTAACTTGAACATAAGTGTGTCCTGAACTCTAACCCTAACCCTAACCCTAACCCTAACCCTAAGGGCCCATTCACTCTAATGATTCTCATAGACTACAATGGAGAATGGAAAAACATCCGAAATTTTTCCAAATCAAGAGTATACCCTTTAGTGTGATATGAAAATTGCATATTATCCAACCCTAAACCAAACCCCAATTTTAACTTGAACTTAAGTGTGTCCTAAACTCTAACCCTAACCCTAACCCTATGGGCCCATTCACTCTAATGATTCTCATAGACTATAATGGAGAATGGAAAAACATCCAAAATTTTTCCAAATCAAGAGTATCCCTTCAGTGTGATATGAGAATTTCATCTTATCCAACCCTAAACCAAACCCCAATTTTAACTTGAACGTAAGTGTGGTCTGAACCCTAACCCTAACCCTAACCCTATGGGCCCATTCACTCTAATGATTCTCATAGACTATAATGGAGAATGGAAAAACATCCAAAATTTTTCCAAATCAAGAGTATACCCTTCAGTGTGATATGAGAATTTCATCTTATCCAACCCTAAACCAAACCCCAATTTTAACTTGAACATAAGTGTGTCCTGAACTCTAACCCTAACCCTAACCCTAACCCTATGGGCCCATTCACTCTAATGATTCTCATAGACTATAATGGAGAATGGAAAAACATCCAAAATTTTTCCAAATCAAGAGTATACCCTTCAGTGTGATATGAGAATTTCATCTTATCCAACCCTAAACCAAACCCCAATTTTAACTTGAACATAAGTGTGTCCTGAACTCTAACCCTAACCCTAACCCTAACCCTATGGGCCCATTCACTCTAATGATTCTCATAGACTATAATGGAGAATGGAAAAACATCCAAAATTTTTCCAAATCAAGAGTATACCTATTAGTGTGATATGAAAATTTCATCTTATCCAACCCTAAACCAAACCCCAATTTTAACTTGAACGTAAGTGTGTCCTGAACTCTAACCCTAACCCTAACCCTAACCCTATGGGCCCATTCACTCTAATGATTCTCATAGACTATAATGGAGAATGGAAAAACATCCAAAATTTTTCCAAATCAAGAGTATACCCTTCAGTGTGATATGAGAATTTCATCTTATCCAACCCTAAACCAAACCCCAATTTTAACTTGAACGTAAGTGTGTCCTGAACCCTAACCCTAACTCTAACCCTAAACCTATGGGCCCATTCACTCTAATGATTCTCATAGACTATAATGGAGCATGGAAAAACATCCAAAATTTTTCCAAATCAAGAGTATACCCTTCAGTGTGATATGAGAATTTCATCTTATCCAACCCTAAACCAAACCCCAATTTTAACTTGAACATAAGTGTGTCCTGAACTCTAACCCTAACCCTAACCCTAACCCTAACCCTATGGGCCCATTCACTCTAATGATTCTCATAGACTATAATGGAGAATGGAAAAACATCCAAAATTTTTCCAAATCAAGAGTATACCCTTCAGTGTGATATGAGAATTTCATCTTATCCAACCCTAAACCAAACCCCAATTTTAACTTGAACATAAGTGTGTCCTGAACTCTAACCCTAACCCTAACCCTAACCCTATGGGCCCATTCACTCTAATGATTCTCATAGACTATAATGGAGAATGGAAAAACATCCAAAATTTTTCCAAATCAAGAGCATACCCTTTAGTGTGATATGAAAATTTCATCTTATCCAACCCTAAACCAAACCCCAATTTTAACTTGAACGTAAGTGTGTCCTGAACTCTAACCCTAACCCTAACCCTAACCCTATGGGCCCATTCACTCTAATGATTCTCATAGACTATAATGGAGAATGGAAAAACATCCAAAATTTTTCCAAATCAAGAGTATACCTTTCAATGTGATATGAAAATTTCATCTTATCCAACCCTAAACCAAACCCCAATTTTAACTTGAACATAAGTGTGTCCTGAACTCTAACCCTAACCCTAACCCTAACCCTATGGGCCCATTCACTCTAATGATTCTCATAGACTATAATGGAGAATGGAAAAACATCCAAAATTTTTCCAAATCAAGAGTATACCCTTCAGTGTGATATGAGAATTTCATCTTATCCAACCCTAAACCAAACCCCAATTTTAACTTGAACATAAGTGTGTCCTGAACTCTAACCCTAACCCTAACCCTATGGGCCCATTCACTCTCATGATTCTCATAGACTATAATGGAGAATGGAAAAACATCCAAAATTTTTCCAAATCAAGAGTATACCCTTCAGTGTGATATGAGAATTTCATCTTATCCAACCCTAAACCAAACCCCAATTTTAACTTGAACATAAGTGTGTCCTGAACTCTAACCCTAACCCTAACCCTAACCCTAACCCTATGGGCCCATTCACTCTAATGATTCTCATAGACTACAATGGAGAATGGAAAAACATCCAAAATTTTTCCAAATCAAGAGTATACCCTTTAGTGTGATATGAAAATTGCATCTTATCCAACCCTAAACCAAACCCCAATTTTAACTTGAACTTAAGTGTGTCCTAAACTCTAACCCTAACCCTAACCCTATGGGCCCATTCACTCTAATGATTCTCATAGACTATAATGGAGAATGGAAAAACATCCAAAATTTTTCCAAATCAAGAGTATCCCTTCAGTGTGATATGAGAATTTCATCTTATCCAACCCTAAACCAAACCCCAATTTTAACTTGAACGTAAGTGTGGTCTGAACCCTAACCCTAACCCTAACCCTATGGGCCCATTCACTCTAATGATTCTCATAGACTATAATGGAGAATGGAAAAACATCCAAAATTTTTCCAAATCAAGAGTATACCCTTCAGTGTGATATGAGAATTTCATCTTATCCAACCCTAAACCAAACCCCAATTTTAACTTGAACATAAGTGTGTCCTGAACTCTAACCCTAACCCTAACCCTAACCCTATGGGCCCATTCACTCTAATGATTCTCATAGACTATAATGGAGAATGGAAAAACATCCAAAATTTTTCCAAATCAAGAGTATACCCTTCAGTGTGATATGAGAATTTCATCTTATCCAACCCTAAACCAAACCCCAATTTTAACTTGAACATAAGTGTGTCCTGAACTCTAACCCTAACCCTAACCCTAACCCTATGGACCCATTCACTCTAATGATTCTCATAGACTATAATGGAGAATGGAAAAACATCCAAAATTTTTCCAAATCAAGAGTATACCTATTAGTGTGATATGAAAATTTCATCTTATCCAACCCTAAACCAAACCCCAATTTTAACTTGAACGTAAGTGTGTCCTGAACTCTAACCCTAACCCTAACCCTAACCCTATGGGCCCATTCACTCTAATGATTCTCATAGACTATAATGGAGAATGGAAAAACATCCAAAATTTTTCCAAATCAAGAGTATACCCTTCAGTGTGATATGAGAATTTCATCTTATCCAACCCTAAACCAAACCCCAATTTTAACTTGAACGTAAGTGTGTCCTGAACCCTAACCCTAACTCTAACCCTAAACCTATGGGCCCATTCACTCTAATGATTCTCATAGACTATAATGGAGAATGGAAAAACATCCAAAATTTTTCCAAATCAAGAGTATACCCTTCAGTGTGATATGAGAATTTCATCTTATCCAACCCTAAACCAAACCCCAATTTTAACTTGAACATAAGTGTGTCCTGAACTCTAACCCTAACCCTAACCCTATGGGCCCATTCACTCTAATGATTCTCATAGACTATAATGGAGAATGGAAAAACATCCAAAATTTTTCCAAATCAAGAGTATACCTATTAGTGTGATATGAAAATTTCATCTTATCCAACCCTAAACCAAACCCCAATTTTAACTTGAACGTAAGTGTGTCCTGAACTCTAACCCTAACCCTAACCCTAACCCTATGGGCCCATTCGCTCTAATGATTCTCATAGACTATAATGGAGAATGGAAAAACATCCAAAATTTTTCCAAATCAAGAGTATACCCTTCAGTGTGATATGAGAATTTCATCTTATCCAACCCTAAACCAAACCCCAATTTTAACTTGAACATAAGTGTGTACTGAACGCTAACCCTAACCCTAACCCTAACCCTATGGGCCCATTCACTCTAATGATTCTCATAGACTATAATGGAGAATGGAAAAACATCCAAAATTTTTCCAAATCAAGAGTATAACTTTCAATGTGATATGAAAATTTCATCTTATCCAACCCTAAACCAAACCGCAATTTTAACTTGAACATAAGTGTGTCCTGAACTCTAACCCTAACCCTAACCCTAACCCTATGGGCCCATTCACTCTCATGATTCTCATAGACTATAATGGAGAATGGAAAAACATCCAAAATTTTTCCAAATCAAGAGTATACCCTTCAGTGTGATATGAGAATTTCATCTTATCCAACCCTAAACCAAACCCCAATTTTAACTTGAACATAAGTGTGTCCTGAACTCTAACCCTAACCCTAACCCTAACCCTAAGGGCCCATTCACTCTAATGATTCTCATAGACTACAATGGAGAATGGAAAAACATCCAAAATTTTTCCAAATCAAGAGTATACCCTTTAGTGTGATATGAAAATTGCATATTATCCAACCCTAAACCAAACCCCAATTTTAACTTGAACTTAAGTGTGTCCTAAACTCTAACCCTAACCCTAACCCTATGGGCCCATTCACTCTAATGATTCTCATAGACTATAATGGAGAATGGAAAAACATCCAAAATTTTTCCAAATCAAGAGTATCCCTTCAGTGTGATATGAGAATTTCATCTTATCCAACCCTAAACCAAACCCCAATTTTAACTTGAACGTAAGTGTGGTCTGAACCCTAACCCTAACCCTAACCCTATGGGCCCATTCACTCTAATGATTCTCATAGACTATAATGGAGAATGGAAAAACATCCAAAATTTTTCCAAATCAAGAGTATACCCTTCAGTGTGATATGAGAATTTCATCTTATCCAACCCTAAACCAAACCCCAATTTTAACTTGAACATAAGTGTGTCCTGAACTCTAACCCTAACCCTAACCCTAACCCTATGGGCCCATTCACTCTAATGATTCTCATAGACTATAATGGAGAATGGAAAAACATCCAAAATTTTTCCAAATCAAGAGTATACCCTTCAGTGTGATATGAGAATTTCATCTTATCCAACCCTAAACCAAACCCCAATTTTAACTTGAACATAAGTGTGTCCTGAACTCTAACCCTAACCCTAACCCTAACCCTATGGGCCCATTCACTCTAATGATTCTCATAGACTATAATGGAGAATGGAAAAACATCCAAAATTTTTCCAAATCAAGAGTATACCTATTAGTGTGATATGAAAATTTCATCTTATCCAACCCTAAACCAAACCCCAATTTTAACTTGAACGTAAGTGTGTCCTGAACTCTAACCCTAACCCTAACCCTAACCCTATGGGCCCATTCACTCTAATGATTCTCATAGACTATAATGGAGAATGGAAAAACATCCAAAATTTTTCCAAATCAAGAGTATACCCTTCAGTGTGATATGAGAATTTCATCTTATCCAACCCTAAACCAAACCCCAATTTTAACTTGAACGTAAGTGTGTCCTGAACCCTAACCCTAACTCTAACCCTAAACCTATGGGCCCATTCACTCTAATGATTCTCATAGACTATAATGGAGCATGGAAAAACATCCAAAATTTTTCCAAATCAAGAGTATACCCTTCAGTGTGATATGAGAATTTCATCTTATCCAACCCTAAACCAAACCCCAATTTTAACTTGAACATAAGTGTGTCCTGAACTCTAACCCTAACCCTAACCCTAACCCTAACCCTATGGGCCCATTCACTCTAATGATTCTCATAGACTATAATGGAGAATGGAAAAACATCCAAAATTTTTCCAAATCAAGAGTATACCCTTCAGTGTGATATGAGAATTTCATCTTATCCAACCCTAAACCAAACCCCAATTTTAACTTGAACATAAGTGTGTCCTGAACTCTAACCCTAACCCTAACCCTAACCCTATGGGCCCATTCACTCTAATGATTCTCATAGACTATAATGGAGAATGGAAAAACATCCAAAATTTTTCCAAATCAAGAGCATACCCTTTAGTGTGATATGAAAATTTCATCTTATCCAACCCTAAACCAAACCCCAATTTTAACTTGAACGTAAGTGTGTCCTGAACTCTAACCCTAACCCTAACCCTAACCCTATGGGCCCATTCACTCTAATGATTCTCATAGACTATAATGGAGAATGGAAAAACATCCAAAATTTTTCCAAATCAAGAGTATACCTTTCAAAGTGATATGAAAATTTCATCTTATCCAACCCTAAACCAAACCCCAATTTTAACTTGAACATAAGTGTGTCCTGAACTCTAACCCTAACCCTAACCCTAACCCTATGGGCCCATTCACTCTAATGATTCTCATAGACTATAATGGAGAATGGAAAAACATCCAAAATTTTTCCAAATCAAGAGTATACCCTTCAGTGTGATATGAGAATTTCATCTTATCCAACCCTAAACCAAACCCCAATTTTAACTTGAACATAAGTGTGTCCTGAACTCTAACCCTAACCCTAACCCTATGGGCCCATTCACTCTCATGATTCTCATAGACTATAATGGAGAATGGAAAAACATCCAAAATTTTTCCAAATCAAGAGTATACCCTTCAGTGTGATATGAGAATTTCATCTTATCCAACCCTAAACCAAACCCCAATTTTAACTTGAACATAAGTGTGTCCTGAACTCTAACCCTAACCCTAACCCTAACCCTAACCCTATGGGCCCATTCACTCTAATGATTCTCATAGACTACAATGGAGAATGGAAAAACATCCAAAATTTTTCCAAATCAAGAGTATACCCTTTAGTGTGATATGAAAATTGCATCTTATCCAACCCTAAACCAAACCCCAATTTTAACTTGAACTTAAGTGTGTCCTAAACTCTAACCCTAACCCTAACCCTATGGGCCCATTCACTCTAATGATTCTCATAGACTATAATGGAGAATGGAAAAACATCCAAAATTTTTCCAAATCAAGAGTATCCCTTCAGTGTGATATGAGAATTTCATCTTATCCAACCCTAAACCAAACCCCAATTTTAACTTGAACGTAAGTGTGGTCTGAACCCTAACCCTAACCCTAACCCTATGGGCCCATTCACTCTAATGATTCTCATAGACTATAATGGAGAATGGAAAAACATCCAAAATTTTTCCAAATCAAGAGTATACCCTTCAGTGTGATATGAGAATTTCATCTTATCCAACCCTAAACCAAACCCCAATTTTAACTTGAACATAAGTGTGTCCTGAACTCTAACCCTAACCCTAACCCTAACCCTATGGGCCCATTCACTCTAATGATTCTCATAGACTATAATGGAGAATGGAAAAACATCCAAAATTTTTCCAAATCAAGAGTATACCCTTCAGTGTGATATGAGAATTTCATCTTATCCAACCCTAAACCAAACCCCAATTTTAACTTGAACATAAGTGTGTCCTGAACTCTAACCCTAACCCTAACCCTAACCCTATGGACCCATTCACTCTAATGATTCTCATAGACTATAATGGAGAATGGAAAAACATCCAAAATTTTTCCAAATCAAGAGTATACCTATTAGTGTGATATGAAAATTTCATCTTATCCAACCCTAAACCAAACCCCAATTTTAACTTGAACGTAAGTGTGTCCTGAACTCTAACCCTAACCCTAACCCTAACCCTATGGGCCCATTCACTCTAATGATTCTCATAGACTATAATGGAGAATGGAAAAACATCCAAAATTTTTCCAAATCAAGAGTATACCCTTCAGTGTGATATGAGAATTTCATCTTATCCAACCCTAAACCAAACCCCAATTTTAACTTGAACGTAAGTGTGTCCTGAACCCTAACCCTAACTCTAACCCTAAACCTATGGGCCCATTCACTCTAATGATTCTCATAGACTATAATGGAGCATGGAAAAACATCCAAAATTTTTCCAAATCAAGAGTATACCCTTCAGTGTGATATGAGAATTTCATCTTATCCAACCCTAAACCAAACCCCAATTTTAACTTGAACATAAGTGTGTCCTGAACTCTAACCCTAACCCTAACCCTAACCCTAACCCTATGGGCCCATTCACTCTAATGATTCTCATAGACTATAATGGAGAATGGAAAAACATCCAAAATTTTTCCAAATCAAGAGTATACCCTTCAGTGTGATATGAGAATTTCATCTTATCCAACCCTAAACCAAACCCCAATTTTAACTTGAACATAAATGTGTCCTGAACCCTAACCCTAACCCTATGGGCCCATTCACTCTAATGATTCTCATAGACTATAATGGAGAATGGAAAAACATCCAAAATTTTTCCAAATCAAGAGTATACCCTTCAGTGTGATATGAGAATTTCATCTTATCCAACCCTAAACCAAACCCCAATTTTAACTTGAACATAAGTGTGTCCTGAACTCTAACCCTAACCCTAACCCTAACCCTATGGGCCCATTCACTCTAATGATTCTCATAGACTATAATGGAGAATGGAAAAACATCCAAAATTTTTCCAAATCAAGAGCATACCCTTTAGTGTGATATGAAAATTTCATCTTATCCAACCCTAAACCAAACCCCAATTTTAACTTGAACGTAAGTGTGTCCTGAACTCTAACCCTAACCCTAACCCTATGGGCCCATTCACTCTAATGATTCTCATAGACTATAATGGAGAATGGAAAAACATCCAAAATTTTTCCAAATCAAGAGTATACCTTTCAATGTGATATGAAAATTTCATCTTATCCAACCCTAAACCAAACCCCAATTTTAACTTGAACATAAGTGTGTCCTGAACTCTAACCCTAACCCTAACCCTAACCCTATGGGCCCATTCACTCTAATGATTCTCATAGACTATAATGGAGAATGGAAAAACATCCAAAATTTTTCCAAATCAAGAGTATACCCTTCAGTGTGATATGAGAATTTCATCTTATCCAACCCTAAACCAAACCCCAATTTTAACTTGAACGTAAGTGTGTCCTGAACCCTAACCCTAACTCTAACCCTAAACCTATGGGCCCATTCACTCTAATGATTCTCATAGACTATAATGGAGCATGGAAAAACATCCAAAATTTTTCCAAATCAAGAGTATACCCTTCAGTGTGATATGAGAATTTCATCTTATCCAACCCTAAACCAAACCCCAATTTTAACTTGAACATAAGTGTGTCCTGAACTCTAACCCTAACCCTAACCCTAACCCTAACCCTATGGGCCCATTCACTCTAATGATTCTCATAGACTATAATGGAGAATGGAAAAACATCCAAAATTTTTCCAAATCAAGAGTATACCCTTCAGTGTGATATGAGAATTTCATCTTATCCAACCCTAAACCAAACCCCAATTTTAACTTGAACATAAATGTGTCCTGAACCCTAACCCTAACCCTATGGGCCCATTCACTCTAATGATTCTCATAGACTATAATGGAGAATGGAAAAACATCCAAAATTTTTCCAAATCAAGAGTATACCCTTCAGTGTGATATGAGAATTTCATCTTATCCAACCCTAAACCAAACCCCAATTTTAACTTGAACATAAGTGTGTCCTGAACTCTAACCCTAACCCTAACCCTAACCCTATGGGCCCATTCACTCTAATGATTCTCATAGACTATAATGGAGAATGGAAAAACATCCAAAATTTTTCCAAATCAAGAGCATACCCTTTAGTGTGATATGAAAATTTCATCTTATCCAACCCTAAACCAAACCCCAATTTTAACTTGAACGTAAGTGTGTCCTGAACTCTAACCCTAACCCTAACCCTAACCCTATGGGCCCATTCACTCTAATGATTCTCATAGACTATAATGGAGAATGGAAAAACATCCAAAATTTTTCCAAATCAAGAGTATACCTTTCAATGTGATATGAAAATTTCATCTTATCCAACCCTAAACCAAACCCCAATTTTAACTTGAACATAAGTGTGTCCTGAACTCTAACCCTAACCCTAACCCTAACCCTATGGGCCCATTCACTCTAATGATTCTCATAGACTATAATGGAGAATGGAAAAACATCCAAAATTTTTCCAAATCAAGAGTATACCCTTCAGTGTGATATGAGAATTTCATCTTATCCAACCCTAAACCAAACCCCAATTTTAACTTGAACATAAGTGTGTCCTGAACTCTAACCCTAACCCTAACCCTAACCCTATGGGCCCATTCACTCTAATGATTCTCATAGACTATAATGGAGAATGGAAAAACATCCAAAATTTTTCCAAATCAAGAGTATACCCTTCAGTGTGATATGAGAATTTCATCTTATCCAACCCTAAACCAAACCCCAATTTTAACTTGAACATAAGTGTGTCCTGAACTCTAACCCTAACCCTAACCCTAACCCTATGGACCCATTCACTCTAATGATTCTCATAGACTATAATGGAGAATGGAAAAACATCCAAAATTTTTCCAAATCAAGAGTATACCTATTAGTGTGATATGAAAATTTCATCTTATCCAACCCTAAACCAAACCCCAATTTTAACTTGAACGTAAGTGTGTCCTGAACTCTAACCCTAACCCTAACCCTAACCCTATGGGCCCATTCACTCTAATGATTCTCATAGACTATAATGGAGAATGGAAAAACATCCAAAATTTTTCCAAATCAAGAGTATACCCTTCAGTGTGATATGAGAATTTCATCTTATCCAACCCTAAACCAAACCCCAATTTTAACTTGAACGTAAGTGTGTCCTGAACCCTAACCCTAACTCTAACCCTAAACCTATGGGCCCATTCACTCTAATGATTCTCATAGACTATAATGGAGCATGGAAAAACATCCAAAATTTTTCCAAATCAAGAGTATACCCTTCAGTGTGATATGAGAATTTCATCTTATCCAACCCTAAACCAAACCCCAATTTTAACTTGAACATAAGTGTGTCCTGAACTCTAACCCTAACCCTAACCCTAACCCTAACCCTAACCCTATGGGCCCATTCACTCTAATGATTCTCATAGACTATAATGGAGAATGGAAAAACATCCAAAATTTTTCCAAATCAAGAGTATACCCTTCAGTGTGATATGAGAATTTCATCTTATCCAACCCTAAACCAAACCCCAATTTTAACTTGAACATAAATGTGTCCTGAACCCTAACCCTAACCCTATGGGCCCATTCACTCTAATGATTCTCATAGACTATAATGGAGAATGGAAAAACATCCAAAATTTTTCCAAATCAAGAGTATACCCTTCAGTGTGATATGAGAATTTCATCTTATCCAACCCTAAACCAAACCCCAATTTTAACTTGAACATAAGTGTGTCCTGAACTCTAACCCTAACCCTAACCCTAACACTATGGGCCCATTCACTCTAATGATTCTCATAGACTATAATGGAGAATGGAAAAACATCCAAAATTTTTCCAAATCAAGAGCATACCCTTTAGTGTGATATGAAAATTTCATCTTATCCAACCCTAAACCAAACCCCAATTTTAACTTGAACGTAAGTGTGTCCTGAACTCTAACCCTAACCCTAACCCTAACCCTATGGGCCCATTCACTCTAATGATTCTCATAGACTATAATGGAGAATGGAAAAACATCCAAAATTTTTCCAAATCAAGAGTATACCTTTCAATGTGATATGAAAATTTCATCTTATCCAACCCTAAACCAAACCCCAATTTTAACTTGAACATAAGTGTGTCCTGAACTCTAACCCTAACCCTAACCCTAACCCTATGGGCCCATTCACTCTAATGATTCTCATAGACTATAATGGAGAATGGAAAAACATCCAAAATTTTTCCAAATCAAGAGTATACCCTTCAGTGTGATATGAGAATTTCATCTTATCCAACCCTAAACCAAACCCCAATTTTAACTTGAACATAAGTGTGTCCTGAACTCTAACCCTAACCCTAACCCTATGGGCCCATTCACTCTCATGATTCTCATAGACTATAATGGAGAATGGAAAAACATCCAAAATTTTTCCAAATCAAGAGTATACCCTTCAGTGTGATATGAGAATTTCATCTTATCCAACCCTAAACCAAACCCCAATTTTAACTTGAACATAAGTGTGTCCTGAACTCTAACCCTAACCCTAACCCTAACCCTAACCCTAACCCTATGGGCCCATTCACTCTAATGATTCTCATAGACTACAATGGAGAATGGAAAAACATCCAAAATTTTTCCAAATCAAGAGTATACCCTTTAGTGTGATATGAAAATTGCATCTTATCCAACCCTAAACCAAACCCCAATTTTAACTTGAACTTAAGTGTGTCCTAAACTCTAACCCTAACCCTAACCCTATGGGCCCATTCACTCTAATGATTCTCATAGACTATAATGGAGAATGGAAAAACATCCAAAATTTTTCCAAATCAAGAGTATCCCTTCAGTGTGATATGAGAATTTCATCTTATCCAACCCTAAACCAAACCCCAATTTTAACTTGAACGTAAGTGTGGTCTGAACCCTAACCCTAACCCTAACCCTATGGGCCCATTCACTCTAATGATTCTCATAGACTATAATGGAGAATGGAAAAACATCCAAAATTTTTCCAAATCAAGAGTATACCCTTCAGTGTGATATGAGAATTTCATCTTATCCAACCCTAAACCAAACCCCAATTTTAACTTGAACATAAGTGTGTCCTGAACTCTAACCCTAACCCTAACCCTATGGGCCCATTCACTCTAATGATTCTCATAGACTATAATGGAGAATGGAAAAACATCCAAAATTTTTCCAAATCAAGAGTATACCCTTCAGTGTGATATGAGAATTTCATCTTATCCAACCCTAAACCAAACCCCAATTTTAACTTGAACATAAGTGTGTCCTGAACTCTAACCCTAACCCTAACCCTAACCCTATGGGCCCATTCACTCTAATGATTCTCATAGACTATAATGGAGAATGGAAAAACATCCAAAATTTTTCCAAATCAAGAGTATACCTATTAGTGTGATATGAAAATTTCATCTTATCCAACCCTAAACCAAACCCCAATTTTAACTTGAACGTAAGTGTGTCCTGAACTCTAACCCTAACCCTAACCCTAACCCTATGGGCCCATTCACTCTAATGATTCTCATAGACTATAATGGAGAATGGAAAAACATCCAAAATTTTTCCAAATCAAGAGTATACCCTTCAGTGTGATATGAGAATTTCATCTTATCCAACCCTAAACCAAACCCCAATTTTAACTTGAACGTAAGTGTGTCCTGAACCCTAACCCTAACTCTAACCCTAAACCTATGGGCCCATTCACTCTAATGATTCTCATAGACTATAATGGAGCATGGAAAAACATCCAAAATTTTTCCAAATCAAGAGTATACCCTTCAGTGTGATATGAGAATTTCATCTTATCCAACCCTAAACCAAACCCCAATTTTAACTTGAACATAAGTGTGTCCTGAACTCTAACCCTAACCCTAACCCTAACCCTAACCCTATGGGCCCATTCACTCTAATGATTCTCATAGACTATAATGGAGAATGGAAAAACATCCAAAATTTTTCCAAATCAAGAGTATCCCTTCAGTGTGATATGAGAATTTCATCTTATCCAACCCTAAACCAAACCCCAATTTTAACTTGAACATAAATGTGTCCTGAACCCTAACCCTAACCCTATGGGCCCATTCACTCTAATGATTCTCATAGACTATAATGGAGAATGGAAAAACATCCAAAATTTTTCCAAATCAAGAGTATACCCTTCAGTGTGATATGAGAATTTCATCTTATCCAACCCTAAACCAAACCCCAATTTTAACTTGAACATAAGTGTGTCCTGAACTCTAACCCTAACCCTAACCCTAACCCTATGGGCCCATTCACTCTAATGATTCTCATAGACTATAATGGAGAATGGAAAAACATCCAAAATTTTTCCAAATCAAGAGCATACCCTTTAGTGTGATATGAAAATTTCATCTTATCCAACCCTAAACCAAACCCCAATTTTAACTTGAACGTAAGTGTGTCCTGAACTCTAACCCTAACCCTAACCCTAACCCTATGGGCCCATTCACTCTAATGATTCTCATAGACTATAATGGAGAATGGAAAAACATCCAAAATTTTTCCAAATCAAGAGTATACCTTTCAATGTGATATGAAAATTTCATCTTATCCAACCCTAAACCAAACCCCAATTTTAACTTGAACATAAGTGTGTCCTGAACTCTAACCCTAACCCTAACCCTAACCCTATGGGCCCATTCACTCTAATGATTCTCATAGACTATAATGGAGAATGGAAAAACATCCAAAATTTTTCCAAATCAAGAGTATACCCTTCAGTGTGATATGAGAATTTCATCTTATCCAACCCTAAACCAAACCCCAATTTTAACTTGAACATAAGTGTGTCCTGAACTCTAACCCTAACCCTAACCCTATGGGCCCATTCACTCTCATGATTCTCATAGACTATAATGGAGAATGGAAAAACATCCAAAATTTTTCCAAATCAAGAGTATACCCTTCAGTGTGATATGAGAATTTCATCTTATCCAACCCTAAACCAAACCCCAATTTTAACTTGAACATAAGTGTGTCCTGAACTCTAACCCTAACCCTAACCCTAACCCTAACCCTATGGGCCCATTCACTCTAATGATTCTCATAGACTACAATGGAGAATGGAAAAACATCCAAAATTTTTCCAAATCAAGAGTATACCCTTTAGTGTGATATGAAAATTGCATCTTATCCAACCCTAAACCAAACCCCAATTTTAACTTGAACTTAAGTGTGTCCTAAACTCTAACCCTAACCCTAACCCTATGGGCCCATTCACTCTAATGATTCTCATAGACTATAATGGAGAATGGAAAAACATCCAAAATTTTTCCAAATCAAGAGTATCCCTTCAGTGTGATATGAGAATTTCATCTTATCCAACCCTAAACCAAACCCCAATTTTAACTTGAACGTAAGTGTGTCCTGAACCCTAACCCTAACCCTAACCCTATGGGCCCATTCACTCTAATGATTTTCATAGACTATAATGGAGAATGGAAAAACATCCAAAATTTTTCCAAATCAAGAGTATACCCTTCAGTGTGATATGAGAATTTCATCTTATCCAACCCTAAACCAAACCCCAATTTTAACTTGAACATAAGTGTGTCCTGAACTCTAACCCTAACCCTAACCCTAACCCTATGGGCCCATTCACTCTAATGATTCTCATAGACTATAATGGAGAATGGAAAAACATCCAAAATTTTTCCAAATCAAGAGCATACCCTTTAGTGTGATATGAAAATTTCATCTTATCCAACCCTAAACCAAACCCCAATTTTAACTTGAACGTAAGTGTGTCCTGAACTCTAACCCTAACCCTAACCCTAACCCTATGGGCCCATTCACTCTAATGATTCTCATAGACTATAATGGAGAATGGAAAAACATCCAAAATTTTTCCAAATCAAGAGTATACCTTTCAATGTGATATGAAAATTTCATCTTATCCAACCCTAAACCAAACCCCAATTTTAACTTGAACATAAGTGTGTCCTGAACTCTAACCCTAACCCTAACCCTAACCCTATGGGCCCATTCACTCTAATGATTCTCATAGACTATAATGGAGAATGGAAAAACATCCAAAATTTTTCCAAATCAAGAGTATACCCTTCAGTGTGATATGAGAATTTCATCTTATCCAACCCTAAACCAAACCCCAATTTTAACTTGAACATAAGTGTGTCCTGAACTCTAACCCTAACCCTAACCCTAACCCTATGGGCCCATTCACTCTCATGATTCTCATAGACTATAATGGAGAATGGAAAAACATCCAAAATTTTTCCAAATCAAGAGTATACCCTTCAGTGTGATATGAGAATTTCATCTTATCCAACCCTAAACCAAACCCCAATTTTAACTTGAACATAAGTGTGTCCTGAACTCTAACCGTAACCCTAACCCTATGGGCCCATTCACTCCAATGATTCTCATAGACTATAATGGAGAATGGAAAAACATCCAAAATTTTTCCAAATCAAGAGTATACCTATTAGTGTGATATGAAAATTTCATCTTATCCAACCCTAAACCAAACCCCAATTTTAACTTGAACGTAAGTGTGTCCTGAACTGTAACACTAACCCTAACCCTAACCCTATGGGCACATTCACTCTAATGATTCTCATAGACTATAATGGAGAATGGAAAAACATCCAAAATTTTTCCAAATCAAGAGTATACCCTTTAGCGTGATATGAAAATTTCATCTTATCCAACCCTAAACCAAACCCCAATTTTAACTTGAACGTAAGTGTGTCCTGAACTCTAACCCTAACCCTAACCCTATGGGCCCATTCACTCTAATGATTCTCATAGACTACAATGGAGAATGGAAAAACATCCAAAATTTTCCCAAATCAAGAGTATACCCTTCAGTGTGATATGAGAATTTCATCTTATCCAACCCTAAACCAAACCCCAATTTTAACTTGAACGTAAGTGTGTCCTAAACTCCAACCCTAACCCTAACCCTAACCCTATGGGCCCATTCACTCTAATGATTCTCATAGACTATAATGGAGAATGGAAAAACATCCAAAATTTTTCCAAATCAAGAGTATACCTTTCAATGTGATATGAAAATTTCATCTTATCCAACCCTAAACCAAACCCCAATTTTAACTTGAACGTAAGTGTGTCCTGAACTCTAACCCTAACCCTAACCTTAACCCTATGGGCCCATTCACTCTAATGATTCTCACAGACTATAATGGAGAATGGAAAAACATCCAAAATTTTTCCAAATCAAGAGTACACCTTTCAATGTGATATGAAAATTTCATCTTATCCAACCCTAAACCAAACCCCAATTTTAACTTGAACGTAAGTGTGTCCTGAACTCTAACCCTAACCCTAACCCTAACCCTATGGGCCCATTCACTCTAATGATTCTCATAGACTATAATGGAGAATGGAAAAACATAAAAATTTTTTCCAAATCAAGAGTATACCCTTCAGTGTGATATGAGAATTTCATCTTATCCAACCCTAAACCAAACCCCAATTTTAACTTGAACATAAGTGTGTCCTGAACTCTAACCCTAACCCTAACCCTAACCCTATGGGCCCATTCACTCTAATGATTCTCATAGACTATAATGGAGAATGGAAAAACATCCAAAATTTTTCCAAATCAAGAGTATACCCTTCAGTGTGATATGAGAATTTCATCTTATCCAACCCTAAACCAAACCCCAATTTTAACTTGAACATAAGTGTGTCCTGAACTCTAACCCTAACCCTAACCCTAACCCTATGGGCCCATTCACTCCAATGATTCTCATAGACTATAATGGAGAATGGAAAAACATCCAAAATTTTTCCAAATCAAGAGTATACCTTTTAGTGTGATATGAAAATTTCATCTTATCCAACCCTAAACCAAACCCCAATTTTAACTTGAACGTAAGTGTGTCCTGAACTGTAACACTAACCCTAACCCTAACCCTATGGGCACATTCACTCTAATGATTCTCATAGACTATAATGGAGAATGGAAAAACATCCAAAATTTTTCCAAATCAAGAGTATACCCTTTAGCGTGATATGAAAATTTCATCTTATCCAACCCTAAACCAAACCCCAATTTTAACTTGAACGTAAGTGTGTCCTGAACTCTAACCCTAACCCTAACCCTATGGGCCCATTCACTCTAATGATTCTCATAGACTACAATGGAGAATGGAAAAACATCCAAAATTTTTCCAAATCAAGAGTATACCCTTCAGTGTGATATGAGAATTTCATCTTATCCAACCCTAAACCAAACCCCAATTTTAACTTGAACATAAGTGTGTCCTGAACTCTAACCCTAACCCTAACCCTAACCCTAACCCTATGGGCCCATTCACTCTAATGATTCTCATAGACTATAATGGAGAATGGAAAAACATCCAAAATTTTTCCAAATCAAGAGTATACCTTTCAATGTGATATGAAAATTTCATCTTATCCAACCCTAAACCAAACCCCAATTTTAACTTGAACATAAGTGTTTCCTGAACTCTAACCCTAACCCTAACCCTATGGGCCCATTCACTCTAATGATTCTCATAGACTATAATGGAGAATGGAAAAACATCCAAATTTTTTCCAAATCAAGAGTATACCCTTCAGTGTGATATGAGAATTTCATCTTATCCAACCCTAAACCAAACCCCAATTTTAACTTGAACATAAGTGTGTCCTGAACTGTAACACTAACCCTAACCCTAACCCTATGGGCACATTCACTCTAATGATTCTCATAGACTATAATGGAGAATGGAAAAACATCCAAAATTTTTCCAAATCAAGAGTATACCCTTTAGCGTGATATGAAAATTTCATCTTATCCAACCCTAAACCAAACCCCAATTTTAACTTGAACGTAAGTGTGTCCTGAACTCTAACCCTAACCCTATGGGCCCATTCACTCTAAGGATTCTCATAGACTACAAGGGAGAATGGAAAAACATCCAAAATTTTTCCAAATCAAGAGTATACCCTTCAGTGTGATATGAGAATTTCATCTTATCCAACCCTAAACCAAACCCCAGTTTTAACTTGAACATAAGTTTGTCCTGTCCTCTAACCCTAACCCTAACCCTAACCCTAACCCTATGGGCCCATTCACTCTAATGATTCTCATAGACTATAATGGAGAATGGAAAAACATCCAAAATTTTTCCAAATGAAGAGTATACCTATTAGTGTGATATGAAAATTTCATCTTATCCAACCCTAAACCAAACCCCAATTTTAACTTGAACGTAAGTGTGTCCTGAACTCTAACCCTAACCCTAACCCTAACCCTATGGGCCCATTCACTCTAATGATTCTCATAGACTATAATGGAGAATGGAAAAACATCCAAAATTTTTCCAAATCAAGAGTATACCTTTCAATGTGATATGAAAATTTCATCTTATCCAACCCTAAACCAAACCCCAATTTTAACTTGAACGTAAGTGTGTCCTGAACTCTAACCCTAACCATAACCCTAACCCTATGGGCCCATTCACTCTAATGATTCTCATAGACTACAATGGAGAATGGAAAAACATCCAAAATTTTTCCAAATCAAGAGTATACCCTTCAGTGTGATATGAGAATTTCATCTTATCCAACCCTAAACCAAACCCCAATTTTAACTTGAACGTAAGTGTGTCCTAAACTCTAACCCTAACCCTAACCCTAACCCTATGGGCCCATTCACTCTAATGATTCTCATAGACTATAATGGAGAATGGAAAAACATCCAAAATTTTTCCAAATCAAGAGTATACCTTTCAATGTGATATGAAAATTTCATCTTATCCAACCCTAAACCAAACCGCAATTTTAACTTGAACGTAAGTGTGTCCTGAACTCTAACCCTAACCCTAACCCTAACCTTAACCCTATGGGCCCATTCACTCTAATGATTCTCACAGATTATAATGGAGAATGGAAAAACATCCAAAATTTTTCCAAATCAAGAGTATACCCTTCAGTGTGATATGAGAATTTCATCTTATCCAACCCTAAACCAAACCCCAATTTTAACTTGAACGTAAGTGTGTCCTAAACTCTAACCCTAACCCTAACCCTAACCCTATGGGCACATTCACTCTAATGATTCTCATAGACTATAATGGAGAACGGAAAAACATCCAAAATTTTTCCAAATCAAGAGTATACCCTTCAGTGTGATATGAGAATTTCATCTTATCCAACCCTAAACCAAACCCCAATTTTAACTTGAACATAAGTGTGTCCTGAACTCTAACCCTAACCCTAACCCTAACCCTAACCCTATGGGCCCATTCACTCTAATGATTCTCATAGACTATAATGGAGAATGGAAAAACATCCAAAATTTTTCCAAATCAAGAGTAGACCTATTAGTGTGATATTAAAATTTCATCTTATCCAACCATAAACCAAACCCCAATTTTAACTTGAACGTAAGTGTGTCCTGAACTGTAACACTAACCCTAACCCTAACCCTATGGGCCCATTCACTCTAATGATTCTCATAGACTATAATGGAGAATGGAAAAACATCCAAAATTTTTCCAAATCAAGAGTATACCCTTTAGCGTGATATGAAAATTTCATCTTATCCAACCCTAAACCAAACCCCAATTTTAACTTGAACGTAAGTGTGTCCTGAACTCTAACCCTAACCCTAACCCTATGGGCCCATTCACTCTAATGATTCTCATAGACTACAATGGAGAATGGAAAAACATCCAAAATTTTTCCAAATCAAGAGTATACCCTTCAGTGTGATATGAGAATTTCATCTTATCCAACCCTAAACCAAACCCCAATTTTAACTTGAACGTAAGTTTGTCCTAAACTCTAACCCTAACCCTAACCCTAACCCTATGGGCCCATTCACTCTAATGATTCTCATAGACTATAATGGAGAATGGAAAAACATCCAAAATTTTTCCAAATCAAGAGTATACCTTTCAATGTGATATGAAAATTTCATCTTATCCAACCCTAAACCAAACCGCAATTTTAACTTGAACGTAAGTGTGTCCTGAACTCTAACCCTAACCCTAACCCTAACCTTAACCCTATGGGCCCATTCACTCTAATGATTCTCACAGACTATAATGGAGAATGGAAAAACATCCAAAATTTTTCCAAATCAAGAGTATACCTTTCAATGTGATATGAAAATTTCATCTTATCCAACCCTAAACCAAACCCCAATTTTAACTTGAACATAAGTGTTTCCTGAACTCTAACCCTAACCCTAACCCTATGGGCCCATTCACTCTAATGATTCTCATAGACTATAATGGAGAATGGAAAAACATCCAAATTTTTTCCAAATCAAGAGTATACCCTTCAGTGTGATATGAGAATTTCATCTTATCCAACCCTAAACCAAACCCCAATTTTAACTTGAACATAAGTGTGTCCTGAACTGTAACACTAACCCTAACCCTAACCCTATGGGCACATTCACTCTAATGATTCTCATAGACTATAATGGAGAATGGAAAAACATCCAAAATTTTTCCAAATCAAGAGTATACCCTTTAGCGTGATATGAAAATTTCATCTTATCCAACCCTAAACCAAACCCCAATTTTAACTTGAACGTAAGTGTGTCCTGAACTCTAACCCTAACCCTATGGGCCCATTCACTCTAATGATTCTCATAGACTACAAGGGAGAATGGAAAAACATCCAAAATTTTTCCAAATCAAGAGTATACCCTTCAGTGTGATATGAGAATTTCATCTTATCCAACCCTAAACCAAACCCCAGTTTTAACTTGAACATAAGTTTGTCCTGTCCTCTAACCCTAACCCTAACCCTAACCCTAACCCTATGGGCCCATTCACTCTAATGATTCTCATAGACTATAATGGAGAATGGAAAAACATCCAAAATTTTTCCAAATGAAGAGTATACCTATTAGTGTGATATGAAAATTTCATCTTATCCAACCCTAAACCAAACCCCAATTTTAACTTGAACGTAAGTGTGTCCTGAACTCTAACCCTAACCCTAACCCTAACCCTATGGGCCCATTCACTCTAATGATTCTCATAGACTATAATGGAGAATGGAAAAACATCCAAAATTTTTCCAAATCAAGAGTATACCTTTCAATGTGATATGAAAATTTCATCTTATCCAACCCTAAACCAAACCCCAATTTTAACTTGAACGTAAGTGTGTCCTGAACTCTAACCCTAACCATAACCCTAACCCTATGGGCCCATTCACTCTAATGATTCTCATAGACTACAATGGAGAATGGAAAAACATCCAAAATTTTTCCAAATCAAGAGTATACCCTTCAGTGTGATATGAGAATTTCATCTTATCCAACCCTAAACCAAACCCCAATTTTAACTTGAACGTAAGTGTGTCCTAAACTCTAACCGTAACCCTAACCCTAACCCTATGGGCCCATTCACTCTAATGATTCTCATAGACTATAATGGAGAATGGAAAAACATCCAAAATTTTTCCAAATCAAGAGTATACCTTTCAATGTGATATGAAAATTTCATCTTATCCAACCCTAAACCAAACCGCAATTTTAACTTGAACGTAAGTGTGTCCTGAACTCTAACCCTAACCCTAACCCTAACCTTAACCCTATGGGCCCATTCACTCTAATGATTCTCACAGATTATAATGGAGAATGGAAAAACATCCAAAATTTTTCCAAATCAAGAGTATACCCTTCAGTGTGATATGAGAATTTCATCTTATCCAACCCTAAACCAAACCCCAATTTTAACTTGAACGTAAGTGTGTCCTAAACTCTAACCCTAACCCTAACCCTAACCCTATGGGCACATTCACTCTAATGATTCTCATAGACTATAATGGAGAACGGAAAAACATCCAAAATTTTTCCAAATCAAGAGTATACCCTTCAGTGTGATATGAGAATTTCATCTTATCCAACCCTAAACCAAACCCCAATTTTAACTTGAACATAAGTGTGTCCTGAACTCTAACCCTAACCCTAACCCTAACCCTATGGGCCCATTCACTCTAATGATTCTCATAGACTATAATGGAGAATGGAAAAACATCCAAAATTTTTCCAAATCAAGAGTAGACCTATTAGTGTGATATTAAAATTTCATCTTATCCAACCATAAACCAAACCCCAATTTTAACTTGAACGTAAGTGTGTCCTGAACTGTAACACTAACCCTAACCCTAACCCTATGGGCCCATTCACTCTAATGATTCTCATAGACTATAATGGAGAATGGAAAAACATCCAAAATTTTTCCAAATCAAGAGTATACCCTTTAGCGTGATATGAAAATTTCATCTTATCCAACCCTAAACCAAACCCCAATTTTAACTTGAACGTAAGTGTGTCCTGAACTCTAACCCTAACCCTAACCCTATGGGCCCATTCACTCTAATGATTCTCATAGACTACAATGGAGAATGGAAAAACATCCAAAATTTTTCCAAATCAAGAGTATACCCTTCAGTGTGATATGAGAATTTCATCTTATCCAACCCTAAACCAAACCCCAATTTTAACTTGAACGTAAGTTTGTCCTAAACTCTAACCCTAACCCTAACCCTAACCCTATGGGCCCATTCACTCTAATGATTCTCATAGACTATAATGGAGAATGGAAAAACATCCAAAATTTTTCCAAATCAAGAGTATACCTTTCAATGTGATATGAAAATTTCATCTTATCCAACCCTAAACCAAACCGCAATTTTAACTTGAACGTAAGTGTGTCCTGAACTCTAACCCTAACCCTAACCCTAACCTTAACCCTATGGGCCCATTCACTCTAATGATTCTCACAGACTATAATGGAGAATGGAAAAACATCCAAAATTTTTCCAAATCAAGAGTATACCTTTCAATGTGATATGAAAATTTCATCTTATCCAACCCTAAACCAAACCCCAATTTTAACTTGAACGTAAGTGTGTCCTGAACTCTAACCCTAACCCTAACCCTAACCCTATGGGCCCATTCACTCTGATGATTCACATAGACTATAATGGAGAATGGAAAAACATCCAAAATTTTTCCAAATCAAGATTATACCTTTCAATGTGATATGAAAATTTCATCTTATCCAACCCTAAACCAAACCCCAATTTTAACTTGAACATAAGTGTGTCCTGAACTCTAACCCTAACCCTAACCCTAACCCAATGGGCCCATTCACTCTAATGATTCTCATAGACTATAATGGAGAATGGAAAAACATCCAAAATTTTTCCAAATCAAGAGTATACCCTTCAGTGTGATATGAGAATTTCATCTTATCCAACCCTAAACCAAACCCCAATTTTAACTTGAACATAAGTGTGTCCTGAACTCTAACCCTAACCCTAACCCTAACCCTAACCCTATGGGCCCATTCACTCTAATGATTCTCATAGACTACAATGGAGAATGGAAAAACATCCAAAATTTTTCCAAATCAAGAGTATACCCTTTAGTGTGATATGAAAATTGCATCTTATCCAACCCTAAACCAAACCCCAATTTTAACTTGAACTTAAGTGTGTCCTAAACTCTAACCCTAACCCTAACCCTATGGGCCCATTCACTCTAATGATTCTCATAGACTATAATGGAGAATGGAAAAACATCCAAAATTTTTCCAAATCAAGAGTATCCCTTCAGTGTGATATGAGAATTTCATCTTATCCAACCCTAAACCAAACCCCAATTTTAACTTGAACGTAAGTGTGTCCTGAACCCTAACCCTAACCCTAACCCTATGGGCCCATTCACTCTAATGATTCTCATAGACTATAATGGAGAATGGAAAAACATCCAAAATTTTTCCAAATCAAGAGTATACCCTTCAGTGTGATATGAGAATTTCATCTTATCCAACCCTAAACCAAACCCCAATTTTAACTTGAACATAAGTGTGTCCTGAACCCTAACCCTAACCCTATGGGCCCATTCACTCTAATGATTCTCATAGACTATAATGGAGAATGGAAAAACATCCAAAATTTTTCCAAATCAAGAGTATACCCTTCAGTGTGATATGAGAATTTCATCTTATCCAACCCTAAACCAAACCCCAATTTTAACTTGAACATAAGTGTGTCCTGAACTCTAACCCTAACCCTAACCCTAACCCTATGGGCCCATTCACTCTAATGATTCTCATAGACTATAATGGAGAATGGAAAAACATCCAAAATTTTTCCAAATCAAGAGTATACCCTTTAGCGTGATATGAAAATTTCATCTTATCCAACCCTAAACCAAACCCCAATTTTAACTTGAACGTAAGTGTGTCCTGAACTCTAACCCTAACCCTAACCCTATGGGCCCATTCACTCTAATGATTCTCATAGACTACAATGGAGAATGGAAAAACATCCAAAATTTTTCCAAATCAAGAGTATACCCTTCAGTGTGATATGAGAATTTCATCTTATCCAACCCTAAACCAAACCCCAATTTTAACTTGAACGTAAGTTTGTCCTAAACTCTAACCCTAACCCTAACCCTAACCCTATGGGCCCATTCACTCTAATGATTCTCATAGACTATAATGGAGAATGGAAAAACATCCAAAATTTTTCCAAATCAAGAGTATACCTTTCAATGTGATATGAAAATTTCATCTTATCCAACCCTAAACCAAACCGCAATTTTAACTTGAACGTAAGTGTGTCCTGAACTCTAACCCTAACCCTAACCCTAACCTTAACCCTATGGGCCCATTCACTCTAATGATTCTCACAGACTATAATGGAGAATGGAAAAACATCCAAAATTTTTCCAAATCAAGAGTATACCTTTCAATGTGATATGAAAATTTCATCTTATCCAACCCTAAACCAAACCCCAATTTTAACTTGAACGTAAGTGTGTCCTGAACTCTAACCCTAACCCTAACCCTAACCCTATGGGCCCATTCACTCTGATGATTCACATAGACTATAATGGAGAATGGAAAAACATCCAAAATTTTTCCAAATCAAGATTATACCTTTCAATGTGATATGAAAATTTCATCTTATCCAACCCTAAACCAAACCCCAATTTTAACTTGAACATAAGTGTGTCCTGAACTCTAACCCTAACCCTAACCCTAACCCAATGGGCCCATTCACTCTAATGATTCTCATAGACTATAATGGAGAATGGAAAAACATCCAAAATTTTTCCAAATCAAGAGTATACCCTTCAGTGTGATATGAGAATTTCATCTTATCCAACCCTAAACCAAACCCCAATTTTAACTTGAACATAAGTGTGTCCTGAACTCTAACCCTAACCCTAACCCTAACCCTAACCCTATGGGCCCATTCACTCTAATGATTCTCATAGACTACAATGGAGAATGGAAAAACATCCAAAATTTTTCCAAATCAAGAGTATACCCTTTAGTGTGATATGAAAATTGCATCTTATCCAACCCTAAACCAAACCCCAATTTTAACTTGAACTTAAGTGTGTCCTAAACTCTAACCCTAACCCTAACCCTATGGGCCCATTCACTCTAATGATTCTCATAGACTATAATGGAGAATGGAAAAACATCCAAAATTTTTCCAAATCAAGAGTATCCCTTCAGTGTGATATGAGAATTTCATCTTATCCAACCCTAAACCAAACCCCAATTTTAACTTGAACGTAAGTGTGTCCTGAACCCTAACCCTAACCCTAACCCTATGGGCCCATTCACTCTAATGATTCTCATAGACTATAATGGAGAATGGAAAAACATCCAAAATTTTTCCAAATCAAGAGTATACCCTTCAGTGTGATATGAGAATTTCATCTTATCCAACCCTAAACCAAACCCCAATTTTAACTTGAACATAAGTGTGTCCTGAACCCTAACCCTAACCCTATGGGCCCATTCACTCTAATGATTCTCATAGACTATAATGGAGAATGGAAAAACATCCAAAATTTTTCCAAATCAAGAGTATACCCTTCAGTGTGATATGAGAATTTCATCTTATCCAACCCTAAACCAAACCCCAATTTTAACTTGAACATAAGTGTGTCCTGAACTCTAACCCTAACCCTAACCCTAACCCTATGGGCCCATTCACTCTAATGATTCTCATAGACTATAATGGAGAATGGAAAAACATCCAAAATTTTTCCAAATCAAGAGCATACCCTTTAGTGTGATATGAAAATTTCATCTTATCCAACCCTAAACCAAACCCCAATTTTAACTTGAACGTAAGTGTGTCCTGAACTCTAACCCTAACCCTAACCCTAACCCTATGGGCCCATTCACTCTAATGATTCTCATAGACTATAATGGAGAATGGAAAAACATCCAAAATTTTTCCAAATCAAGAGTATACCTTTCAATGTGATATGAAAATTTCATCTTATCCAACCCTAAACCAAACCCCAATTTTAACTTGAACATAAGTGTGTCCTGAACTCTAACCCTAACCCTAACCCTAACCCTATGGGCCCATTCACTCTAATGATTCTCATAGACTATAATGGAGAATGGAAAAACATCCAAAATTTTTCCAAATCAAGAGTATACCCTTCAGTGTGATATGAGAATTTCATCTTATCCAACCCTAAACCAAACCCCAATTTTAACTTGAACATAAGTGTGTCCTGAACTCTAACCCTAACCCTAACCCTAACCCTATGGGCCCATTCACTCTCATGATTCTCATAGACTATAATGGAGAATTGAAAAACATCCAAAATTTTTCCAAATCAAGAGTATACCCTTCAGTGTGATATGAGAATTTCATCTTATCCAACCCTAAACCAAACCCCAATTTTAACTTGAACATAAGTGTGTCCTGAACTCTAACCCTAACCCTAACCCTATGGGCCCATTCACTCCAATGATTCTCATAGACTATAATGGAGAATGGAAAAACATCCAAAATTTTTCCAAATCAAGAGTATACCTATTAGTGTGATATGAAAATTTCATCTTATCCAACCCTAAACCAAACCCCAATTTTAACTTGAACGTAAGTGTGTCCTGAACTGTAACACTAACCCTAACCCTAACCCTATGGGCACATTCACTCTAATGATTCTCATAGACTATAATGGAGAATGGAAAAACATCCAAAATTTTTCCAAATCAAGAGTATACCCTTTAGCGTGATATGAAAATTTCATCTTATCCAACCCTAAACCAAACCCCAATTTTAACTTGAACGTAAGTGTGTCCTGAACTCTAACCCTAACCCTAACCCTATGGGCCCATTCACTCTAATGATTCTCATAGACTACAATGGAGAATGGAAAAACATCCAAAATTTTCCCAAATCAAGAGTATACCCTTCAGTGTGATATGAGAATTTCATCTTATCCAACCCTAAACCAAACCCCAATTTTAACTTGAACATAAGTGTGTCCTGAACTCTAACCCTAACCCTAACCCTAACCCTAACCCTATGGGCCCATTCACTCTAATGATTCTCATAGACTATAATGGAGAATGGAAAAACATCCAAAATTTTTCCAAATCAAGAGCATACCCTTTAGTGTGATATGAAAATTTCATCTTATCCAACCCTAAACCAAACCCCAATTTTAACTTGAACGTAAGTGTGTCCTGAACTCTAACCCTAACCCTAACCCTAACCCTATGGGCCCATTCACTCTAATGATTCTCATAGACTATAATGGAGAATGGAAAAACATCCAAAATTTTTCCAAATCAAGAGTATACCTTTCAATGTGATATGAAAATTTCATCTTATCCAACCCTAAACCAAACCCCAATTTTAACTTGAACATAAGTGTGTCCTGAACTCTAACCCTAACCCTAACCCTAACCCTATGGGCCCATTCACTCTAATGATTCTCATAGACTATAATGGAGAATGGAAAAACATCCAAAATTTTTCCAAATCAAGAGTATACCCTTCAGTGTGATATGAGAATTTCATCTTATCCAACCCTAAACCAAACCCCAATTTTAACTTGAACATAAGTGTGTCCTGAACTCTAACCCTAACCCTAACCCTAACCCTATGGGCCCATTCACTCTCATGATTCTCATAGACTATAATGGAGAATGGAAAAACATCCAAAATTTTTCCAAATCAAGAGTATACCCTTCAGTGTGATATGAGAATTTCATCTTATCCAACCCTAAACCAAACCCCAATTTTAACTTGAACATAAGTGTGTCCTGAACTCTAACCCTAACCCTAACCCTATGGGCCCATTCACTCCAATGATTCTCATAGACTATAATGGAGAATGGAAAAACATCCAAAATTTTTCCAAATCAAGAGTATACCTTTTAGTGTGATATGAAAATTTCATCTTATCCAACCCTAAACCAAACCCCAATTTTAACTTGAACGTAAGTGTGTCCTGAACTGTAACACTAACCCTAACCCTAACCCTATGGGCACATTCACTCTAATGATTCTCATAGACTATAATGGAGAATGGAAAAACATCCAAAATTTTTCCAAATCAAGAGTATACCCTTTAGCGTGATATGAAAATTTCATCTTATCCAACCCTAAACCAAACCCCAATTTTAACTTGAACGTAAGTGTGTCCTGAACTCTAACCCTAACCCTAACCCTATGGGCCCATTCACTCTAATGATTCTCATAGACTACAATGGAGAATGGAAAAACATCCAAAATTTTCCCAAATCAAGAGTATACCCTTCAGTGTGATATGAGAATTTCATCTTATCCAACCCTAAACCAAACCCCAATTTTAACTTGAACGTAAGTGTGTCCTAAACTCTAACCCTAACCCTAACCCTAACCCTAACCCTAACCCTATGGGCCCATTCACTCTAATGATTCTCATAGACTATAATGGAGAATGGAAAAACATCCAAAATTTTTCCAAATCAAGAGTATACCTTTCAATGTGATATGAACATTTCATCTTATCCAACCCTAAACCAAACCCCAATTTTAACTTGAACGTAAGTGTGTCCTGAACTCTAACCCTAACCCTAACCTTAACCCTATGGGCCCATTCACTCTAATGATTCTCACAGACTATAATGGAGAATGGAAAAACATCCAAAATTTTTCCAAATCAAGAGTACACCTTTCAATGTGATATGAAAATTTCATCTTATCCAACCCTAAACCAAACCCCAATTTTAACTTGAACGTAAGTGTGTCCTGAACTCTAACCCTAACCCTAACCCTAACCCTATGGGCCCATTCACTCTAATGATTCTCATAGACTATAATGGAGAATGGAAAAACATCCAAAATTTTTCCAAATCAAGAGTATACCCTTCAGTGTGATATGAGAATTTCATCTTATCCAACCCTAAACCAAACCCCAATTTTAACTTGAACATAAGTGTGTCCTGAACTCTAACCCTAACCCTAACCCTAACCCTATGGGCCCATTCACTCTAATGATTCTCATAGACTATAATGGAGAATGGAAAAACATCCAAAATTTTTCCAAATCAAGAGCATACCCTTTAGTGTGATATGAAAATTTCATCTTATCCAACCCTAAACCAAACCCCAATTTTAACTTGAACGTAAGTGTGTCCTGAACTCTAACCCTAACCCTAACCCTAACCCTATGGGCCCATTCACTCTAATGATTCTCATAGACTATAATGGAGAATGGAAAAACATCCAAAATTTTTCCAAATCAAGAGTATACCTTTCAATGTGATATGAAAATTTCATCTTATCCAACCCTAAACCAAACCCCAATTTTAACTTGAACATAAGTGTGTCCTGAACTCTAACCCTAACCCTATGGGCCCATTCACTCTAATGATTCTCATAGACTATAATGGAGAATGGAAAAACATCCAAAATTTTTCCAAATCAAGAGTATACCCTTCAGTGTGATATGAGAATTTCATCTTATCCAACCCTAAACCAAACCCCAATTTTAACTTGAACATAAGTGTGTCCTGAACTCTAACCCTAACCCTAACCCTAACCCTAACCCTATGGGCCCATTCACTCTAATGATTCTCATAGACTACAATGGAGAATGGAAAAACATCCAAAATTTTTCCAAATCAAGAGTATACCCTTTAGTGTGATATGAAAATTGCATCTTATCCAACCCTAAACCAAACCCCAATTTTAACTTGAACTTAAGTGTGTCCTAAACTCTAACCCTAACCCTAACCCTATGGGCCCATTCACTCTAATGATTCTCATAGACTATAATGGAGAATGGAAAAACATCCAAAATTTTTCCAAATCAAGAGTATCCCTTCAGTGTGATATGAGAATTTCATCTTATCCAACCCTAAACCAAACCCCAATTTTAACTTGAACGTAAGTGTGTCCTGAACCCTAACCCTAACCCTAACCCTATGGGCCCATTCACTCTAATGATTCTCATAGACTATAATGGAGAATGGAAAAACATCCAAAATTTTTCCAAATCAAGAGTATACCCTTCAGTGTGATATGAGAATTTCATCTTATCCAACCCTAAACCAAACCCCAATTTTAACTTGAACATAAGTGTGTCCTGAACCCTAACCCTAACCCTATGGGCCCATTCACTCTAATGATTCTCATAGACTATAATGGAGAATGGAAAAACATCCAAAATTTTTCCAAATCAAGAGTATACCCTTCAGTGTGATATGAGAATTTCATCTTATCCAACCCTAAACCAAACCCCAATTTTAACTTGAACATAAGTGTGTCCTGAACTCTAACCCTAACCCTAACCCTAACCCTATGGGCCCATTCACTCTAATGATTCTCATAGACTATAATGGAGAATGGAAAAACATCCAAAATTTTTCCAAATCAAGAGCATACCCTTTAGTGTGATATGAAAATTTCATCTTATCCAACCCTAAACCAAACCCCAATTTTAACTTGAACGTAAGTGTGTCCTGAACTCTAACCCTAACCCTAACCCTAACCCTATGGGCCCATTCACTCTAATGATTCTCATAGACTATAATGGAGAATGGAAAAACATCCAAAATTTTTCCAAATCAAGAGTATACCTTTCAATGTGATATGAAAATTTCATCTTATCCAACCATAAACCAAACCCCAATTTTAACTTGAACATAAGTGTGTCCTGAACTCTAACCCTAACCCTAACCCTAACCCTATGGGCCCATTCACTCTAATGATTCTCATAGACTATAATGGAGAATGGAAAAACATCCAAAATTTTTCCAAATCAAGAGTATACCCTTCAGTGTGATATGAGAATTTCATCTTATCCAACCCTAAACCAAACCCCAATTTTAACTTGAACATAAGTGTGTCCTGAACTCTAACCCTAACCCTAACCCTAACCCTATGGGCCCATTCACTCTCATGATTCTCATAGACTATAATGGAGAATGGAAAAACATCCAAAATTTTTCCAAATCAAGAGTATACCCTTCAGTGTGATATGAGAATTTCATCTTATCCAACCCTAAACCAAACCCCAATTTTAACTTGAACATAAGTGTGTCCTGAACTCTAACCCTAACCCTAACCCTATGGGCCCATTCACTCCAATGATTCTCATAGACTATAATGGAGAATGGAAAAACATCCAAAATTTTTCCAAATCAAGAGTATACCTATTAGTGTGATATGAAAATTTCATCTTATCCAACCCTAAACCAAACCCCAATTTTAACTTGAACGTAAGTGTGTCCTGAACTGTAACACTAACCCTAACCCTAACCCTATGGGCACATTCACTCTAATGATTCTCATAGACTATAATGGAGAATGGAAAAACATCCAAAATTTTTCCAAATCAAGAGTATACCCTTTAGCGTGATATGAAAATTTCATCTTATCCAACCCTAAACCAAACCCCAATTTTAACTTGAACGTAAGTGTGTCCTGAACTCTAACCCTAACCCTAACCCTATGGGCCCATTCACTCTAATGATTCTCATAGACTACAATGGAGAATGGGAAAACATCCAAAATTTTCCCAAATCAAGAGTATACCCTTCAGTGTGATATGAGAATTTCATCTTATCCAACCCTAAACCAAACCCCAATTTTAACTTGAACATAAGTGTGTCCTGAACTCTAACCCTAACCCTAACCCTAACCCTAACCCTATGGGCCCATTCACTCTAATGATTCTCATAGACTATAATGGAGAATGGAAAAACATCCAAAATTTTTCCAAATCAAGAGCATACCCTTTAGTGTGATATGAAAATTTCATCTTATCCAACCCTAAACCAAACCCCAATTTTAACTTGAACGTAAGTGTGTCCTGAACTCTAACCCTAACCCTAACCCTAACCCTATGGGCCCATTCACTCTAATGATTCTCATAGACTATAATGGAGAATGGAAAAACATCCAAAATTTTTCCAAATCAAGAGTATACCTTTCAATGTGATATGAAAATTTCATCTTATCCAACCCTAAACCAAACCCCAATTTTAACTTGAACATAAGTGTGTCCTGAACTCTAACCCTAACCCTAACCCTAACCCTATGGGCCCATTCACTCTAATGATTCTCATAGACTATAATGGAGAATGGAAAAACATCCAAAATTTTTCCAAATCAAGAGTATACCCTTCAGTGTGATATGAGAATTTCATCTTATCCAACCCTAAACCAAACCCCAATTTTAACTTGAACATAAGTGTGTCCTGAACTCTAACCCTAACCCTAACCCTAACCCTATGGGCCCATTCACTCTCATGATTCTCATAGACTATAATGGAGAATGGAAAAACATCCAAAATTTTTCCAAATCAAGAGTATACCCTTCAGTGTGATATGAGAATTTCATCTTATCCAACCCTAAACCAAACCCCAATTTTAACTTGAACATAAGTGTGTCCTGAACTCTAACCCTAACCCTAACCCTAACCCTAACCCTATGGGCCCATTCACTCTAATGATTCTCATAGACTACAATGGAGAATGGAAAAACATCCAAAATTTTTCCAAATCAAGAGTATACCCTTTAGTGTGATATGAAAATTGCATCTTATCCAACCCTAAACCAAACCCCAATTTTAACTTGAACTTAAGTGTGTCCTAAACTCTAACCCTAACCCTAACCCTATGGGCCCATTCACTCTAATGATTCTCATAGACTATAATGGAGAATGGAAAAACATCCAAAATTTTTCCAAATCAAGAGTATCCCTTCAGTGTGATATGAGAATTTCATCTTATCCAACCCTAAACCAAACCCCAATTTTAACTTGAACGTAAGTGTGTCCTGAACCCTAACCCTAACCCTAACCCTATGGGCCCATTCACTCTAATGATTCTCATAGACTATAATGGAGAATGGAAAAACATCCAAAATTTTTCCAAATCAAGAGTATACCCTTCAGTGTGATATGAGAATTTCATCTTATACAACCCTAAACCAAACCCCAATTTTAACTTGAACATAAGTGTGTCCTGAACCCTAACCCTATGGGCCCATTCACTCTAATGATTCTCATAGACTATAATGGAGAATGGAAAAACATCCAAAATTTTTCCAAATCAAGAGTATACCCTTCAGTGTGATATGAGAATTTCATCTTATCCAACCCTAAACCAAACCCCAATTTTAACTTGAACGTAAGAGTTTCCTGAACTCTAACCCTAACCCTAACCCTATGGGCCCATTCACTCTAATGATTCTCATAGACTATAATGGAGAATGGAAAAACATCCAAAATTTTTCCAAATCAAGAGCATACCCTTTAGTGTGATATGAAAATTTCATCTTATCCAACCCTAAACCAAACCCCAATTTTAACTTGAACGTAAGTGTGTCCTGAACTCTAACCCTAACCCTAACCCTAACCCTATGGGCCCATTCACTCTAATGATTCTCATAGACTATAATGGAGAATGGAAAAACATCCAAAATTTTTCCAAATCAAGAGTATACCTTTCAATGTGATATGAAAATTTCATCTTATCCAACCCTAAACCAAACCCCAATTTTAACTTGAACATAAGTGTGTCCTGAACTCTAACCCTAACCCTAACCCTATGGGCCCATTCACTCTAATGATTCTCATAGACTATAATGGAGAATGGAAAAACATCCAAAATTTTTCCAAATCAAGAGTATACCCTTCAGTGTGATATGAGAATTTCATCTTATCCAACCCTAAACCAAACCCCAATTTTAACTTGAACATAAGTGTGTCCTGAACTCTAACCCTAACCCTAACCCTAACCCTATGGGCCCATTCACTCTCATGATTCTCATAGACTATAATGGAGAATGGAAAAACATCCAAAATTTTTCCAAATCAAGAGTATACCCTTCAGTGTGATATGAGAATTTCATCTTATCCAACCCTAAACCAAACCCCAATTTTAACTTGAACATAAGTGTGTCCTGAACTCTAACCCTAACCCTAACCCTATGGGCCCATTCACTCCAATGATTCTCATAGACTATAATGGAGAATGGAAAAACATCCAAAATTTTTCCAAATCAAGAGTATACCTTTTAGTGTGATATGAAAATTTCATCTTATCCAACCCTAAACCAAACCCCAATTTTAACTTGAACGTAAGTGTGTCCTGAACTGTAACACTAACCCTAACCCTAACCCTATGGGCACATTCACTCTAATGATTCTCATAGACTATAATGGAGAATGGAAAAACATCCAAAATTTTTCCAAATCAAGAGTATACCCTTTAGCGTGATATGAAAATTTCATCTTATCCAACCCTAAACCAAACCGCAATTTTAACTTGAACGTAAGTGTGTCCTGAACTCTAACCCTAACCCTAACCCTATGGGCCCATTCACTCTAATGATTCTCATAGACTACAATGGAGAATGGAAAAACATCCAAAATTTTCCCAAATCAAGAGTATACCCTTCAGTGTGATATGAGAATTTCATCTTATCCAACCCTAAACCAAACCCCAATTTTAACTTGAACGTGTGTCCTAAACTCTAACCCTAACCCTAACCCTAACCCTATGGGCCCATTCACTCTAATGATTCTCATAGACTATAATGGAGAATGGAAAAACATCCAAAATTTTTCCAAATCAAGAGTATACCTTTCAATGTGATATGAAAATTTCATCTTATCCAACCCTAAACCAAACCCCAATTTTAACTTGAACGTAAGTGTGTCCTGAACTCTAACCCTAACCCTAACCTTAACCCTATGGGCCCATTCACTCTAATGATTCTCACAGACTATAATGGAGAATGGAAAAACATCCAAAATTTTTCCAAATCAAGAGTACACCTTTCAATGTGATATGAAAATTTCATCTTATCCAACCCTAAACCAAACCCCAATTTTAACTTGAACGTAAGTGTGTCCTGAACTCTAACCCTAACCCTAACCCTAACCCTATGGGCCCATTCACTCTAATGATTCTCATAGACTATAATGGAGAATGGAAAAACATCCAAAATTTTTCCAAATCAAGAGTATACCCTTCAGTGTGATATGAGAATTTCATCTTATCCAACCCTAAACCAAACCCCAATTTTAACTTGAACATAAGTGTGTCCTGAACTCTAACCCTAACCCTAACCCTAACCCTATGGGCCCATTCACTCTAATGATTCTCATAGACTATAATGGAGAATGGAAAAACATCCAAAATTTTTCCAAATCAAGAGCATACCCTTTAGTGTGATATGAAAATTTCATCTTATCCAACCCTAAACCAAACCCCAATTTTAACTTGAACGTAAGTGTGTCCTGAACTCTAACCCTAACCCTAACCCTAACCCTATGGGCCCATTCACTCTAATGATTCTCATAGACTATAATGGAGAATGGAAAAACATCCAAAATTTTTCCAAATCAAGAGTATACCTTTCAATGTGATATGAAAATTTCATCTTATCCAACCCTAAACCAAACCCCAATTTTAACTTGAACATAAGTGTGTCCTGAACTCTAACCCTAACCCTATGGGCCCATTCACTCTAATGATTCTCATAGACTATAATGGAGAATGGAAAAACATCCAAAATTTTTCCAAATCAAGAGTATACCCTTCAGTGTGATATGAGAATTTCATCTTATCCAACCCTAAACCAAACCCCAATTTTAACTTGAACGTAAGTGTGTCCTGAACTCTAACCCTAACCCTAACCCTATGGGCCCATTCACTCTCATGATTCTCATAGACTATAATGGAGAATGGAAAAACATCCAAAATTTTTCCAAATCAAGAGTATACCCTTCAGTGTGATATGAGAATTTCATCTTATCCTACCCTAAACCAAACCCCAATTTTAACTTGAACTTAAGTGTGTCCTGAACTCTAACCCTAACCCTAACCCTAACCCTAACCCTATGGGCCCATTCACTCTAATGATTCTCATAGACTACAATGGAGAATGGAAAAACATCCAAAATTTTTCCAAATCAAGAGTATACCCTTTAGTGTGATATGAAAATTGCATCTTATCCAACCCTAAACCAAACCCCAATTTTAACTTGAACTTAAGTGTGTCCTAAACTCTAACCCTAACCCTAACCCTATGGGCCCATTCACTCTAATGATTCTCATAGACTATAATGGAGAATGGAAAAACATCCAAAATTTTTCCAAATCAAGAGTATCCCTTCAGTGTGATATGAGAATTTCATCTTATCCAACCCTAAACCAAACCCCAATTTTAACTTGAACGTAAGTGTGTCCTGAACCCTAACCCTAACCCTAACCCTATGGGCCCATTCACTCTAATGATTCTCATAGACTATAATGGAGAATGGAAAAACATCCAAATTTTTTCCAAATCAAGAGTATACCCTTCAGTGTGATATGAGAATTTCATCTTATCCAACCCTAAACCAAACCCCAATTTTAACTTGAACATAAGTGTGTCCTGAACCCTAACCCTAACCCTATGGGCCCATTCACTCTAATGATTCTCATAGACTATAATGGAGAATGGAAAAACATCCAAAATTTTTCCAAATCAAGAGTATACCCTTCAGTGTGATATGAGAATTTCATCTTATCCAACCCTAAACCAAACCCCAATTTTAACTTGAACATAAGTGTGTCCTGAACTCTAACCCTAACCCTAACCCTAACCCTATGGGCCCATTCACTCTAATGATTCTCATAGACTATAATGGAGAATGGAAAAACATCCAAAATTTTTCCAAATCAAGAGCATACCCTTTAGTGTGATATGAAAATTTCATCTTATCCAACCCTAAACCAAACCCCAATTTTAACTTGAACGTAAGTGTGTCCTGAACTCTAACCCTAACCCTAACCCTAACCCTATGGGCCCATTCACTCTAATGATTCTCATAGACTATAATGGAGAATGGAAAAACATCCAAAATTTTTCCAAATAAAGAGTATACCTTTCAATGTGATATGAAAATTTCATCTTATCCAACCCTAAACCAAACCCCAATTTTAACTTGAACATAAGTGTGTCCTGAACTCTAACCCTAACCCTAACCCTAACCCTATGGGCCCATTCACTCTAATGATTCTCATAGACTATAATGGAGAATGGAAAAACATCCAAAATTTTTCCAAATCAAGAGTATACCCTTCAGTGTGATATGAGAATTTCATCTTATCCAACCCTAAACCAAACCCCAATTTTAACTTGAACATAAGTGTGTCCTGAACTCTAACCCTAACCCTAACCCTAACCCTATGGGCCCATTCACTCTCATGATTCTCATAGACTATAATGGAGAATGGAAAAACATCCAAAATTTTTCCAAATCAAGAGTATACCCTTAAGTGTGATATGAGAATTTCATCTTATCCAACCCTAAACCAAACCCCAATTTTAACTTGAACATAAGTGTGTCCTGAACTCTAACCCTAACCCTAACCCTATGGGCCCATTCACTCCAATGATTCTCATAGACTATAATGGAGAATGGAAAAACATCCAAAATTTTTCCAAATCAAGAGTATACCTATTAGTGTGATATGAAAATTTCATCTTATCCAACCCTAAACCAAACCCCAATTTTAACTTGAACGTAAGTGTGTCCTGAACTGTAACACTAACCCTAACCCTAACCCTATGGGCACATTCACTCTAATGATTCTCATAGACTATAATGGAGAATGGAAAAACATCCAAAATTTTTCCAAATCAAGAGTATACCCTTTAGCGTGATATGAAAATTTCATCTTATCCAACCCTAAACCAAACCCCAATTTTAACTTGAACGTAAGTGTGTCCTGAACTCTAACCCTAACCCTAACCCTATGGGCCCATTCACTCTAATGATTCTCATAGACTACAATGGAGAATGGAAAAACATCCAAAATTTTCCCAAATCAAGAGTATACCCTTCAGTGTGATATGAGAATTTCATCTTATCCAACCCTAAACCAAACCCCAATTTTAACTTGAACGTAAGTGTGTCCTAAACTCCAACCCTAACCCTAACCCTAACCCTAACCCTATGGGCCCATTCACTCTAATGATTCTCATAGACTATAATGGAGAATGGAAAAACATCCAAAATTTTTCCAAATCAAGAGTATACCTTTCAATGTGATATGAAAATTTCATCTTATCCAACCCTAAACCAAACCCCAATTTTAACTTGAACGTAAGTGTGTCCTGAACTCTAACCCTAACCCTAACCTTAACCCTATGGGCCCATTCACTCTAATGATTCTCACAGACTATAATGGAGAATGGAAAAACATCCAAAATTTTTCCAAATCAAGAGTACACCTTTCAATGTGATATGAAAATTTCATCTTATCCAACCCTAAACCAAACCCCAATTTTAACTTGAACGTAAGTGTGTCCTGAACTCTAACCCTAACCCTAACCCTAACCCTATGGGCCCATTCACTCTAATGATTCTCATAGACTATAATGGAGAATGGAAAAACATCCAAAATTTTTCCAAATCAAGAGTATACCCTTCAGTGTGATATGAGAATTTCATCTTATCCAACCCTAAACCAAACCCCAATTTTAACTTGAACATAAGTGTGTCCTGAACTCTAACCCTAACCCTAACCCTAACCCTATGGGCCCATTCACTCTAATGATTCTCATAGACTATAATGGAGAATGGAAAAACATCCAAAATTTTTCCAAATCAAGAGTATACCCTTCAGTGTGATATGAGAATTTCATCTTATCCAACCCTAAACCAAACCCCAATTTTAACTTGAACATAAGTGTGTCCTGAACTCTAACCCTAACCCTAACCCTAACCCTATGGGCCCATTCACTCCAATGATTCTCATAGACTATAATGGAGAATGGAAAAACATCCAAAATTTTTCCAAATCAAGAGTATACCTTTTAGTGTGATATGAAAATTTCATCTTATCCAACCCTAAACCAAACCCCAATTTTAACTTGAACGTAAGTGTGTCCTGAACTGTAACACTAACCCTAACCCTAACCCTATGGGCACATTCACTCTAATGATTCTCATAGACTATAATGGAGAATGGAAAAACATCCAAAATTTTTCCAAATCAAGAGTATACCCTTTAGCGTGATATGAAAATTTCATCTTATCCAACCCTAAACCAAACCCCAATTTTAACTTGAACGTAAGTGTGTCCTGAACTCTAACCCTAACCCTAACCCTATGGGCCCATTCACTCTAATGATTCTCATAGACTACAATGGAGAATGGAAAAACATCCAAAATTTTTCCAAATCAAGAGTATACCCTTCAGTGTGATATGAGAATTTCATCTTATCCAACCCTAAACCAAACCCCAATTTTAACTTGAACATAAGTGTGTCCTGAACTCTAACCCTAACCCTAACCCTAACCCTATGGGCCCATTCACTCTAATGATTCTCATAGACTATAATGGAGAATGGAAAAACATCCAAAATTTTTCCAAATCAAGAGTATACCTTTCAATGTGATATGAAAATTTCATCTTATCCAACCCTAAACCAAACCCCAATTTTAACTTGAACATAAGTGTTTCCTGAACTCTAACCCTAACCCTAACCCTATGGGCCCATTCACTCTAATGATTCTCATAGACTATAATGGAGAATGGAAAAACATCCAAAATTTTTCCAAATCAAGAGTATACCCTTCAGTGTGATAAGAGAATTTCATCTTATCCAACCCTAAACCAAACCCCAATTTTAACTTGAACATAAGTGTGTCCTGAACTGTAACACTAACCCTAACCCTAACCCTATGGGCACATTCACTCTAATGATTCTCATAGACTATAATGGAGAATGGAAAAACATCCAAAATTTTTCCAAATCAAGAGTATACCCTTTAGCGTGATATGAAAATTTCATCTTATCCAACCCTAAACCAAACCCCAATTTTAACTTGAACGTAAGTGTGTCCTGAACTCTAACCCTAACCCTAACCCTATGGGCCCATTCACTCTAATGATTCTCATAGACTACAAGGGAGAATGGAAAAACATCCAAAATTTTTCCAAATCAAGAGTATACCCTTTAGTGTGATATGAAAATTGCATCTTATCCAACCCTAAACCAAACCCCAATTTTAACTTGAACTTAAGTGTGTCCTAAACTCTAACCCTAACCCTAACCCTATGGGCCCATTCACTCTAATGATTCTCATAGACTATAATGGAGAATGGAAAAACATCCAAAATTTTTCCAAATCAAGAGTATCCCTTCAGTGTGATATGAGAATTTCATCTTATCCAACCCTAAACCAAACCCCAATTTTAACTTGAACGTAAGTGTGTCCTGAACCCTAACCCTAACCCTAACCCTATGGGCCCATTCACTCTAATGATTCTCATAGACTATAATGGAGAATGGAAAAACATCCAAATTTTTTCCAAATCAAGAGTATACCCTTCAGTGTGATATGAGAATTTCATCTTATCCAACCCTAAACCAAACCCCAATTTTAACTTGAACATAAGTGTGTCCTGAACCCTAACCCTAACCCTATGGGCCCATTCACTCTAATGATTCTCATAGACTATAATGGAGAATGGAAAAACATCCAAAATTTTTCCAAATCAAGAGTATACCCTTCAGTGTGATATGAGAATTTCATCTTATCCAACCCTAAACCAAACCCCAATTTTAACTTGAACATAAGTGTGTCCTGAACTCTAACCCTAACCCTAACCCTAACCCTATGGGCCCATTCACTCTAATGATTCTCATAGACTATAATGGAGAATGGAAAAACATCCAAAATTTTTCCAAATCAAGAGCATACCCTTTAGTGTGATATGAAAATTTCATCTTATCCAACCCTAAACCAAACCCCAATTTTAACTTGAACGTAAGTGTGTCCTGAACTCTAACCCTAACCCTAACCCTAACCCTATGGGCCCATTCACTCTAATGATTCTCATAGACTATAATGGAGAATGGAAAAACATCCAAAATTTTTCCAAATAAAGAGTATACCTTTCAATGTGATATGAAAATTTCATCTTATCCAACCCTAAACCAAACCCCAATTTTAACTTGAACATAAGTGTGTCCTGAACTCTAACCCTAACCCTAACCCTAACCCTATGGGCCCATTCACTCTAATGATTCTCATAGACTATAATGGAGAATGGAAAAACATCCAAAATTTTTCCAAATCAAGAGTATACCCTTCAGTGTGATATGAGAATTTCATCTTATCCAACCCTAAACCAAACCCCAATTTTAACTTGAACATAAGTGTGTCCTGAACTCTAACCCTAACCCTAACCCTAACCCTATGGGCCCATTCACTCTCATGATTCTCATAGACTATAATGGAGAATGGAAAAACATCCAAAATTTTTCCAAATCAAGAGTATACCCTTAAGTGTGATATGAGAATTTCATCTTATCCAACCCTAAACCAAACCCCAATTTTAACTTGAACATAAGTGTGTCCTGAACTCTAACCCTAACCCTAACCCTATGGGCCCATTCACTCCAATGATTCTCATAGACTATAATGGAGAATGGAAAAACATCCAAAATTTTTCCAAATCAAGAGTATACCTATTAGTGTGATATGAAAATTTCATCTTATCCAACCCTAAACCAAACCCCAATTTTAACTTGAACGTAAGTGTGTCCTGAACTGTAACACTAACCCTAACCCTAACCCTATGGGCACATTCACTCTAATGATTCTCATAGACTATAATGGAGAATGGAAAAACATCCAAAATTTTTCCAAATCAAGAGTATACCCTTTAGCGTGATATGAAAATTTCATCTTATCCAACCCTAAACCAAACCCCAATTTTAACTTGAACGTAAGTGTGTCCTGAACTCTAACCCTAACCCTAACCCTATGGGCCCATTCACTCTAATGATTCTCATAGACTACAATGGAGAATGGAAAAACATCCAAAATTTTCCCAAATCAAGAGTATACCCTTCAGTGTGATATGAGAATTTCATCTTATCCAACCCTAAACCAAACCCCAATTTTAACTTGAACGTAAGTGTGTCCTAAACTCCAACCCTAACCCTAACCCTAACCCTAACCCTATGGGCCCATTCACTCTAATGATTCTCATAGACTATAATGGAGAATGGAAAAACATCCAAAATTTTTCCAAATCAAGAGTATACCTTTCAATGTGATATGAAAATTTCATCTTATCCAACCCTAAACCAAACCCCAATTTTAACTTGAACGTAAGTGTGTCCTGAACTCTAACCCTAACCCTAACCTTAACCCTATGGGCCCATTCACTCTAATGATTCTCACAGACTATAATGGAGAATGGAAAAACATCCAAAATTTTTCCAAATCAAGAGTACACCTTTCAATGTGATATGAAAATTTCATCTTATCCAACCCTAAACCAAACCCCAATTTTAACTTGAACGTAAGTGTGTCCTGAACTCTAACCCTAACCCTAACCCTAACCCTATGGGCCCATTCACTCTAATGATTCTCATAGACTATAATGGAGAATGGAAAAACATCCAAAATTTTTCCAAATCAAGAGTATACCCTTCAGTGTGATATGAGAATTTCATCTTATCCAACCCTAAACCAAACCCCAATTTTAACTTGAACATAAGTGTGTCCTGAACTCTAACCCTAACCCTAACCCTAACCCTATGGGCCCATTCACTCTAATGATTCTCATAGACTATAATGGAGAATGGAAAAACATCCAAAATTTTTCCAAATCAAGAGTATACCCTTCAGTGTGATATGAGAATTTCATCATATCCAACCCTAAACCAAACCCCAATTTTAACTTGAACATAAGTGTGTCCTGAACTCTAACCCTAACCCTAACCCTAACCCTATGGGCCCATTCACTCCAATGATTCTCATAGACTATAATGGAGAATGGAAAAACATCCAAAATTTTTCCAAATCAAGAGTATACCTTTTAGTGTGATATGAAAATTTCATCTTATCCAACCCTAAACCAAACCCCAATTTTAACTTGAACGTAAGTGTGTCCTGAACTGTAACACTAACCCTAACCCTAACCCTATGGGCACATTCACTCTAATGATTCTCATAGACTATAATGGAGAATGGAAAAACATCCAAAATTTTTCCAAATCAAGAGTATACCCTTTAGCGTGATATGAAAATTTCATCTTATCCAACCCTAAACCAAACCCCAATTTTAACTTGAACGTAAGTGTGTCCTGAACTCTAACCCTAACCCTAACCCTATGGGCCCATTCACTCTAATGATTCTCATAGACTACAATGGAGAATGGAAAAACATCCAAAATTTTTCCAAATCAAGAGTATACCCTTCAGTGTGATATGAGAATTTCATCTTATCCAACCCTAAACCAAACCCCAATTTTAACTTGAACATAAGTGTGTCCTGAACTCTAACCCTAACCCTAACCCTAACCCTATGGGCCCATTCACTCTAATGATTCTCATAGACTATAATGGAGAATGGAAAAACATCCAAAATTTTTCCAAATCAAGAGTATACCTTTCAATGTGATATGAAAATTTCATCTTATCCAACCCTAAACCAAACCCCAATTTTAACTTGAACATAAGTGTTTCCTGAACTCTAACCCTAACCCTAACCCTATGGGCCCATTCACTCTAATGATTCTCATAGACTATAATGGAGAATGGAAAAACATCCAAAATTTTTCCAAATCAAGAGTATACCCTTCAGTGTGATAAGAGAATTTCATCTTATCCAACCCTAAACCAAACCCCAATTTTAACTTGAACATAAGTGTGTCCTGAACTGTAACACTAACCCTAACCCTAACCCTATGGGCACATTCACTCTAATGATTCTCATAGACTATAATGGAGAATGGAAAAACATCCAAAATTTTTCCAAATCAAGAGTATACCCTTTAGCGTGATATGAAAATTTCATCTTATCCAACCCTAAACCAAACCCCAATTTTAACTTGAACGTAAGTGTGTCCTGAACTCTAACCCTAACCCTAACCCTATGGGCCCATTCACTCTAATGATTCTCATAGACTACAAGGGAGAATGGAAAAACATCCAAAATTTTTCCAAATCAAGAGTATACCCTTCAGTGTGATATGAGAATTTCATCTTATCCAACCCTAAACCAAACCCCAATTTTAACTTGAACATAAGTGTGTCCTGACCTCTAACCCTAACCCTAACCCTAACCCTATGGGCCCATTCACTCTAATGATTCTCATAGACTATAATGGAGAATGGAAAAACATCCAAAATTTTTCCAAATGAAGAGTATACCTATTAGTGTGATATGAAAATTTCATCTTATCCAAACCTAAACCAAACCCCAATTTTAACTTGAACGTAAGTGTGTCCTGAACTCTAACCCTAACCCTAACCCTAACCCTATGGGCCCATTCACTCTAATGATTCTCATAGACTATAATGGAGAATGGAAAAACATCCAAAATTTTTCCAAATCAAGAGTATACCTTTCAATGTGATATGAAAATTTCATCTTATCCAACCCTAAACCAAACCCCAATTTTAACTTGAACGTAAGTGTGTCCTGAACTCTAACCCTAACATAACCCTAACCCTATGGGCCCATTCACTCTAATGATTCTCATAGACTACAATGGAGAATGGAAAAACATCCAAAATTTTCCAAATCAAGAGTATACCCTTCAGTGTGATATGAGAATTTCATCTTATCCAACCCTAAACCAAACCCCAATTTTAACTTGAACGTAAGTGTGTCCTAAACTCTAACCCTAACCCTAACCCTAACCCTATGGGCCCATTCACTCTAATGATTCTCATAGACTATAATGGAGAATGGAAAAAACATCCAAAATTTTTCCAAATCAAGAGTATACCTTTCAATGTGATATGAAAATTTCATCTTATCCAACCCTAAACCAAACCGCAATTTTAACTTGAACGTAAGTGTGTCCTGAACTCTAACCCTAACCCTAACCCTAACCTTAACCCTATGGGCCCATTCACTCTAATGATTCTCACAGACTATAATGGAGAATGGAAAAACATCCAAAATTTTTCCAAATCAAGAGTATACCCTTCAGTGTGATATGAGAATTTCATCTTATCCAACCCTAAACCAAACCCCAATTTTAACTTGAACGTAAGTGTGTCCTAAACTCTAACCCTAACCCTAACCCTAACCCTATGGGCACATTCACTCTAATGATTCTCATAGACTATAATGGAGAATGGAAAAACATCCAAAATTTTTCCAAATCAAGAGTATACCCTTCAGTGTGATATGAGAATTTCATCTTATCCAACCCTAAACCAAACCCCAATTTTAACTTGAACATAAGTGTGTCCTGAACTCTAACCCTAACCCTAACCCTAACCCTATGGGCCCATTCACTCTAATGATTCTCATAGACTATAATGGAGAATGGAAAAACATCCAAAATTTTTCCAAATCAAGAGTAGACCTATTAGTGTGATATTAAAATTTCATCTTATCCAACCATAAACCAAACCCCAATTTTAACTTGAACGTAAGTGTGTCCTGAACTGTAACACTAACCCTAACCCTAACCCTATGGGCACATTCACTCTAATGATTCTCATAGACTATAATGGAGAATGGAAAAACATCCAAAATTTTTCCAAATCAAGAGTATACCCTTTAGCGTGATATGAAAATTTCATCTTATCCAACCCTAAACCAAACCCCAATTTTAACTTGAACGTAAGTGTGTCCTGAACTCTAACCCTAACCCTAACCCTATGGGCCCATTCACTCTAATGATTCTCATAGACTACAATGGAGAATGGAAAAACATCCAAAATTTTTCCAAATCAAGAGTATACCCTTCAGTGTGATATGAGAATTTCATCTTATCCAACCCTAAACCAAACCCCAATTTTAACTTGAACGTAAGTTTGTCCTAAACTCTAACCCTAACCCTAACCCTAACCCTATGGGCCCATTCACTCTAATGATTCTCATAGACTATAATGGAGAATGGAAAAACATCCAAAATTTTTCCAAATCAAGAGTATACCTTTCAATGTGATATGAAAATTTCATCTTATCCAACCCTAAACCAAACCGCAATTTTAACTTGAACGTAAGTGTGTCCTGAACTCTAACCCTAACCCTAACCCTAACCTTAACCCTATGGGCCCATTCACTCTAATGATTCTCACAGACTATAATGGAGAATGGAAAAACATCCAAAATTTTTCCAAATCAAGAGTATACCTTTCAATGTGATATGAAAATTTCATCTTATCCAACCCTAAACCAAACCCCAATTTTAACTTGAACGTAAGTGTGTCCTGAACTCTAACCCTAACCCTAACCCTAACCCTATGGGCCCATTCACTCTGATGATTCACATAGACTATAATGGAGAATGGAAAAACATCCAAAATTTTTCCAAATCAAGAGTATACCTTTCAATGTGATATGAAAATTTCATCTTATCCAACCCTAAACCAAACCCCAATTTTAACTTGAACATAAGTGTGTCCTGAACTCTAACCCTAACCCTAACCCTAACCCTATGGGCCCATTCACTCTAATGATTCTCATAGACTATAATGGAGAATGGAAAAACATCCAAAATTTTTCCAAATCAAGAGTATACCCTTCAGTGTGATATGAGAATTTCATCTTATCCAACCCTAAACCAAACCCCAATTTTAACTTGAACATAAGTGTGTCCTGAACTCTAACCCTAACCCTAACCCTAACCCTAACCCTATGGGCCCATTCACTCTAATGATTCTCATAGACTACAATGGAGAATGGAAAAACATCCAAAATTTTTCCAAATCAAGAGTATACCCTTTAGTGTGATATGAAAATTGCATCTTATCCAACCCTAAACCAAACCCCAATTTTAACTTGAACTTAAGTGTGTCCTAAACTCTAACCCTAACCCTAACCCTATGGGCCCATTCACTCTAATGATTCTCATAGACTATAATGGAGAATGGAAAAACATCCAAAATTTTTCCAAATCAAGAGTATCCCTTCAGTGTGATATGAGAATTTCATCTTATCCAACCCTAAACCAAACCCCAATTTTAACTTGAACGTAAGTGTGTCCTGAACCCTAACCCTAACCCTAACCCTATGGGCCCATTCACTCTAATGATTCTCATAGACTATAATGGAGAATGGAAAAACATCCAAAATTTTTCCAAATCAAGAGTATACCCTTCAGTGTGATATGAGAATTTCATCTTATCCAACCCTAAACCAACCCCCAATTTTAACTTGAACATAAGTGTGTCCTGAACCCTAACCCTAACCCTATGGGCCCATTCACTCTAATGATTCTCATAGACTATAATGGAGAATGGAAAAACATCCAAAATTTTTCCAAATCAAGAGTATACCCTTCAGTGTGATATGAGAATTTCATCTTATCCAACCCTAAACCAAACCCCAATTTTAACTTGAACATAAGTGTGTCCTGAACTCTAACCCTAACCCTAACCCTAACCCTATGGGCCCATTCACTCTAATGATTCTCATAGACTATAATGGAGAATGGAAAAACATCCAAAATTTTTCCAAATCAAGAGCATACCCTTTAGTGTGATATGAAAATTTCATCTTATCCAACCCTAAACCAAACCCCAATTTTAACTTGAACGTAAGTGTGTCCTGAACTCTAACCCTAACCCTAACCCTAACCCTAACCCTATGGGCCCATTCACTCTAATGATTCTCATAGACTATAATGGAGAATGGAAAAACATCCAAAATTTTTCCAAATCAAGAGTATACCTTTCAATGTGATATGAAAATTTCATCTTATCCAACCCTAAACCAAACCCCAATTTTAACTTGAACATAAGTGTGTCCTGAACTCTAACCCTAACCCTAACCCTAACCCTATGGGCCCATTCACTCTAATGATTCTCATAGACTATAATGGAGAATGGAAAAACATCCAAAATTTTTCCAAATCAAGAGTATACCCTTCAGTGTGATATGAGAATTTCATCTTATCCAACCCTAAACCAAACCCCAATTTTAACTTGAACATAAGTGTGTCCTGAACTCTAACCCTAACCCTAACCCTAACCCTATGGGCCCATTCACTCTCATGATTCTCATAGACTATAATGGAGAATGGAAAAACATCCAAAATTTTTCCAAATCAAGAGTATACCCTTCAGTGTGATATGAGAATTTCATCTTATCCAACCCTAAACCAAACCCCAATTTTAACTTGAACATAAGTGTGTCCTGAACTCTAACCCTAACCCTAACCCTATGGGCCCATTCACTCCAATGATTCTCATAGACTATAATGGAGAATGGAAAAACATCCAAAATTTTTCCAAATCAAGAGTATACCCTTCAGTGTGATATGAGAATTTCATCTTATCCAACCCTAAACCAAACCCCAATTTTAACTTGAACGTAAGTGTGTCCTGAACTGTAACACTAACCCTAACCCTAACCCTATGGGCACATTCACTCTAATGATTCTCATAGACTATAATGGAGAATGGAAAAACATCCAAAATTTTTCCAAATCAAGAGTATACCCTTTAGCGTGATATGAAAATTTCATCTTATCCAACCCTAAACCAAACCCCAATTTTAACTTGAACGTAAGTGTGTCCTGAACTCTAACCCTAACCCTAACCCTATGGGCCCATTCACTCTAATGATTCTCATAGACTACAATGGAGAATGGAAAAACATCCAAAATTTTCCCAAATCAAGAGTATACCCTTCAGTGTGATATGAGAATTTCATCTTATCCAACCCTAAACCAAACCCCAATTTTAACTTGAACGTAAGTGTGTCCTAAACTCTAACCCTAACCCTAACCCTAACCCTAACCCTATGGGCCCATTCACTCTAATGATTCTCATAGACTATAATGGAGAATGGAAAAACATCCAAAATTTTTCCAAATCAAGAGTATACCTTTCAATGTGATATGAAAATTTCATCTTATCCAACCCTAAACCAAACCCCAATTTTAACTTGAACGTAAGTGTGTCCTGAACTCTAACCCTAACCCTAACCTTAACCCTATGGGCCCATTCACTCTAATGATTCTCACAGACTATAATGGAGAATGGAAAAACATCCAAAATTTTTCCAAATCAAGAGTACACCTTTCAATGTGATATGAAAATTTCATCTTATCCAACCCTAAACCAAACCCCAATTTTAACTTGAACGTAAGTGTGTCCTGAACTCTAACCCTAACCCTAACCCTAACCCTATGGGCCCATTCACTCTAATGATTCTCATAGACTATAATGGAGAATGGAAAAACATCCAAAATTTTTCCAAATCAAGAGTATACCCTTCAGTGTGATATGAGAATTTCATCTTATCCAACCCTAAACCAAACCCCAATTTTAACTTGAACATAAGTGTGTCCTGAACTCTAACCCTAACCCTAACCCTAACCCTATGGGCCCATTCACTCTAATGATTCTCATAGACTATAATGGAGAATGGAAAAACATCCAAAATTTTTCCAAATCAAGAGTATACCCTTCAGTGTGATATGAGAATTTCATCTTATCCAACCCTAAACCAAACCCCAATTTTAACTTGAACATAAGTGTGTCCTGAACTCTAACCCTAACCCTAACCCTAACCCTATGGGCCCATTCACTCCAATGATTCTCATAGACTATAATGGAGAATGGAAAAACATCCAAAATTTTTCCAAATCAAGAGTATACCTTTTAGTGTGATATGAAAATTTCATCTTATCCAACCCTAAACCAAACCCCAATTTTAACTTGAACGTAAGTGTGTCCTGAACTGTAACACTAACCCTAACCCTAACCCTATGGGCACATTCACTCTAATGATTCTCATAGACTATAATGGAGAATGGAAAAACATCCAAAATTTTTCCAAATCAAGAGTATACCCTTTAGCGTGATATGAAAATTTCATCTTATCCAACCCTAAACCAAACCCCAATTTTAACTTGAACGTAAGTGTGTCCTGAACTCTAACCCTAACCCTAACCCTATGGGCCCATTCACTCTAATGATTCTCATAGACTACAATGGAGAATGGAAAAACATCCAAAATTTTTCCAAATAAAGAGTATACCCTTCAGTGTGATATGAGAATTTCATCTTATCCAACCCTAAACCAAACCCCAATTTTAACTTGAACATAAGTGTGTCCTGAACTCTAACCCTAACCCTAACCCTAACCCTAACCCTATGGGCCCATTCACTCTAATAATTCTCATAGACTATAATGGAGAATGGAAAAACATCCAAAATTTTTCCAAATCAAGAGTATACCTTTCAATGTGATATGAAAATTTCATCTTATCCAACCCTAAACCAAACCCCAATTTTAACTTGAACATAAGTGTTTCCTGAACTCTAACCCTAACCCTAACCCTATGGGCCCATTCACTCTAATGATTCTCATAGACTATAATGGAGAATGGAAAAACATCCAAAATTTTTCCAAATCAAGAGTATACCCTTCAGTGTGATATGAGAATTTCATCTTATCCAACCCTAAACCAAACCCCAATTTTAACTTGAACATAAGTGTGTCCTGAACTGTAACACTAACCCTAACCCTAACCCTATGGGCACATTCACTCTAATGATTCTCATAGACTATAATGGAGAATGGAAAAACATCCAAAATTTTTCCAAATCAAGAGTATACCCTTTAGCGTGATATGAAAATTTCATCTTATCCAACCCTAAACCAAACCCCAATTTTAACTTGAACGTAAGTGTGTCCTGAACTCTAACCCTAACCCTATGGGCCCATTCACTCTAATGATTCTCATAGACTACAAGGGAGAATGGAAAAACATCCAAAATTTTTCCAAATCAAGAGTATACCCTTCAGTGTGATATGAGAATTTCATCTTATCCAACCCTAAACCAAACCCCAATTTTAACTTGAACATAAGTGTGTCCTGACCTCTAACCCTAACCCTAACCCTAACCCTAACCCTATGGGCCCATTCACTCTAATGATTCTCATAGACTATAATGGAGAATGGAAAAACATCCAAAATTTTTCCAAATGAAGAGTATACCTATTAGTGTGATATGAAAATTTCATCTTATCCAACCCTAAACCAAACCCCAATTTTAACTTGAACGTAAGTGTGTCCTGAACTCTAACCCTAACCCTAACCCTAACCCTATGGGCCCATTCACTCTAATGATTCTCATAGACTATAATGGAGAATGGAAAAACATCCAAAATTTTTCCAAATCAAGAGTATACCTTTCAATGTGATATGAAAATTTCATCTTATCCAACCCTAAACCAAACCCCAATTTTAACTTGAACGTAAGTGTGTCCTGAACTCTAACCCTAACCATAACCCTAACCCTATGGGCCCATTCACTCTAATGATTCTCATAGACTACAATGGAGAATGGAAAAACATCCAAAATTTTTCCAAATCAAGAGTATACCCTTCAGTGTGATATGAGAATTTCATCTTATCCAACCCTAAACCAAACCCCAATTTTAACTTGAACGTAAGTGTGTCCTAAACTCTAACCCTAACCCTAACCCTAACCCTATGGGCCCATTCACTCTAATGATTCTCATAGACTATAATGGAGAATGGAAAAACATCCAAAATTTTTCCAAATCAAGAGTATACCTTTCAATGTGATATGAAAATTTCATCTTATCCAACCCTAAACCAAACCGCAATTTTAACTTGAACGTAAGTGTGTCCTGAACTCTAACCCTAACCCTAACCCTAACCTTAACCCTATGGGCCCATTCACTCTAATGATTCTCACAGACTATAATGGAGAATGGAAAAACATCCAAAATTTTTCCAAATCAAGAGTATACCCTTCAGTGTGATATGAGAATTTCATCTTATCCAACCCTAAACCAAACCCCAATTTTAACTTGAACGTAAGTGTGTCCTAAACTCTAACCCTAACCCTAACCCTAACCCTATGGGCACATTCACTCTAATGATTCTCATAGACTATAATGGAGAACGGAAAAACATCCAAAATTTTTCCAAATCAAGAGTATACCCTTCAGTGTGATATGAGAATTTCATCTTATCCAACCCTAAACCAAACCCCAATTTTAACTTGAACATAAGTGTGTCCTGAACTCTAACCCTAACCCTAACCCTAACCCTATGGGCCCATTCACTCTAATGATTCTCATAGACTATAATGGAGAATGGAAAAACATCCAAAATTTTTCCAAATCAACAGTAGACCTATTAGTGTGATATTAAAATTTCATCTTATCCAACCATAAACCAAACCCCAATTTTAACTTGAACGTAAGTGTGTCCTGAACTGTAACACTAACCCTAACCCTAACCCTATGGGCACATTCACTCTAATGATTCTCATAGACTATAATGGAGAATGGAAAAACATCCAAAATTTTTCCAAATCAAGAGTATACCCTTTAGCGTGATATGAAAATTTCATCTTATCCAACCCTAAACCAAACCCCAATTTTAACTTGAACGTAAGTGTGTCCTGAACTCTAACCCTAACCCTAACCCTATGGGCCCATTCACTCTAATGATTCTCATAGACTACAATGGAGAATGGAAAAACATCCAAAATTTTTCCAAATCAAGAGTATACCCTTCAGTGTGATATGAGAATTTCATCTTATCCAACCCTAAACCAAACCCCAATTTTAACTTGAACGTAAGTTTGTCCTAAACTCTAACCCTAACCCTAACCCTAACCCTATGGGCCCATTCACTCTAATGATTCTCATAGACTATAATGGAGAATGGAAAAACATCCAAAATTTTTCCAAATCAAGAGTATACCTTTCAATGTGATATGAAAATTTCATCTTATCCAACCCTAAACCAAACCGCAATTTTAACTTGAACGTAAGTGTGTCCTGAACTCTAACCCTAACCCTAACCCTAACCTTAACCCTATGGGCCCATTCACTCTAATGATTCTCACAGACTATAATGGAGAATGGAAAAACATCCAAAATTTTTCCAAATCAAGAGTATACCTTTCAATGTGATATGAAAATTTCATCTTATCCAACCCTAAACCAAACCCCAATTTTAACTTGAACGTAAGTGTGTCCTGAACTCTAACCCTAACCCTAACCCTAACCCTATGGGCCCATTCACTCTGATGATTCACATAGACTATAATGGAGAATGGAAAAACATCCAAAATTTTTCCAAATCAAGAGTATACCTTTCAATGTGATATGAAAATTTCATCTTATCCAACCCTAAACCAAACCCCAATTTTAACTTGAACATAAGTGTGTCCTGAACTCTAACCCTAACCCTAACCCTAACCCTATGGGCCCATTCACTCTAATGATTCTCATAGACTATAATGGAGAATGGAAAAACATCCAAAATTTTTCCAAATCAAGAGTATACCCTTCAGTGTGATATGAGAATTTCATCTTATCCAACCCTAAACCAAACCCCAATTTTAACTTGAACATAAGTGTGTCCTGAACTCTAACCCTAACCCTAACCCTAACCCTAACCCTATGGGCCCATTCACTCTAATGATTCTCATAGACTACAATGGAGAATGGAAAAACATCCAAAATTTTTCCAAATCAAGAGTATACCCTTTAGTGTGATATGAAAATTGCATCTTATCCAACCCTAAACCAAACCCCAATTTTAACTTGAACTTAAGTGTGTCCTAAACTCTAACCCTAACCCTAACCCTATGGGCCCATTCACTCTAATGATTCTCATAGACTATAATGGAGAATGGAAAAACATCCAAAATTTTTCCAAATCAAGAGTATCCCTTCAGTGTGATATGAGAATTTCATCTTATCCAACCCTAAACCAAACCCCAATTTTAACTTGAACGTAAGTGTGTCCTGAACCCTAACCCTAACCCTAACCCTATGGGCCCATTCACTCTAATGATTCTCATAGACTATAATGGAGAATGGAAAAACATCCAAAATTTTTCCAAATCAAGAGTATACCCTTCAGTGTGATATGAGAATTTCATCTTATCCAACCCTAAACCAACCCCCAATTTTAACTTGAACATAAGTGTGTCCTGAACCCTAACCCTAACCCTATGGGCCCATTCACTCTAATGATTCTCATAGACTATAATGGAGAATGGAAAAACATCCAAAATTTTTCCAAATCAAGAGTATACCCTTCAGTGTGATATGAGAATTTCATCTTATCCAACCCTAAACCAAACCCCAATTTTAACTTGAACATAAGTGTGTCCTGAACTCTAACCCTAACCCTAACCCTAACCCTATGGGCCCATTCACTCTAATGATTCTCATAGACTATAATGGAGAATGGAAAAACATCCAAAATTTTTCCAAATCAAGAGCATACCCTTTAGTGTGATATGAAAATTTCATCTTATCCAACCCTAAACCAAACCCCAATTTTAACTTGAACGTAAGTGTGTCCTGAACTCTAACCCTAACCCTAACCCTAACCCTAACCCTATGGGCCCATTCACTCTAATGATTCTCATAGACTATAATGGAGAATGGAAAAACATCCAAAATTTTTCCAAATCAAGAGTATACCTTTCAATGTGATATGAAAATTTCATCTTATCCAACCCTAAACCAAACCCCAATTTTAACTTGAACATAAGTGTGTCCTGAACTCTAACCCTAACCCTAACCCTAACCCTATGGGCCCATTCACTCTAATGATTCTCATAGACTATAATGGAGAATGGAAAAACATCCAAAATTTTTCCAAATCAAGAGTATACCCTTCAGTGTGATATGAGAATTTCATCTTATCCAACCCTAAACCAAACCCCAATTTTAACTTGAACATAAGTGTGTCCTGAACTCTAACCCTAACCCTAACCCTAACCCTATGGGCCCATTCACTCTCATGATTCTCATAGACTATAATGGAGAATGGAAAAACATCCAAAATTTTTCCAAATCAAGAGTATACCCTTCAGTGTGATATGAGAATTTCATCTTATCCAACCCTAAACCAAACCCCAATTTTAACTTGAACATAAGTGTGTCCTGAACTCTAACCCTAACCCTAACCCTATGGGCCCATTCACTCCAATGATTCTCATAGACTATAATGGAGAATGGAAAAACATCCAAAATTTTTCCAAATCAAGAGTATACCCTTCAGTGTGATATGAAAATTTCATCTTATCCAACCCTAAACCAAACCCCAATTTTAACTTGAACGTAAGTGTGTCCTGAACTGTAACACTAACCCTAACCCTAACCCTATGGGCACATTCACTCTAATGATTCTCATAGACTATAATGGAGAATGGAAAAACATCCAAAATTTTTCCAAATCAAGAGTATACCCTTTAGCGTGATATGAAAATTTCATCTTATCCAACCCTAAACCAAACCCCAATTTTAACTTGAACGTAAGTGTGTCCTGAACTCTAACCCTAACCCTAACCCTATGGGCCCATTCACTCTAATGATTCTCATAGACTACAATGGAGAATGGAAAAACATCCAAAATTTTCCCAAATCAAGAGTATACCCTTCAGTGTGATATGAGAATTTCATCTTATCCAACCCTAAACCAAACCCCAATTTTAACTTGAACGTAAGTGTGTCCTAAACTCTAACCCTAACCCTAACCCTAACCCTAACCCTATGGGCCCATTCACTCTAATGATTCTCATAGACTATAATGGAGAATGGAAAAACATCCAAAATTTTTCCAAATCAAGAGTATACCTTTCAATGTGATATGAAAATTTCATCTTATCCAACCCTAAACCAAACCCCAATTTTAACTTGAACGTAAGTGTGTCCTGAACTCTAACCCTAACCCTAACCTTAACCCTATGGGCCCATTCACTCTAATGATTCTCACAGACTATAATGGAGAATGGAAAAACATCCAAAATTTTTCCAAATCAAGAGTACACCTTTCAATGTGATATGAAAATTTCATCTTATCCAACCCTAAACCAAACCCCAATTTTAACTTGAACGTAAGTGTGTCCTGAACTCTAACCCTAACCCTAACCCTAACCCTATGGGCCCATTCACTCTAATGATTCTCATAGACTATAATGGAGAATGGAAAAACATCCAAAATTTTTCCAAATCAAGAGTATACCCTTCAGTGTGATATGAGAATTTCATCTTATCCAACCCTAAACCAAACCCCAATTTTAACTTGAACATAAGTGTGTCCTGAACTCTAACCCTAACCCTAACCCTAACCCTATGGGCCCATTCACTCTAATGATTCTCATAGACTATAATGGAGAATGGAAAAACATCCAAAATTTTTCCAAATCAAGAGTATACCCTTCAGTGTGATATGAGAATTTCATCTTATCCAACCCTAAACCAAACCCCAATTTTAACTTGAACATAAGTGTGTCCTGAACTCTAACCCTAACCCTAACCCTAACCCTATGGGCCCATTCACTCCAATGATTCTCATAGACTATAATGGAGAATGGAAAAACATCCAAAATTTTTCCAAATCAAGAGTATACCTTTTAGTGTGATATGAAAATTTCATCTTATCCAACCCTAAACCAAACCCCAATTTTAACTTGAACGTAAGTGTGTCCTGAACTGTAACACTAACCCTAACCCTAACCCTATGGGCACATTCACTCTAATGATTCTCATAGACTATAATGGAGAATGGAAAAACATCCAAAATTTTTCCAAATCAAGAGTATACCCTTTAGCGTGATATGAAAATTTCATCTTATCCAACCCTAAACCAAACCCCAATTTTAACTTGAACGTAAGTGTGTCCTGAACTCTAACCCTAACCCTAACCCTATGGGCCCATTCACTCTAATGATTCTCATAGACTACAATGGAGAATGGAAAAACATCCAAAATTTTTCCAAATAAAGAGTATACCCTTCAGTGTGATATGAGAATTTCATCTTATCCAACCCTAAACCAAACCCCAATTTTAACTTGAACATAAGTGTGTCCTGAACTCTAACCCTAACCCTAACCCTAACCCTAACCCTATGGGCCCATTCACTCTAATAATTCTCATAGACTATAATGGAGAATGGAAAAACATCCAAAATTTTTCCAAATCAAGAGTATACCTTTCAATGTGATATGAAAATTTCATCTTATCCAACCCTAAACCAAACCCCAATTTTAACTTGAACATAAGTGTTTCCTGAACTCTAACCCTAACCCTAACCCTATGGGCCCATTCACTCTAATGATTCTCATAGACTATAATGGAGAATGGAAAAACATCCAAAATTTTTCCAAATCAAGAGTATACCCTTCAGTGTGATATGAGAATTTCATCTTATCCAACCCTAAACCAAACCCCAATTTTAACTTGAACATAAGTGTGTCCTGAACTGTAACACTAACCCTAACCCTAACCCTATGGGCACATTCACTCTAATGATTCTCATAGACTATAATGGAGAATGGAAAAACATCCAAAATTTTTCCAAATCAAGAGTATACCCTTTAGCGTGATATGAAAATTTCATCTTATCCAACCCTAAACCAAACCCCAATTTTAACTTGAACGTAAGTGTGTCCTGAACTCTAACCCTAACCCTAACCCTATGGGCCCATTCACTCTAATGATTCTCATAGACTACAAGGGAGAATGGAAAAACATCCAAAATTTTTCCAAATCAAGAGTATACCCTTCAGTGTGATATGAGAATTTCATCTTATCCAACCCTAAACCAAACCCCAATTTTAACTTGAACATAAGTGTGTCCTGACCTCTAACCCTAACCCTAACCCTAACCCTAACCCTATGGGCCCATTCACTCTAATGATTCTCATAGACTATAATGGAGAATGGAAAAACATCCAAAATTTTTCCAAATGAAGAGTATACCTATTAGTGTGATATGAAAATTTCATCTTATCCAACCCTAAACCAAACCCCAATTTTAACTTGAACGTAAGTGTGTCCTGAACTCTAACCCTAACCCTAACCCTAACCCTATGGGCCCATTCACTCTAATGATTCTCATAGACTATAATGGAGAATGGAAAAACATCCAAAATTTTTCCAAATCAAGAGTATACCTTTCAATGTGATATGAAAATTTCATCTTATCCAACCCTAAACCAAACCCCAATTTTAACTTGAACGTAAGTGTGTCCTGAACTCTAACCCTAACCATAACCCTAACCCTATGGGCCCATTCACTCTAATGATTCTCATAGACTACAATGGAGAATGGAAAAACATCCAAAATTTTTCCAAATCAAGAGTATACCCTTCAGTGTGATATGAGAATTTCATCTTATCCAACCCTAAACCAAACCCCAATTTTAACTTGAACGTAAGTGTGTCCTAAACTCTAACCCTAACCCTAACCCTAACCCTATGGGCCCATTCACTCTAATGATTCTCATAGACTATAATGGAGAATGGAAAAACATCCAAAATTTTTCCAAATCAAGAGTATACCTTTCAATGTGATATGAAAATTTCATCTTATCCAACCCTAAACCAAACCGCAATTTTAACTTGAACGTAAGTGTGTCCTGAACTCTAACCCTAACCCTAACCCTAACCTTAACCCTATGGGCCCATTCACTCTAATGATTCTCACAGACTATAATGGAGAATGGAAAAACATCCAAAATTTTTCCAAATCAAGAGTATACCCTTCAGTGTGATATGAGAATTTCATCTTATCCAACCCTAAACCAAACCCCAATTTTAACTTGAACGTAAGTGTGTCCTAAACTCTAACCCTAACCCTAACCCTAACCCTATGGGCACATTCACTCTAATGATTCTCATAGACTATAATGGAGAACGGAAAAACATCCAAAATTTTTCCAAATCAAGAGTATACCCTTCAGTGTGATATGAGAATTTCATCTTATCCAACCCTAAACCAAACCCCAATTTTAACTTGAACATAAGTGTGTCCTGAACTCTAACCCTAACCCTAACCCTAACCCTATGGGCCCATTCACTCTAATGATTCTCATAGACTATAATGGAGAATGGAAAAACATCCAAAATTTTTCCAAATCAAGAGTAGACCTATTAGTGTGATATTAAAATTTCATCTTATCCAACCATAAACCAAACCCCAATTTTAACTTGAACGTAAGTGTGTCCTGAACTGTAACACTAACCCTAACCCTAACCCTATGGGCACATTCACTCTAATGATTCTCATAGACTATAATGGAGAATGGAAAAACATCCAAAATTTTTCCAAATCAAGAGTATACCCTTTAGCGTGATATGAAAATTTCATCTTATCCAACCCTAAACCAAACCCCAATTTTAACTTGAACGTAAGTGTGTCCTGAACTCTAACCCTAACCCTAACCCTATGGGCCCATTCACTCTAATGATTCTCATAGACTACAATGGAGAATGGAAAAACATCCAAAATTTTTCCAAATCAAGAGTATACCCTTCAGTGTGATATGAGAATTTCATCTTATCCAACCCTAAACCAAACCCCAATTTTAACTTGAACGTAAGTTTGTCCTAAACTCTAACCCTAACCCTAACCCTATGGGCCCATTCACTCTAATGATTCTCATAGACTATAATGGAGAATGGAAAAACATCCAAAATTTTTCCAAATCAAGAGTATACCTTTCAATGTGATATGAAAATTTCATCTTATCCAACCCTAAACCAAACCGCAATTTTAACTTGAACGTAAGTGTGTCCTGAACTCTAACCCTAACCCTAACCCTAACCTTAACCCTATGGGCCCATTCACTCTAATGATTCTCACAGACTATAATGGAGAATGGAAAAACATCCAAAATTTTTCCAAATCAAGAGTATACCCTTCAGTGTGATATGAGAATTTCATCTTATCCAACCCTAAACCAAACCCCAATTTTAACTTGAACGTAAGTGTGTCCTAAACTCTAACCCTAACCCTAACCCTAACCCTATGGGCACATTCACTCTAATGATTCTCATAGACTATAATGGAGAACGGAAAAACATCCAAAATTTTTCCAAATCAAGAGTATACCCTTCAGTGTGATATGAGAATTTCATCTTATCCAACCCTAAACCAAACCCCAATTTTAACTTGAACATAAGTGTGTCCTGAACTCTAACCCTAACCCTAACCCTAACCCTATGGGCCCATTCACTCTAATGATTCTCATAGACTATAATGGAGAATGGAAAAACATCCAAAATTTTTCCAAATCAAGAGTAGACCTATTAGTGTGATATTAAAATTTCATCTTATCCAACCATAAACCAAACCCCAATTTTAACTTGAACGTAAGTGTGTCCTGAACTGTAACACTAACCCTAACCCTAACCCTATGCGCACATTCACTCTAATGATTCTCATAGACTATAATGGAGAATGGAAAAACATCCAAAATTTTTCCAAATCAAGAGTATACCCTTTAGCGTGATATGAAAATTTCATCTTATCCAACCCTAAACCAAAACCCAATTTTAACTTGAACGTAAGTGTGTCCTGAACTCTAACCCTAACCCTAACCCTATGGGCCCATTCACTCTAATGATTCTCATAGACTACAATGGAGAATGGAAAAACATCCAAAATTTTTCCAAATCAAGAGTATACCCTTCAGTGTGATATGAGAATTTCATCTTATCCAACCCTAAACCAAACCCCAATTTTAACTTGAACGTAAGTTTGTCCTAAACTCTAACCCTAACCCTAACCCTAACCCTATGGGCCCATTCACTCTAATGATTCTCATAGACTATAATGGAGAATGGAAAAACATCCAAAAATTTTCCAAATCAAGAGTATACCTTTCAATGTGATATGAAAATTTCATCTTATCCAACCCTAAACCAAACCGCAATTTTAACTTGAACGTAAGTGTGTCCTGAACTCTAACCCTAACCCTAACCCTAACCTTAACCCTATGGGCCCATTCACTCTAATGATTCTCACAGACTATAATGGAGAATGGAAAAACATCCAAAATTTTTCCAAATCAAGAGTATACCTTTCAATGTGATATGAAAATTTCATCTTATCCAACCCTAAACCAAACCCCAATTTTAACTTGAACGTAAGTGTGTCCTGAACTCTAACCCTAACCCTAACCCTAACCCTATGGGCCCATTCACTCTGATGATTCACATAGACTATAATGGAGAATGGAAAAACATCCAAAATTTTTCCAAATCAAGATTATACCTTTCAATGTGATATGAAAATTTCATCTTATCCAACCCTAAACCAAACCCCAATTTTAACTTGAACATAAGTGTGTCCTGAACTCTAACCCTAACCCTAACCCTAACCCTATGGGCCCATTCACTCTAATGATTCTCATAGACTATAATGGAGAATGGAAAAACATCCAAAATTTTTCCAAATCAAGAGTATACCCTTCAGTGTGATATGAGAATTTCATCTTATCCAACCCTAAACCAAACCCCAATTTTAACTTGAACATAAGTGTGTCCTGAACTCTAACCCTAACCCTAACCCTAACCCTAACCCTATGGGCCCATTCACTCTAATGATTCTCATAGACTACAATGGAGAATGGAAAAACATCCAAAATTTTTCCAAATCAAGAGTATACCCTTTAGTGTGATATGAAAATTGCATCTTATCCAACCCTAAACCAAACCCCAATTTTAACTTGAACTTAAGTGTGTCCTAAACTCTAACCCTAACCCTAACCCTATGGGCCCATTCACTCTAATGATTCTCATAGACTATAATGGAGAATGGAAAAACATCCAAAATTTTTCCAAATCAAGAGTATCCCTTCAGTGTGATATGAGAATTTCATCTTATCCAACCCTAAACCAAACCCCAATTTTAACTTGAACGTAAGTGTGTCCTGAACCCTAACCCTAACCCTAACCCTATGGGCCCATTCACTCTAATGATTCTCATAGACTATAATGGAGAATGGAAAAACATCCAAAATTTTTCCAAATCAAGAGTATACCCTTCAGTGTGATATGAGAATTTCATCTTATACAACCCTAAACCAAACCCCAATTTTAACTTGAACATAAGTGTGTCCTGAACCCTAACCCTATGGGCCCATTCACTCTAATGATTCTCATAGACTATAATGGAGAATGGAAAAACATCCAAAATTTTTCCAAATCAAGAGTATACCCTTCAGTGTGATATGAGAATTTCATCTTATCCAACCCTAAACCAAACCCCAATTTTAACTTGAACGTAAGAGTTTCCTGAACTCTAACCCTAACCCTAACCCTATGGGCCCATTCACTCTAATGATTCTCATAGACTATAATGGAGAATGGAAAAACATCCAAAATTTTTCCAAATCAAGAGCATACCCTTTAGTGTGATATGAAAATTTCATCTTATCCAACCCTAAACCAAACCCCAATTTTAACTTGAACGTAAGTGTGTCCTGAACTCTAACCCTAACCCTAACCCTAACCCTATGGGCCCATTCACTCTAATGATTCTCATAGACTATAATGGAGAATGGAAAAACATCCAAAATTTTTCCAAATCAAGAGTATACCTTTCAATGTGATATGAAAATTTCATCTTATCCAACCCTAAACCAAACCCCAATTTTAACTTGAACATAAGTGTGTCCTGAACTCTAACCCTAACCCTAACCCTAACCCTATGGGCCCATTCACTCTAATGATTCTCATAGACTATAATGGAGAATGGAAAAACATCCAAAATTTTTCCAAATCAAGAGTATACCCTTCAGTGTGATATGAGAATTTCATCTTATCCAACCCTAAACCAAACCCCAATTTTAACTTGAACATAAGTGTGTCCTGAACTCTAACCCTAACCCTAACCCTAACCCTATGGGCCCATTCACTCTCATGATTCTCATAGACTATAATGGAGAATGGAAAAACATCCAAAATTTTTCCAAATCAAGAGTATACCCTTCAGTGTGATATGAGAATTTCATCTTATCCAACCCTAAACCAAACCCCAATTTTAACTTGAACATAAGTGTGTCCTGAACTCTAACCCTAACCCTAACCCTATGGGCCCATTCACTCCAATGATTCTCATAGACTATAATGGAGAATGGAAAAACATCCAAAATTTTTCCAAATCAAGAGTATACCCTTCAGTGTGATATGAAAATTTCATCTTATCCAACCCTAAACCAAACCCCAATTTTAACTTGAACGTAAGTGTGTCCTGAACTGTAACACTAACCCTAACCCTAACCCTATGGGCACATTCACTCTAATGATTCTCATAGACTATAATGGAGAATGGAAAAACATCCAAAATTTTTCCAAATCAAGAGTATACCCTTTAGCGTGATATGAAAATTTCATCTTATCCAACCCTAAACCAAACCCCAATTTTAACTTGAACGTAAGTGTGTCCTGAACTCTAACCCTAACCCTAACCCTATGGGCCCATTCACTCTAATGATTCTCATAGACTACAATGGAGAATGGAAAAACATCCAAAATTTTCCCAAATCAAGAGTATACCCTTCAGTGTGATATGAGAATTTCATCTTATCCAACCCTAAACCAAACCCCAATTTTAACTTGAACGTAAGTGTGTCCTAAACTCTAACCCTAACCCTAACCCTAACCCTAACCCTATGGGCCCATTCACTCTAATGATTCTCATAGACTATAATGGAGAATGGAAAAACATCCAAAATTTTTCCAAATCAAGAGTATACCTTTCAATGTGATATGAAAATTTCATCTTATCCAACCCTAAACCAAACCCCAATTTTAACTTGAACGTAAGTGTGTCCTGAACTCTAACCCTAACCCTAACCTTAACCCTATGGGCCCATTCACTCTAATGATTCTCATAGACTATAATGGAGAATGGAAAAACATCCAAAATTTTTCCAAATCAAGAGTACACCTTTCAATGTGATATGAAAATTTCATCTTATCCAACCCTAAACCAAACCCCAATTTTAACTTGAACGTAAGTGTGTCCTGAACTCTAACCCTAACCCTAACCCTAACCCTATGGGCCCATTCACTCTAATGATTCTCATAGACTATAATGGAGAATGGAAAAACATCCAAAATTTTTCCAAATCAAGAGTATACCCTTCAGTGTGATATGAGAATTTCATCTTATCCAACCCTAAACCAAACCCCAATTTTAACTTGAACATAAGTGTGTCCTGAACTCTAACCCTAACCCTAACCCTAACCCTATGGGCCCATTCACTCTAATGATTCTCATAGACTATAATGGAGAATGGAAAAACATCCAAAATTTTTCCAAATCAAGAGCATACCCTTTAGTGTGATATGAAAATTTCATCTTATCCAACCCTAAACCAAACCCCAATTTTAACTTGAACGTAAGTGTGTCCTGAACTCTAACCCTAACCCTAACCCTAACCCTATGGGCCCATTCACTCTAATGATTCTCATAGACTATAATGGAGAATGGAAAAACATCCAAAATTTTTCCAAATCAAGAGTATACCTTTCAATGTGATATGAAAATTTCATCTTATCCAACCCTAAACCAAACCCCAATTTTAACTTGAACATAAGTGTGTCCTGAACTCTAACCCTAACCCTAACCCTAACCCTATGGGCCCATTCACTCTAATGATTCTCATAGACTATAATGGAGAATGGAAAAACATCCAAAATTTTTCCAAATCAAGAGTATACCCTTCAGTGTGATATGAGAATTTCATCTTATCCAACCCTAAACCAAACCCCAATTTTAACTTGAACGTAAGTGTGTCCTGAACTCTAACCCTAACCCTAACCCTATGGGCCCATTCACTCTCATGATTCTCATAGACTATAATGGAGAATGGAAAAACATCCAAAATTTTTCCAAATCAAGAGTATACCCTTCAGTGTGATATGAGAATTTCATCTTATCCAACCCTAAACCAAACCCCAATTTTAACTTGAACATAAGTGTGTCCTGAACTCTAACCCTAACCCTAACCCTAACCCTAACCCTATGGGCCCATTCACTCTAATGATTCTCATAGACTACAATGGAGAATGGAAAAACATCCAAAATTTTTCCAAATCAAGAGTATACCCTTTAGTGTGATATGAAAATTGCATCTTATCCAACCCTAAACCAAACCCCAATTTTAACTTGAACTTAAGTGTGTCCTAAACTCTAACCCTAACCCTAACCCTATGGGCCCATTCACTCTCATGATTCTCATAGACTATAATGGAGAATGGAAAAACATCCAAAATTTTTCCAAATCAAGAGTATCCCTTCAGTGTGATATGAGAATTTCATCTTATCCAACCCTAAACCAAACCCCAATTTTAACTTGAACGTAAGTGTGTCCTGAACCCTAACCCTAACCCTAACCCTATGGGCCCATTCACTCTAATGATTCTCATAGACTATAATGGAGAATGGAAAAACATCCAAATTTTTTCCAAATCAAGAGTATACCCTTCAGTGTGATATGAGAATTTCATCTTATCCAACCCTAAACCAAACCCCAATTTTAACTTGAACATAAGTGTGTCCTGAACCCTAACCCTAACCCTATGGGCCCATTCACTCTAATGATTCTCATAGACTATAATGGAGAATGGAAAAACATCCAAAAATTTTCCAAATCAAGAGTATACCCTTCAGTGTGATATGAGAATTTCATCTTATCCAACCCTAAACCAAACCCCAATTTTAACTTGAACATAAGTGTGTCCTGAACTCTAACCCTAACCCTAACCCTAACCCTATGGGCCCATTCACTCTAATGATTCTCATAGACTATAATGGAGAATGGAAAAACATCCCAAATTTTTCCAAATCAAGAGCATACCCTTTAGTGTGATATGAAAATTTCATCTTATCCAACCCTAAACCAAACCCCAATTTTAACTTGAACGTAAGTGTGTCCTGAACTCTAACCCTAACCCTAACCCTAACCCTATGGGCCCATTCACTCTAATGATTCTCATAGACTATAATGGAGAATGGAAAAACATCCAAAATTTTTCCAAATCAAGAGTATACCTTTCAATGTGATATGAAAATTTCATCTTATCCAACCCTAAACCAAACCCCAATTTTAACTTGAACATAAGTGTGTCCTGAACTCTAACCCTAACCCTAACCCTAACCCTATGGGCCCATTCACTCTAATGATTCTCATAGACTATAATGGAGAATGGAAAAACATCCAAAATTTTTCCAAATCAAGAGTATACCCTTCAGTGTGATATGAGAATTTCATCTTATCCAACCCTAAACCAAACCCCAATTTTAACTTGAACATAAGTGTGTCCTGAACTCTAACCCTAACCCTAACCCTAACCCTATGGGCCCATTCACTCTCATGATTCTCATAGACTATAATGGAGAATGGAAAAACATCCAAAATTTTTCCAAATCAAGAGTATACCCTTCAGTGTGATATGAGAATTTCATCTTATCCAACCCTAAACCAAACCCCAATTTTAACTTGAACATAAGTGTGTCCTGAACTCTAACCCTAACCCTAACCCTATGGGCCCATTCACTCCAATGATTCTCATAGACTATAATGGAGAATGGAAAAACATCCAAAATTTTTCCAAATCAAGAGTATACCTATTAGTGTGATATGAAAATTTCATCTTATCCAACCCTAAACCAAACCCCAATTTTAACTTGAACGTAAGTGTGTCCTGAACTGTAACACTAACCCTAACCCTAACCCTATGGGCACATTCACTCTAATGATTCTTATAGACTATAATGGAGAATGGAAAAACATCCAAAATTTTTCCAAATCAAGAGTATACCCTTTAGCGTGATATGAAAATTTCATCTTATCCATCCCTAAACCAAACCCCAATTTTAACTTGAACGTAAGTGTGTCCTGAACTCTAACCCTAACCCTAACCCTATGGGCCCATTCACTCTAATGATTCTCATAGACTACAATGGAGAATGGAAAAACATCCAAAATTTTCCCAAATCAAGAGTATACCCTTCAGTGTGATATGAGAATTTCATCTTATCCAACCCTAAACCAAACCCCAATTTTAACTTGAACGTAAGTGTGTCCTAAACTCCAACCCTAACCCTAACCCTAACCCTAACCCTATGGGCCCATTCACTCTAATGATTCTCATAGACTATAATGGAGAATGGAAAAACATCCAAAATTTTTCCAAATCAAGAGTATACCTTTCAATGTGATATGAAAATTTCATCTTATCCAACCCTAAACCAAACCCCAATTTTAACTTGAACGTAAGTGTGTCCTGAACTCTAACCCTAACCCTAACCTTAACCCTATGGGCCCATTCACTCTAATGATTCTCACAAACTATAATGGAGAATGGAAAAACATCCAAAATTTTTCCAAATCAAGAGTACACCTTTCAATGTGATATGACAATTTCATCTTATCCAACCCTAAACCAAACCCCAATTTTAACTTGAACGTAAGTGTGTCCTGAACTCTAACCCTAACCCTAACCCTAACCCTATGGGCCCATTCACTCTAATGATTCTCATAGACTATAATGGAGAATGGAAAAACATCCAAAATTTTTCCAAATCAAGAGTATACCCTTCAGTGTGATATGAGAATTTCATCTTATCCAACCCTAAACCAAACCCCAATTTTAACTTGAACATAAGTGTGTCCTGAACTCTAACCCTAACCCTAACCCTAACCCTATGGGCCCTTTCACTCTAATGATTCTCATAGACTATAATGGAGAATGGAAAAACATCCAAAATTTTTCCAAATCAAGAGTATACCCTTCAGTGTGATATGAGAATTTCATCTTATCCAACCCTAAACCAAACCCCAATTTTAACTTGAACATAAGTGTGTCCTGAACTCTAACCCTAACCCTAACCCTAACCCTATGGGCCCATTCACTCCAATGATTCTCATAGACTATAATGGAGAATGGAAAAACATCCAAAATTTTTCCAAATCAAGAGTATACCTTTTAGTGTGATATGAAAATTTCATCTTATCCAACCCTAAACCAAACCCCAATTTTAACTTGAACGTAAGTGTGTCCTGAACTCTAACCCTAACCCTAACCCTATGGGCCCATTCACTCTAATGATTCTCATAGACTACAATGGAGAATGGAAAAACATCCAAAATTTTTCCAAATCAAGAGTATACCCTTCAGTGTGATATGAGAATTTCATCTTATCCAACCCTAAACCAAACCCCAATTTTAACTTGAACATAAGTGTGTCCTGAACTCTAACCCTAACCCTAACCCTAACCCTAACCCTATGGGCCCATTCACTCTAATGATTCTCATAGACTATAATGGAGAATGGAAAAACATCCAAAATTTTTCCAAATCAAGAGTATACCTTTCAATGTGATATGAAAATTTCATCTTATCCAACCCTAAACCAAACCCCAATTTTAACTTGAACATAAGTGTGTCCTGAACTCTAACCCTAACCCTAACCCTAACCCTATGGGCCCATTCACTCTAATGATTCTCATAGACTATAATGGAGAATGGAAAAACATCCAAAATTTTTCCAAATCAAGAGTATACCCTTCAGTGTGATATGAGAATTTCATCTTATCCAACCCTAAACCAAACCCCAATTTTAACTTGAACGTAAGTGTGTCCTGAACTCTAACCCTAACCCTAACCCTATGGGCCCATTCACTCTCATGATTCTCATAGACTATAATGGAGAATGGAAAAACATCCAAAATTTTTCCAAATCAAGAGTATACCCTTCAGTGTGATATGAGAATTTCATCTTATCCAACCCTAAACCAAACCCCAATTTTAACTTGAACATAAGTGTGTCCTGAACTCTAACCCTAACCCTAACCCTAACCCTAACCCTATGGGCCCATTCACTCTAATGATTCTCATAGACTACAATGGAGAATGGAAAAACATCCAAAATTTTTCCAAATCAAGAGTATACCCTTTAGTGTGATATGAAAATTGCATCTTATCCAACCCTAAACCAAACCCCAATTTTAACTTGAACTTAAGTGTGTCCTAAACTCTAACCCTAACCCTAACCCTATGGGCCCATTCACTCTCATGATTCTCATAGACTATAATGGAGAATGGAAAAACATCCAAAATTTTTCCAAATCAAGAGTATCCCTTCAGTGTGATATGAGAATTTCATCTTATCCAACCCTAAACCAAACCCCAATTTTAACTTGAACGTAAGTGTGTCCTGAACCCTAACCCTAACCCTAACCCTATGGGCCCATTCACTCTAATGATTCTCATAGACTATAATGGAGAATGGAAAAACATCCAAATTTTTTCCAAATCAAGAGTATACCCTTCAGTGTGATATGAGAATTTCATCTTATCCAACCCTAAACCAAACCCCAATTTTAACTTGAACATAAGTGTGTCCTGAACCCTAACCCTAACCCTATGGGCCCATTCACTCTAATGATTCTCATAGACTATAATGGAGAATGGAAAAACATCCAAAAATTTTCCAAATCAAGAGTATACCCTTCAGTGTGATATGAGAATTTCATCTTATCCAACCCTAAACCAAACCCCAATTTTAACTTGAACATAAGTGTGTCCTGAACTCTAACCCTAACCCTAACCCTAACCCTATGGGCCCATTCACTCTAATGATTCTCATAGACTATAATGGAGAATGGAAAAACATCCCAAATTTTTCCAAATCAAGAGCATACCCTTTAGTGTGATATGAAAATTTCATCTTATCCAACCCTAAACCAAACCCCAATTTTAACTTGAACGTAAGTGTGTCCTGAACTCTAACCCTAACCCTAACCCTAACCCTATGGGCCCATTCACTCTAATGATTCTCATAGACTATAATGGAGAATGGAAAAACATCCAAAATTTTTCCAAATCAAGAGTATACCTTTCAATGTGATATGAAAATTTCATCTTATCCAACCCTAAACCAAACCCCAATTTTAACTTGAACATAAGTGTGTCCTGAACTCTAACCCTAACCCTAACCCTAACCCTATGGGCCCATTCACTCTAATGATTCTCATAGACTATAATGGAGAATGGAAAAACATCCAAAATTTTTCCAAATCAAGAGTATACCCTTCAGTGTGATATGAGAATTTCATCTTATCCAACCCTAAACCAAACCCCAATTTTAACTTGAACATAAGTGTGTCCTGAACTCTAACCCTAACCCTAACCCTAACCCTATGGGCCCATTCACTCTCATGATTCTCATAGACTATAATGGAGAATGGAAAAACATCCAAAATTTTTCCAAATCAAGAGTATACCCTTCAGTGTGATATGAGAATTTCATCTTATCCAACCCTAAACCAAACCCCAATTTTAACTTGAACATAAGTGTGTCCTGAACTCTAACCCTAACCCTAACCCTATGGGCCCATTCACTCCAATGATTCTCATAGACTATAATGGAGAATGGAAAAACATCCAAAATTTTTCCAAATCAAGAGTATACCTATTAGTGTGATATGAAAATTTCATCTTATCCAACCCTAAACCAAACCCCAATTTTAACTTGAACGTAAGTGTGTCCTGAACTGTAACACTAACCCTAACCCTAACCCTATGGGCACATTCACTCTAATGATTCTCATAGACTATAATGGAGAATGGAAAAACATCCAAAATTTTTCCAAATCAAGAGTATACCCTTTAGCGTGATATGAAAATTTCATCTTATCCATCCCTAAACCAAACCCCAATTTTAACTTGAACGTAAGTGTGTCCTGAACTCTAACCCTAACCCTAACCCTATGGGCCCATTCACTCTAATGATTCTCATAGACTACAATGGAGAATGGAAAAACATCCAAAATTTTCCCAAATCAAGAGTATACCCTTCAGTGTGATATGAGAATTTCATCTTATCCAACCCTAAACCAAACCCCAATTTTAACTTGAACGTAAGTGTGTCCTAAACTCCAACCCTAACCCTAACCCTAACCCTAACCCTATGGGCCCATTCACTCTAATGATTCTCATAGACTATAATGGAGAATGGAAAAACATCCAAAATTTTTCCAAATCAAGAGTATACCTTTCAATGTGATATGAAAATTTCATCTTATCCAACCCTAAACCAAACCCCAATTTTAACTTGAACGTAAGTGTGTCCTGAACTCTAACCCTAACCCTAACCTTAACCCTATGGGCCCATTCACTCTAATGATTCTCACAAACTATAATGGAGAATGGAAAAACATCCAAAATTTTTCCAAATCAAGAGTACACCTTTCAATGTGATATGACAATTTCATCTTATCCAACCCTAAACCAAACCCCAATTTTAACTTGAACGTAAGTGTGTCCTGAACTCTAACCCTAACCCTAACCCTAACCCTATGGGCCCATTCACTCTAATGATTCTCATAGACTATAATGGAGAATGGAAAAACATCCAAAATTTTTCCAAATCAAGAGTATACCCTTCAGTGTGATATGAGAATTTCATCTTATCCAACCCTAAACCAAACCCCAATTTTAACTTGAACATAAGTGTGTCCTGAACTCTAACCCTAACCCTAACCCTAACCCTATGGGCCCTTTCACTCTAATGATTCTCATAGACTATAATGGAGAATGGAAAAACATCCAAAATTTTTCCAAATCAAGAGTATACCCTTCAGTGTGATATGAGAATTTCATCTTATCCAACCCTAAACCAAACCCCAATTTTAACTTGAACATAAGTGTGTCCTGAACTCTAACCCTAACCCTAACCCTAACCCTATGGGCCCATTCACTCCAATGATTCTCATAGACTATAATGGAGAATGGAAAAACATCCAAAATTTTTCCAAATCAAGAGTATACCTTTTAGTGTGATATGAAAATTTCATCTTATCCAACCCTAAACCAAACCCCAATTTTAACTTGAACGTAAGTGTGTCCTGAACTCTAACCCTAACCCTAACCCTATGGGCCCATTCACTCTAATGATTCTCATAGACTACAATGGAGAATGGAAAAACATCCAAAATTTTTCCAAATCAAGAGTATACCCTTCAGTGTGATATGAGAATTTCATCTTATCCAACCCTAAACCAAACCCCAATTTTAACTTGAACATAAGTGTGTCCTGAACTCTAACCCTAACCCTAACCCTAACCCTAACCCTATGGGCCCATTCACTCTAATGATTCTCATAGACTATAATGGAGAATGGAAAAACATCCAAAATTTTTCCAAATCAAGAGTATACCTTTCAATGTGATATGAAAATTTCATCTTATCCAACCCTAAACCAAACCCCAATTTTAACTTGAACATAAGTGTTTCCTGAACTCTAACCCTAACCCTAACCCTATGGGCCCATTCACTCTAATGATTCTCATAGACTATAATGGAGAATGGAAAAACATCCAAAATTTTTCCAAATCAAGAGTATACCCTTCAGTGTGATATGAGAATTTCATCTTATCCAACCCTAAACCAAACCCCAATTTTAACTTGAACATAAGTGTGTCCTGAACTGTAACACTAACCCTAACCCTAACCCTATGGGCACATTCACTCTAATGATTCTCATAGACTATAATGGAGAATGGAAAAACATCCAAAATTTTTCCAAATCAAGAGTATACCCTTTAGCGTGATATGAAAATTTCATCTTATCCAACCCTAAACCAAACCCCAATTTTAACTTGAACGTAAGTGTGTCCTGAACTCTAACCCTAACCCTAACCCTATGGGCCCATTCACTCTAATGATTCTCATAGACTACAAGGGAGAATGGAAAAACATCCAAAATTTTTCCAAATCAAGAGTATACCCTTCAGTGTGATATGAGAATTTCATCTTATCCAACCCTAAACCAAACCCCAATTTTAACTTGAACATAAGTGTGTCCTGACCTCTAACCCTAACCCTAACCCTAACCCTAACCCTATGGGCCCATTCACTCTAATGATTCTCATAGACTATAATGGAGAATGGAAAAACATCCAAAATTTTTCCAAATGAAGAGTATACCTATTAGTGTGATATGAAAATTTCATCTTGTCCAAACCTAAACCAAACCCCAATTTTAACTTGAACGTAAGTGTGTCCTGAACTCTAACCCTAACCCTAACCCTAACCCTATGGGCCCATTCACTCTCATGATTCTCATAGACTATAATGGAGAATGGAAAAACATCCAAAATTTTTCCAAATCAAGAGTATACCCTTCAGTGTGATATGAGAATTTCATCTTATCCAACCCTAAACCAAACCCCAATTTTAACTTGAACATAAGTGTGTCCTGAACTCTAACCCTAACCCTAACCCTATGGGCCCATTCACTCCAATGATTCTCATAGACTATAATGGAGAATGGAAAAACATCCAAAATTTTTCCAAATCAAGAGTATACCTATTAGTGTGATATGAAAATTTCATCTTATCCAACCCTAAACCAAACCCCAATTTTAACTTGAACGTAAGTGTGTCCTGAACTGTAACACTAACCCTAACCCTAACCCTATGGGCACATTCACTCTAATGATTCTCATAGACTATAATGGAGAATGGAAAAACATCCAAAATTTTTCCAAATCAAGAGTATACCCTTTAGCGTGATATGAAAATTTCATCTTATCCATCCCTAAACCAAACCCCAATTTTAACTTGAACGTAAGTGTGTCCTGAACTCTAACCCTAACCCTAACCCTATGGGCCCATTCACTCTAATGATTCTCATAGACTACAATGGAGAATGGAAAAACATCCAAAATTTTCCCAAATCAAGAGTATACCCTTCAGTGTGATATGAGAATTTCATCTTATCCAACCCTAAACCAAACCCCAATTTTAACTTGAACGTAAGTGTGTCCTAAACTCCAACCCTAACCCTAACCCTAACCCTAACCCTATGGGCCCATTCACTCTAATGATTCTCATAGACTATAATGGAGAATGGAAAAACATCCAAAATTTTTCCAAATCAAGAGTATACCTTTCAATGTGATATGAAAATTTCATCTTATCCAACCCTAAACCAAACCCCAATTTTAACTTGAACGTAAGTGTGTCCTGAACTCTAACCCTAACCCTAACCTTAACCCTATGGGCCCATTCACTCTAATGATTCTCACAAACTATAATGGAGAATGGAAAAACATCCAAAATTTTTCCAAATCAAGAGTACACCTTTCAATGTGATATGACAATTTCATCTTATCCAACCCTAAACCAAACCCCAATTTTAACTTGAACGTAAGTGTGTCCTGAACTCTAACCCTAACCCTAACCCTAACCCTATGGGCCCATTCACTCTAATGATTCTCATAGACTATAATGGAGAATGGAAAAACATCCAAAATTTTTCCAAATCAAGAGTATACCCTTCAGTGTGATATGAGAATTTCATCTTATCCAACCCTAAACCAAACCCCAATTTTAACTTGAACATAAGTGTGTCCTGAACTCTAACCCTAACCCTAACCCTAACCCTATGGGCCCTTTCACTCTAATGATTCTCATAGACTATAATGGAGAATGGAAAAACATCCAAAATTTTTCCAAATCAAGAGTATACCCTTCAGTGTGATATGAGAATTTCATCTTATCCAACCCTAAACCAAACCCCAATTTTAACTTGAACATAAGTGTGTCCTGAACTCTAACCCTAACCCTAACCCTAACCCTATGGGCCCATTCACTCCAATGATTCTCATAGACTATAATGGAGAATGGAAAAACATCCAAAATTTTTCCAAATCAAGAGTATACCTTTTAGTGTGATATGAAAATTTCATCTTATCCAACCCTAAACCAAACCCCAATTTTAACTTGAACGTAAGTGTGTCCTGAACTCTAACCCTAACCCTAACCCTATGGGCCCATTCACTCTAATGATTCTCATAGACTACAATGGAGAATGGAAAAACATCCAAAATTTTTCCAAATCAAGAGTATACCCTTCAGTGTGATATGAGAATTTCATCTTATCCAACCCTAAACCAAACCCCAATTTTAACTTGAACATAAGTGTGTCCTGAACTCTAACCCTAACCCTAACCCTAACCCTAACCCTATGGGCCCATTCACTCTAATGATTCTCATAGACTATAATGGAGAATGGAAAAACATCCAAAATTTTTCCAAATCAAGAGTATACCTTTCAATGTGATATGAAAATTTCATCTTATCCAACCCTAAACCAAACCCCAATTTTAACTTGAACATAAGTGTTTCCTGAACTCTAACCCTAACCCTAACCCTATGGGCCCATTCACTCTAATGATTCTCATAGACTATAATGGAGAATGGAAAAACATCCAAAATTTTTCCAAATCAAGAGTATACCCTTCAGTGTGATATGAGAATTTCATCTTATCCAACCCTAAACCAAACCCCAATTTTAACTTGAACATAAGTGTGTCCTGAACTGTAACACTAACCCTAACCCTAACCCTATGGGCACATTCACTCTAATGATTCTCATAGACTATAATGGAGAATGGAAAAACATCCAAAATTTTTCCAAATCAAGAGTATACCCTTTAGCGTGATATGAAAATTTCATCTTATCCAACCCTAAACCAAACCCCAATTTTAACTTGAACGTAAGTGTGTCCTGAACTCTAACCCTAACCCTAACCCTATGGGCCCATTCACTCTAATGATTCTCATAGACTACAAGGGAGAATGGAAAAACATCCAAAATTTTTCCAAATCAAGAGTATACCCTTCAGTGTGATATGAGAATTTCATCTTATCCAACCCTAAACCAAACCCCAATTTTAACTTGAACATAAGTGTGTCCTGACCTCTAACCCTAACCCTAACCCTAACCCTAACCCTATGGGCCCATTCACTCTAATGATTCTCATAGACTATAATGGAGAATGGAAAAACATCCAAAATTTTTCCAAATGAAGAGTATACCTATTAGTGTGATATGAAAATTTCATCTTGTCCAAACCTAAACCAAACCCCAATTTTAACTTGAACGTAAGTGTGTCCTGAACTCTAACCCTAACCCTAACCCTAACCCTATGGGCCCATTCACTCTAATGATTCTCATAGACTATAATGGAGAATGGAAAAACATCCAAAATTTTTCCAAATCAAGAGTATACCTTTCAATGTGATATGAAAATTTCATCTTATCCAACCCTAAACCAAACCCCAATTTTAACTTGAACGTAAGTGTGTCCTGAACTCTAACCCTAACCATAACCCTAACCCTATGGGCCCATTCACTCTAATGATTCTCATAGACTACAATGGAGAATGGAAAAACATCCAAAATTTTTCCAAATCAAGAGTATACCCTTCAGTGTGATAAGAGAATTTCATCTTATCCAACCCTAAACCAAACCCCAATTTTAACTTGAACGTAAGTGTGTCCTAAACTCTAACCCTAACCCTAACCCTAACCCTATGGGCCCATTCACTCTAATGATTCTCATAGACTATAATGGAGAATGGAAAAACATCCAAAATTTTTCCAAATCAAGAGTATACCTTTCAATGTGATATGAAAATTTCATCTTATCCAACCCTAAACCAAACCGCAATTTTAACTTGAACGTAAGTGTGTCCTGAACTCTAACCCTAACCCTAACCCTAACCTTAACCCTATGGGCCCATTCACTCTAATGATTCTCACAGACTATAATGGAGAATGGAAAAACATCCAAAATTTTTCCAAATCAAGAGTATACCCTTCAGTGTGATATGAGAATTTCATCTTATCCAACCCTAAACCAAACCCCAATTTTAACTTGAACGTAAGTGTGTCCTAAACTCTAACCCTAACCCTAACCCTAACCCTATGGGCACATTCACTCTAATGATTCTCATAGACTATAATGGAGAATGGAAAAACATCCAAAATTTTTCCAAATCAAGAGTATACCCTTCAGTGTGATATGAGAATTTCATCTTATCCAACCCTAAACCAAACCCCAATTTTAACTTGAACATAAGTGTGTCCTGAACTCTAACCCTAACCCTAACCCTAACCCTATGGGCCCATTCACTCTAATGATTCTCATAGACTATAATGGAGAATGGAAAAACATCCAAAATTTTTCCAAATCAAGAGTAGACCTATTAGTGTGATATTAAAATTTCATCTTATCCAACCATAAACCAAACCCCAATTTTAACTTGAACGTAAGTGTGTCCTGAACTGTAACACTAACCCTAACCCTAACCCTATGGGCACATTCACTCTAATGATTCTCATAGACTATAATGGAGAATGGAAAAACATCCAAAATTTTTCCAAATCAAGAGTATACCCTTTAGCGTGATATGAAAATTTCATCTTATCCAACCCTAAACCAAACCCCAATTTTAACTTGAACGTAAGTGTGTCCTGAACTCTAACCCTAACCCTAACCCTATGGGCCCATTCACTCTAATGATTCTCATAGACTACAATGGAGAATGGAAAAACATCCAAAATTTTTCCAAATCAAGAGTATACCCTTCAGTGTGATATGAGAATTTCATCTTATCCAACCCTAAACCAAACCCCAATTTAACTTGAACGTAAGTTTGTCCTAAACTCTAACCCTAACCCTAACCCTATGGGCCCATTCACTCTAATGATTCTCATAGACTATAATGGAGAATGGAAAAACATCCAAAATTTTTCCAAATCAAGAGTATACCTTTCAATGTGATATGAAAATTTCATCTTATCCAACCCTAAACCAAACCGCAATTTTAACTTGAACGTAAGTGTGTCCTGAACTCTAACCCTAACCCTAACCCTAACCTTAACCCTATGGGCCCATTCACTCTAATGATTCTCACAGACTATAATGGAGAATGGAAAAACATCCAAAATTTTTCCAAATCAAGAGTATACCCTTTAGCGTGATATGAAAATTTCATCTTATCCAACCCTAAACCAAACCCCAATTTTAACTTGAACGTAAGTGTGTCCTGAACTCTAACCCTAACCCTAACCCTATGGGCCCATTCACTCTAATGATTCTCATAGACTACAAGGGAGAATGGAAAAACATCCAAAATTTTTCCAAATCAAGAGTATACCCTTCAGTGTGATATGAGAATTTCATCTTATCCAACCCTAAACCAAACCCCAATTTTAACTTGAACATAAGTGTGTCCTGACCTCTAACCCTAACCCTAACCCTAACCCTAACCCTATGGGCCCATTCACTCTAATGATTCTCATAGACTATAATGGAGAATGGAAAAACATCCAAAATTTTTCCAAATGAAGAGTATACCTATTAGTGTGATATGAAAATTTCATCTTGTCCAAACCTAAACCAAACCCCAATTTTAACTTGAACGTAAGTGTGTCCTGAACTCTAACCCTAACCCTAACCCTAACCCTATGGGCCCATTCACTCTAATGATTCTCATAGACTATAATGGAGAATGGAAAAACATCCAAAATTTTTCCAAATCAAGAGTATACCTTTCAATGTGATATGAAAATTTCATCTTATCCAACCCTAAACCAAACCCCAATTTTAACTTGAACGTAAGTGTGTCCTGAACTCTAACCCTAACCATAACCCTAACCCTATGGGCCCATTCACTCTAATGATTCTCATAGACTACAATGGAGAATGGAAAAACATCCAAAATTTTTCCAAATCAAGAGTATACCCTTCAGTGTGATAAGAGAATTTCATCTTATCCAACCCTAAACCAAACCCCAATTTTAACTTGAACGTAAGTGTGTCCTAAACTCTAACCCTAACCCTAACCCTAACCCTATGGGCCCATTCACTCTAATGATTCTCATAGACTATAATGGAGAATGGAAAAACATCCAAAATTTTTCCAAATCAAGAGTATACCTTTCAATGTGATATGAAAATTTCATCTTATCCAACCCTAAACCAAACCGCAATTTTAACTTGAACGTAAGTGTGTCCTGAACTCTAACCCTAACCCTAACCCTAACCTTAACCCTATGGGCCCATTCACTCTAATGATTCTCACAGACTATAATGGAGAATGGAAAAACATCCAAAATTTTTCCAAATCAAGAGTATACCCTTCAGTGTGATATGAGAATTTCATCTTATCCAACCCTAAACCAAACCCCAATTTTAACTTGAACGTAAGTGTGTCCTAAACTCTAACCCTAACCCTAACCCTAACCCTATGGGCACATTCACTCTAATGATTCTCATAGACTATAATGGAGAATGGAAAAACATCCAAAATTTTTCCAAATCAAGAGTATACCCTTCAGTGTGATATGAGAATTTCATCTTATCCAACCCTAAACCAAACCCCAATTTTAACTTGAACATAAGTGTGTCCTGAACTCTAACCCTAACCCTAACCCTAACCCTATGGGCCCATTCACTCTAATGATTCTCATAGACTATAATGGAGAATGGAAAAACATCCAAAATTTTTCCAAATCAAGAGTAGACCTATTAGTGTGATATTAAAATTTCATCTTATCCAACCATAAACCAAACCCCAATTTTAACTTGAACGTAAGTGTGTCCTGAACTGTAACACTAACCCTAACCCTAACCCTATGGGCACATTCACTCTAATGATTCTCATAGACTATAATGGAGAATGGAAAAACATCCAAAATTTTTCCAAATCAAGAGTATACCCTTTAGCGTGATATGAAAATTTCATCTTATCCAACCCTAAACCAAACCCCAATTTTAACTTGAACGTAAGTGTGTCCTGAACTCTAACCCTAACCCTAACCCTATGGGCCCATTCACTCTAATGATTCTCATAGACTACAATGGAGAATGGAAAAACATCCAAAATTTTTCCAAATCAAGAGTATACCCTTCAGTGTGATATGAGAATTTCATCTTATCCAACCCTAAACCAAACCCCAATTTAACTTGAACGTAAGTTTGTCCTAAACTCTAACCCTAACCCTAACCCTATGGGCCCATTCACTCTAATGATTCTCATAGACTATAATGGAGAATGGAAAAACATCCAAAATTTTTCCAAATCAAGAGTATACCTTTCAATGTGATATGAAAATTTCATCTTATCCAACCCTAAACCAAACCGCAATTTTAACTTGAACGTAAGTGTGTCCTGAACTCTAACCCTAACCCTAACCCTAACCTTAACCCTATGGGCCCATTCACTCTAATGATTCTCACAGACTATAATGGAGAATGGAAAAACATCCAAAATTTTTCCAAATCAAGAGTATACCTTTCAATGTGATATGAAAATTTCATCTTATCCAACCCTAAACCAAACCCCAATTTTAACTTGAACGTAAGTGTGTCCTGAACTCTAACCCTAACCCTAACCCTAACCCTATGGGCCCATTCACTCTGATGATTCACATAGACTATAATGGAGAATGGAAAAACATCCAAAATTTTTCCAAATCAAGAGTATACCTTTCAATGTGATATGAAAATTTCATCTTATCCAACCCTAAACCAAACCCCAATTTTAACTTGAACATAAGTGTGTCCTGAACTCTAACCCTAACCCTAACCCTAACCCTATGGGCCCATTCACTCTAATGATTCTCATAGACTATAATGGAGAATGGAAAAACATCCAAAATTTTTCCAAATCAAGAGTATACCCTTCAGTGTGATATGAGAATTTCATCTTATCCAACCCTAAACCAAACCCCAATTTTAACTTGAACATAAGTGTGTCCTGAACTCTAACCCTAACCCTAACCCTAACCCTATGGGCCCATTCACTCTCATGATTCTCATAGACTATAATGGAGAATGGAAAAACATCCAAAATTTTTCCAAATCAAGAGTATACCCTTCAGTGTGATATGAGAATTTCATCTTATCCAACCCTAAACCAAACCCCAATTTTAACTTGAACATAAGTGTGTCCTGAACTCTAACCCTAACCCTAACCCTAACCCTATGGGCCCATTCACTCTAATGATTCTCATAGACTACAATGGAGAATGGAAAAACATCCAAAATTTTTCCAAATCAAGAGTATACCCTTTAGTGTGATATGAAAATTGCATCTTATCAACCCTAAACCAAACCCCAATTTTAACTTGAACTTAAGTGTGTCCTAAACTCTAACCCTAACCCTAACCCTATGGGCCCATTCACTCTAATGATTCTCATAGACTATAATGGAGAATGGAAAAACATCCAAAATTTTTCCAAATCAAGAGTATCCCTTCAGTGTGATATGAGAATTTCATCTTATCCAACCCTAAACCAAACCCCAATTTTAACTTGAACGTAAGTGTGTCCTGAACCCTAACCCTAACCCTAACCCTATGGGCCCATTCACTCTAATGATTCTCATAGACTATAATGGAGAATGGAAAAACATCCAAAATTTTTCCAAATCAAGAGTATACCCTTCAGTGTGATATGAGAATTTCATCTTATCCAACCCTAAACCAAACCCCAATTTTAACTTGAACATAAGTGTGTCCTGAACTCTAACCCTAACCCTAACCCTAACCCTATGGGCCCATTCACTCTAATGATTCTCATAGACTATAATGGAGAATGGAAAAACATCCAAAATTTTTCCAAATCAAGAGCATACCCTTTAGTGTGATATGAAAATTTCATCTTATCCAACCCTAAACCAAACCCCAATTTTAACTTGAACGTAAGTGTGTCCTGAACTCTAACCCTAACCCTAACCCTAACCCTATGGGCCCATTCACTCTAATGATTCTCATAGACTATAATGGAGAATGGAAAAACATCCAAAATTTTTCCAAATCAAGAGTATACCCTTCAATGTGATATGAAAATTTCATCTTATCCAACCCTAAACCAAACCCCAATTTTAACTTGAACATAAGTGTGTCCTGAACTCTAACACTAACCCTAACCCTAACCCTATGGGCCCATTCACTCTAATGATTCTCATAGACTATAATGGAGAATGGAAAAACATCCAAAATTTTTCCAAATCAAGAGTATACCCTTCAGTGTGATATGAGAATTTCATCTTATCCAACCCTAAACCAAACCCCAATTTTAACTTGAACATAAGTGTGTCCTGAACTCTAACCCTAACCCTAACCCTAACCCTATGGGCCCATTCACTCTCATGATTCTCATAGACTATAATGGAGAATGGAAAAACATCCAAAATTTTTCCAAATCAAGAGTATACCCTTCAGTGTGATATGAGAATTTCATCTTATCCAACCCTAAACCAAACCCCAATTTTAACTTGAACATAAGTGTGTCCTGAACTCTAACCCTAACCCTAACCCTATGGGCCCATTCACTCCAATGATTCTCATAGACTATAATGGAGAATGGAAAAACATCCAAAATTTTTCCAAATCAAGAGTATACCCTTCAGTGTGATATGAAAATTTCATCTTATCCAACCCTAAACCAAACCCCAATTTTAACTTGAACGTAAGTGTGTCCTGAACTGTAACACTAACCCTAACCCTAACCCTATGGGCACATTCACTCTAATGATTCTCATAGACTATAATGGAGAATGGAAAAACATCCAAAATTTTTCCAAATCAAGAGTATACCCTTTAGCGTGATATGAAAATTTCATCTTATCCAACCCTAAACCAAACCCCAATTTTAACTTGAACGTAAGTGTGTCCTAAACTCTAACCCTAACCCTAACCCTAACCCTATGGGCCCATTCACTCTAATGATTCTCATAGACTATAATGGAGAATGGAAAAACATCCAAAATTTTTCCAAATCAAGAGTATACCTTTCAATGTGATATGAAAATTTCATCTTATCCAACCCTAAACCAAACCCCAATTTTAACTTGAACGTAAGTGTGTCCTGAACTCTAACCCTAACCCTAACCTTAACCCTATGGGCCCATTCACTCTAATGATTCTCACAGACTATAATGGAGAATGGAAAAACATCCAAAATTTTTCCAAATCAAGAGTACACCTTTCAATGTGATATGAAAATTTCATCTTATCCAACCCTAAACCAAACCCCAATTTTAACTTGAACGTAAGTGTGTCCTGAACTCTAACCCTAACCCTAACCCTAACCCTATGGGCCCATTCACTCTAATGATTCTCATAGACTATAATGGAGAATGGAAAAACATCCAAAATTTTTCCAAATCAAGAGTATACCCTTCAGTGTGATATGAGAATTTCATCTTATCCAACCCTAAACCAAACCCCAATTTTAACTTGAACATAAGTGTGTCCTGAACTCTAACCCTAACCCTAACCCTAACCCTATGGGCCCATTCACTCTAATGATTCTCATAGACTATAATGGAGAATGGAAAAACATCCAAAATTTTTCCAAATCAAGAGTATACCCTTCAGTGTGATATGAGAATTTCATCTTATCCAACCCTAAACCAAACCCCAATTTTAACTTGAACATAAGTGTGTCCTGAACTCTAACCCTAACCCTAACCCTAACCCTATGGGCCCATTCACTCCAATGATTCTCATAGACTATAATGGAGAATGGAAAAACATCCAAAATTTTTCCAAATCAAGAGTATACCTTTTAGTGTGATATGAAAATTTCATCTTATCCAACCCTAAACCAAACCCCAATTTTAACTTGAACGTAAGTGTGTCCTGAACTGTAACACTAACCCTAACCCTAACCCTATGGGCACATTCACTCTAATGATTCTCATAGACTATAATGGAGAATGGAAAAACATCCAAAATTTTTCCAAATCAAGAGTATACCCTTTAGCGTGATATGAAAATTTCATCTTATCCAACCCTAAACCAAACCCCAATTTTAACTTGAACGTAAGTGTGTCCTGAACTCTAACCCTAACCCTAACCCTATGGGCCCATTCACTCTAATGATTCTCATAGACTACAATGGAGAATGGAAAAACATCCAAAATTTTTCCAAATCAAGAGTATACCCTTCAGTGTGATATGAGAATTTCATCTTATCCAACCCTAAACCAAACCCCAATTTTAACTTGAACGTAAGTGTGTCCTAAACTCTAACCCTAACCCTAACCCTAACCCTATGGGCCCATTCACTCTAATGATTCTCATAGACTATAATGGAGAATGGAAAAACATCCAAAATTTTTCCAAATCAAGAGTATACCTTTCAATGTGATATGAAAATTTCATCTTATCCAACCCTAAACCAAACCGCAATTTTAACTTGAACGTAAGTGTGTCCTGAACTCTAACCCTAACCCTAACCCTAACCTTAACCCTATGGGCCCATTCACTCTAATGATTCTCACAGACTATAATGGAGAATGGAAAAACATCCAAAATTTTTCCAAATCAAGAGTATACCTTTCAATGTGATATGAAAATTTCATCTTATCCAACCCTAAACCAAACCCCAATTTTAACTTGAACATAAGTGTGTCCTGAACTCTAACCCTAACCCTAACCCTATGGGCCCATTCACTCTAATGATTCTCATAGACTATAATGGAGAATGGAAAAACATCCAAAATTTTTCCAAATCAAGAGTATACCCTTCAGTGTGATATGAGAATTTCATCTTATCCAACCCTAAACCAAACCCCAATTTTAACTTGAACATAAGTGTGTCCTGAACTCTAACCCTAACCCTAACCCTAACCCTATGGGCCCATTCACTCTCATGATTCTCATAGACTATAATGGAGAATGGAAAAACATCCAAAATTTTTCCAAATCAAGGGTATACCCTTCAGTGTGATATGAGAATTTCATCTTATCCAACCCTAAACCAAACCCCAATTTTAACTTGAACATAAGTGTGTCCTGAACTCTAACCCTAACCCTAACCCTAACCCTAACCCTATGGGCCCATTCACTCTAATGATTCTCATAGACTACAATGGAGAATGGAAAAACATCCAAAATTTTTCCAAATCAAGAGTATACCCTTCAGTGTGATATGAGAATTTCATCTTATCCAACCCTAAACCAAACCCCAATTTTAACTTGAACGTAAGTGTGTCCTGAACTCTAACCCTAACCCTAACCCTAACCCTATGGGCCCATTCACTCTCATGATTCTCATAGACTATAATGGAGAATGGAAAAACATCCAAAATTTTTCCAAATCAAGAGTATCCCTTCAGTGTGATATGAGAATTTCATCTTATCCAACCCTAAACCAAACCCCAATTTTAACTTGAACGTAAGTGTGTCCTGAACCCTAACCCTAACCCTAACCCTATGGGCCCATTCACTCTAATGATTCTCATAGACTATAATGGAGAATGGAAAAACATCCAAAATTTTTCCAAATCAAGAGTATACCCTTCAGTGTGATATGAGAATTTCTTCTTATCCAACCCTAAACCAAACCCCAATTTTAACTTGAACATAAGTGTGTCCTGAACCCTAACCCTAACCCTATGGGCCCATTCACTCTAATGATTCTCATAGACTATAATGGAGAATGGAAAAACATCCAAAATTTTTCCAAATCAAGAGTATACCCTTCAGTGTGATATGAGAATTTCATCTTATCCAACCCTAAACCAAACCCCAATTTTAACTTGAACATAAGTGTGTCCTGAACTCTAACCCTAACCCTAACCCTAACCCTATGGGCCCATTCACTCTAATGATTCTCATAGACTATAATGGAGAATGGAAAAACATCCAAAATTTTTCCAAATCAAGAGCATACCCTTTAGTGTGATATGAAAATTTCATCTTATCCAACCCTAAACCAAACCCCAATTTTAACTTGAACGTAAGTGTGTCCTGAACTCTAACCCTAACCCTAACCCTAACCCTATGGGCCCATTCACTCTAATGATTCTCATAGACTATAATGGAGAATGGAAAAACATCCAAAATTTTTCCAAATCAAGAGTATACCTTTCAATGTGATATGAAAATTTCATCTTATCCAACCCTAAACCAAACCCCAATTTTAACTTGAACATAAGTGTGTCCTGAACTCTAACCCTAACCCTAACCCTAACCCTATGGGCCCATTCACTCTAATGATTCTCATAGACTATAATGGAGAATGGAAAAACATCCAAAATTTTTCCAAATCAAGAGTATACCCTTCAGTGTGATATGAGAATTTCATCTTATCCAACCCTAAACCAAACCCCAATTTTAACTTGAACATAAGTGTGTCCTGAACTCTAACCCTAACCCTAACCCTAACCCTATGGGCCCATTCACTCTCATGATTCTCATAGACTATAATGGAGAATGGAAAAACATCCAAAATTTTTCCAAATCAAGAGTATACCCTTCAGTGTGATATGAGAATTTCATCTTATCCAACCCTAAACCAAACCCCAATTTTAACTTGAACGTAAGTGTTTCCTGAACTGTAACACTAACCCTAACCCTAACCCTAACCCTATGGGCACATTCACTCTAATGATTCTCATAGACTATAATGGAGAATGGAAAAACATCCAAAATTTTTCCAAATCAAGAGTATACCCTTTAGCGTGATATGAAAATTTCATCTTATCCAACCCTAAACCAAACCCCAATTTTAACTTGAACGTAAGTGTGTCCTGAACTCTAACTCTAACCCTAACCCTATGGGCCCATTCACTCTAATGATTCTCATAGACTACAATGGAGAATGGAAAAACATCCAAAATTTTTCCAAATCAAGAGTATACCCTTCAGTGTGATATGAGAATTTCATCTTATCCAACCCTAAACCAAACCCCAATTTTAACTTGAACGTAAGTGTGTCCTAAACTCTAACCCTAACCCTAACCCTAACCCTATGGGCCCATTCACTCTAATGATTCTCATAGACTATAATGGAGAATGGAAAAACATCCAAAATTTTTCCAAATCAAGAGTATACGTTTCAATGTGATATGAAAATTTCATCTTATCCAACCCTAAACCAAACCCCAATTTTAACTTGAACGTAAGTGTGTCCTGAACTCTAACCCTAACCCTAACCCTAACCTTAACCCTATGGGCCCATTCACTCTAATGATTCTCACAGACTATAATGGAGAATGGAAAAACATCCAAAATTTTTCCAAATCAAGAGTATACCTTTCAATGTGATATGAAAATTTCATCTTATCCAACCCTAAACCAAACCCCAATTTTAACTTGAACGTAAGTGTGTCCTGAACTCTAACCCTAACCCTAACCCTAACCCTATGGGCCCATTCACTCTGATGATTCACATAGACTATAATGGAGAATGGAAAAACATCCAAAATTTTTCCAAATCAAGAGTATACCTTTCAATGTGATATGAAAATTTCATCTTATCCAACGCTAAACCAAACCCAAATTTTAACTTGAACGTAAGTGTGTCCTGAACCCTAACCCTAACCCTAACCCTAACCCTATGGGCCCATTCACTCTAATGATTCTCATAGACTATAATGGAGAATGGAAAAACATCCAAAATTTCTCCAAATCAAGAGTATACCCTTTAGCGTGATATGAAAATTTCATCTTATCCAACCCTTAACCAAACCCCAATTTTAACTTGAACGGAAGTGTGTCCTGAACTCTAACCCTAACCATAACCCTATGGGCCCATTCACTCTAATGATTCTCATAGACTACAATGGAGAATGGAAAAACATCCAAAATTTTTCCAAATCAAGAGTATACCCTTCAGTGTGATATGAGAATTTCATCTTATCCAACCCTAAACCAAACCCCAATTTTAACTTGAACATAAGTGTGTCCTGAACTCTAACCCTAACCCTAACCCTATGGGCCCATTCACTCTAATGATTCTCATAGACTATAATGGAGAATGGAAAAACATCCAAAATTTTTCCAAATCAAGAGTATACCCTTCAGTGTGATATGAGAATTTCATCTTATCCAACCCTAAACCAAACCCCAATTTTAACTTGAACATAAGTGTGTCCTGAACTCTAACCCTAACCCTAACCCTAACCCTATGGGCCCATTCACTCCAATGATTCTCATAGACTATAATGGAGAATGGAAAAACATCCAAAATTTTTCCAAATCAAGAGTATACCTTTTAGTGTGATATGAAAATTTCATCTTATCCAACCCTAAACCAAACCCCAATTTTAACTTGAACGTAAGTGTGTCCTGAACTGTAACACTAACCCTAACCCTAACCCTATGGGCACATTCACTCTAATGATTCTCATAGACTATAATGGAGAATGGAAAAACATCCAAAATTTTTCCAAATCAAGAGTATACCCTTTAGCGTGATATGAAAATTTCATCTTATCCAACCCTAAACCAAACCCCAATTTTAACTTGAACGTAAGTGTGTCCTGAACTCTAACCCTAACCCTAACCCTATGGGCCCATTCACTCTAATGATTCTCATAGACTACAATGGAGAATGGAAAAACATCCAAAATTTTTCCAAATCAAGAGTATACCCTTCAGTGTGATATGAGAATTTCATCTTATCCAACCCTAAACCAAACCCCAATTTTAACTTGAACGTAAGTGTGTCCTAAACTCTAACCCTAACCCTAACCCTAACCCTATGGGCCCATTCACTCTAATGATTCTCATAGACTATAATGGAGAATGGAAAAACATCCAAAATTTTTCCAAATCAAGAGTATACCTTTCAATGTGATATGAAAATTTCATCTTATCCAACCCTAAACCAAACCGCAATTTTAACTTGAACGTAAGTGTGTCCTGAACTCTAACCCTAACCCTAACCCTAACCTTAACCCTATGGGCCCATTCACTCTAATGATTCTCACAGACTATAATGGAGAATGGAAAAACATCCAAAATTTTTCCAAATCAAGAGTATACCTTTCAATGTGATATGAAAATTTCATCTTATCCAACCCTAAACCAAACCCCAATTTTAACTTGAACATAAGTGTGTCCTGAACTCTAACCCTAACCCTAACCCTATGGGCCCATTCACTCTAATGATTCTCATAGACTATAATGGAGAATGGAAAAACATCCAAAATTTTTCCAAATCAAGAGTATACCCTTCAGTGTGATATGAGAATTTCATCTTATCCAACCCTAAACCAAACCCCAATTTTAACTTGAACATAAGTGTGTCCTGAACTCTAACCCTAACCCTAACCCTAACCCTATGGGCCCATTCACTCTCATGATTCTCATAGACTATAATGGAGAATGGAAAAACATCCAAAATTTTTCCAAATCAAGAGTATACCCTTCAGTGTGATATGAGAATTTCATCTTATCCAACCCTAAACCAAACCCCAATTTTAACTTGAACATAAGTGTGTCCTGAACTCTAACCCTAACCCTAACCCTAACCCTAACCCTATGGGCCCATTCACTCTAATGATTCTCATAGACTACAATGGAGAATGGAAAAACATCCAAAATTTTTCCAAATCAAGAGTATACCCTTTAGTGTGATATGAAAATTGCATCTTATCCAACCCTAAACCAAACCCCAATTTTAACTTGAACTTAAGTGTGTCCTAAACTCTAACCCTAACCCTAACCCTATGGGCCCATTCACTCTAATGATTCTCATAGACTATAATGGAGAATGGAAAAACATCCAAAATTTTTCCAAATCAAGAGTATCCCTTCAGTGTGATATGAGAATTTCATCTTATCCAACCCTAAACCAAACCCCAATTTTAACTTGAACGTAAGTGTGTCCTGAACCCTAACCCTAACCCTAACCCTATGGGCCCATTCACTCTAATGATTCTCATAGACTATAATGGAGAATGGAAAAACATCCAAAATTTTTCCAAATCAAGAGTATACCCTTCAGTGTGATATGAGAATTTCTTCTTATCCAACCCTAAACCAAACCCCAATTTTAACTTGAACATAAGTGTGTCCTGAACCCTAACCCTAACCCTATGGGCCCATTCACTCTAATGATTCTCATAGACTATAATGGAGAATGGAAAAACATCCAAAATTTTTCCAAATCAAGAGTATACCCTTCAGTGTGATATGAGAATTTCATCTTATCCAACCCTAAACCAAACCCCAATTTTAACTTGAACATAAGTGTGTCCTGAACTCTAACCCTAACCCTAACCCTAACCCTATGGGCCCATTCACTCTAATGATTCTCATAGACTATAATGGAGAATGGAAAAACATCCAAAATTTTTCCAAATCAAGAGCATACCCTTTAGTGTGATATGAAAATTTCATCTTATCCAACCCTAAACCAAACCCCAATTTTAACTTGAACGTAAGTGTGTCCTGAACTCTAACCCTAACCCTAACCCTAACCCTATGGGCCCATTCACTCTAATGATTCTCATAGACTATAATGGAGAATGGAAAAACATCCAAAATTTTTCCAAATCAAGAGTATACCTTTCAATGTGATATGAAAATTTCATCTTATCCAACCCTAAACCAAACCCCAATTTTAACTTGAACATAAGTGTGTCCTGAACTCTAACCCTAACCCTAACCCTAACCCTATGGGCCCATTCACTCTAATGATTCTCATAGACTATAATGGAGAATGGAAAAACATCCAAAATTTTTCCAAATCAAGAGTATACCCTTCAGTGTGATATGAGAATTTCATCTTATCCAACCCTAAACCAAACCCCAATTTTAACTTGAACATAAGTGTGTCCTGAACTCTAACCCTAACCCTAACCCTAACCCTATGGGCCCATTCACTCTCATGATTCTCATAGACTATAATGGAGAATGGAAAAACATCCAAAATTTTTCCAAATAAAGAGTATACCCTTCAGTGTGATATGAGAATTTCATCTTATCCAACCCTAAACCAAACCCCAATTTTAACTTGAACGTAAGTGTTTCCTGAACTGTAACTCTAACCCTAACCCTATGGGCCCATTCACTCTAATGATTCTCATAGACTACAATGGAGAATGGAAAAACATCCAAAATTTTTCCAAATCAAGAGTATACCCTTCAGTGTGATATGAGAATTTCATCTTATCCAACCCTAAACCAAACCCCAATTTTAACTTGAACGTAAGTGTGTCCTAAACTCTAACCCTAACCCTAACCCTAACCCTATGGGCCCATTCACTCTAATGATTCTCATAGACTATAATGGAGAATGGAAAAACATCCAAAATTTTTCCAAATCAAGAGTATACGTTTCAATGTGATATGAAAATTTCATCTTATCCAACCCTAAACCAAACCCCAATTTTAACTTGAACGTAAGTGTGTCCTGAACTCTAACCCTAACCCTAACCCTAACCTTAACCCTATGGGCCCATTCACTCTAATGATTCTCACAGACTATAATGGAGAATGGAAAAACATCCAAAATTTTTCCAAATCAAGAGTATACCTTTCAATGTGATATGAAAATTTCATCTTATCCAACCCTAAACCAAACCCCAATTTTAACTTGAACGTAAGTGTGTCCTGAACTCTAACCCTAACCCTAACCCTAACCCTATGGGCCCATTCACTCTGATGATTCACATAGACTATAATGGAGAATGGAAAAACATCCAAAATTTTTCCAAATCAAGAGTATACCTTTCAATGTGATATGAAAATTTCATCTTATCCAACGCTAAACCAAACCCAAATTTTAACTTGAACGTAAGTGTGTCCTGAACCCTAACCCTAACCCTAACCCTAACCCTATGGGCCCATTCACTCTAATGATTCTCATAGACTATAATGGAGAATGCAAAAACATCCAAAATTTTTCCAAATCAAGAGTATACCTATTAGTGTGATATGAAAATTTCATCTTATCACACCCTAAACCAAACCCCAATTTTAACTTGAACGTAAGTGTGTCCTGAACTGTAACACTAACCCTAACCCTAACCCTATGGGCACATTCACTCTAATGATTCTCATAGACTATAATGGAGAATGGAAAAACATCCAAAATTTTTCCAAATCAAGAGTATACCCTTTAGCGTGATATGAAAATTTCATCTTATCCAACCCTAAACCAAACCCCAATTTTAACTTGAACGTAAGTGTGTCCTGAACTCTAACCCTAACCCTAACCCTATGGGCCCATTCACTCAAATGATTCTCATAGACTACAATGGAGAATGGAAAAACATCCAAAAATTTTCCAAATCAAGAGTATACCCTTCAGTGTGATATGAGAATTTCATCTTATCCAACCCTAAACCAAACCCCAATTTTAACTTGAACGTAAGTGTGTCCTGAACTGTAACACTAACCCTAACCCTAACCCTATGGGCACATTCACTCTAATGATTCTCATAGACTATAATGGAGAATGGAAAAACATCCAAAATTTTTCCAAATCAAGAGTATACCCTTTAGCGTGATATGAAAATTTTATCTTATCCAACCCTAAACCAAACCCCAATTTTAACTTGAACGTAAGTGTGTCCTGAACTCTAACCCTAACCCTAACCCTATGGGCCCATTCACTCTAATGATTCTCATAGACTACAATGGAGAATGGAAAAACATCCAAAATTTTTCCAAATCAAGAGTATACCCTTCAGTGTGATATGAGAATTTCATCTTATCCAACCCTAAACCAAACCCCAATTTTAACTTGAACGTAAGTGTGTCCTAAACTCTAACCCTAACCCTAACCCTAACCCTATGGGCCCATTCACTCTAATGATTCTCATAGACTATAATGGAGAATGGAAAAACATCCAAAATTTTTCCAAATCAAGAGTATACCTTTCAATGTGATATGAAAATTTCATCTTATCCAACCCTAAACCAAACCCCAATTTTAACTTGAACGTAAGTGTGTCCTGAACTCTAACCCTAACCCTAACCCTAACCTTAACCCTATGGGCCCATTCACTCTAATGATTCTCACAGACTATAATGGAGAATGGAAAAACATCCAAAATTTTTCCAAATCAAGAGTATACCCTTCAGTGTGATATGAGAATTTCATCTTATCCAACCCTAAACCAAACCCCAATTTTAACTTGAACGTAAGTGTGTCCTAAACTCTAACCCTAACCCTAACCCTAACCCTATGGGCCCATTCACTCTAATGATTCTCATAGACTATAATGGAGAATGGAAAAACATCCAAAATTTTTCCAAATCAAGAGTATACCCTTCAGTGTGATATGAGAATTTCATCTTATCCAACCCTAAACCAAACCCCAATTTTAACTTGAACATAAGTGTGTCCTGAACTCTAACCCTAACCCTAACCCTAACCCTATGGGCCCATTCACTCTAATGATTCTCATAGACTATAATGGAGAATGGAAAAACATCCAAAATTTTTCCAAATCAAGAGTAGACCTATTAGTGTGATATTAAAATTTCATCTTATCCAACCATAAACCAAACCCCAATTTTAACTTGAACGTAAGTGTGTCCTGAACTGTAACACTAACCCTAACCCTAACCCTATGGGCACATTCACTCTAATGATTCTCATAGACTATAATGGAGAATGGAAAAACATCCAAAATTTTTCCAAATCAAGAGTATACCCTTTAGCGTGATATGAAAATTTCATCTTATCCAACCCTAAACCAAACCCCAATTTTAACTTGAACGTAAGTGTGTCCTGAACTCTAACCCTAACCCTAACCCTAACCTTAACCCTATGGGCCCATTCACTCTAATGATTCTCACAGACTATAATGGAGAATGGAAAAACATCCAAAATTTTTCCAAATCAAGAGTATACCTTTCAATGTGATATGAAAATTTCATCTTATCCAACCCTAAACCAAACCCCAATTTTAACTTGAACGTAAGTGTGTCCTGAACTCTAACCCTAACCCTAACCCTAACCCTATGGGCCCATTCACTCTGATGATTCACATAGACTATAATGGAGAATGGAAAAACATCCAAAATTTTTCCAAATCAAGAGTATACCTTTCAATGTGATATGAAAATTTCATCTTATCCAACGCTAAACCAAACCCAAATTTTAACTTGAACGTAAGTGTGTCCTGAACCCTAACCCTAACCCTAACCCTAACCCTATGGGCCCATTCACTCTAATGATTCTCATAGACTATAATGGAGAATGGAAAAACATCCAAAATTTCTCCAAATCAAGAGTATACCCTTTAGCGTGATATGAAAATTTCATCTTATCCAACCCTAAACCAAACCCCAATTTTAACTTGAACGGAAGTGTGTCCTGAACTCTAACCCTAACCATAACCCTATGGGCCCATTCACTCTAATGATTCTCATAGACTACAATGGAGAATGGAAAAACATCCAAAATTTTTCCAAATCAAGAGTATACCCTTCAGTGTGATATGAGAATTTCATCTTATCCAACCCTAAACCAAACCCCAATTTTAACTTGAACGTAAGTGTGTCCTGAACTCTAACCCTAACCCTAACCCTATGGGCCCATTCACTCAAATGATTCTCATAGACTACAATGGAGAATGGAAAAACATCCAAAATTTTTCCAAATCAAGAGTATACCCTTCAGTGTGATATGAGAATTTCATCTTATCCAACCCTAAACCAAACCCCAATTTTAACTTGAACGTAAGTGTGTCCTGAACTGTAACACTAACCCTAACCCTAACCCTATGGGCACATTCACTCTAATGATTCTCATAGACTATAATGGAGAATGGAAAAACATCCAAAATTTTTCCAAATCAAGAGTATACCCTTTAGCGTGATATGAAAATTTCATCTTATCCAACCCTAAACCAAACCCCAATTTTAACTTGAACGTAAGTGTGTCCTGAACTCTAACCCTAACCCTAACCCTATGGGCCCATTCACTCAAATGATTCTCATAGACTACAATGGAGAATGGAAAAACATCCAAAAATTTTCCAAATCAAGAGTATACCCTTCAGTGTGATATGAGAATTTCATCTTATCCAACCCTAAACCAAACCCCAATTTTAACTTGAACGTAAGTGTGTCCTGAACTGTAACACTAACCCTAACCCTAACCCTATGGGCACATTCACTCTAATGATTCTCATAGACTATAATGGAGAATGGAAAAACATCCAAAATTTTTCCAAATCAAGAGTATACCCTTTAGCGTGATATGAAAATTTTATCTTATCCAACCCTAAACCAAACCCCAATTTTAACTTGAACGTAAGTGTGTCCTGAACTCTAACCCTAACCCTAACCCTATGGGCCCATTCACTCTAATGATTCTCATAGACTACAATGGAGAATGGAAAAACATCCAAAATTTTTCCAAATCAAGAGTATACCCTTCAGTGTGATATGAGAATTTCATCTTATCCAACCCTAAACCAAACCCCAATTTTAACTTGAACGTAAGTGTGTCCTAAACTCTAACCCTAACCCTAACCCTATGGGCCCATTCACTCTAATGATTCTCATAGACTATAATGGAGAATGGAAAAACATCCAAAATTTTTCCAAATCAAGAGTATACCTTTCAATGTGATATGAAAATTTCATCTTATCCAACCCTAAACCAAACCCCAATTTTAACTTGAACGTAAGTGTGTCCTGAACTCTAACCCTAACCCTAACCCTAACCTTAACCCTATGGGCCCATTCACTCTAATGATTCTCACAGACTATAATGGAGAATGGAAAAACATCCAAAATTTTTCCAAATCAAGAGTATACCCTTCAGTGTGATATGAGAATTTCATCTTATCCAACCCTAAACCAAACCCCAATTTTAACTTGAACGTAAGTGTGTCCTAAACTCTAACCCTAACCCTAACCCTAACCCTATGGGCCCATTCACTCTAATGATTCTCATAGACTATAATGGAGAATGGAAAAACATCCAAAATTTTTCCAAATCAAGAGTATACCCTTCAGTGTGATATGAGAATTTCATCTTATCCAACCCTAAACCAAACCCCAATTTTAACTTGAACATAAGTGTGTCCTGAACTCTAACCCTAACCCTAACCCTAACCCTATGGGCCCATTCACTCTAATGATTCTCATAGACTATAATGGAGAATGGAAAAACATCCAAAATTTTTCCAAATCAAGAGTAGACCTATTAGTGTGATATTAAAATTTCATCTTATCCAACCATAAACCAAACCCCAATTTTAACTTGAACGTAAGTGTGTCCTGAACTGTAACACTAACCCTAACCCTAACCCTATGGGCACATTCACTCTAATGATTCTCATAGACTATAATGGAGAATGGAAAAACATCCAAAATTTTTCCAAATCAAGAGTATACCCTTTAGCGTGATATGAAAATTTCATCTTATCCAACCCTAAACCAAACCCCAATTTTAACTTGAACGTAAGTGTGTCCTGAACTCTAACCCTAACCCTAACCCTAACCTTAACCCTATGGGCCCATTCACTCTAATGATTCTCACAGACTATAATGGAGAATGGAAAAACATCCAAAATTTTTCCAAATCAAGAGTATACCTTTCAATGTGATATGAAAATTTCATCTTATCCAACCCTAAACCAAACCCCAATTTTAACTTGAACGTAAGTGTGTCCTGAACTCTAACCCTAACCCTAACCCTATGGGCCCATTCACTCTGATGATTCACATAGACTATAATGGAGAATGGAAAAACATCCAAAATTTTTCCAAATCAAGAGTATACCTTTCAATGTGATATGAAAATTTCATCTTATCCAACGCTAAACCAAACCCAAATTTTAACTTGAACGTAAGTGTGTCCTGAACCCTAACCCTAACCCTAACCCTATGGGCCCGTTCACTCTAATGATTCTCATAGACTATAATGGAGAATGGAAAAACATCCAAAATTTCTCCAAATCAAGAGTATACCCTTTAGCGTGATATGAAAATTTCATCTTATCCAACCCTAAACCAAACCCCAATTTTAACTTGAACGTAAGTGTGTCCTGAACTGTAACACTAACCCTAACCCTAACCCTATGGGCACATTCACTCTAATGATTCTCATAGACTATAATGGAGAATGGAAAAACATCCAAAATTTTTCCAAATCAAGAGTATACCCTTTAGCGTGATATGAAAATTTTATCTTATCCAACCCTAAACCAAACCCCAATTTTAACTTGAACGTAAGTGTGTCCTGAACTCTAACCCTAACCCTAACCCTATGGGCCCATTCACTCTAATGATTCTCATAGACTACAATGGAGAATGGAAAAACATCCAAAATTTTTCCAAATCAAGAGTATACCCTTCAGTGTGATATGAGAATTTCATCTTATCCAACCCTAAACCAAACCCCAATTTTAACTTGAACGTAAGTGTGTCCTAAACTCTAACCCTAACCCTAACCCTAACCCTATGGGCCCATTCACTCTAATGATTCTCATAGACTATAATGGAGAATGGAAAAACATCCAAAATTTTTCCAAATCAAGAGTATACCTTTCAATGTGATATGAAAATTTCATCTTATCCAACCCTAAACCAAACCCCAATTTTAACTTGAACGTAAGTGTGTCCTGAACTCTAACCCTAACCCTAACCCTAACCTTAACCCTATGGGCCCATTCACTCTAATGATTCCCACAGACTATAATGGAGAATGGAAAAACATCCAAAATTTTTCCAAATCAAGAGTATACCCTTCAGTGTGATATGAGAATTTCATCTTATCCAACCCTAAACCAAACCCCAATTTTAACTTGAACGTAAGTGTGTCCTAAATTCTAACCCTAACCCTAACCCTAACCCTATGGGCCCATTCACTCTAATGATTCTCATAGACTATAATGGAGAATGGAAAAACATCCAAAATTTTTCCAAATCAAGAGTATACCCTTCAGTGTGATATGAGAATTTCATCTTATCCAACCCTAAACCAAACCCCAATTTTAACTTGAACATAAGTGTGTCCTGAACTCTAACCCTAACCCTAACCCTAACCCTATGGGCCCATTCACTCTCATGATTCTCATAGACTATAATGGAGAATGGAAAAACATCCAAAATTTTTCCAAATCAAGAGTATACCCTTCAGTGTGATATGAGAATTTCATCTTATCCAACCCTAAACCAAACCCCAATTTTAACTTGAACGTAAGTGTGTCCTGAACTGTAACACTAACCCTAACCCTAACCCTATGGGCACATTCACTCTAATGATTCTCATAGACTATAATGGAGAATGGAAAAACATCCAAAATTTTTCCAAATCAAGAGTATACCCTTTAGCGTGATATGAAAATTTCATCTTATCCAACCCTAAACCAAACCCCAATTTTAACTTGAACGTAAGTGTGTCCTGAACTCTAACCCTAACCCTAACCCTATGGGCCCATTCACTCAAATGATTCTCATAGACTACAATGGAGAATGGAAAAACATCCAAAATTTTTCCAAATCAAGAGTATACCCTTCAGTGTGATATGAGAATTTCATCTTATCCAACCCTAAACCAAACCCCAATTTTAACTTGAACGTAAGTGTGTCCTGAACTGTAACACTAACCCTAACCCTAACCCTATGGGCACATTCACTCTAATGATTCTCATAGACTATAATGGAGAATGGAAAAACATCCAAAATTTTTCCAAATCAAGAGTATACCCTTTAGCGTGATATGAAAATTTTATCTTATCCAACCCTAAACCAAACCCCAATTTTAACTTGAACGTAAGTGTGTCCTGAACTCTAACCCTAACCCTAACCCTATGGGCCCATTCACTCTAATGATTCTCATAGACTACAATGGAGAATGGAAAAACATCCAAAATTTTTCCAAATCAAGAGTATACCCTTCAGTGTGATATGAGAATTTCATCTTATCCAACCCTAAACCAAACCCCAATTTTAACTTGAACGTAAGTGTGTCCTAAACTCTAACCCTAACCCTAACCCTAACCCTATGGGCCCATTCACTCTAATGATTCTCATAGACTATAATGGAGAATGGAAAAACATCCAAAATTTTTCCAAATCAAGAGTATACCTTTCAATGTGATATGAAAATTTCATCTTATCCAACCCTAAACCAAACCCCAATTTTAACTTGAACGTAAGTGTGTCCTGAACTCTAACCCTAACCCTAACCCTAACCTTAACCCTATGGGCCCATTCACTCTAATGATTCCCACAGACTATAATGGAGAATGGAAAAACATCCAAAATTTTTCCAAATCAAGAGTATACCCTTCAGTGTGATATGAGAATTTCATCTTATCCAACCCTAAACCAAACCCCAATTTTAACTTGAACGTAAGTGTGTCCTAAATTCTAACCCTAACCCTAACCCTAACCCTATGGGCCCATTCACTCTAATGATTCTCATAGACTATAATGGAGAATGGAAAAACATCCAAAATTTTTCCAAATCAAGAGTATACCCTTCAGTGTGATATGAGAATTTCATCTTATCCAACCCTAAACCAAACCCCAATTTTAACTTGAACATAAGTGTGTCCTGAACTCTAACCCTAACCCTAACCCTAACCCTATGGGCCCATTCACTCTCATGATTCTCATAGACTATAATGGAGAATGGAAAAACATCCAAAATTTTTCCAAATCAAGAGTATACCCTTCAGTGTGATATGAGAATTTCATCTTATCCAACCCTAAACCAAACCCCAATTTTAACTTGAACGTAAGTGTGTCCTGAACTGTAACACTAACCCTAACCCTAACCCTATGGGCACATTCACTCTAATGATTCTCATAGACTATAATGGAGAATGGAAAAACATCCAAAATTTTTCCAAATCAAGAGTATACCCTTTAGCGTGATATGAAAATTTCATCTTATCCAACCCTAAACCAAACCCCAATTTTAACTTGAACGTAAGTGTGTCCTGAACTCTAACCCTAACCCTAAACCTAACCTTAACCCTATGGGCCCATTCACTCTAATGATTCTCACAGACTATAATGGAGAATGGAAAAACATCCAAAATTTTTCCAAATCAAGAGTATACCTTTCAATGTGATATGAAAATTTCATCTTATCCAACCCTAAACCAAACCCCAATTTTAACTTGAACGTAAGTGTGTCCTGAACTCTAACCCTAACCCTAACCCTAACCCTATGGGCCCATTCACTCTGATGATTCACATAGACTATAATGGAGAATGGAAAAACATCCAAAATTTTTCCAAATCAAGAGTATACCTTTCAATGTGATATGAAAATTTCATCTTATCCAACGCTAAACCAAACCCAAATTTTAACTTGAACGTAAGTGTGTCCTGAACCCTAACCCTAACCCTAACCCTAACCCTATGGGCCCATTCACTCTAATGATTCTCATAGACTATAATGGAGAATGGAAAAACATCCAAAATTTCTCCAAATCAAGAGTATACCCTTTAGCGTGATATGAAAATTTCATCTTATCCAACCCTAAACCAAACCCCAATTTTAACTTGAACGGAAGTGTGTCCTGAACTCTAACCCTAACCATAACCCTATGGGCCCATTCACTCTAATGATTCTCATAGACTACAATGGAGAATGGAAAAACATCCAAAATTTTTCCAAATCAAGAGTATACCCTTCAGTGTGATATGAGAATTTCATCTTATCCAACCCTAAACCAAACCCCAATTTTAACTTGAACATAAGTGTGTCCTGAACTCTAACCCTAACCCTAACCCTATGGGCCCATTCACTCTAATGATTCTCATAGACTATAATGGAGAATGGAAAAACATCCAAAATTTTTCCAAATCAAGAGTATACCCTTCGGTGTGATATGAAAATTTCATCTTATCCAACCCTAAACCAAACCCCAATTTTAACTTGAACGTAAGTGTGTCCTGAACTCTAACCCTAACCCTAACCCTAACCCTATGGGCCCATTCACTCTAATGATTCTCATAGACTATAATGGAGAATGGAAAAATATCCAAAATTTTTCCAAATCAAGAGTATACCTTTTAGTGTGATATGAAAATTTCATCTTATCCAACCCTAAACCAAACCCCAATTTTGACTTGAACGTAAGTGTGTCCTGAACTCTAACCCTAACCCAAACCCTAACCCTATGGGCCCATTCACTCTAATGATTCTCATAGACTATAATGGAGAATGGAAAAACATCCAAAATTTTTCCAAATCAAGAGTATACCTATTAGTGTGATATGAAAATTTCATCTTATCCAACCCTAAACCAAATCCCAATTTTAACTTGAACGTAAGTGTGTCCTGAACTCTAACCCTAACCCTAACCCTAACCCTATGGGCCCATTCACTCTAATGATTCTCATAGACTATAATGGAGAATGGAAAAACATCCAAAATTTTTCCAAATCAAGAGTATACCCTTCAGTGTGATATGAGAATTTCATCTTATCCAACCCTAAACCAAACCCCAATTTTAACTTGAACATAAGTGTGTCCTGAACTCTAACCCTAACCCTAACCCTATGGGCCCATTCACTCTCATGATTCTCATAGACTATAATGGAGAATGGAAAAACATCCAAAATTTTTCCAAATCAAGAGTATACCCTTCAGTGTGATATGAGAATTTCATCTTATCCAACCCTAAACCAAACCCCAATTTTAACTTGAACATAAGTGTGTCCTAAACTCTAACCCTAACCCTAACCCTATGGGCCCATTCACTCTGATGATTCACATAGACTATAATGGAGAATGGAAAAACATCCAAAATTTTTCCAAATCAAGAGTATACCTTTCAATGTGATATGAAAATTTCATCTTATCCAACGCTAAACCAAACCCAAATTTTAACTTGAACGTAAGTGTGTCCTGAACCCTAACCCTAACCCTAACCCTAACCCTATGGGCCCATTCACTCTAATGATTCTCATAGACTATAATGGAGAATGCAAAAACATCCAAAATTTTTCCAAATCAAGAGTATACCTATTAGTGTGATATGAAAATTTCATCTTATCACACCCTAAACCAAACCCCAATTTTAACTTGAACGTAAGTGTGTCCTGAACTGTAACACTAACCCTAACCCTAACCCTATGGGCCCATTCACTCTAATGATTCTCATAGAGTATAATGGAGAATGGAAAAACATCCAAAATTTTTCCAAATCAAGAGTATACCCTTTAGTGTGATATGAAAATTTCATCTTATCCAACCCTAAACCAAACCCCAATTTTAACTTGAACGTAAGTGTGTCCTAAACTCTAACCCTAACCCTAACCCTATGGGCCCATTCACTCTAATGATTCTCATAGACTATAATGGAGAATGGAAAAACATCCAAAATTTTTCCAAATCAAGAGTATGCCCTTCAGTGTGATATGAGAATTTCATCTTATCCAACCCTAAACCAAACCCCAATTTTAACTTGAACGTAAGTGTGTCCTGAACTCTAACCCTAACCCTAACCCTAACCCTATGGGCCCATTCACTCTAATGATTCTCATAGACTATAATGGAGAATGGAAAAACATCCAAAATTTTTCAAAATCAAGAGTATACCTTTCAATGTGATATGAAAATTTCATCTTATCCAACCCTAAACCAAACCCCAATTTTAACTTGAACATAAGTGTGTCCTGAACTCTAACCCTAACCCTAACCCTAACCCTATGGGCCCATTCACTCTCATGATTCTCATAGACTATAATGGAGAATGGAAAAACATCCAAAATTTTTCCAAATCAAGAGTATACCCTTCAGTGTGATATGAGAATTTCATCTTATCCAACCCTAAACCAAACCCCAATTTTAACTTGAACATAAGTGTGTCCTAAACTCTAACCCTAACCCTAACCCTATGGGCCCATTCACTCTGATGATTCACATAGACTATAATGGAGAATGGAAAAACATCCAAAATTTTTCCAAATCAAGAGTATACCTTTCAATGTGATATGAAAATTTCATCTTATCCAACGCTAAACCAAACCCAAATTTTAACTTGAACGTAAGTGTGTCCTGAACCCTAACCCTAACCCTAACCCTAACCCTATGGGCCCATTCACTCTAATGATTCTCATAGACTATAATGGAGAATGCAAAAACATCCAAAATTTTTCCAAATCAAGAGTATACCTATTAGTGTGATATGAAAATTTCATCTTATCACACCCTAAACCAAACCCCAATTTTAACTTGAACGTAAGTGTGTCCTGAACTGTAACACTAACCCTAACCCTAACCCTATGGGCCCATTCACTCTAATGATTCTCATAGAGTATAATGGAGAATGGAAAAACATCCAAAATTTTTCCAAATCAAGAGTATACCCTTTAGTGTGATATGAAAATTTCATCTTATCCAACCCTAACTAAACCAAACCCCAATTTTAACTTGAACGTAAGTGTGTCCTAAACTCTAACCCTAACCCTAACCCTATGGGCCCATTCACTCTAATGATTCTCATAGACTATAATGGAGAATGGAAAAACATCCAAAATTTTTCCAAATCAAGAGTATGCCCTTCAGTGTGATATGAGAATTTCATCTTATCCAACCCTAAACCAAACCCCAATTTTAACTTGAACGTAAGTGTGTCCTGAACTCTAACCCTAACCCTAACCCTAACCCTATGGGCCCATTCACTCTAATGATTCTCATAGACTATAATGGAGAATGGAAAAACATCCAAAATTTTTCAAAATCAAGAGTATACCTTTCAATGTGATATGAAAATTTCATCTTATCCAACCCTAAACCAAACCCCAATTTTAACTTGAACATAAGTGTGTCCTGAACTCTAACCCTAACCCTAACCCTAACCCTATGGGCCCATTCACTCTAATGATTCTCATAGACTATAATGGAGAATGGAAAAACATCCAAAATTTTTCCAAATCAAAAGTATACCTTTCAATGTGATATGAAAATTTCATCTTATCCAACCCTAAACCAAACCCCAATTTTAACTTGAACATAAGTGTGTCCTGAACTCTAACCCTAACCCTAACCCTAACCCTATGGGCCCATTCACTCTAATGATTCTCATAGACTATAATGGAGAATGGAAAAACATCCAAAATTTTTCCAAATCAAGAGTATGCCCTTCAGTGTGATATGAGAATTTCATCTTATCCAACCCTAAACCAAACCCCAATTTTAACTTGAACGTAAGTGTGTCCTGAACTCTAACCCTAACCCTAACCCTAACCCTATGGGCCCATTCACTCTAATGATACTCATAGACTATAATGGAGAATGGAAAAACATCCAAAATTTTTCCAAATCAAGAGTATACCCTTCAGTGTGATATGAGAATTTCATCTTATCCAACCCTAAACCAAACCCCAATTTTAACTTGAACATAAGTGTGTCCTGAACTCTAACCCTAACCCTAACCCTAACCCTATGGGCCCATTCACTCTAATGATTCTCATAGACTATAATGGAGAATGGAAAAACATCCAAAATTTTTCCAAATCAAGAGTATACCTTTCAATGTGATATGAAAATTTCATCTTATCCAACCCTAAACCAAACCCCAATTTTAACTTGAACATAAGTGTGTCCTGAACTCTAACCCTAACCCTAACCCTAACCCTATGGGCCCATTCACTCTAATGATTCTCATAGACTATAATGGAGAATGGAAAAACATCCAAAATTTTTCCAAATCAAAAGTATACCTTTCAATGTGATATGAAAATTTCATCTTATCCAACCCTAAACCAAACCCCAATTTTAACTTGAACATAAGTGTGTCCTGAACTCTAACCCTAACCCTAACCCTAACCCTATGGGCCCATTCACTCTAATGATTCTCATAGACTATAATGGAGAATGGAAAAACATCCAAAATTTTTCCAAATCAAGAGTATGCCCTTCAGTGTGATATGAGAATTTCATCTTATCCAACCCTAAACCAAACCCCAATTTTAACTTGAACGTAAGTGTGTCCTGAACTCTAACCCTAACCCTAACCCTAACCCTATGGGCCCATTCACTCTAATGATACTCATAGACTATAATGGAGAATGGAAAAACATCCAAAATTTTTCCAAATCAAGAGTATACCCTTCAGTGTGATATGAGAATTTCATCTTATCCAACCCTAAACCAAACCCCAATTTTAACTTGAACATAAGTGTGTCCTGAACTCTAACCCTAACCCTAACCCTAACCCTATGGGCCCATTCACTCTAATGATTCTCATAGACTATAATGGAGAATGGAAAAACATCCAAAATTTTTCCAAATCAAAAGTATACCTTTCAATGTGATATGAAAATTTCATCTTATCCAACCCTAAACCAAACCCCAATTTTAACTTGAACATAAGTGTGTCCTGAACTCTAACCCTAACCCTAACCCTAACCCTATGGGCCCATTCACTCTAATGATTCTCATAGACTATAATGGAGAATGGAAAAACATCCAAAATTTTTCCAAATCAAGAGTATGCCCTTCAGTGTGATATGAGAATTTCATCTTATCCAACCCTAAACCAAACCCCAATTTTAACTTGAACGTAAGTGTGTCCTGAACTCTAACCCTAAACCTAACCCTAACCCTATGGGCCCATTCACTCTAATGATACTCATAGACTATAATGGAGAATGGAAAAACATCCAAAATTTTTCCAAATCAAGAGTATACCCTTCAGTGTGATATGAGAATTTCATCTTATCCAACCCTAAACCAAACCCCAATTTTAACTTGAACATAAGTGTGTCCTGAACTCTAACCCTAACCCTAACCCTAACCCTATGGGCCCATTCACTCTAATGATTCTCATAGACTATAATGGAGAATGGAAAAACATCCAAAATTTTTCCAAATCAAGAGTATACCTTTCAATGTGATATGAAAATTTCATCTTATCCAACCCTAAACCAAACCCCAATTTTAACTTGAACATAAGTGTGTCCTGAACTCTAACCCTAACCCTAACCCTAACCCTATGGGCCCATTCACTCTAATGATTCTCATAGACTATAACGGAGAATGGAAAAACATCCAAAATTTTTCCAAATCAAGAGTATACCCTTCAGTGTGATATGAGAATTTCATCTTATCCAACCCTAAACCAAACCCCAATTTTAACTTGAACATAAGTGTGTCCTGAACTCTAACCCTAACCCTAACCCTATGGGCCCATTCACTCTAATGATTCTCATAGACTATAATGGAGAATGGAAAAACATCCAAAAATTTTCCAAATCAAGAGTATACCTATTAGTGTGATATGAAAATTTCGTCTTATCCAACCCTAAACCAAACCCGAATTTTAACTTGAACGTAAGTCTGTCCTGAACTCTAACCCTAACCCTAACCCTAACCCTATGGGCCCATTCACTGTAATGATTCTCATAGACTATAATGGAGAATGGAAAAACATCCAAAATTGATCCAAATCAAGAGTATACCCTTTAGTGTGATATGAAAATTTCATCTTATCCAACCCTAAACCAAACCCCAATTTTAACTTGAACATAAGTGTGTCCTGAACCCTAACCCTAACCCTAACCCTAACCCTATGGGCCCATTCACTCTAATGATTCTCATAGACTATAATGGAGAATGGAAAAACATCCAAAATTTTTCCAAATCAAGAGTATACCTATTAGTGTGATATGAAAATTTCATCTTATCCAACCCTAAACCAAACCCGAATTTTAACTTGAACGTAAGTCTGTCCTGAACTCTAACCCTAACCCTAACCCTAACCCTATGGGCCCATTCACTGTATTGATTCTCATAGACTATAATGGAGAATGGAAAAACATCAAAAATTGATCCGAATCAAGAGTATACCCTTTAGTGTGATATGAAAATTTCATCTTATCCAACCCTAAACCAAACCCCAATTTTAACTTGAACGTAAGTGTGTCCTAAACTCTAACCCTAACCCTAACCCTAACCCTATGGGCCCATTCACTCTAATGATTCTCATAGACTATAATGGAGAATGGAAAAACATCCAAAATTTTTCCAAATCTAGAGTATACCTTTCAATGTGATATTAAAATTTCATCTTATCCAACCCTAAACCAAACCCCAATTTTAACTTTAACATAAGTGTGTCCTGAACTCTAACCCTAACCCTAACCCTATGGGCCCATTCACTCTAATGATTCTCATAGACTATAATGGAGAATGGAAAAATATCCAAAATTTTTCCAAATCAAGAGTATACCTTTTAGTGTGATATGAAAATTTCATCTTATCCAACCCTAAACCAAACCCCAATTTTAACTTGAACATAAGTGTGTCCTGAACTCTAACCCTAACCCAAACCCTAACCCCATGGGCCCATTCACTCTAATGATTCTCACAGACTATAATGGAGAATGGAAAAACATCCAAAATTTTTCCAAATCAAGAGTATACCTATTAGTGTGATATGAAAATTTCATCTTATCCAACCCTAAACCAAATCCCAAATTTTAACTTGAACGTAAGTGTGTCCTGAACCCTAACCCTAACCCTATGGGCCCATTCACTCTAATGATTCTCATAGACTACAATTGAGAATGGAAAAACATCCAAAATTTTTCCAAATCAAGAGTATACCCTTCAGTGTGATATGAGAATTTCATCTTATCCAACCCTAAACCAAACCCCAATTTTAACTTGAACATAAGTGTGTCCTGAACTCTAACCCTAACCCTAACCCTATGGGCCCATTCACTCTAATGATTCTCATAGACTATAATGGAGAATGGAAAAACATCCAAAATTTTTCCAAATCAAGAGTATACCCGTCTGTGTGATATGAAAATTTCCTCTTATCCAACCCTAAACCAAAGCCCAATTTTAACTTGAACATAAGTGTGTCCTGAACTCTAACCCTAACCCTAAACCTAACCCTATGGGCCCATTCACTCTAATGATTCTCATAGACTATAATGGAGAATGGGAAAACATCCAAAATTTTTCCAAATCAAGAGTATACCTTTCAATGTGATATGAAAATTTCATCTTATCCAACCCTAAACCAAACCCCAATTTTAACTTGAACATAAGTGTGTCCTGAACTCTAACCCTAACCATATGGGCCCATTCAGTCTAATGAATCTCATAGGCTATAATGGAGAATGGAAAAACATCCAAAATTTTTCCAAATCAAGAGTATACCCTTTAGCTTGATATGAAAATTTCATCTTATCCAACCCTAAACCAAACCCCAATTTTAACTTGAACGTAAGTGTGTTCTGAACTCTAACCCTAACCCTAACCCTATGGGCCCATTCACTCTAATGATTCTCATAAACTATAATGGAGAATGGAAAAACATCCAAAATTTTTCCAAATCAAGAGTATACCTTTCAATGTGATATGAAAATTTCATCTTATCCAAACCTAAACCAAACTCCAATTTTAACTTGAACATAAGTGTGTCCTGAACTCTAAGCTAACCCTAACCCTAAGGGCCCATTCACTCTACTGAATCTCAAAGGCTATAATGGAGAATGGAAAAACATCCAAAATTTTTCCAAATCTAGAGTATACCCTTCAGTGTGATATGAAAATTTCATCTTATCCGACCCTAAACAAAACCCCAATTTTAACTTGAACGTAAGTGTGTCCTGAACTCTAACCCTAACCTTAACCCTAACCCTATGGGCCCATTCACTCTAATGATTGTCACAGACTATAATGGAGAATGGAAAAACATCCAAAATTTTTCCAAATCAAGAGTATGCCTTTAAATGTGATATGAAAATTTCATCTTATCCAACCCTAAACCAAACCCCAATTTTAACTTGAACGTAAGTGTGTCCTGAACTCTAACCCTAACCCTAACCCTAAGGGCCCATTCACTCTACTGAATCTCATACGCTATAATGGAGAATGGAAAAACATCCAAAATTTTTCCAAATCAAGAGTATACCCATCTGTGTGATATGAAAATTTCCTCTTATCCAACCCTAAACCAAAGCCCAATTTTAACTTGAACATAAGTGTGTCCTGAACTGTAACCCTAACCCTAACCCTATTGGCCCATTCACTCTAATGAGTCTCATAGGCTATTATGGAGAATGGAAAAACATCCAAAAATTTTCCAAATCAAGAGTATACCCTTTAGTGTGATGTGAAAAATTCATCTTATCCAACCCTAAACCAAACCCCAATTTTAACGTGAACGTAAGTGTGTCCTGAACTCTAACCCTCACCATACCCCTATGGGCCCGTTCACTCTAATGAATCTCTTAGGCTATAATGGAGAATGGGAAAACATCCAAAATTTTTCCAAATCAAGAGTATACCCTTCAGTGTGATATGAAAATTTCATCTTATCCAACCCTAAACCAAACCCCAATTTTAACTTGAACATAAGTGTGTCCTGAACTCTAACCCTAACCCTAAGCCTAACCCTATGGGCCCATTCACTCTAATGAATCTCTTAGGCTATAATGGAGAATGGGAAAACATCCAAAATTTTTCCAAATCAAGAGTATACCCTTCAGTGTGATATGAAAATTTCATCTTATCCAACCCTAAACCAAACCCCAATTTTAACTTGAACATAAGTGTGTCCTGAACTCTAACCCAAACCCTAACCCTATGGGCCCTTTCACTCTAATGAATCTCATAGGTTATAATGGAGAATGGAAAAACATCCAAAAATTTTCCAAATCAAGAGTATACCCTTCAGTGTGATATGAAAAATTCATCTTATCCAACCCTAAACCAAACTCCAATTTTTACTTGAACGTAAGTGTGTCCTGAACTCTAACCCTAACCCAAACCCAAACCTAACCCCTAAACCTAACCCCTAACCCTTACCCTAACCCTAACCCTATCCCCTAACCCTAACCCCTAACCCTAACCCTAACCCTAACCCCTAACCCCTAACCCTAACCCTAACCCTAAACCCTAACCTTAACCCTAAACCCTAACCCTAACCCTAAACCCTTATCCTAACCCTAACCTAACCTAACCTAACCTAGCCTAACCTAGCCTAGCCTAATCCTAACCTAACCTAACCTAGCCTAACCTAGCCTAGCCTAGCCTAGCCTAGCGTAGCCTAGCCTAATTTAACCTAACCTAACCTAACCTAGCCTAACCTAACCTAAGCTAACCTAACCTAGCCTAACCTAACCTAACCTAACCTAGCCTAACCTGACGACTTCAGAGGGTGAAGCTGTGTTTTTCAGAGCTCTGTGAGTGAGTACGCAATTTTGCATTCCCCCCCCCCCATTTTTATAATTTTTCTTGGAATTTTTTAACCCCCCTCATTAGAAGTCCCTTCCCCCCCTTTTTAAGGGGTTCATGGAACACCCCCCTCCCCCGCTGTTGTTGAAGTCCACATCTGACAATTTCATTTGTACAAAAAGTTATATAATGGTACTACCAGGCAGCCCTTCAGCAATGTATTTATAGATTCAGAAGTTGGAACCATGGAGAGCTCCCAGGTAAGACTTGTTGCTCTCACTGCCATCTAAGCTTCAAAACAACAAAGTAGCTTTAAAACAGAATAAAGAAACTTAGCCACTTTCTCAGTGACACTAGATGAAGTATCGTTCAAAAGATTATGGACCTTAAGTGCTTCAGAACAATCAACCATGCTAACTAAAAGAGGATGTAAATAATTGTGACGAAGATCTGTATACAAATTACAATAAAGAAGAATATGAGTAACTGACTCCACACATTTTTGCTTACAGAGACAGTATCTGACTGAGTAGGCTGTCTTGTTAAATCTGCCATAAAGAATGGCAGAGGGCATGGCGTTGCATCTGGCAAGGGGAAAAGGTCTACGCTGCTGTGGCACCTGCAAGACGGATAGATATGAGGCCATTTTCCCAGTACTAAGAGAGATCTCACAACTCAGTGGGGAACAAGTTTTCTTAGCCAGACTGTATAGGTCTTAGTGCTCAGTATCTAGCAACCGGTTTTTAATTTGTTGGACTGCGTTGGTGAAGGACAGCATGGACAATAGTTCTAGGGATAAACCCATTGCTTTTATTTTTCTCTCAGTTTGTGCTGACCAATTTGACAAATTAAATTCAGAGAGCATTTGAGAGATATAGCTCCCCGGTTCAGAGCTGTAGTGCAAGTGTAGCCAGAATTTGAAGGTCATGAGCCATGCACTAGTAACCATTAAAGACATGCCAGTTTCTAAGCAGATAACTGCATATGGGACACATTTTGGCATGCCTAGAATTTTACGCAAGAATTTGGATTGGACACGTTCGATAGCACCTTCATAAGATCCAATCCAGATTGGGATGCCATACAGAAGTTGTGAAATCACTTTGGCTTTGAATATTTTTAAGGCAGCTGGCACAAATTGGTTACCTCTTGCTGCCTCAGATGCACTGATGTTAGCTATCTTCACTGCATACTTGCGATGGGTAGGCCAAGTCACATTATATTGAAAATAAACACCTAAGTATTTAAAATACTTGATTTGCTCTATCTCTTTACCATCAATAACAAATTTGTAAAGTCTCCACTTTTTTGAGAAAACTAAGATTTTGGACTTCTTATAATTGAGCTGGAGCTTATTACTAGTAAAATACAGAACACAACGGGACAACAGACATCTTAAACCCACTCTAGAGCAGGACAACAGCACCATATCGTCAGCATAAAATAACAAGGGTACATGTAATGCAACTAGTTTTGGACTATGGCAGTCAGGACCAGACAATTGAATAGCCAGGTCATTAAGGAAGAGATTGAATAAAAAGAAAGCCAAAATGCAACCCTGTTTGACACCCTTATTGGCAGTAATCGTCAATGTTAGGTTGCCTGCTAATGAGCATTTGATCTGGCAGGTGGTAGAAGTGTGTAATCTCTTAATAAGCATAAGGAGTCTTTTATCCATGTTTAGTTTATCTAACTTAATCCAGAGGAGGTCCCTGTCAACTGAATCAAATGCACCTTTTAAATCTAAAAAAGCAACAAATAATTTCTGGTTATTATGCACAGTGTACTTGTTGACTAGATGGGATAGGGTAATGCAGTGGTCTAAAGTGGTCTTCCCTTTGCAGAAGCCCAACTGTTCAGGGCCTAGAATTTTTTCCTGCAACATCCAGAGATTGAGCTTGACTAATAGATGTTCGGAGTAAAGCTTGCCAATGATGGAGAGTAGGCTAATCGGCCTGTAATTGGCAGGATTAGTGTGATCACCTTTTTTGTATAGTGGGGCCACTATTGCATTCAACCATGCCAAGGGAATTATGCCAGTTCAAAGTACAATTGTAAACAGAGATGCAAGGGGAGAAGCCCACCAGTCTGGGTCTAATTTTAAGATTTCAGAGGAAATGACATCTGGGCCAGGAGCCTTTCCTAATTTCAGTTGTGTAATTAATTCTTTTATTTCCTCTGGAGGGACAGGAGGCCAGTCAGGTAAATCGGCTAGAGGAAAATCAGATGGTTCAGCACAAGTTAGATCTTGATGGAACAGAACTGAGAAGTGCTGAAACCAAACATAAGAGGAAATGGCAGACATAGATGGGTCATCGGCCCGGAATGCACCTGAGACTATGGCCCAGAACTTATTAGAATTTTTAAGGTAGTAGCATGGTATTGCCCTTCCCATTGAGTTTTAATATAATTGTGCCTCTTTTTTGTGATAAGGTGGTGCAACTGAGTCTTAAGCACAAAGTATTGTGATGGCAAGGTCAGGGCCTTTGAATTGTGGTATTGGTTGTAAACTTTACGCAGAAGAGTTTTTGTTTCTTTACATCCTTTGTCGAACCATCGGTGTGTAGAATTTACTAGAATAGTTGCACCTCTGCTTGGGCACCCTGAACTGACACTCAGTGATTCAGAGATATAAGATGTTGAAGAATTGTGAGTTGATACAGATACATTAGGGTCAGATGCACATATTAAAGAGGATCTGTATTCTACAGCGGGACCAGATCTGAGGAGCTGTTGGGTTTTCCAAACTGTGCAATCATTCCATGGAATTCTGGGCAATAAGTCGGTCTTGTAAGGTTGCAAGGACAAATTACAGGAGGGATAAATGTGAGGACCAATTTGAAGAGTCAAAATGAGGGGGAAATGGTCACTAATAATAAAATCCCCCAATGTAAAATCTTTGACATAAGGTTTCAATAAAGGAGAGATTAAAATGTAATCAATTACGCTACAGCCCCTCGGGGAGACAAAGGTGAATTCTCCTGAATTTGGGTAGCCAATCAAATGGCTTAACCAAATTCTGTTGTGTTGCATACAGAATTTGGTAAGACAGATGCCTGCTACCCTTGGAGTACCTTGGATAGGAGAAAATGGGTGGAAGGGTGTTGTCTTGGTTAAAATCAAGGGCTTTAAAAAATATGCTACGGTTCTTCCCTACCCTAGCATTAAAGTCGCCCACTAGAATTATTTCTATAGTTGGAAATTTCCTCTCTAATTCCTCCATGAGTGTGGCCAAGTGTTCCCAATATTGCAAAAGAGTTAGCTTATCTAGAGAGGGTGGTACATATACATTCACAATAATTAAGGAGAATTTTTTGAGGAGAAGCTTGACGACCTGATGTGCAAGTGTGATTAGGCTGCTTTGGCACCTGACTCTGTTACCACAGACCTTGACCCCTGGAGCTGACTGGAGCCATCCCTGATTGTAGACCAGCTTTCTCCATGTGCAGAGAACTGCACACTCACAGAACAAATGAGGCAGAGGATGACTGGGCACCACAGTCCTGGAGTAGCAGGAGTAGGCTTGAAAGAAACCCATTCCTCTTGGTCCTTCTGCTAGAAATCCATCATCACAGGCTTGCATCTCTGCCTCTGGTCCTGGAGGGACTGCTGATGCCTTCTCAGGCATTTTCCCTCTTTCCACTTTTCTCAGCAAAGCTGCTGCTGTTCTCCATTTCCAGATCATTTCAGGGTAAGCAGTAATTGTGCATCTTGCAGGCTTCTGAGACACATTTTGCTGCTTATGGTGCAAGTTTACATTCATTCCCTCCCCCCCAGCAGTTGTTATAGTCAGGTGAGAGAGATTGTACCTGCCAATCTATAGAGATGAGAAAGGATCTGCAGTAACTGGGGGAGATGCAGGGCTGTCCCTAGACCGTCTGGCACCCTAGACAAGGCTAATTTCTGGTGCCCCCCCCCTGCACTGATAAAATCACCGAGTCACATGGGGGGCGCACAATTCGATGCCCCCAGAAGGCTGCCATCCTAGGCAATTGTCTAGTTCACCTAGGCCAGCCCTGGGGAGATGATTTGTACAGGGGCTCCAAGAGGGTGTCAGGGAGACACCAGAAACATTAAGAGCAGCAAGCCAGCAGCATGAGCTTCCCAGTGACAGAATCTGCAGAATCTTTCCAGCTAGGAGGGATATATGACTGTCACATGCTTAAGCAATGTGGAATCATTTTCTTTTATGTTTCATTTGCTTAAGCCACTTCTTACTGCTCCACATTCCAACAATGAAGTCTTCAAAATCCAACTGAATAATAAAATATACATTTAAGTATAAAATATACATAATTTTTATTGGGAGGGGGGAGGGGAGAACAGCAACAGAGGAAACTGTGCTTCAAAGGGAACCAAAGGAATCCTCACAACACATGCCATTCTCATTACCTGTATTATTATTTTCAAAGTGTAGAACATAGAGTAAAGTACCTATGGATGAACATTATCTTTGAACACATTGTTCCAGTGCATGAAAGTCATTATACCTCATCACCCAATGAACCTGGATCTGTGATCTCTAGAGTTACCCCTCTTAAAGTTGACCATTTTGGACATAAGCACTATGGGCTAAGTTCTTTTAAACTGCTCTGCAGTAGATGGAGCTTCTAACTTTTTTCCAGTAAGAAGCTATACATATTTTAGCAGCTGTAAGCAAGTTCACTGTCCATTCTAGGTCAGTTCTGTTTCCTGGCAGATCTCCTGAATGTTAGGAATCAGACCCACAACAGATCTTGAGCTGGGGATGCCAGCCAAAGGAGAGAGACCAGCCAGAAAGCCTCTGCCTCAGGCTAGTCTCATGCGATGCCCTCCAGTGCAGCAGAGCCAGGCAAGATGTTCTCTGTATACAGCTTCCTCATTGGTCTGAGCAACCTGCAATCTGCTCTGGCTGCCTTTTTCTTGCTCCTTTTTCTCATTTTGCCAGGAGGGACTCAGCACTTCAGTTGATTACAGCCCAGCCCTGGCGACCACATGCAGTACAAAGGAGGGTTTTACTTCTCCTAAACTCCCTGACCATTAATTTCATCACATCCATTAATGTCTCACTTAAGAGCAGTTACAGTGTGGGATAATGAATGTCCAGAACCTAATGAAATGCGTTCAACTAACGTTTCAGCACGACACAGCAGAGAAAGTCCAGAACCTGCATTGCACAGAAGGAATTGGCCATTCCGGGAAATTACTTGGGACTCCCAACCTGTTTATTAGATGAACTCTTTACTTATCACTTTGGGCACTGGAGGGTCTCCTATCTTTTCAAATTACCATGTAACTATGCTCAAGGAAGACCATCTCTTTGTTTGAATCTGAATGGCTGGTTGCACTGAGCAGTAGACAGGAAGCAACCAAAACCTGAAGTTGTGAGTCCCAAAAGGGGTTGAGCTGGGCACCAAGAAAGAGCTATAAAAGGAATCATGTTGGATGTTGCAGCTCTGCATGCAAGGTGATCTAGGAGAGAAAGAGAATTCTCTCACTGGGGTACACTTGGCCCTAGCCTCTCTTTGGTTAGATATTGGGCCTCTTTGGCCTTTGCTTGCCTTCTGTTTTCATTTTCTATACAACCTTTCTTCTCTCTCATAACAGAGCTTGGAGCTGTAGCAAGTTAACCTTTTTTGAAGTTAGTCTGTTCACAATAAGTTAAATGTACGTTAATATGTCACATAAGATGTGCTTTTATTTTTGCAATTAAAATTTCTTTGTCTAATCAGATCATCTTTGTGATTTGCATTAACATCATTTTCTCCTTAACTGGGAAACATCACAGATCAAGGATACTGCATAAACTTTCTGTACTTCCAAGTCAATTTTTTTTAACATTTAACCCACTATGTCAGTGACTAGTCAAAGTCTGATTCCACATTCGCCTTTGCTCTGGCTCCACTCCGGCGCTGTGTTTCCCCCGGGGCAGATGTTGGTTTCTGCATATCTTGACCCGAGGTGGCAGTCTGACCCGCCTCCAAAGTGGTGTCGCCCCACATTTAGTAGATTGGCAAAATGCGAGAAGTTTATTTTTGATGTGGTTTTTGGGGCTTGAAATTTATGTGCTTAACTCACGCCAATGCGCTGTCAAACTTCTCGCATCAGTAACACTGACATAACTCCATGCCCACAATTCCGCCCAGTTATTTCATCATACTTCCTTAATTTTACTCCCTTTGAAAATTATCCAATATTTTCCTGAAATAAAGTAATTTTTTAAAAACAAATCACGTTTCACGTTAGAACGTGAAAAATATATAACGATATAACGCGATTTTCTTTTACTGAATACATCCCTTGCTTCCATCCGCCTCCATTTTTTATGGTATTCCACGTGATTTTGATAATGTGTCATTGCATTGTGATTACTTTCTTCCCCCCCTCCAATTAAAATCACTCCTATTATAATTTTTCCCCAAATAAGATCGTTACAACGCAACTAAATAAATAGCGATGTTACATGAACTACTTTAAAGATGCGCGATTGTCACCTTTATCTATCCTTCCCCACCCCTCCGTATGGCCTCAAACGGGAACGGGAATTTGATTATGTTTATAGGTTTATATTTTTGATAGGTTGGGGAAACTTTCTCCCTTAACCCCTCTGCATAAATCTCCCCCCCCCCCGCCACCTTCATGCATCTGTTTGTAATTTGTTATAGCTTTTAATGGAAAACTGTGTGCTTAACATTTAGCGTGTGTGGATAAAAATGGTGGCTCACCGACTCAGATTTCCCGGGGCTTAGATAACCTGCCAATAGTAGGATGAAAGGAAAACACACGACTTTGCCAGTATTATGCCTCTGGCATTACGTTGTAACGCAAACAAAGACTATCGCGTTGTAACGTGAACCCACATGCATGTTAAAAAAAAAGGAAAATGTATGAGGGAGGGGGAAATTGCTACGATTGTGGGGGAAACTCTGGGAGCAGCAGTAATGCAGAATCAGAATACACGGAACAGATTGGGAATTGAATCCGGGAGAAATCCTTTAGTGCGGAATTGGGAAATCACACCCACATGGAACAACCTCAGAGTGAAAGGGAGGCAAACGCCAAGTGCGGAATCAGCCGCTATCTGACTGTGCATGCAGATTGATAGAAAGACAAAATGCAAAGAAGACTATAGGGGAATGGAAGCAGTGTGTTACTGCTAGGCAGATTTCAAGGCTAGGTGGACTTCCTTTAGGCTGGGATCACCAGTAGGTTTTGGTCTGTAGAGGGTGATCCAGTGGCACAAGTGCTAGGCTAGAATTTAGGAGATGTTAATTCATGTTCTAACCTTTGGTAGCTGAAATTTGATACAGATGTGCTTTGGAGATTCGACCCACCTTTTGATGCTACTATTTCTGGGATTCTTTTTGCCCATTGCCACAGACCCAATTCAGATTTCACGGTTGGATTCAGCTGTCTCCTTCAGCTATTCATCTCCTTCAGTGGAGTGTTGCTATATGGTACACATATGAGGAAGGTCTGAAACAAGACCATAATCTGGAGTTTCACTTTAATATATTTCTGTATACAGTATTCACCAAACAAATTTTGTATCTTTTTACCTTTCACTTGTTATACATGTTTATATCATTCTTTTGGTCGTTTTTCTGTTTTTGCATTGTGTGGCTATGGATGCCAATTTTTATTTTATTACTGACCCATATTTTTAAAATAGGAAAATTTCCTTTCAAGCAAAAATCTAGCAAATCAGACAGAGAAAGATTTTTGCTCTAGTTGCATATCATTGCGCTACTTTACTACTTACATAGTAAGAGAGGGAGAGAGGGAAGGGAATTTTAAAAAAATGATCTGTACAGCCTTTTTCTATCACATCAGAAATCTACTGTCTCACTTTGCTGCATGTGAAGACTCAGCTGCAGCTGCATCACTGCTCCATTGTATGGCTGGCACTGGATCTCCAGGGTTTCGGGCAGAGCCCTGGAATGAAGATCAAGGTGTATTAGTGCCTCTGACTCCTGTAGGCAGCAATCTCCTTCTTCATTTCTCTGTGACAGAGAGAGTCATTTTGGTGCAGCAAATGCACACATATGCCCAGTGGCAAAAGGGTACTCACAAAAGACACATTGGCCCATTTGCTGCATTGCAACGGACTGCCCCCCCATCCTATTTGATGTCTAAAGCCAGCCACCTCCTGGCTCTGCCTGATGGAAGAGCTGGCCCAGCTTAGCACTCAGGACAGGCTGTGCTTCAAAGAAAGTGAACTCTTGTTTGCAAAGATGGTGAAAATAAAGTTGTTCCTTTTGCAGTGGTGGAAGGGGGAGGGCACTCACTCCCCACCCTGGCAACAGAAGATCCCAAGGGAGCAACCCTGTGCAGGGTCTTCATCATATTGACAGAGGGAGTTGTGTGGGTGTGTAAAGGGCCATCAAGTTGCAGCCAATTTATGGCTACCCCAGCAAGGGACTTTCAGGACAAGTGAGAAGCACTGATGGTTTGCCATGGCCTTCCTTTGCAGAGTCTTCCTTGGTGGTCTCCCTTCCAAGTACTGACTCTGTTTAGCTTCTGAGATCTGGCAAGATCAGGCTACACCATGCCTCTAGAGGAAAATAGACACTTATAAATAAATGAATATCATTTATGATGCAGATGGTATTTCAGTCTATTTTTGAATCTATAAGGTCGGACAGGGAGAGCAAGCAAACAGACAAACCGGGCTGTTTTTTTTCAAGCAGCATCAGGTCCCCCAGTAGAAAAGATATAGCCTAGGACTATTGACCTCACACAGCAAACCCCTGCTATGTTCAAATTACCTGACTGTTTCTCTTTAGCCTTCACCTAAGCTATGAACATAAGAACATAAGAGAAGCCATATTGGATCAGGCCAATGGCACATCCAGTCCAACACTCTGTGTCACACAGTGGTTCTGAGCTAGATGGCCCAAGGTGGTCTGATCTCAGAAGCTGTTGGATATTATAACTCTGCATGCAAGGAGATCTGGGAGGAAAAGGATTAAGATAATTCTCTCACTCAGGTGCACTTGGCAGTTGGCCCCGCCCTCTCATCAGTTAGATGTTGAGCCTCTTTGGCCATTGCTTGCCTTTTCTTCCATCTTATATAGGACCTCTCTTCCTCTCTCTCTCCATGGGCTTGGAGCTGTAGCAAGTCAACCTTTCTGAAGTTAATCCGTTCATAATAAGTTAAAACATACCTATTTGAATATGTTATGTGCTTCTATTTTTGCAAGTATAATGTCTTTCTCTTGTTACCATTGGAGTCAGATCATCTTTGTAATATGTTTGAACAGCATTTCCCCCTTAAACAGGAAACATGGAGGACTGGAGATACTGTGAAAAAGCTTCTGTGCTTCCAAGGCAGTTGATTTAAAAAAAAAAACATTTAACCCAATAGTAGGGTCAGACCTAGTTAGTATTTGAATGGGGGACCACCAAGAAAGTCCAAGGTCACTATGCAAAGGCAGGCAATGGCAAACTACCTCCAACTGTCTTTTGCCTTGGAAACCCCTATGGGGTCCCTTGCCATCATCTTGAGGGCACTTTGCGCACACAAACCATGTGGTGAGCTGTGTCCAGTAGCTACTAGATACTTACCAGTAAGCAAAGCCATTTGAGGAATGTCTGCAGCAATTAGTTGTGCAAATGCCTATTGCCACATAAACCACATTTTCTCATTCCTGTTATAAAACAATGGATGAATTCAGAGGGCTAAAAGTGACCTGAGGTCTCCCCAGAAACATCGGCAACCAGCATCTAATTTAAGTTTTGCAGCCTTCCAAGGTTGCAGGAGAAGCCTTGCTTCTTTTAAAGTCAACCCGATCTTTCTCAATTTCCCCAAGCATCCTGCCAAGATGCTTGGTTATATTGCTTCTTCTAGCATTTCCCCCCATTACCGTTGATGGGGTCAGAGCTCATTTCAGCATTTTCCCTTCTTTTATTCGCCTGGGGGGCAGATTCCCAGATGTGCTGAGCCAGGACAACTCTTCTTGGCTCTCATCAAAGTTGTAGCATGCAGCACTTGTAAAAGAGAGAGAGAGAGAGAGCTGTATCTGGCTGCAAGGAAGAGCCTTTCAGCCAGGTCTCATCAGCATGTGACTGTGTCTTTAAGAGGGAAAACTGCTCCATCATGATCTACCTGAAAGAAAGCTAAAGCTTTCTTGGTGTTCTAAAAAATAGACTCTTCCAAGCACTTTACATTTAAGTCCCAGAGGATTTGCTTCCTCTTGCAGAAATAGCATGTGAATGGTCAGAGAAATGATTGGGTTGGGTGTAGAATTAGCCCCATGCAAAAATGACTGGTTACTCCAGTGTCCATGGAAGGCAATTACCAACACACCAAACCAATATTTGACACCAAAATCCACAAAGGAGAATTTTGCATAGTATAGGCAAACAGGACTTTTTAGGTAGAAAAGGCCCATCAGGAACTCATGTGCATATTAGGCCACACACCCCTGACATAATCATTGTTTTGTTCAGGGACTTTTTTTGTAAAAAAAAAAAAAACTCCAGCAGGAACTCATTTGTATATTAGGCCACACCCTCTGACACCAAGCCAGCCAGAACTCCATTCCTGTGTGTTCCTGCTAAAAAAAAAAAAAAAGCCCTGTATGTGAGCACAAATTCATTTCTGTTCTAAATGACATCTGCATTGCCTGTACTGAAAAAAGTAAACCAGTAATCTTTTGTAGCTACTATTTGGTCTCATCCTCACAGGCCCTTTGCTGCTGCTTCAGTTATATCAAACTAGCAAGACCACTTTTAATCCATAGACAAGTCCTCTCATTAAGGGAACAGATATAAAGGGATATTCTGAAGGCACTCTATTCATGCTCAGAAGCACATATTTTCATTATATATTAGCTACAATATCATTATCTATATAGGTATCTTTTACTCTACAGTAAAAAGCCCTTCTGTGCATGAACAAAGTACCTTCCTATCCAGATTGAGCCATTTACCTCTGCTGCCAAATGTTTAGAATTTAGCAGCAGGATTCCACACTAGGGAAACAGAGAGATTTGAGTGTTGGACTAGGATCAGGAAAACCCTGGTTTGGATTTCCACTTTGCAATAGCAGCTTGCTGGGTGACCTTGGGTCAGTCATATACTCTCATAGGGGTGTTGTGAGGATGAAATGGAGAATGGGAGACTATTGCAAGCTGTTTTGGGTTATGTTGGGTAGAAACATGGTGTATAAATGAAGTAAATAAATAAAAACGTACATATATGGGGACCCACCCACCTCAACCCCAGCTCCTCTCTTTTTTGGAAATGGCCCACCTCTTTTGATGACATTTTGAAAATAAATCCGAAAGCTCACCCCTCAACCCCTCATAACTTCAACAGTTTATATATTCTGATGGGAATCCTCTTCTACTGCTAAATCTGATGTTGGTGCTTCAATTCTGCTTTGTTCGAAGGAAGAGGACCAGAAAAAAAAACCTTCAAGGATAAACATTTTTTTCAAGAGTTCAGTGATCCTAATCCAAAACCTGGAATTCTAAGTCTAAATTTTCCTTGAAATGACCCCACCCCTCCAATGGCTGCATTTTTGAAAGGTTATTTTTCTTAGCTTTAAAATTCTCATTTTCCGAAACTGTTAGACATGTAGCCTTTGCTATATTAAACAGCAGCAAATATCTTTACTTTTCCAGATAGATAGATAGATAGATAGATAGATAGATAGATAGATAGATAGATAGATAGATAGATAGATAGATAGATAGATAGATAGATCGATCGATCTTTCCCGCTCAGCCCCCTCCTGAATCGCAGGCATCTTGCCTGACAGCTCTCCTCTTCTGAGTTAGGGCAACTCTTTTCCTCCTCCCGGGCCCTTACATAACCTGCGAATCTGTTCAGCAGCACGTATGAATAGGTAGACTGCGTGACCCAGCCCTCTGCAGCAGCCTTTGCTGGCGGCCCCTCCCTTGTGCTCTTGAGGAATCCGGATTGCGGCAAGCAGGGGCGGCCGGCAGGGAGAAGAGAGGGAAAGGCTTCTGGAGGGACCGAGTTTGCACATCGCCGGCCCTGATGCTTCCCAACCCCCCCTCCCCCTCCCCTCAGCTCAAGGGCTGTCTCCGCCACATGTGCGCTTTTGCCGCAAATTGCCTGCCGCTGGGGAGGGGGGCCGTCAGCAGGAGAAGAGGGAGAAAGGGAGCAACTATGGGGCAGACAGAAAGGAAGAAGGTCGGGGAGCCTGACTTGACCTCTGCAAGAGAAAGGCATTGCTCTCCTGCTGGCCGCCGGCGGGCTGGGGGAATGGGAACAGCTCCTTTCCCTTGCCTTCCGAGAGGAAGCGGCTCCCAGCCAGGCTGAGCAGGCAGCGCAAAGCCCGGAAGAGCCCCTCAGAAAGTCGCCAGCAGACCTCCGGACTTCCCTTCGCCGCTCGGGGATGTCCCCCGCCTCTCCAACTCTCGCCACACACCACTCATTGTCCCCTAAAGGCACATTGAAGGGCGATCTCCCCCTTTTGTGGACGGAGCTTACTCTTGATCTCTCGGCTTGGCTTCGCGAACGAAGATTTAAGAAGGGTGCAATAGTCCACGTTTGCTGCAGGCTCGCTAGAAGACTATGGACGTACAACGCCTCATCAAACAGAAATCAAAAAGTGACAGCTGCCCCTCCCCCACAATTTCCTCATTAAACAGCTGCCCCTCCCCCACACCAGCCCCCACCTCCTGATCAGTAAATGAATGCCTGACGTAGTGGGATTGTACTTTTTTGCTGCCCCTTCTAATACATTAATTGTAACCATCCCAGCATTTTCTTACACATTAAATCCTAACATTTACCTAGCCACCTAACAGCATTTTAGATGCCTATTCTAATACATTAATTGTAAACATATAGCATTTTCTTACACATTAAATCCTAACATTTTTCTATCATCTTCAGTGCCTGTTCTCAGAGTGAGACAAAAGTATTTGACCTTAAAAGGTCAAGTGCTGAAATGTATATCTCGCAGACGTGGGAGGATATTCACCCTGTGAGAGAGAGCAAGAATCTTAGCAAATTATTTAATGCTGACACAGTTTAGACCTGGACAAAATAAACAGATGAAATTAGGTTCTCACGCAATAAATTTCCTGTTCTTATGGTCTGTGATTTAAAATAGCTTTTCCATCAAATTTATGTATGGGCTAATTGTGAGAATAGTGTTTGACCCCCAAAAATGGTCCTAAGAGGTCAAGGGGTTTTATGGCTGTGAAGTGCAGAAAAATGTAGACTTAAGAAAAATGCAAAAGCAGGACAGAGATATACAATTTAGGTTATTTTAAATATAAACAAAGATAGGATTTTCTGACATGTATAGAAACACACAGGTTACAGAATGCCCCATTGGTTTTTTTGTGGATATACTCTGACTGTGTCCAATATGTAGATAAAATAAAATTTTAAATAAAAACAAGCAACAGTAAGCAGTGTTTTAAATGATTTTAGTTCTACATGCCCTGTTAAATGTGCATTCACCCCATGTTCCCCAAGTATTGTTGACAACACAAATATTTACTGCCAACTTTGGTGATTTTTGATATGGTTCCACCAAGATCAGGATCTGAGCCTTTAATTGTATTCAAGTAGGCATTCATTTGCTTTTGATGGAACTCTTAACATCAGAAGATCTGGGGCTTAGTTCTGAGCCATGCAGCTCACTTAATATCTTGGCACACAATACAACTTTTTTCCATCGTCAGCATCCTCCACCTGTTAGCACTCCAAGGAGCTGTCTGGGGGGTTACTTGAGCAATGAACAGGGCCCCGGCAGTAGGAGGTTGCCTAGGATTCTATAAGAAAAAGAAGAGCTTATCGTTGCTGCTTTAGGGAGAAGAGGGGGTTGTGGGTCACGGGCAGCCTAGGAACTGATCTCCTTGATGAACCAAGGGTGCAGAGAGAGGAGCGAATTCCACATTTTAATCACTCTCTGTGTAAAATAGTATTTCCTTTTGTCCACCCTGAATATGCTATCAGCCTCGTTGTATTGAGTTCTAGTATTTTGAAAGGGGGAAAAAGTTCTGTTTGTCAACTCTCTCCACCCCTTGCATAATTTTATAAACCTCTATCTTGACCCCACACCCTCCCCCTCCCCTAACATAGCCATCGCTTTTCTAAACTGAAAAGTCACTCATCAGCCTTTCCTCATAGAGAAGGTGCTCCCCCCCCCAACCCCCCCCAATCAACTTTGCTGCCCTTCTCTGTACTTTTTCTAGCTCTGCAATGTCCTTTTGGAGATACGGTGACCAGAATTGTACACACTATTCCAAACAAGGCTGCGATATGGATCTATATGGGGGCATTACAATATAGGCTGTTTTATTCTCAATCCCGCTCCCAAGAATACCTACCACAGACTTTGCCTTTTTCACCGCTGCAGCACACAGGGTTGACACTTTCACCAAACTATCCACAACACACTTGGGATTTTCCCCCCTCTCAGTCACAGCAAGTTCTATCCCTATTAGCTTATACGTGAAGTGGGGATTTTTTTTGACCCACTATGCCATCACCTTACACTTACCAGCACCTCACCCCTAGTTCCTAATCATTTATGAATAAATGAAATAGTCTTGCCCCCGTACCAATCCTTATCGGACCCCGTAGCATACTTCCCTACATTGTGAGAATTGTCCACAGATCCCCACTCTTTACTAACAGTCATTGAACCAGTTTTTTAATCAGAAAGAGAACCCATCCTCTTATCCCATGACTGCTAAGTTTACTCAGGAATCTCTGGCGAGTCTTTCTCAATGAACTCTAAAAGGTTGGTGAGGCAGGACTTCCCTTTGCAGAAGCCATGTAGGTGAAGAGTAGGTGGAATTCACTGCCACAGGAGGTGGTGGCGGCCACAAGTATGGCCACCTTCAAGAGGGGTTTAGATAGAAATATGGAGCACGGGTCCATCGGTGGCTATTAGCCACAGTGTATGTGTGTATATAAATTTTTTTGCCACTGTGTGACACAGAGTGTTGGACTTGATGGGCCGTTGGCCTGATCCAACATGGCTTCTCTTATGTTCTTATGTTCTTAAGATTAAAAAAACCAAAACAAAAAAACCTGGCACGATTGTGATCTGAGGGTGGAAAAATGTTTTTGTTTCAAACAGTCTTATTAGTAACATATGGCAATAAATTTCAATTTCTTACATCATTAATAATTACTTTTTATCTATCCCATATATTACTTTCTACCCACTCCTCCCCCGTTACTTGACACCCGCCGGTGTTATATACTTAAAATCTTAATATTAAAGGTACCCTTAATTAATAAGAACCAAAATTAATATCCTCCTCCCTCTTGTACTTAGTCATTATCAAAAATTGTCCAATGTCCTTTTATTTTCCACTCTTTTTCTACGTATCTTCTGAACTTTTTCCACTTCATCTTAATTACTTCTAAATCATAGTCTCTTAAGGTTCATGTTAACTTGCCCATTTCACCCCAGTGTCATAACTTTTAAAATCCAATCCCATTTTTCTGGTATTTTTTCTTGCTTCCACAACCGCGCATACAACGTCCTAACTTTTTCCACTCCATCTTAATTACTTCTAAATCATAGTCTCTTAAGGTTCATGTTAACTTGCCCATTTCACCATGTGTCATAACTTTTACAATCCTACCCCATTTCTCTGGTATTTTTTCTTGCTTCCACAACTACGCATATTATGTCCTAGCAGCTGAAAGCAAGTACCAAATTATAGTTCTATCTTCTTTTGGATTTGTAATCCCAACAGGAAAGTCTCTGCAACTTTCTTAAATTCGTATCCCAAGATCTTAGAAATTTCTTGTTGAATCATCCGCCGATGCTTTTTTTGCTCTTTCACAAGTCCACCACATACGGTAGAAAGAACCTTCATGTTTTTTACATTTCCAACACCGGTCTGGCATCTTATTATTCATCTTTGCCAATGTCACCCAGTGAGTTGCATTTGAACCCGAGTCTCCTGGTTTCTTGTTTAACACTTAACCCGCTAGAGCCAGCGGAGTATTTTACTTACTTTACTGTAGCCCCCCCTTTTTTGTTTTTGTTTTTTTGCTGAGACTGAAATGTAAGAACAATGTTCTCAACTAGGATAGGCATTAGAGGACCACACTAGGATCCGGAACCATCAAGTTCAAATCCTGACTCTGCCACGCAAGATTGCTGGTGACTTTGAGCCTATCACGCTCTCTTGCCTTAGCCTACCTCACAAGGTCGCTGTTGCGAAGATAAAATGGAAAAGGAGAAAAACAATTGATAAGCTGCTTGGTATCATGATTAGGGAGGGAAACAGGATGTAAAAACTAAGCACTACACCACAATGGTTTCAATGAAATGTGGAGGCTGGACAGTTGTAAGAGACCGCAGAGGCTACTGTTACACGGCTAACCCTACTGACGTCCAAGCTCTGACAAAATTGGGCTAGTCGGTTATATTCAGGCTTCCCATGAAACATTTACATGCGGATAATTAGAGAAATAAGAGCCCCAGTGGTGCAGAGTGGTAAAGCCGCAGCACAGCGGTTCTAACCTCTGCTAACGACCTGAGTTTCACGGTTAAAACAATTTTATTTGGTAACAAATTATATGTCCTGCATCATTAATAACTTCTTTTAACTATCCCACATATTACTTTCTAGCCATCCCTCCCCCATTACTTGACCCCCGCCGGTGTTATTTACTTAAAATACTAATGTTTAAAGGTACCCTTAACTAATAAAAAATGAAAATTAACATTCTTCTTTTTTTTCTAAGACTTCATCATTATCAAAAATTGTTCAATGTCCTTTTATTTTCCACTCCATCTTAAAAACTTCTAAATCATAACCTCTTAAAATTCTTGTTAACTCGTTCATTTCACACAATGTCATAACTTTTACAATCCAACCCCATTTCTCTGGTATTTTTTCATGCTTCCACAACTACGCATATAATGTCCTAGCGGCTGAAAGCATGCACCAAATTATAGTTCTATTTTCTTTTGGAAATTTTTCCATTTGTAATCCCAACAGAAAAGTCTCTGCGACTTTCTTAAATTCATATCCCAAGATCCTAGAAATTTCTTGTTGAATCATCCGCCAATACTTTTTCGCTCTTTCACAAGTCCACCGCATACGGTAGAAAGAACCTTCATGTTTTTTACATTTCCAACATCTGTCCGGCATCTTATTATTCATCTTTTGCCAATTTCTTAGGAGTCATATACCACCTGTACATCATCTTAAAACAATTTTCTTTAATACTCTGACACGTTGAGAGTTTCATAAAGTTCTTCCACAAATATCCCCAAGTTTCCATATATATTTCTTTATTTACATTAATTGCACACTTAATCATTTGAGATGTCACTACTTCATTTTAAAAGTAACATATAGATTTTTGAAATTAATTTTTCATTGTCTCCAAGCAGAACTTTTCCCATTTCTGTTTGTTCTCATCTTATTCCTTCAGTTTTAACATCGCTTTCCACCAAACTTTTTATTTGTTGCGTTTGAAACAATCATATTTATTATTCAACTCTTCGGCAGTTTTCAATTCTATTTTACAGCTTTGTATTTTTAGTTTATACGACACCCTTTTTCCCTCTCCCATCTCCGCCGTTATCCTTATTACTTCCGCAGGCACTGAGGATAGAGAAATGTTACGACCGTTCCTTTGTCATAGATTGCTATTTGATCATGTTTTGCGCGCTTCGGTTTTAATACAAAGGCACGCAAATCGGGGCCCTTGGCGGTAGTTTCTAAAGCATCCGCGCAATTCGATGTTTTGATTACGCGTGTCTTAGACGGTCGTTGTATATAATCGAATAAAATATAATACGCGATCGCGATGTATAACGTTAGACAACCTTGTTACTCTGACTTTTGAAAACCCCGAGATAGGCCCCCTTCTGCGAATTCGGCTCAGCGGCCCGCCACCAATAGGGGAGTCGCCGTTGTTCAAACGCGCCAGCGGGTGCGGGGGGGGGGTCGGCGCAGGATTCTCTTTAAATACGGGAAACCCGAGCGCCGTTCTGACGGCTCCGTACCACCATGGCGAATACACCTCTGTCTGTTTTTAATCCCGTGGCCCCCGGAGCACCCGTGAGGAGGAAAACTACAGCGAGGATTCAAAAACCTAGCACCGATTCTGACAAGGAGAATGTACAGCCGGTTCTTGCTAAACGCCTTTTTGCTTCCCCCGAGAAAATGAAAGATGGGGCAGAAATCTGTACACCGAAGCGGAGTAGATGTTTCCAGGATGGTGAGAGTTGTGACTCCGTGAATCCGTCACAACAAGATACATTTAAGGTGGGTAGAACAACATGGGAAAGATGTGTAAAAGGTTGTGTTGTTTCTGTTTAGGCTCCTTTTCTCATTTTGTGTGTTTGTGATTTTTAGAAAATTTGTCTCGTGGACTTGTCCGGTGTTCAGACGTCGATTCATACCGTCCTGCAAAAATACGTGGGAGTGTCCGATGAAGACGTTCCACCTGTGGACAAGCAAAAGTCACGTTCTGCGATGTACAAACTGATAACTGCCACCGCTTATTCTGTTCTCAATTATTGCTCCAACGATCTCTCTTATTCTATGTGTGACGGATGCATTTTAGATAGACCCGGACAGAATTCTCATGTATGTTTGACGTGGTCCTCTGCTTTTTACGATGAGAACTTAAGATATGTTTGTCGCAATCTGAATATGGGCCCCGTGTTGTATGTGATCATGGTTATTGCGTGTTTTCTTGATTGTTGTGGTATTAACAAGAATCATGTCATAATGTTGGCCAACCTGGTGGAAGGCGTACAAACATCCCCGACCCCCTGTGAACAATTGAGAACGTTGTTTCAGAAATGCCACCGACCCTATGTGACACTTGTTGAGAAATTTCTGCATAATACATTTCAGAATGGCACATCTGTGAATACCTTTCTTTTCCCCCTTTTGTAAATAAATTTTAAAAACTTTCTGTAATAAATGTACATTTTATACATTCACATGTATAAAAATAAAAATGTATTTAGAAGCCGTTGAGTTTGTGCAAATTTTGATACTAAAAAATATTCGATATTAAAAAAGATCACGCTGCATTTAGGGAGGTCGCTTTTGATCAGTAAGAGGGAGATTGACGCCGATACGCCGATAGACGTATGGTTTTACCAATAACGATGAAAATAACGGCTCTGCACCGAGAAAACTTAAAATAGACCGAGAGCTATTTAAACACAAGTCCTAATACCGACAGCGTGTTTTCACGGGTTCCTTACTTTAAAAAACAACACCGTGCACGCTCTTCCCCACATAATCCTGAACAGCTCTTTAAAAGTTCTTTAAAAGCCGGAGCAAGTCTTTTTCTGTAGCGGTTCCGTTCTTATGCCCCGGCTGAAGGAGGGGGCCGTCTCTTCTCTCATCCGATACCACCAACACAGAAAGTCCTTCTCCTGGTTTGTTTTAATAATGTATAATCATGCCAATTTTTGGCTAATGGCTTTTTGTAAAACACTTTGGGCAACAAAGAAACAAAGTATAAAAATACACTGAATAATCGGACACACCCTGTTATTACATATAAGCTTTTTTCCTTTATTTTCACTTTACAGTGAAACACTCCCCTGTAAATATGACCTATTGAACAGGGTAGGAGTGACGGTGTAAAGGCTGCGGATCGCAATTGTGGGAGGATAGGTTTCTTCGGCGTTTGCTTGGGCGGATTAAAATTAGCTGGGGCAGGTGGGGTAAGAAACGGAGGGAGTCTATCTGATTTTATATAGGAAAGCGGGTGTAATATTGTATAAAGATGGCTACGAATCAAAAGTGCCGAGGGTGAGCATAATGGGAAAAGGTGAGAATGGGGGGAGGCCGGAATCAGGTTGGGGTGCAATAAACATATTACAAAGTAACACACGAGCAACAGCGTTATAGTCCGCCGCCGGATCATGTTAGGGAAAGGGGGGGGGTATGTTCCTTGTCTATACACGTAGGTAATCCCATCATTCTTTTACCCGTGTTCTTTCGGACGGTACTTCCTCTACATTTCTATGACCGTATCTATTACAGATGCTTAATTTGTCGGCTTCTCGGTTTGTAAGAAACCTACCGATTGGGGGAAAGTAGGTTGTAAAACCGTATCTGTATAGAACCGGCGGTACTGGGGCACGGTTGGAGCGGGCCGACGTATTCATCGGCAGTCATCGAAGAGTCGCTATGCTGAGCGATCTGACAGCCGAGACAAGGCGACTGGTGGATGGCTACTTGCGACGCAACCTGAGTGGTTCGGTGCTGTCTCACAGCCACACGGCCAAGACCCTGCGGAGAGTGGCTGACAAGCTGGAGAGCCGTGAGAAGACATTCTTTCACTCCATTTGCTCCACGGCAATCTTGCCGGAGCCTGGTAGGGCAGACGTCCATTTGAGACGTGTGGCGGTGCAGATGGCATCTGATGGCGGGCTTAACTGGGGTCGAGTAGTGGCGCTGTTTGTGTTCACCGGCACCTTGGCAACAGCTCTGGCTGAGCGGGGGGCCCACGAGGAGATCGGCGGCCTGACAGAGGCATTGGTCATCTATCTGTCTGTGGAGAAGCGCGAGTGGCTGGAGGCGCATGGTGGCTGGGAAGGGTTCTACCGCTACTTCAACAAACACGGTTCTGATTCAATCAGCCGGTGCGATACCAAAAGCAACACTATCATAGCAACCGCCGGATTTGTCCTAGCAGGATTAGCTTTCCTCATGGCCGTGAGATAAAAGTACATCGTGAACTCGAAACTATGAACAAGCGCTATGAAACTATGAACAAGTACCCGTGATGAGTCCGCTCTATATTTTTACAATTTTAATAACGTTGCTTAAATCGGTGTCTAGGCCTGAATGTTTAAATGAAGCACAACCCACCTTGGCAACGTCAAAAAACCAAACAAATGGAAACAAAGATTGTTCAGGTCCTAAGTTTGTATGTTTTGTTAGTTCCATTCTAGAGAACTGAGGCGTTATGCTAAAATACGTTAGATGACCTTGCGGTGCAACCGGCGTAACGATGTGTGTTTGGATTTTTACGGTGGGAATTCTAAGCTTATTTCAGTCGAGCACACCACGTGTTTCATACCATCATATCTAATAGAAAAGCATTTTATTAAAGCGAGAATATACAAAGCGTAGCTTTTTTTAATTAACAACAATCTGCATCCCGACCCACGTGTCTACAGTTCCCCGCGAATGAGGCGTCTTCCACTTTGGTGTCGAATAGGAGGGAAGGGGGGATTGCCGGGAAATCCTGCAAGGGGGGGGGGGCAGGGTAAGAAATACACGGCGTACATCTTTGTCATGTTGCGATTCACAAGGATTAGACACGTGTGTATGTACAGAAAGTGTAGCAACGATACATCCGCTTTATCAACGTGAGAAAACAAAAACAAGCGTGCTATTTCCCCCACCCTACTGAAAAAATACAGTTCTTACTATCCGCTTCAGGATACGGGTCTTATATACAAACAGACGTGTGTGTTTTCTCATCTACATGTGGTTGGGACATTCTCGATTCTAATCTGTATGTTTTTCCTTCTTTGCAACCTCTTCTTCTTCCTCCATGAGGGAATCAACCTCCTTTGGAGACTCCGGTGTTTGCGCTTCATCAACCGGGGGTTCCCTCGCCTTTTCCACAGCTTCATCCTTCGTGTCTGCTTCAGAATCTCCAGAGGTATCCTCCATGTCCGCTCCGGAATCACCGGCTGTATCGTGCTCGGCATCTGCTAGGGAATCTTCCTCATCTGAATCTTGAAAGTGTGCTAGACCCCCGCAGTATGGGCAGTGACAGGTGTCCGGCCTCCCTGAGTTGACCGCTGCCACATTCTCTACCTAAAAGTTTGAAGAACAAAAAAAAAAAAAATTAGTATCCGGTCTCATGAGCGTGCCCCCCACCCCCAATTCCACACACCTTGGGGGTTTTTTAGGCCTTACATTCGGAAAGAGCGCTTTCAAATAGACCGTTTCCTCCACAATCTCCATATTTTCTTGTGCCTTCCCTCCACGTTCTGACTCCTTGATAGAGACGCCATTCTCAGTGAGCTCTGACTTTTCCCAAGCCTTCTTTGTGGAACTCTCCCTCAAAGGGGATTCATTATTCTCCACCTGTGTTGAGTTCTTGAGATTAGAACCACGCTTTCTTAAAGATTTGAGCAACACCAGGGTTAGCATCCCACACATGATCAAATCCTCTAAATCAGCGACTTTGGTCTCTGATCCCTCCGCCGCCTAATTTAAAAAAAAAGAAAGGGCATAACGCTACATGACCCGCCATTGCAATCCTCCCAGCTTTCCTCTTTTCTCACAACTTACCTGTGCATCTGTTTCTGCTTCCTGGTTCTCCAAACTCTCCTCTTCCATGTTTTCGGGTACAGATTCTAGAGGGGTCTTCTCCGGGGCGGTGTTCTCTGCTTCTATCTCATCACCGTTGCCTTTTCTTGAATGTTTGTGAGGCTTGATGCCTAGGGGTCCCTCCATGTTAGAAAATTTCTCCATGGTGGTACGGAGCCGTCAGAACGGCGCTCGGGTTTCCCGTATTTAAAGAGAATCCTGCGCCGACCCCCCCCCCCCCCGCACCCGCTGGCGCGTTTGAACAACGGCGACTCCCCTATTGGTGGCGGGCCGCTGAGCCGAATTCGCAGAAGGGGGCCTATCTCGGGGTTTTCAAAAGTCAGAGTAACAAGGTTGTCTAACGTTATACATCGCGATCGCGTATTATATTTTATTCGATTATATACAACGACCGTCTAAGACACGCGTAATCAAAACATCGAATTGCGCGGATGCTTTAGAAACTACCGCCGAGGGCCCCGATTTGCGTGCCTTTGTATTAAAACCGAAGCGCGCAAAACATGATCAAATAGCAATCTATGACAAAGGAACGGTCGTAACATTTCTCTATCCTCAGTGCCTGCGGAAGTAATAAGGATAACGGCGGAGATGGGAGAGGGAAAAAGGGTGTCGTATAAACTAAAAATACAAAGCTGTAAAATAGAATTGAAAACTGCCGAAGAGTTGAATAATAAATATGATTGTTTCAAACGCAACAAATAAAAAGTTTGGTGGAAAGCGATGTTAAAACTGAAGGAATAAGATGAGAACAAACAGAAATGGGAAAAGTTCTGCTTGGAGACAATGAAAAATTAATTTCAAAAATCTATATGTTACTTTTAAAATGAAGTAGTGACATCTCAAATGATTAAGTGTGCAATTAATGTAAATAAAGAAATATATATGGAAACTTGGGGATATTTGTGGAAGAACTTTATGAAACTCTCAACGTGTCAGAGTATTAAAGAAAATTGTTTTAAGATGATGTACAGGTGGTATATGACTCCTAAGAAATTGGCAAAAGATGAATAATAAGATGCCGGACAGATGTTGGAAATGTAAAAAACATGAAGGTTCTTTCTACCGTATGCGGTGGACTTGTGAAAGAGCGAAAAAGTATTGGCGGATGATTCAACAAGAAATTTCTAGGATCTTGGGATATGAATTTAAGAAAGTCGCAGAGACTTTTCTGTTGGGATTACAAATGGAAAAATTTCCAAAAGAAAATAGAACTATAATTTGGTGCATGCTTTCAGCCGCTAGGACATTATATGCGTAGTTGTGGAAGCATGAAAAAATACCAGAGAAATGGGGTTGGATTGTAAAAGTTATGACATTGTGTGAAATGAACGAGTTAACAAGAATTTTAAGAGGTTATGATTTAGAAGTTTTTAAGATGGAGTGGAAAATAAAAGGACATTGAACAATTTTTGATAATGATGAAGTCTTAGAAAAAAAAGAAGAATGTTAATTTTCATTTTTTATTAGTTAAGGGTACCTTTAAACATTAGTATTTTAAGTAAATAACACCGGCGGGGGTCAAGTAATGGGGGAGGGATGGCTAGAAAGTAATATGTGGGATAGTTAAAAGAAGTTATTAATGATGCAGGACATATAATTTGTTACCAAATAAAATTGTTTTAACCGTGAAACTCAGGTCGTTAGCAGAGGTTAGAACCGCTGTGCTGCGGCTTTACCACTCTGCACCACTGGGGCTCTTATTTCTCTAATTATCCGCATGTAAATGTTTCATGGGAAGCCTGAATATAACCGACTAGCCCAATTTTGTCAGAGCTTGGACGTCAGTAGGGTTAGCCGTGTAACAGTAGCCTCTGCGGTCTCTTACAACTGTCCAGCCTCCACATTTCATTGAAACCATTGTGGTGTAGTGCTTAGTTTTTACATCCTGTTTCCCTCCCTAATCATGATACCAAGCAGCTTATCAATTGTTTTTCTCCTTTTCCATTTTATCTTCGCAACAGCGACCTTGTGAGGTAGGCTAAGGCAAGAGAGCGTGATAGGCTCAAAGTCACCAGCAATCTTGCGTGGCAGAGTCAGGATTTGAACTTGATGGTTCCGGATCCTAGTGTGGTCCTCTAATGCCTATCCTAGTTGAGAACATTGTTCTTACATTTCAGTCTCAGCAAAAAAACAAAAACAAAAAAGGGGGGGCTACAGTAAAGTAAGTAAAATACTCCGCTGGCTCTAGCGGGTTAAGTGTTAAACAAGAAACCAGGAGACTCGGGTTCAAATGCAACTCACTGGGTGACATTGGCAAAGATGAATAATAAGATGCCAGACCGGTGTTGGAAATGTAAAAAACATGAAGGTTCTTTCTACCGTATGTGGTGGACTTGTGAAAGAGCAAAAAAAGCATCGGCGGATGATTCAACAAGAAATTTCTAAGATCTTGGGATACGAATTTAAGAAAGTTGCAGAGACTTTCCTGTTGGGATTACAAATGGAAAAAAAAATCCAAAAGAAGATAGAACTATAATTTGGTACTTGCTTTCAGCTGCTAGGACATAATATGCGTAGTTGTGGAAGCAAGAAAAAATACCAGAGAAATGGGGTAGGATTGTAAAAGTTATGACACATGGTGAAATGGGCAAGTTAACATGAACCTTAAGAGACTATGATTTAGAAGTAATTAAGATGGAGTGGAAAAAGTTAGGACGTTGTATGCGCGGTTGTGGAAGCAAGAAAAAATACCAGAAAAATGGGATTGGATTTTAAAAGTTATGACACTGGGGTGAAATGGGCAAGTTAACATGAACCTTAAGAGACTATGATTTAGAAGTAATTAAGATGAAGTGGAAAAAGTTCAGAAGATACGTAGAAAAAGAGTGGAAAATAAAAGGACATTGGACAATTTTTGATAATGACTAAGTACAAGAGGGAGGAGGATATTAATTTTGGTTCTTATTAATTAAGGGTACCTTTAATATTAAGATTTTAAGTATATAACACCGGCGGGTGTCAAGTAACGGGGGAGGAGTGGGTAGAAAGTAATATATGGGATAGATAAAAAGTAATTATTAATGATGTAAGAAATTGAAATTTATTGCCATATGTTACTAATAAGACTGTTTGAAACAAAAACATTTTTCCACCCTCAGATCACAATCGTGCCAGGTTTTTTTGTTTTGGTTTTTTTAATCTTAAGAACATAAGAACATAAGAGAAGCCATGTTGGATCAGGCCAACGGCCCATCAAGTCCAACACTCTGTGTCACACAGTGGCAAAAAAATTTATATACACACATACACTGTGGCTAATAGCCACCGATGGACCCGTGCTCCATATTTCTATCTAAACCCCTCTTGAAGGTGGCCATACTTGTGGCCGCCACCACCTCCTGTGGCAGTGAATTCCACCTACTCTTCACCTACATGGCTTCTGCAAAGGGAAGTCCTGCCTCACCAACCTTTTAGAGTTCATTGAGAAAGACTCGCCAGAGATTCCTGAGTAAACTTAGCAGTCATGGGATAAGAGGATGGGTTCTCTTTCTGATTAAAAAACTGGTTCAATGACTGTTAGTAAAGAGTGGGGATCTGTGGACAATTCTCACAATGTAGGGAAGTATGCTACGGGGTCCGATAAGGATTGGTACGGGGGCAAGACTATTTCATTTATTCATAAATGATTAGGAACTAGGGGTGAGGTGCTGGTAAGTGTAAGGTGATGGCATAGTGGGTCAAAAAAAATCCCCACTTCACGTATAAGCTAATAGGGATAGAACTTGCTGTGACTGAGAGGGGGGAAAATCCCAAGTGTGTTGTGGATAGTTTGGTGAAAGTGTCAACCCTGTGTGCTGCAGCGGTGAAAAAGGCAAAGTCTGTGGTAGGTATTCTTGGGAGCGGGATTGAGAATAAAACAGCCTATATTGTAATGCCCCCATATAGATCCATATCGCAGCCTTGTTTGGAATAGTGTGTACAATTCTGGTCACCGTATCTCCAAAAGGACATTGCAGAGCTAGAAAAAGTACAGAGAAGGGCAGCAAAGTTGATTGGGGGGGGTTGGGGGGGGGAGCACCTTCTCTATGAGGAAAGGCTGATGAGTGACTTTTCAGTTTAGAAAAGCGATGGCTATGTTAGGGGAGGGGGAGGGTGTGGGGTCAAGATAGAGGTTTATAAAATTATGCAAGGGGTGGAGAGAGTTGACAAACAGAACTTTTTCCCCCTTTCAAAATACTAGAACTCAATACAACGAGGCTGATAGCATATTCAGGGTGGACAAAAGGAAATACTATTTTACACAGAGAGTGATTAAAATGTGGAATTCGCTCCTCTCTCTGCACCCTTGGTTCATCAAGGAGATCAGTTCCTAGGCTGCCCGTGACCCACAACCCCCTCTTCTCCCTAAAGCAGCAACGATAAGCTCTTCTTTTTCTTATAGAATCCTAGGCAACCTCCTACTGCCGGGGCCCTGTTCATTGCTCAAGTAACCCCCCAGACAGCTCCTTGGAGTGCTAACAGGTGGAGGATGCTGACGATGGAAAAAAGTTGTATTGTGTGCCAAGATATTAAGTGAGCTGCATGGCTCAGAACTAAGCCCCAGATCTTCTGATGTTAAGAGTTCCATCAAAAGCAAATGAATGCCTACTTGAATACAATTAAAGGCTCAGATCCTGATCTTGGTGGAACCATATCAAAAATCACCAAAGTTGGCAGTAAATATTTGTGTTGTCAACAATACTTGGGGAACATGGGGTGAATGCACATTTAACAGGGCATGTAGAACTAAAATCATTTAAAACACTGCTTACTGTTGCTTGTTTTTATTTAAAATTTTATTTTATCTACATATTGGACACAGTCAGAGTATATCCACAAAAAAACCAATGGGGCATTCTGTAACCTGTGTGTTTCTATACATGTCAGAAAATCCTATCTTTGTTTATATTTAAAATAACCTAAATTGTATATCTCTGTCCTGCTTTTGCATTTTTCTTAAGTCTACATTTTTCTGCACTTCACAGCCATAAAACCCCTTGACCTCTTAGGACCATTTTTGGGGGTCAAACACTATTCTCACAATTAGCCCATACATAAATTTGATGGAAAAGCTATTTTAAATCACAGACCATAAGAACAGGAAATTTATTGCGTGAGAACCTAATTTCATCTGTTTATTTTGTCCAGGTCTAAACTGTGTCAGCATTAAATAATTTGCTAAGATTCTTGCTCTCTCTCACAGGGTGAATATCCTCCCACGTCTGCGAGATATACATTTCAGCACTTGACCTTTTAAGGTCAAATACTTTTGTCTCACTCTGAGAACAGGCACTGAAGATGATAGAAAAATGTTAGGATTTAATGTGTAAGAAAATGCTATATGTTTACAATTAATGTATTAGAATAGGCATCTAAAATGCTGTTAGGTGGCTAGGTAAATGTTAGGATTTAATGTGTAAGAAAATGCTGGGATGGTTACAATTAATGTATTAGAAGGGGCAGCAAAAAAGTACAATCCCACTACGTCAGGCATTCATTTACTGATCAGGAGGTGGGGGCTGGTGTGGGGGAGGGGCAGCTGTTTAATGAGGAAATTGTGGGGGAGGGGCAGCTGTCACTTTTTGATTTCTGTTTGATGAGGCGTTGTACGTCCATAGTCTTCTCTCGCTGGTGGCTGACAAGACCAATGTGGGACAGGCAGGTCCGGCCACAGTGGCTGCAGGGAAAAGTCTGATTTAGGGTTGGTCCTGTAGCAGTGCGATTCTTCCTCAATCTCCTTTTGTCCTCAAGACCAGCTATGCGTGTGTTCTCAAAGGAAGAGACAGCCTGGTGGATGGTGTGCCTCCATGCTTTGCGATCTGAGGCTAGGTCAGACCACTGGTGATGGTTGATGTGACAGGTGCTAAGGGATTTCTTCAAGGAGTCCTTGTACCTCTTCTTTGGTGCCCCTCTATTTCGATGGCCGGTGGAGAGTTCGCCATACAGGGCAATCTTGGGAAGGCGGTGGTTTTCCATCCTAGAAATATGCCCTGCCCAGCGCAGCTGCGTCTTCAACAGCAGTGCCTCGATGCTGGTAACCTCTGCCCGCTTGAGGACTTCAGTGTTGGTCACAAAGTCACTCCAGTGGATGTTGAGGATGATGCGAAGGCAGCGCTGATGAAAGCGCTCAAGGAGTCGCAGGTGATGACGGTATAAAACCCACGATTCGGAGCCATAGATGAGGGTTGTCATCACAACCGCTTTGTAAACATTGATCTTTGTGCCTTTTTTCAGATGCTTGCTGCTCCACACTCTTTTGTGCAGTCGGCCAAATGCACGGTTTGCCTTTGCCAGCCTGTTGTCAATCTCCTTGTCGATCTTGGCATCTGAGGAGATGATATTGCTATGTTTAATTGTCTTGATCTATTATTTAGAAGTGGCCACGCCTCATTCCCTATAGAGCCTTGTTTAGCATCAACATTTTATTTCCTTGCTCAGTTTCTTCGCCTCCCACCTCCCCCTCAGGTCTAGACCGCAGGATTTCTGTTGCAACGCGCCCAATACATGGACAGGAGGACAGCCAGGTAAACCCGCCCTTTAAAATAATGCCGGCATGTATTGCAGGTTGAGACATGATACCTCTGGCTGGCAAATCTGCATTTTTAATTCTGAACTTTCCTTGGATCAAAAGCTTACCTCCTCCTCGCTCGGTTTCAAACGTTTCTAAACAGAAAACATTTTCAAATATTTCTAAACAGAAAAAAGACTCCATTTTTAAATCGGGTTTTCTAAATGCTATCAAATATAAGTGTCCGTTATACAAAATAACAAGTATTTTAAGGCTTTAAAAATAACTCTGTTTTTAAAAGCAAACAAACAAACAAACAATGAAGTCTCCCGATTGCCGCAAAGCTGGCTACTTTATCAGGATCCTTTTGTTTGCTGTGGCTTACTGTCTGAGGTTAGATTTAGGCAGTAGGTTACCCTACACACATTACCGCCTGTGTGCTTCTGGGTTCAATTCAAAGTTACTGTTAAAGCTTAAAAGCTTTCCCTGGTCGTCTTCACCTCTCCCACTACCATGGACAGCGGCACACTTGCGCAGGGCTGGAGATCTTCTTAACCTGCGGTAAGCCTACGTCAAGTTAAGAGCGGTGTGCCGCTGTCCATGGTGGTGGGAGAGGTGATGACAAGGACCCAGGGACAGGCCTTTTTCCAGATGCCCCCCCCCCCCCCCCCCAGTTCTCCTGAGCCCTTCATTGTTTTTACCGACTGGGTTAAAATGTTTTTCTTTTCCTAAGTTTTTTGTTGAGATTGTCTAATTTTTCCTGACCCCTTTTTGGTTCAATTGAATGTGTTGTCATCCGTTTTACGGCCTTCTTTTCTTTGCTTTGACTGGCTGCTCCAGCTTTGTTTTATGGATTTATGGATGGCCTTATGATTCTGTCATTTAAAAATGTCTTTCCGTGTGTGTTTCCTGGTTCTGTTTGTATTGTTGCTCATTGGAGTCTGGGGAAGAGTTGGGTGTTGATTTTGATTAGCAGGTGTTGATTTTTTTTTTTTTTTACCTATCTTGTGTAATGGTTTTAAACAATTGATTTACTTGCATTGTGAGCTGTGTTGGTTGGATCTGAAGGGACAGCACAGGGGTCTGCTAAATACAAAAACAATGTCACAGAGGTTAAGGTGAGTTGAAGGAAGAAACAGTGGATCTCACCTGGGGCTCTTGCTGAAAACTACTGGGGTTCCTGAAGACCCCAAGAGCCCATTGCAATGCTTTCCTCTTTCCACTGCTATAATTCCCATAATGCTTCTCTTTGACACTCCAAGAATTCCACACACCGAGTGCTGCCATATTGCTGGTGTGGGCTGTGGCTGAGAGAATGTCAATCTTGTCTAAAGCAATTTCTTGACCCAATGGCTGACTTCCTAATTTACCCCTTCTTCAGGCTATAATGATTAGCTCAGTGACCCCAACCCCCAGGGTGCCCACAGGTGTGTTTTCTGGTGAGCTCTTGCTAATTCCCTAAAGCACCTTTTCCTCAATGCAAAAGGCCAACCCTGACTTTCCTCCACCTCATCAGAGCATGCAGTGCTTCAAAAGAGCCCATCTTTAGGCCTGCAAGAAGCATTCTTTTGGAAATGGCTGCCCCCATTCCGGTTTAGGATTGTGCTGTCTTTGTGATTTACTTCCATTTTGTGATGCTGTCCATTACCCTTTCTTAAAATTCCAAAACCACCACAGGATCAATAAGGGCATATATAATGCAAATGAAGGATTTAAGCTTTTTTAATTTTAAAAAAGCCCACAGTGTCATTAACTGCAGATGGTTTTACAATATACCTTATCCAGTGTGGCACTGGCACAACCAAGAGATTGAGACTGAACACAGACATTCATTTATCTAGGGGCAAGGTATCACAGGATCAAATCCAGTCAACTTTTTCCACTTGTGAAAAATGAACTGGGGCTCCCCTTTGACCTCTAAAAGGGTTATGCCAAGGGAAGTGGACAAAAGACAGGAGAGGAACTGAGAGAGATTGAGTCAGAAAAACAGGCTGGATGCAACCAACAGAGAGGAAACACTGGGAAGTTAGTGGCTTTGTATTCCCTGCCAATAAAGGCCTTTATATGACTAATATAACCACCTCTCTGTTTTCATGGATGTTAGATCAAGTATACCAATTCTGTTCTCACCCTTTGGCAGCTTAATACTGAGTCCATCTGTTGGAATACAAGTTGTGCACATTCCAGCCATTATATAGTTAACTGTTTGTTTACCTGATAGAGGAAGTGATGTATTGTGACCTAAACTCAATTGTGGGATGGTTCTTACTTTGCCCACGAAAGTTGTGAACACAACATTGGTTAGAGAGGATGTTAGGTGTGAAATGCTTTGATCTTGTATGCAAGGTTTATCGCTCTTCTTCCTGGCGAAATGCTTTTTGGGGAGAAGAACAGTGAAGACAAAGAAGTAGCCATGTAGATAAGACGTAGATAGAACTAGCTGGTAAGCTAGATTGTTTTCTGTTTTATCCCAAGTACCCTATCCTGATGTTTTCTAGTAAACTTTATTTCTTTTGCTAAGCTTAAGCCTCGACTCCAATTACTGCCACTCCAAACCTCTGAATTTAGCATGTATTCCCTAACATTTTGGTAGCAGATGATAAAAGATTCCAACAAATGGTAGCCAGAGAGATTGGTTGGTTCCATCAAACTGCTAAATATTGGAGCTTGGCATATTGGAAAGTGATTTTTTGAAGGCAAACAGGCAGAGAGTGAAAAAGTATTTTAAAGTGACCAGAAGCTGCTTGAAAGGCTGTATTTTTCGCTAACGGAACGAACAAAGCAACAAAGGACCCACTTACCGGGAGCCTTGGTTAAATTGCTCGAGGCCGCTGAGCGAGGATCTGCATTTCAAAGTGGAACCTGGAAACACAGAATTCCTCAACGCTGCATTTCTCCTGCTCTCCTGCTAAAGCCTGAATTCGAGGATGTCCGACAGAGAAGGGGATGAAAATCCCTCAACATCAGCTCTTGCAAGGAACGACGCCCAAGGAAATGCAAGGGAAGGTTCTGTGAGTAATGATTTGATCAATGTGAAAATTCCATGCTTAAATGAAAGCAATTTTAGATTCTGGTCAATGAAAATGAAACTGCTCCTTCGGGAGAAAAATTGCCATGAGGCAGTTTTCAATGAAAATAAGGATGAAATCCAAGATTTTGATATTAAAGATAATCGTGCAAAATTATTAATTCTGAGTGCCATACCAGAACAGGACAATATTCGAGTCTTGGACTGTAGTACAGCGGCAGAAATGTTTAAATACCTAGAAAAGCAATCATCTATGCCTTCTATGACTCAGAAAATATTTCTCAGAGAGAAACTGCACAGTTTTAAGATGAATGAAACAGATTCAATGGCTACTCATCTGAATAAGATGATGGAGGTGGTTTCAGAGCTTAAGAGAATTGGAACCACAGTGGAAGATGAAGAAATTATTGCAGCTTTATTTAATTCTCTTCCCAAAAGCTATAAAAGCACAGCATCCTTATTGAGGATGAGAGACAAACAGGAACTTGACTACGTTCTGGGATACTTGAAAGATGAGGCCAGAAGGAGAGAACTTTTTGAAACTGAGAATAAGATGTCTGTACTTAGAGTGCATCCTGGGAAAAATGAAATTATATGTCATTTTTGTGGATTTCGAGGACATTATCAATATTCTTGCAGAAAGAAATTAAAACAAAATCATAATGCTTCTACTGGAGCAGCGACACCCAATGGGCAAATGATGAATAGCAACCAACAAAAACGTGGTTTTAAGTCTTCAAAGCCAGCAACAAAGACTGAGAATGTGTCTAAAAGGAATCCCACATATACAATTACTGAATCAAATGCAAATCTTGAGAATCATTGGATGATAGATTCTGGAACTTATTTTCATGTTTGTAAAGATAAGAAATCTTTTGTGGAATTGGATGAGGACAACTGTCCTAAATTAGAGCAAGCCAATGGACAAATTCTGAAAGTTAAAGGAAGTGGGACTGTGATCTTAAATGTTATGGATGAAAGTCAAGAAATTAAAAAGGTTACACTAACAGAGTGTGCATATGCCCCTGAGGCAGTCAGCAACCTAGTTTCAACAAAGAGAATTATCAGAAGAGATCATGAGGTTGTACTCAGAAAAGAAAATGGAAGTATTGTTGATCCTGAATCTGGAACTGAACTTATGCTTGATGTAGTTGATGGTCTTCATTACCTAAAACTTGTTGATGATAATGTTGTTGATGATGATGATATGCAAAATGATGCTGAAAATATTTCTGATGTAACAAATGTTGTTGGGCCAGTGTATAATACAATGCAATCTGTATGTAAGCATAAATCATGTCTTCTTAAATGGCACATAACTATGGGACACCGTAGTGTGCAAAGTGTGCAAAAATTGTTGAAAGAATGTAATATTGATGTTATTGATTGTGATCAAATGCAATCTGGTTGTGATATATGTTTAAAGGCTAAAGGTACCGCCCCAAGGAACACAGGCAAAAATACTGTACACAATGAAAATTTTCTAGAGATGGTATTCTCAGATATTGCAGGGCCAATCAAAGAATCGGCTGGTGCAAGCAAGTACTTTTTGACATTTATGGAAGCTAAGTCAAGATATGTCTATGTCTACTTAATTAAAAGCAAAGATCAAGTTTTTGACAAATTTAAATCCTATATTGCTGCTGTGAGAAATAAATTTGGCAAAGTTCCAGAAGTATTGTTCACAGACAATGGAACTGAATACAGTAGCAGTGAGTTCCAAAGGTTTATGGAACAACAAGGCATTCAACATAAAACTACTACACCCTACTCACCACAGCAGAATGGTGCAGCTGAGAGACTGAACCGAACAATTATGGAAATGGCCAGATCAATGCTAATGCAATCTGGACTGCCAGATCATATGTGCGGTGAAGCTGTAAATACTGCAGTTTACCTGCATAACAGAATTCCATCCAAAGTGACTAATAAATCGCCATTTGAAATTTGGTGTGGCAAACGACCTGGATTAAAACATCTAAGACCTTTTGGTTGCAAAGCTTACGCGTTTGTACCTAAGGAGAAAAGGGGAAAACTAGACCCCAGAGCAGAACTTGGTATACTTGTAGGCTATGCCAATGGTGGAAGAGGATACAGAATCCTAGATCCTGATACACGTACTGTCAAAGAATGCAATGTTGTATATATAGATGGCAACAGTGTTTTGCAAACTCCTATGCAAGCTGAATCCACAGTACAGAATCCTATAGAGGATGTTACCTTCAGTGAACTTGCTATTTGGCAACCTGCAGAGACCACCTGTGAGCAGGCAGGTCCACCTTCACAAAAAAGCACTGAATCAGAAGGGGAAGCAGGAAGTCCAAGAGAAGCAGAGTCAACCACAGTTACTGTGAGAAAGTCAGCAAGGAGTAACAAAGGCGTACCACCGCCAAGACTTGGAATTTGTGCAACAATACAACCTGTCAAAGAATCCTCAACTTGGAAAGAAATAAATCAGCTACCCGATCCAGAAAGAAAGAAATGGATGGATGCAATGAATGATGAAATGAAGTCTTTACATGACAAGCAAGCTTGGACACTTGCAAACTTACCTCCTGAAAGAACAGCTATTGGTTGTAAATGGATACTCAAAGTAAAATACAATCCTGATGGAAGTGTGGATCGATACAAAGCACGTTTAGTAGCAAAAGGATACAAGCAAGAACAAGGAATTGACTATACAGAGACTTTTGCACCTGTCATAAGTCAAGTTGCGTTCAGAATACTTCTAACAATTGCAGCCTCCAAAGGCATGCAAGTTGAACACGTGGACATTAAAACAGCTTTCCTCAATGGAGACTTAACAGAGGAAATCTACATGGAACAACCTGAAGGATTTGAAGAAGTTGGAAAGGAAAAACTTGTGTGTAAACTTCAAAAAGGAATTTATGGATTAAAACAAGCCGCAAGAGGTTGGTCAGATAAGCTGACAGAACTACTAAAGAAGCAAGGATTTCAACAAGGGAAATCGGAACCCTGTTTGTTTACAAGACTCAAAAATTGACAATATCAGTACATATTGACTTACGTTGACGATCTGATTTTATGTTGCTACAACAAGGAGGACATCAAAGAAATTGCTGATGAGCTAAATAAAGATGTGGAAGTCAAACAACTGGGAGACATAAAGCATTACCTTGGAATACAAATTGAAAGAGCTGAAGATGGAAGTTTTGTGCTGAACCAAAAACACAAAATTATGGACTTTATTGAATCCATGGGAATAAAGAAACATGGAAACATTAGTACACCACTTGATCCAGCATACTTAACTTTGAAAGAAGGAAAATTGCTTGAAAACAATTGTGAATATAGAGAAGCAATTGGAAAACTACTATACTTGAGCAGAATCTCGAGACCAGATATTTCTACTGCAGTTGGAATCTTGAGTAGAAAGACAAGTTCACCATATTATCATGATTGGAATGCCATAAAGAGACTGGCAAGATACCTGTTTAAAACTGCTGATTACAAATTACTGATTTCAGCATGTGACAACCCAAGACTAGTAGTCTACATGGACGCCAACTTTGGGAGAAATGAAGGAGATGGAAAATCTACAAGTGGAAATGTATTCTTCTATGGAGATAGTGTGATTGACTGGAACACTAAGAAACAAAAGATAGTAGCTCAATCTACTGCTGAAGCTGAATGTGTGTCTGCTCAAAGGGCATGCAATGAACTGGAATGGATTATTTTTCTTCTTAAGGAATTTGGAATAGAGGAACCTAAACCAGTACTCATGTATGAAGACAACCAAGCATGTATAAGCATATGCAAAGCTGAGAATATAAAACTAGACAACAAACATATTGTCATCAAGTGTTTACTTCTGCAAGAGATGATTAAAGAAGGACTGATTGAATTACAGTACTGCCCTACTGAAGAAATGATCGCAGACATCATGACGAAGCCGCTCGACAGACTGAAGTTAGAACGACTACGTGAAAGTATGAACTTGATTGAAATTGCTAATGACTGAAATGATGCATAACTTGAGAAGGGGTTTGTTGGAATACAAGTTGTGCACATTCCAGCCATTATATAGTTAACTGTTTGTTTACCTGATAGAGGAAGTGATGTATTGTGACCTAAACTCAATTGTGGGATGGTTCTTACTTTGCCCGCGAAAGTTGTGAACACAACATTGGTTAGAGAGGATGTTAGGTGTGAAATGCTTTGATCTTGTATGCAAGGTTTATCGCTCTTCTTCCTGGCGAAATGCTTTTTGGGGAGAAGAACAGTGAAGACAAAGAAGTAGCCATGTAGATAAGACGTAGATAGAACTAGCTGGTAAGCTAGATTGTTTTCTGTTTTATCCCAAGTACCCTATCCTGATGTTTTCTAGTAAACTTTATTTCTTTTGCTAAGCTTAAGCCTCGACTCCAATTACTGCCACTCCAAACCTCTGAATTTAGCATGTATTCCCTAACATTTTGGTAGCAGATGATAAAAGATTCCAACACCATCCTGATAAACAGAGCCCTCAGCCTACTCCAGGAAGGTTTGGATGCCTGGGTAAATAGATGAAAGGCTGCAGTTTTAATTGCAACCCCTGTATTTAAGAAGAAGACTGCTGATTTATACCCCGCCCTTCTCTCTGAATCAGACTCAGAGCCGCTTACAATCTCCTATATCTTCTCCCCCTACAACAGACACCCTGTGAGATGGGTGGGGCTGAGAGGGCTCTCACAGCAGCTGGCCTTTCAAGGACAACCCAGCTATGGCTAACCCAAGACCATTCCAGCAGCTGCAAGTGGAGGAGTGGGGAATCAAACCCGGTTCTCCCAGATAAGAGTCCATGCACTTAACCACTACACCAAACGTTTAACCACTACACCAAACTGATTACAATATGATTACATTTCCCCTCCCACTTTACAGAATAATACAGAACACCAGGGCATTTTATCAGTGAAGATGCACACCTTGCTATTTGGTCAATGATGTCAGTCTCCCAACTGTGGCTTAGGAGCCACATGTGGCTCTTTCACACATATTATGTAGCTCTCTAAACCCCCACCACCCCATCAGCTGGCTTGGAGAAGGCATTTGTCTCTTTAAATCACTTCTCCAACCCAAGCCAGCTGGTGGCTTGGACAATGTATTTAAAGTTAGTTTTCTTTCCACCTCCACCTCCCCCATCTATTTGCCTTCCTTCCTCCCTTCTCTCAAACATCTGATGTTTATTCTATGTGGCTCTTATCTTAAGCAAATTTGGCCACTCCTGGCCTATGTTCATCCTCAGACTTGAGCAAGATCCCCTGTGAGCATAGCTCCTTGCCCCTGGAGACACATAACTGGGAGATCATCCATTGGTTCACAGTGTGGCCTTGGGTGAGTGGTTTCTACTGGGTCTCAGTTCTGCTTCTGTAAAACAGACATAAATCCCACAGGATTGCTTTGAAAAAAAAGCACAAATTAATTTGCAAATCAAAAGCTTTGTATAAATGTCAGGAATTATATTTTTATTGCTACCAACGAGGTCTTCTGTCATGCCTCCACTGTCTTTGTGCCCTTGTTTTCTGTGATGCCCATGGCCCTCCCACCCTTCCCAATTTCCCACCCTTGGCTGTGCTTATGGTCCTTTACTGGACAGCAACAGCCCCCTGCCCCTTGATGGTGTTACCTCCTAGAGTCTGAGTCTTCCTTCAGATCACCCCACTCAAAGGCCACATCCGGCAGCAGCTGGCAGAGGAGGAGACCCAGCCAGGGGGAAAGAGGACCACCAGGTGCCTCCAGCTGCCCTCCCCCTCCAGCCAAGCAAGGGACACATCCGAGGTTGCTGTTTTTTTCTCCTCATAATGGGCCACCTGATCTACCAGGGTCTGCAACATGCCTCCTCCAGAAGCTGAGCCACTCAGTAACTCCAATCTGGAAACATTTTCACTGAAGGTCAGAGTGGAGGATGTCCACACTTGACAGAGAACTATTGGAGGCAACTTAAACCTAAGTGAAGTGCATTGACTCATACCCATTTTCCTTAGGTCAGTAATTCCTTATAAACACTCAGCTTTGTGATGTCAATGTGAACAGCTCAAACACATCGTGGGGTAAAGATCTCAACCCAGCTGCCCCCACGGATCAGGCTGCATTTGGCCAGTGGGCTGCATGTCGGATGCCCCTGGTTTCATTCCTTGGCCCCATGACCAAACGTTAAAGAAACCTGTGTAACCTGTGATAGCACTTGCTCAAATTCACTCTTCCCCTCCCCGCTCACTTCTTCCTCTCCCCTCTTTCCACCTCTCCCTTTATGTTGACTTCCCCTCTACTGAAGTGGGAATTGGAGGCTCCGCAGGGCACCAAAAGGTCCTTGGAGTTTACGCCATTTGGTGAATTGTCATCTATTGCAATGGCGCGAATCCTTGGGGAGCCCGTCTGATGGACAGCGAGGGGCACACACAAACGCATCTCCTGACCTTCCGCCCTCAGTTTCCTAACCAGATGTGTCCCTCCCATCGCGCTCTCACTCCATGTTGTACCATTCAGCCGATTCGCCTTCTTTCTTTCCTAGCCTAGCGACACTCTTCTCCCCGGGGCCGACAGCATTTTGGGCTTTCAGACTGCAACGGGGCGGGGGTGAGGGAATCCAGGTGGCTTCTGATCCAGGCATCAGCCCCTGTACCTGCTCTGGATACCAAAGCTGGGGCACGAAAGCATCTCTGAGCACATGGCCAGGGCCTTTTTGTCCTTCCAGATCTCAGCCCCGGGACCTTTCCAAATGCAACATGTGTTCAAGTTGCCTGTTGTCTTCCCCCCAGCCCAACCGGGTGGGCTTCCCCAGTTTTTTGGCGCCGCAATCCCGGGCCTGACTCCCAGCCCCCCCTCCCCTTTGCCTTTTGAAGCTGGAATTACAGATCGCCAGGCGCGATGCCGGATCCCCCTCTTTTTGTCTCCAATGTGCCCATTCCTAGGGCGCGGTCCTGGGGCATCCGCGTGCGGCGCCGCTCGCCTGGCCCTTGGGAAGCCCTTGCTTGGCTGGAGGGGGAGGACAGCCGGAGCAGAGGCACCTGCGGAGCGCCCTCTTTCCCCCGGCTGGCGTCTCCTCCGCTCCTTCGCCGGCTGCCGCTGCTGCTGAGCGCGGCGGGGGGGGGGGAGGCGGGATCCTCCCCTCTCCCGGGCTCCTCCTCCTCCTGTCCCCCGCCTTGCCGAAGGGGCGGCCATGGCAAGTTGTCGCTGGGGCCGGCGGGCGTATAAGAGCCTCCTCTTCCCGGCCGGCCTGCCGCAGTGCCCGAGTCCGACGGCGGCGGCACCATGATGAGCTACGGCTTGGACTCGTTCTTCGCCGGCTCGGGCGGCGGCGGCACCTTCTACCGCAAGGAGGCCGGCGGGCGCTACGGGGCTTCGCGCTCAGGCGGCGGCGGCTCGTCGCTGGCGTCCAGCGGCTTCCACTCGCAGCAGTCGTGGTCGCGGGGCTCGACGGCGACGGGCTCGGGGGCTACCGGCGGCTGGGGGGCGCGGCGGGGGCGCTGAGCCAGCTGGGCTCCTCGACGGAGAGCCTGGAGTCGTCGCTGAACGGGGAACTGCGGGCGCGCAACGAGAAGGAGGTGCTGCAGGCGCTCAACGACCGCTTCGCCGGCTACATCGACAAGGTGCGGCAGCTGGAGGTGCAGAACCAGCAGCTGGAGGCCGAGGCGGCGCTCGGCCATCGGCGAGCTGTACGAGCGGGAAATCCGCGACATGCGGGGCTCGCTGGTGCAGCTGAGCGCCGAGAAGGGGCAGCTGCAGCTGGAGCAGGAGCACCTGGAGGAGGACATCGCCCACCTCAAGCAGCGCCTCGACGACGAGGCCCGCCAGCGGGACGAGGTGGAGGCGGCCACCCGTGCCCTCGCCAAGTTCGCCGACGAGGCGCACCTGGCCAAGGGCGAGCTGGAGAAGAAGTTGCAGGCCCTGCGCGACGAGAGCCTCTTCCTGCGCCGCAGCCACGACGACGAGGTGGCCGAGCTCCTCCACCACATCCAGGGCAGCGGCGCGGTCCAGGCGGCCCTCGAAGCCCGCGACGCCTCCCTCAAGGCCGACGTCACCTCGGCCCTCAAGGAGATCCGCGCCCAGCTCGAGGGACACACCGTCAAGAGCACCCTAGAGTCCGAGGAGTGGTTCCGAGCTGAGCCGCTGCTGCGGGGACCAACCGAGGGCCGAGAGAGAGGGAGGGCCGGGGAAGTGAGGGGCCGCCGGCTTAGCTCCCCTGCCCAGCCTCCTTCAACTGGACCTTGCCGGAATGGGCAGCTCTGAGTCATAGCCATTCCTAGTCCTGACGATGGTCTGTAGGCAGTAACCACCACAAATGCTGGGGGAACTCTCCTGGTTTCCTGTGCCATTCTCCCCCCCCCCCTCCCACTCCCCCTATGACTAGATCCAAGAGCTGAGGATCCCGGATTCCCAGGGCTCCCTCTCCCCGGGACCCCGTGTGCCTGCAGGTAGAAACTTCCAGTGGGATGGGAGTGGGGGTAACGGGGTGCTGTTGGAGGGCGGGGGAGTGGCATCTTAGAGCCGCGGCTCCGCCCACAAAGAAGGAATGGCGCTGAGGCATAGCGGTGCCCCGCCCACTGTTCCCGCCCCCACCGTGGTCCCCTGGCTTCGGGGCTCTGATGTCCAAGCTCCGGGCTCCCCCGCCCCCCCCCAACTGAAAGCCCCCTCATCCCCCTTGCAAAAAAGCATGGCGGGGGGGGCCGGTAAAGGACAGGATGGATGTCTTGCGGAATACAAGTCAGCGCAATACAGACGAGAGAATCCACGCTTGGGGAGGAGGTGGAATATAAACTTTTAAAGAGGTGGGGGGGCATAGTCCCTACTGGGGTGGGGAGGGAGTGGGCAAGGAGCCGTTTGAAGCCACCTCTCAGCCGAATTGAAAGAGACTAGTGGTGAGGGTGGGTGGGTGGGTGGGTACCTTTATGATGGAGAGGTGAGGGGAGAGACTGAAATTATTAAGGGCATCCTGAGAAGTTCTTTCACGGTGGAAAGGAGATCAGATGAGCCGCCAGGGCCTGGGGAGGCGGGGGAGAGAAAAGAAACCACTCCCTGGAAAATGGTAAGACTGACGTCGGAAGAGCAGGGAGAGGAGGAGGCGGGGGGGGGCGAATTAAAGTGATCAAAATGGGGGTGAAGAGCTGTGTGTTTGAACTGAGAGCAGAGAGCCCTGAAGGAATAACTGGGACCAGTCTGCCCCCCTCCCCAAGCAAGGGCGGGAGAAAGAGGGCATTGCTTTGCCCTCCTCCGGGGAAGGAATGAAGAGGTCTTCTTGCGTGGACCGGGGAAGGAATGAAGAGGTCTTCTTGCGTGGACCTTCGGAGAAGACGAGGCGGTTCTGCAAGGAGCAGGCGAAATGTTGCATTAGGCAGCTGATGAGGGGAGGGGACGAATGGCTTTGCGTCCTGGGCGTCTTGCTGACGCGGGAGGGGGCGCTTGAGATCGGACACCGACCCAGCTGTCCAGCAGAGACGGCTAAGGGCAAGGCCCAACCCGTTTGCCATTGAGGCTGCAAGGAGAGGGGAGAGGGGAGCGCGCCTCTCCTCCCCGCAGTCTCTGCTGAGTCAGGGCTTCCATCCCGCAGCAGGCCCAATTGAGAGCCTGCAGTGGCTCAGGGGGCGCCGCCCGCCTGGGGAGCGCAGCGGAGTGGCTGGCTTCTCTGATCTTCCCTTCCCTCCTTGTCCCAATGGGGAGTCATTCATTCATTCACCTGCCGGCATTGGTACGGGGGGGGGGGGCGGAAGGGTTGCAAAAGGCGCCCCGGTGTGCGGCTGCTAGAAGGGGAGCCTTGGGGGCCTGCAGCTGCTACAAGATCCCTTTGTCATTGGAGGAACTCCAGGCACACGCAGCGGATGGGTGTAAAAAACACATGAGAGTGAATAGAAGGGGAGCGACCCTCTTGAAACGCGGATGTGATCCCCGTAAAGGGTTTTTCCAGATTCTGGGGATTCTTGCCATGTTGGCTCCTTAAGATCAGAAGCCGGTGGAGTTGTCAGTAGTCCTTGACCCATCCCCACCCACCAAAGCTGGGCGAGTGCCAGAGACTGCAGCAAAGAAGTTCCCCGAATCCACCTGACATCCTGACAAGTCGCGTCACAGGGACGGTCCTCCCCGTCACGATTCGCTTCGGATGCTGCTAAGCCGCTTTCTTCGCTGGTGGGAAGTGAACTGTACAAGAGGGCCGACTAGCGGCCGGTTGCTCGCGAAGCGTCTACGGCGGCATTCCGGCGGGACTAGAGCTGTCCAGGGTGCTGATACGTTTGCTTCGCTTAGAAGCAGCGTCATGGAGAACGCAGCTTGCTCATTCCATTTGCTCATTCCATATGCTCCGTGTCAACTCCCCCCCCCCCCCCCCCCACGCTTTGCTGTTCCCTTCCTAACTATGTCACAGCCACCGGCTATGCCCTCCTCTTACTCCAAAGGTTCCTGAGGGTCAGGGCAGATGCAGTTTTTAAAAGCATCGTATTAACAAAGATCTAAACGGGGGGCAAGTGAAATTCTGGCTTTATCATTACCTAATTTTAAATAATATGCTAAAATGCGAAAAGCATTCTTTCACCTTGTTTTGTCAGTACAGCCCTGCTTTCCAGAATCATCTGTTAACTCTGCTCTGATGTTTTATTTTCCAGGTTTTGTATGCTGGAGGGTGGATGATCATAGTTTAAAATATTTACATATTTACTTCATTCATCCCCTACCTTTGTCCCGGGGTAGGGTCCCAGTACAGCTCTCCTCCCTCTTATCCTCACAACCACTCTGGGAGGTAGTTTATGTTGAGAGTGTTTAAGTGTCCCAAGGTCATCCAGCAAGCTTCTATGGCAGAGTGTGGGTTCAAACCTGAGTCTCTCACATTCCAGTTCAACACTCTAACTACTACACTACCACTGGTGTGCAGTTTTAGACCCTAGCCTTCTGATTCTACTGCCCTGTCTGGCACCTCTCATTCTGCATGGAGAAATACTGAGAATGGGATATATACTTCTCCCTACAGATCCTGTTGCCCTGACCTGGATAGCCCAGCTTAGCTCAATCTCATCAGATCTCAGAAACTAAACAGGGTGAGCCCTGGCAAGTATTTGGATGGGAGACCTCCAAGGAATACCAGGTGTCTTGACATGGAGGCAAGCAATGGCAACTACTTCTGAATGTCTCTTGCCTTGAAAACCCTATGGGGTTACCATAAATGAGTTGAGACTTGAAAGTTTCAACTTCCACCACATTCCCTGTTAATCGATAGTATGAGCTGAGATAGCCTTAAAAGTAGTAACTGGCTACTAGATTACAGTGCAGCCAGCACTCTCAAAGGTATGTATTCAAAGAACCACTTTGCTGTAGTAGGGTATCAGACTAGGAGTAGTGACTTGAGATCCCAGTTCAAATCTCTACTTACCATGAAATTCAGTGGGCGACCTTGGGCCAGCTTACTGATCCTTACTCTCTTGGCAAGATTGTTGTGAGAATAAAATTAACAACATGAGAATGATGTATGCTGCTCTGAGGTCCTGGGTGGAAGAATAGGATAATAATGTGATGGGTAAACTAGAGATGGTCTAAATAATTTTGGAATGTGTCCCAGGCTCCCTCTTTAGGATACACACGGGGAAGCCTTTTTTACTAGACTGCATAGACAGGGAAAACTAGGCATGCCCCCCCCCCTTTTCTGGTCCTGCAGAATAGTTATTGATCAAGATATCCTGGACTTTACCAGGCATATCCTCATGCCACCTTGGGTTCTACCCATGGTTCCTGGTCACCTTTGAGTGGTATAATTCTTAACATAAAAATCCATAATAGCTGGTTCTTGAGCCAAAGTGACCATTATAAGAACATAAGAGAAGCCATGTTGGATCAGGCCAACGGCCCATCAAGTCCAACCCTCTGTGTCACACAGTGGCAAAAAATGTTATATACACACATACACTGTGGCTAATAGCCACTGATGGACCTGTGCTCCATATTTTTATCTAAATTATTATCTCATCTGTACACACAAACATGCAGTGAAATAATGGAGAGAATGGTGCCTTTTCTCTTTTTTCCCCTTGCCTGGAACTGGTGCAGATTTTCCTCAGGTCCAGACTGCCCACCATCATGTTCAAGACAGGGTCTGTCCCTCCTGTCTAAGAGGTCATTTAATGATCATTTCCATGCACTTTGAAAATATGCAACAGTCTTTATAACCTACACAGTATGAGAAAGGTCAGCAGCAGCCTCATCCTGCAGACAGGGGAAATGAAGCAGACACAGAGTTCAGATTCCATATATTGTCCTGTGAGATCTATTTTTATGGTGCTCCAAGAAAAGCTTGCCCAGGTTGATTCTCATTGTTCAAAATTCATCCATTCACTTATGGCCATGAGGACCTCTTCCCTCTCTTATATGTGATTCCCCTTGAAATAACCTTTCATTATCTGACTCTTCTGCAATAGGTATCATGTTTCCCTCTCTAAAAGCATGCCTCCCCTTCTCCTTTTTATGCTGTCCTCACTGGATTAGCCATTAGAACAGGAGCTTCAATTTTCAAAAGAATTTTGCTATAGGTACACGAAATCACACCCTGATCTGAATGGGAGGTTGATATTCTTCTCTGTGGTTTTTTTTAAATTTGTGTGTGCACACCTGGAAGTCATGATGGTGACTGACCTCTACTGGGGGCATGGAGGACATTCAGAGAGGTGGCCTAATAAATCCTGCTCCTGTCATCCCAACTGCTGGTATTTCAAGGAGGTCTCCCATCCAAGTACTAACCAGAGTTGACCCTGCTTAGCTTCCAAGATCTGATGAGATAGGGCTTGCCTGGGCTATCCAGGTCAGGATTGGAGGTGGTTATTCTTGACTGTCTACTCAGCCAGTCACTCAGATGTGCGACAGAAGAGTAAGAAAACCCATCTTTTTCAACTACACACTCTGATTGTGTGTTATACAGGTTTAATTCTTCAAAAGGATAGGTAGCATGCATTAAGTGATCACAAGAATAGAAAAGCCCTGTTGTATCAGATCAATTATCCATGCAGACCAGTATCTTGTTTCCAACAGTTGCCACCAATTACCTATAGGAAGCCCACAAGGAGGACATAAAGTCAACAGCCTGCTTCTAATGCTTGTCTTGAGCACCTGTTAGAGGCAGGTCATTTCTAAATTTCTGAAGGTTCCAACTATTATGAGTGAATAGCCCTTGAAAGGCTCATCCTGGTCCAGAAATGTGACCCATCTCGCTTTACAGCTAGTGGCCATCTCTACATCTTGGGGGCAGTGAGTTCCACAAGTTGACTGTGCATCCTTGTACATACTATTGAGAATGGACTCATTGATTTGGTCCCCTTTCCCTTTACTTTAATTTTGCTGCATCAAGTGACCCTTTAGTATCAAATGTACAAATATACTGGTTGTGGACTTGCAGAGGATGATTGATACTAGCCAGAATATTAGCCCCCACATAATGCCATAAAAAATCCTCTAATTGAAACAAATGCAACATGAGCTGAAGGCAGTAATTAGAAACCAAGAGAAGAAGAAGAAGATATTGGATTTATATCCCGCCCTCCACTCCGAAGAGTCTCAGAGCGGCTCACAATCTCCTTTACCTTCCTCCCCCACAACAGACACCCTGTGAGGTGGGTGGGGCTGGAGAGGGCTCTCACAGCAGCTGCCCTTTCAAGGACAACCTCTGCCAGAGCTATGGCTGACCCAAGGCCATTCCAGCAAGTGCAAGTGGAGGAGTGGGGAATCAAACCCGGTTCTCCCAGATAAGAGTCCGCACACTTAACCACTACACCAAACTGGCTCTCCACCTAGCCATTGTTTCCGACCAATTCATTTTTTAAAAAATGAAAAGCCCCCTCATTTTTTGCAGTTAATTAATGAACCAATTAAAAGTAAATCCTGCAGCGTCTTTGTGCAGGCAGCTGGAAATCAAATACAGAGAAAAGCAATAGCAACTCCTGAATTAATGCATGTGCAGAGATTAAATACAGCAATACATTAACAATGATCATCACCTTTCTGTAGGATGCCAGTCAAAATCCATGTTTTCTCCACCTCCCACCTCAATTACATGATACACTTATTAACTGATGAATGATTTCAAATGAGATGTCTATAATTTATAGCCCAAGGCAGCTTTTGTACAAGCTGTCATAAATGCAGGAGAAAGTAAGAGAGGAAAACATAATCTACATGCAGGACTGGAGAGAGAGGATAACACAGAGAGGTCTAATTTTGTAGCAATATATGCCAAGGCAGATCAATGGTGCAGGCAAACACGCTGAGTATGCACACACCCTTTCACACTCTCTCTCACACACAGAAGAGCAGCAGATTTAAAACATGGTGAAATGAAACCCAGCCCAAGTTCTTTGATTAGGAAACCCTGTTAGAAACCGTGTCACAGCTACCCCTGGAACTTGCCTCTATGGTGTTCAAGTTGCTGAATCATCTTGCAGATACTAGAGGAGGGGGCTGGGCTACACTTTCATATCAGGAAGTGACATCACAGAGGGGCAGGCTTTAGATGCCAATAAGGAGCAGGCCAAGCTGCTGCATCCTGCACAGATGATTCCTTGTTGCTTCCCTTTTCTTCCTTGCTTAATGTATACATGTTGCCATTTTCAGGGAAGGAGGAACAGTTTCTTTAGTCTTTATATACAACAGCCAGAACAACTTTAAGGGTTCCAAACATTTATATGTTAAAGAACCTTGGAGGAGGTGGGGAGAGACTTCTCTCACTTCTTAATTTGTGCTGGGGCTATGCACAGAGTGGAGTACTTCCCTGGAGAACTGCTGGCAAGTAGAAGCAAGCAGAGCCAGACCCTAGTAGCTCTGCAGGGGCTGGCTTGGACTGCCAAAGTGGCCAGTCCGCTTAGCTTGCTCCTGGGTCATTTTTAACTCCAGTCTCTGCCCCAGGTATACAGGTGAAGGGGCTGACCCTGTTGTGAAGGACCCCCATTAAGTTTTATGGGACAGACTAAAAAAACCCTCTAACATGGTGCAGCTGTGAGTGGGCAAAAGCTTCCCTACACACCCCAGCCTTACTGGGAGAGGCTTCATATATGCTCCAGTGGTGCCCATGTGTACACCCCTTCACTTTCTTCCATAGGAGGGAATAGTTGCCATTTACCCCTGTGGATACACCTTGTGCCTCACAAGAGTCCCATCCATATTCTCTTCATACATATTCAGCCCATCCTAATGACAGACATTTGATAAAGTAATGAAATAACTATTAACCCAGGATTAGCAATGGATTATGGATGCAAAGGACTCCAGGTCAGTTCTCCAGCTGTGTTTTGTGCTGAAAGGCAGATGTCCAGGTACAAAGTGCACACCCAGCAGATGGGTTGAGAAGGGCACATCTGTGTTAAAACACAATGTTTCTTGCAAAATATATAAATGTAGCAGCCAAAAAAGCTCAACCCTCACTCTCCTGTGTAGTTAAAGAGAAATGTTCCTATTTTGATACATGTTCTGAGAACAAATTTATTTTTAAATTGTCTCAGATTCTTCCCCATAATTGCCAGACACCTGAGACAATTAAAATAATCACACTTCTAAACAATAGTCCCTTAAAAATCACAATGAAAAAAAGTTAAACTGAAAAAGCTCAAAGCAGGAAACTTTGGTGGAATGGTATTACTTTAATTTGAACTGGGATAGTCTGTCACCATGTCAACAGGTGGACAGGGCTGGCCCAAGGGTTATTGACACCCTAGGGGAGTGATGTTGAACTAATTTGTTACAGGGACCAGATTTGACATAAATATAATTTTGTTGGGCTGGTCCATGTGTGTCATAAAATATAATGCCAGGTACAGGAGATATAAACTTTATAAAGGACACAGGTAACCCAGTTAGCAATATTTTTTACTCAAAATACAGACATGTTAAAAGAAGAAGAAGAAGATGATGATATTGGATTTATATCCTGCCCTCCACTCTGAATCTCAGAGTCTCAGAATGGCTCACAATCTCCTTTATCTTTCTCCCCCACAACAGACACCCTGTAAGATGAGTGGGGCTGAGTGAGCTCTCCCAGAAGCTATCCTTTCAAGGACGACCTCTGCCAGAGCTATGGCTGACCCAAGGCCATTCCAGCAAGTGCAAGTGGAGGAGTGGGGAATCAAACCCGGTTCTCCCAGATAAGAGACTGCACACGTAACTACTACACCAAACTGCTTTTAATGCTTTAAAAGTATTTCCTTAAAGTATCTCCCTGATACCCACCCTCCCACTTTTATTGCCGATTGCTCATTAGCACTGGGACTGTGGCATAATGCACTGCCTCAGTCATCTGACAATAAAGGTAATGACCAGTTTGTGGGCTGATAAGAGCCCTGGATGGGCCAGCTCCATGCCATGGGTGGTATTCCTGACACCCCTACAGGTTTAGGGAAATGTCTTTGCCCCTGCTCCTAGCACCATCTCCACTCAGGCTGTCCTCACTGGGTCAAGAGATGTGGCTTGCCACTGATCCCAGACCTGCCAATGGTGGAAGGCGCCACTCACCAGCTGGGTACATCCTTGCAGCGCAGTTACAACCATGGCTATTACTTGCCATGGTGTCATATCTCCCAGTCTCATCCCAGACCCAGCCACAAGGGTCCATCATCCAGCTGCTTTGGTACAGTGCCACCAGCTGTGGCTGATTCCACAGTATTGCAGGAGGGCTCGTTTGGTGCACCTCCAGCTCTGGGATAGACTGACATCCTAGTAATTGTCTGGGCATAAGAAGTGGACAGGGCAGCTATTCAGGTTGACTTCACTTGAGAAAGAATTCAAGGGGTGGTGCTGCCACAGAAAAGGCCATGCTCTGAACAACTGCCATTTGTCCATCAAATTTCCTGCATTGTGCAGGGGGTTGGACTAGATGACCCTAAAGATCCCTTCCAGCCAAAGCTCCCTTTAAACTGTGAAGTCTTGTGAGCAAAAATTCTATGTTGTGATCTACTGGCATTTAAGTTAAGAACATAAGAACATTTTATTTATTTCATTCGATTTGTATCTCGCCCTACCCCACTGAAGTGGGCTCAGGGCGGCTCACAACACAAACACAACACATAAGAGAAGCCATGTTGGATCAGGTCAATGGCCCATCCAGTCCAACACTCTGTGTCACACAGTGGCCAAAAAAGGGAGATTCACAAGTGGGTCTAGAAGCCCTTCCACTTTGCCCCCCCCCCATAGTTGTGACCTATTGCATAATTTAGTTTGCTCTGGGGCCATTTTTCCAGAGCTAAGACAAAAATATGTGAGCCAGAGGCTAAAAAAATGTGAGATACCTTACACTAACATAGCTTAGAGGGAACACTGCTTCCAACTCTATGATTCTGTGATCAAATGCTAATCTACAGCTGCACATTAATTATATCTCCCTCCTTCCCCTACTTGCCACAAGAAAAACATAACAACCTGCCACACTTTAATTTAGCATGGCAATAAATTACCTGTGAAAATACTAGCTATGTGTCTCACTTGGGAAGAAGAGTGTGGAATATTTTCTCCCTCTGTGAAGCAAGAGAACACAACTTTGGATGCATGATAGAGCTATGTGACTTTGGATGCATAGAGTTATGTGGTTTAGGAGGTCTTGCTCATTTAATTGTTTGGTTATTTCTACAAGGATGAAGTGAAGGAATTAGCATGGTATAGTGATCAGGGGATTGGGCTGGGTTCTGTGAGACCCAGGTTCAAATCCTCACTGTCCCATAAATCTTGTGGGATGATGTTGGGCCAATCACTCTCACTTTAACCTTCCTTACAAGATTATTGTTGTGAAGATAAAATGGAAGAGGGGAGAATGATGTGTACTGCCCTGAGTTCCTTGCAGGAAGAAAGGGATACAAATATGCTAACTCAAAAATAAATGTCCACCTAAAGAAAATAAGGTGGGCAAAACCTCAAAGGAGTACTCCAAACCAAATTTATTATATAGCCCAATTAATTTCAGTTCAAAGGGATTTTCTTCAGGGACACTGGAAGAGACAGTAAATATAATGAGAGAACGATATAAACAGGATCATGCGATGTTTAACAACATGGACGCTACAACCCTAAACAGGATTACACCCTTAAAAGTCCATTGACATTGGTTGACTTAGTAAGGAACTAAGTCTGTTGAGGATTGCACTATGTGGTGGTGGTGGTGGGAAGCGCCTTCAAGTTGCAGCTGACTTATGGCAACCCTGTAGCGTTTTCAAAACAAGAGACTTCAGGGGTAGTTTGCCATTGCCTGCCTCTGCTGAGAACCTAGGACTTCATTGGTGGCTTCCCATACAAGTACTTGCCAGGGCCAACCCTATTTAACTCCCAAGATCTGATAAGATTGGGCTAACCTGGGCCATCCAGGTCAGGGCTTGCTCTAAGACATCCTTTTTAAAAACTTTGACAAACGTATTTATTTTACTCTCCACCCACCAGAAAGAATGAAACCATTTCTCATTGGAAGCTGAGAGATACTCATAGAACATTGCTTTAATGTTAGCTCAATTTAGGCAAGGAACTAGCTCAAAAGGGTTCAGGAAGGGCAGTGTAAGTTTTCAGAGAAGAGAGAGCACCCAAACTACTTTACTCTTAAGGCATAAACCTCATAAAGGCTAACAGTGGTATAGCTATTCTACAGATGATATTGCAAAAGGCTTGTTTGCCAGTTGTTATTCTCCTATATTTGATGAGAGATTGTTCCAGCTTATTTTAAAGTGGCGGTTCAATAGCCTGGAATCTGAAATTGGGTTGATGGAAGATATCTTTGATGTCTGATCAGGCAGGGTTTTTAATCCTTCTTTTTTCTGTCCCCACACTGTAGGTCATTTTTGTCCCTTATCTATTATATTTTAATTTTATGAAATCTTGTGGTTTTAAAAAATGGTTTTTAACAATTTTAAATAAAAAAGCATATATAACATTAATATTTTTTCTTTTGTAGTACAATTTGATGCTGGTTCTGTTCTTTATTGTGAAGCAAAAGCCACCTATTTTTGCCTGTTTTAGTGTCTCAATTAAGTTTTGGGTTTTTTAAAAAGACTGAAATGTGTTCAATTATAGTAAATGGAACAACTCTGGGTGAGTTTGGCTTTATTTGGCTCCCCTTCCCCTTTTTCTGTGGCTGGTGGTACTGTCTTCCTATTTTATTCAGTGATTCAAATTATCAGATTACAACTTCTCTACTTGTGATGTCTTAGTAATGTCACTCAACAGAATTAAGTTTGAGTCCAGGGGTACCTTTAAAACCAATGACGTTATTTTCAAAGTATCTTACAAGATATCCAAAGGCATGCAAGAAAACAAACAGCCTGGCCCTGACCTGGATAGCCCAGGCAAGCCTGATCTCATCAGATCTCAGAAGCTAAGCAGCCAAGGCCGACCCTGGCAAGTACATAGATGGGGAGCTCCAAGGAATACCAGGGTTGTGATGCAGAGGCAGGCAGCAAGCTACCTCTCTGAATTTCCTTGCCTCCTAGCCCCACTTAGCGGTTGCCAGAAGTCAGCTATGACTTCCAGGCATGCATATACACACATACAACTTTTTTAAAGAACACAAACAGCCTTAACTAGCAATGGGAGGTCTGTAGCAAAGGTACCCATTACATTAGAGTTCTGGGTAAGGGCAGCTACAACAACAACAACAACAATTTTTATTTGCATCCCGCCCTCCCCGCCGAAGCAGGCTCAGGGCGGCTAAGTCTATTTGCAGCTGAAGAGTCTATTGCATTTCTCACCTGCTCCACTTCTGGAAGACGGTTTCCACAACAACCTCCCTCTATGCAGTGATGTCAGAAACTGGCTAACTTGATATGCATGGAAGTGGCCCCTCCACTACTTTGCATCCAAGCCAGTTCAAAAGCTTTAAAGGTCAAAAAGAGCACTTTCAACTGGGCCCAAAACCAAAGCTAGAGCAATTGGTATATCACAGAAGTCTGCTTCACCGCATCAGACCCTGTGAACACCCCAGCTGCTCTATTTGGTCTCAGCTGAAGTTTCCAAACCATCTTCTGAGGCAGTCCCATCTGCAGCATGTGACAGGTGTATAATCTGGATGCTGTTACAACACATATGACAATGGCCAGGTCAGCTTTCTCCAGGGTTGGCCATAGCCAGTGAACCAGCCAAAGCCAAGAAGAAATATTCCTGGTCTCCTCCAGTAAGAATGAGGAATCCAGGAGTGCTCTCTAAACTGTGTTGCTGATCTTTTTGGGCCAGTGTGACCCTAGCCAGAACAGACTGTTCATTGGTTCCCATTAATCTAGAATGGCTCATTCACACATGCAAGAAAGAACTTGATACCCCAAATACATGAATGATGTGAAATGCCTGCACAAACTTCCACTTAGCCTTGTGTATGTGTGCGCATGCATGCACGCACACAGAGCATTTTTCATATGTGCCAAAGAGCTTTTTGCACTGTGTTTTGGAGAAGGCTGTTATATACTTTCCATCAAGCTACTGGAACAAGGCAATGGAACCACAGGGAACCAGCAAGCACATTGTTAATTGCCTTTAAATGTTGGTTTACTGTAGTGCTTCCTAAATTTTAGTTCACTGAAATATATTTCTGTTTCTAAATTAAAATGGGAGGCCCACTCCTCTCTTACACCTACCTTCTGAGTGCAAAATAGGAACAGCTTCCCCCACCCACCACAATGAGGAGTTCACTATTCCTGTTTCCACTATTTCTGTTTTTGTATGAGTTACGGATACAGGAAGCCTGCAGTAGTAATTCATGCACAAACGTATCATGCAGCTTCCTCCAAGGCTAGATAACTCGAGTCAGTTGCATCTCTGCATTGGCAGAGATTAAATGACTTGGTCTCACTTGTTAAAAAGACACAACCAAATGACCCACCTTTAGCAGAACTTGATTAAAGGTAAAGGTAGTCCCCTGTGCAAGCACCAGTCATTTCCGACTCTGGGGTGACATTGCTTTCACAATGTTTTCGCAGCAGACTTTTTACTGGGTGGTTTGCCATTGCCTTCCCCAGTCATCTACACTTTCCCCCCAGCAAACTGGGTACTCATTTGACCAACCTCGGAAGGATGGAAGGCTGAGTCAACCTGGAGCCCGCTACCTGAACCAGCTTTCGCTGGGATCGAACTCAGGTTGTGAGCAGAGGGCTCCGACTGCAGGACTGCAGCAGAGATGCAGCAAATGGGGACACAAAACATTCTTTAATGATTTTCTTCGCTGATTTCTCATGGCTCACCAGCAGACAGTTCCCTCTTAACATAGTAATATGCCTTGGCTTATTTCCCAGTAAGGATAAGGGTTTGGCTTAGCTTTTTGCTTGAGATTCCTGTTTTCTATGGGCAGGGATTTTTACTTTTGTATAGATGAATGACCCTTTACATGCAGTCAAAAACGGCACCATTCAGTGGCAGCTTGTCACGTTTTCAGCAAGAGTCCAGTGACACCTTTAAGGCCAACAAAGTTTATTTCTGGGAATAAGCTTTCATTCACACTACAAACAGGAAACACCAAGCAAGCGATTTAAACCAAGGTGTCTCTTCACATTATTTTGATCATTTTTTTACAAGAGATTTCTGCAAAGAAAAGTGGGGATGTTGAAGACTCCACAGATTTAGTTGTTTTCTAACTGGAACTCATCTCCAGTTCCAGATTACAAAATATTATGCAGATGCTCAGAGACTCTTGTGATGTTATTAACGTCTTGGCTAATATAAAGTCCCCTAATTAGAAGATCTGTGAGAGTAAGCTTGAGCTCCTTCAAAATATTTCAGTGAAAGAGTTGTGTTAGGAGAAGGACCATGTCACCTAAAAGAAGATGACAAGAGGCCATATTATTACGGTTTGTAGAATCTTTTGGGCTCAAGTGCCGTGTTCTACTGGAGAAAGTTTTTCTTCCAGACGTTTCGTTCTCGGCTGCGGAGAACATCCTGAGTGGCGTTGCAGCCGGAGCAGGCGCTCTGACCTTCTTGGCTGCTGTGCATTGAGTGAGGCCAGGGCTGCTGGAGAGCTGCTATTTCTAGGCTGGAGGGGGTGTGGTGAAAGGGCAATAGGTTTGTGGAACCAAATGGAAAGTTGGCCGGCAGCCATGGCAGAATTTGGCAGGCGTCTGCTGCAACGCCGCAGCTCTTTGGGGAGAGCTTGGCGGGAAGTCAGGAGTCAGGAAGTTGTGCAAAAAGGAGCCAGACGGGGCAAAATCCACCCCTTGGAAAGAAAAGGCACTCCCCCCCCCATCTTTGACTGTTGTCATCGCCCTGTTCTCCTTCCTGGAAGTCTTGAATTGTTATTTCTCAAGGCCTTGATTTGTTTTCACTCTCTGCCCCCCCTGAAAAACGATGCCAAGCCAAAGGCAAATGAAATGACAACAGTTCCTTCCCCTTCCCCTTTATCTGCCGATCATTTTCAACAGAACAGGCTGCAGATGGTGTTAAAAATAAGTTGGGGAGGCAATGGAGAAAGGTTGCCAGTTCCCCCTAGGGTTGCCAATCCCCAGGTAGGGGCAGGGGATTCCCCGGTTTGGAGGGGGGCCCCCCCTCACTTCAAGGTTATCAGAAAGCAGGGGGAGGGGAGAGAAATGTCTGCTTGGGAACTCTATTGTTCCCTATAGAGATCTATTCCCATAGAAAATCATGGAGAATTGATCCGCGTGTATCTGGGGCTCTGGGGAGGGCTGTTTTTTTGGGCAGAGGCACCAAATTTTCAGTATAACATCTAGTGCCTGTCCCCCAAGTACCCACCAAGTTTCAAAAAGATTGGACCAGGGGGTGCAATTCTGTGAGCCCCAAAAGGTGGTGCCCTTATCCTTCATTATTTCCTATGGAAGAAATGCAGCGAAAAGGTGTGCTGTCCCTTTAAATGTGATGGCCAGAACTCCCTTTGGAGTTCAATTATGCTTGTCACAGCCTTGATCTTGGCTCCACCCCCAAAGTCTCCTGGCTCCACCCCCAAAGTCCCCAGATATTTCTTGAATTGGACTTGGCAACCCTAGTTCCCCCTGGGCTGGCAGGAGGTGTTGAGTTGGGTGGGCTAGAGCCTCCAGATTTTGGGAGATTTGGGGGTAGGGAGTACAACTGCCATAGAGAAGGCTGTAACCTCTATGCCCTGTCATTGGTCCTCCAGAGGTTGGCTACTGAGTGAGACAGGATGCTGGGCTAGATGGACTACTGGACTTTTTTTTTTAGAATTTTACGCTTGCTGGATTGTGACTTAATAATGTTCTATTGTGTGTAGGTTATGAGATACACGTGTCATCTTCCTGTTTATGCTTTATCTTAAATTTTATATCCCATGCGTTGACTCCACCGTCTTCAAGAGGAATGCTGAAATTACAATTATTATAATTAAAGCACATAGCTGATGGTTTGTTGCTTAAGTAAACACCATTACTGATAATATACTATTAATAGTAATACAGAGGCAATGAAATATATGAAGCACCACGAGTGGAAACCAAACTTTGCATGTTTCAAATGATTTAATAACAAATATTACTACCCTCTTATTAAATACTGAATTTTAAATGGATGTGAAGTGTTGGCTTCTATTCACAAGGACGATTAACAGATGTTCACTGCCATGTTATTATTATCCCTAATAGCATTGACTTAAATAAGAATACTCTATTAATATGTTTGTATTGAAAGTACCGTAATATATTAACGATCCATTATCTAATGTTGCTTTATTTTTAAAAGTTTTGTTTGCACTGGTTTAGTATTAGTGACCTCTCTCTGCGGAACCAGAGGGCAGGAAACAAATGCTGAAAACCCAATACTAGCAAGACAGCATGTTTGTCGGTGTAATAATAATTTAGAAAATTAAATGCATTCATAGAATCATAGAATGCATTGAATTTTCTGAAGAAGAAGAAGAAGAAGAAGAAGAAGAAGAAGAAGAAGAAGAAGATGATGATGATATTGGATTTTTATCCCGCTTCCACTCTGAATCTCAAGAGTCTCAGAGTGGCTCACAATCTCCTTTGTCTTCCTTCCCCACAACAGACACCCTGTGAGGTGGGTGGGGCTGAGAGAGCTCTCACAGCAGCTGCTCTTTCAAGGACAACCTCTGCCAGAGCTATGGCTGACTCAAGGCCATTCCAGCAGCTGCAAGTAGAGGAGGTTTGTTAGATTTGTTTTGTTAGCATTGTTAGGTCACAGTACAGAAGGTGTTAAGCTTGCATCAAGATCAGCTTTGAACCTTTAGCATTATGACGAGATAAAAATGCTACTACCATTGGGAATATAAACTATCATATACCTCATCTTGAACCTGACCTCTGTGTGGATCAAAAAACACAAACCAGACAATAGGGCCAGAAACAAATAGGGAGTATTTTTTCACAAACCTGAGAGGGCACACCTCCCCAATTGCAGAAAAATGAATTTTTAAAAATGGAGAAAAAGACCAAGATGATGCATTGTGAAATCTTGGTCACCATTGTGGAGAAGAGAAAGAGGCAGCTTAGGGTTGCCAGGTCTGTGTTGGAAAATATCTGGAGACTTTGGGGGTGGAGCCAGGAGAGGGTGGAGTTTGGGGAGGGAAGGGGCCTCGGCATGGTACAATGCCCTAGAGTCCACCTTCCAAAGCAGCCATTTTGCTCCAGGGGAGCTGAACTCTGCCACCAGGAGATCAGTTATAAAAGTGGGAGATCTCCAGGCCTCACCTGGAGGCTGGCAACCCCTAGGGCATTGGTCTGCTATTTCATGAGCCAAACACAGGGTTGCAAGCTTCAGGTTGACCAGCAAGCTTCTATAGAACAAGTGGGGATTTGAACGGGTCTCCCAGATACTAGTCTGACACTCTAACCACTATACCTCACTGGCCCTCACATACCACCCTGGCAGGGTTTGGTTGAAATGGTGGGTAGGCCAGACCTTCCCTTATCAGGCCTCTCAAGGTCCCAGTTCTTCTCATGAGGGGCTTCATTAATAAGGGGCCTTTGTCCTAACAAATGACAGAATCTTCAGTGCATTACAAAAGAGACAGTCCCAGGCAGTAAAAAGACACAGGACCAATGTGATATATGTAAATGATGAATGTTTATTGGATTATAACCAATCTGATCTAAACTCCCACATTTTGACTCATTGTATCAGTTGCCATCCAAGATAGGGCTGCTGACAAATGAAGGCAGTGCAGAGAAGGCGAAAAACCTGGGACCACACAGGCCAATTTGTGGAGATCCACAGGGAAAAATTCCTTCTCGACTCCAATAGAGGCAACCAGCAAAACAGCCTGCACTGTCTGGTTAAAATGGGGGGCACTGAAGTGACAAGCACGATGATGTCATCTTCTCTCTTCAGCAGGTGATATCTCCTCAGCAGAGGGTGCTTCTGGAACCTGACAGGAAATTGTACTCACCTTGTCATCTCCTGTCATCAGTTGGTGGCCTCTCCTTTAGAGAGGGTTCATCAGAAACCTTAAAGGAAATTATACTCACTCTGTCTTCTGTCTTCAGGAGTTAGACTCTGCTTCACAGAAGGTTCTTCAGAAATCTTAAAGAAATTTATACTCACTCTGTCTTCTGTCTTCAGGAGTTAGACTCTGCTTCACAGAAGGTTCTTCAGAAATCTTAAAGAAATTTATACTCACTCTGTCTTCCGTCTTCAGGAGTTAGACTCTGCTTCACAGAAGGTTCTTCAGAAATCTTAAAGAAATTTATACTCACTCTGTCTTCTGTCTTCAGGAGTTAGACTCTGCTTCACAGAAGGTTCTTCAGAAATCCTAAAGAAACTTATACTCACTCTGTCTTCTGTCTTCAGGAGTTAGACTCTGCTTCACAGAAGGTTCTTCAGAAATCTTAAAGAAATTTATACTCATTCTGTCTTCTGTCTTCAGGAGTTAGACTGCTTCACAGAAGGTTCTTCAGAAATCTTAAAGAAATTTATACTCACTCTGTCTTCTGTCTTCAGGAGTTAGACTCTGCTTCACAGAAGGTTCTTCAGAAATCCTAAAGAAACTTATACTCACTCTGTCTTCTGTCTTCAGGAGTTAGACTCTGCTTCACAGAAGGTTCTTCAGAAATCTTAAAGAAATTTATACTCACTCTGTCTTCTGTCTTCAGGAGTTAGACTGCTTCACAGAAGGTTCTTCAGAAATCTTAAAGAAATTTATACTCACTCTGTCTTCTGTCTTCAGGAGTTAGACTCTGCTTCACAGAAGGTTCTTCAGAAATCTTAAAGAAATTTATACTCATTCTGTCTTCTGTCTTCAGGAGTTAGACTCTGCTTCACAGAAGGTTCTTCAGAAATCTTAAAGAAATTTATACTCACTCTGTCTTCTGTCTTCAGGAGTTAGACTCTGCTTCACAGAAGGTTCTTCAGAAATCTTAAAGAAATTTATACTCACTCTGTCTTCTGTCTTCAGGAGTTAGACTGCTTCACAGAAGGTTCTTCAGAAATCTTAAAGAAATTTATACTCACTCTGTCTTCTGTCTTCAGGAGTTAGACTCTGCTTGTCACGAGCTGGGGCCAGGCCAGGCGAAGTCCAGGGGCAGTCCAAGGTCTGTAACCGGTGAGCAAGAGTGTCCAAGGTGCCAAAGCCAAATCGTTGTCCAGGTATCGTAGGTCAGAGGTTCAGAAGCCGTAGTCAGGGGGTCCAGAAGCCAAGCCAAGGTCAGGAGGTCCAAAGTCAAAAGCCGAAGTGGATGCTAGGACGTCAGGTAGATGACTAGTTGCTTCCACAAAGCCTCCTCCCAAAGCCTACAGCTATATAGCCCTCTGCTGGCTGTTGCCCATTTGGGCTAATTGCTGGCTCAGAGAGGCAGCCAGGATCCTGTTGCAACTCAAGCATCCTTGCTCTTAGAAGGGCCAGAATCCTCTCAAAACTCAGGGCTCAGGGAGCGTCTTGCTTGTGAGCGTGCCGCCCTCCTCCGATCCCTGAGGTCCTGACGGAGGCGGTCACGCACACGCGCCACCCGAGAGGGCGAGGCAGGGGGGCTGGGATCTTCTCCAGCAGGAGGCAGGGGCACTGGTGCAGGTGGCAGGGGCACAGTTTCTGCTGCAGGCTCAACTTCCTCTACAGGGTCCCCAGCACCCATGACACTATCCCCCCCCCCAGGGCCCCCCTCCGTCGAGGGGCCTGGGAGGTCGGGGTGGTCGTTGTGGAACTGTTGCACCAAGTCTGGGGCATGAAGATTGTCCACGGGCTCCCAAGACCGGTCTTCTGGGCTGTATCCCTCCCAGTCCACAAGGTACTGGAGGCCTCCACGATGGTACCGGGAGTCCAGGATCTGGCGCACCTCGTATTCTTCTTCATCATCCACCAACACTGGTGGTGGTGGCGGTGGAGAAGGAGGCCGAGCTGGGTCAGGGCGTGCAGCTGGAACAAGGAGGGAGCGATGGAACACGGGGTGAATGCGGAGGTGGGGTGGCAACTGGAGCCTGAAGGCGACGGGGTTTATTTGTTCTAAGACAGGGTAGGGTCCAATGAACCGCGCATCCAGCTTGTGAGACCGACCAGGCCGGCGCAGGTAGCGAGTTGAGAGCCACACCTGATCCCCCGGCTGGATTGGGGGGCCTTCCTGCCTCTTCCGGTCCGCAGCTAGTTTATAGGCTTCCTTGGCCCGCTGTAGCTGCTCTCGGAGCAAGTCTTGGCTGGCGCGGAGTTCTTGCAGGTAGGCCTCAACGGCGGGGACATTCGTGGGTGGCAGGATCGCCGGGAAGAACCGAGGGTGGTACCCGTAGGTTGCAGCAAACGGGGTCATTTGGGTGGAGGAATGGACCGCGTTGTTGTATGCAAATTCCGCTAGAGGCAACAGAGTGGTCCAGTCGTCCTGCTGGTAGCAGGTGTAACAGCGGAGATATTGCTCTAGCGTGGCATTGGTGCGCTCTGTCTGACCATCTGTCTGTGGGTGGTAAGCTGAGGACAGGTGCACTCGAGTCCCCAGGCTGGAATGGAGGGCTTGCCAGAACCGAGAGGAGAACTGGGGCCCCCGGTCTGAGATCAGGTGGGCTGGGAGTCCGTGCAGACGAAAGATGTGTTGCAGGTAGAGCTGGGCTGTCTCCTGAGCTGTGGGAAGTTTCGGGCACGGAATGAAGTGGGCCATCTTGGTAAATAGGTCGACGACCACCAAGATGCACGTCTGACCCTTGGATCGTGGAAGTTCCGTGATGAAGTCCATTGAGATGGTATCCCAGGGTCCTGAGGGTGTGGGCAAGGGCTGTAACAACCCCGAGGGTTTGGCTGGGACGTCTTTGGCCCGTCGGCAGACGTCACAGGAGCTGACATAACGGGCAACATCGGAGCGAACTCGTGGCCACCAGAATTCCCGTGTCAGCAAGTGGGTGGTCTTATGTTGTCCAAAGTGCCCAGCGGGTAACGCGTCGTGGGTCATGCGTAATACTTCTGCCCGCAAGGGCCCGGGCGGCACATAGAGGCGTTCGTGGTGTAGCAAGAGGCCGCCTCGAGTCGTGAACTCGCCTGTTGAGCCATCTTGGAGTGCCTGGAGGTGTTGCTGGACCCAGGGATCGTTGGCCTGGCTAGCACGAATGTCCTCCACGAGTGCTGGTGAAGTGGAGGTGGCTGCAAACACTGAGGGTGGCAGGATGGGAGCAGCAGGCACGGTCTCAGTCGAAGCAGGAGCGTATTCCGGTTTCCGCGAGAGCGCATCGGCTTTCCGGTTCTGGGTATGGGGGATGTAGGTGATCTTGAAGTCAAAGCGGGAGAAGAATAGGGACCACCGGATCTGGCGCTGGTTGAGGCGGCGGGTGGTCTGGAGATGCTCCAAGTTCCGGTGGTCGGTGAGCACTTGGACAGGGTGGCGAGCCCCTTCAAGGTAATGTCTCCAAACCTCAAAAGCCACCTTGATCGCGAGCAACTCCCTCTCCCAGATGGTGTAGTTCCTCTCTGCCGCAGTGAGCTGGCGTGAGTAATAGGCGCAGGGCTGGAGTGGCTGGGACGGCTCCTCGCGCTGGGACAGCACTGCTCCCAGGGCCACGTTGGAGGCATCAGCTTCCACCGTAAAGGGAAGCTGGGGGTCGGGGTATCTCAGGAGTGGCCCGGTGGCGAAGCGGGTCTTCAGGGTGGAGAAAGCGTTATCGGCCTCTGGGGACCAGTGGAAAGGTTCTTTGGGGCGGAGTAGTTGAGTCAGGGGTGTTGTCAGAGATGCATAGGCTGGGATGAATTGCCGATAGTAGTTGGCAAAACCAAGGAACCGCTGCAGGTCTTTGCGATTCTGAGGGGCCTGCCAGGTCAGGACCGCTTCCACCTTTTTCGGGTCCATGAGGATTCCCTGTGGTGACACAATGTGACCAAGGAACTCGACGGAGCGCAGGTCAAAGTCGCACTTCTCCAGCTTGGCGTAGAGGCCATGGGCTCGTAGGCGCTGTAGGACCTGGCGGACGTGCTCGGCATGCTGGGCAGGATTGCGGGAGTAAATTAGAATGTCATCCAGGTATATGATCGCGAAGCGGTCGAGCAGGTCCCGGAATACATCATTCATGAACCTCTGGAAGACAGCGGGGGCGTTGGTCAATCCGAAGGGCATCACCAGGTGCTCGTACTGCCCGTATCGGGTCCCAAACGCGGTCTTCCATTCGTCTCCGGGCCGTATGCGCACCAAATTGTACGCTCCGCGGAGGTCCAGCTTGGTGTAGATTTGGGCCCCCTTTAAACGATCCAAGAGTCCAGGGATCAGTGGTAGAGGGTACCGGTCGCGGATGGTGATCTTGTTCAGGGCCCGGTAGTCATTGCACAGCCGGAGCTCCCCGCTTTTCTTCTTCACGAAGAGGACTGGAGCAGACAGGGGAGAAGTTGAGGGTCGGATGAATCCGCGCTTCAGGTTCTTGTCCAGGTAGTCTCGCAAAGCTGCCAACTCAGGCTCCGACATTGGGTACAGACGCCCCACCGGGAGTGGTGCCCCAGGTACCAAATCAATGGCACAGTCATAGGGTCGGTGAGGGGGAAGCTGATCTGCTCCTGTCTCTTCAAAGACATCGGCGAAATCTGCATACTTCTGAGGGAGCTGAGGACCACCACTCGGGATGCCGGCTGCTAGAGTGGTGGGAGGAGTCAGATGGGGGCATGGGTCTTGGAAGCGTAGTTCTTGCTGAGCCCAGTCCACGATGGGGTTGTGCAGCTTCAGCCAGGAAAGGCCTAGAATCAGCGGGAAGCGAGGCATGCGGGCGACATCAAACTGCAGCTGTTCTTGGTGCTGCTGGACGTGGAAGGTGATGGGACAGGTCTCCTGGGTGACGGGGCCAGAACGGAGGAGGCGCCCGTCAATAGCCTCCACCAGCGTCGGAATCTCTTTTGGCTGCACTGGGATCTGGTGCTGCTTTACAAAGGCGGCATCTACGAAACAGTGGGCCGCTCCCGAGTCCAGCATGGCATACACGAACAGCCAGCGTCCATTGGGCAGATGGAGTTTGACTGGTAGCAGGAACGGGCCCGGGGTATCAGCCTGTTGTTCGGAGGACCCAGCTAGTCGCCCCAGGCTGGAGGGTCCACTTACGCCTGGGGCTGGCCTTTTGGCGGCGGTGGCAATGTAGGTCTGGGTATTCGATGTTTAGCAGGGCAGCCAGAGGCATAGTGGCCTGCCGTGCCGCAGTAGAGGCACAGGTTCTGCGTGCGGCGTCTGGCCTTTTCTTCTGGAGTCAGGCGGGGTCGAGCAGCTCCAAGCTGCATAGGCTCACCCTCGTCTCTGGTACTAGCTGGGGATGGGAGAGGAGCCAAGTGGCATGGCGCAGGGAGCTGGCGCCCTCGGGTCTTGGCTTGGCGGCGACTTTCCAGGCGGCCATCGATGCGGAGGCAGAGGGTGATAAGTTCCTGGAGCGTGGGGGGCCGCTCCACCCTGGCCAGTTCGTCCAGGACTTCCTCTGCCAACCCCTCGGTAAACTGGTCCATCTGAGCAGCCTCATTCCACGCCAAGTCTTGGGCCAGGAGCTTGAATTCGGTGGCATACTGAGCCACCGAGGACTGGCCTTGTTTCAGGGCCCTGATTTTCCGGTTGGCTGTGGCTGCTTGGACTGGGTTGGAGAAGGCAGCAGACAGGTGGGCCTCAAACCCCTGGTAATCAGTCAGTAGGGGAGAGGACCCAACCAGTAGGGGTGTGGCCCACTTGGCCGCCTGCCCCTTTAACAGACTAATGATAAAACACACCTTCGTCTTGTCATTGGGGAAGTCCCGTGCTCTTAGTTCAAAGTACAGCTGACACTGTGCCAGGAACGCAGGAAATTCTTCCACAGCACCCCCAAATCTGTCAGGTGGGGGAACTGGGCACTTGGCTGGAGCACTGGCTGCAGGCTGTTGCTGCAAGTGCACTACTGCCTGTGTCAGCTGCTGTACCTGGGCTTGGAGGGCAGCCAGTAGTCCTGCGGTTCCACTTGCTTCAGCATCCATCCTGTGGAATGGGTGTTTGTGTGGGTGGAAGCAATCTGTCACGAGCTGGGGCCAGGCCAGGCGAAGTCCAGGGGCAGTCCAAGGTCTGTAACCGGTGAGCAAGAGTGTCCAAGGTGCCAAAGCCAAATCGTTGTCCAGGTATCGTAGGTCAGAGGTTCAGAAGCCGTAGTCAGGGGGTCCAGAAGCCAAGCCAAGGTCAGGAGGTCCAAAGTCAAAAGCCGAAGTGGATGCTAGGACATCAGGTAGATGACTAGTTGCTTCCACAAAGCCTCCTCCCAAAGCCTACAGCTATATAGCCCTCTGCTGGCTGTTGCCCATTTGGGCTAATTGCTGGCTCAGAGAGGCAGCCAGGATCCTGTTGCAACTCAAGCATCCTTGCTCTTAGAAGGGCCAGAATCCTCTCAAAACTCAGGGCTCAGGGAGCGTCTTGCTTGTGAGCGTGCCGCCCTCCTCCGATCCCTGAGGTCCTGACGGAGGCGGTCACGCACACGCGCCACCCGAGAGGGCGAGGCAGGGGGGCTGGGATCTTCTCCAGCAGGAGGCAGGGGCACTGGTGCAGGTGGCAGGGGCACAGTTTCTGCTGCAGGCTCAACTTCCTCTACAGGGTCCCCAGCACCCATGACACTGCTTCACAGAAGGTTCTTCAGAAATCTTAAAGAAATTTATACTCACTCTGTCTTCTGTCTTCAGGAGTTAGACTCTGCTTCACAGAAGGTTCTTCAGAAATCTTAAAGAAATTTATACTCACTCTGTCTTCTGTCTTCAGGAGTTAGACTCTGCTTCACAGAAGGTTCTTCAGAAATCTTAAAGAAATTTATACTCACTCTGTCTTCTGTCTTCAGGAGTTAGACTCTGCTTCACAGAAGGTTCTTCAGAAATCTTAAAGAAATTTATACTCACTCTGTCTTCTGTCTTCAGGAGTTAGACTCTGCTTCACAGAAGGTTCTTCAGAAATCTTAAAGAAATTTATACTCACTCTGTCCTCTGTCTTCAGGAGTTAGACTCTGCTTCACAGAAGGTTCTTCAGAAATCTTAAAGAAATTTATACTCACTCTGTCTTCTGTCTTCAGGAGTTAGACTCTGCTTCACAGAAGGTTCTTCAGAAATCTTAAAGAAATTTATACTCACTATGTCCTCTGTCTTCAGGAGTTAGACTCTGCTTCACAGAAGGTTCTTCAGAAATCTTAAAGAAATTTATACTCACTCTGTCTTCTGTCTTCAGGAGTTAGACTCTGCTTCACAGAAGGTTCTTCAGAAATCTTAAAGAAATTTATACTCACTCTGTCTTCTGTCTTCAGGAGTTAGACTCTGCTTCACAGAAGGTTCTTCAGAAATCTTAAAGAAATTTATACTCACTCTGTCTTCTGTCTTCAGTAGTTAGACTCTGCTTCACAGAAGGTTCTTCAGAAATCTTAAAGAAATTTATACTCACTCTGTCTTCTGTCTTCAGGAGTTAGACTCTGCTTCACAGAAGGTTCTTCAGAAATCTTAAAGAAATTTATACTCACTCTGTCTTCTGTCTTCAGGAGTTAGACTCTGCTTCACAGAAGGTTCTTCAGAAATCTTAAAGAAATTTATACTCACTCTGTCTTCTGTCTTCAGGAGTTAGACTCTGCTTCACAGAAGGTTCTTCAGAAATCCTAAAGAAATTTATACTCACTCTGTCTTCTGTCTTCAGGAGTTAGACTCTGCTTCACAGAAGGTTCTTCAGAAATCTTAAAGAAATTTATACTCACTCTGTCTTCTGTCTTCAGGAGTTAGACTCTGCTTCACAGAAGGTTCTTCAGAAATCTTAAAGAAATTTATACTCACTCTGTCCTCTGTCTTCAGGAGTTAGACTCTGCTTCACAGAAGGTTCTTCAGAAATCTTAAAGAAATTTATACTCACTCTGTCTTCTGTCTTCAGGAGTTAGACTCTGCTTCACAGAAGGTTCTTCAGAAATCTTAAAGAAATTTATACTCACTATGTCCTCTGTCTTCAGGAGTTAGACTCTGCTTCACAGAAGGTTCTTCAGAAATCTTAAAGAAATTTATACTCACTCTGTCTTCTGTCTTCAGGAGTTAGACTCTGCTTCACAGAAGGTTCTTCAGAAATCTTAAAGAAATTTATACTCACTCTGTCTTCTGTCTTCAGGAGTTAGACTCTGCTTCACAGAAGGTTCTTCAGAAATCTTAAAGAAATTTATACTCACTCTGTCTTCTGTCTTCAGTAGTTAGACTCTGCTTCACAGAAGGTTCTTCAGAAATCTTAAAGAAATTTATACTCACTCTGTCTTCTGTCTTCAGGAGTTAGACTCTGCTTCACAGAAGGTTCTTCAGAAATCTTAAAGAAATTTATACTCACTCTGTCTTCTGTCTTCAGGAGTTAGACTCTGCTTCACAGAAGGTTCTTCAGAAATCTTAAAGAAATTTATACTCACTCTGTCTTCTGTCTTCAGGAGTTAGACTCTGCTTCACAGAAGGTTCTTCAGAAATCCTAAAGAAATTTATACTCACTCTGTCTTCTGTCTTCAGGAGTTAGACTGCTTCACAGAAGGTTCTTCAGAAATCTTAAAGAAATTTATACTCACTCTGTCTTCTGTCTTCAGGAGTTAGACTCTGCTTCACAGAAGGTTCTTCAGAAATCCTAAAGAAACTTATACTCACTCTGTCTTCTGTCTTCAGGAGTTAGACTCTGCTTCACAGAAGGTTCTTCAGAAATCTTAAAGAAATTTATACTCACTCTGTCTTCTGTCTTCAGGAGTTAGACTCTGCTTCACAGAAGGTTCTTCAGAAATCTTAAAGAAATTTATACTCACTCTGTCTTCTGTCTTCAGGAGTTAGACTCTGCTTCACAGAAGGTTCTTCAGAAATCTTAAAGAAATTTATATTCAGAAAAGGATGTTAAGAAAGGATATTAAGAAAGGATGCTTTCTCCCTTATTAGGAGGATCTATCATGAGAGTGAAGTTGCCAGCCATGGGAGGAGGTCCCTTTCCCCAGAGACAAGTGAGCAATTCTGTCCTCTCTGTAGATGAAATTCTTATTATGACCTAGGAGGCAAGGACCATTGTGACATCGAGTAGGCTGGCTTGGCTTCATTGTGATGGAACCTCATTTCTACGGGCAGTCTTGAGGCATGTGTTTTTAAAATATCATTTTAGTATTAGAATATTTATTTGTTGGATTCATTTGTACTCCATGTTTCTCCTCAATGGAGACCCAAAGCAGTGTCTATTGTTCTCTTCTTCACTTTATCTTCACGACAACCCTGTGAGAGGACTCTCAAAGCAGCTGCCCTTTCAGGGACAACTCCTATGAGAGCTATGGTTGACCCAAGGCCATTCCAGCAGGTGCAAGTGGAGGAGTGGGGAATCAAACCTGGTTCTCCCAGATAAGAGTCCACGCACTTAACCACTTCACCAAACTGGATTTTAGAGAGGCCTGGTAAGGGAAGGTCAGGCCCATCCACTATTTCAGACCTTTCTAGTGTGGTTTAGCAGTTTAGAATGTTGGACTAGTATCTGGGAAACCCGGGTTCGAATTCCCTCTTGTGCCATGGAAACTTGCTGGGCATCAGAATGGCTGCTAGTGAGTGTTGGATCTCTGACATCTTGCATTTGTCTCTGTCTCTGTCCCTGTGTCTGTCTATCCTGGTGATGAGACTGCCTTATGCACGGAACTGCCACAACACCTGTGCATTGGTCCTCCTCTTGACACTTTTGATCCCCCTAAAACTTCACCTTTTATGTAAAGCCCAAGGCCGTTTCCTGCACTAAAACTGAGCATAAACATGTGTGCATGAAATGAATGCACACACCTCCCCACAACTGATCTGTCTCTTCCCTCCATTTGCTGTCATTCTTGCATCAAATTGGATACCATCCTCCAGGAGAGAACTTTGGTTCTGGTTCCCAGTAAGAGTACCATGCATAGTGGGGGGGGGGCCGTTTGTCGAATAACAGTGGGCATTACACCAGCTGCATATGAAACGCCAAACTTCTGATTGCCAAGAAGCTTTGAGCAGAGCCTATAGGGCCCCATACCTTTAGGGGCTCGGACCAGCTCCGCCCTCCCCCCCCCCCCGTTTCCCCCTGCTTGCAGCCCTCCCAGCCTGCATGAGCAACCAGCAACTGAGCTGCTCTTTGCCTGACCTGCCTGGTGCAGCTGCTGTTGGCATTGTTGCCAAGTTTGCCTCTCCCCCACAGTTTAGTAAAAGGGGCTTTTAAGAAGGTGCCTGCAGGCTGCAGTGGGGGCTGTGGGTGGTGGGGCGGGTGCTCCGATTCTAAGTTAATTTGCATGGGTGCCCCCAAGATTTTTGACTGCCTAGGGGCCTCCACAGGGTTTAATCCGGCACTGGCTTTGAGCTCTGCAGACCATGGGTTGGATCCAGTGGATCTATCCTGCTAACCGCGGTGCTCCTCCTTGCCTGGCACAAGAAGAAGTTGGATTTATACTCCACCACTCAGGAGCCTCAGAGCACAACAGACACCCTGTGAGGTAGGTGGGGCTGAGGGAGCTCTTTCAAGAACTGCTCTTGAGAGGAACGGCTCTGAGAGAACTGGGACGGAACAAAGGTCAACCAGCAGCTGCATGTGAAGGAGGAGTGGGGGAATCAAGCCCGGTTCTCCCAGATTAGAGTCCGCCGCCCTTAAGCACTACACCAAACTGGCTCTCAAAGTTACCCAGCTGGCTGCATGCGGAGGAGTGGAGAATCAAACCCAGTTCTCCAGATTGTGTTTGTCCCCCCAGAGCAGGGGTGTCGAACTCATTTGTTATGAGGGCTGGATCAAACATAAATGAGGCCAGGTTGGGCCATGCCATGTTGGGCTGGGCCATGTGTGTACCAATTTAAGATTAGGAAGAAGAAGAAGATATTGGATTTCTATCCTGCCTTCCACGCCGAAGAGTCTCAGAGCGGCTCACAATCTCCTTTACCTTCCCCCCCCACAGCAGACACTCTGTGAGGTGGGTGGGGCTGGAGAGGGCTCTCACAGCAGCTGCTCTTTCAAGGACAACCTCTGCCAGAGCTATGGCTGACCCAAGGCCATTCCAGCAGGTGCAAGTGGAGGAGTGGGGAATCAAACCCGGTTCTCCCACATAAGAGTCCGTACACTTAATCACTACACCAAACTGGCTCAGGAAGCTGAGATATAAACTTTATAAAGGACACAGACAAAAACCACCTTAAAATAAAACATGCTTAAAACATTAGCACTCAGTCATAAAGGTGCTTTCTTTGTATCTCTCCCATGGGATCCAGGGAACTGGGCAAAGGAAGCTCTGGCTCTTTCCTTCTTTCCCCAGGGAACCAGGATGGGGAGGATTTTCAGCCAGAAGAAGGAAGAAAGGCTAGGCTCAGTAGCTCTGCTGTGCGATTGAGCAAGCCTTGCAAAGCAAGCTGTGATGCAGATGGAAGCAAGAGAGAGGGAGAAGGAAGCAGATGATGGCCAGTAGCTCAGGGGCCTGATAGGAGCCCTCTGGGGGCCTAATTCAGCCCCTGGACCGCATGTTTGACTTCCCTGCCTTAGAGTGTTCAAGCAGATGCCTGATAAGATATTATTTCCATTAAATACAATGGCTTTAAGCAGCCCGTTGCACCCCATGGATGCGGCAAACATCCTCTTCTGCAGGCAGCCATGCAATTGACAACCTCCCGAGATTGGTGATGTGTGAGGTGGGGGGTGCTGGCCGTGCTCTTGCGGGATGAACCAAGGTCGTTTCCCCTGTGTTAATTTTTCGTTTAAAACAATTTTATTGGTAACATATGGTAGCAAATCTATATCTATATCTTACAACTTAAAAAAGGAAAGATTTACCTACCCCATATCTTACTCTTTCCCCCACCCCTCCCCCCATTACTTGACCCCCGCCAGTGTTATTTACTTAAAGAAAAACAATATTAAAGGTACCCTTAACTATTAAAAAACCAAAAGTTATATTCTTGTTTTAAAAAAACTTAATCGTTATCAGATTGTCCAATGTCCTCTTATTTTCCACTCTTTTTCTACGTATCTTCTGAACTTCTTCCACTCCATCTTAAAAACTTCTAAATCATAGTCTCTTAATATTCTTGTTAATTTGTCCACTTCACTCCATGACATGACTTTTATAACCCAATCCCATTTCTCTGGTATTTTTTCTTGCTTCCACAACTGCGCATACAATGTCCTAGCAGTTGCGAGCAAGTACCAGATTAAAGTTCTGTCTTCTTTTGGAAATTTTCCCATTTGTAATCCCAACAGAAAAGTCTCTGCAACTTTGTTAAACTCATATCCCAAGTGTTAATTTTTCAAGGGGTTTTGGCTCCAGACCTAATTTTAAACAGTAGGCTTGGATTAGGCCGGGCATTAGATTCCCACCCCCCAGTTGCTGGCATGAGTTCTATTTATTTATAGAAGAAGAAGAAGAAGATATTGGATTTATATCCCGCCCTCCACTCCGAAGGGTCTCAGAGCGGCTCACAATCTCCTTTACCTTCCTCCCCCACAACAGACACCCTGTGAGGTGGGTGGGGCTGGAGAGGGCTCTCACAGCAGCTGCCCTTTCAAGGACAACCTCTGCCAGAGCTATGGCTGACCCAAGGCCATGCTAGCAGGTGCAAGTGGAGGAGTGGGGAATCAAACCCGGTTCTCCCAGATAAGAGTCCGCACACTTAACCACTACACCAAACTGGCTCTCCTATACAGTGCCCTCAATGTATGCCATGCTTTACGAAGGATGAGAGGACAGATCCAGGCCCTGGGAGCCAGCAGTCTGTATTATTTAATTCATTAGCACACACACCCTTCTCCCTAATGGGGATCCAAAGTGGCTTACAACATTCTCCTCTCCTCTGTTTTATGCCCACTGCAAGCCTGTGAGGAAGGTGAGACTGAAAGCGTATGGCTGACCCAAAATCTCCCAGGGAGCTTCCATGGGACGAGTCGGGATTCACACCCAGGTCTCCAAGATACTAGTCTGACACTCTTAACCACTACATCACACTGGCTTTCTGTGAATTAATGAAAAGGTAAAGGTAGTCCCCTGTGCAAGCACCAGTCATTTCCGACTCTGGGGTAGTGTCGCATCGAAACGTTGCCACGGCAGACTTTTTCACGACTGGTTTGCCCTTGCCTTCCCCAGTCATCTATACTTTCCCCCCAGCAAGCTGGGTACTCATTTGACTGACCTTGGAAGGATGGATGGCTGAGTCAACCTGTAGCCAGCTACTGGAACCCAGCTTCTTCTGGGATCGAACTCAGGTCATGAGCAGAGAGCTCAGGTTGCAGTACTGCAGCTTTACCACTCTGTGCCCACGGGGCTGCTCTTTTCTGCGAATACTGTACTGCAGTATACAAGAGATGACAAAACAGTGGTAGCGATGTGAGAAACGGGCGATAGGTATGTGTTCTTTCCAATTGCATGCATTTAGCCCCCCATTTCAGTATGCTCAGAGGCTGGGGTTAGAGTGGGGCAGGCTAGTACCATTTTCATAGACAGCTTACCTCGCAGTCAGGATTTCCCACCATCTGCGCCGAAGTTACAGGAAGTGCTGCGGCTTCTGCATAGCAAACGTAAAGCGCTAAAACCCAGTTTACGTTTGCTACGCAAAAGCCGCGGCACTTCCTATAACTCCGGCGCAGATGGTGGGAAATCCGACCGGACGCTGCGGAGGGAACAGGATTGTGACTGCGAGGTAAGCTGTGTGCGAAAACGATCTAGTTTAATCCTCAACAACCTGTCAGATCATACATGGCCTGCAAAGCCTGCAAGGAAGGAATGTGCCATCAAGGCTACTGTCCTCTGGGGTAAGATTGATTTCCCCCATCTTGGATTCTGACCCAAAGTTTTAGGCATTAACAAGCTCATGGCCAGTTCTAGACTGTCTGGCACCCTAAGCAAGGCTAACTTCTGGCACCCTTCTGGGGAGGGATGGTGGCTCAGTGGTAGAGCATCTGCTCAGTAAGCAGAAGGTCCCAGGTTCAATCACTAGCATCTCCAAAAAAGGGTCCAGGCAAATAGGTGTGAAAGACCTCAGCTTGAGACTCTGGAGAGCCGCTGCCAGTCTGAGAAGACAATATTGACTTTGATGGACCAAAGGTCTGATTCAGTATAAGGCAGCTTCATATGTTCATATGTTCACCCTCCCTTGCACTGAGAAGGTCACCAAGTCACATGGGGGGTTTCCCAATTTGGGCCAGTCCTGAGCAAGCTCCATCTGCAAAGGTAAAATGCTAGATGGGAGACAAAGGAAAGGGGCAGTTGGTTCTTTGGGGCCCCATCCTTATGTTTCTCCACCAATGGGGTGTAGTGGTTAAAGTGTTGGACAGTGACAAAGTAAGGTTGCCAACCTCCGGGTGGTGACAGAAGAAAACCCGAAGGTTCCGTGATAACCAGCCTCCAAAGAAGCAATAAGACAACTATACAAATTTACAAAACAAACCTCTATAATATTCAAAACACTCTCAGACAAACCATCTTATAGATATACCCCGATATACAGAACACCTGAAGTGAAAGCAAAGGAAGGACAGTCTTTGAAAGTTCACGAGAAACAGTCCAACGCAGACAATAAGAAGTCCTTCCACATTCAAAGGAATCCTCAGTCCAGTTGCTCCTGAGGAGTCCTCGTAGTTATCGGAATGGTTTCAATTCCAAATGTATTAAGTGCTAGGGTTGCCAAGTCCAATGCAAGAAATATCTGGGGACTTTGGGGGTGGAGCCAGGAGACATTAGGGGTGGAGCCAAGATCAAGGCTGTGACAAGCATCATTGAACTCCAAAGGGAGTTCTGGCCATCACATTGAAAGGGACGGCACACCTTTTCAATGCCTTCCTTCCATAGAATTGGACCCCCTGGTCCAATCCTTTTGAAACTTGGAGGGTATTTTGGGGAGAGGCACTAGATGCTGTACTGAGAATTTGGTGCCTCTACCCAAAACAACAGCGCCCCCAGAGCCCCAGATACCCGCAAGTCAATTCTCCATGAGTTCCCAGCAGACATTTCCCTCCCCTCCCCCTACTTTCTGACAACACTGAAGCGGGGGGGGGGGGGGAGGGCCTCCAAACCAGGGGATCCCCTGCCCCCACCTGGGGGTTGGCAAACCTATTAAGTACACAGCATCACACAGCGACGAGGTAATACTTTATATTCCCTCATTTTCACTCGAAGCTTTCAACAACTGTATCAGAGCATGACAAGAGTTCAATAGTTTGCACACAGTTACATTCTTTAAAAAGGTAAAGGTGCAAGCACCAGTCATTTTCGACTCTGGGGTGACGTTGCTTTCACAACGTTTTCACGGCAGGCTTTTTATGGGATGGTTTGCCATTGCCTTCCCCAGTCATCTACGCTTTCCCCCCAGCAAGCTGGGTACTCCTCTTACCGACCTCGGAAGGATGGAAGGCTGAGTCAACCTTGGGCTGACTACCTGAAACCAGCTTCCGCCAGAATCAAACTCAGGTCGTGTGCAGAGGGCTCCAACTGCAGTACTGCAGCTTTACCACTCTGCGCCACGGGACTCTTTTACAGTTAAGTTACAATTTTCCAAAAGTCTTATATAGTTGCCTTATTGCTTCTTTGGAGGCTGGTTATCATGGAGCCTTAGGGTTTTCTTCTGTCACTCTCTGCCAAGATTCTCTGTTTGTTGCACAAACCTCCAGCTGGTGACTGGAGATCCCCCACCATTACAACTGATCTCCAGGTGACAGAGATCTGCTCGCCTGGAGAAAATGGACGCTATGGAAGGTGGACTCTGTGGCATTATACTTTGCAGAGGTCTTTCCTCTCCCCAAATCCTGCCCTTCTCAGGCTGCACCCCCCCCCAAAAAAAAAAATAAATAAATCTCCAAGTGTTTCCCAACCAAGAGATGGCAACCCTAATGATCTGAGAGTCCTGGGTTCAAATTCCCACTCTGTCACAGGGTGACACTGATATTTTCCAGCCCAGACTTAGCAACCCTACATTATATCCTTCTGAGGTCTCTTGGGTCAAGGAGGGAGGTTTCTGGGAGAATGTACCTGTCATCTAAGATCACTGCAAACCAGGGCTTGCTGGTTTGGGGGGGGGGGGGTTGGAGCAGGAACACACAGGAACGCAGTTCTGGCTGGCTTGGTGTCAGGGGGTGTGGCCTAATATGCAAATGAATTCCTGCCGGGTTTGTTTCTACGCGTGACAACACTTTTGTGGCAAGAGTGGCTGGCAAATAGGAAAGTGGCACTTAGCACTTAGGGGGGGGGGAGGCCTTCTTAGGGCTGTGTACTCATAAAATCAAAACCTGCCATCTAGCAACTCCAGTTTCTGACCCCCAACCACCTCCCTGAATAACAAGACTGCTCTTTGCAACATGGCTCTTACTCTGCACAATCTGTGCTGCAATGCTCGCTACTCCTAGGGAAAAGGAAGGACAGCTGTGGGAGGACCCCAAAGCTTCACTCTTTGACCTGCCAAACCCACCAGGCCTCTGAGACGTAGGAGGCAGGAGGCATCTTTGCCCACACCGCTTGGCAGGCTGTGGCCCAAGAACTGGTGGTGGTCTTTGAAGCAAAGAATTCTAATCCTGCACCCCCACAAAATCACCTGCTCTGGCTGCATTGGCCGGCTGTGTAAGCAAGCAAGGGAGCCTGTGGACAAAGAAGGCCCACCTTGGGAACGCACCTCTTTGCTTCTTCTGGCCCCCAGATCACAAGGGCCCAGACGGGTGCAGCCAGGCTCTCTCTCTCCTCCCCCTCCCAAGCCAAAGCCAAAGTTAGGAGGGGTCCCAAACACAGGGGAAACCCCCCAGACCTTTCCTGAGGGACACACACAGCCATGCCAACTCATGGCAGAGCAAAGCCAAGTGGGATCCCAAAGGAAAAGTCATCTTCCCTCATTCACAAGTGTTTGAGAAGAAGCAGCAGCAGCAGCAACCAGAAAGGGGGTTTCTGGAATGTTCCCCCTAGGTGCTGCCCTGAGGGTGGGGGGAGCAGGGAAGCAGAGTTAGCCAGACTGCGGGCACCACCGAAGGGTGGAGGGAGGCAGGCAGACAATTAGGTTGCCAATCCCCAGGTGGGAATTGAAAACACAGAGAGGTCACTGTAGATTGCAAAATAGAAACAACCCATAGGGTTATAGTGACCACAATTACTAAAATTTCATGTACTATAATTTCAGATTTGTAGGTGAAATGCAAAAGCACACTTTCATTAAGTTATGGAACACTCTCAAAATTGTCTTAACACACTAGAAGTTCACAATACAAAGTAGAGTCCCATTGTCACAGGAGGTCGACTTCATATCCTGCTTTGAAGTTCCTTCCAGCAAGATACACTCCACAGTCTTTTTTCAGAGCTGTAAGGTAAGTAGTGTCCAAAATAATTCATAAAATTTACAACCATAAGATGGTACAATTATTACAATCATAAAATACTGAGGTTTCCATTCCATACCCAATTAATTCATAATCATCATAAATTCATATTTATTTACACTATTCCAGTAATTTCAACCACAATCCTTCAATTATTCTACTGAAACATAATATAAGCCATTTACTATACTGTAACAATGGGACTCTACTTTGTATTGTGAACTTCTAGTGTGTTAAGACAATTTTGAGAGTGTTCCATAACTTTATGTATGTGTGCTTTTGCATTTCACCTATAAATTTGGAATTAGAGCGCATGAAATTTTAGAAAAAATTGTGGTCACTATAACCCTCTGAGTTGTTTCCATTTAGCAATCCCCAGGGGATCCCCCGGTTTGGAGGCCCTCCCCCCACTTCAGGGTCATCAGAAAGCAGGGGGAGGGGAGAGAAATGTCAGCTGGAACTCTATTATTCTGTATGGAGACTTATTCCCATTGGAAATGATGGAGAATTGATCTGCGGGTACCTGGGGAGGTGCTGTTTTCTGAGGTAGAGGCACCAAATTTTCAATATAGTATTCAGTGTCTCTCCCCAAAACACCTCTCAATTTTCAAAACGATTGGACTGGGGCGTCCAATTCTATGAGCCCCCAAATAAGTGCCCCATCCTTCATTATTTCCAATGGAGGGAAGGCGTTGAAAAGGTGTGCGGTCCCTTTAAATGTGATGGCCAGAACTCCCTAGGAGTTCAATTATGTTTCTCACACCCTTGCTCCTGGCTCCACCCCAAAGTCCCTAGATATTTTTTGACTTAGACTTGGCAACCTAGCAAGCGGCGGGAGAGAGAGTGTGCCGCTCTAGGCTGCGCTCGGAAGGGCCTCCTCCTCTTCCTGCTCCGTCTCCGGGGCAACGCCAAGTCAGACGCCTCAGCTGCCCGCCCGCCCGCCCGCCACCTCCTGGGGTGGGGGGAGGAAGAGCGAGAGGGCCGCTCTAGGCCGCGCCCGGAAGTGCCTCCCCTTCCTGCTCGTCTCCGGGGCAACGCCAAGCAGAGGCCTTCGCTACCCGCTCGCCATGGCTGGTCCTGCCGCCGCCGCCGCCGCCATCCGGATCGGGGACCAGCTCATCTTGGAGGAAGACTACGACGAGACCTACATCCCCAGCGAGCAAGGTGTCCCCTCCCCTCCTCGCCCTGCCGGGGGTGGGGTGGGGGTCCGGGCCCTCCTCCTCCCGCTGACGGCCGCCTCTCTCCTCTCCGCCCCGCTGCAGAGATCTTGGAGTTCGCGCGGATGATCGGGATCGAGCCGGCCCACGAGCCGGAGCTGATGTGGCTGGCGCGGGAAGGCATCGTGGCGCCTCTGCCGGCCGAGTGGAAGCCCTGGTGGGTGCGGGGCGCTGCGGACCCTCCCAGGGGAGCCTTGGGGGCTGCCCCCGTCCTCCAGGCAACAAAGCCACTGGGAGGGAGGGAGGGAGGGAGGGGGCGCTGAAGACGCAAAAAGAAGCTCCAGCCGCTGCCCGGAGGGGAAGGTGGGCTCTGGATTTTTCTGATTCAGTACCTGGTTAGCGACATCTGAGGTCCAGAATCTTTTTATATAAGACTCTTTGGCTTCTTTTTGATACACAACCCTTTCACATGCTGTCACTATCTTTTTACTCCTCCAAAATAAAGAAATCAAGTCACAATCAATGTTCCCTCTAAGATGCAGAATTTTGTGAGCTCCTGGCATTAAAGTTGTGAGCTACTGCATAAATTATTGTGCTCTGGGGTCATCCTTCCTGAGCTAAGACACAAATGTGTGAGCTGGAAGCTAAAAGATTGTGAGCTAGCTCACACTCACTCAGCTTAGAGGGAACACTGGTTATGATGTCTGTTTCTCACTGCACACGTTTGTAATAGATGTGAAGAATCAAAGAAGCTTCTCAAACCAGCTTTTCCAGTAAGCATCTTTGGTTGACCACTTCTAAAAAAGGTAACGGTAGCCCCCTGTGCAAGCATCAGCCGTTTCCGACTCTGGGGTGATGTCACATCATGACATTTTCATAGTAGTTTGTGGGGTAGTTTGCCATTGCCTTCCCTAGTCATCTACACTTTCCCCACAGCAAGTTGGGTACTCATTTTACCGACCTCAGAAGGATGGAAGGCTGACTCAGCCTTGAGCTGGGTATCTGAACCCAACTTCTGCCAGGATTGAACTCAGGTCGTGAGCAGAGCTTGGTCTGCAATACTGCAGCTTACCACTCTGCGCCACTTGTACATAAATGTAATTCCTATGCTGGCACTCAATCTGCTTTCCCTGTCTCTCACAATGTAAGATACTGTTCCAGATCCTGCAAGTTGGGCACTACTTTCAGAGTGGGTCCGTAATGTGAGTGAGTAATGGTTGCTCTGCTCTTTCAGTGTGTACATGTGTCTGCCTTTTGACAGTCAGGACATCACTGGTGACATCTATTATTTCAACTTTGCCAATGGTCAGTCAACATGGGATCACCCGTGTGATGAACATTACCGGCAGCTTGTGGTCCAGGAGAGAGAGAAGCTTCTGGGACAAGGAGGAGGTGTCAAGAAGAAAGAGTACAAGAAGAAGAAGAAGGAGAAGAAAGATAAAAAGGAAAAGAGAGAGAGAGACCAGTTGAAACGTGCAGTTGTGAGTATTTTGGTGGCTCAGCAGACGAACTACTGGGTATTGGGGAAGCGTGAGTTTCTCACATCTGCTCTTCTCTCCGTTGTCACTGGCCTCCTTTACTCCAACACTCTTTTGAGTTTAGTTGGAAAGCTTACTCGTTGCTTTCCACATGAAGCTCCCATGCTCTGAAGTGCTTGTCCAGCCGAGAAGCTGTTCTTTTCTGCTTGCAGGGCCAGAAAAGAAGCCCAGATCTTCCAAAATCTCTGCTTTGATCAATAGTAGCTACAGTTCTGGGGCCAAAACAGGCTGGAACTGTTGTGAGTCATTTCACAGTGTGGATTGTTTAGTCTGCCCATCTCAAGAGCAGGTTGCTTTTGAATGGAGAGCACAATGGTCAGCAACCCAAAGAGTCACACATGTCTCCATGGAGAGATGTTCTCCAGCAATATTCCCGGGAGTGGGAAGGGGACCGGGCAGAATGCTGGGGGGAGCAGCAGTTAGAAGGAGGGTTGTCTGTGGGCCCTGCTTGTGGATTTTTTCCTGTGGCATTTGACTGGCCGCTGTTGGGAACAGAATGTTGGACTAGATGACGACTGAACTTATCCAGAATGGTCCCTCTTACATTCCCATAACCAACTAATCATTTTGTGAGTTTTGGTTGAGGGGTGGGGTTGTAGGGGCTCCAGGCTCACACTGTTGCAAGCACTAGTATAGGCAGGCACATCTGTCCACATAGAGTACATCTTCCTAGTTGGAGTGTGATCAGTATCTGCTTCTCTTGAGTTTGTACATGCATAATTGAAATGTTTCCTGATGGTATTTGTCTGATTAGGAGGTCCAGTCTGAGCCGGGGATCCTTCCTTCAACATCCTTTTATAGAGTTTCATCCCCCGTCCTGTTGTCAGAGCGCATGAGCCCTGACCTAGAGCAGGGTAGCGTGATTGCAAGAAATGAAGGCTTCTTGAGAAACCGAAAGGCCAAGGCATCAGGGATGCTTCTAGACTCAGTTGACCGGCCCCGGCTGTTCTCTGGCCCTGCCCCGAGCAAGCTGCAGCCTCTTCAGACCGCAAAGACAAACAGGACTCACCAAATGCTTGCAGATGTGGAAAAGATTCTTGGAAGAACTTCTTGTAATAAACTGGACACTGGTTACCAGCCACGTGAAGTTCTGGGAGCAGAAAGGAGTGATGCTACAGCGTTTGCCTTTTCAGACTCTGAACCTGAGGATCTGGATAATACTAAGGTCACAAGGCACATTTTCCAAACACCCATGGAATCCTTTCAGATTGTGGAGGGCACTAAAACTGTGCTAGATCCCGGTCCTTCTGAGGACCGAAAACTCTTTCTCAAGGGAGAGAATCTAGACAAAGACCAGGGGTGCAACTGGCGGGGAGGGCTTGCTGATGCCCTGACTGGACAAAGGGGGGCAAAAGAGTCCGGCAGCTGGATGGTGAGGGATGGGGGCTTTTTCCATGCCTTGGGAAATGAAGTGCTTTCTCCCAATGCCTCTTCCCCCAAATTCAGCCTTGAGACTCTCGATGGACAGGAAGACATCCATTCTCCACAGAGTGGACAGAGGCTTCTCAGCAGAATGGTAGACAGCATAAGGGAGAGGATACTTCCAGCGCAGGGCGCCAGTCAGATGGCTGAACTCAGCAAGAGTAGCCACTCAAGTGGCAAGAGTGGGAGAGAGAGTGCTCTGCGGGCTGAGCCTGAAATGCCTGGTGTCTGGGCTCAAGGCCATAACCACCTCCCTTTGGAGATTTCTCAAAGGACTGTGCTTTTTACTGAGCTTGGAGTTAATGAGGAAGCCTGTACAGATCTTCCGATGCCGCCCAGAGTGGAAAAGGCCAGTGGTGCAGGTCCCAGTTGTGGCAGCAGCAGCAGCAGCATGATGAGCAGCTTGGCAGACCACTTGGATTCCCAGATCTTAGGAGAAGTGGACAACTTCTCCTGGGACCTACAGAGCTCTCATGAATCCGATAATCAAACAGATCAACAGACTTCACCAGCAAAGAGACCTTTTCTGGACTCTCTGCATGCACAGCCTCTGAACTCTCTGGATAAGTCAGGAAGCGAGTTCTCCTCCGAGAAGCAGAAGTTCTGCCAGCCTGTGTTTCATATGAGGAAGAGATCCAGAGGAGCAGGTCAAGCTGTGTCTGAGCCCCTCGAGCAGCAGCAGCAAGAATGCAGCAGAGAGCCAGGTCTAGAGCAGTCAAGTGGTTGCGTGAGTTTGGCTCAGGAAGGGCCCGAGGAAGCAGATGGAGGGCCAAGGCAAACCACTGCAACCCTTGAGAGGGGGGGACTGCAGAATCCAGGCGAGCATCAGGTGTGCATATCTCAAAATAGGCATGCAGAAGCCAGTTCAGTCCAGGACAGGAAATGGACAGAGAATGACTGCAAACCTGGGTGTTCACCAGAAGGAGTCAGTAAAGAGGTAGGCAGCATAGATTTATTTCCTGACTCCATTTTTGTTCCATCCTTTTTCTGTGGAGCTCAGAGTGGCTCACTGACACACACCCCTCCCCCCCATGTGTTCACAGTAACTGGGCAGCAGAGTGCTAGGCTCAAGACCCCCTCTAAAGGTTAGGGTTACTGCATCACCCCATTTGCCAGAGCCTGGACCCTGGGTCACTAGGCTACTTGACAAAATGGTCTCAGGTGCACTGGAAGAGCCTCTGCCTGGTGCATGAAAGAACCAAGATTGTGACTGGGGGGGTATGGCGATGTGGAGGTAGAGCAGACAGAGGTCACCTGTAAAGTTTATAATATAGTAAATAAATTTATTGATAATTTTAAAGCTGGTTATCCTGTGGCACTGATACATTTCCGTAATCCCACAAGGTTTAGGATTATTTTCAAGCAGTGAGGCAGAAAGGAGAAAAGAACCATGGGTTTGAGAGCCACAATGTATAGAGACACAACCATTACTAATGATTGTCATGTTGCTCAGTAAGCCATAGAGATTTTGCAGCCTGAACACTGGCTGTTGCAAAACGTTTATTAGGAGGTGGAAAACATTCAGCTTTGTCATAAGGGATCACTCAATGCAATTGTTCCAGCACAACTGTTCACCTATATTAGGGGTGGCCAATTATGTTTAAATAAAAGCGACATAGAATAAACGTCAGATGTTTGAAAGGCACAAGACATGAACATCAGAAGTTTGAGAGCTGGAAGGAAGGAAAGAAGGTAAATGGAGGGAGGGAGGGAGAGGTGGAAAGAAAGCAACTTTTTAAATGCATTCTCAAAGCCATCAGCTGGTTTATATATATTGTGGTTAATAGCCACGGATGGACCTCTGCTCCATATTTTTATCCAATCCCTTCTTAAAGCTGGCTATGCTTGTAGCCACCACCACCTCCTGTGGCAGTGAATTCCACATGTTAATCACCCTTTGGGTGAAGAAGTGCTTCCTTTTGTCCATTTTAACCTGACTGCTTAGCAATTTCATTGAATGCCCATGAGTTCTTGTATTGTGAGAAAGGGAGAAAAGTACTTCTTTCTCTACTTTCTCCATCTCATGCATAATCTTGTAAACCTCTATCATGTCACCCCGCAGTCGACATTTCTCCAAGCTAAAGAGCCCCAAGTGTTTTAAACTTTCTTCATAGGGAAGGTGTTCCAAATCTTTAATCATTCTAGTTGCCCTTTTCTGCACTTTTTCCAATGCTATAATATCCTTTTTGAGGTGTGGTGACAGAATTGTACACAGTATTCCAAATGAGGCCACACCATCGATTTATACAGGGGCATTATGATACCGGCTGATTTGTTTTCAGTTCCCTTCCTAATAATTCCCGGCATGGCGTTGGCCTTTTTTATTGCAATCGTACACTGTCTTGACATTTTCAGTGAGTTATCTACCATGACCCCAAGATCTCTCTCTTGGTCAGTCTCTGCCAGTTCACACCCCATCAACTTGTATTTGTAGCTGGGATTCTTGGCCCCAATGTGCATTACTTTGCACTTGGCCACATTGAACCGCATCTGCCACGTTGACGCCCACTCACCCAGCCTCAACAGATCCCTTTGATCCCTGAAATTTCTGAGCTTTTCTTTTAGGAAAGATTAAATTATGTTATGAAGCTTCAGTTACTTCATGTGGGGGGGAGATATTATAAATGCTCATCAGAAAACTGAAAAGAAAAAAAACTTTGGAACTCCTTTTGTAAGGGGTTCATTCTATATATAGATTTGCAGGGGAACAGTAGGATTGAGGTCTCTTTCTCAACATTTTCAACTCTGTATGTTTATTTAGAAACATTCTGCTATTAAGAAGAGCCATGTTATCTCTGCAGACATAAAGTCATAGTTTTGAGAACTGCAAAATCAAGAATCTGTGATGTCTTCGAGATCAGGGGTCCTCAATCCCCAGGCCTTGGTCCAGTACCGGGCCGCAGCCTGTTATTAACTGGGCTGTGCAGCCTCGCCCCCCCCCCCCCCCCGCGTGGCACCTCCTCCTCCCGTTTTCACAGTGTTAAGGCTGGGGAAGGGGCCGTGAAGCATCTTCCGGGCTCTGTAAAAGCTGAGCCCCCCCACCGATCAGCTGATCAGTGGGGAAACCAGGTAGTGAAACTGCAGCAGCAATGGCCAGTGGCCTGCTGAAAAAGCCGCGCTGCCCTTGCCTCCTTCCCACTTCCTTTCCCCTGCCCAGGAAGAAAGTGGGAAGGAGGCAAGGGTAGTGCGGCTTTTTCAGTGAGCTGCTGCTGCCACAGTTTCACTGCACGGTTTTGCTGGGGGGTGGGGTGGGCTAAGCCTTTACAGAGCCCGGAAGGCACTTCATGGCCCCTTCCCCAACCTTAACATTGCAAAAATGGAGGGAGGAGGCGGAGGCGCTGTGGGGGAGGGTGGCAAGGTTTCGTGGTGCCGCAGGGGGGCCGAATTCGATGTCCCCACCCTGTGGGCCCTGGGGCTGTGGTGGGCCAGCTGGCCTTGGGGCTAGTCCCTGGCGCCAAAAAGGTTGGGGACCACTGTTCTAGATAGAAAAACTACCCAAAATAATCTTACGGAAACTTCTGGGAGATCCTGGCATTGGGGCCTTAATGAGTGAACAAATGGGATTTGTTTGCCATTTTTAAAATACGTTACATGATTATGCCGTCTGCTGCCATCATCTCGACATGCTACAGAATATTAGTTGCATTTCCAGGGCAGGAAACCGAATCATGACGGGAGGGATGCTGCAGGTTGTGTTTCTAATGACACACTGTCTGATTTGTCTTGGGTATGAGTTTTCCATAAGGAGAGACAAAAAACCCACTGCTTTTTGTCTTTGTTACTTGAATCTTTAGGTGACAAACTCTGTGATTTTGTCTCTAAATTAAAATTACCTTGGAAAATGTTTTTTTTAGCTCCCCACTAAATCAATTCTGCTGGTCTCTTCCCTTGGAAATTGAATGCAGAGTAAAGCAAGTCCTGTGGTGCCTTCAAGACCTACAAAGCTGTCATGAATCTTTAGATGCAGTGGAGTGTATATTTCTTAGGTCAAGGCTTTTCTGTTTGCAATGGGGGAGGCTGGTATAACATGGCTGGAATTAGCCTTGCTTTGCACCATACCCTTCCTCCTTTCTGTTATGAATTTGAAAACTTTGTCTCCTGATGGTGATCTACTATAATACATCTGATGAAATGGGCTCAGACAAACGTAGAAGATGCTGGTATAAATTTTTAAGTCTCTGAGCCACCACTGGACTCTTGTGTTATTTTGCTGCTTTATGCTAATATTGACTGCCTACCCTAAATTGTCAGTATGGGCATTGCAGTCACATCTGTCTTATGCAAAGTGTCTGTAAGAGGCACAGAATTTTGGGAGGAAATAGTGGTTGATGGAGTAAGGGTGTCTTTTAGGAATTTGTGTATTTGCTTTTTTCTCTGCTAAGGGTAGAGGCTTTCTTTGGATGCATGTATGTGTGTTGCCCCAGATGACGTATCTGGGTTTGTCAGGACTGCAAGAACCAAGCTGGTGAGTTGACTTTTGCTTTGTACATTGTACAAGCTGGTGTAAGTCCCCACCTGCCCTGAACCCCTAAATGTTGGGACTGTCAAGTAACTGCACCAAAGCATCCACTCGCCCTGGGTAAATGCTAGTTGGACTCATTTGAGGACTCCTTTTCCTCCTTCCTCTGCCTGTGAGGGCTCCTCTCACATTGATAGCTCCATCTCCATTACAGCATGGGGACAGGGCAGATCCTCCGAAGGACTGGCTACCATAGCTCTGTTCAACAACTCAAGTCCCAAAGGGAAAATACAGAGAGCCAGGAGCTCCGTGAAAGGGGCACAAACCCACAATTTCTGTCCACCACCAGGCAGTTAACTGCACTTGTGCTTATCCCCCCTCCACCACCCATGGCTTGGTAGTCTCTGCTAGTTTGATTGTTCAGAAGGCTTTGAGGCGTAAGGAAGGGTGCATCCCAGAGACTGTGCGGAGTCTTGCACCAGAAGGATGACATAATGCTGTCATTAGGAGTGTTTTTTTTACCCTCCTCTGTATTGTATTTGGATACAAAAATGATATATGTATGTGTATCTATAGGTGACCTCGCCCTGGCCTGGATTATTGCCCAGCGACAAGCCCAGCGATCTCATCAGATCTTGGGAGCGAGGCAGGGTCAGCTTTTGCAAGGGAATACCAGCAGTCGGGAGGCTGGGGCAGGCTTTATTCAGCCCCCGCTCTGAATATCTTCCATGCCCCCAGTAGGGGTCAATCACCAGAGGGAAAAATGTAATTGTATAAGTAGCTGCTACTGTTACGTGTTTCTCAACATGAAGAAGAGGGGGGGGGGTGCCTTTGCTGGAAAAAATCATTCTGCCTTGTATGAAAATGTGTTTTAGGCTATAGATGTGTTTGAGTACTGCAAAAGATAGTAACTTTTACTGCCACAAGCAAAAATTATGGGAACATTATTTTACTGCAGGGTACATTAAAATGTGACTTGGGGTAGAAATATATTCCAGAGTAGCATTTACTTAATCCCCCCACCCGCCCCACACAGATTTACTGGCTGGTTGATTACACTTTGGACTTTGCATAGTTTCTAGGCTACTGAATGGTGCTTTTAGAGTCTTTGCACCTTCCTGGTTTGTTAGGAAGCTGGTGGCAGCCGACCAAAGGTCTAAGGGCATTTCTTTTTTTTGGATGATGCTTCCGTGCTAGACCCATTTCAGTCTGGCTTCTGCCCAGGTCATGGTACAGAGACAGTACTGGTTGCCCTCATGAATGATCTTTTGAGACTTCTGGATTGGGGTGGCAGTGCTGTTGTTGTTAGACCTGTCAGCTGCATTTGATACAGTTGACCATCAGCTACTGTTATGCTGCCTTTCCGACTTGGGGATTCAGGGGTCTGCCCTTCAATGGCTTCCCTCTTTTCTCCAAGGCTGAGGACAAAGGGTGGCAATAGGGGAGCAATCGTCCCAGAGATACTCACTTGTATGTGGTGTGCCTCGGAGGCAGTTCTCTCCCCGATGTTGTTTAACATACGTGCCCCCTTGCCCAGATTGTCCGGAGATATGGGCTGGGGCGTCACCAGTACACAGATGACACCCAGCTCTATCCACTGATGGGAGACCAGTCCAGCTGTGCTCCGGAAGATCTGGACCTGCCATTGCAAGCTGTAGTGAAATGGCTCAGGCAGAGTCGACTGAAATTGAATCCAGTGAAGACAGAGGTCCCTTGCCTTAGTCACAGCTGCCTGGGTTGAGAGATCCCTTTGCCAGCCTTTGATGGGATGCCACTGGTGCCAGTGTCGAGAGTGCTCCTGGAACCTTCATTGACAATGGCGGCCCAGGTAGCAGCCACTGCCAGATCTGCATTTTATCATCTTAGGTGCATAAGGCAGTTGGTTTCATACCTGGAGCGCAGCGACTTAGCAATAGTGATCCATGCATCAGTCACCTCGAGAATAGACTACTGTAATGCCCTCTACATGGGGCTGCCCTTGACTCAACTCCGAGGCTGCAACTGATGCAAAACACAACAGCCAGGTTGTTATTGGAGCTGCCTGTTTGGGAGCACATCCAATCTGCACTGGAAACGATACACTGGTAGCCTGTGGTATTCCAGATTTGTTTCAAGGTACTGGTCATAACCTTTAAAACCCTATATGGCCTGGAACCTGCCTACCTTCGGGACTGCCCCAGAGAGCACCACGTTCAGGGTCCCAAAATCTTCTTCAGATCCCCAGACTGAAAGAAGGTTGATTGTCCACCACTAGAGCCCCCGCTCTGTGGAATGCCCTCCCCGAAAATATCAGAGCCCTGAGAGACCTGCCACAGTTCTGCCAGGCTTGCCTGTGAAACCGAACTATTTAAGCTTGCCTTCAGCAGTTAAGGGGAGGTAGCAAATGCCCCACAGCACTGACAATCCCATTGGACAAATACAGATATTCAGAACTATCGATGTGCATCTTGGATTTTATGGTTAAAAATGCGTGAGATTGATTTTATTATATGTTGTTTTTAATATTCGATGTGGTTTTAAACTGTTGTTAGCTGCCCTGAGCCTGTTAGGGGAGGGCGGGATATAAATTTGATAAAATAAAATAAATAAAAATAAATTTAAATATCCCCTTTTTACAGTCTGCTGAGGTCTTATAGAGCATCACAGAATTGGAAGGGTCTCTAGAGGCCATCTTGTCCAACCCCCTGCTCAATGCAGGATCGGCCTAGAGCATCTTCGACGAGGGTTTGTCCAGCTGCTCTCTGAAGACTGCCAGTGGGGGGGGGGCGGGGGAAGCTCACCACCTTCCTCAGTAGCAGATGCCACTGGACAACTCTTACTGTAAAAATGTTTTCCCTAATATCCATCAGGTATTTCCCCGCCCTTCATTTAAACCCATGATTGTGAGTTCTCTCCTCTGCTGCCAACAGGAACAGCTCCGAGCCCTCCTCCTCTAAGTGCAGGCCCTTCAGAGTCCCTCAGTCTTTCTGCAAAGGGCTTGGCCTCCAGGCCCCTGATCATTCACATCGCTCTTCTCTGCATCTGCTCCATTCTGGCCACATCTAGAATATTAACTGCTTTCAGAGACATGCCTATCGCTAAGGAGTCTAAGACTTTAGATGTGACTTAAAAACAAATTTTAAAAATCCATGGCCAGTATGGCTATCAGTTATTAGGCATAATACCGTAACAAAACCTCAGTGTTCAAGGGGAGTCCGCTTCTGGTTCCCAGTTAGCTGGAAGAAATATGGGGAGGGTTGGTGCCTTCATGGCTTGCCCCCAGACCTGATTTTTGTGTCTGTCTGTCTGTCCCCAGTCTCCAGGCTCTGTACTCACTCCTGTTCACCCCCCCTTGGGTGGAAGCCTGGCTCCTTTACGTGGCTCTACAGATGCTCCTTTTGGTGTAGTCTGTGACCTGCTAAATTCCAGTGGGAGAAGCTCAGGGGGGCCCAGGGCCCAGGGCCCAGCAACTACAGTGGTGAGCATCTCCAGGTTCCAGAATGTGTTGGTGGACTTTTGCAGATGAAGATGATTTTGCTGCCCAGCTCCTTTTTCATATTGCTATTATATTACTGTACCTCCTAAATTTGTTTGCCTTCTGTAGCTCTCCCAGGCCCTCAAGTCTGCCAGCTTAAGGAATGGATCCAGTGAAGAAGCAGCAGCATCGTTAATGCAGCTGACCCTTGATGGGACAGAAAAGGAAGAAGATGGCAGTGAGGTAGGTAGAAGGTGGTGTGGCAGTGCCCAGTGAAAATAAACTCTGCAAGCTGAAGGTCTGCTGGGTTAGTCCATAGCCTAGTGGCCCTTCTTGTCTGGTGAGCCAACAGGCCAGTGACTCACCCTGGGTGGGAGCAAAGTCAACTCAAAGTCAAAGAAGAGCCCCTCTAGGGGTGTTCGCCGCTTCACTGGAGATCTGCTGGAGTGTGTAGCCTTTTCCATTTTGTAAAGTATCAAGTGGTCATGCTCTGAACACATCTACAAAAGACACATTTGTAATCTCCACTCCGCCGAAAAAAATTAACCTATGTGTAAATTCATGCACGTTTTCTAGTGACGTTCTCTGGCTATGGCCGTCTCTGGTGTGCCTATGCTCGTGCTCTCAGTAGAAGTGCTTCAAGCAAGACTTACCATCGCTCTCTGAGGCCTAATTTGAGTTTTTTTTCTGGGATGATCTCTGGTTTTCTGAAGTTTGTACTTTGATTCCATAGTTGTTGTTTATCGTCCTGGGGAATCCTTCGGGGCACCTTTGCCAAGGGGAGGTTCAGTCCCCAACATGGGAAGTTTTGCTTTTGGCAAGCGGATACTGTGAAGTTCAAGGCTTTCTTGAGTGGCACAGATTTATCGGGAGCTGTTTCAGTGGACTTCCGGCATCTTTTGAAAGAAACCCATCTTGTTGCTCCAGTTAGCGACCTGTACTGAAGTGATGAGCCTCTTAGGAGTGTCCTGGGACTTTGTGCAGCTTCCAGTGCCAGTGACTGTGGCATCCTTCTGGATTGGCAAGCTAGGATGGGCAACAGGAGCACTGAACGCAAGGGCTTCTGGTTCCAGAAGGGTATTTGCCTTGGCAGTGTGTCATGATCCTTGGCCTAATGAGGCCTGCAGGCTCCAGCAGAGTCTGTGTGAGAGTGGCTAGACGGCCTACATTTCCTAGGATCCCTTCTGTCCATCTGACTGGGTGGGCAGCAGTTTCAGAGGGGAAACTTGCCCAAAGGGGTGGGACCTGAAAGGCCAGCTAGAGAGGGAAGTGTGTTCTTTCTGGAAAAGGCTGAGCTGGGGAGAGGTTGCAGTCTGGAGGGGTTCCCTCTGTTGGAAATATGTATCTGTTTTGTATGTCCTTTGCAGTGTTCTAAAGTTCCAGTCATTAAAGAGTTAACACTGTGCCTGATTCCCTATTGTCTGCATGACCTGGGAAGAAGATACTGACAGCTGACAATCAAGATCTAGAAGCGAGGAAAACCTGTTTTGTTTGTTTGGTCAGCTAGTCAGGTGACTTCCTTTGTTCAGGCAGAGAGGTCAAGAAGGAGGAAGTAGTCTCCATTAAGCACATGATCTTCTAGTGTGAGGATGTAGTTCTATAGTGTTTGTTATTTTATCTCCCAGTACCCATTCCTTGTTTTTGCTTTAATGTTAAATGCCTCTCAATGATTATTTGATCCAGTGATCCATCGCACTGTTTGCGATAAAGAAATAGAATTTCAAACAGAATTCCCTAACACCCTCCTCCAGGGAAGGGTGAGTGAATTGAAAGCAGAAGGGAATGCTTAGTTAGTTGGATCAGGGCTGTTGTTTTCTTTGCATCGCCTTTACTGTTTCTACCTTTCACTGTTGCACTAATAATTAAGAACGTAAGAGAAGCCATGTTGAATCAGGCCAGTGGCCCATCCAGTCCAACACTCACACAGTGGGCAAAAAAACCCAAGTGCCATCAGGAAATCCTCTAGTAGGGCCAGGACAGTAGAAGCCCTCCCACTGTTGCCTCCCCCCAGCACTCCCCATACAGAGCACCACTGCCCTAGACAGAGAGTTCCAACAATATGCTGTGGCTAAGAGCCACTGATGGATCTCTGCTCCGTATGTTGATCCAATCCCTTCTTGAAGCTGTCTATGCTTGCAGCCGCCTCCATCTGTGGCAGTGAGTTCCATGGGTCAATCACATGGGCCCATATATTTGGAATCGTCACCTTTGGGTGAAGAAGTACTTCCTTGTATCCATTCTAACCTGACTGTTCAGCAATATCCTTGAGTGTCCACGAGTTCTCGTATTGTGAGAAAGGAAAAAATGTTAATCTCCACCCTCCCCTTCTCTGGCTTAAAGGAGAAAGAGGTGACCTAAAATGAGCAGGGCATATCCCCCCACCATCACACACACACTTTAAATCAGCCCTGGGCAGCTGGTGGCCTGCAGACTGTATCTTCAGGGCTCTCCTGCCTTAGCATCCTCCACCCTGCCCATCTCTTCCATCTCAAGGAGGTGCCCAAGTAGGAGTCAAAAGAGGCTGGCACCATGATGCTGCTGCTGGTTCCTTCTTCCCCAGCCTCTCCCTGTGGTGGCGCCATGAGAGGAAGCCTCCAAGATGCTGCTGGTGTCTGGTGTTGTGTCCTCTTGGGTGGCTTCCCATTGAGAAGCACCATGGAGCACCTTTGTGCCAGCCGGGGGCTTGCTGGGCCAGAAGCAGGGCCCCTGTTGGACATGTCCTACGTGCCCCTTGTGAAAGGGGATGCTCCTGGGCTTTGGTGAGTGGAAAAGAGGCAGCAGGGAGCAGGCACTGCAAAGGAAAGTGGCACTGCTCGTGGGCCTCTCTTTCTTGCGACTGTTACCCTAGACCAGGCCGCTGGCATTGGCCACATTTCACATTTCAGCTAGAGGCACATCATCAAGAAACCATATTTTGCACTCAGAATCAAATTGGAATATGGGAGACGTATTGATTAGGCACGTATCATTTCTGTATTAGAGTTCATTTTCATGTGAAGTTCCAGCTGGATTGTTGAAATGAGCTTCCTGACACAAAATGTTAAGACAGGAGCCACCATTCCTGAGGGACCCTGGTTCTTGCTGCAGGAACTGCTAGATTGTGGGGGAGGTTTTTTTAGACTTCCTGGCAACAGGCTATTTCAAGAGGTAAGCAAAAGGCAAGAAGAGGACGAAGGGATGTGCCTTCTAAAATCTGCAAGCAGAGTTAAATGTAGAAGTGATATCCTGGCTGAGCCATCTCAGACCAGAAGGGTCTGTTCAGCAGAATGCCCAACAGGGCGTTCCCAAGTATATGGACTCATATTTGATTAACCAATCAAGTTTATTCTGTATAATTTTGGGTGATGTCATTTTAGGCATAGGATGTCCTGTACCTTCTGTATTCCTCAGAGACCTGTAGGAGTTTTGAGGATTTTTCTCCTCTGTACAGTCTTTCTAATTTATTAATTAATAAATTGTTCAGTTTCCATTTCTCCCAGGACTCCAAGTGCTCTCTGAATTGGGCAGGGGAGGCAGCCTGTTTGGCTCACAGTTTGTGTGCAACATGGCTTTGGGAGCTGGGTACTCCCCAGCCAGTCTGCAGCAGGGAAGTGGGGCTGCCATGGCCAGGGAACCCAACTTGTGAGCATCTCCACTGAATCAAAGCTAACCTGTGCTAAGAAGCTGGCTAGCCCAGTGGGTTCCTAGACCAGGGCCTGTTTTGCGTTCTTCACCCCCAGCATGACTTGAGAGCAGTCCTCTGGCTAATGTGACCTCTCTTTGTTGTTGCATGTCTAGTGTCCCCGTGGGGAAGCCGGACTTCTCAAGAACCTGCATGTGGATGTTAGTGCCCTGGGCACCACCTTGGACAATGAGGAGGTATGTGCTGCTCATTTGGGAAGCATGCTGGTGTTCTGTAAAGAAAGTTTCCCGGCCAGAGCTGCTGCTCTGAAAAAGGAACAGTGTTTGGGAACATGATTCACTATATAACTGTTCTAAACCCAAAGAATTCTTTGCCTTCTGTTGGTTTTGTTGAAGTAAGAGAATTTTTATCAAATGTGAGTTAATGACATAGCTGTTTTTTTCCTTTATAAGACATCAAAAATTCCTTTTTGGGGGCCAAATTATCTAGGCTGATTAACTGTTTGTTAGCCATAAGCCACACAATACTCCTGCCTGCCGCATCGCAATCCAGATTTGAGCATCAACTGTTGTTCAGTCTCTAGAGAGATGCTGGGTCTGTACAGAAGAATGTAGACAAGGCTAAGGTTTTAGAAACTTGTACTGATGAGCAGATGGTGCAAAGTGAACACAAGGCAAGCAACAGCGATTCCACAAAAGGAACAGAGTGTGATTTGTCCTGGCCAGCGGGCCCAAAATCGATGCAGTGGAGAGAGAGAGAAGGCTCCCCTGAGTGCCCAGAGCATGCTAGCTGCCTGAAGAAGAAAGCCTTGTTTGCTACAAACTCTTCTTCATGAAGGATGGGTGGCAACTTGGTGTTCATAACCGTGGCTTCCGTGCACTGACATTAGGATTGCCCAGGAGCAGCCTGGCCACGGAGGTGAAAGTTCTAAAACTGCATCAGCAGCAGTGACCCTGTAGGCTGGCTTATTCACATCCGTTGTCCCATCCTGGTTTCTGAGAAGGTTCAGTCCTTCCCACCACTTTCAGAGGAAATGTCTTTCTTACGGCTTTACGTTGGTGTTCTCTGTCGTGTATTTTTGACTGCCTCTTGGAGCGAAGAGATTCTACGTTGGCAGTCACTTGTCTGAAAATGCGCTTGAGTGCCATGTCAGCTTCTCACGAGTTCCTGTTTTTCCCCTCCAGTCTGTAAAAGAGATTCCTTAAGGGTTTGTTCAGCCTTTCCTCCCAGTCTCTCAGTGGAACCATTCCCTTGTTCTTGCAAAGCTAATGCATAAACTTTTTGAACCAATCGTTTCAAGTCTGTTATCTTTCCTGTTCTTTAAGATAGCCTTTCTGCTTTCCATTACTTCAGCACAAAGAGTGGGTGTTAGGTGCACTGCAGTGGAATCCACCATTGACCAAATTCCGTGCAGCTGGTGGTCCCCTCTCCCAGTCTTCTGTCTTTCCACAGTCGAGTATGCAATTTCCACCTGCCTCTCCTGGTATGCCCCAAGAAGAGCTCTTTGCTCTGAACATAAGAAGCTGTCCTTTTGCCCTGGCTTCTCCAGGTGGAACTCTTTGCTGCAGAACACCTGTGCCCTTTCCACAGGGCATGCAAGGCAGAGATGTTCTGCCAGGCTTTGGGTTGAGGCAGTGACAGGACATTGAGTAGTCTGGCACTCGTATATCCCCCATAATTCTCCCCCAGGTGTCACCATCAGTAATATAATTGAATGAATGTTTTATTAACTAATTAAAAAATAATTTAATACATTGTATTTTATTCTGTTACTAGCTGCCCTGAGCCCTGCTTGCAGGGAAGAGTGGCCTATAAATCAAATATAATAAATGAATAAGTAATAAAAAGAACTTTATTATTTTATTTGGAAAGGACGAAGGGTGTTTTTATATGTTTTGGGAGTTCTGGCTCAGTTGCTTTCTCTTCTGGGTGGTATCAAGGCTCTCTGGGCATGCCCCCAGAACACAGGCCTTGCCTCCTGTCCTCCACAGGGGTCGAGCGGCTCTGTGCGCCTCAGCAAGCGTTGCTGTGGAGCAGTGGCTGAGAGAGCTGCTCTCCAGAACATCTTCAGCTGAGAGCTGTCTGCACAGCCACCTCCAGAGCAAGTGAGCTGGTCCTTCTCCTAATGTGGGGCTGTGCAGAAGGCACAAAGATGGAAGCAGGACTGCACTTGCCTGTAACTTCTTTATCTAATGGCCCCCTCTGTGCATGCAAACACCCCCTCCCCTCTCTCCTTGCTTTGGGCTCTTTGCTTTATGTACCCAGAAGCGCCACAGTGACAAGGGGGGAAATGAGGAGAGGAGCTTATTTCTTTTGATGGGAAACATGCGCACATGACAGGATGGGACGAGCGCTTCTTGTGCTGCCAAAAGCATTTGAATGTATGTCTTTGTGGCCAGCCTGCGCTTCGGCAGTCCCAGTATTTGCTGGCACTGAAGACTACTTGATTAGCACAACCCTGCTTTCCCCTCAGCCAGGACTTGCTTGCAGTTATACACGTTTTGCATTTGTCCTTATTGGCAGATTCATAGAACCTTTGAGGCATATCTGGATGAGACTTCTTCCCTTGACTGTAATCATATCTTTGCTCAGACTGTTTTGGCCAATGACCAAACAGTCGTGCTGCTAGGTGATCTATAGCTTCAAGTCAAGACGAAGTATTTCCTCCTTTTTTAATCTAGTTCAGGGGTTTCAAACATGCGGTCCCAGAGGGCCAAGCAACTGGCTGTCATGTGCTTCCTGCTGCCTCTCGCTTGCTTCTCTCTGCATCACAGCTTGCTTTGCCAGGCTTGGGGAGGAAGTTGCGGGGTGGGGGTGGGGAAGGAGAGCTTGCTTTGTCAAGCTCTCTCAATTACACAGCACAGCTACTGAGCCAAGCCTCTCTTCCTTCTGTTGGCTGAGGCTCCTCTCCCTCCTGGCCCCCTGGGGGAGGAAGGAAAGAGCCAGAGCTTCCTTTGCCCAGTTCCCTGGATCCCATGGGAGAGATACAAAGAAAGCACCTTGAAGACCGATGAGTGCTAATGTTTTAAGCACATTTTATTTTAAGTTTTTAAAAATCTTTAATTGTGTTGATCTTTGTCCTTTATAAAGTTTATATCTCTGCTACCTAATCTTAAATAGCTTTGCCTGACAAGGTCTCATTTCTGTCCGATCTGGCCCTCAGAACAAATGAGTTTGACACCCCTGGTCTAGTTAGATCTGTGAAATGAATCTGATATGATCAATCATAGCACCTTGTTGAATTGTGTGAAACAAGGTTTGGGGGTTTCTGCAACCACCTTCCTTCAGTTTTGGATCTTGGACCTTAAGAGAGCTGGAATCAGCCCCTTGGGAGCTCCTTGTGTGTGGAGGTTTGCAGCTCTTTCCTCTGCTCCTTCATGTCGACATGTATCCATTCAAAGAGATGGCTGGTGCAAGAGGGCAGGAACCCGTCTCTCCCCCACCCAGGACTCCCATTCCCACTAGGCTTGGAGAAGGGGGGGGGGGCAGTGGTTTCAGAAAGAGAGGAAAAACCATTCCAAAGTTGAAACCATATATGGAAGATTAAAACATATGAAGAATCCAATCAAGAATTTAGTATGCAGTATACATTAATCCAAAATTCAATACTTAAAAACATTGTGCACAGTAATGTTATAAAGGATATCCTTGGTGGCTCTGACTCAAGACCCATAACAAGGGTGGTTAGTTCAGGACGAGCTGGAGCAAAACTGCATTCACACATTAAATGCCTTTTTCTATCCAAGAGTTAATGTAACTGCCAACCAACTGTGCCACAGAGTGACATACGCAGCGGAGCTCAGCCCTTTCTTTCTATCACTTGGGGTCAAGGAAAGTGAGGTTGACTGAGAGAGTCCCAGGGAGCCAGCTTCTGACACTCTGTGAATTAGAATTTGACAGTATATAAACAATCCAAAAGTCATGTGAGGCAAACGAGACACTTACAGCGTTATCTGTACCATGAAGGTCACATCTTCAGAAGGGTCCTAAAGCCTTCTGGGAAACTGAACCAAAATTCCAGTTGTAGAAGCTAACTATAGAAATTGAAATAATATAGGCCTGGCAGCGGACTGAGACTCAATCCGTCTCAATCCATCTGGAATTTGGATGTTGAGTGTCTCCAATATGGAGATAACATTGATGGACGTATTACTGTGATGAAATCTCAGCTACTGCTGCATAAGTACGGAAGCAGTGTCTGGATGATGCCCTCTAGTGGCTAAGGGTGATATTGCTTCCAGGCAAGACAGGTGGTGTCAGGAAATCTGTTCTATCTAAAGAAGATCGTATGCCTACAGACTTTAAGAGATTTGGGGATTTGTCTGGCCTTTCTTTTGTCAAAGCAAGCTGGCACTGTTGTTTGGAGTGCCTTTTGTCATTTACGCTCCATGCTGGGATCAGTTGGCCTTCCCATACCTCCTGCTTAGGTTGCTGTAATGTGTTCTGCATGGGGCTGCCCTTGAGGTAACCCAGAATCTTCAGCTTGTGTAAAATACAGCCAGTTTTTGTTTGGTGCAGGGTGCTATATAGGTGCATATGCATGTAACAGCTGTTTTCTAGCACTTGCTCTCAGCCTGCTCTTAACCTGGGTACCTCCAGTGTGGCCAGAAACTTTAGATTTTAAAGGCTGCTGTTACTGTTATGTACCTTATCCTTAATTGCAACTTCTCCACATATAGAATATTTGGATTGAGCAGGGAAGCAAAAATATCATATGAATGTGACCCTTATGAGGGCAGAAAGGCAGGATATAAATTTTGGGAAAGACGATAAAACGCTTCTGGGTTAATCAGGTTAGAAAAAAACATTTTTTGCAGTTTTATTAACTTGCTTCTCCAGTAGTAATCCTGTATCCAGTATAACTCCTAGATTGTTAACCAAATGAGCACAGGTTGAAGACAGGAAACGGCGTGTAGGCCGGCGGAGCTGTTCCAGGTGGTCAGATGCCTGTTGGCATCTCAGTGGCCAGTGGTGACTGCTTCACTCAGCACTTGGCAGGTGAAATCTATGGCACCAGTACAGACTTCAGCTGTACCACTGTCATGACAGGAGCAGATGGTGCCAAGGTGCTGACTTGGGATCCCAGTTGCTTGGAATACTTTGACATTTATTCAGGCAGAGGATATGGATAGCGTCCTTACCATCTGCTTGTATGACCCGTGTCCTACCTGGCTACCTAAAGCTGCCTGGGTGGGGGCTTCCTGGCCAATTCTTGAAGGAGGGGGTGGTTACCCCAGCCTTGAAACAGTCTGTAGTGTTTCCACTTCTAAATAAGCCTATCCTGGACCCAGGAGATCTCCGTAACAATCGACCAGTTTAATGGATGTTGGCTGGACAACATCAAGCTTTCCTGGAGGAAATTAGCTATTTGGAATCTCTCCAGTCTAGTTTTAGGCCTGGAGATGGCAACTGCTGATTCTCCTGGACCTCTCAGTGGCTCCTGCCACCACCAGTGATCACTGTTCAGCCCGTCGGCCTCTGGACTGTGTGGTCGCCACAGGTTCCATTTTGTCCTCGGCATGCTTCCAATATCTACATGGAACCACTGAGTGAGGGTTGGTTCAGAGGGTGGCAGCTGTGTTGGTAGAACAGCTGGATTCAAGCCCTGTAGCATCTGAGGAGCTCCCTTTGGAGTATCAGCTTTCAAGAATTAAAAAGAGCCACAAGCTCACACCCCAAAAACCTTGTTGGTGTTTCAAGTACAACTGGATTTGAATCCAGCTGTCCTACTGCAGACCAGCACAGCTGCCTGCCACCCTCTGAAACTGTTTTCATGGAAGGGGTTATGACGTTCAGCTGCTTGGGGTGGGAATCCATCATCCTCATGAAAGCACTTGCACAGGTACAAACTGATACTGTCCTTCTTCCCAAATTCAAAAGACTGGGTATTATACCTATTGGACTAACAATAGAACCACTTATCCTGGTATCTGACAAAGGGGCTGCTTTGTCTCTCAAAAGCTCACCCCCCACCCCAATTTTGTTGGTCTCTAAGGTGTTCCTTGACTAGAATGGAGCTGTTACAGTGGGTGGAATTCCCCAGAGATTTGGGCTGGGTTGTCACCCACTTGTGGATGATGCTCAGCTCTGTTTCTCACTTCTGGCTGATCCCAAGGAGGCCGTGGTACTCTGAAGGCGGTTTTGGAAGGCACATGAGCTAATTAACTAAAGCTCAATCCAAACAAGCTGGAAATGCTACTTGTGAGCAGAAGGTCTGATCAGGGATGCAAGGTGTCACCAGTGTTCCCTGTAAGCTGAGTGAGCGTGAGCCATCTCATAGATTTTTAGCCTCCAGCTCACACATTTTTGTCTTAGCTCAGGAAGGATGATCCCAGAGCACACTAATTGATGCAGCAGCTCACAACTTTCATGCCAGTAGCTCACAAAGTAGAATTTTTGCTCACAAGACTCTGCAGCTTAGAGGGAGCATTGGGTGTCACTCGGTCTGGATGGGACTGTACTCTCATTGAAGAAACAGGTCTATAGCCTCAACAATGGTGTTGAAAGACCTGAGTCAGATTGAGGTGATGAGAGAGGAGCTCCTATGACTGGTGGACAAATTGAAAACTGACAAATCACCAGGTCCAGATGGCATATGTCCAAGAGTTCTGGAATAAATCAAATGTGAATTTGTAGATCTCCTGACGGAAAGTTAATAGAATCATAGAGTTGGAAGGGACTTCCAGGGTCATCTAGTCCAACCCCCTGCACAATGCAGGAAACTCACAAATACTTTCCCCTAGGTTCACATGATCTTCATTGCTGTCAGATGGCCATCTAGCCTCTGTTTAAAAGCCTCCAAGGAAGGAGAGCCCACCACCTCCTGAGGAAGCCTGTTCCACTGAGGAACCACTCTAACGGTCAGGAAGTTGTTGAGCCGGAAACTCTTTTGATTTAATTTCAACCCATTGGTTCTGGTCCTACCTTCTGGGGCCCCAGAAAACAATTCCACACCATCCTCTATATGACAGTCCTTCAAGTATATGAAGAAGGTGATCATATCACCTCTCAGCTGCCTTCTCTCCAGGCTAAACATGCCCAGCTCCTTCAACCTTTCTTCATAGGACTTGGTCTCCAGACCCCTCACCATCTTTGTCACCCTCCTCTGGACCCATTTCAGCTTGTCTATATCCTTCTTAAAATGTGGTGCCCAAAACTGAACACAAAACTCTAGGTCACATCTTACCAGAGCAAAGTAAAGCAATACCATCACTTCACATGATCTGGACACTATACTTCTGTTGATACAGCACAAAATTGCATTTGCCTTTTTAGCCACCACATCATACTGTTGACTCATGTTCAGCATATGGTCCACTAAGACCCCTAGATCCTTTTTGCACATACTGCTAAGACAAATCTCCCCCATCCTATAACCATGCATTGTATTTTTCCTTCCTAAATGCAGAACTTTACATTTATCCCTGCTAAAATTCATTTTATTGGTTTTAGCCCAGTTTTCCAGCCTGTCAAGAGCATCCTGTATCCTGTTTCTGTCTTCTACTGTATTTGCAAACCCTCCTAATTTAGTATCATCTCCAAATTTAATATTCCTTCATCCAGATCATTTATAAAGACAGGTCCCAGGACAGATCTTTGAGGCACTCCACTTGTCACTCCTCTCCAAGAGGATGAGGAACCATTCACAAGCACTCTTCAGGTGCAATCTGTCAACCAGTTGCAGATCCACCTAATGGTAACAGGTTCCAAACTACATTTTACCCACTTGTCAATAAGAATAGTATGTAGAACCTTATCAAAAGCCTTGTACTGAAATCAAGATAAACTATACCTATGGCACTCCTCTGATCCAGCAAAGTACTAACTTTCTAAAAAAAAAGAGAGAGATAAGGTTAGTCTGACATGACTTGTTCTCGAGAAACCCATGCTGGCTCTTAGTAATCACAGCCATCCTTTCTAAATGTTCCAGGACTGACTGTTTGATGATTTGTTCTAAAACATTTCCAGGTATAGATTGAAAGCTGACAGGTCGGTAGTTACCCGAATCCTCCTTTTTCTCCTTCTTGAAGATGGGGACATTTACCCACCTCCAATTATCCGGCACCTCCTGTTCTCCAAGAATTCTTAAAAATAATAGCCAGAGGCTCAGAAATTACATCCACACACTCTTTTAGGACCCTTGGATGCAGTTCCTCTGGCCCTGAGGACTTAGTTTCATTTAAAGAAACTAGGTGTTTATGTACTACCCCTATGCGGATCCTAGGTTGCAACTCCATACCCTCATTATATGTTTTGTTTTTGCCATATTGAGCACTTTTTCCCTTAGAAGAGAAAACTGAGGAAAAGTAGGAATTGGGCAGTTCCTCCCTCTCTTCATTACCTGTTACAATTTCACTTTCCTGCCCTCACAACGGGCCTGCCATATCCTTGCTCTTTTTCTTACTCTGAACATAAGAAAAGAACCCTTTTTTGTTGTTTTTAGCATCTTTGGCCAGCCTAAGCTCATACTGAGCTTTAGCTTTCCTAACTTTTTCTCTACAAGTATTGGTGATTTTATATTCATTCTTGGTTATAAGGCTCTTCTTCCAATTCCTAAAGGAGTCTTTTTTATTTCTCAAGTCTTTAGAGAGCTGTTTATGGAACCACCTCGGCTTCTTTAGGGTTTTTCCATTTTTTCTTCTCATAGGAATTGTCTGTGATTGCGCTTTCAGTATTTCGCTTGAACCCCCTTCTGAACCCCCTTCTTCCTAAGTATTTCTGACATGGGATTTTACCCAGCAGAGTTCTAAGTTTGTTTGTTTGTTTAATATCCCGCCCCCCACCCCCGCCAAGGCAGCTAACAACACGGGGGTCAGCAACAGCATGTCCAGCCATTTAACAATAAATACAAACAATTTTAAATCTAAAACTGTTAAAACATTTAAACCAACTGGTGATAATTTGATGTCTCCAGACAACAAGATATTAGTGGAGGTAGTCAGACTGGTCAATTTTTAAACTCCTGGAGGTCCCAGACAAGCCACTGGTGGTGTTTCTGGGCCCAATCCATCGCTGTAGATGTCATTATGAAAAAGCGTGGTGGAAGAGTGCCGTTTTGCAGGTCCTGTGGAACTGGGTGAGCTCTCGCAGGGCCCTCACCTCCTCCAGCAACTCATTCCACCAGCTAGGAGCAGCGATGGAAAAGGCCCTGGCTCTTGTTGACGCAAGCCTAGCTTCTTTGATGCTGGGAGCCATCAACCGGTTTTGGGTTCCGGACCGAAGTGCTCGCTGGGGCATATGTGGGGAAAGGCGGTCCCTAAGGCATGCAGGACCCTGGCCATATAGGGCTTTGAAGGGGATAAGCAGCACCTTGAAGCGAATCCGGTATACTATCGGTAGCCAGTGCAGTGCTTTCAGCACAGGCCAAATGTGCTCCCGTAAAGGCACTCCCATTAACAACCTGGCTGCAGCATTCTGCACTAGCTGGAGTCGCCGGATTTGGGACAAGGGCAGCCCCATGTAGAGGGCATTGCAGTAATCTAATCTCGAGGTGACTGTAGCATGGATCACAGTAGCCAAGAAAGGGAACCAACTGCCTTACCGTCTGCAGATGGTAAAAAGTTGACCTGGCAGTGGCAGCTACTTGGTCCTCCATCGTTAAGGAGGTGTCCAAGAGCACTCCTAAGCTTTTAACCTTGAGCGCCAGAATAAGCTGCGCCCCATCGAAGGTCGGTAAATGGACCTCCAGTCCCAGATGGCGGCGACTTACGTATAGGACCTCCATCTTCGTCGGATTTAATTTCAGTCCACTCAGCCTGAGCCACCCCGCCACAGCTTGTAATGCTGAGGACAGATCTTCTAGGGCGGAATCAGACTGCCCACCCATCAACAGGTAGAGCTAGGTGTCATCAGCGTACTGGTGACAACCCAGCCCATGCCTCTGGACAACCTGGGCGAGGGGGCACATGTAGATGTTAAATAACATTGGAGAAAGAACCGCTTCCTGCGGCACTCCACAAAGAAGTGGGTGTCGCCGGAATAGTTTTATTACTTTTATTTATTACTTTAAAGTTCTTTAAAGTTCTTCCCCTAGTGCCACCCTCTGTCCCCGACCATGGAGAAAGGAGGAAAGCCATTGCAAGGCTAACCCCTGGATTCCAGCGCCGGCAAGGCGACAGGTCAGTAACTGAGGATCAACCGTGTCGAACGCTGCCGACAGGTCTAATAACAACAGCACCGCTGAGCCACCTCTATTCAGGTGTCTCTGGAGGTCATCTGTGAGGGTGACCTCTCTGTCCCATGACCTGGACGAAAACCGGATTGATGTGGGTTTAGCACAGAAGCGTCATCCAGAAAACTCTGAAGCTGCACTGCCACAGCCCTTTCAATAATCTTGCCTAAAAACGGCAAGTTTGCCTTTCTGAAGTCCAACCTATAAGTCTGACGATGTATAGCTTTTCCCTTCCCTAAGACTGTAAATTACAAAATCACATGGTTACTACTGACCAGGGTGCCCGCTATTTCCACTTCAATCAATTCTTCCTTGTTGGTGAGAATCAAATCCAAGATAGCAGATCCCCTTGTTTCCTTCTTCACCTTCTGAAAAAGAAAGTTGTCCACAAGACAAGTCAGGAATCTATTTGACCTTTCATTTTTAGCAGAGTTGGATGCAACCTATCATTAAAATTTGCCTCCATTCCTAAGGACTGGAAGGTAGCTAACATAACCCCCACCTTTAAAAAAAGGTTCCAGGCCATTCAGTCTAATGTTGATACTGGGTAAGTTAGTGGAATCTATCATCATTAAAGATATAATTTGTAAGCACATTGAGAATCAAAAGCTATTGAGGAAGAATCAGCATGGATCATGTAAGGGAAGATTTTCTCTCACTAACCTGTTAGAATTCTTTGAGGGGGTGAACGAACATGTGGACAAGGGGGACCCAATAGATGTTTTTTGCCTAGACTTCCAGAAAACTTTTGGCAAAACTCCTCATCTCAAAGGCTCCTAGATAAACTCAGTAGTCATGAGGTAAGGGGGAAAGCCTTCTGGTGGATTAAAAGCCAGTTAATTAACAGGAAACAGAGTGGCTCTAAATGGTCAGTTTTCACAGTGGAGGGTGGTAAACATTGGTGTACTACAGGACTTGTTTTTTAAGGATGGTCTGTGCAAAGATTGTCTGCAGATCACTGATGAGAGCAGGAGTGTGTAGAAGGCTGCTGACGTGTGCTTTTGGTCTTCTCCAAGGTTTCTAAAGGCAGTAGCCCTGTAAACGAATGGCAGGTGTCAGACCACTTGGACCCTGAGCCAAACGATGTGGAGGTGAGTCTGCAGTGGAGAGTGACCAATTACTGCCTGCAAACAGCTAGGCAGGGGCCTGTGGACACACACACTCTTAGTTTTAAAAATAGGGGGAGGGGTTGTCCTCTGAGGCAGGGAGCTGGTGCCATTGATGGATAGATGGATGGATGGCAAACCAACTAAGGACTTTGGTGCTAGGGTGATTCCTGAAGATTTCCCGGAATGCCTTCCCGGAGGGATCTCAGGATGCTCCTGTGACCTGGGCGGAACAGATCAAGAATGTGGAGGGGGTGATGTAAAGAGGGTGGGTTTCTCATCAATAGAATACTGGATCTAGTTCAAGAATTTGGTGTTTTGGCCCCAGCCGGGTGGCTACCAGCACCAAAAAATTAAAATATTTAAAAGGAAAAAGTTACAAGCATACTTTAGTTCAGCACCAGAGCAGCAAACAGAGGAACAAAGGAAATTTGGTTAGAAATGCATCCTTTCCCTCCTGGTTCCTACACATGCACTAGCTAGATGTTACATGCACTAGAGCAGGCCTTTAATGCTTACCCAGTTCCTACCCGGCCATTAGTGTATGTATAGCTGTGAACTAGCAGGCCACTGAGACTGGCTTCTGCTACTTCCAAAGGAAAGGAAAAAATACAGACTTTTAAAATACAGTCAGAGTCTCCCCTCCCTCCACACAGGGCCCTAATAGAGATCAGAGCAGAGGGCCACTTTATTTCTGAATAGTCGAGACACTTGTGCAGTGGAAGGGCTGTCTGCCTCGGCAGTGCAAGATACCTCCTGAGATGCGAAAGTACAATTCCGTACCATGTATTAATTTTACTCCTTGTCATTAGCCGGTTTGGTGTAGTGGTTTAGTGCATGGACTCTTATCTGGGAGAACTGGATTTGATTCCCTACTCCTCCTCCACATGCAACTGCTGAAGTGACCTTGGGCCAGTCATAACTCTCCAAGCTGTTCTGCTCAAGAGCAGTTCTCTGAGAGCTCTCTCAGCCCCACCTACCTCACAGGGTGTCTGTTGTGGGGAGGGAAAAGGAACGGAAAGGAGATTGTAAGCCTCTCTGAGATTCCTTTGGGTAGTGAAAGATAGGGTATAAATACAATCTCTTCTTTCTCCTCCTGCACATTAAACTCATCCAGCATTACTTAGAAAGTAACAAAGCTAGTATGTGCTGCCTGTTTTTCCTTGTTTGGTTTTCAGATTCCAGACTTTGAGAACGTCTTAGATAAGGGTGTATGTCCTGAAGCCCTGGGCAGTACAGAGTTTGGGGTGAGCAGAGCAGCTGCTGAAAGTACTTGGAAAGAGAAGGTAAGAAGGGTAGTTGAACTACTTGAGTGTGCAGACTTTTATCTGGGAGAACTGGGTTTGATTCCCCACTCCTCCACTTGCAGCTGCTGGAATGGCCTTCGGTCAGCCATAGCTCTTGCAGAGCTATCCTTGAAAGGGCAGTTTCTGTGAGAACTCTCTCAGCCCCACCCACCACACAAGGGGAAGAAGATAAAGGAGATTGTAAGCCTCTCTGAGACTCTGTTTCAGAGAGAAGGACGGAGTATAAATCTGCGGTCTTCTTCTACTCGGCAGACTCTGGTATCTTGGCAGGAGAGCTGAAGGGGACGCAAATTGCCACTGGCCTCCATTTGACTCAAAGACCAGGCTAAGGGGAGATTTAAGGTGCAGAAAACATACTTTTTAAAGTTTGGTAACAATTAGTAGCCCTTCTGTGAATCTGAACTCTGGTCCGTCCATGCCCATCCATTAAGTCATTTTCCTGGAGTGTTGGGGCCACACAGAACCCTTGAGCTGCAGTAGGGCATGGCCCCTTGAGCGAGGTGACCATGAGAGGAGTCTTCAAAGGGAAAAAGCCCTCCATTGCCTGTTTCCCATAAGAACATAAGAGAAGCCATGTTAGATCAGGCCAATGGCCCATCCAGTCCAACACTCTGTGTCACACAGTGGCAAAATTTATATATATATATATATATATATATATATATATATATATATATATATATATATATATATACATACACACACACACACACACACGCACGCACTGTGGCTAATAGCCACTGATGGACCTCTGCTCCATATTTCTATCTAAACCCCTCTTGAAGGGGGCTATGCTTGTGGCCGCCACCACCTCCTGTGGCAGTGAATTCCACATGTTAATCACCCTTTGGGTGAAGAAGTACTTCCTTTTATCCGTTTTAACCTGTCTGCTCAGCAATTTCATCGAATGCCCACGAGTTCTTGTATTGTGAGAAAGGGAGAAAAGTACTTCTTTCTCTACTTTCTCCATCCCATGCATTATCTTGTAAACCTCTATCATGTCACCCCGCAGTCGATGTTTCTCCAAGCTAAAGAGTCCCAAGCGTTTCAACCTTTCTTCATAGGGAAAGTGTTCCAGCCCTTTAATCATTCTAGTTGCCCTTTTCTGGACTTTCTCCAATGCTATAATATCCTTTTTGAGGTGCGGCGACCAGAACTGCACACAGTACTCCAAATGAGACCGCACCATCGATTTATACAGGGGCATTATGATACTGGCTGATTTGTTTTCAATTCCCTTCCTAATAATTCCCAGCATGGCGTTGGCCTTTTTTATTGCAAACGCACACTGTCTTGACATTTTCAGTGAGTTATCTACCACGACCCCAAGATCTCTCTCTTGGTCAGTCTCTGCCAGTTCACACCCCATCAACTTGTATTTGTAGCTGGGATTCTTGGCCCCAATGTGCATTACTTTGCACTTGGCCACATTGAACCGCATCTGCCATGTTGACGCCCACTCACCCAGCCTCAACAGATCCCTTTGGAGTTCCTCACAATCCTCTCTGGTTCTCACCACCCTGAACAATTTAGTGTCATCCGCAAACTTGGCCACTTCACTGCTCACTCCCAACTCCAAATCATTTATGAACAAGTTAAAGAGCATGGGACCCAGTACCGAGCCCTGCGGCACCCCACTGCTTACCGTCCTCCACTGCGAAGACTGCCCATTTATACTCACTTTCTGCTTCCTATTACTCAGCCAGTTTTTGATCCACAAGAGGACCTGTCCTTTTACTCCATGACTCTCAAGCTTTCTAAGGAGCCTTTGATGAGGAACTTTATCAAAAGCCTTTGATGAGGAACTTTATCAAAAGCTTTCTGGAAGTCAAGGTAAACTACATCTATCGGGTCTCCTTTGTCCACATGTTTGTTCACCCCCTCAAAGAAATGTAACAGGTTAGTGAGGCAAGATCTTTCCTTACAGAACCCATGCTGAGTCTTCCTCAATAACCCCTGTTCATCAATGTGCCTACTCATTCTGTCCTTGATAATGCTTTCTACCAACTTTCCCGGTATTGAAGTCAGACTGACTGGCCTGTAATTTCCCGGATCTCCTCTGGAACCCTTTTTAAAGATGGGGGTGACATTTTAAAGATGGGACATTAAAGATGGGACGGCCGGCCCGCCTCCCCCCCCGGAAGGCCTGGATCGGGCGTTACAGGCTATCGCAACGTGGCTTAGACTGAGTGGGCTGAAGCTGAATCCGGCAAAGACAGAGGTTCTCTGTGTGGGTTGCGGCGCTCCAGGGGGGGAAATATCCCTCCCGACCTTCGATGGTGTGCAGCTAAAGGCGGCGCAGCAGGTGAAGAGTCTGGGTGTTTTACTGGAGCCTTCATTATCAATGGAGGCCCAGATAACAGCCACTGCCAAGTCAGCATTCTTCCATCTGAGGCGGGCAAAGCAGTTGGCCCCTTTCCTGGAGCGTCGGGACCTAGCAACGGTGATCCATGCGACGGTCACCTCACGATTGGACTACTGTAACGGCCTCTACATGGGGCTGCCTCTGTGCCGGACCCGGAAGTTACAGCTAGTGCAGAACGCGGCGGCCAGGCTGTTGCTCGGTCTCCCAAGATGGGAACATGTACGGCCGGGGCTACGCGAACTGCACTGGTTACCGATTGTATACCGGGTCCAGTACAAAGTGCTGGTTATCACCTTTAAAGCCCTATATGGCCGAGGACCAGCCTACCTGAAGGACCGTCTCTCCCCGTATGAACCCCAGAGAGCACTGAGGTCAGTAGGAAAGAACAGACTGACTACCCCTGGGCCAAGACAAATCAAACTACAGAACACTCGCTCTCGGGCCTTTTCGGCCGCAGCCCCACATCTCTGGAACCAACTCCCAGAGGAGGTGCGGGCCCTGCGGAACCTTGATCAGTTCCGCAGGGCCTGCAAGACCACCCTTTTTAAATTAGCTTATGAATAACTGAATTATACCGACAACGAAGAAAATCCGCCATCAGCATCAACTAGAAGAGCGTCAAGGATAGCGTTATAATATGTTTTAGTTAATTGTTTTAATCAGGTTTTTAAGGTTAATTAATGTTTAATTTAATGTTTCTAATGTGACTGTTTTATTGTTGGTGCACCATTGGTCACCGTATTGTTAGCTGCCCTGAGCCTGCTTCGGCAGGGGAGGGCGGGGTACAAATAAAAATTTATTATTATTATTATTATTATTACCTTCCAGTCCTCAGGAACGGAGGTAGATTTCAATGAAAGATTACAGATTTTTGTTAGAAGTTCAACTTTGAGTTCTTTCAGAACTCTCGGATGTATGCCATCCAGACCCGGTGACTTATTAGTTTTTAATTTGTCTATCAATTGTAGGACCTCCTCTTTTGTCACCTCAATCTGACTCAGGTCTTTCAACACCCCTTCCAAAATTAGTGGTTCTGGGGTGGGCAAAAAGTTCTCTTCCACAGTGAAGACGGAGGCAAAAAATTCATTCAGCTTCCCTATCCTCCTTCAGTAATCGTTTTACCCCATGGTCATCCAAGGGCCCCACTGCCTCCCTGGCTGGTTTCCTACTTCTAATATATTTGAAGAAATTTTTATTGTTGGTCTTTATGTTTTTTGCAATATGCTCCTCATAGTCCCTTTTTGCCTGCCTGATCACAGTCTTGCATTTGATTTGCCACAGCCTGTGTTCCCTTTTACTAATCTCACTTGGACTGGTTTTCCACCGCTTAAAGGAGTCCTTCTTACCTTTTACAGCTTCCATTACTTTGTTTGTTAACCATGCAGGCCTTTTCTTATGCGTGTTTGTGCCTTTTCTAACTTGTGGTATGTATTTTATCTGAGCTTCTAGGATTATAGTTTTAAATAGTCTCCAAGCTTCCCCAAGGGTTTTGACCGTATTTACCTTTCCTTTCAGTTTCCTCCTCACATGCCTCCTCATCTCAGTGTATTTACCCCTTTTAAAGTTAAACGTGGTTGTGGCGGTCTTTTTGGGCAACTCCCTATTTATACAAATGGTGAAATCAATAACATTATGGTCACTGCTCCCAAGCGGTGCAATCACTTTTACATCTCTCACCAAGTCTTGGGCATTACTTAGGACCAAATCCAGGATTGCCCCACCCCTGGTAGGTTCTGAGACCATCTTCTCCATAGCACAGTCATTGAGAGCATCAAGAAACTCAATCTCTTTCTCTCGACCAGAACACATATTGACCCAATCAATCTGCGGCTAGTTAAAATCACCTATTACGACACAGTTTTTACATTTAGCCGCTATCTTTAAGCCTTCCATCATATTATAATCGTCCTCTCTCTTTTGATTTGGTGGGCGATAGCAAACTCCCATAGTTAAATTTCCTTTTGGGCCCTCTGTTTCAACCCAAAGCATTTCTAAAAGTGAATCTAATTCTCTGACCTCAGTCTTACTGGACCGTATATCCTCTCTGACAAACAGAGCCACCCCACCTCCAACCCTTCCCTCCCTATCCTTCCGATATAACTTATATCCAGGAATCACCGTGGCCCACTGATTCTCCTCATTCCACCAAGTTTCTGAAATTCCCACAATGTCTGTTTTCTCCCAACACTAAACATTCCAATTCACCAATTTTACTTCGAACACTTCTAGCATTTGCCAGCTGTCATCTGGGATGCACACATTGTTGGAGGCTTGCAGGAAGGTCAGGGGCAAGGCAGCATGTGGGCAGGTGCATTTATAGCCCGTGAGAAAGCATCTCCATACTGAAGTGGGTAGGACACTTGCATTTTTTTAAAAAGAAATCTTGTCTGTCTAGCTTTCCACCTCATCATTCAGCATTTTTCTAGTCTCCACTGCAGAAGTTGTGGCTCTGGTGGCTTCTGTCTCCTTACTGAAAGGACAGAGTTTAAATCCATTAATGTGGTCTGCAAAACCCATAAGACTTTAAGATGGCGGATAAATGAAGATTTTCTGCAGGAAAAAGTGGTAGTAGGGTCTCTGGAAAAGGAGACTAAATCTTTCTTTCAAATAAACAGAAATGAGGACATTCAATTTCAAACGGTGTGGGATGCATATAAAGCGGTAATGAGGGGCATCCTAATTACATTGAACAATAAAGATAAAAAAGCCAAAGATAAACAAATGATAGATTTGCAAAAAGAGATCGGAAAGAAGGAGAAGGAGCTCAAAAAGAGACCTGGGAATAAGAAAATTATAAGGGAGATTACAACATTACAAAGTCAACTGAGACATTTGTTAAACAAAGAAGTGGAATGGAATTTAAAAAGGCTTCAACAAAAATCTTTTGAAGATGCAAATAAACCTAGAAAATACCTGGCCTGGCAAATGAAAAGAAAAAGGGAAAATAAAATTATTAATAAAATTATTTTGGGAGACAAGGAAATTGTTGACCAGGAAGGAATTAAAAGAGAATTTTATAAATATTATGCCAAGTTGTCTAAAAGTCATGCGGTGGACAAGGAAAAAATTGATGCATATCTACAGAAAATTAATGTAAAACCCTTAACGGATAATATGAAGAAGGTATTAAATGAACCAATTGGAAAGGAAGAAATAGAGGTGGCAATTAACTCAATGAAATTAGGAAAAGCACCCTGTCCAGATGGTTTTACGGCAAAATTTTATAAAGTTCTCATGGAGGCTCTACTACCAAAACTTCAGAAGTTGATGAATACTATAAGAAAAGATGGGAAAATACCTAGTACTTGGGAAGAAGCAGTAATTTTGTTGATACCAAAGGAAGATAGAGACGCCATGAACGTAAAAAATTACAGACCAATTTCATTACTTAACAATGACTACAAAATATATACTAGAATATTAGCAGAACACCTGAAGCAGCATTTGAATAATTTTATTAAAGAAGAGCAAGCAGGATTTCTTCCAAGGAGGCAAATTAGAGATAACATCAGAACGGTGATAGATATTATTGAATATTATGAGAAACATCCTGAAAAAGAAGTAGCATTAATGTACTTTGGAACTTTATGTTTGCAATGATGGAGAGAATGAGATTGGGTGAAGATTTTACATGGTGAAGGTGATTTATACTGAACAACAAGCAAGACTCTGTATAAATGCAGACTTGACAGAAAAAAATGATAATCAGCAAAGGAACGAGAAAAGGTTGCCCTCTATCTCCATTGATATTTATAATGACCTTAGAGGTATTGCTTATGTGGATTCAAGAAGATAAGGAGATGGACTGAAACTGAAAGGTTTTTCCTATAAATACAGAGCGTTTGCTGATGATGTAACGTTTATAAATGAAAACCCAACCCAAGTTACACCATTGCTGCTTTGTAAGATAAAAGAATATGGTGAGCTGGCAGGCTTCTATATAAATAAAGAAAAGTCAAAAATTTTGTGTAAAAATATGTCAAAGAATAAACAAGAAAAATTACAAAGCTTAACAGAATGTGAAGTGACTTCTAAAGTAAAGTATTTAGGTGTAGAAATAACAACAAAAAACACTGACGTATATAAAAATAATTATGAGAAGCTCTTGCGGAAAATTGATGGAGATTTATTAAAATGGAATAAGCTGAACTTGTCTATACTGGGCAGAATTTCTGCAATTAAAATGAATGTGTTTCCAAGAATTATATTTTTGTTTCAAACAATTCCAATACTGAAGGATGACAAACAATTTATTAAGTGGCAAAGGAAACTTTCAGAATTTATATGGGCTGGTAAGAAACCAAGAATTAAAATGAAAATTTTAACCGATGCAAAAGAGAGGGGAGGCTTCTAAGTGCCGGATTTAAAATTATACCATGATGCAGTATGCTTGGTGTGGATTAAGGAATGGATAATGTTATTAAATAGAAAATTATTAACACTAGAAGGCCATGGAAATATTTTTGGTTGGTATGCATATCTGTGTTATGGGAAAAGTAAGATGGATGGCTTTTTCTTATATCATTATATAAGAAGTAATTTGTTAAAAACCAGGTCGAAATACAAAAGATATTGGGATGAGAGGAAACCGCTTTGGATTGTGCCAACAGAATAAAATTACACTCAGATATTAATCAAGAGAAATGGTTATCATATAAACAACTGTTAAAAATACATGGCGGTAAGGTGGAATTGAAAACGGTGGAAAAATTGGAATATAAGTATAATTGGTTTCAGTTGCAACAAATTAAAAGTTTGCTTGAACAGGATGTCAGAAATGATGGAGTAAGACAAGATCAAACAGAACTGGAGAGAATGCTGTTTGGCGATAATAATAAATTGATTTCAAGAATCTATAAACTATTATTGAAATGGTCTACAGAAAATGAAGTGGTTAAGTCTCAAATGATAAAATGGGCGATAAATATAAACAAAGAAATACAGATGGAGCAATGGGAATACTTATGGAAAAACTCTATGAAGATATCGGCATGTAATAATATTAAAGAAAACTGTTTTAAAATGCTTTACAGGTGGTACATGACTCCTAAGAAACTGTCAAAAATGAACAGTCAGGTGTTGGATAGATGTTGGAAATGTAAAAAACATGAGGGATCTTTCTATCACATGTGGTGGACTTGTGAATTGGCAAAACAATTTTGGCAAATGATTCAGCAAGAGATTTCAAAGATTCTGGGTTGTAACATAAAGAAGGCACCAGAAACCTTTTTGTTGGGGTTTGTGGAGAAACGCCATTTTAGTCGGTGGTGGTGCTTCATTTGGCAGGGGTCAGTAAATCCCTCAGCAGGCTTTGTAGCCTTCCCCTCACTCCCCCCCTCCCTTCCAGAGCCAAACCAACAACGCTAGGGGGAAAATCTCCTAGAGAGGCAGGAAGTGCTGTTGTTCCTTGCATGTGTTAGGCAGGAAGAGAAGCCAGATTTGAACGAGCGCTCGAGCGAGCATGTGGTGAGCAATGGAGGCTCCTGCCTGGGAGGCCCCAGGCAGGCAGACTAAGTAAGTAATTCACAAGACAGGGCAAGTTTAGATCAGGGCCAGCAGGACGCGTTTATAACACATTTTGTTTGTCAGGCTGTTTGCTGTGCGTGTGCTGTGCTGTGCTAATTTTGTAGATGCAACTGTTTTTGTTTTGTTTTTCTTTCCCTATATTTTTCTCTTTTAAATAAATAGTTTTTCTGTTTTAAATGCTGGCAGTCAAACTCTGTACCACATAGATCCCCAAACCGCTTTAGACCACGCTGTTTTTCAGAAGGGGGCCCCGGGGAAGGGGGAAGGCATGCAGTTGGATAAGGTGCCAATCCTCCAGGGGTGCCCCAAAGAAGCGCTGAGGTCTCTGTGAAACCCAAGTGCAGGGTGGCAGAGGACCTGGAGGCCCAGCCTCATAGCTGGAGAGGGGGATTGGGAGTCCTGTTCCTCTCAATCTGAACCCCGGGACTGAGCAGGTGGTGGCAGCGCGCCCAAGGGGCAGGAGGAGAAATAGCTCCCTCCAGGAGTTGGCGACTCAATAGGGAGCTGACGGGACCGGGCCTGAAGGCAGAATCGGGCCGGTTCCGTCACAGGGTTACAAATGGAAAGTTTTCCAAAACAAGATAGAACAATACTTTGGTACATGCTTTCAGCTGCACGGACACTATATGCGCAGATGTGGAAGCAGGACAAAATACCAGAAAAGTGGGACTGGATTATGAAAATTATGCATTGGAGTGAAATGGACAAACTGACAAGAATCTTAAAAGAATATGATTTAGAAAAGTTTAAAAATGAGTGGGGAAAATTTCAGAAGTATGTTAAAAAACAATGGAAGGCGAAAGGACATTTAGTGATTTTTGACAATACTTAAATGCTAGAGAAAACGTAAATGGACTACAGTTAAAAAATATGTGACTATGGGACTATACCCTTTCTTATTTTTTTTCAACCTATATTGATGAGGATTATAGTTAAAGTGAGATTATGGGAGTTTACTTTTCTTCAATTTTATTTTTATGAAAAAGATTGTGTGTCAGGCTCTGTAACTCTAATAATGTCGGGGCAGGAGGCTACAAATTCCGAGATGTCTTTTTTCATTTGGGGCCACCAGAATTGTCTGTTTACTAAGTGCAGTGTTTTTACGTAGCTGAAATGTCCCGTGTGTATCATGGCAAAAAAGAGAGGAGGAAAACCTCCCGGTCTACTCCGCCCCACTTCCACCGCCGAGAGACCGTGGTCAGTAGTATCTATGGACTTTTTAGTCGAATTACCAGTTTCTCAGGGACGCACAGTGATTCTGGTGATGGTGGACACTTTTTCCAAACAAGCACACTTCATTCCTTGCAAGCAAATACCCACTGCCAAGAAACTGGCCCGCTTGTTTTTCCACACTAATTCCCCGATAAGATCATTAGCGACCGCGGGCTGCAGTTCGTTGCCAACTTCTGGCGGGAATTTTGTAAAATGGCGGGTATAGAACAAGGACTAAGTTCCGCCTACCATCCCCAAACGGACGGACAGACAGAACGTGTGAACAGGCTTCTCGAGCAATACTTAGGGTGTTATGTGAACTACCAACAATCTAATTGGGTGGAGCTGCTCCCCTTTGCAGAATATGGGTACAATAATAGCGTACACAGCTCCACCAAAACCTCGCCGTTTCAAATTGTGAATGGCTACGACAGAAAGCCATCCCCATTGCTACCGGCTCCCGAGGGGACAGCGCCACCTACCTCTGGTCAGCAATGGTGGGAATCTCTAGCCAAAGGGTGGAAAGTAATCCAGGAAAACCTGGAAGCTGCCAAACACTCTCCTGAGTGGGATTTCAAATTGGGAGATACTGTGTTTCTATCAACGAAGAACTTGCCGTTACCACAAACCTCCAGAAAATTAGCATACAAATACTTGGGTCCATTCAAGATCAAAAGAGTAATAAATTCAGTGACTGTAGAACTGGACCTACCAAAGAACAAAAGAATGCAACCGTTAGTAGATAACTCGGCCGCCAGGCACCTTCCCAGGGCAAGAAGATAAGCCGAAACCCTTGTGTGAAAGTTTGCACCTTCACCCCCTTGATGTTATGGGAATGGGAGCTTTGTTTAGAAAACCTTTGATGTAGCTTCTTTAAGAATAGTAACCGCCTGATTCCAGGAATTAGTCTCAACTTCTGTATCCAGCTATGAGTTTCCAATAAATGTATACATTGTTTCAATGAATACTGCCTTGAGATTCCATCGCCTGACATTGTGGACTAAAGGAGTATAATGAAGATGGATAATAATAATAATAAATGGTTTTTTCCTTATTTTTAATTTACTATAGCTATAAGTTTTTTTAAATGAAGATTCTTAAAATGTTAAACTACCTTTTATTTCTTTTTAGTATTTTAAGTAAAATGCGCCGGTGGAGGTCACGAAACGGGGGGGAGGGAGGTGGAAAATGTGATGCGATGTATTGGTACTAATCATTTAATAACAGTTGAATATTATCATAATATGTTGCAGAATAATAAAATTTGTTTTACACAAAGAAAGGACAGAGTTTTGATGAACTCTCCAGTTTTTGCTTTCTCTTGCAGGCAGACGGATCACTGGCACAGGAGAAAGACCAAAGCGGAGAGGAGCAAAGCCTGGCGAGCAGAGGAGAGGCAGAGGCCGATAAGCGGTACAGCCCTGAGCCTTGTGTGTGGTGGTGTCCCATCCCAGTAGTACTCCCACTGCAGCCGTCACAGCAGAGCACCTGACAACTTGCTAAGATCTAGGGTTGCCAAGTCCAATTCAAGAAATATCTGGGGACTTTGGGGGTGGAGCCAGGAGACTTTGGGGGTGGAGCCAGGAGACATTGGGGGTGGAGCCAGGAGCAAGGTTGTGACAAGCACAATTGAACTCCAAAGGGAGTTCTGGCCATCACATTTCAAGGGACTGAACACCTTTTAAATGCCTTCCTTCCATAGGAAATAATGAAGGATAGGGGCACCTTCTTTTGGGGCATATAGACTTGGACCCCCTGGTCCAATCTTTTTGAAACTTGGAGGGTATTTTGAGGAGAGGCACCAGATGCTGCGCCGCAAATTTGGGGCCTCTACCTCAAAAAACAGCACCCGCAGAGCCCCAGATACTCTCGGATCCATTCTCCATTATTTCCTATGGGAATAGCTCTCCATAGGGAATAATAAAGTTCCCAGCAGATATTTCCCTCCCCTCCCCCCACTTTCTGATGATCCTGAAGCAGGGGGAGGGCCTCCAAACCAGGGGATCCCCTGCCGCCACCTGGGGATTGGCAACCCTACTAAGATCTCTGCCGCACAAACAAGGGCTCTTCTTTCCTGTCCATCCCTCCCGTTTCTTTGCCTGTCTATCTCCACCTGGCAGACTAAGCCAGCAAGCTGCTCGAGCTGCCAGTTGTCCTCCGGACTTCTTGGCTGCCATCGTAATGTAGCTGTCATTGCTGTGACCAGCAAGCTTGTCATGGGCTCCCTGGCGGCTGCTGTGAGAAGATCCACCTGGCATCCTGCTGCACCTCTGCTCACCTTACAAACATCGTTTTGCATCATACCAGATTGGTTTATCCTGTAGTAGGAAATGGCAGCAGATACCTTACAGAATTCACCTTATTGAGAGTAGCAGATGTTGCTTCATAAAAGCAAGATTCAGTTTTCATGGATGCTGTGGAGAAATGCCATTTTGGCTGGTGTTTGTCTGGGAGTTGGCTAGAAGGAGACAGGCTTTGGGCCTAGTCTCTTCCTCCTCCCCCCTTCCCCTCCTGTCTGGGAACAGCAATTCTGAGGAGGCCTCCTAGAGAGGCAGGAAGTCTGTCAGGCTGGTCTCCCAGAATGCTGCAAAAAGCTAAACCAGTTCCTGGGCGGGGACTGGGGTTTGTACTGAAGATTTTGGGCGGGAAAGCCCTGTTAAAAGTTGTCAGTTCAGTTGGAGTTGGAATATAGTCTTGGAAGGTCTGGTCAGGGCAATATTGTATAATAGGGAGAGAAGGAGGGTTTTTCCCTAGTTTGATTTATTTCTTCTGTTCACTATTTTAAAATGCCCGTAAATAGTTGTATGTTGTAAATAAATGTTTTGTCTGTTTAAAAGGTAGTCCCTTCCCCAAGCGCCTTAGACCACGCTGCTGCAAGAGGGGAGACCAGGGAAGGGGGAGGGCAGGCGCTTGGCAAGGGTGCCAGTCCTCCAGGGATCTCCCAAAGAAGGACTGTGGTCTCTGCGATAACCAGGTGCTGGGCTGGCAGAGGACCTAGCCAGGCCTCAGAAATGGCAGGAAGGGGGACTGGGAGTCCTGTTCCTCTCAGTTAGGAGCCCCTAAATTGAGCAGGTGGTGGCAGCGTGCTCTAGTGGCGGGAAGAAGATAAGCTCCCTCCAGGAGTTGGCAACCCAAAAGGGAGTTCACGGGACTGGGTCTGAAGGCAGAATCAGGCCGGTTCTGTCACATATGCAAGGAAAAAGTTGAGAGCATCTATAATCCCAGTTTCTTGTGCTCCCGTAAAGCTTGTGGTCTGATCTGTTGCCACGCCCCTGGGCCGGCCTGGCTCTTTTCCCACAGGGCCTCAGACATTAGGAAGCCAAAATAAGGCGGCACAGCTCAAACGCACAATACATTTTGAGCTCTGAAGCAGAAGTATTTTCTTTTTCCTTTCAACTCTTAGGATGGCAATCTTGCTGCCTCTAAAAACCTGCTGTTCACTGGCTGGTTTCTGGATAATGGGGCAGGCAGTGTCTGCCTTTCAACTGTCCAGGCAAACATTCAACAAGCTGTTGCATGCTGTCAACCATCATCATATGGCATTGCGTGTAGTATAGCCAGGAGATCTGAAGATTGTCTGGCAGCCTTAAGTTCCAACTCCTTCAGTGTTATGCACCACTGCATCATCCCTAGAGGAGAAGTTGGACGATGGAAGGTGTAAGAGCTGCTCAGGAGGGGCCGCTACGGGAATGGTTCTCTGCTGTGAAGCGGGGGGGCACCATCTTTGTAGATGCTTTTGATGTTGTTATTCTTTTTTGGTTCAAGCCAAGCTTTTAGCTTTGCTGTTCTGTTGTGCTGCTTTGTGCTTGTCAGTTCTGTCCCAAAGATTTTACAGGATGCACCTGGCTTCCGGCCTCTCTGACTGTGGTGCTGATGTCCCACCAGAGGGGTTGGGAGCAGGGCTGGGTGGGAGAATTCTCCAAGGCAGAGAGGCCCAAGGCATATCACCTGGTGTTAACACACTCCAGCCACAGCTGACCCTGGGCTTTTTGCTCTGGCAGCCCTTTTCTCTTCTCTTACAGGAAAGGCTCTTTTTTTAGCACAAAGAAGGTCTGTTGTTGAGAAGGTGTTTTCCTGTGTGGTGCCTGTTGATGGTAGAGTCTGGCTTTTCCATCGCCTGCCATTGTAGACAGAATCATGAAACCTTCTGCATGACAACTGTTTGTCCTTTTGTCTTTCAACTGCTGTCAAGTGAGAGGAGTGGAAACTGTTCCAGTGCCAAAGAAAGGGTTGACGAGCAGCGTTCCAGTGTGGAGAAGATGGGCTTGGCAGATGCTGGTGCCCTGGAGGAGGAGGAGGGGAGAACTGTGAATGGACTGAAGGACACCAAGGAGCCTGACGCACCTTGCCAGGGGTAAGGGCCAGGTCTGGGAGAGCAGAGTTGACCCCCTTCTCCCCCCATGGCAGGGCTCTGACATATGCAAAGGGCTGGTTCAGTGCCTCAGAAGGCACATGGGATGCCAGAGCAGCAGAGGGCAGCAGCACGGGGGGAAGAGAGAAGAGGGATGGCTGCACATCCTGCCACATCCTCTCTGGTGGTCCAGTGCCTGCTGTAGAGGGGGCAATACAAGGAAACAGCTGTGCCCCTGCTGCAGCAGCCCAAGTGGTCCAGTGCCTGCTGTAGAGGGGGCAACCCAGGGAAACAGCTGTGCCCCTCCTCCTGCTGCTGCTGCCTGGGTCCAAAGCAGACCCTGCTGAGTTGACATTGGAGGGGGCGGGGAGTGCGCGGGGCAGGAAAATTAACTGAACCAGGCCTTCCTGTCTACCGGGCTGCTCTCTTCTTCTTATTCAAGTGGCTGTGATGGACGGAATGGCAGCTGCTTCTTCATAAAAGGAGTAGTCAGGCAGGTCTTTTTGAGGAGTAGAAGTTCATTATCAGGAATTGTGTGTTATTGTAGATTTTCCGGGCAGTGTGGCTGTGGTCTTGGCATGGTGGGACCTGATGTTTCCCCAGCAACTGTGACTGGCATCCTCAGAGGTGTAACCCAGAAAACTGGAGTTTTCTCTTGGTCAAATTGAGAAGAAGTTGGTAGGCAGGTAATTTATATCTACTCAGCCAGGTGGGGTAGGGCTGAGTCATTATCTTGTGGGAGCTTCCTGGGCTGTGATGCTAATGGAGGCGCTTCCCTGAGGGGGTTCTTCTGTGTATGGATTGGCTATTGAAATTCTGATCTTATCTGTAGGGCTGCTGTGAGTTGTAGGGCATGTTGTGTTTTTTAGGACTGGAAGCCATGCCCTATTCATTTTTAAACTTCCTTCCTTCCTGTTGAAACTGTGTCTATGTTTGTGGATTTCAGTGGCTTCCCTGTGTAGTCTGACATTTATTTATTTCTATTTGTATCCTGCCCTCCCTGTGAACAGGCTCAGGGCGACTAACAGCAGATTCGGCTAACATGGTGATTGGATGTGTTGTCCAGCATGTCCAAATGTCTTGGAATAAGATCCTGTGTCCTGTTTGAGGGAGGCTGTGTTCAGCCACTGCTGATTTGTCCAATTGGCCCAGTCTGCAGTGTCCTTTTATTCTTAGCTGGATGTAAACTTGTCCACAACTGTGTGTTAATTGGAGCTACCTGAAAGAACAGGATGGGAAGTTCTTTTTGGGATGTTCTTTTCTGAGCAGCCTGCTGGAGCAGATGGTCAGGAGGACAGATCTGGCCCCTCTCTTGCTTGAAAACTGGCCATGGCAAGAAGCGCTTCTGGAACTCAAGCCCATCTCCTGAGCTAACCAAGCCCCAGGCTATGTGTCCGCCCACTTTGGAAATCCTCCTTCTTCCCTTTTTGCTCCTGTCCAGGCAGCGTCTTCCTCATCCTGGTCTGAGGTCTCCCTCTTTCCTGATCGGTTTGAGCCACTTATTGGCTTCCTTTGCATTCAGCTTTCTTTTCCCTGGTGTTGAAACTGTCTATATTTTCTGTTTGGTGGGGGTGGGGGCTGAAGTGGCTGCTGGTGGCTCCTGGTGTAGGGGTTCCTCTCTGCAGAGATGCATGCAGCATGGGGCTCTTTGCTCCAGGCAGCACAGAGATGTGAAACATCAGCTGTTCAGAGGACGAAGCAGTCAGGATTTGGCAGGCAGAGTGGCCAAGAGTTCTGTCCTCTGCTTTCCGGGATAGTTCATGTCTGTGGAATGTGACTTTTACAGTGCTGGCCTTTCTGTAAACTTTCTGCACACAAGACTGACTCTGGTGATGTTCCTTAGCATATCAGATCAGTAGCAAAGTGACTGGTGTTTAACATTGCATATGTGGGCTAGAGTGTGAGCTTGTTAATGTATAAACGATGCAATTGTGGATCGATTCAACAGTGGCATTGTTAAACAAAATTTATACCTCCATCCAAAGTCCCCACTAGTAACTGGCAAGTCAATATTGCTAGTACAAGGACTTTGATTGGAAGGAGGAAGAGGAACGTCTACTCAGCCTCCCCCTGTGGAAAGAGCTGGCAGCAGCGTGTTGATGTTTGAAGGCTGGATTGTGGATTGTGGGTCTGTTGACACACCATTTTGTTGTTTGTTTGGGGGCTTACAGATTGGGTAATATATTCGGGGGGGAGGCAGCTGTATAGGTCTGAAGCAGCAGAATAAATTTTGAGTCCAGTCTGACAGAGTTTCAATCTGGGTGTGCACCTTTGTGTGCAGGCACACGTCTTCAGTACATTGACGCCAGATTTCCTCAACCATTGCCTATAGGTGGTGGGGGGGGTGTCAGTTGCTAGGAAGGGCTGGTTAGAGTCAAGAGGCAGAAGGAACTGGGTGATCAGAGTAACTGAGATTAGATAAAAGCTGTTGGTGAAATCTGTGGATGGCAGCAAATTAGCATACCAGCGAAAGAGTTAACAGACAGCTGTGAGAACCAAGAGTGGGTCCAGCAGCACCTCCAAGACCAACAAAGTTCAATTCTGGGTATGATCGAGAACTGAGAGACTTTGCATGTGTGGAGGCACCCTTCCCCAGGCCCAGGGATTGTGTTGTCTGGGTGTATGCGGCAGCAAAGTTGGCATCTGGTACCAGTGTCCATGTTCAAATTAGATGTTGTATTATTGTGGGTGGGGAGTTGTTTAAGATTGAGGGGCTGTCTGTGTGCAAGAAAAGGGTTGCCTCGGATACTTGTGAAAGAGAACTGTCTTCATTGAGTAGAGGTTGTAAGTTCCAGATGATACATTGAACTGCTTGAGTTGTGGAATAAGGTTTGCTTTGGCATTGTAAGCCACTGTGAGCCTGCCTTGAGGGGCGGGGGAGCAACATTTGCTGCCCTAAGGATATGAGGCTGGGAGACCCAAGGAGCCCCCAAGACCGCCTGTGCCTTCAGGACAGAGGCAGAAACAGAAAGCAGGGAATGGCACCATCTTCCTTTCTCCTTCACATCGGAGATCCTACTTCTGGCTGGATTCAAGGCTCAACACATTTTGTTTAAACCTAAAAGTTCATTCTTTTCCCTTCTGATTTTAAAAGCAATTAAAACATTTGCATGGGCCCCTACAAGTATCATGGGCACTCGGCACTGTGCCTGCTGTGTCCGGTGGATAAATCGGCCCTGATTCAAGGTCATGTGAAAACAGCAGGATTTCAGTCTTGGCAGGATTTCAGTCCTTAGCGAACTGCGGCCCTCCAGATCTTCGGATTGGCAGAGGAAGTAGGAGTGCCCCAGGTGATGGAAATTCTGTTGACACACAATGGAATTAGTTTTCTTCTATTAAAAAGCCTAACTATCTGTTTCTCTCATTGTTTATTATAGCCCACCAAGGCAGCACCACTCAACATCAGGCTTGGCATTTAATTTTGATTGTTTAAAAGATACGCAGTGATACAACAGTTCATACCTTTGTAACTCTACCTACCCATCGAGCAGACTGCATTGTTGTGCTTCAAGTTGCTTCTTTGGCAAGAGAGAATTTTTGGCTCTCTGTAGTTGGCATGGCAAAGAGGTTGGGAGGTTGGCTACCATCCCAGAAGCAGCTCCTCTTCCTCCTTTTCTTCTTCTTCCTCCTCCCTCCTCCTCCTCTTCCTTGATTGCAAAGGAGCAGCTGCCATAGCAAAATAAAACAAAAGTCCAGTGGCAGAGTAACACATACTTCAGGATGAACTTTTATGAATCAGCAGTCAGATATGTGGACGGAGATTAAACTGGGAGTTCTGCTTAAGGGAAATATGGCAAATGTGTGAGTGGGGTTGAGGCCAGTTTTGTGTCTTTCAAGTGCATTCTCTGTGGAAGCGACAAGAACAAGACTGGCCATTACAGCTAGATTTGAGTCCAGCAGCACATTTGAGGCCAATTTGAAGATGCGGGGGTGGGGGGTGAAGCTTTCGAGTGAGTCAAGCAGTCCCTTTATGGCCAACCCCCTTGCAGTCTGGTGCCCTCCTCCTTGCCACCCTTTCTGTTCACGGTGGGCTTTCACAATCTTGACCACTGGCTTCTGGGTTGTATAGTAAAACACATTTCTCTTCCCTGCAGGGCGTTTGGGGCTGCAGTTAGGCAAACAGAGCCTTCTAAGCAGCATTCGGGGGACTCCCTGGAGGAAATATCCAAGGAAGAACAGAATTCACTGGAGCCATTAAAAATGCACCCGTGGCAAGAAGAAGAAGAAGAAGAGGCTCAAGTCCAGCGCTTCCGGCAAGAGGAGGCGATGCAGCTGCTCCGCCAGCAAAAAGAGGCTGCCCTCTGGTGAGGAGTTAGGGGTCAAGGGTTGGCCCCACAGACCCAGCGGTGAGGGGGCACTGCCTTGAAACAGCCACATCCTTCTTGGGCTGAATTAAATTAGCACATGAACCCCAATAAAGCAGAGTGGTGACTGAGTATTTCCTTAAAACTTTCAACCCTTAGAACAGCCCTCTGAGGAAGAAGTTGAGGTATAGTTCTTTGTTCCAGGTTCAAAGTGGGAACCTTGTATTTACCAGTCAATAAACAGTCAATGTATTAATTAAGAATTCTATTTTAAAATATAATCACCGTAGATATGATGAAATAAAATTATTAGATAGATACACAGAACACTGGCACACTCCATACAAATTAATCCTATATAAGCATGCATGTTGTTCCTATTCTACTTAAATCGATTTGAAGACAAAACATTAAATTCATAAACTGATTATCCAGGTATTTTTGCAAAAACAAGAATGCAGAATTTTTCTGAATTTCATGAGAGATTCATGGGCTATAGAGTGTGGCCAGCTTCTATGGGGACAGTTATATGGACCAACATATTGCAATGCCTTCTTTTCACCAGTTAAGGTGGGGCATTCTTGTAAGTGGGCCGTGGTGCTTTCCAGCTGAATAGCAGACTTGTTCCTGAGATTTTTCTGGCCATAGAACCGGTTATTAGCTTATTGTGGCTGTGAACAGTAGACTTTTATAGAAAGTAACATCTGAAATGTTTGCTTGCGGTTCTAAGGGGAAGAAGTTAGAATATTGAGAATCAAAGTAAATCCAAGCTGTTTAATATTGCAATGTACATAAACTACTTGGAATATACAATCGACAGTAAATTCTATCACACCAGGTTAGATAAAAATATCTAAAGGGGGTTAGATAAAAATATGGAGCAGAGGTCCATCAGTGGCTGTTAGCCACAGTGTACATATATATGTGTGCGTATGTATAATTTTTTTTATGACATATGACATTCTAGAAAGTCATATTCTGTCTTAAACATAAGAACATAAGGGAAGCCATGTTGGATCAGGCCAATGGCCCAACACTCTGTGTCACACAGTGGCCAAAAAAACAGGTGCCATCAGGAGGTCCACTAGTGGGACCAGGGCACTAGAAGCCTTCTCACTGCTGCCCCCTCCCAAGCACCCAGAATACAGAGGATCACTGCCCCAGACAGAGTTCCATCTGTACCTTGTGGCTATTAGCCACTAATGGACCTCTGCTCCACATTTTTATTCAATTCCCTCTTGAAGCCATCTATGCTTGTAGCCACTACCACCTCCTGTGGCAGTGAATTCCCTGTGTTAATCACTCTTTGGGTGAGGAAGTACTTCCTTTGATCTGTTCTACCTTGACTACTCAGCAATTTCATTGAGTGCCCAAAAATTCTTGTATTGTGAGAAAGGGAGAAAAGTACTTCTTTCTCTACCTTCTCTATCCCGTGCATAATCTTGTAAACCTCTATCATGTCACCCCTCAGTCGACATTTTTCCGAGCTAAAGAGCCCCAAGCGCTTTAACCTTTCTTCATAGGGAAAGTGTTCCAACCTTTTAATCATTCTAGTTGCCCTTTTCTGGACTTTTTCCAATGCTGTTCTATCTTTGTTGAGGTGTGGTGGCCAGAATTGTACCCAGTGTCATGAATGAACTCTCCTTCCTGCAGCACTGCACAGCTGAGTGTCTGGGAGTTGCACCGAAAGGGCAGAAGTGAGCAACCCCCCCCCCCCCCTTCTGAGTGCAGGCTCACCAGAGGGAGGACAGATGGCCATTGGGGTGTGCATGGTGAACAAATATGTGGGCCCAGGTTGTGGTTCTTGCCTGGGACCTAAGACAAACCATGGTCTAGCTAGGAAGGCTAGAGATAGAGAGAGGTGGAAAAGAATGCTGGTACTCTGCTCTGTTAAAGTCCTATGAGGAAAGGCTGAAGGAGTGCTGGGTATGTTTAGCCTGGAGAAGAGGCAACTGGAAGGTGATCTGATGAAATTAAATCAAAAGAGTTTCCGGCTCAACATTAGGAAGAACTTCCTGACCGTTAGAGCGATTCCTCAGTGGAGCAGGCTTTCTTGGGAGGTGGTGGGCTCTCCTTCCTTGGAGGTTTTTAAACAGAGGCTAGATGGCCATCTGACAGCAATGAAGATCCTGTGAATTTAGGGGGAGGTGTTTGTGAGTTTCCTGCATTGTGCAGGGGGTTGGACTAGATGACCCTAGAGGTCCCTTCAACTCTATGATTCTATGATCACCATCTTCAAGTGCTTGAAGGGCTGTCATATTATAGAGGAAGGTGTGGAATTGTTTTCTCTGGCCCCAGAAGGCCAATGGATTGAAATTAAATCCCAAAAGAGTTTCCAGCTAAACATGAGGAAGAACTTCCTGACCATTAGAGCGGTTCCTCATTAAAGTGGAACAGGCTTCCTCTTCGGGAGGTGGTGGCTTCTCCTCCTTTGGAAGTTTTCATACAGAAGCTAGGTGGCCACCTGACAGCAGTGAATTAGGCAGATCATGAGAGGGAGGGCAGAAAGGGTTGCATCAGTGCTAAGTTCTCGTGGCCTTTTCTTACATGCCCAAGGAAATGCTGAGCTCCACTTTGGGGTCGGGAAGCCATTTTCTCCAGGCCAGTTTGATCAGGGATCCTAGAGGTTTCATAGCCTGTGTTTTTTTCTTAGAAGCAAACTAGGCTGGGTTCATTTTCAGTCTTGGTCTACTGTGATCCTTTCCTCCAGGTTGTCAGCACTGAGTGAGTCTTGCGTACCCCTTTGAGCCACTTCCTCCTGTTCTTGGAGAAGATGGAAGGGCCTTAGCAGTGCATAGCAAGGGGGTGATCTTGGCAGATACTCAAATCATCTTCTGCTCATCCTTTAGGTCACTGAAAACAGAGTTGGAGAAGACCAGGCAAGAGGAGGAGCTCCGCTTGAGGGAGGTCTTGCAAGACAGACTCCTGAAACTCCAGATCGAGAGTCAGTCTGAACTGGAAGCAGAGAAGGAGAGACTCAGGTGGCACCTTGAGTGGGCAGGGCCTGTGAGTGGTGGCCTCTTCCAAAGAGGAGGAGGAGGAAATCTGTGGCCTTTGGGCATGAGAGAGAGACCCTTGGTTTAAGCTGGCTTTGCCTCTGCCTTGGGCACTTGGGCCATTACCTGAGACTTGGCAGAATTTCTTTCTTGGGAAGAGTCTTTCAGTAGCTGACTCTTCTTTGTGAAATACTCACTCCTGCACTGGGGATGACTCTCTGTAGCTCAAGTAAAAGCTTTAAGGGGCAGGGGCTCCACTGGCCTTGAGGCAGACGTGGAGCACACGCGACAGGCCTGAAGTGGGTGGAGGCATGCAGGCTTTCTAAAGATGATTATTAAAAGGGGTACAAAAGGGGAAGGGAGAAGTATGAATTCATCAGTGATCTCCAAGTATTATGAGTAGTTACATGCAACAAGTAAAATCAACTGTTTTAGTAAAGATACATATTTCAAGCATGAGAGCAGATAGTAAAACATTATTACAGCATTTTGATCTGAATTCTCTCTTTACAAGAGTAAGCAAGAACTTTCTTCATTGCGACATTCTATTAACAATGAAAACATTACATCTTTTACAGTTAGACAAATTCCTGCTCTAAATTTAAACCACCCTAAAAACCTAGATATTGTCTTAAATCATTTAACAATTTCAAATGTAAAAACTGAGAGTAAAACATCATTATTACAGTATTTTGAGGTGAATTCTCAAAGAATAAACAAGAACTTTCATAGTTGCAATTTTCTATTAATAATAAAGTTTCGACTTTTACAGTTAGACAAATTTTATGCTAAGTTGGAATCATCCTAAAAACCTAGATAGTATCTTAATCACTTAGCAGATTTTAAATTTTATCTTATATCTAAATTCTAGTGGAATACTGCAGAATAAAAAGTTATAACTATAGTTAGTATCTTCATCATCTCTGATATAATATACAAATAGTTTCAGGAATCAAGTATTTAACTGTTCCCATAATATGAGTGGTAGGCTTGCCATTTCAGCTGGAATTCTTTCGGTGGTCTCCTGTTGAGAGCCAGTTTGGTGTAGTAGTTGTGGACTCTTATCTGGGAAAACCAGGTTTGATTCCCCACTCCTCCACTTGCACCTGCTGGAATGGCCTTGGGTCAGCCATAGCTCTAGCAGAGGTTGTCCTTAAAAGGGCAACTGCTGTGAGAGTCCTCTCAGCCCCACTCACCTCACAGGGTGTTTGTTGTGGGGGAGGAAGATAAAGGAGATTGTGAGCCGCTCTGAGTGGAGGGCGGAATATAAATCCAATGTCTTCTTCTTTATATAATTAGTTAGCTTTGCCATTGTTGCATATTCAGCTAGTTTTCCTTTCCAGATCTCTATTATGGGACAGTCTTCTGTTTTCCATTTCATTGCAGATGTTGCTCAGGCAACATATATCTAAGTAAGAATATAAGAGATGCCGTGTTGAATCAGGCCAGTGGCCCATCCAGTCCAAGTCTTGTGAAATTCTATCTATATTGTCTGGCAAGATTGCCAATAGCATAGTCTTTGGTTTCATCGGGAATTTGGTTTTTAAAATATTTTGGATCTCTTCATATATATATTTCCTATATCTTTTCCACCCATGTTCAGGTCCACCACATATGGTAGAAGGTGCCTCTTGCATCTTTGCATTTCCAGCAATACCCTTTATGATTCTTGTTCATCTTTTCAATGTCTTTTGGGGTAACATCCCTTTTGTAGAACATCTTATACCAGTTTCCTCTCAGTGCTTGACTAGTAGTAAATCTAATGTCCTTAGTCCATAGGTTTTCCAAACATTGAAATGGTATTTCCTCACCAAAATTTTTCATCCATTTGATACAGGGTTTAATCTGTTCTTCAGAATCATATTGAAGCAATAACTTTTAAATTTGTCCTAGTATATGGTATTTAGATTGTGAAACAGTCTTTTCAGTCAGTTTCAGTCAGTAACCTCTCTTGTTACAGATATCATTTTTAAGTCAAGAAAAAAATTGATAATGCGTCCACCATATTGTTTCCTTTCCTTCTTTGATCTCTTGCCATGTCTTGATCATACCTTGCAAGTTTATCATATCGCCATAAGTTATGAAGTTGTTGTTTCACCTTATATAATTATCATAATAAGCAGCTATTGGTGACATTTTTGGTGGGATTGTGGGGCTGATTATCTTTTGTAGCATTTCTCTAAATTTTAGATAGGCTATCTCTAATTATATGTCTTTTATCTTGGGTTATGTTTTTGACACAGATTCTTTAATCCAGAGGCAACTATGTAGTCCAGGGGTGTCCTACTTAAGGCCCATGCGCTGGAACTTCCTGCCCATGGTTTTAATATGACCTGTGGCTCTTGCCCCCTCCCCTGCCTGTCCTCACCCTTTGAAGCTCTGATGAGGCTGCCAAAGTTCCCAGGTCCCTCGGCCTTGTCTTGCCTGCTTCAGCAGAAAGCTCTTGGGGGCTTGTAAAGCTGCAAAGAAAATGCAGCATGGATTTTCTATTATGGTCTCTACTCACATAGACTATTCTGGGACTGTTTCTAGCAATAGAAATAGTGTTTTGGGACTGGAATGACAGTCCTCAGAGTAGAATTTGGTCCCTCACTATAGAATGTGTGTTCCAGGACTGGAATGGCAGTCCTCAGAGTAGAATATGGTCCCTCGCAATAGAATGTGTGTTCTGGGACTAGAATGGCAGTCCTCAGAGTAGAATATGGTCCCTCGCAATAGAGTGTGTGTTCTGGGACTGGCTGTCAAGAGTCATTCCATCTTGTTCCTCTTGTCATGTGTATTCAATTCTACAATACTATACTGTGCTTCAGTGCTATGCTGCACTTGCTATGCCTTTGATATAACTGTAACTTGTTGCTTATCTGGAGGGAGGATGGCATGTCTGGAAACTGGCTAGTTGCTAGGTAACCAAGGTCAAAGAGCTGGAGGAGATGAGAACCATGAACTGATAGTGGGCACCTGTGGTGATGAGAGCTTAGCAAAAACCTCGTGCAAAACCCCCGCTTTTGCTTGGCGCACTTTGGCTTGAATTATAACAGTCAGGGCAAAGGTTTATAAGTTGGGGGAACTGACAGAGAGGTCAGTTCCGACAATGCGTGTGTATGCCCATGAAACTGGAATAAAGATCTTGAACTTCAACTGTCTTTTCCTTGACTCTGGGTCTGACACTGGCATGACAGTCCTCAGAGTAGAATATGGTCCCTCGCAATAGAATGTGTGTTCTGGGACTGGCATGACAGTCCTCAGAGTAGAATATGGTTCCATACTTCTGTGCTTTTACACATTGGGGCAACAGGCTCAGCTGCTGTTCTTCCCCTTTTCCAGTCTGAATCAGGCATAGTCTGTTCACAGAAATCAGGTTTAGAACATTCAAAATATAAGGAAGTTTAATAAACAAATTAAAAATACCCATGGATCTGTCCAAGTGTCAGGATGAGCGAGGACTTTTAAAAGAGGGAATGGTGAAACATTCAGTCCTCTGCTCCCTGATTCTATACTTGTCGTAAACAGTGTTGAACAAGTAAAGGCTGGTATGTCATAATGTAGCAGCATGCAAAATTTCTTCATGACTTTGATTGTCAGAGTATTGTTCCTTGACGCATGGTCAAGGTGGAGTCCTTTTGTAAGGACCCTCCATCAAGACTCAGGCACAGAACACTCCCAAAGAGCGAGTGGCAGCATCAGCGCTTCTCCCTCCTGTCTTGTGCTGAGATCTTTGCTGCTGCGTCTCTTCAGGAGCCCCTCCCCCTTGGGGTCTACCCTGATCTTCCTGATCCAAGAGGAAGAAATATGGCCTAGAGCCAGTTTTGTGTGAAAGCTAGTTGGGTATTGTGATTAAAAGTGAGCACTCTGATCTGGGGGAGGCGGGTTTGATTCCCTCCTCTTTCTCTGCATGCACCTGCTGTTCTCTTTAGCTTGGAGAAACGTCGACTGCGGGTTGGCATGAGAGAGGTTTACAAGATTATGCATGGGATAGAGAAGGTAGAGAAAGAAGTCCTTTTCTCCCTTTCTCACAATACGAGAACTCGTGGACACTCCATGAAATTGCTGAGCAGTCGAGTTAGAACAGATAAAAGGAAGTCCTTCTTCACCCAAAGGGTGATTAACATGTGGAATTCACTGCCACAGGAGGTGGTGGCAGCTACAAGCATAGACAGCTTCAAGAGGGGATTGGATAACCATATGGAGTAGAGGTCCATCAGTGGCTATTAGCCACAGCTTATCATTGGAACTCTCTGTCTGGGGCAGTGATGCTCTGTATTCTTGGTGCTTGGGAGGGGCACAGTGGAAGGGCTTCTAGCCCCACTGGTGGATCTCCTGATGGCACTTGGGGATTTTTTGGCCACTGTGTGACACAGAGTGTTGGACCGGATGGGCTATTGGCCTGACCCAACATTTATTTATTACATTAAACTTCTATCCCGCCCTCTCCGCAAGCGGACTCAGGGCAGCTTACAGCATTCATTTCCACAAATTAAGAACAATAAGTCAATAAAATCTATAAAACTTTAATACAATTTTAAAAATTTAAAAACTATTTCATGGTGCATTAAAATACTATTTCATCATTACTATATGGCGGTTCTGCTTTTCAGACGGTGCTCACCGAGTGCTCTGCTGATGTCAGGTGGCAGCTCTCTCTCGGTTTAAACAATTCGGTCTTACAGGCCCTGCGGAACATAGGGAGGTCCCGCAGGGCCCTTCTGGTCCTCTGGGAGAGCATTCCATAATTCTGGTGCTGCCGCTGAGAAGGCCCTGGCTCGTGTCAAACGCAACCTGGCCTCCTTTGGTCCAGGGGTGGACAGCAGATTTTTTGTCCCTGAACGCAGTGCTCTCTGGGGAAAGGCGGTCCGCAGAATCTTCTCTCAGAGCTCTCTCAGCCCCACCGACCTCACAGGATGTCTGTTGTGGGGAGGGGGAGGGAAGGAGCTTGTGCTCGGAGGCTTAGAGTGAAGGGCAGGGTATGACTCCAACCTCCTCCTCCTTTTCTTCTTCCTCTTCTTCCTCAGTCTTTGTCTTTTAAGTGTCAGGCTAGTGGAGGTGTGAAGATGGTGGACCTTTGGCCAGATCCCCCTCTGCCTCCCTTAGGACCTGGAGGAGTGCTCGAGGGATTGGCTCATCCCCCTCTTTTGCCAGATCTGTGGACTTGCAGCCCGGCTTTGGGACATGGACAGTCCCCCATCTTTGGGCTGGAAGGCATTTTTCCACAGCCAGCATCAGCACATCACCACAGGCCTTCAATTTCTGCATAGAGCCAACTCCCTCGTAAAGCCAGGGGCTGGAAGCTTTGGGGTGGGCTGTCAGCCGGCGCTCCAGGTTGGCACAGAGGCCTCTGCAGAGTTGCCATCTTGGCTCTGAGAAGCCCCCAGAACCATTTGGAAACCGGTGGGATCCATCAGTCTTTGGGCTCCAACTGGCCACCTGTCCTTATGATGGGCTGCAGCCTCCCCTGTTCCTTCCGTCTTCAGGATGGGAGTGGTTTCTCTTTTAGTCAGGCATTACGAAACTCTCATTTCACCGATGCCAGCTGTTCCTGCTTTCAGGGATGGTGGTACGCGATTCCTTCCCTGTGTGTCACGCACACAGATGACAACTAAGAATAACTGATGTTCCTTGAGTGTCCATCCCTGCGGCAGGTGTTGTTGTCTTGTCCCGCTGTGTCAGTCTTTAGAAGAGCTGAATCATTTCTCTGTCCACTTGAGACCTACGTGGTCCACTTCTGCCCTCAAGGTGAATGGAGCCAACGCCACTGCAAACTTTTGTCCAGCTGGGAAAGATTCCATGGGATACACTGCACAGGCTTGAGTCTTTGAGTGGAGTGCGTTTCTATGGGTCCTCCTCACACAGAGCCTCCTCCTGAGATGACCCATGAAAGCTGAGGGAGGGGGACCCATGAGAGCAGGATCTCCACCAGAGGAGAAGGGATCCAAGAAAGGCACAGTCTGTGAGTTGGAAGTCCTTGGACACACCCTGGGCTCCGTGCTGCTATGCTTAGCTGCTCAGGCGACCACACATAAATAATCTGTTACAAGTAAGCAACTTGTTATCTTATTCATTTGCAGTTCTATACAGGCTAATGTAGATTTTGTGGTTTTATCAAATTTATTTTGATTTGTTGGCTGCCCCTCCCTAAGAATAGGGTTCAGGGTGGCTTACACGAGGGACACATACCATGAGTGAAAAATATTAAAATCACATTAAAACACTAAAAACATCAGTAGTACATCAATATAATATCCACATGATGGAAAAACTGGATTAGAATTCAACCTTCTGAGATTGTGAGGTCTCTTGTTTGACCAAAATCTCCAGAGCTAGCTGGGACTGAGCACCACATGAGTTAGAGTGGTCTCCATATCACTGCGGCTGTTGTTCTGTGGTCCTTGCTCTGTTCTAGCTGTCAACCATGCTCCCTTATCAGTGTATGCAGCAAGTTCTCACAGCTTGGAAGTCCAAGGAAGAAGTCTCTGGACTGACGTGCCTTTTCTGCCTCTCTAACTGGAGTGTTTGAGGAAGGATGTTTGTCAGGGCCTCACCAGGGGTTTTTGTTCACCCATATATTGATCTTTTCTAATCACTCACTCGAGAGCTTCAGTGCTGCTCAATAGCAACTGCAGCAGCTGGAAGGGTGTGCATCTGACTGGTTATTGCTGATTGTCTTTCAGATTAGAGCAGGAAGCTGCAATGCACAAGCTCCAAGAGGATCTGGAATCATTGCAACAATCAGAAAAGGCAAGGCTTCAGGAACAGAAGCAGCTTGTTCTGGAGAGAATGAAGATGGAAGCAGAAGCGATTCAGCAGGCAGAACTGAAGAAGCTGGAGCAAGAGAACATGAGAGCCTTGGGAGAGATGAAGGAGAGACTGCAGAGGGAAAAGGAAATGGTGAGGTGGATCTTTCCCTGGGCGGGATCTTTCTTGGCAGCAGCAGCAGAGAGCTGCTCTGTCTTGAGGCGGCTGAATTCACTGGCTTCCTCCAGCAAACCTCAGTTTGGGCAGCGGGTTGGAGCAGAGCAACATCTTCCTTACACTGAAATGGTTGCAAAGGTTTCCTGTAGTTGCCGAGCTCTCTTTATCTTTTCATCTTTTTCTGTTCTCTGGATGCCACTTGTGTGGCCTTCCCCAAGTCATCAGAAAGGGTACCTGCTGCCTCATAAATGTAGGTGCCTAGAAGTGGATAGGCTGGAGTTCTCCAGCAGGGTGTGGCATATGACCACCTTTGGAACTTCTGGGGTATTGCTGAACTAGGAAGAAATAGCGACATGGGATGAGGTACTAGCCATGTTCAAATGATCATTTGGGAATGAGACCTACTTAGGCAAACTTGGGCCAGTCCCTCTCCCTCCCTGCCTCCCTCCACCTCTCTCAGCCTCCCATGTTTGTTTTGAGAATGAACTAGGAGGAGTATACTTTTCTGAGATCCTAAAATATTGCAAGTAAATATAATAGAAGTCTACCTAAAAGATACACCATAGATTAGGAGAATACAAAGGACTGCATCTCCGCTTGAATCGGAAACTACTTTTGTCCCCTTGACTTCTTGGTCTTCTGTGTTTGGTTTCCTGTCTGGGGCTGCATCCAGTACTGGGCAATGCGTTGTCCTGACCTGGCTTCTAGAGAGATTTGAACCAGTGACAACAACCACCATGGAAGTGATGGTCCTCATTAATTATAATCACAGAGAGAGAGACCCATTCCTTGTAAAAGTGTTTGTATTTGGATGCTCAGTGCTTCGATCAGGCATGTGGGAAATTTAACAAATACATTGTACGGTGTGCACTGGACAAATGTAAACCACTGTGAAGGCCTCCCAACCCAAACGTGTTTGGTGTGTTCTATCTTACTAACTGTACCTGGTCATAGGAAAGATGCTTGTAAATGTGTGTGGTTTTATTCCTTCCCCCTCCCCCCCCCAAGCCCCCGCCCAGCTATTTTACGTTAGGGGAAGGACTATATATGTAACTACAGTTGATTGATTTTTATGGACAGTTTTTAATATTTACAATTTGATTAAAGAATCCTTAATTTTAATTTTAGGGGGGGTTGAAATTGACCTTGAAAGTTCTGCATGCAAGGTTTTTCTTCTTTTTTCTCTGCTCTGGTAAGACTTTGCCTGGAGTATTGTGTTCAGTTTTGGGCACCATATTTTAAGAAGGATAGACAAGTCGGAATGGGTCCAGAGGAGAAGATGGGGAGGGGTCTGGAGACCAAGTCCTATGAGGAAAGGTTGAAGGAGCTGGGCATGTTTAGCCTGGAGAGGAGGCAGCTGAGAGGTGATAGGATCACCATCTTCAGGTACTTGAAGGGCTGTCATCTAGAGGATGGTGTGGAATTGTTTTCTGTGGCCCCGGAAGGTAGGACCAGAACCAATGGGTTGAAATTCAATCAAAAGAGTTTCCGGCTCAACATCAGGAGGAACTTCCTGACCATTAGAGCGGTTCCTCAGTGGAACAGGCTTCCTCGGGAGGTGGTGGGCTCTCCTTCCTTGGAGGTTTTTCAACAGAGGCTAGATGGCCATCTGACAGCAATGCGGATCCTGTGAATTTAGGGGGAGGTATTTGTGAGTTTCCTGCATTGTGCAGGGGGTTGGACTAGATGACCCTGGAGGTCCCTCCCAACTCTATGATTCACCTTCCTAGTCTGCACGTGAATGAGCTCCATCTGTGAGAGTGGGAATCCACAGGCCTTCAGACTCTCATCTTGTGGTAACCTATAAAAATCATGAGGGGGGGATCTTCTTGTTTACTGCCTTATTTGGCAGAGGGGTTCTGGCTGGCTGCTATTTGGACACCTGGCAGGCAAAGAGAAACCTCCAGAGGCACCACAAGGCACAGCTAAAATGGCTGTCTCTAAAATCTCAGCATGTGATATTGAAACCATCCTGGCCTTGCTGAGGTCATCACACATCTTAAAGGGGGACTGGCCTCTATAATATCTGAGCTGGTTGTTTTAAAAAATGCTCCTAAGTCTCAGCCAGGATGAATATAGCAAAGCCTGGGATCTCAGGCCTGGAAGACAGGGACTCATCTTTCAACTTGTGCCACATGCTCATGGTCTTAGCAAGTTAGTTTGGTTTAAAAGGCACCAGGCGTCCACGGGTGGCCAACTGAGTTCTACAAAGCTTTTTCCTCATCGTTCAAAGAATCTCTTCTTTCTGTTTGTAATAAGATCCTTCAAAATTGAGTCCTACCACCTTCTTAGTCAGAATCCTTTATTGTGGTCATTCCAGAAAACAAGAAAAACATATCTGACACGTCATCCTGTTGTCCAATAACTCTTCTCAACAACAATGCAATGATCTTTACCACCATATCTGCTAACTAGACTCAGAACAGTCATCCCAGCTGGCATTGATTTGCCCAGACTGGATTCATTCCAAACTGGCAAATTACTGACAACTTCTGATGCACTCTTAATGGCAAATGCTCCTCAGCAAACTCTCTCATACTTGCGCTTTACCTTGGAAAAACGTTTGGCTCTCTAGAGGTTCCTTATATGCGCTTGCTTCTGGGAGAAATTGGAACTGGCAGCAATTTCCTGAGAGCCTCACAGTCCCTTCCATCATCACCCACCACCAAGGTAAGAGTCAACGGTCACAACTCTCTCACCTTTCATCCTTCAAGGGACACCAGGCAAGGTTATTCCCTCTCACCTCTTACCTTTGCACTCACCATCAAGCAACTCTACTGGTCTCACCATTGGAGGCACAGGACATAAGGTGAACCTTTACACATATGTTTCTGACCTTTTCTGATCCTTTCCAGTTATTCAAGAGACTCCATTCACATTTGGAAGCATTTCAAGCCTTTGAATCAGCCCGTCAAAATCAGAAATTTCTCTCTCTCTCAACACAGTTTCAGAGCCAGTCTGGTGTAGTGATTATAAAGTTCTCAAAGAGATAGGTCATGGGAGATTTCAATTGCTCAGATATCTGTTGGAAGTCCAACTCTACTAAAAATGAAAGGTCAGATAAATTCCTGACATGACTTGCTGGCTGCTTCATTTTCCAAAAAGTGAAGAGGGAAACCAGGGGATCTGCTATCTTGGACTTGATTCTCACCAACAGGGAAGAACTGATTGAGGAGTTGAAAGTAGGGGGCACCCTGGGTGGTAATTACCATGTAATTCTGGAATTTACAATCTTGGGGAAGTATTCGTGTTCAGTGTATGGTCCACTAAGACCCCTAGATCCTTTTCACACATACTACTGCCAAGACAAGTCTCCCCCATCCTATAATAATACATTTGGTTTTTCCTACCTAAAAGCAGAACTTTACATTTATCCCGGTTAAAATTTATTTTATTTGTTTTAACCCAGTTTTCCAGCCTGTCAGGATCATCCTGTATCCTGTCTCTGTCTTATACTGTATTTATGAACATATGAAGCTGCTTTATACTGAATCAGACCCTCTTTGGTCCATCAAAGTCAATATTGTCTTCTCAGACTGGCAGCGGCTCTCCAGGGTCTCAAGCTGAGGTTTCTCACACCTATTTGCCTGGACCCTTTTTAGTTGGAGATGCCAGGGATTGAACCTGGGACCGTCTGCTTCCCAAGCAGATGCTCTGCCACTGAGCCACCGCCCCATTCATGGCTCTCCAGGGTCTCAAGCTGAGGTTTTTCACACCTATTTGCCTGGACCCTTTTTTGGAGATGCCAGGGATTGAACCTGGGACCTTCTGCTTCCCAAGCAGATGCTCTACCACTGAGCCACCATCTCGCCCAACAATATTTGCAACCCCTGCCAATTTAGGATCATCTGCAGATTTAAAAAGCATTCCCTCTATTCCTTCATCCAATTTATGAAGATGTTGAACAAAACTGGTCCCTGGACAGATCCTCGAGACACTCTACTTGTCACTCCTCTCGAAGAGGATAAGAAACCATTGTTATGTTAAAAGTAAGAAAAGGAGCAAGAATATGTTAGGTCCCTTGCAGTCATTATTTTTGAGAATCCTGGTGAACAGGTGAGGTATCGGAAGACTGAAGGACAAATTTCCCTCATCTTCAGTAACGGGGAAAAAGGAGAATCCGGGTACCAGCCAACCTGTCAGCTTGATGTGTATACCTGGAAAAGTTTTAGATCAAATCATCAGTCAGCCAGTCCTTGAGCATTTAGAAAAGATGGTTGTAATTACTAAGCCAGCATGGGTTTCTCAAGAACAAGTCTTATCAGACTGATGTTATCTCTCTTTTTTTTTAGAAAGTTACTACCTTGCTGGATCAGGGGAATGCTGTAGACATCATTTATCTTGATTTGAGTAGGGTTTTTGATAAGGTTCCACATACTATTCTTGTTGACAGATTGGATCAATGTGGCTTGGATCCTGTTACTGTTAGGTGGCTCTGTAATAGTTGGCAGATTGCACCCAAAGAGTCCTTGTGAATGGTTCCTCATCCTCTTGGAGAGGAGTGACAAGTGGAATGCCTCAGGGATCTGTCCTGGGATCTAGTTTGTTTAATATATTTATAAATGATTTGAGTAAAGGAATAGAGGAAATGCTTATTAAATTTGCAGATGATGCCAAATTGGGAGGGGTCGCAAATACAGTAAATGACAGAGACAGGATACAGGATGATTGTGACAGGCTGGAAAACTGGGTTAAAACAAATAAAATTAACTTTCATGGATATAAATGTAATGCTATGCATTTATGTTTGGAAAATCCAATGCATAATTATAGGATGGGAAAGAATTGTCTTGATACTAGAAAGGAGAGCCCACCACCTGCTTAGTTGAAAACTTCTCTGATTTAATTTCAACCTGTTGGTTCTGGTCTGACCTTCTGGGGCCACGGAAGACAGCGCCGCACCATCCTCTAGATGAGAGCTCTTCAAGTACTTGAAGATGGTGATCCTATCACCTCTCATGCTAAACATACCCAGCTCCTTCAGACTTTCCTCATAGGACTTCATTCCCAGACCCCTCACCATCTTTGTTGCCCTTCATTAGATACGTACCAGCTTATCTATATCCTTCTTAAATTGTGATGCCCAAAACTGAACACAATACTCGAAAGAGATAAATGTATACATATGTGGTTCAACAGAGTCAAGCCATAAAAGTTAGGAGGGCATTCTTTGAAAGTGGACTTCTTACCCAGTAGGGAAAAGACAGAAGGACAAGCCCAGAAGGGGCCTGATAAGCCCATGGCTGTTGGCCAAAAAAGAAAGACCACAAAATCCCGTCATAGAATCATAGAGTTGGAAGGGACCTCCAGGGTCATCTAGTCCAACCCCCTGCACAATGCAGGAAACCCACAAATACCTACCCCAAATTCACAGGATCTTCATCATTGTCAGATGGCCATCTAGCCTCTGTTTAAAAACCTCCAAGGAAGGAGAGCCTTCCATCTCCCAAGGAAGCCTGTTCCAATGAGGAATCACTGTCAGGAAGTTCTTCCTAATGTTGAGCCAAAAACTCTTTTGATTTAATTTCAACCCGTTGGTTCTGGTCCTACCTTCTGGGGCCACAGAAAACAATTCCACACCATCCTCTATATGACAGCCCTTCAGGTAATTGAAGATGGTGATCATATCACCTCTCAGCTGCCTCCTCTCCCGGCTAAACATGCCCAGCTCCTTCAACTATGTTGTGAGCCACCCTGAGCCTGCTTTGGCAGGGAGGGCGGGATATAAATTAAATGTTATTATTATTATTATTATAACCTTTCTTCATAGGACTTGGTCTCCAGACCCCTCACCATCTTCATCACCCTCCTCTGGACCCGTTCCAGCTTGTCTATATCCTTCTCAAAATGTGGTGCCCAAAACTGATCACAATACTCCAGGTGAGGTCTTACCAGCACAGAGTACAGCAATACCATCACTTCACGTGATCTGGACACTATAATTCTGTTGATACAGCCCAAAATTGCATTTGTCTTTTTAGCCACCGCATCACACTGTTGACTCATGTTCAGGGTATTATCCACTAAGACCCTAGATCCTTTTCGCACAGACTACTGCTAAGACAAGTCTCCCCCAATTATAACTATGCAAGGGATTTTTCCTGCCGAAATGCAGAACTTTACATTTATCCCTGTCATAAAATGTCTTTGCTTCTGAAGCAGGGCTTTCATTTTAATAGGCTTCTTCATGGTTTTGCAGGCTGTGGAGGAGCTAGAGGAGCAGTTTGCGGCTGAGCTGCAGCACCAGCAGAATGTAGCGCGAGCCGAGCACCTCAAGGTACTGCGCCCATAGAGAAGAAGGAGCTTTGGTTGTGCTGCTGTTGCTGCCTGTCCTCTGCTGTGGCCTCTTGCAGCTCCTCCAGCCTCCCCACTGTCAGCAGAAAGCAGCAGCAGGTGGAATGGCCCACAGCGGGCCAGGCAGGGAGGACTGTTGCCTGACTGTATCCTTCTGTGCCCTGGCAGGTTGTCTCAGGCCTCCAGTCGCAGGTCGCAGAGGACCCCAGAAGGCAGGAAGCTGAGCTGCGGGAGGATGCAAGTGCAGAGCAGAAAGCCCAGCAGAAGAGTCACCAAGTAGCTGAATACAAGCAAGAGGTAGTGATTCCAGGAGGCGAGGATTCTCCCACCTGCCGCCTTGTTCTATGCAACAGTGTGGACCGGGGATCAAGACATGATACTTCCTACCATTGACTGGCCAGGGCTAGTGCAGGGCTTAGCTTAGCTTTGTTAACATACTCTCAGCTCTAAGCTCTGAGTAGATGCGTGCTTTCAGCACTGCTCACTGTGTCTCAGAAAGGACCTTGCAGAGGTGGGAAAAGTCCAGCCCAGAGGATGAGGGGGTTGGAGCACCTGCCCTAGGGGAGTCTTCTGGGTCCTTCCAGTTGAGAGGTTCATGAAATGATGCCTGGGGTGGAGGGAGTTGGCAAAGAGAATTGCTCCTTCCTCTCCCCAAAGACTAGGACTCGGGGGCATCCCATGAGGCTGATGGGCGGTGGGTTCAGGGCAAACAAAAGGACACAGAGAGGAAATAAAATGTGGAATTCACTGCCAGAGGATGTAGTGATGGCCACAGGAATAGACAGCTTTCAAAGGGGATTAGAGAGATTCCTGGAGTGTACGTTTATCTGTGGCTACTAGCCATGGGGACAGGGGCACCTCCACATTCAGAGTTGTGATGGAACAGTCCCACCTTAATTTACAGACCCCGTTCTGCTGTCCCACTCCTGGAAGGTGCTATTCCACTTCCTTCCACTAGGTACCACTGTCCTGTTGGGGTTTTCCTGCCAGGAGGGGCGGACTCCTGAAACCCCCCCCCCCCACCTCAGTGCTGCAGCCTGACCTCAAGGTCTCTGACTGCTCTGCTCTGCGCTGGGTCACCACCACCACAAGGAGGCCTTTGCAGCTTTGGGCACCCCTGGGGGAATAGCCAGTTGCCAATGGTTTGCCTTCCCTCCTCCTGGGACTCCTCTCTTGAAGCAGTGTGGTTTAAGGTGGTTGGGAAAATGGCTGACAATAGACGGCTGGCTTGGGGTGGCATGAAGGTGTCCCAAAGAACCAGCTGGAAACGAAGCAGCTGGGAGCCTCCAAATGGCATGCAGCTTGCTCCTGGAACAGGGACAAGCTGTGTGTGCCCCGGAGGAGCTTCCAGAGTGCTCGTGCGCCTCCCGCCCACTCCCCAGGCGCTTGCCAGCTATCCAAATAGCCAGGAAGTGCCTCAAAGCCACCACGAAATTTAGGCACCACTTTGTAAGTGGTGCCTTTCTAAGGCAGCTACAATCTGGCCCCAGGCGGGCTGCAGTCGGAACGGGGAAGGGAGGCAGATGTGCATGTGTGGATGTGCTTTTTTGGTCCGCCTGTCTCCCATCTTCTGCCTGCCTGTTATTACCCCATGTGACACAGAGATTTACTGCCAGCATTCAAAGTATTAAAATATTTATTAAAAAGAGACAAAGGTTAAGAACCTAAGAGAAGCCCTGTTGGATCAGGCCAATGGCCCCTCCAGTCCAACACTCTGTGTCACAGAAGAACCTAAGAGAAGCCATGTTGGATCAGGCCAATGACCCCTCCAGTCCAACACTCTGTGTCACATAAGAACATAAGAGAAGCCCTGTTGGATCAGGCTAATGGCCCCTCCAGTCCAACACTCTGTGTCACATAAGAACATAAGAGAAGCCCTGTTGGATCAGGCCAGAGGCCCCTCCAGTCCAACACTCTGTGTCACATAAGAACATAAGAGAAGCCCTGTTGGATCAGGCCAATGGCCCCTCCAGTCCAACACTCTGTATCACATAAGAACATAAGAGAAGCCATGTTGGATCAGGCCAATGGCCCATCCAGTCCAACACTCTGTATCACATAAGAACATAAGAGAAGCCATGTTGGATCAGGCCAAAGGCCCATCCAGTCCAACACTCTGTGTCACATAAGAACATAAGAGAAGCCATGTTGGATCAGGCCAATGGCCCATCCAGTCCAACACTCTGTGTCACATAAGAACCTAAGAGAAGCCCTGTTGGATCAGGCCAGTGGCCCCTCCAGTCCAACACTCTGTGTCCCACAGTGGCCAAAACCCAGGGGCCATCAGGAGGTCCACCAGCAGGGCCAGAACTGTCGCAAGCCTGTGTTCAGCACAGCACCAGATCAGCAACTGGAAGAGCAAAGAAAAGTTGGTCATAATTGAAGCCTCTGTCCCTGGTTCTAAAACTTGCTCTTGCTAGATGTTGAAATAGAGCAGGCAGTTCCAAGCTTAGTAAGTTACAAAATGTGGTCTGGGGAAGAATTTGCATCTTTCTAAGACTTAAGTAGAGCCCTGTGGCACAGAGTGGTAAAGCTGCAGTACTGCAGTCTGAGCTCCCTGCTCATGACCTGAGTTCGATCCCAGCGGAAATTGGGTTCAGGTAGCCGGCTCAAGATTGACTCAGCCTTCTGTCCTTCTGAGGTCGGTCAAAGGAGTCCCCAGCTTGCTGAGGGAAAAGTGTAGATGACCGGGGAAGGCAATGGCAAACCACCCCATAAAAAGTCTGCCGTGAAAACGTTGTGAAAGCAACGTCACCCCAGAGTCGGAAATGACTGGTGCTTGCACAGGGGGCTACCTTTACCTTTTTAAGACTTATTGCCTACCATGTTGTTAACATCCGTTAGTGCATGATTACAGGAGATGGAAAGAGGATGCATTTATAACCATTTTTCTTCTTCCGTTTGCTGAATGGATTGTGGTGCTAAAGGATGCTTATAAACATTTTCTTTTAAAAAAAATTAAATTTCAATTTATTTTAATTTTTTGAGTTATACCTCGCCCTATTCTCTTTGATGCTGGTAGTGTTCTCTGTGCCCCATTGTTCCCCTAATTGCTTGGATGTTATTAAACTGAAAGAGGGGTCCCCAGGTTGGGAGGGAAGCAGTCAAGGCACTCATTGCCAACCCCCCAGGGATGCCTCTGTGGTAATCAGGTGCTGGGTAGCAGGAGACCAGAGGTCAGGTTGAGAAGAGGAGTCTGGAGTCTGCTCCTCCTAGCAGGAAGACTCCCAAAAGACAGCGGTGGCAGCGGTACCCAAGTGGAAGGAAGTGGAATGGCTCCTTCCAGGAGGTGGCAACTCAAAGAGGGAGTGGGCTGGGCAGGGTCTGTAGGCCGAGGGGGCCTGCAACATCACATCGCACACCAGTGGCTGCTGCAATTTTGAATTGCATAACAACTTTGCATATGCACACGCTCGCACACACTGAAGAAGCAACGTGTTGTGTGCAATACTAGCTGTAGCTTCTCAGTGGTTTTATGTGGCCCTGTGTAGCCTTTTGCAGTGTTAGCAAGCAATAGTGTGACGTTTTCCCCACTACAGCTTGGCTGCCTCCTGGAGGAACAGCGGCAGGAGATGGAGCAGGACCACTCCAGGAGGGTGGAGAGGATGCGGAAGGCACACCAGGAGGCCCTGGCCAGGATCCAGCAGCAATATGAGGACGAGGTCAGCTCCGAGCCAGAGAAGCCATGAGGGCGACCTGCAGGTGCTTGGTGATGGGCTTAGGGCAAAGCATGTGGCGGAGCTGCACTGCAGTGGTTGGTGGATCAGATCAGGTCGGAATCCTGCTCCTCCATGGCAGCTTGCTGAGTAGCATGAAAGCATAAGTAATGACTACTGGGTCAGATCAGTCAGGGTCCATCTAGTCCAGCATCCTGCTTCACACAGCAGCTAACCAGTCGCCCTAGTTGTTGTTGTTCAGTTGCACAATTGAGTCCAACCCATTGCAACCCAATGGACCACATTGTGCCAGTCCCTTCTGTCTTTCACTGTCCTCCTAACTTTGCTCAAATGCATGCTAGTTCCATCAGTAACGCTGTCCAGCCATCTCCTCTTTTGCCATCCCCTTCTTTTGCCTTCTGTCTTTCCCAGCATCAGGGTCTTCTCCAGGGAGTGCTCCCTTCTCATTTCGGGGCCAAAGGATTTGAGCTTCAGCATCTGCCCTTCCAGGGAACAGTCAGGGTTGATTTCCTTTAGGATGGAGTTGCCCTGGAAGACCACATAAACGGCACAGAGGTGCCTCCCAGAACCAGGATTCAGCGGTTTGCTGCCCTTTAGTAGCCGCTGATGGACTTTTCCTCCATGAATTTGTCTAATCTCTTGTTCCTGCTTGTGTCTTTTACTGTCTCTGCTGAATTCCAATTTGATTACTCATTGAAGAAAGAAGTATTTCCTTTTTTGTCTCTCCTGAACCCACTGGGCCACTCCTAAGTTCTGATAGGATGGGAGAAGGAGAAGAAACGGTCTCTGTTCACTTTCTCTTCCTTGTATATTGTTATAAACCTGTATTATATCTGCTCCTTAGTTATCTCTTGTAAGCTGAGAAGTCCCGGAGTCTGCATTCTTTCCCAACTCCTTAATCATATTGGTTGCTCTCATCTGTACTTCATCCAGCTCTGCAATGTCTTTTTTGTGATGGAACATGCAGAACTGCACATAGTCTTCCAAATGGGTCTTCTTTGGCTGAAAGCCACCAGTCAAAAGCTTGATTATCCTTTTATACAACACTTTTTATAGAGAAGGAACTGTGAAATGAATCTAGTTTTAACACGATTCTTCTCTAAATAAAACAATGAGTTCCCAGAGGGATGATAAAGATACCATATTTTTCGCACCATAAGGTGCTCAGGACGATAGGACGCACCTTCCTTCTGGGGGGCGATCCGCTGCCTCCGCCTCCGCTACCGGCGCTTCCCCTGCGCCTGCCTGCCTGGCTCCAGCTTCTTCCAGCAAGCACTGGGATCGCTCCACGTGGCCCCACCGCAAACCCAGCGCTTCGCAAGCACCGGCTGTGGAGAGGGCAGCGTGCTTCCTCCTTGCCTGTCTGCCTGGTTCCAGCTCTGATGCTTAAAGCAAGCGCTGGGATCGGAGGGTGGAGGGAGCGATCCTGGCGCTTGCTGTAAGCGCCAGAGCTGGAGCCAGCAGGCAGGCAAGGAGGAAGCACACTGCCCTCTCCACAGCCAGCACTCGCGAAGTGCTGGGTTTGTGGTGGGGCCACGTGGAGCGATCCCAGCGCTTGCTGGAAGAAGCTGGAGCCAGGCAGGCAGGCGCAGGGGACGCGCTGGTATCGGAGGCGGAGGCAGCAGATCGGCCCCCCCCCCCCCGGAGGAAGGTATGTACCTTCACTCCATAAGACGCACACACTTTTCCCCCCACTTTTTTTTTGGGGGGGGAAGTGTGTCTTATGGTCCAAAAAATACGGTAAGTAGCAGGTAGACTAGAATACATCTTGATAACTCTCATTAAATTCTCAAAGCGCAGTTATAAGGCTAAAATTAACATTTGATCTTCTTCGTGGTCTATGTGCATTCACACTCATGGAATAGAGTGCCTGCGCCGATCCCCGAATCGGTACCTAAAAAGCCCGGGATTTTTTCACGCTTGGCACCAACGGGCATGCGCAGGCATCCCAGTGCACATGCTTGCCGGTGCCAGCGCGAGGATCCCGCCAGTTCCTTTCTAACTGCTGCACTGAGAGGATCTCCTTTTGTGTCCCCGGTCGGTAAAGTAATCTTAGGATTGCCTTTCTTGTTGTATATAGCCCATTTGTTATTTTCTTAGTGTAGTTAGTTAGTTAGTTGTTAGATAGTGTTGTAAAAAAAACAAAAAACATTTGTTGGACTTGCCCTTTGGGGCCCAGTTTCCCCCCGTTTTTCCCCTCAGAGACTTTCCTGGGTGGGTTTTTTCCTTGGCGTCTATGGAAAGACGTTGGGTTTTTTTTAAGAGGTCCCGCTCCTGTGGGAAGAAGATTGCCCCCCCCCCCCGACGGCCATTCCCTTTGTCTCCTTTGTTTGGGCGAGGGACATCGTGTGGATTCTTGCTCTCACTGCCTGAGTTTTTCCAAACAAACTCAGAAGAATCGAGTGGCTAGGCTTTCGGCTGCGTTGGTTGAGTTGGCACTTCGTCCTCAAAAGATGGCATCGGGCCCGTTGGTACCAATGGGAGAGGCCGCGGCCCCAACAGTCACATCAGCCGATACATCACTGATCAGGACCGAGATGCCAGTCAAGCGCGGGTGTTCCACAAAGCAACCTTCTGAAGGGTCAGTGGACACCCCAGCTAAGAAGCGTCGGGATGACTCGGGGACCCAATAATCCACACCGAAGAAGGTGAAATCTAAGGAGAAGCGGAAGAAGAGATCGTCCGGCACTCCTTCCCCTTCTCGTGACGCTTTGACATCATGTCGACTGCTCCACCGAGGAAGATCTTGGCGTCCCCACATCGTAGCCCTTCGGTGTCGAGAGGCAGTGCTTCTCAGCAGTTGCGTCTATCGGCATCAGAGCAAGAGATCAACCTCACTCAGCGCTCCCATTCTTCGGGGTCGAGGTGTCGCAGTGAGAGCGACTCTGTCTTGGAGGTGGAGGTGGAGGCACCGATGGAGCCGTTGGCACCGCTGGATCAGGCAAGAGGTCGGAGAGAGCTAGAACCGACCACCATAGCTCGCCGCTTCCCACCACTTTCACCGTGGAAGCAGCGGTAGTGGCCTCCCTACGCCTATCCATACCCGCTGTACCAGTGGTACCCCCCTCGGGAGTTTGCAGACTGGGACCAGCAAGCCGAGGCATCCCATATGTCGAGGCTTTCCCAGCATTCTAGGCGGCGTCCCTCGGCATCGATGTCCATCCCGCCCGAAAGACGTGGCGTGGTGGTGGAGGAAGTCCAGCCTAGGTCATCGGTGTCGATCCAGTCACCCGTCAGAGAGTCAACGCCGGTGCTCTCGGAACATTCTTTGAGGAGAGAGTCTTCATTGTCGGACTTCGAGGTCGGTACCGACGATCCGGACAGGGCTTTGGAATCTTCGCCAGTGTCTCATACCGCTGAGGCTCTTCCCATTTCACTATCGGAGGATCTAAAGTCGTATGGGGACCTGGTGAAGAGGATGGCACTCTCCCTCTCTCTCCCGGTGACACAACCGCAACCCGTTGTAGACGACACCGTATTCGACATCATGCAGCAAGATACGTCTACAGCGGTTGCCCTGCCTGTAATGAAGGTCATCTTACAGGCGGTGAAGGAGCCCTGGGCGAAGCCTGCTTCTACACCTGTGTCATCAAGAAGGTTGGACCACATGTACCATGTCCAAGAGGCCGGTGCTGAATTTCTCTTCACGCGTCCAAAGCCCAATTCGGTGGTCGTATCCTCGTCAAAGGCCTGCAAGACGCACTCCTCTCCACCAGACAAGGAGGGAAAGAAGCTGGACAACGTCGGGAGGAAGTTTTACTCTGCTGGGGCACTGGGAGTAAAGGTATCTAACTATGCTGCGTGCATGGCTAGATACCAATACTCAGTGTGGGAACAACTTACCCCCCTCTTGTCTTCCCTGAGTGAGGAGAAGAGGTCTGCTGCAAAGAAGTTGCAGAAGGAAGGCTTTGCTGTAGCCAAACAACTGGCTGCATATGGTGGACGTCTCAGCAAGAACCATCACTTCTGCTGTCTGCCTCCGCCGCCACTCCTGGCTCAGGTCAACGGCCCTCCAGCAAGACACCAGGGCCTTTGTTGAAGATCTGCCCTTTGAGGGCGAAGGCTTCTTCAGCTCGACCACCGACAATGCTCTCCAGGAAATGGATAAAAGCATAAAAACTTCCAGGAACCTGGGTGTCTCGGCATCTTCCAAAGCTGCGAAACCAAAACAGTGGAACAAACCTTGGTCAAAGAAGCCATATCAAAAGTTCTCCCCGGAACAGCAGTGGAGACCTTGCTCTGCCCAACCTGAGAGTAGGTCCCCATACAGGGGGAACAATAGAAACCGCTACGCTTCTGCACAGACCACTGGCAAGTCCAAGGGCGCTCGCCCTCAAAAGCAGGGCCTTTGACTTTCTGGTAACACGCATCAACATCCCCACTTTTTCTTCGTCTATCTGCCTCTGCCCATTCCTGTCGGCCTGGGAGTCCATCTCTACGGACAGGTGGGCGCTTTCCATCATTGCGGAAGGCTACAAAATAGATTTTGCTCAGATTCCAAACCAATCTGTGGTAATCACCACACCCCCTTCCCCACCTCTGCTGGTGGAGGTGAGCAACCTCCTACAGAAACACGCCATAGAACGGGTCCCGGTGGAGGCCAGGACGGGAGGCTTCTACTCTCGTTACTTCCTGGTTTCCAAGCGGGATGGGGGTTTGAGGCCAATCATGGACCTTCGGAATCTGAACAAGTTTATTCTGTACCAGAAGTTCAGAATGTCCACTCTGCAAACAATTCTGCTCCTCATCAACCAAGGGGACTGGATGGCAACGCTGGACCTCAAGGATGCCTACTTCCACGTCAGCATCCATCCTGCGTTCAGACGTTTCCTTCGGTTTGCAGTAGGTTCTCAACACTTCCAGTTCAAGGCCCTTCCGTTCTACGTGTCCACTACACCTCGGGTGTTCACGAAGATGATGAGCATTGTGGCTGCCCACCTCCGGCTTCAAGGGATAGTCGTCTTTCCATACATTGATGATTGCCTCCTTGTGGCGGAGTCGAAGGAGAGTTTGTCAAACCATATTGCCACCACTCTTCGTCTTCTTCACACCTTGGGTCTGCAGGTCAGTTTGGAGAAATCACACTTCACTCCATCACGGACAGTTTAGTTCATAGGGGCTTTGCTGGATACGAACCTTCATCGCGCTTTCCTGCCTCAGCAGAGAGTGATGGACATTAGCAACCTTGTCGAACTTCTGCAGAGTCGAAAGTGGGGCATGGCACAGCAGCTGCTGTGGATGCTGGGGCTGATGACGGCAACTACAAGCGTGCTGATCTTTGCGAAGCTGAGGATGAGAGGCCTACAACTTTGGTTTCTTTGTCAGTTTCGACCGTTAAGGGACTCACCTCGAAAGAGGTTTGTAATTCTACCTGTGACACTTCAAACACTGCAGTGGTGGAAATCAAAGGACAACATTTGTCAGGGAGCTCCCTTTCACCTATCTGTACCAACAGTGACGATCACAACAGATGCGTCTTTATGGGGTTGGGGGGCCCACATGGACGCTCTGTGTGTGGGGGGCCCTTGGCCTTTGAAATTGACTCACTGCCATATAAATTACCTGGAACTGCTGGCAGTTCATTTTGCTCTTCAATCCTTCCACCCCATTGTGGCGGGGAAGGTTGTTGCTCTGCTTACGGACAATACCACTGCCCTGTGTTACATCAACAGACAGGGAGGGACAGTTTCTCGATGGCTCTGTGCACTGGCACTGGAACTGTGGTTGGAGTGCCTGGACCACGACATCTTTGTGAAGGCTGCGCATCTCCCAGGGGTGCTCAACCTGCAAGCAGACTCCCTCAGCAGGGGTGCGGCTTCCCCGCACGAGTGGGAGATACAGTGACGCTTCCTTCAACCCATGTTTTAGCTCTGGGGGTATCCTCAGGTGGACGTCTTTGCCACAGCCAAGAATCGGAAGTGTCCTCAGTTCTGCTCCAGAGGGGGCTCGGATCCAGAGTCGTTGGGAGACGGTCTGCTGTTCCCGTGGGAAGGTTGGTTCCTATATCTGTTCCCACCTCTGCCACTATTGACAAGGGTGGTCAACAAGATCACAAGAGAGAAACCATGCTGCATCCTGGTGACTCCATGGTGGCCTTGGCAGAACTGGTTTCCGAACTTGCTCCAACTGGCGAGGGGGGTCTTCTACCAATTTCCAGCGGAACCGGATCTTCTGTCAGCTCAGGACGGTCATGTATTCCATCACAACGTGCCCACCTGAAGCTGACAGCGTGGTTCATCGGCCTTGTGAGTTCTCCAGCAGAGTCCAGCACGTTTTCCTGAATAGCAGGAAGCTATCTATCCGCGCTTCTTATGATAGGAAGTGGCAGAAGTTTCTTCAGTTTTTAGTTGATCCTACAGTTTTGCCCCAGAGGGTAGGACTGCCGGTTATTTTTGAGTTTTTGTTATCTCTGGTGGATGCTGGCCTTGTTTTTTCCTCCATTAAGGTTTAGCTGGCGGCAATATCTGCATTCCATGGACCAGTGGAGGGGCATTCAGTTTTTGCACACCCTCATTCTAAGAGATTTTTGAAGGGTTTGCTTAGGCTTCATCCTCCTTCGAGATCACCCCCACAGTTGTGGGATTTGACTCTAGTGTTGGACAAGCTGACTCGGCGTCCTTTTGAGCCGATGGTCACATGCTCATTATAGCTCCTATCTTGGAAGACTGCTTTTTTGGTAGCCATCACATCAGCACGCCATGCAGGGGAGCTCACAGCTATGCGTTGTGACTACCCATATTTAGCTTTTCAGGAGTCTGGAGTGTCCTTAGCTCCTGATATTTCCTTTCTCCCCAAGGTGGTTTCTGTTTTCTACCTTAACTTAGAAATTTGGTTGCCCACATCTTATCCTACACCTTCCTCGGATGAGGAACGTAGGTTGCATGCTTTAGATGTTAAACATGCCTTATTGTTTTATTTGAGTCGCTCCAAGAGTTTTCGTAAGGACCAGCATCTTTTTGATCTTCTTCGTGGTCTCTGTGCAGTCCCACACATGGGTTTTCCCGTCAGGACGAACCCTACCTCGGAGATTTTAAAAGCTAGCCTAGGCGTTATTTTTGGCGCGCACTCCCTCTCGCTCTGGGGAGCAGGCATCCACTGCGCATGCCTGTAGCGCGAGGGAGGCGCCCCACCCACTCAGTTTCTTTCCAACCGCGCCCGGGATAGTCTTACCTCGCTGCGCTCCTCTTTTACCTCAAAATATCTAGCCTCCGTTTCTTCAAGTTTCCTCTTTATTCCATTCTCTCGCTATTTTCTTATATTCTTATCTTCTCATTAAAAAAATATATATATATATAAATATCTTCCCTGCTTTTACCTCAGACCTCCCTTCCCCCCCCCCCCCCCGGGCGTATGGAAGGAAGAGACAGTAAAATAACCTTTAAAAGGTGTTCGCGTTGTAGGGCGAAAATCCCTACATCGGACGGGCATTCGCTTTGCCTATTCTGTTTGGGAGAAACCCATAAAGTGGACGCCTGTGCGCATTGCCTTCAATTCGGCAAACAGGCGCGCAAAAACAGGGCCGCTAGACTAAGAAGCCACCTAATGGAGTCTGTGCTTCACCCTCAAATGTCACAATCTTCGTCAGCAAGTAAGTCGCCCCCCCTACTTACTCCCCAAGGGGACGGCGCACGGTCGGCAGCTTCAGTGGCCATTGTTCCCAGCAAGCATAAGTCCGGCGATGCCGCGAAAGCCGGCGACGGCGCAAGAACGTCAGAACAAACGGCCGCGGCGACTAAACCGAAAGGTGGGAAGCACACTAAGAAACACAAGCACTCCGACCCGAAGGGCACGAAGGATTCGAGAAAACCGTCCGATCCGAAGGCCCCGCGTAAACCGACCGATCCGAAGGACCCGGAGAACACGAGGGACTCGAGGAAATCTTCGGAACAACAGAACGAGCCTGACAGACAATGTGAGCCCTCCACACCCGGATCCGATACCCATGAGGTGGCCACCCCGGCTACGGAGTCACCGCACCAGCAGACGGAAGAAGTTATTCCGATTCCGTCCCGATCTCCCTCCCTGCAAGGATCCATACCAGACCCTCCGCTGGAGCCGATTCGAGACCCGCTGCAGTGGACTCGACAGCACATCAACCCTAGATCGTTCCGCGATATGTCGAATCCCATCCAGTACAAACATGACGCCTACAGGTACTTTGATACGCATCGATTCCCAGCCAGATCACCCAGCATCGAGAGACATCGGTACCATCATACACGGTTCCCGGAGAGATCCCCTAGTAGAGGGAGGGATCGCTACCGCTACAACCCGAGATCTCGGTCTCCATCCATGTCCCCGAGGAGACGCCATTATGCTTCAAGATCTCCTTCTATGGATTCCCATGCATGTTGCGGCTACCACCACTCTCGGTACCGTGACGATTACCACAGGAACCAATCCAAGGAAGCGACTCCTGCCCAACGGAGCAAGCAACTAACAAAACAGCCATCTCCGACTCCTTCTACTTCGACTTCTAAGCTTAAAGGTACGACTCCGACGAGACCTAAAAGCACGACTCCAACCAGACCGGACCCACCTGAACCCGAACCTGACTCTGATGCCGAATCCAACGCACAATCATCGGACTCGATACAGTCGATGTCCCCTGGGTCCCCTGCCTCGGATATAGCCAAACCCGCGGATTTGTCACCTTCCGAAGGGGCAAAGACATACCTGGACTTGATTGCCAACATGGCCTCTGCACTCAACGTTACCCTTACCTCAGATGCACCCAAGGTAACAGACGTGGTACACGACTTGGTGCACTCAGATTTACCTGCTGGTTCCTTTCTGCCGATGTTACCGGTACACCTAGAAGCCATCAAAGAAGCTTGGGACAACCCAGCCTCCATTCCCCCAACTTCAAAACGAATTGAATCCCTGTACAGGATCCAAGCACCGGATTCGAAGTTTTTATTTACCCATCCAGCACCGAACTCTCTGATAGTTCATTCTTCCTCCAAATCTAAACAGACCCGCCACCCGGTACCTCCTGAGAAGGAAGGCAGGAAATTAGACACCCTAGGAAGGAAAATGTATTCAATCTCTACGGCAAACGCCAAAATCAACAATTACCTGGCATACTTCGCCGCATATTCCCACAACATCTCCTCACAACTGAATACGCTCGTCTCTGCCCTACCTGAACCCTCCCAGAAGCAAGCCTGCAAGCTGCTTCAGGAACTAAACAGGATCTCAAAACAACAGATAAATACCATCCGCCACTCTGTGGGGTGCACTTCAAAGGCGATGGCTGCCTCAATTGCCCTAAGGCGACACGCTTGGCTTCGATCCTCTTCGTTGCAACCCGATCTTAAATTCAAAATCGAAGACCTTCCCTTCGATGGCCAAGGTCTCTTTAATGCCACAACGGACGATATACTGTCCACCGTAGACGACAGCCGCAAACGAGCAAAAAGGCTCGGGGTAGCGCCACAACAACAACAACAGCAGAGCTATAAGCCCAGACCATGGAAACCAACGCCCTTCAAACGTTCCAGATCTCCTCGACAATCTGAATACTGGAAACGTAAGGCTCCTCCTCCAAAGCAATCCTTTCACCAGAGACAGCAGAGGCCACAACCACCTAAAAAGGCTGCGTCTTCATCAAAGCAGTCTCTTTGACTTCCTACCAATTCAACACGTTTCCAGACTTCTTCCATTTCACGACAATTGGCGACAAATAACCACGGACAAATGGGTTCTGAACATCATTTTGAGAGGTTGCTCCATAGAGTTTCAAACACCACCAACAAAACACCATTTTATTTCCACCCCCCCATCCCCTTCCCTTCAGGAAGAAATAGACACCTTAACAGCCAAAGCGGCTATAGAGCCTGTCCCAAACCAGTACCATCGGACAGGATTTTATTCTCGGTACTTCCTAGTCCCGAAAAGGGATGGGGGACAGCGCCCGATTCTGGATCTAAGAGCCCTAAACAAATTTATCCGTCACAGAAAATTCAGAATGATCACTTTACAATCGATTCTGCCATTAATCCCCAGAAACTCTTGGATGGCACTGGTAGATTTACAGGACGCATACTTCCACCTGACAATACACCAATGCCACAGAAAGTTTCTGCGCTTCGCCGTGGGCAACAACCACTACCAATTCCGAGCCCTACCCTTCGGACTCTCCACGGCACCACGGACATTCACGAAATGTATGGCGGTAATTGCAGCATACCTCAGACAACGCGGAGTTGCAACCTACCCATACATAGACGATTGGCTCCTCGTGGGAGCTTCAAGGGCACAGTTGATGAAGGACATTTCAATGACACTTGCGCTCCTAGCAGAACTGGGCCTCCAGGTCAATCAACAAAAGTCACACCTTACCCCGACTCAAGACATCCAATTTATAGGGGCTCGCTTGTGCACCAGGGACCACAAAGCGTATCTTCCCGTAGACAGGATATCCTCCATTCAGACGCTGGCCGCACAAATAATCCAACAACCCAAACAAACGGCTTTCAACATTCAGCGCATGTTAGGACTTATGGCAGCCACGACAGCAGTTCTGACTCACGCAAGACTACGCATGAGAACCCTACAAATCTGGTTCGTCCGTGCATTTCGACCCCAACGCCAATCTCAAGGAACAGTCCTCACTGTTCCAAATCACATCCTCCCTTCACTCGAATGGTGGACAGTACGAGCTCACCTGCTTGCAGGAATGCCATTTTTACGGCCAAGCCCATCAGCAGTAGTTACAACAGACGCCTCGAGGTGGGGCTGGGGAGCCTATCTCGACATACTCACTGTCCAGGGGCAATGGACACCGTACGAACAGTCGCTCCACATCAATTGTTTAGAGCTACTAGCTGTTCACAGAGCGTTAAAATCGTTTCTTCCATCGCTTCAAGGCCGACATGTGCAAATCGCCTCAGACAATGTGGCGACGGTTTTTTATATAAACAGGCAAGGCGGAACTGCATCCACCCGCCTTTGCAAAAGAGCAATGCACCTTTGGCACTGGAGTATTGCTCACAAGATCCACCTCACTGCGGTACATCTTCCTGGCGTACAGAATGTTCAAGCGGACAGGCTGAGCAGATATCCCATCAACGACCACGAGTGGTCACTCCACAGGTCATACCTTCTGCCAGTATTCCGGAAATTCGGAACTCCCTCAATAGATGCGTTTGCTGCACCCGACAATGCGCAATGTGCTATCTTTTTTATGAGAGGTCCGCCCTCACAACAGTCTGCGGGGGATGCCTTCATACAGACATGGACCGGTCCACTACACTTCCTCTTCCCTCCTTTCCCGCTGATAACACGGTGCATACAGAAACTTCAACTGGACAACACAGATTGCATTCTAGTGACGCCATGGTGGCCACGCCAGCCGTGGTTCACAACCCTCCTCTCTCTGTCAAAAAACACTTACCATCACTTCCCTCTGGCCCACAACCTCCTGTCCCAGCAGAACGGCAGGGTCCTCCATCACGACCCGAACAGGCTTCGCTTAACGGCTTGGAGGATATGTTCTCAGACTTTCCTGAAGGAGTAAGACACGTCCTCCTGAATGCAAGGAAACCATCAACAAGAAAGTCATACTCCATGAAATGGAAAAGGTTTTCCATCTACGCTACCAAGCATAATTTCAGACCCTCCTCGGCTTCCATACCTCAAATCTTGGCATATACACTGCATTTGTCAGAAAAGGGCCTCACGTACTCCTCTCTAAAGGTGCACCTTGCAGCAATCTCAGCTTTTCACCCACATGTACAGGGTCGAACTGTCTTCTCACACCCTGCTGCGAAATCCTTCTTAAAAGGAATCTTACATTTGCACCCACCATTACGGCAAATGTACCCTAACTGGAGTTTGTCACTAGTGCTCAGCCAACTAGTAAAACCCCCTTTCGAACCTATGGCTACAATACCACTTCACCTCCTTTCATGGAAAACGGCACTATTAGTCGCACTCACCTCTGCTAAGAGAGCAAGTGACATTTGTGCGTTCAGAGCAGACCCACCTTACACCATCTTTCACCACGATAAGGTGGTGTTACGGCCAGACCCCGCTTTCTTACCCAAGGTGGTTTCCGCATTTCATTTGCAAAGAGTCACTACCTTACCTGCTTTTTTCCAACGGCCCGCAGACAAGGGCCAAGAAGCTCTACACTGTCTAGATGTGAGAAGAGCACTCGCTTACTATATAGATAGAACGGCATCGTTCCGTACGGACTCAAGACTTTTTGTCGCCTACGGCCGCCTTCATAAAGGAAAAAAGATATCTACACAGAGACTGTCAAAATGGTTGGTTGCTGCTATAGAACTGTGCTACAGACTCGCAAAGCAACCAGTCCCATCTGCCATACGAGCTCATTCTACGAGAGCTTTGTCAACGTCATCTGCCCTTGCCAGGGGTGTATCCATGGAGGACATTTGCGCTGCTGCCGCTTGGTCCTCCCCTTCGACCTTCGCCATGCACTACGCTTTGGACGTCCGTGCTAGGCGAGATGCATCCTTCGGACAGGCAGTACTCCGCTCCATCTTTGACTAAGGAGCCGGTCCCAGCCCGGTGAGTACTTGCTTACCGTATAGCCTGTTATGTGCTGACTGTGTTGCACTAACCTTTGCATTATTCTTTTCTCCAACTCTAGTGCCAGCACCCACCACCTTGCAGGTCAGCTTATCAGTCACCCATGTGTGGGACTGCACAGAGACCACGAAGAAGATAAACAGGTTACTCACCTGTAATTGATGATCTTCGAGTGGTCATCTGTGCAGTCACACACGCCCGCCCAGCCTATCCCCGCTGCTGGCTACTCGTCTTATATAACCGCTCACCTACTATGTCAGCGGCGGGGAAAGAAACTGAGTGGGTGGGGCGCCTCCCTCGCGCTACAGGCATGCGCAGTGGATGCCTGCTCCCCAGAGCGAGAGGGAGTGCGCGCCAAAAATAACGCCTAGGCTAGCTTTTAAAATCTCCGAGGTAGGGTTCGTCCTGACGGGAAAACCCATGTGTGTGACTGCACAGATGACCACTCGAAGATCATCAATTACAGGTGAGTAACCTGTTTTTTCTTATGCCGCTCCTAAGTTAGGTTCCAGAATCTCATCTCAGCGGCTTTCAAAATGGCTCAATGAGACTATTAAACTGTGTTATTTGTTGGCTAAGAAGCCGTTACCTGGGCCTATTCACGGACACTCTACAAGAGCGATGGCGACGTCGGTGGCGTTCCTGAAAGGCTTTTTCCCTGACGGACGTTTGCAAGGCTGCCACCTGGTCCTCTCTGCATGCCTTTATGAAGCACTTCGCGCTGGACGTTTATGCTCAACAGAGGACTCAACAACAACAACAACAAGCCTTTATTGGCATAAAACAGATTTAGCAGTACAAATAACAATATAAGTAATATAAAATCCTGGATAATAGAGTACGCAGGGGAGCTAATGTACATAAAATGAGTAAAATATATGTAATTTCAAATTTAACAAAATTAATTGAATAAAACAAATAAGATATGGTCATTCCAGAGCCAGTTTCTGTCAGATTTCCATGGCCTGTTGAAGAAATTCGGCAACCATTAAAGTTAACTCAGAGCAGGTGTCATTTAAAGGTCTGTAGATTTTGCCTGAATCAGCACAGCTCAACATATCTGCTAAAATATCTTTCAAATATGTATGACGAATATCATCATAAAGGGGACAATTCAATAATACATGGGAGATAGTTTCGATAAATTTGGGATTACAAAGATAATGTCTGGCAGCACGCCATTGTTGTGATGTTTGCAGAGAGGAGAAATATTACGCTAATTTCCCTACAGAAAGAGGAAGTTCAAAATTCAGCGGGGAGCAAGTTTTGTTGGCCAGGCTATATAATGTTTGCATTTCGATATCCAAGATTCTAAGCTTAAGTTTCAAGAATGCATTTTTTAGGGATAGCATAAAAAGTGAATCTATATCAATGCCCATAGACTTAATTTTCCTCTCAATAAATACTAACCAATTTGACATATTGGATTCTGAGAGCAGTTGATATAGAAGGCTCTCCGAATCAGAGTAGAAATGTAGCCGTAACCAATATTTAAATAACATTAGCCATGCTTGTGATCACCTTCCACTTATTTTGACCCTCCATGCAGAGTTTTCCCCTGACCTTTCCCTTAATCCCTCTCTACACTTGGTGGATTCTACGTTCTTACCAAAAATCTGCTGGAATAATCAGACAAAATGAGAAGCTCAGTTACTTTTAAACTCTCATTTCCTTCCTCATTTCCTAATCCTTCAGTGCTAATAATAATAATAATAATAACTTTATTTTTATATCCCGCCCTCCCCCGCCGAAGCGGGCTCAGGGCGGCTAACAGACATGGAGATCCCATGATTCATATAAAACAATGTAAACAATTTTAAATATATCAATTGCATAATAAATTATTTAAAATAGATAAAATGTATAAAATGGGTGCTAAATTCTGTAATCATAATATCCACAAGATGGCTAGATGTCCACATGTCAGATTAATCGGGTTCTATCTCGAAAGCAAGCTGGAAAAGAAATGTTTTGCAAGCCCTGCGGAATTGGTTCAGGTCCCGCACGGCTCGCACCATCTCTGGAAGGTGGTTCCACCAACGAGGGGCCATCACTGAGAAGGCCTGCTCCCTAGTAGCCTTCAACCTAGCATCTCTTGGCCCAGGGATTGTTAGTAAGTTCTGAGAGCTAGATCTCAGTGCTCTCTGGGGCACATATGGGGAGAGGCGGTCCCTTAGGTAGGCAGGTCCTCGGCCATATAGGGCTTTAAAGGTAATAACCAGCACTTTATAGCGAACACGGTACACAACTGGCAGCCAATGCAGATCCCGCAGCCCAGGCCGCGCAGGTTCCCACCGTGGTAGTCCCTCCAGCAGCCTGGCCGCCGCGTTCTGGACTACCTGAAGTCTCCGTGTTCGGTATAAGGGCAGCCCCATGTAGAGGGCATTGCAGTAGTCTAGTCTCGAAGTGACCGTTGCGTGGATCACAGTTGCTAGGTCACTGCGCTCCAAGAAGGGAGCCAGCTGCCTCGCCCTCTTGAGATGGAAGAAGGCGGATCTAGCAGTGGCGGCTATCTGGGCCTCCATTGATAGAGAGGATTCCAGTAGCACTCCCAGGCTTTTGACTTTGCGCACTGGTACCAGCCTATGATTCCCTAATATCTTACATTCTTAGTTAATTAAATGCTAGACCTAAAAATGTAAAAAAGGAAAGAAACATGAAATCTCTGCAGCCCTGGTTTGATAAAGAATGTAGAGCCGTTAAAACTCTGTTGTGCAATACCTATAGATGCTACCGTGACTCCAGGGCTTTGTCCTTACCATCAGAGTACTTTGATCTTCAAAATCAGTTGTCTCAGGTTATCATAAACAAAAAGAATGACTATGCTAAGCTTCAATGGGAGGAGCTATTCCGGGCAGTAATCTTAAAGAACTCTAAAAAATTCTGGTCTATTGTATCAGGTGCCCATAGAGTTGATGCCCCTTCTATGTCTGCTATCTCACCCAATGTCTGGTACCAATATTTCTTTTCTGTGTTCTCCCAAAGTACTTTATACACTTCTGGACCTTTCGAACTATCTCAGGTAGCTCTTCCGGAGTGGCCCTCTGTGCCTTCTGATGAAGTTAAAGAACTGATTTCGCAATTGAAATTAGGTAAAGCAGCAGACCCTGATGCTATTCCTTCTAAAATCCTAAAGTTAGATTCAGATTGGTGGGCTACTCCGCTTGCATCCCTCTTTACAAGTATTGACAGAACACGCGTAATTCCTAAAGCCTGGCTCAACTCAATAGTGGTCCCAATCAATGGTGTAGGGAGGGGGGGCGGGGGGGGCGGGTGGCCCCAGGTTTGGGGGGTCCCCGCATTGCCAAGGGGGGTCCCAAACAATGGCCGTGTTGCTGCGCTGCGTCATTTTGTCGCAGCAGGCTAAGGCTTTTCTGAGGAGAGCCGGCTTCCAAACGCGCCGCATGCAAACCGGGGAGGCGGGAGGGGGGGATATCCATCTCTCTCTGCTCGGCGTCCGGTCGCGCGTTCGGGTCTTGCCGGCCGCTGGGAGGCCGAAGGGGCGTCCTTCCCACAAAAGGTCAGGGGAGGAGCCGGAGGGCGTGGGCCGTCCAAAGCTGGGGGGCCCGGGGCGGGGGGGGGGGTTGGGGGTGCCTTCTGAGCAGGCAGAGCCGGGTGGAGCTCTGGATCGGGGTCCTTCGGGAATGCGCCTTTGGGTCTCCCTGGAGAGGCGCGGCGGGTCCCAATTTATAAAAAAGGAGATCCTGCCATCCCAAATAATTACAGGCCGATTAGTCTCCTATCTACCATTGGCAAACTATATTCTAAACATCTGTTGAGTAAACTTGAACAATGGATGACACGAGAAAAAATTCTTGGTCCAGAACAACAGAGGTACTCGTCTGGGAGCTGCGGTGCTGCAAGCTGTTTCTTCTGGTTGACCGTCTTCTTGCCTCCAGGTATGTCTTGCTTGCTAATCTCCCATGAGTGTGAAGCACAGAGACCACGAAGAAGATAGATAGGTTGCTTACCTGTAACTGTAGATCTTCGAGTGGTCATCTCTGCATTCACACTACCCGCCCCTCCTTCCCCACTGCTGATGGTCTCCCTCTAGTAGGGGCTTCCAGCAGTCAGGAAGGAACTGGCAGGATCCTTGCGCTGGCGCCGGTGAGCATGCGCACCGGGAGGCCTGGTCATGCCCGTTGGTGCTGAGCGCGAAAAAATCCCGGGCTTTTTAGGTACCAATTCGGGGATCGGCGCCGGCACTCTATCCCATGAGTGTGAATGCACAGATGACCACTCGAAGATCTACAGTTACAGGTAAGCAACCTGTCTTTCACAGTTTAAGAGCAATAAATCTGCTATTTCTTCAGCTACACTAATGAACTATCAGGCTGGGAGGTCGTTCTGTTCTTTTCCTCATTAAATGCTACACTTTACAGAATTTACAAAGCTACATAAGAATACACAGATTAACATGCGTACATAATAATAATAATAATAATAATAATAAAATTTTATTTATACCCCGCCCTCCCCGCCGAGGCAGGCTCAGGGCAGCTTACAGAGTGAGGCAAAAGCCATGTTAAACAATAAAACAATTATACATTTCTATACCATTTAAAATTTACCATTAAATTTACATAATATAAAAGTCTAAAATCAATCTAAAATAATCTCATCTTATTGCTATCTCTATTGTTGATGTTAGTGATGGCATGGTGTTCATTTCAGGTTCCATCTTGGAAGGCTAGCCGGAAGAGGGCGGTTTTGCACGCCCTACGGAATTGGCTAATGTCCCGTAGGGCCCGCACCTCTTCCGGCAGCTGGTTCCACCATTGGGGTGCTTTTATAGAGAAGCCCTGTTCTCTGGTTATTTTTAGTTTGGCCTCCTTTGGCCCAGGTACTTCCAGAAGGTTTTGTGAGCTGGATCGCAGTGCTCTCTGGGGAACATATGGAGAGAGGCGGTCCCTAAGGTAAACAGGTCTTCGGCCATATAGGGCTTTAAAGGTAATAACCAGCACCTTGCAACGAACTCGGTAAATAACTGGCAGCCAATGCAGCTCCCGCAGCCCAGCCCGCACATGTTCCCACCGAGGTAGGCCCAATAGCAGTCTAGCTGCTGCATTCTGCACTAGCTGCAGTTTCCGGGTTCGGCACAGGGGCGGCCCCATGTAGAGGGCATTACAGTAGTCTAGAATCATGAATCATGATTCTGCAGATCTCCAGCTCTGCTCAGAGCTACGTCTAGAGTTGCCACTTCTCTGGCTGGCTCTATGGCCAGCTGCTCCTGTGCATAATATCTGATATCTATTAACCCTGTCTCTATGGCATGACTTGAGGATATACATCCAAATAATGTAGGTTAGTTGAAGGCACCCAGTATTATGTTTTCTTCTTTATCCCCTCTCTTATTTCTCTCGTCATCTCAAGGTCTCCCTCATGGTTTTGATCAGGGTGGCAATAATGCTCCTTTACTTTAAAGCAACCCTGAGGGGAGTGTCGTCAAATCGCAGCTGAGTTATAGTGACCCTGTAGAGCAGGGGTGTCAAACATTTAATTTAATTTTTAATTTAATTTGCGATTTATACTTGGGGCCCGGGAACTGAATCAGGCCCCCGAGCAACTGGCTCTTGTCTGCTTCCTTCTCCTTCTCTCTTGCTTCCTTCTGCATCTCAACTTGCTTTGCAAGGCTCGCTCAATCGCACAGCAGAGCTACAGCGCAAAGCCTCAATTTTCTCCATTGGTTGAGGCTCCTCCCACTCCTGGCCCCCTAGGGAGGGCAGGAAAGAGCCAGAGCTTCCTCTGCCCAGTTCCCTGGATCTCATGGGAGAAATACAAAGAAAGCACCTTGAAGACCAACAAGTGCTAATGTTTTAGGCATGTTTTATATTAAGGGTTTTTTAAAACAAAAAACCACCTTTAATTGTGTGTCCTTTAAAAAGTTTATATCTCTGCTACCTACTCTTAAATAAGTACACACATGGCCCGTCCCGTCCCAACATTTAGGTCAGATCCAGCCCTCGTTTTCCAGGCAAGAGATGAGCAGAGGTGGTTTGCTGCTGCCTGCCTGTGCGTAGCAACCCTGGGCTTCCACCTTGGGGTCTCCCATCCAAGTAGTAACCAGAGTCAACCCTCTCGGCTTCCAAGACTGGATGAGATCAGGCAGCCTGGGCCGTCCAGGTGATGACAGATGGTTTGCTGCTGCCTGCCTGTGCATAGCAACCCTGGGCTTCCACCTTGGGGTCTCCCATCCAAGTAGTAACCAGAGTCAACCCTCTCGGCTTCCAAGACTGGATGAGATCAGGCAGCCTGGGCCGTCCAGGTGATGACAGATGGTTTGCTGCTGCCTGCCTATGCGTAGCAACCCTGGGCTTCCACCTTGGGGTCTCCCATCCAAGTAGTAACCAGAGTCAACCCTCTCGGCTTCCAAGACTGGATGAGATCAGGCAGCCTGGGCCGTCCAGGTGATGACAGATGGTTTGCTGCTGCCTGCCTATGCGTAGCAACCCTGGGCTTCCACCTTGGGGTCTCCCATCCAAGCACTAAACAGAGTCAACCCTCTCGGCTTCCAAGACTGGATGAGATCAGGCCAGCCTGGCCCTGCTACCTGTAGCGATTCTGTGGGGGAGTTTCTTCCCCCAATGTTTTGTGGCCTATTTGATTCTATGCTCTCTTGGATATTCTAAGCAATGCTGACCCCAACACGTCCCTCCTTGTCCTGTCTGAAGAGTTTATATCCAGGGATAACAGTGTCCTTCTGGTTTTCCTGATTCTACCAGGTTTCTGAAATGCCCACTGCATTGCTATTTAGCCCCAAGCATCGCGTGTCATAAGCGTTTGCTTATGGGCTCCTGTATTTCATTTGTCTCTCTGAGGATCTCCACTCCTTCAGTCTGTACAGGCTTTGTTTCCTGCCCTACTCCCATTCTCAAGTTCCCGCCCTCTCCCAACAATGCTTTCCCAAGAATTTACTGCTGTGGGGTAAAAGGGGGAAGAGGAGAATGAGGGAAGAGGGGGAGGTGGGGAGGGGTATCAATAAAGGCACTAAATGGATGCAGTGGGGAATCCCTGTTGCCCTGGGCTGGGGCTGAGCAGGTGTGTCAGGAAGTGAGGTGTGGCTGCCCTTCCTTTCTTTGGTCTTGACAGGAGAGGAAGCAGCGGGCAGAGCGGGTGGCAGCTTGGAGAAGTGAGCAGCATCGCCTGGAGGAGCTCCATGAGGCAGAGCTCCAGGCCTTGTGGAAGAAGCAGGCCATGCAGCTGAAGGACTTGCAGAAGAGCCACCAGCAGCAGGTGGGGCAAAGGAGGGAGACCTCCAGCAGAGCTGGGTGGGTGGGAGGCGGTGAGGCTCTTGGAGATCCCTCTCCCCTTCTTCTGGAGCGCCTTCTCCAGGTGATCTTTTGCCACCTGTTCCCTGCTTCTTGGCCTTCCCTCCTTGCTCATGTTGGACTGAATCCAAAGGTCCGACCACATGGGAGGGAGCTGGAGATGGGGACTGCAGATGTGCAAACCAAAGAGACCAAGCTCCAGGCCCAGGGAGGAGAAGTGTGTGCTGCGACTCACAGTCCTGATGTGTGGAATGTGGCTATTTGAAGCATAAACATTTTTCTCCACAGAAATGTTTTATTTTGCATGGTAAACTGTATGGAAAATGGTGTGGTTCTTAGAAGAGCAATGCCCTGTGCAGAATGCAGTTATCTTGGCAGGTCCTTCTCCTAGTCCTTGCGGGATCTCTTCCCATGCATGGTTCTTCTGAGAGCTCTCTCCATTTACTTCCATGTGGTGGTGGGGGGGGGGGCACCTAAATCTGGCTGCACAGGCTGGATTAAGACGGCAAAGAGCAGGGCCCTAATGCAGTGCTCCTTCTCGGACACGATCTCTCCACCTTTCCTCATCAGGGGATGCGCCCTTGCTGAGCTTCCTTTATCCTCCAAGAAGGATTTAGCGGCTCCTCGGACACTTGGAGTAGTTTTGGGCAGGGGCGGCAGCACATTCGCTGCAGGCTGTGTTCTTGCTTGTGGAGGCAAATGAAAGTGTTGAGCTAAATGTTGGGTGGCTAATTTGACATGGGTGGGAGTGTATGGGGCTTTCTTTTTGCTATTAACTCCAAAGTGGAGTTTTTCAGAGGAGGGCAGTGGGTCCAGAGGAGGGCGACGAAGATGGTGCGGGGTCTGGAGACGGAGTCCTACAAGGAAAGGCAGAAGGAGCTGGGGATGTTTAGCCTGGAGAGGAGGCGGCTGAGAGGTGATAGGATCACCATCTTCAAGTATTTGAAGGGCTGTCCATTATAGAGGATGGGGTGGAGTTGTTTTCTGTGTCCCTAGAAGGTAGGGCCAGAACCAGTTGGTTGAAATTAAATCAGAAGAGTTTCCGGCTCAACATTGGGAAGAACATCCTCACAGAGTGGTTCGTCAGTGGAACAGGCTTCCTCCTCGGGAGGTGTTGGGCTCTCCTTCCTTTGAGGTTTTTAAACAGAGGCTGGACGGCCATCTTACAGCAATGCTGATCCTATGATTTTAGGGGGAGGTATTTGTGAGTTTCCTGCATTGTGCAGGGGGTTGGACTAGATGGCCCTGGAAGTCCCTTCCATGATTCTGATTTATTGGGTACCTTCATATGGTTTTCTTATTGTCTCTTTTGTTAGAGTTGCTTGTCTCCATAATTCTGTATTGTTATTAGAATAAAGGAATCATAGAGTTGGGAGGGACCTTGAGGGTCATCTAGTCCAGAGGTCCCCAACCTTTTTGGCACCAGGGACCAGTTTTGTGAAAGACAATTTTTCCATGGACTGGGGCTGGGGGGTGGAGTTTGATGGTTTTGGGATGATACAATTGTGCGCTTTATTTTGATGTGGTGGTTAAGTGTGCAGATTCTTATCTGGGAGAACCAGGTTTGATTTCCCACTCTTCCACTTGCAGCTGCTGGAATGGCCTTGAGTCAGCCATAGCTCTTGTAGAAGTTGACCTTGAAAGGGAAGCTTCTAGAGAGAGCTCTCTCAGCCCCCTCCCCACCTCACGGTGTCTGTTGCGGGGGAGGAAGATAAAGGAGATTGTGGGCCACTCTGAGATTCAGAGTGGAGGGCAGGATATAAATCCAATGTAGTATTATTATTATTATTATCATTGTAATATATAATGAAATAATTATATAACTCAAAGCCCGGTTGCTAACAGACCGCAGACCAGTAGGGGTCCATGGACTGGGGGTTGGGAACCCCTGATCTATTCCTTTTGTCTTTTTTTTAAGAAAAGAAAAATATTTATTGACAGACAGTTAACATAACAATAAAACATACACACAAATATATATATACATACACACACACACACAAAAAAAAAAACAAATTAGTGTCAACATCAACATCTAACATCTAATGGGGCGACTGAGCTAAAAACCAAAACCATCAATATTTTCTTATCATTTCAAAACCTAATTGTTTAGCCCACAAATACATTGGGCTCCAAGTCTCTTCACATTCCTCCACATTTCCTCCTTTCAATCTACACGTTAACATATCCATTTCAGCTGTTTCCAATAATTTAGACAAAAATTCATTTCTGTTCGGTATTTGCGACTTTTTCCAGTATTTAGCATACAATATCCTTGCTACGGTAATAACATGGAGTAACAACCTTTTCATTTTTTGGGTAAAGTGACTTTACAAATATTTAAAAGGTATAATTCTGGTACATGAAGAATTCTCATTTTTAGCATCTTTTGGCACCAGAGAGATATTTGTACCCAATACTTTTTTGCAAAATCGCATTTCCACCACATGTGGTATAGCAAACCTTTTACTTTTGTACATTTCCAACACTTGTCCGAACTATTTGGAAAGGCTTTAGAAAGCCTTTCGGGGGTATAATACCAACGTTAAACCATTTTGTACAGATTTTATTTTAGCAAAGTAGATTTAGACAATTTGAGGTTTTCTTTCCATATTTTCCCCCAGTTATCTAAGTCAATAGTATGGCCAAATTCTTGTAACCATTTAATCCAACTTTCCTTGACATTTTCACCTTGCATCCTCAATTCCAATAGCCAATTATAACATCTAGAAATCAGTTTTCGGTCTGACTCTAATATGATACAATCGAATTCATTCAGTTTTTTGGGGAAACCTAACCCTTTATCCGTCTTGTACCTTGACTTAACTTGTGTTCTAAGCCACCAGTTCATTCTAGAAATTTGCTCGATATTCAGTTCCTGTCTGGCATCTAATAAACTTTCGTAGTTATAGTCTTCTTTCCACTTGAAAAGATTTGGTTGAACCGACGCTTCAACCAGGGAGAGCCATTTGGGAGTATATCTATATATTTGATTTTTAATCTCAGACCAGGTCTTATATAGGGACTTCCTTATTTCATGTCTAAGAAATTTATTTCCTTTTGTTGGGCAGTCATACCAAATGTATGAATGCTACCCTCTAGCCAAGTCGGCCCCTTCCAATGTTAAAAGTCTTTTGTTTCTTAATAACAGCCAGTCTTTAACCCAAGTCAGGACACATGCTTTATGATAGGCCTGCCAGTCTGGTAAGGCAAACCCCCTCCCTTTCTTTACTATCTTGAAGGACTTTTAACTTACTCGGTTTTTTATTTTGCCAAATGAATCTTGCCACTATTTTGTTCAGTTGTTTAAAGAAGGTTTTAGGTAACATAATCGGCAACATTTGGAACAAAAATAACACTCTCAGAAGTACATTCATTTTAACTGATGCTATTCTCCCCAGAAGCGAAATTTGTAGATCACACCACCGTTCTAAATCTGTTTTAATCTCTGATCTATTCCAACCCATCGCACAATGCAGGAATTTCACAAATACTCTCCTCTCCCCATACACCCCCAGCAAGCCCTACTCCATGCCTAGACAATGGCAAAAACCTTCAGAATCCCTTTGCAAATTGGCCTGGAGAAAAATTGCTGCCTTGCCCCAAAGTGGGTGTGTAAGAAAGGGCCATGAGAACTAAGCACGGATGTTACCTAATTCACAGAATCAGCATTGCTGTCAGATGGCCATCTAGCCTCTGTTTGAAATTCTCCAGAGAAGGAGAGCCCACCACCTCCCAAGGAAGCCTGTTCCACTGAGGAACCACTCTGTCAGGAAGTTCTTCCTGATGTTGAGCCGGAAACTCTTTTGATTTAATTTCAACCCATTGGTTCTGGTCGTACCTTCTGGGGCCACAGAAAACAATTCCACACCCTCCTCTACATGACAATCCTTCAAGTACTTGATGGTGATCATATCACTTCTGAGCCGCTTCCTCTCCAGGCTAAACATGCCCAGCTCCTTCAACCTTTCCTCATAGGACTTGTTTTCCAGACCCCTCGCCATCTTTGTTGCCCTCTTCAAGGCATGTTCCAGCTTGATAATATCCTTCTTAAACTGTGGTGGCCAAAATTGAACACAATATTCTAGGTGAGGTCTAACCAGAGTAGAGTAAAGCAATACCATTGCTTCATGTGATCTGGACTCTATACTTAAGTTGATACAGCCCAAAATTACATTTGAGATTTTAGCCACCACATCACAATGCTGACTCATATTCAGTGTTCAGTTGACCAAGACTCCTAAATAGTTTTCGTACATAATATTGCCAAGATAACTGTCCCCCATCCTACAATTATACATTGGATTTTTTTCTACCTAAATGCAGAACTTTACATTTATCCCTGTTAAAATTAATTTTATTTGTTTTAGAACATATTTTCCAGCCTGTCAAAATCATTCCGTATCCTGTCTGTCTTCCACTGTATTTGCGACCCCTCCCCATTTAGTATCATCTGCAGATTTAATAAGCATTCCCTCTATTCCTTCATCCAAATATTTTATAAAGATGTTGAATAAAACAGGTCCCAGGACAGATCCTTGAGGCACTCCACCTGTGTCTCTTCTCCAAGAGGAGGAGGAACCATTCACAAGCACTCTTTGGGTGCAGTCTGTCTACCAGTTACAGTAATAGGATCCAAACCACATTTTACCAACTTGTCAACAAGAACAGTATGCAGAACCTTATCAAAAACCTTACTGGAATCAAGATAAATGATGTCTACAGCATTCCCCTGATCCAGAAAGGTAGTAACTTTCTCAAAAAAGGAGATTAGGTTAGTTAGCCTGACTTGACTTGTTCTTGAGAAAACCATGCAGGCTCTTAGTTATCACAGCCATCCGTTCTAAATGTTCCAGGACTAACTGTTTGATTATTTGTTCTACAACTTTTCCAGGTATACATGGAAAGCTGATGAATTGGTAGTTACCCAAGTGCTCCTTTTTCCCTTCTTGAAGATGGGGACAGCATTTGCCCTTCTCCAGTTTTCTAATACCTCTCCTGCTCTCCAAGAATTCTCAAAAAATAATGGCCAGAGACTTGGAAATTACATCTGCAAGTTCTTTTAGTATCCTTGGATGCACTTCATCTGGCCCCAAGGACTTAGTTACATTCAAAGAAACTAGTGTTTATGTACTACCCCAATGCTGATCCTAGGCTGCAACTCCTTTCCCTCATTGGGTGTTTTGGTTTTGCCATGTTGAGCACCATTTCCCTCAAAAGACAAGACTAATGAAAAATAGGAAATGAGCACTTCTGCCCTCTCTTCATCACCTGTTACAATTTCACTTTCCTGTCTTCACAGTGAGCCTACCTACCATCTCCTTGCTCTTTTTCTTACTTTGAACATAAGAAAAGAACCCTTTTTTGTTTTTAGCATCTCTCACTAGCCTAAGCTCATAGTGAACTTTAGCTTTCCTAACTCTTTTTGTACAAGCACTGGTTATTTGTTTTTATTCATCTTTGGTTATATGACCCTCCTTCCATTTCCCAAATGAGTCTTTTTTATTTCTCGAGCCTTTAGAGAGCTGTTCATGGAGCCACCTTGACTTCTTTAGATTCTTCCCATTTTTCCTCCTCATAGGAATATTTGTGATTGTGCCTTCAATATTTTGCTTTAAGAAACTCCCACCCCTCTTGCACTCCCTTCTTCTTAGGTATTTCTGACCATGGGATTTTACCCAGCATCATGAGAGCCAGTTTGGTGTAGCGGTTAAGTGTGCAGACTCTTATCTGGGAGAACCGAGTTTGATTCCCAACTCCTCCACTTGCACCTGCTGGAATGGCCTTGGGCTAGCCAGAGCTTTCACAGAGGTTGTCCTTGAAAGGGCAGCTGCTGTGAGAGCCCTCTCAGCCCCACCCACCTCACAGGGTGTCTGTTGTGGGGGGAGAAGATACGGGAGATTGTAAGCCGCTCTGAGTCTCTGATTCAGAGAGAAGGGTGGGGTATAAATCTGCAATTCTTCTTCTTCTTCGGTTTGTCAAAATTTGCTTTCCTGAAGTCCAGCCCATATGTCTGACTATGTACAGCTTTCCCCTTCTCCAAGACTGTAAAATGCAGAATTATATGGTCACTGCTACCCAGGTTGCCCCCGACTTTTTCCTTATCAATCAGTCCTTCCCTGTTGGTGAGAATAAAGTCGAAGATAGCAGATCCCCTTGTTTCCCTCTCCACTTTCTTGAAAATGAAATTGTCAGCAAGATAAGTTAGTGCTTTTTGACCTTTTGTTTTTAGCAGAGTTGGACTTCCAACAGATGTCTGGATAATTGAAATCTCCCATGACCATTGTGTCCCTTCTCTTTTAGCACTTTGCAATCTGCTGTAGGAGTACCTCATCTAAGTCCTCTGTCTGGCTTAGAACATAAGAGAAGCCATGTTGGATCAGGCCAATGGCCCATCCAGTCCAACACTCTGTGTCACACAGTGGCCAAAAACCCCAAGTGCCATCAGGAGGTCCACCAGTGGGGCTAGAAGCCCTCGCACTGTGCCCCCCACCAAAGCACCAAGAATACAGAGCATCACTGCCCCGGAGTTCCAACAATATGCTGTGCTACTGATGGACCTTTGCTCCATATGCTTATCCAATCCCTTCTTGAAGCTGTCTATGCTTGTAGCCATCACCTCCTGTGGCAGTGAATTCCATGTGTTAATCACCCTTTGGGTGAAGAAGAAGAAGCGGTGAAAAACCAGTCCAAGTGAGATTAGTAAAAGGGAACACAGGCTGTGGCAAATCAAATTTAAGACTGTGATCAGGCAGGCAAAAAGGGACTATGAGGAGCATATTGCAAAAAACATAAAGACCAACAATAAAAATTTCTTCAAATATATTAGAAGTAGGAAACCAGCCAGGGAGGCAGTGGGGCCCTTGGATGACCATGGGGTAAAAGGATTAATGAAGGAGGATAGGGAAATGGCTGAGAAGCTGAATGAATTTTTTGCCTCCGTCTTCACTGTGGAAGATGAGAACTTTTTGCCCACCCCAGAACCACTAATTTTGGAAGGGGTGTTGAAAGACCTGAGTCAGATTGAGGTGACAAAAGAGGAGGTCCTACAACTGATAGACAAATTAAAAACTAATAAGTCACTGGGTCTGGATGGCATACATCCGAGAGTTCTGAAAGAACTCAAAGTTGAACTTGTGGATCTTCTAACAAAAATCTGTAATCTTTCATTGAAATCTACCTCCATTCCTGAGGACTGGAAGGTAGCAAATGTCACCCCCATCTTTAAAAAGGGTTCCAGAGGAGATCCGGGAAATTACAGGCCAGTCAGTCTGACTTCAATACCGGGAAAGTTGGTAGAAAGCATTATCAAGGACAGAATGAGTAGGCACATTGATGAACAGGGGCTATTGAGGAAGACTCAGCATGGGTTCTGTAAGGGAAGATCTTACCTCACTAACCTGTTACATTTCTTTGAGGGGATGAACAAACATGTGGACAAAGGAGACCCGATAGATGTTGTTTACCTTGACTTCCAGAAAGCTTTTGATAAAGTTCCTCATCAAAGGCTCCTTAGAAAGCGTGAGAGTCATGGAGTAAAAGGACAGGTCCTCTTGTGGATCAAAAACTGGCTGAGTAATAGGAAGCAGAGAGTGAGTATAAATGGGCAGTCTTCGCAGTGGAGGACGGTAAGCAGTGGGGTGCCGCAGGGCTCGGTACTGGGTCCCATGCTCTTTAACTTGTTCATAAATGATTTAGAGTTGGGAGTGAGCAGTGAAGTGGCCAAGTTTGCAGATGACACTAAATTGTTCAGGGTGGTGAGAACCAGAGAGGATTGTGAGGAACTCCAAAGGGATCTGTTGAGGCTGGGTGAGTGGGCGTCAACGTGGCAGATGTGGTTCAATGTGGCCAAGTGCAAAGTAATGCACATTGGGGCCAAGAATCCCAGCTACAAATACAAGTTGATGGGGTGTGAACTGGCAGAGACTGACCAAGAGAGAGATCTTGAGGTCGTGGTAAATAACTCACTGAAAATGTCAAGACAGTGTGCGTTTGCAATAAAAAAGGCCAACACCATGCTGGGAATTATTAGGAAGGGAATTGAAAACAAATCAGCCAGTATCATAATGCCCCTGAATAAATCGATGGTGTGGTCTAATTTCGAGTACTGTGCGCAGTTCTGGTCGCCGCACCTCAAAAAGGATATTATAGCATTGGAGAAAGTCCAGAAAAGGGCAACTAGAATGATTAAAGGGCTGGAACACTTTCCCTATGAAGAAAGATGGAAACTTAGGGCTCTTTAGCTTGGAGAAACATCGACTGCGGGGTGACATGATAGAGGTTTACAAGATAATGCATGGGATGGAGAAAGTAGAGAAAGAAGTACTTTTCTCCTTTTCTCACAATACAAGAACTCGTGGGCATTCGATGAAATTGCTGAGCAGACAGGTTAAAATGGATAAAAGGAAGTACTTCTTCACCCAAAGGGTGATTAACATGTGGAATTCACTGCCACAGGAGGTGATGGCAGCCACAAGCATAGCCACCTTCAAGAGGGGTTTAGATAAAAATATGGAGCAGAGGTCCATCAGTGGCTATTAGCCACAGTGTGTGTGTGCGTGTGTGTGCGTGTGTGTGTATATATATATATATATATATATATATATTTATATTTTTTTTGCCACTGTGTGACACAGAGTGTTGGACTGGATGGGCCATTGGCCTGGTCTAACATGGCTTCTCTTATGTTCTTACGTGATACAGAGTGTTGGACTGGATGGGCCATTGGCCTGGTCTAACATGGCTTCTCTTATGTTCTTATATTCTTAAGAAGAATTGCAGATTTATACCACGCCCTTCTCCCTGACTCAGAGACTCAGCGTGGCTTACAATCTCCTATGTCTTCTCCCCCCACAACAGACACCCTGTGAGGTGGGTGGGGCCGAGAGAGCTCTCCCAGAAGCTGCCCTTTCAAGGACAACCTCTGCCAGAGCTATGGCTGACCCAAGGCTATTCCAGCAGGTGCAAGTGGAGGAGTGGGGAATCAAACCCGGTTGTCCCAGATTAGAGTCCGCACACTTAACCACTACACCAAACTGTCAGACAGTGGAATTTCAAAGTAAGCAGGCTTCCATTAGTTACAATGTTAAGACTTTATTTTGATAATCCAAAGGTTCTGAGCATGGATACATTGGAACTGATGCCCTTCCCTTGGAGCATAGGCATTTTAACTAGGAGTACATCAAAGGCTTTTCTAAACAAGACTACATTCCCACAGTATGGTGATACATTTCACAAGTTAGGTCCTTCTTATCTCGCTGTGGTTCCCTTTCTCACAGGAACAGCTTCTAGCTGCCCCTGAGGCATTCTGTCTTCAAAGGATTGTTGCCTTTGTTAGTACCAAGGACAGGAACTCACAGCGGGGTTAGTAACAGCTTCATTTCTACTTTGATATGCAAGGCTTCTATTTTGAGGTTAGTAGCAAATGTTAGAAAATGGAGTCAGTTAGGTCAAGCAGCTCGCAGCATCATATCATAACAGTGAAGCTTCCCAGTGTCTGACACAAACTGGTGAAGAAGTACTTCCTTTTATCAGTACTTCCAATAGCAGACCCACACTGTAATAATAGCTTCTATGTGTTGTTCTGTTTTTAATTTCTGGAAATATTTATAAACCTACCTTTGGCTAAACCCTATGCTTGCTGATGACGTATTTAAAGAATACACAGTAAAGTTACTAGTATGTATAAAATATCAGCAAATATCCATGAACATGATCATCACAATGTAAAGACCTGAGATAGCAATAATGGTTGGAGAGTGGTAGAACAAGAACTTCATCAGCTGAGTGAAAATGGGAACAATAAATGAGCCCCTCAGTGCTGTTAAAGCTATGCATCAAGCACTCTTTGGGCCCTTCCTGTCCCTACACAGAAGGGGGGGGGGCTCTGTCCTTCCCTGGGGAGGGAACTCAGCATCTTTGGTGTTGTTGGCCAAAAGGCATATTCACTGTAGGAGGAGGGGACAGGGGATGTACATAACTCGCCCTCAGAGGAAGTTCTGAGACCACTTGTAGGTTCTTGTGGAGAAAGCAGCTCTTAATGTATCTGAGACGTCAAAACCAACACATTGATTTGGGCCTGGGAACAAATGGCACGCCTGTGTTGATGCTGTGAAACTGGCATAATGGGATTCATGTCTCCAGCTCTTGTCAATCCCATGAAGCAATTTTCAGTTAGTTTCTGTGGCTAGGTCTGTCTGCTAGGAAAAGGAGACAGCTAGGCAGACAGCTTTTACTGGTGGAAGGCCCTGCTAGTTCTAACTGCTGTCTGACCAACAAGGAGCGATACTGAATCCAGAGGAGCCCTCAGCTGTGTAAGGAGGAGGAGTGTGCCGCCCTCTGGCGGAAGACATCATCAGCTCGGCCTTGTCTGACTTAGTTTTCAGTTGGGTGCTCTCATCCACAATCAAGAGAGAGGCCGAGCACACCTCGTGTCATCTGCATATCGCCATGACAGAGACCAAGTGTCCCGTGGTTTCCTCTGAAAGGTGAAGGAGACAACATGTAGAATTCCTTGCAAGAGCCATGAACTCAGTTGGCAGTCTCTCTGCATTACCCTTTGGAATCTGTGTTGTTGTGGGAAATCCCACAATGGCCATCTCTGAGCCTCATTCCTGCCAGTTGACCCTTCAGGGGCTGTCTCCGTTGGTGCTCTCAGGAGCAAAGTCGAAGCAAGTGTAATCCACATCCCTGCACAGGTTGTCCACAAAAGCAGCGACAATTGCTGTTTCTGCACAAAGCCAAAAGCCAGAGCAGTAGTGAGGTCTAATCAGTTCCATCCAAGAATCACTAAATATGAGGCATGCCTCCTGCCCCAGGGATTGCAGGAACCGGGGGGGAGGGGGAGGCTGGTGGGTGATGTTGGTTTTGTGTGCCAGTGTTGCCCCAGAGTGTGCCCAGGCAGCCTCCTTCAGTTTTGCTCCCTTCTTTTGCACGCAGGAAGAGATCTTGAGGAAGAAAAAGCAGGAAGCGCTCGATGAAGGGAAGAAAGTGGAGCAAGAGATAAGAGTACGTGATGATGAGGTCTCATGCCTTGCCCTCTGCGTCCTTCTGCAATCCAGAGGGAGATGCTGGCAGGGGAAAGCAGCTGCAGGGCCAGATTCCACGGGCAAGCTCTTGTCACTAGGCGAGTACAAGCAGCAGGACAGAATCCCTGCAAGTCCCTGTATAGGGGGAAGGGGGGGGCAGGGACCAGACGTTCAGCATCTGACCTGTAGCATGAGAAGCCGGCCTGAGTGAGGGGAGGAGAGGCCCTCTGGGACAGAGCAGCACACCTGAGGCCCTCAGAGCAGAGGAAGCTGTAGGAGCTGCCTTGCTTGCTGTCCCCTGGGTAGGAATGAGAGTGGAGTTCCTTGCAGAGCTTGCTGGAGGCCATGGTGGGCTGGCACTACCCACTGAGGCACCTCAGAGGCCTCTGTGGGAAGGGAAAGTGGTGAGTTGAACCGCTGTGTCTGGAAGAGCTGCTGGGGCAGTTGCTGGTTCCTTGGCAGCTTGCTTCCTTCCCGCAAGAGCTGTGCTGAGTGAGAAGGGGCCTCCAAGGGAACAGTTTTTGGAAATGAATGGTCAGTATCCAAAGCCAGCTTTGCAGCAGACAGACACTCTGCATGACTTCAAGTGTGGCCTGGAGTCTGTTCTCTTGCCCCCTTGAGGCTTATATGACTCCTTAGTCCCGGAGCAGCTCCAGTGCAGGCAGATCCACTGGCCCCAGACTCAGCCTGCCATCTGTCAGTCAACCCGACTTGGCACCAGACAGAGGCCGGCCAGTTGCTGGGAAGGGCCCCCAGGCGCCGAGGGCAGGACGCCTGCCCTGAGGAAGCTGCCCTTTGCCCTGAATGCAAGTCCAGGCACTTGCTGTTTCTGCCTGCTGTGAAGGTTTCTTTCAGTCCCCTTGCCTGGTGTCCCCCAAGGGGCCTCCCCTCCACGAATCTGCCTAGCCTCCTTTGATAGCCTTCTGTGCTCATCTCCACTAACGAGGGATTTAGGGAGTAATTCAGTGGGGAACAGCCTTCAAGGACTCACCAGTGGGGAACAGCCTTCAAGGACTTGCTCACTCCCCCTATTATTTCCTCTTTCTATTTCCTGAAAGCCCCTGTAGCCTCTCTCCTGTTCCCGCCTCCTCCTCCCCTTCCCACCTCTCCCCTGTTCCCGCCTCCTCTTCCCCTTCCGCCTCTCCCCTGTTCCCGCCTCCTTCTTCCCTGTTCCTGTTCCTTCTCCCCTTCTGCCTCTCCCGTTCCCGCCTCCTTCTCCCCTGTTCCCACTTCCTCCTTACCTTCCCTCCTCTCTCCTGTTCCCGCCTCCTCCTCCCCTTTCCACCTCTCCCCTGTTCCCGCCTCCTTCTCCCCTGTTCCTGTTCCTTCTCCCCTTCTGCCTCTCCCCTGTTCCCGCCTCCTCCTCCCCTTCCACCTCTCCCCTGTTCCCTCTTCCTTCTCCCCTTCCGCCTCTCCCCTGTTCCCGCCTCCTTCTCCCCTGTTCCCGCCTCCTTCTCCCCTGTTCCCGCCTCCTCCTCCCCTTCCCGCTTCTCCCCTGTTCCCGCCTCCTCCTCCCCTTCCCGCCTCTCCCCTGTTCCCGCCTCCTTCTCCCCTGGTCCCGCCTCCTTCTCCCCTGTTCCCGCCTCCTCCTCCCCTTCCCGCTTCTCCCCTGTTCCGGCCTCCTTCTCCCCTGTTCCTGCCTCCTCCCCTTCCCGCCTCTCCCCTGTTCCCGCCTCCTCTTCCCATTCCTCCTCTCCCCTGTTCCCACCTCCTTCTCACCTGTTCCTGTTCCTTCTCCCCTTCTGCCTCTCCCCTGTTCCTGCCTCCTTCTCCCCTGTTCCCACTTCCTCCTTCCCTTCCCTCTTCCCGCCTCCTCCTCCCCTTCCCACCTCTCTCCTGTTCCCGCCTCCTCCTCCCCATCCCACCTCTCCCCTGTTCCCGCCTCCTTCTCCCCTGTTCCTGTTCCTTCTCCCCTTCTGCCTCTCCCCTATTCCCGCCTCCTCCTCCCCTTCCACCTCTCCCCTGTTCCCGCTTCCTTCTCCCCTTCTGCCTCTCCCCTGTTCCCACCTCCTTCTCCCCTGTTCCCACCTCCTCCTCCCCTTCCCGCTTCTCCCCTGTTCCCGCCTCCTCCTCCCCTTCCCGCCTCTCCCCTGTTCCCGGCTTCCTTCTCCCCTTCCACCTCTCCCCTGTTCTCGCCTCCTTCTCCCCTGTTCCTGCCTCCTCCCCTTCTCGCCTCTCCCCTGTTCCCGCCTCCTCTTCCCCTTCCGCCTCTCCCCTGTTCCCACCTCCTTCTCACCTGTTCCTGTTCCTTCTCCCCTTCTGCCTCTCCCCTGTTCCTGCCTCCTTCTTCCCTGTTCCCACTTCCTCCTTCCCTTCCCTCTTCCCCCCTCCTCCTCCCCTTGCCGCCTCTCTCCTGTTCCCGCCTCCTTCTCCCCTGTTCCTTCTCCCCTTCTGCCTCTCCCCTGTTTCTGCCTCCTCCTCCCCTTCCCACCTCTCCCCTGTTCCCACTTCCTTCTCCCCTTCCGCCTCTCCCCTGCTCCCGCCTCCTTCTCCCCTGTTCCTGTTCCTTCTCCCCTTCTGCCTCCTCCCCTTCCCGCCTCTCCCCTGTTCCCGCCTCCTCTTCCCCTTCCCGCCCCTCCTCTGTTCCCGCTTCCTTCTCCCCTTCCGCCTCTCCCCTGTTCCTGCCTCCTCCCCCCTTTCCTGCCTCTCCCCTGTTCCCACTTCCTTTTCCCCTTCCACCTCTCCCCTGTTCCTGTTCCTTCTCCCCTTCTGCCTCTCCCCTGTTCCCGCCTCCTTCTCCCCTGTTCCCGCCTCCTCCTCCCCTTCCTGCTTCTCCCCTGTTCCCGCCTCCTCCTCCCCTTCCCGCCTCTCCCCTGTTCTCGGCTTCCTTCTCCCCTTCCACCTCTCCCCTGTTCTCGCCTCCTTCTCCCCTGTTCCCGCCTCTTCTTCCCCTTCCGCCTCTCCCCTGTTCCCACCTCCTTCTCACCTGTTCCTGTTCCTTCTCCCCTTCTGCCTCTCCCCTGTTCCTGCCTCCTTCTCCCCTGTTCCCACTTCCTCCTTCCCTTCCCTCTTCCCCCCTCCTCCTCCCCTTCCCGCCTCTCTCCTGTTCCTGCCTCCTTCTCCCCTGTTCCTGTTCCTTCTCCCCTTCTGCCTCTCCCCTGTTCCTGCCTCCTCCTCCCCTTCCCGCCTCTCCCCTGTTCCCACTTCCTTCTCCCCTTCCGCCTCTCCCCTGCTCCCACCTCCTTCTCCCCTGTTCCTGTTCCTTCTCCCCTTCTGCCTCCTCCCCTTCCCGCCTCTCCCCTGTTCCCGCCTCCTCTTCCCCTTCCCGCCTCTCCTCTGTTCCCGCTTCCTTCTCCCCTTCCACCTCTCCCCTGTTCCCGCCACTTTCTCTCCTGTTCCCGCCTCTCCCCTGTTCCCGCCTCTCCCCTGTTCCTGCCTCCTCTTCCCCTTCCGCCTCTCCCCTGTTCCCGCCTCCTTCTCCCCTGTTCCTTCTCCCCTTCTGCCTCTCCCCTGTTCCCACCTCCTTCTCCCCTGTTCCCACTTCCTCCTTCCCTTCCCTCCTCTCCCCTGTTCCCGCCTCCTCCCCTTCCCGCCTCTCCCCTGTTCCCGCCTCCTCTTCCCCTTCCGCCTCTCCCCTGTTCCTGCCACCTTCTCCCCTGTTTCTTCTCCCCTTCTGCCTCTCCCCTGTTCCCGCTTCCTTCTCCCCTTCCGCCTCTCCCCTGTTCCTGCCTCCTCCTCCCCTTCCCGCCTCCTCCTCCCCTTCCCGCCTCTCCTCTGTTTCCGCTTCCTTCTCCCCTTCCCGCCTCTCCCCTGTTCCTGCCTCCTTCTCTCCTTCCTGCCCAACAGCCAACCTACGTTGATCTACACCCCCTGCCCCCGCCTTTAGCTCTCCCTCCCACCTTCAGTGACGTTTATTATTTGCATCATTTATGCCTCCCATTTTCCCTCAGCCCAAGGCAGCTGAGACCCTTCTTCTCTTCTCCTTTTCTCTGCACAACCATCCTGGGAGGGAGGTGGAAAATGTGCAGCAGGCCCAGCATTACCTAGTGAGGCATGGGGGGTTGAGCCCAGGTCTCCCACACCCTACTCTGAAGCGCTTTCCACAGGATGGCTACTGCCAAAGAGTAGCAAGCAGCCAGCAGCCGAGGTGAGTTCTGCAGATGGGTGCCCTTCTGTGTCTGCTGGTGAACCTGACTGTGGCAAGTCCTCCCTGAAAGGCCAAAAGGGTCCTGGGGAGGCCCTGCCCCTCCCTCGGCCTCTTCCAGACAAAAACCCAGACTCCACTCCTGGGGTTGCCTCGCAGCTGCCTCTGAGAATTTCCGTTGTTTAAAGTTACAGTTCCTTTTATCAGTTTGGGTTTTTAAACCTCTCCCCCCCAATTGTATTCTTTTTTAGGTTTCAGATTTTTCTGCAAATCTGGAGTATTTTTCAAATTTGTAGAAAGATCTTCCTTGTCCGTTCACAGCTCCAGTCAACAGATTTAGCTGACAGCCATTAGTATATAAATCGATTTTTTAAAAAAATTCCTTTTGTCTTTCTGTTGCCTGTCAAATTCATTGGGTGCCCCCAAGTTCTAGCATTATGGGAAGGAGGGGGGATTCTCTGAACCTCTTTTCTTCACAACGTGCACAATTTCTCCCCTCCTTCCCCCCACTTAGTTGTCTTCTTTCCTAAAGAGGAGAGCCCCAAAGACTCTTCCCCTTTCTTCACAGAAAGGTTCTTCCAACCCCTTCAGCCTCTTGGTTGCCCTCCTTGGTACATCTTCCAGCACCAGGATGATATCTCTCGTTTTAGGGATGCCGCACTGTCTTTGTTCCAAAGGAGACCATCCCATTGGTCTGTCGAAGGGCACTGTTCTATGGGCCTTCGTGTTCTTGGAGCAAGAGGCTTGCTGCCAGGACATTGCAGAGCTGGGCAGAGGCAGCACAAACTCCAGGCACTTCTTTCCTCTCCCAGGAAGCAACTTTGGCAGCCCAGCTACGGATTGCTGAGTCCCAAGGAGAGCAGGAGGCTCTCTCAGAGCTGATCCAGCAGCTGCGCAAGGCAGTGCTCGAGCTCCAGGCCCAGAAAGCAGAGCTGGAGTCACAGGTGGAACTGCTGCACTTACGGAGTCAGTGCCTGCAAAAGCAGATCAGGTATGCCTGTTGGCTGCATCCAGCCATCCTGAGTGTCCCTCTGCTTTTGCTCAGTGGGGGGCGTGGGGAGGCAGAGGGGCTGTTCTTTGGTGCGGCAGGCCTGGCCTCTCCCACCGCTCGAATGCTGGGGGGGGGAACTGCTTGTGGCCTCATGAAGAGCACGTGCTGCAGCCCTCGGGCAGCTGTGGTGGTTTCCTCTCGAGCTCTCCTCTGGCTCCTTGGCAGTGAGCTGGAGGCTGCAAGCAGGAGCAAGCAAGAGCTGCTGGAGAAGCTGGAAGGGCAAAGCAATGAGTCATCCCCAAGGAAAACGGACGAAGCCCTCCGAGTGGAAGACCTGGGAGAGAGCGGTCCAGCGGTTAGTGAAACCTGGGTGCCTCTGGAGGGTTGGCAGGGGGAGGACTGGCCCAACCATTTTCAGGCCCAGACCTCATCCCGTTATTTTGAGTGGGGTTGGTATTCAGCAAAGGATGCAAACGGGTGAGGTCCTAGGAGTGCTGTGTACTCTCTGAGGAGTCTCTCCTTCCCCTAGAAGAAGGGCTCTGTCTCTCTGGAGCACCTCCCCTTGTTTGGCAAAAGGGCTCTCAGCCCCTGAAGGCAATCATGGCGCTCTCTGGACAGTCATACAGGTCCTAAGCCTGCCACAGGGAGTGAATGATGTAGAGCTCTTAAAAAGGCATGAAGTGCTCCCCCCTGGCCCTCTTGACAGACCCGTAGGCGGAGGAAGTGCTTTCCCTGCATCCTTTTTCTGGGGCTCCAGACAGAGGGTCAGCTTCGGTGAACTCTTTTGGGCCTGCCTTTGGTTGCAGGAAGTCATCCTCCTTTCAGGAAGAAAAATAAAACAGGATGGAGAGGGAGAGTTACTCCATGGAAGACTTCTTGTTCTTCTGGGATGAGACTCGAGGCAGACCCTGGCCATATAGCCGAAGGCGTTCTTCCCTCAGGGTGGGCGGGCTGCGGAGTCCTTCAATTGGACGGTTGGTCATTCTCTTTGTTTCCTGGCAGCTCTCTCTGGCAGCTTGCCATGGCAGAGCTTCAAGGTGGCATTTGGGGAGGAGGAGGCACTTCCAGCGTCCATCCCCCTCCGTCCTCAGGATCACTTGGAGGCAGGCGAGATCCGCTTCAGGTCCAGCAGGTCCGACTTCACCGCCCTCAGTTTTCCCTGACCCAGCTGATCAGCCTGGCAGTCAGAGCTGCCAGCAAAGAAAGGCAGAAAGTGTTAAAACGCAGTGTAAGGAACCCAGCAGCAGGTGCAAAGCCCATTCGTGTGAATGCAAAGGAGACCAGCCAACAAACAGTCTGTGTTGTTTCTTTGGAGAGCCAGTTTGGTGTAGTGGTTAAGTGTGCGGACTCTTATCTGGGAGAACCGGGTTTGATTCCCCCCTCCTCCACTTGCACTTGCTGGAATGGCCTTGGGTCAGCCAGAGCTCTGGCAGAGGTTGTCCTTGAAAGGGCAGCTGCTGTGAGAGCCCTCTCAGCCCCACCCACCTCACAGGGTGTCTGTTGTGAGGGAGGGAGGGAAAGGAGTTTGTGAGCTGCTCTGAGATTCTTCAGAGTGGAGGGCAGGATATAAATCCAATATCATCATCTTCTTTTTTGAGAACTGCTGTCAGTCAGAGTAGACAATATTGGGTTGTAAAACCAGCTTCATGTGGGTGATGAGAAAAGGGCCACCTGGTAGATGTGTCTCAGTCAAGCCATCTCAGTTAAAGCCCCCAGTGCTGTGGCTGTCACTGGTGGAGTCCAGACTTCCACTGCATTTCCATTAACCGAGCTTTCAAATGATTAAACCCTCAAGCCCTCCTCCAGAGAGATGGGATCTGAAACTAACCAGAGCCATGAAGAAAGCAGCCTCGTTCCGGATCAGTAAGTGTCTTTATTGCTCTCAGAGCAGCCGTGTGTTCTTGGTTGCTCTTCCTAGTGGGAGGGGGTTAGCACGCTGCTGCATTGCACGAGCCCCTTGACCGCAGTTTGCTAGGGATGTGGTCAGAGGCCTTCCCTGGGGAGGGGCCCTGGTGGCTCAGGGGCAGAGCCTGGCCTTCCCACGCAGAAGGTCCCAGACTCAGTCCCCGGCAGCATCTCCAGTTAACTAAGTGCTGTTGTCTGAGCAGAGCTTGATAGACCCCATAGCCTGACTCAGCAGCTTCCTCTCTTCTCCAATCTCCACAGGGTTCGTCATTATATTGCTGCTGAGGGAGCTTCTATCAAGAATACGAGGGAGTTCTTGGTGCACCAGACCCGCTCCATGAGGAAAAGGCAAAGTACCCTGAGATCTGTCAAGCAGCACTGGAGCCACGACCTGCAAAGGGCACAGGAAGCCGTGCCAGACCCAGACCAGTCCCAGGTGTTGGAGGGGGTGTACAGGAGCCTGGAGGAGGTATTGACTTCCTTTGTACCCCACCCTTCACCCCAAGCAGGACTCAGAGCAGCTGATGGTGCCCTCATATCCTCACCACAACCCTGTGAGGTAGGCCAGGCTGAGAGATGGTGCGTGGCTCAAAGCCACCCAGCCTGCTTCCGTGGGGCATGATTCAAACCTAGACCCTAGTGAGTGGCGTGACCAGAAGGTGGCACTGTGGGGGGAGGACTGATTGGTGCCCCCTCCAGCTGCTCAGGAGCCCCTCTGCTGGGAACAGCACAAACTCTGGCAGCCTCAGGCAGTAGATGAAACCGAGGCTTCTGTACGGTTCTTCGGTCAAAATGCCAAAGGGGGAAGTAGTTTTTGATGTGTGTGTTTGTATGTATTCAACTTATTTATTTATTTTATCAAATTTATATCAAACTTCACAGAAGATTTACAGATAAAGTCATAATATTATACAATGTAAGTAATGTTAGTTCAAATATAAAGAAAAGCTGCAGTCTTGCAACTTCAATTACCAAGGGGAGAGATGTTTTTGTGACCTCATGACAATTATCTCTTAATTTAAAGCATCTCCATGGTGTGTACCAGCTCGTTCTGTTCTGTAACTTCATCATCATCTCTAATCCTGATGAGCGTACAGATTTTCAAGATGGGAAAAGGAGAAAATGCTTTGTTGATGTTCCACTCGGTAGACGTCGTTGTCATGCAAATCTGGGCAGGTTTTGAAGCTGGCAGTTCTCTCTTGTGGGGCTCGGGGCAGAAGTTGGACTCAAAACTTGGTGCTCTGCAGCAACTAAATGAGCTCCTTGTATTCCGGGGGGGGCGGTCTGAACAGCTCTGAGATGAGAAATATGGGGAGGGGTATACACAGACCCCCAACTGTCTCTCCTGCGCCCTTTGCATTGTTGGACAACCTGGTTTATGATGTAATGTCCCTCAGAGGGGAGGCAGCAGAACAGACAGGGCCAGAAAAAAGAAGTAGCACTATGAGAAGGCACCCCTTCCAAACGCTCAGGTTTGGTAAACATAAGAAGAGCTCTGCTGTGTCCATCTAGTCAAGCCTCCTGTCTCACACAGTGGCCAGCCAGTTCTTCTGGAGAATAAACCACAGGGCAGAGAGGCTGAGGCCTTTCCCTGAGAAGAACACCGGAAGAGTCCTGCTGGATCAGACCAGGGAGGGTCCATCTAGTCCAGCCTCCTGTCTCACACAGTGTCCAGCCACTTCCTCTGGAGGGCCAGTAACAGGGTAGAGAGGCCGAGGCCTTCCCCTGAGAGGAACATCAGAAGAGCCCTGCTGGATCAGACCAGGGAGGGTCCATCTAGTCCAGCCTCCTGTCTCACACAGTGGCCAGCCACTTCCTCTGGAGGGCCAGTAACAGGGTAGAGAGGCCGAGGCCTTCCCCTGAGAGGAACATCAGAAGAGCCCTGCTGGATCAGACCAGGGAGGGTCCATCTAGTCCAGCCTCCTGTCTCACACAGTGTCCAGCCACTTCCTCTGGAGGGCCAGTAACAGGGTAGAGAGGCCGAGGCCTTCCCCTGAGAGGAACATCAGAAGAGCCCTGCTGGATCAGACCAGGGAGGGTCCATCTAGTCCAGCCTCCTGTCTCACACAGTGGCCAACCAGTTCCTCTGGAGGGCCAACAACAGGGCAGAGAGGCAGAGCCCTTCCCCTGAGGAGAACATCAGAAGAGCCCTGCTGGATCAGACCAGTGAGGGTCCATCTAGTCCAGCCTCCTGTCTCACACAGTGTCCAGCCACTTCCTCTGGAGGGCCAGTAACAGGGTAGAGAGGCCGAGGCCTTCCCCTGAGAAGATCATCAGAAGAGCCCTGCTGGGTCGGATCAGGGAGGGTCCATCTAGTCCAGCCTCCTGTCTCACACAGTGTCCAGCCACTTCCTCTGGAGGGCCAGTAACAGGGTAGAGAGGCCGAGGCCTTCCCCTGAGAAGATCATCAGAAGAGCCCTGCTGGGTCGGATCAGGGAGGGTCCATCTAGTCCAGCCTCCTGTCTAACATAGTGGCCAGCCAGTTCCTCTGGAGGGTCATCAATTTTGGGCTCTATCAACAGAAGTATAGTGTCCAGATCATGCAATGTGATGGTATTGCTTTTCTCTGCTCTGGTTAGACCTCACCTGGAGTATTGTGGTCAGTTTTGGGCACCACAATGTAAGAAGGATATAGCTGGAACATGACCAGAGGAGGGTAATGAAGATTGTAAGGGGTCTGCGGACCATGTCCTATGAGGAAAGATTGAAGGAGCTGGATTTGTTTAGCCGGGAGAGGAGATGACTGAGAGGTGATATGATCGCCATCTTCAGGTATTTGAGGGGCTGTCATATAGAGGATGATGTGGAGTTGTTTTACATTGTCCAGGAAGGTTGGACCAGAACCAATTAGTTGGGATTAAATCAAGAGTTTCTGGCTCAACATTAAGAAGAACTTCCTGACCGTTTGAGTGGTTCCTCAGTGGAACAGGCTTCCTTGGGAGGTGGTGGGCTCTCCTTCCTTGGAGGCTTCTAAGCAAAGACTTGATGGCCATCTGACAGCAAGGTTGATTCTTTGAACTCAGGCAGATCATGAAAGGAGGGCAGGAAGGGCTGCACCAGTGCTTAGTTCTTTTGGCCCTTACTTACACACACAGGGAATCTTGGTTCACCACTTCGGAGTCAGGTGGCAATTTTTTCCAGGCCAGTTTGGCCAGGGATCCTGGAGAGGGTGGGGTTGTTCCCCCCACCCATCTTCTGGTCATGGAGTAGGGGTCACTAGGTGTGGAGGGGAGGTAATTGTGAATTTCTTGCCTTGTGCAAGGTTGGACTAGATGACCCTGGAAGTCCCTTCCAGTTCTGCGATTCCTGTTTGAAGCTGAGCAGCTCTGTCCCAGCCCTGCCAAGGGCTTTTATGTGGCCTTCCCGGTGCTTTCAAGCAGCTTCCCTGAGAGTCAAAGGAAAGCTCCACCTGGAGAGTGTGTGTCCAGGAGTGGCTGTCAGACAGACGGTGCGCTCCTTTGCAGAGTTATGCCCATCTAAGCCCACAGAAATGAGGTTACCTAGAGGAGCACCCGGATTCTGCAAAGGGCGAGGGGTGTGGGGGGTGGTGTCAGTGACCTGAGATCTTGGGTGGGGGGAGAGTTGAGCAGGCAGAAGTCTAGAAACTCCTGAGGATTTCATCGTTTTGGTCGGCTGCTGGGCTTGGATTTTAGCTGTGGTGTTAGCTGTTTTTAATTCGTTTCTTGTGTTGGGTGCCAGATGTGGTACGGAATGTTGGCCTATCATGTATGTAGGTGTGAACACAGCCTCTGTGTGGATTGGGCAGGACACAGGGGGCAGGACAAGGTGACGCAAGGGGGGGTGGAATGCTCAAGTTCCCAGGAAAATCTGGTGGGGAGGGAATTAAAGTTTCTGCCAAGGTCTCAACTGCCATTTTTATGAAGAGCGGACCAGCTACCTGCCCATTTCCTGAGCTAATGGCCTTGGAAGGGGAACAGCCATTGTCACTTGCCCCCATGCTGCTGCACAGGAGGGGTGGGAGCTGGAGCCAGTGCAAGTGGACGGTGAGAGCCATCACCTCAGACCCTGTGGCAGTATGGTGGGCAGTCTGCCCCAGTGGGCGGTGAGAGGGGAAGAATGGGATGGCTCCGTCTGCAAGTCTTGCGGTTTCCTGCTGGGCCACGGGGGCAGGGCGGAGCTGGAGCCAGTGCAAGTGGATGGTGAGAGCCGTCACCTCGGCCCCTGTGGCAGTATGGCAGGCAGTCTGCCTTGGTGGGCGGTGAGAGGGGAAGAATGGGATGGCTCCGTCTGCAAGTCTTGCGGGTTTCCTGCTGTGCCATGTGGGGAGCTGGAGCCAGTGCAAGTGGACGGTGAGAACCGTCACCTCGGCCCCTGTGGCAGTATGGTCGGCAGTCTGCCTCGGTGGGCGGTGAGAGGGGAAGAATGGGATGGCTCCGTCTGCAAGTCTTGCAGGTTTCCTGCTGTGCCGTGTGGGGAGCTGGAGCCAGTGCAAGTGGACGGTGAGAGCCGTCACCTTGGCCCCGTAGCAGTATGGCGGGCAGTCTGCTTCGGTGGGCGATGAGAGGGGAAGAATGGGATGGCTCCGTCTGCAAGTCTTGCAGGTTTCCTGCTGTGCCATGTGGGGAGCTGGAGCCAGTGCAAGTGGACGGTGAGAGCCGTCACCTCGGCCCCTGTGGCAGTATGGCGGGCAGTCTGCCTTGGTGGGCGGTGAGAGGGGAAGAATGGGATGGCTCCGTCTGCAAGTCTTGCGGGTTTCCTGCTGTGCCGTGTGGGGAGCTGGAGCCAGTGCAAGTGGACGGTGAGAGCCGTCACCTTGGCCCCGTAGCAGTATGGCGGGCAGTCTGCCTCGGTGGGCGATGAGAGGGGAAGTATGGGATGGCTCTTTCTGCAAGTCTTGCTGCCTGCAGAGAAAGGACCTTTCTTCTCCTGAAATGCTTGTGTGCTTTTTCTCCCAGGAATCAAGGCAGCTGGATGCCATGAGTTCTGCCATGAGGAGAGGCCAGGCTCTGGTGAAGAAGAAAGAGGAGACACTCAGTCAGTTGGAGGCGTCCTTGCTGGAAGAGGTAGTCCTCCCCTCCCGCGAGAACCAGCCCCGCTCTGTCCTTCAGCCTCGAGTCTGGGCAGGTGGTGGAGGGCTCCAGGTGGAGCAGAAGGCGCTGCCCTGCCAAAAGGCCCTCGCAGCTGCCAGTCCCTGCGGGAAACCGGGGGTGGGGGGGCTTGTGTCAGACAGGCCGGAAGAAGAGCCTGTCTCCCCCGGAGAGGCGGGGGGCCTGCTCCGTCCATCCGTCCTGCAGGATCCCAGCGCTGCCTGTGGCTGCGGATGAAGCAGGAAGGCGTAGGCTCGAGCAGCCAGTGAGGAGAGCCCCTTTCCGCCTTCTCTCCCAAAGCTCTCGGAGGAAGATACGCTGAAGGGGACTGCGTGCAAGAAGATAGTGACCTTTGACCTCAGCGACTTGGAAGACTCAGGTGGCAGGGCAAACCCAGAAGAGTTTCCCCACACAAGTAAGCCCTGCAAGTTGCATCCCGGAGTTTGTGTCCAAGGTCTGTTAGGAGTGCATGGCAAGGGATGGGGCAGGGACCGGGGGTTCCCCCCCTGCTTGGAGCATGTCGCCAGAGCATCCCTTTAACGGGGTGGATGCAATGGTGCTCTCTGGGCTGCCTCTTTCCAGGGGTCCCAGGTTGCCTAGCAGCATCCGTCCTGCCTTCCTTTTTGCTTCTGGCTTTCTTTCTCCCTTCTGCTGCCTGTAGGGGCTAAGCAAGACAGGAGCCACTGGGGGCTCCACTCCGAAACCCTCCCCCTGCAGAAGGTGTCATGAAACCCATTCTTTTCGGGGGGGGGGGGAGGCTGTCAGGCATAATGGCCCCGGAAATGCCCTCCCGTTGTGCTGCCAGGCAGCCTACTATGGGATCTGAAGCTCTGTGCGCGCATGAAACATCTGCCCCACACCTCCGTGGGTCTGCCGAGTCATCCCTCCTCTTTCTCCCTTCCCTGCAGTAGTTGGCTTGAAACCAGACTTGCCGTTTCCTCAGAGTGACAAGATCCAGTACCTGACGGAGTCCCTGCAGCGCATCACCAGTGACCTGACCGGTGTCCTCGCCTTCCTGGGTACCTTCAGCCACCAGCAGCCACCTCGCTTCACTTCCACCCAGGGAGCAGTGGCCCCCCTGCCCAAGGAGGGCATGCCTCTGGCTGCTTACCTCTCTCTGGCACGCACCCATCCCGCCTCCCCCTTGGTGTGTTCGGCTGATCAGGGGCCCTGGAGTTCCGGCTTGGGTTTCCGGGGGCTGGCAGCATCCTCTGGCAGCCAGGCCGTGGATAGCATGTTGGCAGAGAAGTGGCGCAAGTATTTCCCAGGTGAGAAGCTTCGGGGCACCTTCCAGACAGGCAGCTTGGACGTGACCCTCCGCTCCCACCCAGGATTCTGCCTCCTGTGGGCTGTTAGGTCACCTCCCGTCAATCCCTCGGAGGCTGTGAGTCTGGAATAAACAGCAGGCTCCATGACAAAAGGCTGAAATGGGCTGACGTCTGCTCACAGCAGCCTCCATGAGGGCTGGGAGGATGGGCCCTGTGCTGGTACAGAAAGGCTTTGAGTTACGCTTGGAAATGGATCCTCTGGTCTGTCCTAGGTGGCTTCCCGTTGCCCTTCAGAAGTTCTGGCTCTTTGGATGGCAAGCTGGGATGTGCAGCGGCCAGGTAAGGGCATCACTGTCCACTCTGTCTTTCCTTGATGAGGACAAAGGCTCACCCACCTGGTTGGGGGGCAGCTGGGTTGATTTTCCTGGGCCTTTCAGTACTGTCTGTCGTGGTATCCTTCTAGACAACCTTTCTGCGCTGAGGTTGGGAGACGCTGCTCAGCAGTGGTTCCAGTCCTGCCTGGGTTGGGGTTGGTTTCAGAAGATGCTTTGGGAGCAACTGCTGAGCCCCTTAGCCTGTGGGGTCCTACAAGATTCCATCTTGTCCTCTGTGCTAACATCTGCATGAAGCCACTAAGAACATCAGAGAAGCCCTGTTGGATCCGGCCAGTGGCCCATCCAGTCCAACACTCTGTGTCACACAATGGCCAGAAAAACCCAGGTGCCATCAGGAGGTCCATCAGTGGAGCTAGAACACTAGAAGTTAAAACGCTTGGGGCTCTTTAGCTTGGAGAAACGTTGACTGCGGGGTGACATGATAGAGGTTTACAAGATAATGCATGGGATGGAGAAAGTAGAAAAAAAGTACTTTTCTCCCTTCCTCACAATACAAGAACTCATGGACATTCAATGAAATTGCTGAACAGTCAGGTTAAAATGGATAAAAGGAGGTACTTCTTCACCCAAAGGGTGATTAACATGTGGAATTCACTGCCACAGGAGGTGGTGGCGGCCACAAGCTTAGACAGCTTCAAGAGGGGGTTAGATAAAAATATGGAGCAGAGGTCCATCAGTGGCTATAAGCCACAGTGCGTATTTATGTGTGTGTGTGTATATATATATAATTTTTTGGCCACTGTGTGACACAGAGTGTTGGACTGGATGGTCCATTGTCCTGATCCAACATGGCTTCTCTTACGTTCTTATGAAGTCCTCACCCTGTTGCCCCTCTCAAGCACCAAGAATACAGAGCATCACTTGTCCCAGACAGAGAGTTCCAACAATACACTGTGGCTAATAGCCACTGATGAACCTCTGCTCCAGATGTGATGGACCTCTGCTCCAGGGAGAAGAGAAGAAGAAGAAGATTTGCAGATTTATACCCCGCCCTTCTCTCTGAATCAGAGACTCAGAGCGGCTTACAATCGCCTTTATCTCCCCCCCCCTCCTCATAACAGACACCCTGTGAGGTGGGTGGGGCTGAGAGGGCTCTCACAGCAGCTGCCCTTTCAAGGACAACCTCTGCCAGAGCTCTGGCTGACCCAAGGCCATTCCAGCCGCTGCAAGTGGAGGAGTGGGGAATCAAATCCGGTTCTACCAGATAAGAGTTCGCGCACTTAACCACTACACCAAACTGGCTCTCTATTAGAGCTATGGCTGACCCAAGGCCATTCCAGCAGCTGCAAGTGGAGGAGTGTGGAATCAAACCTGGATCTTCTTCGTGGTCTCTGTGCAGTCCCACACATGGGGTCTTGCCGCAGGCAACGGATCCATACCTCGGAGCTCCAATAGCTCTCCTATAGCATCTTTTGGCGCGCTTTTCTCCCGCCCTGGGGAGCAGGCAGCGACTGCGCATGCCTGGAGCAGGGGGAGAGCGCCCATTCCACTCAGTTTCTTCCCTTCCGCCGCCCGGACAACACCTACCTTGCTGCGTTCCTCCTCTGTCTCGTCTCTCCTTTGGTATCGTACTACCCTCGTATTTCTCTTTCTTCTTATTTTCATTCCGCTTCTCTTCATTCATCCTATATAAAAAAAAAAAGAAGAAGATCCTCTTCTGCGCTTTCTTTCCTTTTTCTCCCCTCCCTTCCCCCCCTCCCTTCCATCTCCCCTCCCCGTCCGGAACGGATGGAAGGGAAAATTACTTTTAAAAGGTGTAGGCAGTGTGGATCAAAGATCCCCTCTTCTGACGGCCACTCTATCTGCCTATTCTGTTTGGGGGAGTCCCATAGAGTCGACGCCTGCTCTCACTGCGCCAGTTTTGGCAAACAGGCGCGAAAGAACAGAGCAGCCCGCCTTCGCAGTTTCCTCATGGAAGCATCCCTTAGGGCAATGCCCGCTTCGGATCCGCCGCCTCCCCCACAAGGAGCGGGAGATTCGGCTGCTTCGGCCCTTCCTAACGTCCCTAGGAAGCATAAGTCCGACAAGAAGACACTTAAGCACTCTGAGAGCCATAAGGCGCCTAAAAGGGTGCGTCATCCGGAATCGACTTCGTCAAAGTCTCATCACTCGAGTCCAGGGGCCTGCAGCCTGAAGGCTTCAGCACCAAAAAAGCCCCGCGACTCATCCGTGCATGCTCGCGACTCATCCGTTCCGACTTCCGCTCACGCATCAGCGCATCCGGCCCATATGGCGGCTGCGCAATCGAGCCCGGCGCCTGCGCAATCGAGTTCGACAGTGACGGGACACTTGAATCCGATTTTACCACCCGAACTCTCGGCGCCGTCTGATGTTATTTCTGATATGCCACAGCTTACTCAGCATATGATCGAAGTCATTCCAATTGGTTCTCGATCACCTTCGATACACAGCGTCGTGCCGTCGGACATCCTGGACCCAGATCCTCCAAACTTCCGGCCCGAATCCTTCCTGGACATTCCAACTCCTGCGCAACGTAGGGAAACTTCTACCCAGGTCTCTACCCACCGATTTCGCTCACGATCTCCGCTTCGATTCCGCTCTCGCTCCCGATCTCCGGTCCGCCTACGATCTCCGGTCCGAGAGCGTGCTCGCTCTCCGTCTCCGTCCCGAGATTACTATCGGGGTCACCGACGTGACCGCTCTCCATCTCATCTCCGTCCCCTCGACCCCGTAGATCGTACCACAGAGACCTTCGTTCTCCATCTGCTCAAAGCTACAAGCATTATTCTGACTTCGAACCCGAGCCGTACTTACGAGACGTTTCTACACCTCGAATCCGGGAGGTTCATTCTCCTAGACTCCGTGACTCCTACCGTACCCGGGACCAACAATCCCTGTACTATCGCCATCCGTCTCCCTGTTACTATAATGACAAACAATACTACACTTCTCGAGACCGAGGGGTTCACCGGGCCCGGGATGATATCGACTCCATCACAGAACAATATCACCAAGCCCATCGGGCCCGTGATGCCATAGAGGCACCCGTCCCTCCTCGGACCCGAGATATTCCCAGGGCACCTTCCACGACGGTGTCGAAACCGCCTCGTGACTCATCACCGATCAAGCGGCCTCGGGACCCATCACCGGCCAAGTCCAAGTCACCTCAACCGCCGGACTCGGCTTCAGACAGGGATACATCGGACCACTCCGACTCCGAGGAACCCCCAGCCTCGCCTGCATCGGACCAACCTCCTCGGCTCTCCCCATCGGACAGTTCTAAGGCCTATCTCAATCTAATTACCACAATGGCCTCCGCCCTTAATATACCCATGTCATCTGACTCCCCTAGGGTCTCCGATGTGGTACACGACCTGGTTCAGACAGACTTCCCTGACAGCTCAACGCTACCAATGCTACCCGTTCACCTCGAGGGCCTCCGTGAATCCTGGGAAAAGCCTGCTTCAATCCCGACAATTTCCAGACGTCTTGACTCTCTCTACAGGGTGCATGCTACAGATTGCAAATTCCTAGCCTCTCATCCAGCACCCAACTCTATTGTAGTCCATTAGGCCACTAAAACCAAGCCATCTCGCCACCCCGCTCCTCCTGACTGCGAGGGCAGAAAATTGGATACCTTGGCTAGAAAGATATACAGCTTCGCCTCCACCAACTCTAAATTGAACAATTATCTGGCCTATTTTGCGGCATACTCATTCAATCTTGCAAACCAAATAACTCCACACCTTGCATCTATGCCTGATTCCTCCCAGAAGGCTGTATCCGCACTCGTTTCGGAGTTGTCGCGCGTCTCAAAACAGCAAATAAACTCTCTCAGACATGCGGTTTCTTGTTCCTCCCGAGTTTTTGCAACCTCGGTGGCCCTGCGTCGCCACGCCTGGCTACGCTCAACTAACCTGCAGCCAGACATTAAACAAAAGATAGAGGATCTCCCTTTCGACGGTCTCGGACTATTCCACGCGTCCACTGACGAGGTCCTCACCTCTGTTGATGATGGGCGTAAAAAGGCCAAACGCCTTGGGGTCACACAGCCACCCTCTCTGACCTTTAGCAAGCAGAGACCATGGAGGCCTTCCTTCCAGCGTCGTCAACGGTCTCCCAAGCATCAGGATTTCTGGAAAAGGAAACCCCAGCACCAAAAACAGCCTTTCCAACAGAGGCCATGTGCACAACCATCCAAGAAACAGTCGCAGCCAAGCAAACAGTCTCTTTGACTTTCGCACCGCTCCAGCCACACCATCAAGCCCTCTTTATCATACCCGACTACTTCCGTTTTACCCAATCTGGAATTCCATCACCACCGACTCTTGGGTTCTGACCATCGTGCGTCTAGGTTACGCAATAGAGTTCATTTCACCACCTCGCCACCACTACTTCATAGCTACCCCCACCCTTCACTTCTCCATCAAGAAATTCTGGACTTGCTCCAGAAAAATGCTATAGAACCCGTTCCTCCTCAACACCGAAGGACCGGTTTCTACTCCAGATACTTCCTGGTCCCGAAGAGGGATGGAGGCAAGCGTCCTATCTTAGATCTCCGGAGGTTAAACAGGCACATCGAATACAGGAAGTTCAGGATGATATCCCTGCAGTCCATCCTGCCTCTAATCCCCAGGAACTCCTGGATGGCTTCCCTAGATCTTCAGGACGCTTACTTCCATGTCACCATCCGACCTCAACATCGGAAGTATCTGCGGTTCGCCATGGGCCGGGACCATTTCCAATACGTCTCCCTGCCATTCGGTCTCTCCACTGCACCCAGGGTTTTCACCAAGTGCATGGCAGTGGTGGCAGCTGCCCTCCACATTCGGAACATCCCAGTCTTTCCATATATCGACGACTGGCTCTTCATAGCACCGACTCAACATCAACTGCAGAGCAACCTCAACACAGCTCTCACCCTTCTGAATTCCCTGGGCCTTCGTGTGAATACCACCAAATCACACCTCACACCTACCCAGGACCTCAAATTTATAGGGGCTCTTCTACGCACTTCTCTCCATCGTGCTTTCCTCCCCGAGGATCGAGCGCTAACAATCATTGCATTAGCCAAGTCAGTTCAACAACAGCCTCGTCAGTCTGCATTCACAATCCAACGCCTGCTGGGCCTTATGGCCGCCACAACATCTGTCCTTTACTTTGCCAGGCTACGGATGAGACAACTACAGCTCTGGTTTGTACGAGCTTACCATCCTCAAGTGCATCCGCAGAGCGTTTTATTTACTGTTCCCCAGAGAGCACTTCTCTCTCTCACATGGTGGACTGTTCCCAACAACCTCCTCGCAGGCATGCCGTTTCTACCGACTCCTCCGATGGCTGTTGTGACAACAGACGCCTCCAAGTGGGGATGGGGAGCCCACTTAGAGGACAAGACCGTCAGAGGGCTTTGGACTCCCTCCGAGAGGGCCATGCACATAAACTGCTTAGAACTGATCGCTGTGCACAGGGCCCTCCAATCGTTCCTCCCACTGATCAAGGGTCGGCACGTTCAGATCTCCACAGACAATACGGCGACGGTCTTCTACATAAACAAACAGGGAGGCACCAGATCCCTCCAACTGTGCCGTATAGCCATACTGCTCTGGGAATGGTGTGTCAAGCACAACATCTATATGACTGCCATCCACTTCCCGGGTGTGGAGAATGTTCTGGCCGACTCTCTCAGCAGGGTTCGCATAGACGACCACGAATGGTCCATCAATCCGACCTACCTTCGTCGCATCTTCCGGTGCTTCGGAACACCCAAGGTGTTTGCTTCCAGGGACAATGCCAAATGTCCTCGGTTCTATTCCAGGAGAGGCAACGACGCCTTCCTGCACAGCTGGAGAGGTCCTCTTCACTACCTCTTTCCACCAACCCCCCTACTGACACGGGTGCTGATAAAGATCACACGAGATGGCACGGACTGTATCCTCATTGCTCCATGGTGGCCATGGCAACCGTGGTTCACGAGGCTTCTACAAATCTCCCGCCACACTTACCGCCGCCTCCCTCCTGTGGGCGACCTCTTATCCCAGGCCAATGGTCAAGTACTACATCACAACCCTCAGGTCCTGGCCTTGACAGCCTGGAGAATACACCCTCCTGCCTCTCCACAGAGGTAGCCAACATCATCCTCAACGCGAGAAAGCCTTCCACCAGACTTTCGTACCAACGCAAATGGAAGCGCTTCTGCGCATTCGCGACATCTAATCATCTGCAGCCCGAATCAGCACCTCTTAACCTGATCCTTGATTATCTACTTTCTCTACAAAAATCAGGACTTCACTATTCCTCCTTAAAGGTTCACCTCTCTGCAATTTCTGCGTTCCATGACCCTGTTGACGGCAAGACGGTGTTCTCTCATACCTTGTCTAAGTCCTTTCTTAAGGGCATGTTGCACCTCCATCCACCTGTTAAACCCTTCGTCCCGACTTGGAGTTTATCCCTAGTTCTTTCCTGCTTGATGAAAGTTCCCTTTGAACCTATGGCTACCATAGACCTCAACCTTCTTTCCTGGAAGACAGCATTGCTAGTAGCCCTTACCTCAGGCAAATGGGCAAGTGACTTATGCGCCTTCCGCCACGATTCTCCCTACACCATTTTCCACAGGGACAAGGTTGTTCTGCGACCGGACCCTGCATTCCTTCCTAAAGTTGTCTCCCAGTTCCACTTATCGACTTCAACTTCTCTGCCAACGTTTTTCTCCAACCCAACCGACCCAGGACAACGAGCCCTGCATTCCCTGGATGTTAGAAGGGCTTATCTTTCTACCTTGACCGTACACAGCCTTTCCGTAAGGACCCTAATCTGTTTGTGGCCTACAGAAATCCTCACAAAGGACACAAAATTTCTACCCAGAGACTATCTAAATGGGTAGTTAGTGCCATCAGGCTGTGTTACGAACTGGCTAAACAGCCTCTGCCCGAAGGCCTTAAGGCTCACTCTACTAGAGCGGTCTCGACGTCTTCGGCTTTCCTGCAGGGCGTCTCCTTAGAGGACATTTGTGCGGCTGCATCGTGGTCCTCACCATCCACGTTCGTCTCCCATTATGCTTTAGACGTTCGTGTGAGACGAGACGCCTCCTTCGGCCAAGCGGTCCTCAGATCCATCTTCCACTGAAGCTAGGGGTGAGTGCATCTGCTTCCATCTCTATGTTACATAGTATGATGTGATAGGGTTTTGTGACTAACTTTCTTCTTTTACCAGCACCCTCCTCCAGGACATTCAGCTGGCTAGTCACCCATGTGTGGGACTGCACAGAGACCACGAAGAAGATAAACAGGTTGCTTACCTGTAACTGATGATCTTCGAGTGGTCATCTGTGCAGTCACACACGCCCACCCAGCCTTCCCCGCTGCTGGCCTCTTGTAATTGTTGCTTAACCTTGTATAGTGTCAGTGCCAATGGCGGCTGGAAGAAACTGAGTGGAATGGGCGCTCTCCCCCCGCTCCAGGCATGCGCAGTCGCTGCCTGCTCCCCAGGGTGGGAAGAAAGCGCGCCAAAAGACGCTATAGGCGAGCTATTGGAGCTCCGAGGTATGGATCCGTTGCCTGCGGCAAGACCCCATGTGTGGGACTGCACAGATGACCACTCGAAGATCATCAGTTACAGGTAAGCAACCTGTTTTTCTCCCTGATAAGAGTCCGCACACTTAACCACTACACCAAACTGGCTCTCTCTCTGCCTTCTCTATCCCATGCATAATCTTGTAAACTTCTATCATGTCACCCCTTTGTTGACGTTTCTCCAAGCGAAAGAGCCCCAAGAGCTTCAGCTTTTCCTTATAATGATGGGTTGTAGGGATCTTGTCACTCCAGCCTTGGCCCATCTCACTGGATTTCCATTTGTTTCTGGGCACAATTCAAGGGGCTGCTCTTGACCTTCAAAGCCATCTAGGTTTGGGACCAAGGACTTCCTCTTCCCTTATGAGCCTGCCATCTGTGGGGGCCTGGTCCAGGTGCCCCTAGGGCTTTCTGAGGGATGGGGCCCTGGCACCAGCAGATGGAGGCTTGGGGTTCCCTCCTCCGTCCTCCCCAGGGTTTGGACTGTTGTTTTTATCTTTTGTTTCTTAAGCTCTGGTTTTAAATTGTTTTATGTTGGTTTTGAGATTTATTTATTTATAATTTATAGATTTTATTTTTAGACTGCCCTCCCCTGCACACATAGTAAAAATAATTACTAAAAATAATGTATTATTATATGATAATAATAAATAGTTGTCCAACTGTGGTGGTTGGGTTCACATCCCCAAAGCTGCCGTCCTGGCATTCTGGGCAGTCCTTTTGCCGGCTGTTTCTCCGACCCGGCTGGCTCTTGGGTAGCCGCTCGGCATGATGCTGCTGCTGCTGCCTCCGTTGTCCTTGTTCTTCTTGCTCCCCACATTTGCCTGGTGAGGCCAGCAGGACTAAAGGCCTTGAGCCTTTTAGGGTGCACCGCTCGGAAAGACTGCTGGGACAGCTCCGTTCTTCCATGGGGAAAGCGTTGCTCTGCAGTCTACCCTTCTGCATTCCTTCCAGAAGCTCCTTTCAGCCTGTCTGCAGACTGTGACTGTGGGCACTTCTTGCCTCCTGGCTGCCACTCCACCTCCCACCCACAGGGGCTCCTTTGCAGCAGCACTGCTGTTTCCACAGCCTTCTTTCCGGGAGGGCAGGTTGGGGAGAGGGAGAGCCTGCTTTTCCACTGGGAAGGAGATTCTCCTGATGGATTTGTCTCCCTTCCCCTCCTCTTCCTCCTCCCTGGCAGGGAGCAAGTTTGCCTGTTCCAGCAGTGCCGTTTCCAGGCCCACGAGACGGAAATGCCAAATATCCAGGGCATGATTGAAGCCAACAAGAAATGGCTGGAAAGCTTCAAGCATGATTCCAAAATGTATCCTTTTACCGGGTTCTCACTGCAGGATCCCCTACAACAGGGGTTCTCAACCCCCGACGCAGACCGGTACCGGGCCACAGCCTGCCCTTAACCGGGTCACCCAGCCTCGCTGCAACCCCCCCCCCCCCACGGCCCTGCACAGCCTCGCTGCCCCCTACCCATGGTGCCTCTCCTCCCTCCGTGTTTGCACTCTGAAGGCTGGGGAAGGGGCCATGAAGTGCCTTCCTGTCTCTGTAAAGACTGAGCCCCCCCCCCCCGGGAAACCATGTGATGAAACCGTGGCAGCAGCGACCGGAGGCTGCTGGAAAAGCCGCACGGCCCTTGCCTCCTTCCCACTTCCTCCCCTCCCCCCGCCTCCTCCTCCCTCTGTGTTTGCACTCTGTAGGCTGTGGAAGGGGCTGTGAAGTAAATGGAGGGAGGAGGCAGGGGGGCGGGGGAAGTGGGAAGGAGGCAAGGGCCGCGCGGCTTTTTTTTTTTTTTGCCATTGGCCGCTGCTACTGCAGTTTTGCATGGTTTCCCGGCCAATCAGGTAATCGGCGAGGGGAGGTCGCCTGGAAGGTGCTTCACAGCCCCCTCCCCAGCCTTAATAGTGTAAACCCGGAGGGAGGAGGAGGGGTGGGGGGCAGGGCAGCGAGGCGTTGTGGGGTGAGGCCAAGTTGGGTGCCTGCGGTGGGCCACCAGGCCCTGGGGCCAAAAAGGTTGGGGACCGCTGCCCTACCAGGAAGGCGCCAGGGTGAGGGTGGAGGGCATCGTGAAGGGTGTCTGCTGGGACAGGCCGGCAGTCCGTGGCAGCCAGTGTGGGAAAGGAGATGGGGTACTCGGTCGAGGCAGGGCAGCTCCTCTCACCCAGACAGCTTAAAGGCCCCTGCTGGGTGTGACTCACTGCGGGGGGGTCTGCCTATAGCCTGGCTCAGGTGCTGCGTCTCCCAGAGATCCCCGCCAGGCTCTTCTGGTTTTCCTTTACCCAGACTGCCAGTCCTCTCTTGCCGAGCTCACCAAAGAAGGCAGCGAGACCTGCTGGCCCCCCCATGCACCTTGGCTTGGATGACAGCAATCAGATCCAGGTCTTCCACTTCTGAACCATGGGGTGGGGGAGTGGGGAGGATGTGGACTGGAGAGTTCTCCAGCCCTCCCTCCCTCCCAGCAGCCAAGCCTTGATGTCCTTGTTGAGAATACACAGCATTATTTATCTCTGAACCCAGCAGCCTCTGTGCATGGATTGGCTTTGTCCGTGGGCCCCAGGCCAGAAGGCTTCTCCTCCCCTCTGTGGCACGGTGCAAATGCGTGGGGTGAGAGGGTGGCTGCACTCCTCAGCAGAGGCCAGGGAGAGGTGGGTGGGGTGCGGCCCAGGGGGAGGCCACAGCCAGCAGAACCGCTGAGTAAAGGGAACAGTTCAAGACTGGCGAGTGCTTGACCAAGGTTGCCTTCTTTCCACCACCTGAATGCAGAATTCATGCGCTGAATATGACTGCAGCATGGACCCAGAGACCAGTGACCTCGGAAGAAACATCTGGTGTCGCCTTTCTGACTGGAGGGACAGAAGCCACAATGGGGGGGGGGGTGATGTGCTACGTTATCTGTTCTGAATTGCTGCCTTCTCCCCCCACACACACCTCTCAGTGCATCGTGCCCAGGCCTTCCTGTGCTGCTGAAAGCTGCATGGGCATGCTCCTTCTGTGGTGCCCGCCCAGCTCATGTGGAAGCCTGGCACTTTCTTGGCAGTGGTGCCAGTGGCAAGTTCACTCTCTGGCTCCTGCAGGGAACAGAAGCACAGTCCTTGCTGAAGCATCCTCTGGAGCATTTCCCTGCTCTGAGTTGTGTCTCCTCCTCCTGCTGCTGCTGCCCCTTTTAAATGGGCACAGTCTGCCTGGCTTTATCTTGGAGGGGGTGACCGGTTCTGGCTCTCTGCACACCCCTCTCTGCACCTGTCCCAGCCTCCTGCTGATCAGTGGAGACTCTGTGCTGAAATACGCGCCGTCACTGGAGCTGACCAGTTGCCCTGGCCTCAGTGGCCGCTTCCTGGTGCGCTTGTGGACAGTGGGAAGGCACGTGTCACCGTGCATCTGTCGATAAAAAGCTTTTCATCTGTAGGCTATATTTTGCATACCGATTAAATGAGCTGTTTTGCATAAACCTGGTGACTTGTCCTTTTTCCCTCTGCAGCAATGGTGTGTTGTCATAGCACCCCCCTTGCCTCCCCCACAAGGCCAGGGGAGGAGTTGGTGCCACCTGTTTCTTCTATCACCACGAGATTTATTCTTGAACCAGTTAATATGCAGGACGTTCTGCTCACAGCTTTTATTGGCTGCAGAATGTTGGCTTATTTCTTGAGCCAACTAGAAAAGCCCCTGGAGGCAGGGTGTGGGTGTGTGTGTTTGCTCTTCTGTAGTGTTTAGCTGCAATGCAGTTGCCCCTTTGCTCAACACTTAATCCCTGGGAATGCAAATGAAGCCACTGGCCTCTCTGTTGCCCCGTAATCCCTGATCTGTTTGTGTTTGTGTGTGTGAGAGAGAGAGAGAGAGAGAGAAAGGGAGGGGGGGAGAGGAGATGTGTGACATTGCCTAAGCTCAGGGATTAGAAGTGTCAGAGGACAAAGTGATATTTCCACCGCGCCTGGCCTTCCTTCTCCCTAAGCCCATTTGGCCATGGGGAGGTTGGTTGCCCTGTAGCCGCGCCAGAAGAGTGAGCTGGGGCAAGTGGCCCCTTGCAGGCGACTTCCTTCACCATGCTGGCCACCTTGATGACTGCCCTCTTCTTCATGGTGAAGGCTCTGAGGCAGGTAAGGCTCCTCTCTCGCCTTTAGAGGTGGCCATTTCCTTTTGTTACTGTCCATGGGGTTTTTCTTGGCAAGGATACTGGAGTGGTTGCCGTTTCCTTCTCCAGTGGATTGCATCTTGCCTGGCGTGACTTTGTCCCTGGCGTTGCAAAGAGTTGGACTCGCCTGTGGCTGAACAACAGATGTCCTTCTTTGAGACAGGGCTGTGGCTTGATGTCTCTTTCCCTTGGTGAGTTAGACTCCTGCTGCCCAATGGAGCGACCTGCTCAGCAGTGTCCAGCTATGGAGAGCTTCCTGGAACTCTAGCAAGCAAGGGCCCCACAGTCGTGCTGCTTGGGTGAAAGAGGGGGGGAAGGGCCACTGTTGCCCCGGGAGCATTTCCAAGGCCCTTTTATTCTGGGTGGAGCTTCTTTCTGCTGGGCCCCTGCTGCTACTGCAGCCTGCCTCCCTCTGGCTGAGGGCTTCTCTTGACCCCAGCAACATGTCCTTTGGTGAGATGGGGAGGCAGGAAGTGGCATCCTGGCAGGTGGTCTGAGGCTGGCCTTCGATGGCACTCCTCTTCCACCCGGCTTCCTCTGTGGATGAAGGGCTGAGTGTAGCCAGCAGAGCTGAATCCCTTTCCCGTCTGTACTGTGGTGTGCTGGGCAGGCTCCCAAGGGGTCCTGCCCAAGCATTTCTTCTTCCTGTCGTGAAAATGACATGGGAAGTGCAGAAGTGTGTCCCACATCCTCAGCCTCTGGCAGAAGAGGATGGTGGAGGAGAAGACGACATTGGATTTGTATTCCACCCTCCACTCAGAATGGCTCACAATCTCCTTTACCTTCCTCCCCCACAACAGACACCCTGTGAGGTGGGTGGGGCTGAGAGAGCTCTCCCAGCAGCTACCCTTTCAAGGACAACCTCTGCCAGAGCTCTGAATCTGCAATCCTTTGGCCCTCTGCAGCTCACTATAAGGGGCCATGATGCTGAAGGGGGGTGATCAAGGGTCCCTCTAAGCTGAGTTAGTGTGAGCTAGCTCACAGATTTTTAGCCTTCAGCTCACACATTTTTGTCTTAGCTTAGGAAAATTGACCCCAGAGCACAATAATTTATGCAGCAGCTCACAACTTTATTACCAGCCGCTCACAAAGTAGAATTTTTGCTCACAAGACTCTGCAGCTTAGAGGGACTGTTGGTGGTGACTTGTATGCTTGCAGTACTTGCCTGCTGATAAGCCCTTTCTTTCCTCCCGCCCAGCTTGGCCACGGCTTGTTCCACGAGGAACCCCTTCCATACCTGGTGCACCAGCCCCTGCCGTGGCAGGTGCAGTATGTGACCCAGAGTCGGAGAACCAGCCGAGACAGCGAGGTATGTGGGCTCTCCCTCGTTTGCCAGCCAGCTGCTCCAGGGGCCTTTAAACTTCTAGTCATTAAGGCTTTGTGGTGCCAACATGCTTCTCACCTGCTGGATGTCACACCGTAACTGGGAATGGGGGAACAGGACTGGAAACTCCATTTCAAAAGAAAAGCCTTTTAAGATGGCAAAACTTAAGCTTTGGGCCTTTGGCTAATGGCGGCAGGAGGAAGGCAAAGGGGTTGGTTCTTCCAGCAGCAGCAGCAGTCCCAACCGAGTGAACACTGAGAGCCAGCTCTTGGGCACGGAGCCACCATTAGCCTGGAAGGCGCATTCATCAGCCACACAGATCTCGCTCTTGGATTCATTGCTGCAGGCTTTGACAGGCGCACCTCTCAGCAGTGGTCAGCCGCAGTCCCTCCATGCAAGCTCTCGGTTCAAGTGCTTGACTAGTTGCAGGCCCCTTCTTGTTCCAGAGCGGGTTCTAGGTCCCAGGGAGGTGAAAGGAAGCAGGCGGGAGAGCAGGGAAGCCTCCAGCAGCAGCTCCATAGTGGAGGAAAGGCGGGATGTATCTCGGTTGTTCATATTGACTCTGCTTCTTGTTCTTGTTCCAGAAAGGAGGGAGTTCTCACCACGACAGCATCTATTCCATTCCAGGACGAAGAGGTGAGGTCAAATGTCAAGTGGTGGTGGTTTTAAGAGCAAAAGGCTGAGTTGGGAGTATTCCTCCTCACTGGCCCACTGGCAGCATGGAAGGATCTCTCTCTCTCTGATAGTTTTGCCTTCAAGAATTCCCTGCCGCTTATTCTGGGGATGGGTGTGCTCCTTGTACGTGCAACTGCCCCCCCCCCATTGTTAGAATTTGCAGTAGCAGCTCAAAGTCATGTCCTGAGTAAAATGGATTTGTTTCCTCCTGCTGCTGCTATTCTCAGTGGCCTTTGCACTTAATTGGATGAAAGGATGAGCAGGATAGAAAGACCAGAGGAGGCTGCTCCGTTCTTTTCTGCACGAGAGCCAATGAGGAGAAGTGGTGTGGCGTTGGGGCTGTCCTGCAGAAGTTGGGCTGCTGCTGCTGCGATGGCTCTCTTGGCCCCCTGCCTGCGTGCGTGCTTGAGTGGGGGAAGTCAGGCCGTGCTGCTCAGGGCCACGGTTGTCTGGTGGTGAGGAAGAGCCCCTGGCTGCCTTCAGGAGAACAAGGCTTCGTCCACGCGTGGGCAGCCTCCTGCTCTTGGTGGCCTTTCCTCAGCACCAAGCGGCCTGTGCCAGAGGGGTGTGCTTTCGTCAGAGCAGGCTTCAGCCGTGGTGGCAGATAGCTTCTTGTTTTGTGCAGCTTGGATGGGACCGCCTGGACCATGAATGCAACACGCTGGAAGGCGTGTCCTGTTCCTAAAGCGCACAGAGCATTTCAGGAAGCAGCCAGTGCACTGCAGCAGAAGCTGGCCTTAAGGATCTGGGGCCTTAAGCATGCAGGCTGGTGTATCCAGGGGGGCGCCCTGTTGTGCCGCAGCCTGCTCTGCCAACCAGGCCTTTGGGAGGTGCAGATGAGGCTCCTTCTGGCTTGAGCCCCTGTGGGGGGGGGAGGGCACTGGAAGTGTGGCTGTGGTGCTGCGGGGGAGTGGCACTAGGGTGGGGGTGAGGGTCCACCCCCGGCCCCCATTCTGCTGCTCCCCAGGAAGTGGATGCAGAAGAGCGGCAGAGGCTCACACGAGATGCTCTGACAAAATGAGTCAAGACAATGCCACGTGAGGGCATCTCCAAAATGGGGCAAACACACACACACACGTTTTGGCTTTACAAAACAGTGTGGGAAGGGAAGGCAGGAGGCACTCCTTCCTCCTGAGCAGATCGGGCATCCCTGCTGCCCTCTAAAGGGGAGTCCTTTCCCCACTTCTCCCTTGTGCTGGAGGGGTGCCCTCAGGGGCAAGCTTTTCTGGACAGGCTTAGGGGAAACAGCTGACCTCCCCTCCCTTCCCCTCCCACTGGCTGGTGATGTGGAGGGGGCCGCACCGCACCTGTGATGCTGTGTTGTTCTTCCTCTTCTGTCTCCGTAGGTGATGGGAGTGCAGCGCCCAGCAGCGAGAGTGAGGAGCCCAGCGACCCAGTAGAGAGGGCAGCAGGGGCCATCCAGGCTCACTACCGCCTCTACCAGCAGCACAAGCAGGGCAAGTAGAGCACAGTGCCTGCAGCTTCTTTCCACCCCTCGCCTCCTTGTGGTGTGGACCAGCAAGTGCTGCCTGGGCTTGGGGTTTTCTGGGAGGCAGATCAGGCGGGGCTTGCTCAGATCAGGCAGGAGCTTGCTCACGTTGTCCGGCATTTGCTTGAAGCCTTACAGCGAGGGAAAGTATTTGGAAGTGTCTCATAATATTCAGCTGAGAAAGACAGGTTGCTTATCTGTAACTGTAGATCTTCAGGTGGTCATCTGTGCATTCACACTCATGGGATAGAGTGCCTGCGCCGATCCCCGAATCAGTACTTAAAAAGCTGGGGATTTTTTCACGCTCGGCACCAGTGGGCATGCGCAGGCGTCCCGGTACGCATGCTCACCGGAGCCAGTGCGAGGATCCCGCCAGTTCTTTCCTGACCGCTGGAAGCCCCTAACGTAGGGAGACCATCAGCAGTGGGGAAGGAGGGGCGGGTAGTGTGAATGCAGATGACCACTCGAAGATCTACAGTTACAGGTAAGCAACCTGTCTGTCTTCTTCGTGGTCTCTGTGCTTCACACTCATGGGAGATTAGCAAGCCAGACATACCTGGAGGCGGGAATAGACGGCCAACCAGAAGAGACTGCTTGCAGCACCACAGCTCCCAGACGAGTTCTCTGCTGAGCATGCACATGCAGAGCGTAGTGCTTCATGAAAGCATGAGGAGAGGACCAAGTGGCGGCCTTGCATAAGTCCATCAAGGAGACACCCTTCAGGAACGCCACCAACGTTGCCATCGCTCTAGTAGAGTGTCTACGAATGGGTCCAGGCAACAGCTTCTTTGCCAGCAAGTAGCACAGCTTAATAGTTTCAGTAAGCCACTTCGAAAGCCGCTGAGATGAAATTTTGGAACTCAACCTAAGAGCAGCATAGGAAACAAAAAGATGCTGGTCCTGACGAAAACTCTTAGAACGACTCGGGTAAAAAAGTAACGCACGCTTGACATCCAAAGTGTGCCACCGATGTTCCTCGTCCGAGGAAGGCGTGAGGTTAAAACGTAGGTAACCAAACATCCAACTTAAGGTGAAATTGGGAAACCACCTTAGGGAGAAACGAAAAATCAGGAGCCAACGAAACTCCGGACTCCTGAAACACTAAGTATGGGTGGTCACAACACATAGCCATGAGCTCCCCTACACGGCGTGCCGACGTGATTGCCACCAAAAATGCAGTCTTCCAGGATAGAAGCTGTAGGGAACAGGTTGCCATTGCTTCAAAGGGACGCCGGGTCAATCTGTCCAATACTAACGGCAGATCCCACAACTGTGGAGGAGATCTAGACAGAGGATGCAATCTGACCAATCCTTTCAAGAATTGCTTCGAATGAGGATGAGCAAACACCGAATGCCCCTCAACAAGCTCATGGTGAGCTGATAAATAAACTTTAACAGAGGAAAAGGAAAGTCCAGCATCCACCAAAGACAGCAGAAAAATAAAAATTGTCGGTAGACCCACCTGTTGGGGTGAGACCGCAGAATCAGCCAAAAACCAAAGAAATTTACCCCATTTCCTGTCATAGGAAACACGGGTAGACAACTTTCTACTGTTCAGAAAGACATGATTCAGGGCTGTGGCGAAAACATCCACCTGAGGATACCCCCAGAACTGGAACACAGGTTGAAGGAAGCGCCACTGCATTTCCCATTCGTGTGGGGATGCTGCTCCTCTGCTCAACGAATCCGCCTGGAGATTGAGTACTCCTGGAAGGTGTGCAGCCTTTACGTAGATGCCGTGCTCCAGACACTCCAGCCACAGTTCTGTTGCTAGCGCACAGAGCCGTCGGGAGACTGTCCCGCCCTGCGTGTTGACATAACAAAGGGCTGTAGTATTGTCCATCAACAGAGCCACAGCCTTCCCCGCCACCAAGAGACGGAAGGACCGAAGGGCGAAATGAATTGCCAACAGTTCGAGATAGTTTGGCAACGAGTCAGCTGTGGAGGCCACGGACCCCCCCACACATAGAGAATCCATGTGAGCACCCCAGCCCCATAAGGACGCATCTGTGGTGATCATAACTGTCGTTACAGGCAGATGGAAAGGAGCTCCCTGACAGATGTTGTCTCTGGATGTCCACCATTCCATGGCCCGAAGGATCGAGGGTGGAATCATGAACCTCTTTCGAGGTGAGTCCCGTAAAGGCCAAAACTTCCTGAGGAACCAAAGTTGAAGCCCCCTCATGTGCAGTTTCGCGAACAGCAGCACACTGGTAGTCGCCACCATCAGCCCCAGCATCCGCTGCAGCTGTTGTGCTGTGCCCCATTTCCGGCTTTGAAAAAGGTGAATGAGAATGATGATGTCCATCACTCTCTGCTGAGGCAGAAACGCGCAATGAAGATTTGTGTCTAGCAGAGCCCCAAAAAACTGAACTGTCTCTGATGGTATCAGATGGGACTTTTTCATGTTGACTTGCAGACCTAAGGTATGAAGAAGATGAAGAGTGGTTGCAATATGGCCGGACAGACGCTCTTCCGAATCTGCCACGAGGAGCCAGTTGTCTATATAAGGAAAAACGACTATGCCCTGAAGCCGGAGATGTGCAGCTACAACACTCATCATCTTGGTAAACACCCACGGTGCAGTACGCAGGCCAAATGAAAGGGCTTTGAATCTCTGTCTGTGGAGATGACTCCCAGGCCGGTAGATGATGATGGAGGTGGACGTGAAAAGAAGGGATGATGATGTGAGCAGCAGAGAAGTCAAAGGCCCTGTTCCTGAGGGCAGGAGCCCTTGGATTTGTTTGTGGCCACAGAAGCCGACTTGTTATTTCCCCTATAAGGAGATCTACTCTCTGTCTGTGAAGAGCGAGGTCTCCAGGATTGGTCAGGGGAAAATTTCTGATAAGGCCTCTTGGGCCAAGATTTGTGCCACTGCTTAGGTTTGCCAGCCCAAGTAGACGCAGGGACGCCAAGGTTCCTCGAGGTCTTAATACTTTTGTCCATCTCTTGAAGGACGCTATCAGTTGTGGAACTGAAAAGACCTTCACCTTCGAAAGGAAGGTCTTCAACGTAGGCCCTGGTGTCAGGTTGAAGGGCTGTAGACTGTAACCAAGAGTGATGGCGCAGGGAAACAGCGGAAGTGAGGGTCTTGGCAGAGACATCCACCATGTGTTTTGACGCAGCCAGCTGTTGTTTAGCCACAGCAAACCCCTCTTTTTGGAGCTTCTTCAGCAAAGCCCGCTTATCCTCACTCATAGATGAGATCAGCGGTGTGAGCTGTTCCCAAACTGAATACTGGTAGTGAGCCATACATGCAGCGTAGTTGGAGATTTTCACTCCCAAAGCTCCTGCTGAGTAGAACCGTCTGCCAGCATTGTCAGTCTTCTTGCCCTCCTTATCAGGTGGGGAAGAGTGGGTCTTACATGCCTTCGAGGATGAAGAAACCACCACCAAATTGGGTTTGGGGTGAGAAAACAAAAACTCAACAACACCAGCCTCCTGGACACGATACATGTGGTCCAGGCGTCGTGAGGAAATTGGTGTGGATGCTGGCTATATGCGATTCTGGAGAAGGTTCCACTGCCCTGTCCTGATCATCGGTACTGACCTCAGAATCCGATGTCGAGGAATCTCTTCTTGCAGAGTGTTTGGATAACTTCAGGGTCGAGGCACGTTCGGGCGACCACAGCGATACCAATGGATGAGCCTGCAGGTCCCCAGACCGCCCTCTGCGTCTTTCAGGAGGAATTGACACCGATGCCGAAGGTACATGACGAGTGTCGGAGTGATGAGAAACCCTCGAGAAGTGCGAAGCTTCTGAGCGTTGGTCCCATTCCGGGGAGGATACCACAGGTATGGCGATACCACGTATCAATTCATGGGGAGGATACCACGGGTATTGCGATGGATATGGGTAAGGCCCAAATGAGCAAGGGCACCAACGTTGGTCCCACATAGGAGCTGATGGGAGCCATCGACTTGCAGCACTCGACTCGAGTTCTCTCCATCCTGTCATAGGTGGAAACAGTGCTAAAGGTTTGTTCGGCGCCGAGGCCTTGACCTCTGATACCGAACCACTGTCGCTCCAATGACACGACCCCGACTTGGACAAATGAGTCCGCTGGGTTAGGTCGATTTCCTGCTCCAATCCCGAAAAATGGGTCGGCTGAGAACCACATCTTCCCGATACTGATGGACTTTGGGGACTGGGAAAAGCCAGAATCCTCCAAGGTGGAGCAGTTTGCACTCACTCCGATTCCATCGAAGCATCCCTAGAAGGGAAGGAGTGCGGGAAAGTCTGTTCTTCCGCTTATCCAATTTCGGCTTCTTAGACGATCGAGTCCCCGAATTGTCCCGGCGTTTCTTGGTCAGCGTGGGCTCCACTAACCCTTCAGAGGGTCGTTTTGTGGATCGACCCCGCTCAGTCAGCATACCTGTCTGTGATGGCGATGATGGATCGATCGATGTCGAAGCCATAGACTGGGTAGCGTCCCCCATCGATGCCGACGGGCCGTAGCCATTTTCGACGGACAAAGAGCCAATTTGACTAAAGCCACCGATAGCCTTCCCGCCCAATTTTTCTGCGTCTGCCTCAAAAACCTCGAGCAATGAGGGCACGAGTCGACACGGTGTCCCTTGCCCAGGCACAACAAGCGGAGTGACCGTCAGGAGGTGCAATTTTACTACCGCACTTCAGGTAGCACTTGAAGAACCCCCAACACCTTTCCATAGGCACCGGAACCTACGAGGGAAGGGGGAAAGTATGGCCCCGAGGGACAAAGTCCAACAAAAAGTTCTTTTTTAAAAAAAACACTAACAGGGCTAACAAGGCTAAGAAAATAAAAAATGGGCAAGAAAATGGGGAAAAATCCAGAAAGATTACCAGGCACCGACCGGAGCAGTCGAAGAAATATCCTTTCAACGCAGCGGTCAAGGAGGAACTGGCGGGATCCTCGCGCTGGCTCTGGTGAGCATGTGTACTGGGACACCTGCGCATGCCCACTGGTGCCGAGCACAAAAAAATCCCGGGCTTTTTAGGTACTGATTTGGGGATTGGCACGGGCGCTCTATCCCATGAGTGTGAAGCACAGAGACCACGAAGAAGATCTGTCCATCTGCAGAGGACAAGACCACCTTAGCTCAGTACAGCTGGTCTTGTCCTCTGCAGCAGCAGCAGAGAGTAAGTCCTTGCCCTCTTGCGTGAGACAGTCCTTCTGTCTTCTCTTTGTCAGCAGGAATGTGCCCAGCTCCTTCACTCTCTCATCATAAGCTCCTTTGGCCAGGCTGAAGCTGGTCCAAGTTGTCTCCTTCTTCCTTGTATTGTTGCAAACAGTGGATGCTCTGCTTCTATTAATGGAGACTAAAATTGCAAACATCTTCTAATTTCATGGCTACAGTCACCATCTGGAGTAATCTTGGATCCCAGGAATGTGAAGTAGTGACAGACATCACATTTCTGGGATCCAATATCACTGCAGACGGTGACTGCAGCATGAAATTAAAAAAACGTTTGCTTCTTGGGAGGACATATATGGCAAACCTTTTGCTGTTGTTCATTCACACAGTCGAGTCCCAACTCTTTGCGACCCCATGGATAAAGTCACGCCAGGCTATCCTGTCTTCCACCATCCTCCGAAGTCTGCTCAAATTTGTGTTAGTTACCTCAGTAACGCTGTCCAGCCATCTCATCTTTTGCTGTCCCCTTCTTCTTTTGCCTTCTGTCTTTCCCAGCAAACCTAGACAGTATAATAAAAAGTAGACATCACCCTGCCAACAAAAGTCCGTATAGTCAAAGTGATGTAGTAGTAGTAGTAATATATGGCTGTGAGAGTTGGACCAAAAGGAAGGCTGAGCGCAGAATAGATGCTTTTGAGTTGTGGTGCTGGAGAAGACTCTTGAGAGTCCCTTGGACTGCAAGATGATCAAATTGGTCAGCCCTAAGGGAAATCAACCCTGACTGTTCCCTGGAAGGTCAGATGCTGAAACTGAAGCTCAAATACTTGGCCCCCAAATGAGAAGGGAGCACTCCCTGGAGAAGATCCTGATGTTGGGAAGACAGAAGGCAAAAGAAGAAGGGGACGGCAAAAGATGAGATGGCTGGACAGCATTAACTAACATGTAACTAACATGAATTTGAGTGGACTCTGGAGAATGATAGGAGACAGGAGGGCCTGGTGTGACTTTATTCATGGGGTCACAAAGAGTCGGACTTGACTGTGCGACTGAACAACATTTCAGTAGACATTTTTGCAGCCTGATCTCAGCCAACATCCTGAGCTCCGTTCTACATGTCCTGCTGCCAAGGCCGCAGTAACCCCCCCTCCAGCTGTGCATTTTAGCCACTAGATCCAGGGGGGCAGCAGCTGTGGGGGTCTGAAGCAGCAGGACAACGTTGGAGTCCAGCGGGGGCATCTTGAAGACCACCCCGGCTTGAGCCAAGGCAGAAGCTTTTGGGAGCACACATGTGGAGAAGGAAAGGGGGAGGGCACACACAACAAAGCTCCTCCTTGAATGGAACTTGCCCCCTCCCCGCCCCTCCTGCCTTGCTCTCCACGTGAGCCGCTGGTCCGCCTGCCTTGGGGGCTCAGTGCACTGAGGAGGCTGGAACCAAGCGCCTTTTAACTGTTCAGCTGGGTCTTGATCTGTGGGGGTGGGAAGGGAAGGAGCTGGCCTATTGATAGCAAACCCCCTGCAATGCTTCAGAAGCTAGCCCCATACAGAGCCCCCTCTAGGCTGAGCCACTGGTCTCCCTCCCTCCTGCACAGCAGCCTTGGGAGCCAGGGATGGATCTCGCTGGCTGGCGGAGGGAAGGGCTTGGTCCAGCTGCATTTCCACAGCTGGCCTCGGGCTTTGTGCTCCAGGTCTCTGGAGGCCATCTCTTCTGCATGCCCAGCGTGCTCCATCCCAACAGCTGCCCTGCACAGTTCAATCAAGGAGCCCACTGTTATAGAAACATAACTTTATTGCACACTGTGCCACTTTTGAGATAGAAAAAGGTATTAACACAGAGGCAGATGCAAATCAAAGCAAGTCCCAACGTTTCCCAAACAGTAAAACAACATGCAAGTCTCAAAGGAGTCTCTTCCAAGCCCACAGCTGGGTGGCCGAGGGGGAGAGGGGGAGAGAAAAGGCACACAGGGCTTGTCTTGTGTGCTCTTGCCAATGTCTGAATCACAGAACAAAAACTCCAGTGAGAGAGTCCCAAATCCTTTGCATCCTTGGCTGATTTGTTTGCCCCAAGTTGGGAGAAGAAAATAGTTTTATTTGTACAAAAAGAAGTCCATTCTGTACAAGAGCGTATTTTATTTCAATATAAATAATGCAGGAAAAGAGCAAAAGTCTGTGTTGGCTTGGGTCGACTGCTACACCAGTGTGTAGGATTTGGAGTAGGTGCCAGCTCCTTGCTTTTGTGCCCTCCCTATCCCGGACGTGCTCATTTCGAGAAGCGAGTCCCTGGACCCCCCCATTTTGGTGGCGGGAGGCAGCCGAGGCTCCACGCTGGGGGCAGGGGTGGCTTCTGTGCCTGAAGTGGGGACTGCGGTGGGTGCCACAGCTGCCGCAGCTGCCGCAGGAGGGGCCGTGCTTGCCAAGCCAGGGATGGTGAGAGTCCGCTGAGGTAACGTGGTTGTGGCTGCGTTCCCGTGTGGCACCGCCAAGGCCTTGCTGCTGGAGTCTAGCGTCAGGTGCCTTGCCTGCGGGTGGTAGGCCCGAGCCAGATTCCGGACGGAGGCCTCCCGAGGGGGGACCACCGGACAGGGCTCAGGGTGCTCTGGCTTCCGGAAGAACCCTTCGGACTTCACATACAAGGGCAGGTTGCAGTAATCACCTGCAGGAGGCAGAAAGAAGCCAATGAAGCTGGGGCGGGGGAGGAGGGAGACGGTGCCAAGCACAAGCTGGAAAACAGGCCACTCTGGCCTCCAGGGAACCAGCAGCTCTCTTCCACTCCCTTGATTAGGTGGGAGAGAAGGAGCGCCACCCCCCAAGGTCAGGCTTCCGCAGGGCTGGAGAGCCACAGCCGCAATGGCCGCCAGAGGAAGCAGCTGCTCTGCCCCCCCTCGAAACCCCAGAAGAGCCCAAAATATCCCTCCCCCACCCACACATTACAAGGATCCCCTTGAAGAAAGAGCCAGCATGCGTTCCCTTTGCAAGTGAGACTGGAGGCACTGCTTGTAACCGGAGGATGACTGAGCCCACCAGCTGTGCCCAGATTGCACAGACGTCCCCTGTAACTTGGGGACAGGGCTACTGACACACCGAGGTCGGAACTGGGGGAGGGGGGATAAATCTACAAGCAAATAAAACAGAAGCAGTCGGACAGGCTGAGGGGAAATAAGTGTGAAGCAGCTTACCAGATGATAATTTATGATTGTTTTTAAACAACCCAATGAAAAAACAAGGATTCATTCGCAAAACTAAAACTTACTTCCCATATCTGCTACAGTCAGTAAATTTTGTAGTTTGACATAGTTGATCAATTGTTGTTTTTTTTAAAAAATAATCAAAAATTCTCACTTCTGTTTTTCAGGCTTGTAAAGAAAAAGAGGCTTGACCTGGCGCAACAAGGCCGACTTCTTGGGGAATTTTAATCACAGACTTCTTGGTGGTCTCGGGACACGCGCTGGGCTTTCCTTTGCCACAGGCACTGGCTGCCTGTTGAGTGCAGCAAAGACCCTTCTCCTCTTGGCCACACGAGCAGACTGCGGGGGGGGGGGCTGCCAAGGGCAAGGGCAGGACTGGCAGCACCAGGCAGGGGGGAGGGGCAGCCACGGCTTCATACTCACTTTTGTTTGCTCTGTGAGGGATGGGCACGGCGACACTCTTGCCCCGGTCACTGTCTTGTGGCTTGGGGGGGGAGGCAGTGAAGCGGCAGATGCCCGGCTCAGAGGGCGTGCTCATGGATGTCATGCTGTCTGCATTCTCATTGGTGCCCGTGGTCATCTGGTCTGAGGAGCTATCTGAGATGAAGCACTCAGTGATCTCAAACTTGGCGTGCTGCAGCTGCTCCTCCAGCTTGGCGTGCTCGTAGGCCCGGGCCAGCTCCTCGTACGTGGACGAGGCACTCTCTGTGGACACCATGCTGTTCCGTCCTTTGTCTGAAGGGGCGAGGAGAGGGAGAAAGGGGGGGTGTTTGTGCCTACCTTGAACCCGAGCCTGTCCGGGGGGCACGAACCAGAGGGCACATTGCTACACAACTCCCAAGGAAGGTTGCTTTTCCTTTTCCGGCAGGTGCCAGGAAACCTGGCAGTGGGAGGGATGCTGGCAGGCAGGGCATGTGCCCCCCCCCACAGCCTCAGAACAGCTTCTACATTCATCTGGTCTGAGCAGCTCCCTCTCCCATCCCCCCCCCACTGACCCGTGTCCTGCGAGAGGCTCGCACTGTAGCTGTCGCTCTCTGTCACCGTGATGCCATGCTGGGACCCCACAGTCCTCCAGTCGGAGGTGAGGGTCCGTGCTGGTGTCGAGGCCTGGCACTTGCTGAGGGTCCATTGGCTGGAATATCGGTTCCTGGTGCTGTGTACGGACTTGACGCTTTTCCGGGATACGGGGTCTGGAAGACAGATGTTGCAGAAGGGAGTCTCACTTGCCCTGGGAAAGCTGAAGAATAACCCAGAAAGCGGTTCCACACCAGAACAGCTGCCACAGGCCCTGCAGGATCAGACCAAGGGCCATCCACTCCAGCATCCCATTTCCCACAGGGACAGGCAAAGCTTTACTTGGAAATTAGATCTGCTTTATCGCCGTAGATTCAAGGTGGCTAACAAGAAGAGAAGAAGAATTGGTTTTTACACCGCTTTTCTCCACCCCAAGCAGTCTCCAAGCAGCTTCTTATCCTCTCCATGAACCGGCCCCTTGTGAGGCAGGTGGGCGGAGAGAGCTGTGACTGGCCCAAGGTCACCCAGGAGGAGGACGAGGGGGAATCAAACCCAGATCTCCAGGGGAGAGTCTGCTGCTCTTAACTGCCCCACCAGGCTGGTTCCCCGCAAAGCAACAGCAAGCTGAAAACAAGCCAAGGTCTCCCATTCAATCGACAGCATAAAAAGAACACCTGGGAGAAAAGAATTTGTCTTCCACTAAATGTGCTTTGAAAACCAGACCTCTGTCCCGAAGGGCCCTCTGAAAGGCTTAAAATAAGCACAAAAACCAATACAAGGATGAAAAGGCTAAGTGAGGTGTCCCTTACAGTTACCAGTATAATACAAACAAGGCAGCTGCGCACGCCATGGGCAGAGAAGTGCGCAAGAAAGACGAAGGCCGAGCCAGAGCGAATGAAAATGCCTTGTGCCTGAAGCCATGGCAGGCTGAGAGCACAGAGGTGGAGTCGTGACTGCAAAGTGGAACTGCCTGCAGTGGGGCCAGAAGCGCTTGCCTGGAGGGGGAGGGAGGCTGCCTGTTCTCCCAGAAACTCCTCGTTCTTCTGACCTTGGAGCCCGAGAGGCTCTGTGGGTGGAAAGGCTGGCCTCAAGCCCACCTGGCTGGGGAGTGCTACTCACTTGTGCCAGGGCGGATGTCAGACATATCGATCAGGGGCCCCGTGTTCTGGATCAGCGCTGGATGGTGTAGGGACACCCCGGTACAGAAGCTTTGAGGGTTCACGGCCTGGTTGAACTCTGTGTCAGTCACTGGCATGGTTGCTTTGTCATCTCCTGTGGAAGAGAGAGCAGGAAATGGGCTGGATTTCCGCCCCCCATGGTTGGCAAGCCCCATGGCACGAGAAGCCTTGAGGGCATGAAGACAGAGCAGGGGGGCTCGCCAGTGGGCGGGCAGGTGGAGGGAGAGCTCACCGATCTGCTTGATGCCTTCCTTGTCCTCGATGAGGAGCTGGACGCGGGGGATGTCGATGTGCAGCCGGGGGCCTTGGGGGGGCCCCTTCACTGGGGTGTCAAAGCTGCGGTTGTTCTTGCTGCCAAGAAGAGAAGCAACCATCAGCCAGCAGCTCTTCAAAGGAGGCCACTCCCCAGGGTGGGTCCTTCTCCAGCTGCCTCTTGGGGAAACCACCAGCACTGGTGGAGGATTTCTCTCTTTAGCACACGTTGGCTTCACTAGGCAGTTTCTATGTAAGTGACTTCAGGGGCCCTCAGAGCAGCAGAAGACGACGGAGGAGGAGAAGCAGCCAAGGTGGACTTCCTGCAGGGCCCATTCCGTATGGACACGGGGGAGGGGCTCCAAGGGGCGAGAGAGGCTGGGGGAGCAGGAGGGGGAGGGAGGCAGAATGAACCTAAGGGGTTGGGGGGGCTGCTTCAGCCGTCTCCACAGAGACCTCGTCCTGCATCAAGGAGAAGCTGGGGGCAGATCATTGGGCATTTCCACCCACATATATGGAGCTATATAGATATATGGGTGGAAGAGCTACTGGAGGGGGGGAGGGAGCAGCCAAACCTCATAGGAGCTGCAAGGAGGTATTTAGATGGGCCAGGACAGATGGGTCGACGTTGCGTTGGGGGGGGGGGCCTACAGAGCGAGGCCAGGAGGAAGCTGGGCATAGAAGCTACCGGCCTCAAGCTTTAGGAAATGTCAGCAAAATGTAATAATTATGATCTATGATATCAGTGGTTCAGTGTGCTTTCCTTTTGCTGCTTAACTGGTAATGTCTCCTTTTAATATGAAATGTGTGCATTTGTGTACAGACATATATTGCAGGCCCTAAAATAAGCTGTATTATAGCAACAAATGGAAGTATTTTAAATAAATCAAAATCACAGCAAAGCTTTTGCAATTATTTCCCTTCCCATGAAACAAGAGATCATTAGAACTGGAAATATGTGTGATGGGGTTTGGTGTGTATGTGGGAACCCCTCAGATGTTTGGGGGGGGGGGGACAAGTGGCTGTGTAGCAGCCCCCACCATCCGATTGGGGAGCCAGGTCTCTGGCATGGGAGGCACAGAAATAGACCCATGAGGCCTGTCAGGGCCAAAGCCCACCCAGAGCAGACCAAAGTTGCCCATGTGCTGAGTCAGAAGATAGCACACACTGCCAGGCACTGCTTCACAGACGAGCCCCTGGAGAAGGTGGGCAGGTGGAGTGTGAATGCCGGAAATTCCTCCACCACATGGGCTCAGGAGAAGAGGTCTTGCTTCCCTCCTTTTGCTCTGTGGCCGTCATCTGGAGGGCGGGCTTTTCTGTGTCTGCTACGCTTGCAAAGAGTAGAGGCTGAATGGCATCTGGACTCTCCTGGCCGCTACGAAGTGACTGGAGTCAAATCTAGCTCTCTATGTGCTGCCATTTCTCTGTTCCTTGAGGGTAATCTGAAGGGGGCCTGGCTTGCAGCTGTTTGTCACTCCACCTTCTGTTGGGAGCGTGTTGGTGCCTTTCCTGGGTTTTTGTCTGAAGCCCTCCTCTCGGGTGTGTCTTGAACAGGCTGTGCCTCTGAATGGCCAGCAGAGGCTGGAGGGGTGGCGAGGCAGGGAAGGGAAGGGACCCCCAGGTGCAAAGGAGACAGGAGCTGCTCAAGTGGCCAGAAGTCGGGGGGGGGCAGAGGGGGGGTACTTGTTCCAGGTGCCAATGGAGGGGGAGGCACCACATTGGGTATGGAGTCCATTGTATTCTATGGGACTGTAAGACAGAATGGCCCGTAAGGGGGTGTCATTTTTTAATTTTGCCCCCCTCCAAAAACATGTTGATCTGGTGCTGCCAGAAGTGAAGCCAGTGATGCCTAGTAGCCCTCGGTGAAGTGCTCAAGCCAGAGGAGTGTGGTTCGTGGTCTTGACCCACCTGATGAGCATTTCAGCCAGGCTCTTTGCATCTGCAAAGAGGAAAAGGAGAGTGAGGACTTGTGGCTAGCGCAGAGCCCACCCCCTCCTCCCAGGGGAATGAAGGCAAAGGGAGACCATTCCAGAGGCCTTGCTGGGTCATGCAGCCACCCGAGAGAGAGAGGCTGGTGATCCTCAGCTTTAAAGGAGCAGGAGGTGGAGGAGGGGGCCCCTTGCACTGCACCTCTGGCTCTCACCAAGAGGGAGCAGCAGCATTGCCCTCCAGCCTGGCCACAGCAGCAGAAACAACAGGCTCTCTTTGCTTTGCTCTGCACTCTTTGGAACAGAGGCTAGGCCTCTTTCCCAGGGGAAGACCACTAAGCTCCCTTCCCCACGCTGGTGCTGAGACTCCTGGTGCCAGCCTCCAAGACCTCTGGCCCTTCTCCATCACTCTCAAGGCTTGGACTCCACCAGCTGCACACACAGCAACTCTTGGGAAACAGTTATGAGACACTGAGGCAGTTTCTAAGAGTTGCAAACTCTTCATTAAAGTCTGCATTACATTGCAACTTAATGGTCCCAAGAGCAGCAGCTTCCCATGTCCTCAGGCCTGTCTCTACTAGGGCCTTTGGCCATCTGGCCTCCTTGCTTTCATTCCTTTCCCAGGGGGGCTCTTGGGACAGGCCCACCTTCCCTCTCCTCCCCTCCCCTCCCTGGGAGGGCCAGCAGGTTCACCTCTCAAGCGCTTCAGCCGCTTCTCCTTGCGCTTCTTGCGGATGACAAAGAGCAGGGCGACTCCCAGCGTGGCCAGGATGACCGGGCAGCCAATGGTGAAGAGTTTCTTCACATCGTCCCCTTCCCCCTGGGCAGACTTGATGGGTGGAATGGTACCTAGTCCCAGAAGAAGACACAGGTCCTGATTCCAGCGGGGCAGAGGGAGGCCTTTTGTCCCACAGGCCAGGAAGTATCTCCCACCCCTCACGGCTGTCACTCACTGCCGTCGTAGTCCAGGGTGGCAAACTGCACAGACTCGTTGCCGCAGCCAGCGCTGTTGCAAGCCTTCATGCGCAGCTCGTACCAGGTAGCCTCGCGCAGCTCGGTCAGAAACACTTCGCTGGAGTAGTTGGCACGCAGATTCTGCCACACCCAGGTGCCCTTGGGCCGGTACTCCAGAACAATGGCGAGGATGGGGCAGCCCCCACTGCTCCACCCCTGCAGGTTCAGCCGGGCATGCGTAGAGTTGATGTGGGTGAACAGGTGGTGCTCCTTGCTAAAAGAGGGCTCTGGAAGCAGACAGGAGAGGCGGAGGGAGACGCATCAGCGCCAGGGGGCAGGAGGAGTGTCAGAGAGAGAGAACCCACAGTGGCCAAGAGCTGGCCTGGCCCCACCACCCTGCCTGGCTGCTGCAGTGAAGTTCTCAGACAGCACCCTGGCTTAAAGATAAAGATGTTATCAAATAAATGTTTTGATTCATGGGGCACCCGGTAGCAAATATTAAGAGCAGGGGTCGTTTTGTAGAAAAATAAGTGGTGGAGCTCATCCAGGGATTGTCATGCAGCTGCAATGCTATTCAATTGACAAGGAGGTGGAACTCTCAGAAAGGTTCAGGAGCTGCACACCTGTGAGCTCCCATGGAATCTGAGGCTTGATGAAGAGATTAAACACAAACGGTCTGAAGGTCAGACCTCAAAGAACTCCTTGGAGTCAGCTTTAGTTGTTTCACATACAGAGCTGGAGGAATATATCAAATGACCAATAGGGCCTTCCTCCGTGGTCACTATACTCTCATAAAACAAGCAAACACACACATCCAGAAGCAAAAATAGGATTGTTGAAGCCACAGGTTGCTTCCTGGAAATTTATAAAAGGGGTGGGGGGAGTGGAGGCAATTTTTTATAATATCAGTTGCAAAAAGGTTTTGAGGATTCTCCAAGAGATTAAAAAAACCATTTCTACCTCATAAATTGTGGGTTCCTGTAAGTTTATGGAATAGGTCACTAGGTGTATCTTCTCATGCAAACTGCACCTGCACAACTAAATCTTCAATGATATAATAATCTATAAATGAAAATTATGTCCACACTACAATTGGTGAGGATTTCACCAATAGAACAGATTATGCTCCTTATACTACAAGTGGATAAAACATGGTTTGGATCCTGTTACCGTTAGGTGGGAAGAGCCCCGTGGCACAGAGTGGTAAAGCTGCAGTACTGCAGTCAGAGCCCTCTGCTCACAACCTGAGTTTGATCCCAACAGAAGCTGGTTCAGGTAGCCGGCTCCAGGTTGACTCAGCCTTCCATCCTTCCAAGGTCAGTAAAATAAATACCCAGTTTGCTGGGGGGAAGTATAGATGACTGAGGAAGGCAATGGCAAACCACCCCGCAAAAAAGTCTGCCATGAAAACATTGTGAAAGCAACGTCACCCCAGAGTTGAAAATGACTGGTGCTTGCACAGGCCACGACCTTTACCTTTTACCGTTAGGTGGATCTGTAAGTGGCTGACAGATCACACCCAAAGAATGCTTGTGAATGGTTCCTCATTCTCTTGGAGAAGAATGACAAGTGGAGGCCTCAAGGGTCTGGCCTGGGGCCTGTTTTGTTCAACATCTGTCTGTTGAGCCAGAGGTGGGAGGGGGGTTGTCACGACTCGGGGGTTTTACCAATTGCTGCCACCACTCTGGATTAATGGTCTCCCTTGAGAAGGCCCAGAGTAGCCTCCAAAGCCCTTCCAGACCTCCCTTAGCTTAGGCCAAATAATGGGCGTGAGGACCAGGCAAAGTTAACAACGGGGGGGGAGGAGATTTATTTAAAAAGTCAGTGCAATATAACAAACAAGGTGCATAAAACAGTAAAAGGGATGAAGGGAAAAATAACCAAATGCCCTAAAGCGTCTATACAGTCCCTACTGTAATACCAACACTTACCCCCTTGGGTAAGGGTCTTTCCCCTGCTTCCACCTCAGCCTTCCAGGGAAAGAACACCCCCTTCCTTGGCTTGGCCCTTTATTTTCTCCTCCCAGGCCTCACCCCTCTCTGGGCCAGTTTCCCTCCAAAACCTGGCCACCCAATCAGAGGGACAGGAGATCCTGGGAGATGTAGGCTTTTCCCAGTAACTCCTAGGCAGGCTTCCCTGGGGCTTGCAGGCCTTGCTAGGCCCAGGATCATGACAGAGGTTGAGCCTTTAAATTGCAAGGCTCCTCCTTGCCAGAGGCACAAGCCTTTGGTGCGAGCCAAAGGGCATGAGCCAAACGGCTCCTCGCCTGAGGGTCTTGCCTGGGGATTCTGAAGGAAGGTGGGTAGTTCTTCACAAGTAGTCTCAAGCGGCAGTTGGTAGTGGAATTTACAGGGAAGTCAAGATAAAGATAATTTTGAAATGGATTGCAGCAGCATGGCTGGTGAGGGAGCTGAGGCAGTGGCATGTAAAGACTGTGGGATGTTTGTATTTCTACCTGAGATTAGAATTACACTTGCAGCAAGTGTAAGTTAGTAGCCCTGCTAGAGGAGAAGATACGGGGACTGAAGGCACGATTGCCCACACTGCAATGTATAAAAGAAGGTGAGGATTTTCTTGACAGAACCCATAAGGCGCTCTTGAAAGGACAAGAGGAGAAAGAGGAAGTGGTATCTTAGCAACTGGAAGAGAACCCAACACAGGAGGAGGGCTCGTGGAAAATGTAACCCAAAGGAGCAGGAAAATCAGATGTTTTCCCCACACTGCAGAGGCTCAGGCTGCTTAGCAATAGGTTCCAGGATCTCCCCACAGTAACTGATCCTGAACCATTGGAACAAGGGCTACTTCCCCAGTCTCTGCAAAGCTTAAAGAAAGTTTCTCAGGATCCTGTGGATAAGAAACCTGGAGCTTCCACTCCCCAATATAGAAAGAGGAGGGTGGTGGTCATTGGAGATTCCTTGCTCAGAGGGGTGGAGCCCAAAGTGTGCTGACCGGACTTGTCATCCCGAGAGGTCTGCTGTCTGCCGGGAGCATGCATCCAGGGTGTGACAAAGGACTGGAAGACTTATCAAGCCCATGGATTATTATCCCTTTTTGCTGATCCATGTGGGAACAAATAATACTGCCCGTCTCAGCCCAGAACATATTAGAAAAGACTCTGGCTCTGATTCAGAAGGTGAAGGAGCTGGAGCACAGGTTGTGTTCTCATCAGTTCTTCCTGTTGAAAGCCATGGCTTAGGACGAGAAAGAAGAATACTTCAGACAAACGAATGACTACGTCGATGGTGTCACCAGGAAAGATTCGGATTCTGGACCATGGCTTACGCTTTCGAGATGGTGGTCTTCTATCTAAACTAATAAGGAGGGCTTTAAACTAAATTGTATGAGGAAGCGAGACAATAATTCAAAACCTCGTATGATGCCAGAAACTGGGGATAAAAACACTAAAGCTTTGCAGAGAGTGGCAATACACTAGTTAACATGAACTTGTAGGTATGCGCGGAAACTAAACCCTCAGGACGCATAAAACATGGATTTTGATGTCTCTACGCTAATGCACAGAGTATGGGAAACAAACAGGAGGAACTGGAAGTCCTAATACAGGAAGGAGACTATGACATAATAGGCCTTACTGAAACTTGGTGGGATGACACTCACAACTGAAATATTAGGATTCAGGGGTACAACTTATTTAAAAGGGACAGGCAAATGAGAAAGGGTGGAGGCATAGCAGTATATGCGAAGGAGGTATATACTTGTGAGGAAATATGTGAGCCTGAGCATGGCAGCTCAGTTGAGAGTCTTTGGGTAAAAATAAAAGGAATAACAGTGATATTATGAAGAAGAAGATATTAGATTTATATCACCCCCTATACTTTGAATCTCAGAGCAGTCACAATCTCCTTTACCTCCCTCCCACACACAACAGACACCCTGTGAGGTAGGTGGGGCTGAGAGAGCTCTTACAGCAGCTGCCCTTTCAAGGACAACTCCTATGAGAGCTCTGGCTGACCCAAGACCATTCCAGCAGGTGCAAGTGGAGGAGTGGGGAATCAAACCCAGTTCTCCCAGATAAGAGTCCACACACTTAACCACTACACCAAATTAGCTCATAGTGATGATGGGGGTCTGCTATAGACCACCAAGTCAGGCAGAGGCCGAGTAGTGGCCACGGCCCTGACCAGTCTCCATTATTCACAACTTAGGAGACACATAGGCACCACCATCTGGCAGCAGAATGTTTATGATACCGAAAGGACCTGCTGTGTTTCAAGGATGTACTCTCCAATTTCACAGGCTCGCTTATCTTTTCACAGTATAGTGTGAGAATGCTTTTGTAGTAGGAAAGATAGTTGTTGCTTTAACCTCTGAACCCAAGATTCAAATGAAGCATCTTCAGTAGTTTTATGATACTCTATATAGCAAGCAGGTAACCTTTTGTATCTCAGTAATTCCACTGACTCTGTTAAGTGGAGCACCTTTGAATTCCTGAATAAACAAGTTTATTTGAAAGCAACAAAGGACTGCATTATTGGGAATATCGGGGCTTGACAGAGATACTCCTACAACAGATTGCAAAGTTCTCCAAGAGAAGGGACACGGTGATCATGGGAGATTTCAATTACCCAGACATCTGTTGGAAGTAAGGTAAGGTAAGTTTAGGTAAGTTGACCCGCCAGAAGGGGAGCCACTTAAACAGCATTTAAAGAGGACTGTATATTTTAATATATATATATATACAATGAAGATAGAATGCCAGCAGGGGGTTGGGGGCTTTCCAGTGTTTTGCACTGAGTGTCACATGTATGACTATCTGCCCAAAGGACAGAAGTCTTGGGTGTGTGCTCGATGCAAGGAGCTCCTGGTCCTCAGGGAACGAGTTCGTACCCTTGAGGCCGAGGTGACTGCCCTGGAGAAGCAGAGACGGTCAGTTAGGCACTTGGGGAAGACTCTCGGGGGCGTATTAGATGAGCCCCGCTCTGAACGTAGCAGCCCCGTTGCTGCCAGAGAGCGTGAGGGTCGAGAGGGAACAGGGCACCGTGCTGAGGATAAGGGGAATGCGCCCTCAGAAGGGACCTCTTCTTCGGTCGGTGAGCGGGAATCCTTTCGCGCCAAGGAACCATCCCTGAGCAGGGGGAGAGGGGGGGTATTGGTAGTTGGTGATTCGATCATTAGGCAAGTAGACAGCCGGGTGGCGAAACCGCGTACTGACCGTATGGTGACTTGCCTGCCTGGTGCGAAGGTAGCGGACATTACGCGTGTAGTAGATAGACTGATAGATAGTGCTGGGGAGGAGCCTGTGGTCGTGGTGCATGTTGGCACCAACGATGTGGGGAAATGCAGTCGTGAGGTCCTGGAGGAAAAATTTAGGCTGCTAGGCGGGAGACTTAAGGCCAGGACCTCCAAGGTAGCCTTCTCGGAAGTGCTACCTGTTCCACGTGCAGGGCAGGAGAGACAGGCACAAATTAGAAGTCTCAATGTGTGGATGAGACGATGGTGTAAGGAGGAAGGGTTTAAGTTTGTTAGGCACTGGGATGCTTTCTGGAACAAGCGGGAGCTGTACAAAAGAGACGGTCTCCACTTGTCCCCGGATGGAACCAGGCTGCTGGCGCTTAAAATCAAAAAGGTGGCAGAGCAGTTTTTAAACTAAATCTTGGGGGAAAGCCGACAGGAGATGAAATGTCTCTGGTTCGGGAGGACTCGTCTCAAAGAGATGAAGGGTTAGCTGCTATTTTTCTACCGGGTAACGGACCGGAGTTGTCCACTGTGAAGGTGACAAACAATATGGACTGTCTGCCAGTGTCTCGAGGCGGCAGGAGGAAGGTGGCGGGCCTAGCTCGCCTGGGAAATTATAGATGTTTGTATGCAAATGCTAGAAGTGTTCAAAGTAAAATTGGTGAATTGGAATGTTTAGTGCTGGGAGAAAACATAGACATTGTGGGAATTTCAGAAACTTGGTGGAATGAGGAGAATCAGTGGGACACGGTGATTCCTGGATATAAGCTATATCGGAAGGATAGGGAGGGAAGGGTTGGAGGTGGGGTGGCTCTGTATGTCAGAGAGGATATACGGTCCAGTAAGGCTGAGATCAGAGAATTAGATTCACTTTTAGAAATGCTTTGGGTTGAAATAGAGGGCCCAAAAGGAAATTTAACTATGGGAGTTTGTTATCGCCCACCAAATCAAAAGAGAGAGGACGATTATAATATGATGGAAGGCTTAAAGATAGCGGCTAAACGTAAAAACTGTGTTGTAATAGGTGATTTTAACTACCCGCAGATTGATTGGGTCAATATGTGTTCTGGTCGAGAGAAAGAGATTGAGTTTCTTGATGCTCTCAATGACTGTGCTATGGAGCAGATGGTCTCAGAACCTACCAGGGGTGGGGCGATCCTGGATTTGGTCCTAAGTAATGCCCAAGACTTGGTGAGAGATGTAAAAGTGATTGCGCCGCTTGGGAGCAGTGACCATAATGTTATTGATTTCACCGTTTGTATAAATAGGGAGTTGTCCAAAAAGACCACCACAACCACGTTTAACTTTAAAAGGGGTAAATACACTGAGATGAGGAGGCATGTGAGGAAGAAACTGAAAGGAAAGGTACATACGGTCAAAACCCTTGAGAAAGCTTGGACGCTATTTAAAACTATAATCCTAGAAGCTCAGATAAAATACATACCACAAGTTAGGAAAGGCACAAACAGGCATAAGAAAAGGCCTGCGTGGTTAACAAATAAAGTAATGGAAGCTGTAAAAGGTAAGAAGGACTCCTTTAAGCGGTGGAAAACCAGTCCAAGTGAGATTAGTAAAAGGGAACACAGGCTGTGGCAAATCAAATGCAAGACTGTGATCAGGCAGGCAAAAAGGGACTATGAGGAGCATATTGCAAAAAACATAAAGACCAACAATAAAACTTTCTTCAAATATATTAGAAGTAGGAAACCAGCCAGGGAGGCAGTGGGGCCCTTGGATGACCATGGGGTAAAAGGATTACTGAAGGAGGATAGGGAAATGGCTGAAAAGCTAAATGAATTTTTTGCCTCCGTCTTCACTGTAGAAGACGAGAACTTTTTGCCCGCCCCAGAACCACTAATTTTGGAAGGGGTGTTGAAAGACCTGAGTCAGATTGAGGTGACAAATGAGGAGGTCCTACAACTGATAGACAAATTAAAAACTAATAAGTCACCGGGTCCGGATGGCATACATCCGAGAGTTCTGAAGGAACTCAAAGTTGAACTTGTGGATCTTCTAACAAAAATCTGTAATCTTTCATTGAAATCTGCCTCCATTCCTGAGGACTGGAAGGTAGCAAATGTCACCCCCATCTTTAAAAAAGGTTCCAGAGGAGATCCGGGAAACTACAGGCCAGTCAGTCTGACTTCAATACCGGGAAAGTTGGTAGAAACCATTATCAAGGACAGAATGAGTAGGCACATTGATGAACACGGGTTATTGAGGAAGACTCAGCATGGGTTCTGCAAGGGAAGATCTTGCCTCACTAACCTGTTGCATTTCTTTGAGGGGGTGAACAAACATGTGGACAAAGGAGACCCGATAGATGTTGTTTACCTTGACTTCCAGAAAGCTTTTGATAAAGTTCCTCATCAAAGGCTCCTTAGAAAGCTTGAGAATCATGGAGTAAAAGGACAGGTCCTCTTGTGGATCAAAAACTGGCTGAGTAATAGGAAGCAGAGAGTGAGTATAAATGGGCAGTCTTCGCAGTGGAGGACGGTAAGCAGTGGGGTGCCGCAGGGCTCGGTACTGGGTCCCATGCTTTTTAACTTGTTCATAAATGATTTAGAGTTCGGAGTGAGCAGTGAAGTGGCCAAGTTTGCGGATGACACTAAATTGTTCAGGGTGGTGAGAACCAGAGAGGATTGTGAGGAACTCCAAAGGGATCTGTTGAGGCTGGGTGAGTGGGCGTCAACGTGGCAGATGCGGTTCAATGTGGCCAAGTGCAAAGTAATGCACATTGGGGCTAAGAATCCCAGCTACAAATACAAGTTGATGGGGTGTGAACTGGCAGAGACTGATCAAGAGAGAGATCTTGGGGTCATGATAGATAACTCACTGAAAGTGTCAAGACAGTGTGCGTTTGCAATAAAAAAGGCCAATGCCATGCTGGGAATTATTAGGAAGGGAATTGAAAACAAATCAGCCAGTATCATAATGCCCCTGTATAAATCGATGGTGCGGTCTCATTTGGAGTACTGTGTGCAGTTCTGGTCGCCGCACCTCAAAAAGGATATTATAGCTTTAGAGAAGGTGCAGAGAAGGGCAACTAGAATGATTAAAGGGCTGGAGCACTTTCCCTATGAAGAAAGGTTGAAACGCTTGGGACTCTTTAGCTTGGAGAAACGTCGACTGCGGGGTGACATGATAGAGGTTTACAAGATAATGCATGGAATGGAGAAAGTAGAGAAAGAAGTACTTTTCTCCCTTTCTCACAATACAAGAACTCGTGGGCATTCGATGAAATTGCTGAGCAGACAGGTTAAGACGGATAAAAGGAAGTACTTCTTCACCCAAAGGGTGATTAACATGTGGAATTCACTGCCACAGGAGGTGGTGGCGGCCACAAGTATAGCCACCTTCAAGAGGGGTTTAGATAAAAATATGGAGCACAGGTCCATCAGTGGCTATTAGCCACAGTGTATGTGTGTATATAACATTTTTTGCCACTGTGTGACACAGAGTGTTGGACTTGATGGGCCGTTGGCCTGATCCAACATGGCTTCTCTTATGTTCTTATGTTCTTAAGTCCAACTCTGCTAAAAACAAAAGATCAAATACATTCTTGACTTGTCTTGTGGACAACTTCCTTTTCCAGAAAGTGAAGAAGGAAACAAAGGGATTGCTATCTTGGACTTGATTCTCACCAACAAGGAAGAATTGGTTGATGAGGTGGAAATAGGGAGCACCTTGGGAAGTAGTGACCATGTGATTTTGGAATTTACAGTCTTAGGGAAGGGGAAAGCTATATGTAGTCAGACTTACAGGTTGGACTTCAGAAAGGCAAACTTCAACAAACTGAGAACTATGCTGGGTAAAATCCCATGGCCAGAAATACTTAGGAAGAAGGGGGTTCAAAAGCAAAATACTGAAAGCGCAATCACAGACAATTCCTATGAGAAGAAAAAATGGAAGAAACCTAAAGAAGCCAAACTGGCTCCATAAACAGCTCTCTAAAGACTTAAGAAATAAAAAAGACTCCTTTAGGAATTGGAAGGAGGGCCTTATAACCAAGGATGGATATAAAAAAATCACCAGTGCTTGTAGAGAAAAAGTTAGGAAAGCTAAAGCTCAGTATGAGCTTAGGCTGGCCAAAGATGCTAAAAACAACAAAAAAGGGTTCTTTTCTTATGTTCAGAGTAAGAAAAAGAACAAGGACATTGCTCTTGTGAGGGCAAGAAAGTAAAATTGTAACAGGTGATGAAGAGAGGGCAGAACTGCTCAATTCCTCAGTCTTCTCTTCTGAGCGAAACGGTGCTCAACATGGCAAAAAGAGAACATATAAGGAGGGTATGAAGTTCCAGTCTAGGGTCTGGGGATGTTAGATAGAAGATGGCCAGCTGGAAATTGCTCTAACCTTAAACCCTTCTGTTTTCTGCTCTGAGCCATGAGGCTTCTTCTTGTTTTAATACATTGTTTTCATTGATTGTTGATATCTTAAGTGTTGTTATGTTGTAACCCACCCTAAGCCCATTTGTGGGTAGGACGGAATATAAATTTACTAAAATAAATAAATAAGATGCCAAAGTGTTTTTTTTAATGATTGTCTGTACTGCTTTATATGTGCTGCTGCAAGTTAAAGGAATTATCCTGTTGACAGTGTGTTTTCTGCTCTAGGAGAAAGTCAGGTTAACCTTGGTGTATTATATCCCCTGTAAAAAGCTCTTTCTACTATTCTTGAATAACTCCTATCTATAAGTTGGCTCATCAAAATATCGTCTTGTGTCTTGAAATCTCTCAAAAATCTCTCAAAAAACCTTTTTTCAGCTGACATTTATTACTTATATTTATCATAATAATTTGGTTTTATCCTTTTTTGTACATTTTCAGAAGACAACATCTGGCTTCAATTTTGGGGAGGGACGGTGGCTCAGTGGTAGAGCATCTGCTTGGGAAGCAGAAGGTCCCAGGTTCAATCCCTGGCATCTCCAAAAAAGGGTCCAGGCAAATAGGTGTGAAAAAACCTCAGCTTGAGACCCTGGAGAGCTGCTGCCAGTCTGAGAAGACAATACTGACTTTGATGGACCAAAGGTCTGATTCAGTAGAAGGCAGCTTCATATGTTCATATACATAGAGAGAGAGAGCGCTTCTGGATGTGTGCATGTTTTATCAGAGTATAGTGACCACTGAGGAAGGTCCTGGAGGCCAAAATGCATAAGGCCCTGTTGCTCCACTATGTATGTGAAACCATCAGCTCTGTATGTAAAATGACTAAAGTTGACTTAAAAATATAAGAACATAAGAGAAGTCATGCTGGGTCAGGCTAATGGCTCATCGAGTCCAACACTCTATGTCACACAGTGGCCAAAAAACCCCAAGAGCCATCAGGAGGTCCACCAATGGAGCCAGGACACTAAAAGCCCTCCCATTGCTGCCCCTCCCAGGCACCAAGAAGACAGAGCATCACTGCCCCAGACAGAGAGTTCCAACAATACACTGTGCCACTAATGGACCTCTGCTCCATATGATTATCCAATCCCCTCTTGAAGCTGTCTATGCTTCAAGCTCATGTTGATGTTCTTTGAAATCTAATTTTAGATTGTTTTTAGATTTTTAATATTTACAGCTGTGTACCTCATACACATAGTTCTCAGTTTGTTGAAGTTTGCCTTTCTGAAGTCCAACCTGTAAGTCTGACTACATATAGCTTTCCCCTTCCCTAGGACTGTAAATTCCAAAATCACATGGTCACTACTTCCCAAGGTGCTCGCTATTTCCACCTCATCAACCAATATTATATATATATATATATATATATATATATATATATATATATATATATATATATATATATATATATATATATATATATATATAAAAATATTGGTTGATGCCGCAACACTTGTCTGTTTGCCATGGCTTTTTCAGAGGTACAAACCAGAGGGTTTTTTGGGGGGGAGGGGAGATATGTGGGTTTTTCTTTTATCTATGTACCGCTTTAATTTGTAGGGCTGTAATGATTACTTCTGAGCCACCAGAGCCCTGCTGCACAGACCAAGAGGCCTTTATGTGGGTGGTGTAAGGGCCAAGAATAATTGCAACTGGCTCCACTCGGGTGGGATGGGGAACGCAAGAAGAAGAGGAGGCAGAGGAGTTGGGTTCATACCCTCCCTTCACTCTCAGCCTCAGAGCGGCATACAACCCCCTTCCCTTCCCTGCCCCACAGGAGGGGCTAAGAGAGCTCTGAGAGAGGAAGTGCAACTGGCCCCAGGAGGCCACCCAACAGCAGACTTCATGTGGAGGAGCGGGGATCCAGATGAGAGTCTGCCTCTCGGAACTATTACCCCAAACCAGTTACGGACTCTGCTTCCTGGGAGGGCGAGCCCCCATGTGGCCGGCTCCATGGGGGGGCGGGGATTCCAGGATTCTGGCGAACCAAAGGAGGGAGCGCCTTCTGAGCTTGAAGCTTAGCCATGCAGTTCTACAGAATTCTTAAAATGTTGCAAGCTTAGAACAATTTGCAGTATAAAAACTGATCGATGGTTTATATTGATGGATGGATGAGGAGTCTTCCTGGGACATTTTAAATTTAGCTTTCCATTCAAGCAGTCTAGCAACGCACTTCAGAGAAGCAGAGCTGAATTTTCCCTCACAAGTGGCACGTAAGGTGTCTGTCCTGCCTCATGACCTCCCCTCTTCAAAAATTGCTTCCAGACGATGAGGAGTCCAAACAGGGAGAATTGAAGAGGGGCTTGTTTCTCAACAGAGAAACAAGGAAGACTGAGAGCCCCTCGGTTCAGCTAGTGCCGATGGCGTGTGCCTGCCTGAACTGGAGGGAGGGAGGGAGGGAAAGCTGCTCCAAGCCAACTCCTTCTGAAGCAGTGAGCAGTGGTGACTCACAAAAGCTGAGGAAGTGACTGCAGTGACTCCTGAAAGCCCTGCCAAAAATTTTGTTGGCCTTTACGGTGTTCCTGGACTCTGGCTCTTTTCTGCAGTCAAAGAAGAGAATGGACTGACTTGAGAGGCTGAAAGTCTGACCTGATGTAAGTTAGCCTTACATGCTCATCTGCCAAGTCTCCTGCCTGCCTGCCCAGCCCAGGAAAGAGGGGCTCCCAAACCCACCCACCCCCCCTCCCAGCCTGCTGAGCCCCTCACCTCTGCCGTGGGTCTTGGCCTCGATGATCTCACTGATGCGCCCGGCTCCAACACTGTTCTTGGCAGCCAGCTTCACCTTGTACCACGTCCCACATTTCAGGTTCTCCAGCTTGAAGGAGCGCTCCGAGGAACTGATGAAGACATCTTTCCACTCCTCACTATTGTCAACTGAATACTGGAGCACAAAGCCTACAGAGACAGAGCACAGCAGTTAAGGCCCACCCAACAGCGGGATGGGGCCGGGCCCAGAAGAGAAAGGGAGCCAACCAAAGGCTCAGGAACTGTGGGACAACTCTTGCTTATCTAGTTAGCTCTATCTGTTGATGGACAGATGGACGGACCCCACACCAGAGGTATTGGACAGGCCATGACTGGCTGGCTTCAACGGGCCCAGATGGCATACTTCAAAGAGTTCTGAAAGAACTCAAATGTAGATCATTAAAATCTGCCTCCATTACTGAGGACTGGAAGGTAGCTGATGTCACCCTCACCTTTAAAAAGGGCTCCAGAGGAGATTTAGGAAACCACAGGCCTGTCAGCCTGATGTCAATAGTGGGTAACTGTTATTAAGGAGAGAATGAGTAGGCACAGTGATGGACAAAAGCTATTTAGGAAGACTCAGCATAGGTGCTGTAAGGGAAGATCTTGTCTCACTAACCTTGAGGGGGTGAACAATGTGGCAGATGTGGTTCAATGTGGCCAAGTGTAAAGTAATACACATTGGGGCCAAGAATCCCAGCTACAAATACAAGTTGATGGGGTGTGAACTGGCAGAGACTGACCAAGAGAGAGATCTTGGGGTCGTGGTAGATAACTCACTGAAAATATCAAGACAGTGTGCGTTTGCAATAAAAAAGGCCAAAACCATGCTGGGAATTATTAGGAAGGGAATTGAAAACAAATCAGCCAGAAGAAGGAGAAGGAGAAGGAGAAGGAGAAGGAGAAGGAGAAGGAGAAGGAGAAGGAGAAGGAGAAGGAGAAGGAGAAGGAGAAGGAGAAGGAGAAGGAGAAGGAGAAGGAGAAGGAGAAGGAGAAGGAGAAGGAGAAGAAGAAGAAGAAGAAGAAGAAGAAGAAGAAGAAGAAGAAGAAGAAGAAGAAGAAGAAGAAGAAGAAGAAGAAGAAGAAGAAGAAGAAGATGATGATGATGATGATGATGATGATGATGATGATGATGAAGATGAAGATGATGATGATATTGGATTTATATCCTGCCCTCCACTCCGAAGAGTCTCAGAGCGGCTCACAATCTCCTTTACCTTCCTCCCCCACAACAGACACCCTGTGAGGTGGGTGGGGCTGGAGAGGACTCTCACAGCAGCTGCCCTTTCAAAAACAACCTCTGCCAGAGCTATGGCTGACCCAAGGCCATGCTAGCAGGTGCAAGTGGAGGAGTGGGGAATCAAACCCGCTTCTCCCAGATAAGAGTCCACACACTTAACCACTACACCAAACTGGCTCTCCAGTATCATAATGCCCCTGTATAAATCGATTGTGCGGTCTCATTTGGAGTACTGTGTGAAGTTCTGGTTGCCGCACCTCAAAAAGGATATTATAGCATTGGAGAAAGTCCAGAAAAGGGCAACTAGAATGATTAAAGGGCTGGAACACTTTCACTATGAAGAAAGGTTGAAACGCTTGGGACTCTTTAGCTTGGAGAAAAGTCGACTTCGGGGTGACATGATAAAGGTTTACAAGATAATGCATGGGATGGAGAAAGTAGAGAAAGAAGTCCTTTTCTCCCTTTCTCACAATACAAGAACTCGTGGGCATTTGATGAAATTGCTGAGCAGACAGGTTAAAATGGATAAAAGGAAGTACTTCTTCACCCAAAGGGCGATTAACATGTGGAATTCACTGCCACAGGAGGTGGTGGCAGCTACAAGCATAGCCAGCTTCAAGAGGGGGTTAGATAAAAATATGGAGCAGAGGTCCATCAGTGGCTATTAGCCACAGTGTGTGTGTGTGTGTGTGTGTGTATATATATATATATATATAATTTTTTTGCCCACTGTGTGACACAGTGTTGGACTGGATGGGCCATTGGCCTGATCCAACAAGGCTTCTCTTAAGTTCTTATGTTCTTAACAAGCATGTGGACAAAGGGGACCCAATAGATGTTGTTTACCTTGACTTCCAGAAAGCTTTGGATAAAGTTCCTCATCAAAGGCTCCTAAGGAAGCTCAAGAGTCATGGGGTAAAAGGACAAGTCCTTTTGTGGATCAAAAACTGGCTAAGTAACAGCAAAGAGAATTAGTATAAATGGCCAATTTTCACAGTGGAGGGTGGTAAGCAGGACTGAGTACTGGGTCTGATGCTTTTTAACTTGTTCATTAACTATTTGGAGTTGGGAGTGAGCAGTGAAGTGGCCAAGTTGGTGGATGACACTAAATTGTTCAGGGTGGTGAGAACCAGGAAGGCTTGTGAGGCCCTCCGAACGGATCTGCTGAGGCTGGGGAAATGGGCATCAATGCGGCAGATGAGGTTCAATGTGGCCAAGTGCAAAGTAATGCACATTGGGGCCAAGAATCCCAGCTACAAATACAAGTTGATGGGGTGTGAACTGGCAGAGACTGACCAAGAGAGAGATCTTGGGGTCGTGGTAGATAACTCACTGAAAATGTCAAGACAGTGTGCAATTGCAATTAAAAAGGCCAACGCCATGCTGGGAATTATTAGAAAACAAATCAGCCAGTATCATAATACCCCTGTATAAATCGATGGTGTGGCCTCATTTGGGATACTTTGTACGATTCTGGTCACCACACCTCAAAAAAGATATTATAGCACTGGGGAAAGTGAGGAAAGAGCAACGAGAATGATTATAGGGTTGGAACACTTTCCCTATGAAGAAAAGTTAAAATGCTTGGGGCTCTTTAGCTTGGAGAAATGTCGACTGAGGTTTACAAGATTATACATAGGATAGAGAAGGTAGAGGAAGAAGTACTTTTCTCCCTTTTTTGCAATACAAGAACTCATGGGCACACAATGAAATTGCTGAGCAGTTGTCAAGGCCCTACTGAGGGCCTTGTCTGAGAAGACAATACTGACTTTGAGGGACCAAAGGTCTGATTCAGTATAAGGCAGCTTCATATGTTCATATATGTTCTTATTTACTGCGCAGGTCTGTTGAGAGCCAGTTTGGTGTAGTGGCTAAGTGTGTAGACCCTTATCTGGGAGAACCGGGTTTGATTCCCCACTCCTCCACTTGAAGCTGCTGGAATTCATTAGTTTATTTGATTTGATTTATATCCCGCCCTCCCTGCCGAAGCAGGCTCAGGGCAGCTTACAACATAAAATCCCACAAACTATTAAAATAATAAGTATTAAAATTACACATTCAGTAATAAAACAGATATTCAATGATTCAATGAATGGCCTTGGGTCAGCCATAGCCCTCACATTGTCCTTGAAAGGGCAGCTGCTGTGAGAGCCCTCTGAGCCCCACCCCCCTCACAGGGTATCTGTTGTGGGGGGAGAAGATATAGGAGATTGTAAGCGGCTCTGAGTCTCTGATTCAGAGAGAAGGGCGGGATATAAATCTGCAGTCGTCTTCAGTTATTGTTGTATGTCTTGCATGGAATGAGTGTTTAGATTATAGCTGCAGGAAGTTAGCATTCTTTGAGTGGGAAAACTTCAAAGCCAGTAACTCCCACCTTAGAATGGCGCTATCTGTAGCCATGCTCTGAGAGGACTGTTGATGTGACATTTAACCTTTGTAGTATGCAATGCCTGCGTATTTTAAATTGGGTGCGCTGTTAACCATCAGTAACTGCCTATATATAATCTCTGTCCTGTTTGAACTGGGGCAGTTCCTTCACTGACCCACTGCCAGAAATATACCATGCTGCCTTCTATTAAAATGCTTATTTGAAAATACAAAGAGCCTCTTTATTGAAGGAGTTGGGACTTGACAGAAGTACTTCTTCACCAAAGGGTGATTAACACATGGAATTCACTGCCTCAGGAGGTGGCGGTGGCTACAAGCATGAACAGCTTCAAGAGGGGATTGGAAAAACATCTGGAGCAGAGGTCCATCAGTGGCTATTAGCCACGGCATATTGTTGGAACTCTGTGTCTGGGGCAGTGATGCTCTGTTTTCTTGGTGCTTGGGGGGGGGAGGTCAAGAGTTGGAGGGCTTCTAGTGTCTTGGCCCCACTGGAGGATTTCTTGATGGCACCTAATTTTTTGGCCATTGAGTGACAGAGTGTTGGACTGGATGAGCCAGTCATCCCACTGCTGCCCCCCAAGCACCAAGAATGCAGAGCCTCACTGCCCCAGACAGAGAGTTCCATCTAGAGGCTAATAGCCACCGATGGACATCTGCTCCAGATGTTTATCCAATAAATGTTGCATTGCTTCTTTTGTTGTCTTTTTGTCATGGTCTGGGTTTCCAGCTGGCTTTGTGCTGCACAGACTGTGTTCCCTACTACTGGTGTGCTTTGCTTGTGGGTTGGGACTCAGGAGGGAAAGACCAAAGCCATGAAACTGCTGGCTTTCAAGAGCTTGGCCGTGTTTGCTGTGAACACCAAAGTCACCTGGACACAAGGGATGGAAGGTCTCACGAGATCCCACCCAGATGGCAGCAGTTTTGACTCCATCGTCAAGCTGAGCAGCTGGGCATTTCTTGGGCACCTCGAGGCAGCCCTGCAGCAGGCACATCCTTCCCCCCCATTGCCATTCATGCCCACCTGCTTCCAGCATAACACAATCAGGCCTACAGTGACAACTGTGCATCTGCTCCCACCCTGCAGGCAGGGACTCTCACCTGAAGCAGGTGCTCTGAAGAGACAGATGGACAAAGCCGGAAACGCAGCACCTGAAGCAGTCAGGCGACAAGCCAGGCACAAAGGCGACAGACAGCAAGAGATCACAGCTGGTTGAGTGCCCATCTGTGAGCTGCAGCCTTCCTGGGCTATGACTGTTTCTCTTGCCAAGGCCTGAGGTGCCAGGCCTTCTCCCCCTCCACCCTCCCAGAGATTCCGTTCATCTCCTGCTGGCTGGGCCAGGCCCAGATGCCGTGGGCCTCCAACACAAGCCCTGCTCCCACTTGGCTCACCCAGCTCCTCAGAAAGGCAGAATGCGATAGGGGGCAGCCCCGGTCTCCTTCCCAGCAGGACTTCCTGGAATGTGCCCCCAGAGGCGGCTAGGGGCCGGTGAGACAGGGAAAGAGGCACCAATTGCAGGAGGGTCAGCATGTGGGTGCCGGAATCAGCAGTCTTTGCAGCGGATGGCATTCCCCTCCCCCCCCCCCATGGCTGGTGCAGCTGATGAGGAATGCCGCTCCATCTCTGGGGCCGGTGCCCCATGTGCCACCCTCCCCCCCTCCACAACACACACACAAGTTGGGGAGGGACGGTGGCTCAGTGGTAGAGCATCTGCTTGGGAAGCAGAAGGTCCCAGGTTCAGTCCCTGGCATCTCCAAAAAAGGGTCCAGGCAAATAGGTCTGAAAAAACCTCAGCTTGAGAACCTGGAGAGACGCTGCCAGTCTGAGAAGACAATACTGACTTTGATGGACCGAGGGTCTGATTCAGTATAAGGCAGCTTCATATGTTCAAGTTCCTTTCTCACCATCTGTGTAGCCTCTCCCCTCAGCTGCTGTGTCCCTTCTCTCCAGCAGATGGTGCTGTCCGCTCTCCCAAGGCAGCCACTGAGACCCTCCCCCATTCTGCTCCCCCCTCCCTGGCCAGCTGCTGGGCTTCTGGTTTGGGCTGTAGGTGGCCTCTCTGCTCTATTCTGCTCTCATGACAAGGAAACTAATCAAGCCATGGGGAGGAGGGGGGTGACTCGGGAGGCTGGCATGTAATTACTTCCCTCTTTTTAATTAACTGCAGCACAGAGAGAGGCCCCCTCCTCCTCCTGCCCTCCTCTTCCCAGCCGCAGAGAAATGGGGTGGGGGCAGCAGCAGGGATAACATAACATCAGAGAAGCCATGTTGGATCAGGCCAATGGCCCATCCAGTCCAACACTCTAAAGTGTCACACAGGGACAAAAAAAAGGGGGGAGGTCTTCTACAGAAGACACTGGCTCCCCTTCAACAGGACACCCCCCCAGGCAGGTGTGCAACGGGAAACCTGTTGGCCCCAGAAACCAGGGGGGCAATGTGGGGAGGGGCTGTGGTGCAGGGGGAGAGCACCTGCTTGGCATGAAGCTCCCCCCTTGCAGCATCTCCTTGCCAAAGGCTCCAGCCTTGCGTTGGGACAGCGATGGGACAGCAAGCAAGCTGCCTGGTGCTCTAGGGTCACCCCACCCCCCGCACCCCATTCGAGGTTTGCAGCAGCTTTATTTCTCTCTGAATTGTGTTTGGATGCTGATTTAATTTAACTTGAGATTGTTTAATTTAAGATAATACTGTTGTTCTTATTCTGATGTAAGCCGCCCTGAGCCCTGCTTGTAGGAAAGGGCCACATAAAAGTTGAATGAATGAATGAATGAGGCGATAGGAGGGTCTGCCTGAGTCCCTGGAGAGCTGCTGTCCATCTGAGGAGACCAGACTGACAGTGGGGGAAGCAGCAATCTGATTTGGTATCAGCAGCTTCATGCCTGTCCCCTCCCTTGGCCTCAGCTGGTGAGGACTGCACAGAATCTCAGGATCTCTTGCATACCATGGGATCCTTTCGATTACCCCCTTTTTGTTACGTTTCCCTACTTTGGACACCTTTACTCCATTCAGCAAGGCCCCCAGGCCTCCCTCAGGGCCTCTCACTTCACCTTTGCCCATGGAGGAAGCGTCCGTAGGTGCGTGGCCGGTGGCCGGGAGAGAACTTCTCTCCCTCTCTCTCTTTCAGGGAAAGGTGTCACTCCCTTCTCACCCTGTGTTCAGCATCCTGAGGCAGGCCTCTTCCAGGGATTGGACCTTTGGCCAGCTTGGCATGCTGATGATCAGAGGCCCAGGGTCCATGCCAGAAAGGAGACCCCTCCAGGCTAAGGGGGCTCTGTGGGGGGGGGGTAGCCACTAGGCAGGAGGCTGCATGGAGTGTGCCTGCAGGCCGGACAAAGGAGCATTCCTGCCCTTGGCTGAGGGAACTGCCCAAGGGATTTCTCTGGGGTCAGCTCCTTGGGCTACTAGCCCCACTGACTGCTGTCCCTTTTGCTGAGCTTCCATCCACCAGAGCAGCAGAGGCAGCGGCTGCTTTGTCACTCAGCACTTCCTCACACCCCCGCCCCGTTACAGTGGGTGACGGAAGCCCCATCGATTGGCACTGGTTGTCAGACTGCCAAACGCTGGCCAGCTTTCTAGCACTTTCCATTCGTTGTCTTCTGGGAAAGCGGCCACCAGCATTTGTGCCTTGGGTGTTCCCCTTTTAATAATTTTAAAAATATTATCTCAGGGTGTTTTCATGCGTGACAGTTCCGTCCTTCCAGTGAAGACTCTCTGCTCGAAGAAACTGGGGTGGGGCACAAGAGAAGAAGACCTCCAGCTTCTTCCAACTCCCTGATTACTGTGGCTGGCCCAGTTCCGTCGCATCTCAGAGATTAAGCAGGATGGGCCCTTGTCAGAGAGACCCCCAAGGAAGTCTACAGGTGCTCCGCAGAGAAAGACAACGGCAAACCACCTCTGGAAAGCTGTTGTGACTTGACAACACATTCCACCACCGCCCATCCTAAGAACATCAGAGAAGCCATATTGGATCTGGCCAATGGCCCATCAAGCCTGTGTCACACAATGGCCAAAAAAAACCAGGCACTATCAGGAAATCCTCCAGTGGGGCCAGGACACTAAAATCCGTCCCACTGTGCCCCCCCAAGCACCAAGAATACAGAGCATCACTGCCCCACCGCCATCTATACCTTGTGGCTAATAGCCACTGATGGACCTCTGCTCCATATGTTTATCAAATTCCCTCTTGAAGCTGGCTATGCTTGTAGCCGCCACCACCTCCTGTGGCAGTGAATTCCATGTGTTAATCACCCTTTGGGTGAAGAAGGACTTCCTTTTATCTTTTCCAACCCAACTGCTCAACAATTTCATTGAGTGCCCAGGAGTTCTTGTATTTCTCTACCTTTTCTATCCCATGCATAATCTTGTAAAGCTCTATCATGTCACCCCGCAGTCGTCATTTCTCCAAGCTAAAGAGCCCAAGTGCTTTAACCTTTCTTCACAGGGAAAGTGTTCTGACCCTTTAATCATTCTAGTTGCCCTTTTCTGCACTTTTTCCAGTGCTATACTATCTTTTTCGAAGTGTGGTGACCAGAATTGTATGCAGTTCTCCAAATGAGGCCGCTGCATTGATTTATATAGGAACACTGGCTGATTTGTTTCCAGTTCCTTTCCTCATAATCCCCAGCATAGTGTTGGCCTTTTTTATTGCAGTTGCCTCAACATCGCTGTGGGTGGTTGTAGCGGTTGCTCTCCCCTCCTCCCACCTCTCCTTGGAGTTCCAGAGGGACAGAAAGAAGGGGAGTGAAAGTGGGTGAGGTTTGTCCATCTACTGCCTTGGGGAGACCCTTCAACCAGCCCCTCCAACCCAACCACTTCCTCTACACCTACACGCACCCCTCTCTGTCAAGCATCTACTGCCAGTCATCCGTTGAGAGGGGACCTCTCGTTTTCATTTCTGCCCTCTCCCCTCAAAAGCCTTCTATGCTGAGTGAGCAAGAGATCTATTTGAAGCTCAGAGACGTCACCTCAGTGCTACGGAAACACAAGTGTCTCCTTCCTCCTCCGGCTGGTGCTGTCCCTTTGCTTGGGCCACTGGAGGAGGGCCAGGGGCCAGGGAGTGAGTCACGCACCTCCAAAACATCCCTAGAGTCGGTGGGGGGGGGGGCTAGCTGCATATTCTCAGGGGCTTCTCTGCTGGGGCTTGTGGGGGGGCGCTGCATCCCCCTGCAGGAAGAAGCCCACCTTGTTCTTCCTTGGGTTCAGCCAGCTGTCAGGGAGCACCCAGATACTGGGGAAGGTGTTCCCAATGCTGCAGGGCCCATGGGTGGGTGGTCCTCCCTTACCTCGGATGGAGCTGCCGCCGTTGTCTCCCGGAACCCACGCCAAGGTGATGGATGATGCTGAAGTTTTTGACACCGTCAGCCGGGGCTGGTCTGGGGGAACTGGACAGAGGCAAGCAGTGTGTGAGCTCTGGCCATGCCAGCCTTCAGGCAGCCACTAACTGAAGCAAGCAGAAAGCCCCAGACATGCTCGCCTCCAGCATGGCAGGAAACATGGGTGCTACCAAACAACAAGGAACAGCTGAAATATCCACATTCCAGAAGAAATGGGGGTGGGGGAGGCTGAAGCAACACAGGTACGACAGGCCACCCAAAGAGCCAGAGATCTCTGCAGGGGTCAACAGCTTTCCATTGGAGATTAAAACTGAAGAAGAAGGGCTTGGGGCATTTAGAGCCTGAGAAGTTTGCATGATAGCCAAAAAGGGAAGCGAAGGAACAGAGGAGACGGTCAGAAACAGCTGCTGCAGCAACCGCACAGGGAAATCTCTCTCTTTGGGCGGGGGGCCAAGGGAAAGGCAGCGACTGTGCTCTCCACTCCCAGAAGACGGCCCAGAGCCCCCCCGTGGAGGAAGGGGCCAGACCAAGCACCTCCCCTGAGCCTCACCTTGCACCAGCAAGTTCACAATGATGGTGTCAAAGCCCCAGGTGTTGGTGGCCGTGCAGGTGTAGTAGCCAGAGTCCTCTGCTTTCACTGAGCGCAGGATCAGCGTGCCGTTGGCCTGGATCTGCCGATGACCATCCACAGCCACTGGAATGGCAGAGTCCTCGCTGCAAAGGAAGGGGAAGCTCCTGAGAGAGAAGTCCCCCCCCCATGGCCCAGGGTCAGCCAGGAGCTCCCCCGCCCCCTCACCTGTCCTTGGTCCACTTCACAGCCGCAGCAGGCTCCCCCACAGGATGGCAGGGCAGGCGCACATCTTTCATCCACGGGGTCGTGACTGTGCCGCCAAAGGAAATGATCTTGGCAGGGGCTGCAAGTGGAAGGGGGGAGAGATAAGGCAGGGCCCCACCCCTTTGCAGCCCAGCCCAACCCTGCACTCCCGGCCCGTGGAGCTCGCCAGACCTTTCCCCGCAGGCTCAATGGTGACCTTCTCGCTGATGTTGCCCCGCCCAGCGGAGGTGACGGCTGCCACCCACAGCAGGTACTGCTGCCCCCGGTTCAGGTGCGCAATGCGGTAGAAGAGCTGGTCAGGACTCGTTTCGTACTCGCTGGGGGCCTGGAAAAGAAGAAGCCCCAGAGCGGTTCACTAGGGAAGGGGGAGAGAAAGAGACTGCCCCCCCGGCTGCCAGAGGAAAGGCCCACAACAGGCTGCTGCCGCTGCTGGGGGGGGGGGGGCGTTGGCCACTGGACAGTACGGCCAGCCGGCATTTTGAAACAAATACAGTTTTACATTTGTGACCATTTCCCCCCAGCTCTCATCCAAACGCCCTTGTGAATAGCTGGGCAGAACAACATGGCAGGCTGGGAGGAGCAAAGAAATCTTCCCAACCCAGTGATCCCAGTTCTTATTTAATAGTCGGCAAACACACACACCCCGCCCATGATTTGTGAGGGTGGGAGAGGTGTTGTTTTTGCAGTGCGGTGCAGGAGGCAGAGTAGCCCCACTCACAAGTTACAAACAAGTGTTCTTTGAGATCACCACATGACGTGAGCTGGCCTATGGCCAAGCTTGGCTCTGGGGGATCTGAGGGGGACGCCCACCCAGCCACTTGAGCATGGACGCTTGCTGTGGGGGGGGGGGGCTTGGGCCAGCCACACGCCATCAACCTGCCCTGCCTTCTCAGGGAGGGTTTTTTTGTTGTGGGTTTTTGTGTGTGTGAGAGAATAAAACTGCCCAGCACAACTGTTTAATATAATTCGGAGTCTAACAACACTGCCGCAGGGCAGACCAAATTGTAAAGAATTGGAGATTGGCTGTGAGGCTTTTGCGAACTTTTTTGCGGACAAGATCGCGTTGCTCCGCCTCGACCTCCCTGCCACATTGGAGGCAGTTAGCGAAACCGAGGCTCCGGGCCTGTCTTCGGACTATGTTCTGGATGGTTTCAGCCCTCTCAGCCTGGAGGAAGTTGACAGGATCCTCTTATCTGCACGCCCAACAACCTGTAAATTGGACCCGTGCCCCTCCTGGCTTATTAAATCCTGCCAGAGGGAGCTTAGATATCCTGTACGGGATATCATAAATAGATCCCTCACGGAAGGGCAATTTCCAACACAGCTTAAAGAAGCGGTGGTCCGCCCCCTCTTGAAAAAAACATCATTAGATCCGGCCCAATTGGCACACTATCAGCCAGTCTCGAATTTGCCCTTTTTGGGCAAACTTATCGAGAGGGCAGTGGCATCGCAGCTACAGACTTTCCTGGATGACGCTTCCGTCCTTGATCCCCTTCAGTCCGGCTTCCGCCCGGGCCATGGGACGGAGACGGTGCTGGTCGCCCTAGTAGATGACCTGCAACGGCACATGGATCGGGGCGGCTCAGCGGTACTGATGTTGTTGGACCTATCGGCAGCGTTCGATACGGTCGACCATCGGTTGCTGGCCCACCGCCTCGCCGACGCGGGGATTCAGGGGTTAGCCTTGCAATGGCTTTCCTCTTTCCTTGAAGGTCGGGGACAGAGGGTCGCTATTGGGGACGAGCTGTCCCGTAGGCACTCGCTTGATTGCGGGGTGCCTCAGGGTGCGGTTCTTTCCCCGATGTTATTTAACATCTATATGCGTCCCCTCGCCCAGATTGCCCGAAGGTACGGGCTGGGTTGTCACCAGTATGCTGATGACACCCAGCTTTATCTGCTTATGGACGACCGGCCGGTCTGCGCCTCAGAAAATCTGGACCGGGCATTACAGGCTGTGGCTGGGTGGCTCAAGCAGAGCGGGCTGAGGCTAAATCTGGCGAAGACAGAGGTCCTTTGCTTGGGCCGTCGAGGTCCGGGAAGGGAAATACCCCTTCCGGTTTTTGACGGTGCACCGCTGAAGGCGGCGCATAGAGTCAGGAGCCTGGGGGTACTTCTGGAGCCTTCCTTAACAATGGAGGCCCAGATAGCAGCCACTGCCAAGTCCGCATTTTTCTATCTTAGGTGGGCAAGGCAGCTGGCTCCCTTCCTGGAGCGCGACGATCTAGCAACGGTGATCCATGCTACGGTCACCTCGAGGTTGGACTACTGCAATGCCCTCTACATGGGGCTGCCCTTGTGCCGAACCCGGAAATTGCAGCTGGTGCAGAACGCCGCTGCCCGGTTGTTATTAGGGCTCCCAAGGTGGGAGCACATTCAGCCGGGACTTCGGGCTCTGCACTGGCTGCCAATATCTTACCGAGTTCGATACAAGGTGCTGGTCATTACCTTTAAAGCCCTATATGGCCTAGGACCTGCCTACCTGAGGGACCGTCTCTTCCCACACGTTCCCCAGCGAGCACTAAGATCAGGAACCCAAAACCTCCTGGTTGTCCCCGGGCCAAAGGAAGCCCGCTTGAAAGTTACAAGAGACCGGGCCTTCTCCGTAATGGCTCCATCTTGGTGGAACCAGCTGCCGGAAGAGGTAAGGGCCCTGCGGGATCTTACGCAATTCCGCAGGGCCTGTAAGACATCCCTCTTCCGGCTGGCCCACAACTAATCAGCACTGAGTACTGAATATCGAAGACTGAACATCAAATACTGAACTTGTAACCGATGAGTGTAGCTGTAGGACCGCCGTCTGAGTTTAATGTGTATGTATATAACAATTGTTTAGCTTTTTAACTGTAAATTATGAAATGTTAATTTTAATGTTTAATTTTAGATTCCATGTTAGTTTTATATGTTGTAAGCCGCCCTGAGCCACCTAGTGGGAAGGGCGGGATATAAATCTTAGATAAATAAATAAAAAATAAATAAAAGTGAGGAGGGCAATGTTGTAAGCCACTGTTGGCTCCCATTGGGGAGAAAGATCTTTCTAAAAATCTCTCTCTCTCTTTCTCTCTTGTGTCCCTTCTGCCCCAGGCTGCTTGCAGTGAAGCTGTAGTGAGGCTGGTTAGTTTGACTTCTGTTGCTGGAAAGATATTTGAGCCGATTTTAAAGGGGCCGATCTGTAAGCATCTGAAGGATAACTTGGTGATTCAAGGAAGTCGGCATGGCTTTGTCTCCAACAGGTCTTCCAGACCAACTTGCTTTCCTTCTTCAATTGATTAACAAGCTTACTAGAGAATGGGAACGCCGTTGATGTGGTTTACGTGGATTTCAGTAAAGCTTGTGATACATTCCCCCTGATGTTTTGATGGGCAAACAGGAAGACTGTGGACTGGACCAATGTTCCCTCTCAGCTGTGAGCAAAAATTCTACTTTGTGAGCTCCTGGCAGTAAAGTTGTGAGCTACTGAATAAATCAGTGTGCTCAGGGGCTATCCTTCCTAAGCTAAGACAAAAATGTGTGAGTCAGAGGCTAAAAAACTGTGAGCCAGCTCACATTCAGCTTAGAGGGAACCCTGGACTGGACTATAGGAAAGTTCAGTGGATAGGGAAATGGTTAGAGGACTGTACCCAAGAGTGGTTGTTAATGGCATTTCATCAGATCGGAGAGAGGTGTCCAGTGGGGTGCCGCAGGGCTAAGTTTTGGGCCCAGTTCTTTCCAAAATTTTTATCAATGATCTGGATGAAGGGGTGGAAGGGCAACTCATAGAATTTGCTGATGTTACCAAATTGGGAGGAGTAGCAAACACCCAGGAAGATAGCTAAAATTCAACAAGATCTAAATAATCTGGAGAAGATCTGGTGGTTGTGAACAAGACGTAATTCAACAAAGATAAGTGCAAAGTCTTGCACCAAAATGTGAAGCACAAATACTGGATGGGGAAGTAGTGTGTGTGAAAGAGATCTCGGGGTACTTGTGGACTGTAAACTAAATATGAGCAGTCAGTGTGATGCTGTGGCAAAAAAGGCAAATTCAATCCTGGGTTGTAGCAAAAGGGCACAGGTCATAGCTCCGCTGTACACTGCCTTGAGGCCTCACTGTGAAAGAGATGGAAGGTTCAGTCTGGAGAAGAGGAGACAGGAGGGCTCTCTTTCAATATTTGAAAGGCTGTCACTTGGAGGAGGGCAAGGAGCTGTTTCATTTGGCAGCCAAGGATAGGATCTGAAGCAATGGGCTCAAATTACAAGCAGAAAAGTACTGGCTGGATATTAGGAAAAAATTTTTACGGTCAGAGTAGTTCCGAGGTGGAACCAGCTGCCTAGGAAGGTGGTGAGCTCCCCTTCACAGCTGGATGATTATTTGTCCGAGATGCTTTAGGCTGATCCTGCATGGAGCCCCTGTGGGGTCGGACTAGATGGTCTGTATGGAACTCTAGGAGTCTATGATTATCTGCTTAGGAGGCAAATGGGCCCAGAGGGGTCCACAGCACTAACTGGTTCCACTGCTGAACAACTCTGACCGTAAAAAAAAAGCCAGATTCAGGTAACTGTGTTGGTCTGAAGCAGCAGAACAAAGTTCAAGGCTGGTGGTGCCTTTAAGACCAACCAAGTTTTATTCGAGGTAGGAGCTTCTGTGTGCATGCGCACTTCTTCAGATACACTGAAATGGCAGTCACCAGCCCATACATATCGGCGGAGGGTGGCCAGTGAATTAGCCTACAGCAGAATGAGGAGGTTTAGCAGATTCAAGGACCAAACAGGAATAACAAGCTTAATTTACTGGTGACCATTTAGTTGGGTTTAATTATCAGGGGGGAAATAGTCAAGGAAATAAAGATATCAAAACCAGTGACTGATGGGCAGACGGACCCTTTTGAATTGTGGGCTGCTGGGAGTAGTTAACTGAGACCCTGCCGCCGCCACCACCACCATGTTCCATCCGTCTCCTCTCAAGGGTGGAGGGAGGGGACCTCAGAGCCTCCTCTTCTTTGCAGTGGGGGTACTGGTTGTGTAGAGTTATCTCCTCTGACCCCAGACCAGAGAAATACATTCTGGTCGACCATTCCAAATTGCACTACACTCTACTATTCATTACATTACAATCTACTATTGCAAATAAGAAATAAAAATAAAATAAAGAGGATGCATAGCCCTTCTGGGTTGCCATCAATATGCGGATGACACCCAGCTCTATCTACTGATGGGTGGCCAGTCTGACTGTACCCTGGAAAATCTAGACCTGGCGCTACAAGCTGTGGCTTCTTGGCTCAGACTGAGTCAGCTGAAACTGAATCCGACGAAGACGGAGGTTCTCTACCTGGGTCGAGGCGGTCCGGGGGGAGACATCCAGCTGCCGGCTCTTGACGGGGTACCACTGATACCGGTCCCTAAGGTCAAGAGTTTAGGCGTGCTTCTTGAGTCCTCCCTTACAATGGAGGCCCAGGTAGCAGCCACTGTTAGATCTGCTTTTTTCCATCTTCGGCAGGCGCGGCAGCTGGCCCCTTACCTGGAGCGCAATGACTTAGCGACGGTAATCCATGCTACGGTCACCTCAAGAATAGATCACTGTAATGCTCTCTACATGGGGCTACCCTTGACGCTAACCCGGAGACTACAACTAGTGCAGAACGCTGCAGCATGGCTGTTAATGGGGCTGCCGCAACGGGAGCACATTCAGCCAGTGCTGAGAGAGCTGCACTGGTTGCCTGTTGTGTTCCGAGTTCGCTTCAAGGTGTTGGTATTAACCTTTAAAGCCCTCTATGGTCAGGGACCTGCCTATCTACGGGACTGCCTTTCCCCATATATCCCCCAGAGAGCACTGCGATCAGGGACAAAAAATCTGCTGTCTGCCCCTGGCCCAAAAGAAGCCAGGCTGTGTGTGACGAGATCCAGGGCTTTTTCGGTGGCAGCACCAGAACTTTGGAACACCCTTCCAGAAGCCATAAGGGCTCTGCGGGATTTGTCTGCGTTCCGCAGGGCCTGTAAGACCGAATTGTTTAAACAGGCTTTTGCGGTTTGAAAAAGGGCTGCCACCGGACATCTTACAGAATGCTGGCGATCACAGTTGAGAATTCGATACCGCCTATATTGTACTGAAATAGCGCCATAGAATGGTTTTAAAGTTGATATATGTAAATTATAGTTTTATATGTTTTAGGGACTGATTGTATTTTATGGTGTTGTGAGCCGCCCTGAGTCCGCTTCCGGAAAGGGCGGGATATACATGGAAAGTAATAAATAATAAATAAATAAATTCTGGGGGACTGGTGAGAATACAGATGTAAGGTCTGAATGAGGTTAGCATATGTAGATAAGAAACCACTGTCCCTGTTAAGTCCTGGAGATTCCATTGTTCTGAGTGCTGTAACAACTTGCAACTCAGCAGTTTCCCTTTCTAGTCTATTCCTAAACTTCCTTTGCAGGATGATTCAGGATCCCAGCGGCAGAAGTTTACAGAACCGCAGCCTATGACGCACCAGCCCTGGCCCCCCGTGAGGCAGGGAGTGACCTTGAGGTAGCGGAGGGCTTGCTCCTCGACTCACACAGGGCTTGGCCTCCAACTGTGGGCCCTTTGGACACCATCAGCCATCCCATACCCCACAAATGTTTAGAGTGGGAGTCTGGATTAAGAGGAAATGGTTTGAACCTTGTCTTTGGCAAGTCTGAATCAGCATGAAGGAAGGCCCCTTTCCCACAGAGCACCACAGAGTCCTGCAGGAGGCTTGGATGCTCTGCCACATCGATGTGGGAGCTCCTTCACAGTTGGGTGCCAGGTAAGAGCCAGTTTGGTGTAGTAGTTAAGTGCGTGGACTCTTATCTGGGAGAACCGGGTTTGATTCCCCACTCCTCCACTTGCACCTGCTGGAATGCTTGGGTCAACCATAGCTCTCACAGGAGTTGTCCTTGAAAGGGCAGCTGCTGTGAGAGCCCTCTCAGCCCCACCCACCTCACAGGGTGTCTGTTGTGAGGGAAGAAGGTAATGGCGATTGTGAGCCGCTCTGAGACTCTGAGATTGGGAGTGGAAGGCGGGATATAAATCCAATATCTTCTTCTTCATAGCTCTGAAGTGAGATGCCCTGTCCCTATGCAAATGACACCCCACAAAGGGCTCTTTGTGTGAGTCACCCAGAGGCTGCTGCCTCTATTGTCCAGCAGGGCCTAACAAGTCCTTCAGGGAGAACAGAGTGGGGCTGAATCCACAGAAGACAGAAGTGAGCAAAGCCAAGGAGGGTCCAGAGGAGGGTGACGAAGATGGTGAGGGGTCTGGAGACCAAGTCCTATGAAGCAAGGTTGAAGGAGCTGGGGATGTTTAGCCTGGAGAGGAGGCGGCTGGGAGGTGATAGGATCACCATCTTCAAGTACCTACTTGAAGGGCTGTCATCTAGAGGATGGCATGGAATTGTTTTCTGTGGCCCCAAAAGGTAGGACCAGAACCAAAGGGTTGAAATTAAATTAAAAGAGTTTCCGGCTCAACATTAGGAAGAACTTCCTGACCGTAGAGCGATTCCTCAGTGGAACAGGCTTCCTCTTTGGGAGGTGGTGGGCTCTCCTTCCTTGGAGGTTTTTAAAGAGAGGCTAGAGGGCCATTAAACAGAGGCTAGATGACAGCAATGAAGCTCCTGTGAATTTAGGGGGAGGTATTTGTGACTTTCCTGCATTGTGCAGGGAGTTGGACTAGATGACCCTGGTGGTCCCTTCCAACTCTAGGATTCTATGATTCTAAGGTTCAGGAGGGGACAGCGTCCCCCACATTCCACAGGTTGTAATTATCTTTGGCTGTCCCTTTAAAGAAGTTGGTAATGTTTTCTAGAGAAGAGATGACTTAATGCAGTAACTAGAAGTGAATTCTGCTATCTGAATTTGGCTCGGAAATTGTCAATCAGCTGATCTGGCCATACTGAGCCATGCCACAGTACCCTTGGGGCTAGACTACTGTAATGTGTTCTACCTGGGGCCTTGAAGACTGTACATCTCTTTGTGGAGAGAAGTTGCCTTTTCCAGCAAAGCAGCCATTATTATGCAGAAGAGTCCAAGGTCATCACAGCTGTAGCAATTCTGTCGCTGTCCAAAAGTTCTCCACGGGGTGTTCTATACCAAGGAAATCCTCCTGGAGAATCAGGAGCAATTGAGCAAAATGCTGCAGTGGTTGTGCCAATCAGTTTTCCTCCTCCAGGGTCACCAGTCTCCAGGCCTCTGCTGAATGGAAAAGCAACCATCTGGAGGACCATCTGTAGACGTCCCAAACTGCTTCTCCATCAGTCGTCTTTGCATTGGAGTGCACACATGACAAAAACCTACCAGGTGAGACTCTCTCTCTCCCCCTCTCTCCCAATCAGTCCATTTCCAGTATTAAGACTGGGGAGGGCTGTGCAGAGCCCCTGTCTGCCTGTCTGCCTGCCTGCCAGGGGGGACCACAGAGGAAAAGGAGGAGGAGCTTGTGCAGGCATCTCTCCAGTGCCTCCAGGGAAGAAGTCGTGTCAGAAGCAGCTCTGCTGTGCACATTTTGGGCAGTGATAGATACTGCTGGGTCCCACCATGTGTCCAAAGTCGTGGCCCAGTGGGCTCTGGATACATGCATAAGAACAACATGTGTGCATGTGTCTTCCATACATAAAATTTAAATATACCCCAAATTTAAATATGCAAGCATAAATATTACATTGCATACATAATTTCTAAGTCAAATGACAGCTTTGACAAGATGCCAAGAAAACAATATCCGATCCCAGTGGTTTCACCAGCTGCTTTGATGAGAGGATTATGTTTCCCTGGCAACCAGGGGCTCAGCCACGGAAATGGATCCGCGGAACCTGCCTCCTGCCCACCTTCTCTCCCCTTTGGCTGCAGGGACAAACCGGGCAACCGGATGCTGCCAAAGCCCTGGGCCAATTTTTTGGTTGCGGGGGGGGGGGGGGAGGATAACTTTCTAACATAATAATGACAGGAAGAATAATGCCTCCCTGTTATCTAGAGACAGCCATAAAGAGCTTCCACATAGTAGAGACAGCTGATACTTTATCTACTGTACATGCCAAATTTACAACGCTGTTCTGAGGAGATCTGCAAAGGGTGCCCAAGGAAACCACAGGGAAACATCCCAGGCAGGCCATGGGCTGGATCTAGAGAGGGGGCTAACCCTAACCCTGCCCTCTCCTCAGCTGAGAAAGGGGGAGAAACCTGCTTAGTGTTTCATTATCTTCACACTTTGGACCTGGGGGGGGGGGGTTGAGGCTAATTATGGGAAAGAGTATGATGAGAATGTCAACCCCATGAGCAACACCACCACCCCTCTCCCCCTGGAACATCCGTGGGCAGGCTCTGGCCAGGCCAGGCTGGGCAAGGTCACAGGGGAAGGGGAGAACGGCCTGAGGCGGCTCAAGAGGACAAAAGCCCAGCCGGGCCTGGCAGAAAGAGCAGGGAGAGGCATGACTAGGCCTTGAAGGATTCAAGGGAGGGGGGCTGGCCGCAGGGACAAAGGGGGATTTGGCCAAGCGCCTGCTGAAGGGGGAATCTAGCGAAGGAAACCAGGACCACCATCACCACCTCTGCGAGCAAAGCAGGAGATAGGGCTGGCCTGGCGGGGGGAGAGGGGAGGCGTTCTCCACCCCATCCATTGCCTCTTCCCCCTACCCCCCCCCCCCCCGCTGAGGCTGACCGGGGCTCCCACCCCCTTCTTGACAGACTTGGACACCAGCCGAGAACAGGACTTCATTGGGGAGCTGCCCAGGCCAGGCATCTCGAATCCTTCTGAGATCGTTTCCTTTGGGCTGGGACTTTGGAAGGCCACGGCCAAAGTGACTTCGGGGGGATTTCAGAGGAGTGATCATCTCCTTCCCTGTGGGGCCTTCGCAATAAGAACATTTGGAGATCAACAGGCCACATGGCCACTGTTGTTACTATTGACTGTAGTCTGCTGTAGACGACACCTACTTCATAGATTTTATTGATATGTAACTATTCTATTTTATTTATTGTAGTGGTTTTAATATTGTTGGAAGCCACTCCGAGCTGTTTTGGGAGGAGCAGGACGTAAACAAATAAATAAATAGAATGTGTTTGTTTCAGAGGGAAGGATATTAAGTTTTCTTTCTACAGTTAACTCATCTGGAGCCATCAACTGGAACCTTGAACTAGAGGAGTTGGGAGTGAGCAGTGAAGTGGCTGTTTGCGGATGACACTAAATTGTTCGGGGTAGTGAGAACCAGAGAGGATTGTGAGGCACTCCAAAGGGATTTGTTGAGGCTGGACAAGTAGGTGTCAACATGGCAAATGAGGTTCAACGTGGACAAATGCAAAGCAATGCACACTGGGGCAAAAAATCCTAACTATAAGTACAAGTTGGTGGGGTGTGAACTGGCAGAGACTGACCAAGAGAGAAATCTTGGGGATGTGGTAGATAACTCACTGAAAATATCGAGACAGAGTGCGACTGCAATAAAAAAGGCCAGCGCCATGCTGGGAATTATTAGGAAGGGAATTTAAAACAAATCAGCCAGTATCATAATGCCCCTGTATAAATCGATGGTGTGGCCTCATTTGGAGTACTGTGTACAATTCTGGTCACTGCACCTCAAAAAGGATATTATAGCATTGGAAAAAGTGCAGAAAAGGGCAACTAGAATGATTAAAGGGTTGGAACACTTTCCCTATGAAGAAAGGTTAAAACGCTTGGGCCTCTTTAGCTTGGAGAAACGTCGACTGCTGAGTAACATGATAGAGGTCTACAAGATTATGCATGGGATGGAGAAAGTAGAGAAAGAAGTCCTTTTCTCCCTTTCTCACAGTACAAGAATTCGTGGACATTCAATGAAATTGCTGAGCAGTCAGGTTAGAATGGATAAAAGGAAGTCCTTCTTCACCCAAAGGGTGATTAACACAGGGAATTAACTGCCACAGGAGGTGGTGGCAGCTACAAGCATAGACAGCTTCAAGAGGGGATTGGATAAACATACGGAGCAGAGGTCCATCAGCAGCTAGAAGAAGACGACTGTAGATGTATACCCCACCCTTCTGCCTGAATCAGAGACTGAAGCAGCTTACAATCTCCTATATTTTCTCCCCGCCACAACAGACACCCTGTGAGGTGGGTGGGGCTGAGAGGGCTCACAGCAGCTGCCCTTTCAAGGACAACTTCTACGAGACCTATGGTTGACCCAAGGCCATTCCAGCAGCTGCAAGTGGAGGAGTGGGGAATCAAACCAGGTTCTCCCAGATAAGAATCCGCACACTTAACCACTACATCAAACTGGCTCTCATGTATTGATGGAACTCTCTGTCTGGGGCAGTGATGCTCTGTATTCCTGGTGCTGGGGGTGGGGGCAACAATGGGAGGGTTTTCTAGTGTCCTGGCCCCACTGGTGGACCTCCTGATGGCACCTGGATTTTGGCCATTGTGTGACACAGAGTGTTGGACTGGATGGGCCACTGGCCTGATCCATCATGGCTTCTCTTAAGTTCTTATGTTCAGCTGAGATAGCAAAACAAGCCATAGAGGGGGAAGCCTACTCACCGGCTGACCAGAGCCAGGGCTGGAGCAGAAAATGGTGAATTTCCGGATGACCCCGTTGGGTTTGGTGGGTGGGAGCCAAGACACCACCACGCTGCTGGCAGAGGAAGGAACTGCTTTGATTCCTGCAGGGGGGCCAGGAACTAGAGGAGAGAGAAAACAGCACAGGAGGTTACCCTGGGGAGGAGAGGCTTCTCATAACCAGGGGCTGTGTGTTCTGCAAACTCGCTGGGGCAGCAGGCCAAACAACACAAGCCAGAGGAGGCCTCCTTTCCTTGAAGCCCCTTACCCTGTGGCACCTTCCTGGGCCTGGACTTTCACAAGCTGCACAGACCCATCTGCAATGGATGCCAAAGGACTAGTCCTGACTCCCTCTTGCTTGGAAGACGAATCCACGGAGATGGCCGTGCAGCGTCCACCTCCTGCCACTGAAGAGGCATCGTTCTTGGCCTCTAGAGTCCCTGGAAGGCTCCAGAGCTGGAGCACAGCCCCAGCAAAGGAGAATGCAGCCTTCCTTATGGACTCCCGAGGAGGCCAGGCCCGGGTGGGCGACAGGAGCGCAGAGGGGATGGGCTGAGCAGGGAGGAAAAGGGCCACCCACCTTCCCAGCAACACCTCCCAGAAGCAAAGCCCCAAAGACTGCTAACCAACTTGTTCTTGGACTCTCTCTAGTTCACCAGTACACAGGCCAGGTTTTAGAGAGGAAACAAAACGGGACTAAACTTGGCAACCCTTTAAGTCCAACAGTCTGAACTGTGGCAGACTAGGCACTTGGTGGAAATGTCCATGGCCTCTCAGCCCCTTTGGCTTCCTCTGCAGTCACCCCCTCCAGACTCTTCTCTGGCACAGCCTCTGCCTGGCCCCCCACCCCATTCTGCAGATGGCACTCAAGCAAGCTGAGGGTCTGTGGAGAACAAGGGACACCCCCCCCCTTCCTCCTGAGGCAGGCTGTGAATGCCCACCACCGCTAGAAGTCCTTCCCAGACTCTTTCTAGGCAGGCCACTATCCAAACGTTTTGTGTGAGCTTTAGGGACTAGAAGCCTGACTGGCAGTGTGAAGCACGGAGGAGGGATGGAGCCTCTAGGGTCCCACCGTGACCTCCACATTCCCCCAGGAACCCGTCACCAGTCCTGGAGGGTTAATGGGAATCATTTCCCTCTGCCCGGCGAAGGGAGTTGCATCTATCCCCCAACCCTGGGTGGGGCACCATGAACACTGGTGGGTGAGGGGTGCCTGTCTGGGGCTGATCCACTCGCCCAGCTCCCCTTCCGCTGTTGCCAGATCAGCCTTTTACCTTCTGTGGCTGGTCAGGCTACTGGCCCCATATCTCAGTTCCTGGGACTTAACAGCAGTGACCCATTCAATTGGATTATTGTAACTCGCTCTAAGCGGGGCTGCCCTTGAGCCTGATCTGGACAATGCAGCTGGTGCGGAATGTGGTGGCACACCCATGGAGTGCAGCATCTGTGCAGGCACACATGCATCCAGTTTGCCAGTTGCGTAGTGAATCCAGGTCATGGTCACGGTGATGACGTTTAAAGCCCTATGCAGCCAGGGGCCAACATGCCTATGGGACCACTCTCCCCAAAAAAGAGGTCTTTCTGCCCTGCCCCTAGCCTGGTGGGACGTGCTGCCACTGGAGATCAGTCAGGCAGCCGGCATCGAATCCATCCCGGCCTCCGCCGTTTGCACTGCTCACACGGTCTGTACTGCTACAGGGGTGTACAGTGCCTTTGCTGACTTGCCCTGCATAAGAGAACAATAAACATCTCCAGCCAACAAGTCACTGTTTGACAACTCACTGAAAATGTCGAGACAGTGCGCAATTGGTCAATGCCATGCTGGGAATCATTAGGAAGGGAACTGAAAACAAATCAGCCCCTGTATAAATCGATGGTGCGGCCTCATTTGGAGTAGTGTGTGCAACTCTGGTCACCGCACCTCAAAAAGGATATTATAGCATTGGGAAAAGTGCAGAAAAGGGCAACTAGAATGATTAAAGGGTTGGAACGCTTTCCCTATGAAGAAAGGTTGAAACGCTTGGGGCTCTTTAGCTTGGAGAAACGTCGACTGCGGGGTGACATGATAGAGGTTTACAAGATAATGCATGGGATGGAGAAAGTAGAGAAAGAGGTACTTTTCTCCCTTTCTCACAATACGAGAACTTGTGGACATTAACGAAATTGCTGAGCAGTCGGGTTAGAAAGGATAAAAGGAAATACTTCTTCACCCAAAGGGTGATTAACACGTGGAATTCACTGCCACATGAGGTGGTGGCAGCTACAAGCATAGCCAGCTTCAAGAGGGGATTGGATAAGCAAATGGAGTACAAGTCCATCAGTTGCTATTAGCCACAGCTTATCAATGGAACTCTCTGTCTGGGACAGGGATGCTCTGTATTCTTGGTGCTTGGGGGGGGGGCACAGTGGGAGGGCTTCTAGCCCCACTGGTGGACCTCCTGATGGTACTTGGGGGGGTTTTGACCACTTTGTGACTGGACTGGATGGGCCATTGGCCTGCTCCAACATGTCTTCTTTTATGTTCTTATGTTTTAAAAAGGTAAAGGTAGTCTCCTGTGCAAGCACCAGTCGTTTCCAACTCTGGGGTGACATCGCATCACAACATTATCATGGCAGACTTTTTACACAGTGGTTTGCCATTGCCTTCCCTAGTCATCTACACTTTCCCCCCAAGTGGGTACTCATTTTACCGACCTTAGAAGGATGGAAGGCTGAGTCAACCTTAAGTCTGCTACCTGAACCCAGCTTCCACCGGGATCAAACTCAGGACGTGAGCAGAGAGCTCAGATCTGCAGTACTGGAGCTTTACCACTCTGCGCCACGGGGCTCCTTCTTATGTTTTAGGATCATCTTAATTAGCTTCCCTCAGGAGGCACCTGAGCTCCCAGAATAGCTGCCATCTTTGGTCTGACTAGGAAGCCATTGACTGTTGCTTGTTTCAGTGTTTTAACTGTTCTATGCATTCATCTATGATTTGCTCTGACCTGGCAGGATATAAATTACAGTTAATTAAATACTAGAAGTGGGAGAAATATTGCACCCCTGATCAAAACTATGAAGCAAGGTGGAGAGAAACTGAAGTGGACACTGTTGTCCTACTGGTGCCCTCAGCTCCAATGGCTGCTTGCCTCCTCATGCCTGACTTCATCAACATCCCCAGGAGCAGTGGAGGGCTGGCAACTCCAGCCTCGGCTTTCAGCTGCCCTCAAGACAGGTAGGAACAGCAGCCTGCAGACTATTCCTTTCAGCCTTCTCATCAATAATAGCTGCCTGTCCCCAGTGCACAAAACAATCCCCTCTGCCTGCAATAGGGAGAACTTTGCAAAAGGGGCGGGGCTGGGCCAAAGAAATAAAAGGATGGCTTAATGAAGGTGAGGAGATGAGAGAGAAACTGAATTAAGTCTTTGCACATGTTTTACTGTGGAAAATGTGCGGCACATATTCCCCCCCCCCCCTGCTGGATTCACTGTTCTTGGAAAAGGTGTCTGGAGAATTCAGGGATGAAATTCTTGGACTACTAAGCAAACTGACAATTCAAATCTCCAGGTTTAGAAGGCTGTTCAATCAAACGTAAAACAATGTAGCTCCTAATTAGTATGTATAACTTGTGGCTCCACGTGGCCTCCACACCAGAAGACTGGAAAGCAGCCAAGGGTCTGGGGTGGGGGGGAGCGCAGGGCACCCCAGGCCAGCTAGCCTGACTTCTGTTCCCGGCAGGGGGGCCACAGAGACTGAGAGCTGAAGCTGGGGGGTGGGGGTGGGGTTGAGGAGCGGGCTCAGCAAAGCATCCACCTTCTGCCATTTTCTCCCGGGGGGGAGGGGGGCTGGAGAGGAGCCATAATCCTGGGAGACCAGAAGGCTGGCAACCTTCACTCCAGGTACCCGATAGCAACAGTTATCCCAGAGACCTCAAGGGGCAGAGCCTGCTGTGGGAGAAGCAGCCTGGCTTCTGCAATGGGAAGTTCTGCCTCCCAACCAGCAGGAGTCTTATGAGAAAGTGGATGAACATGGAGAGGCAGTAGAAGTTATATCCCTGGCAGGGCACCAAGACCCCTCCTCACAGCCAGGGGATATCCTTCTCTCACTTCACCTCAAGGACAGGAGAGGCTGGGGAGATTGGGCTTTTCAGTTTACAAAAAACAAAACAAAAACCCTAATGGGGTGGGGGGGCTTGATAGATGGATTCTCATGGATTGCTGCCTTGACGTAGCAAGAGGGCTTCCACGGTTCAGTGAGGCTGTGGGCTATGCCATGCAGGGCCACCCAAGATGGACAGGCCACAGCTGAAAACCCAGACAAAATGCGATCCACTGGAGAAGGAAATGGCAACCCACTCCAGTATCCTGGCCAAGAAAACCCCATGGACAATAATTTATTTATTGATTTGATTTATATCCTGCCCTCCCTGCTGAAGCAGGCGCAAAGATATGGCGCTGGAAGATGAGCCCCTCAGGTCAGAAGGTGCCCAATATGCTACTGGGGAAGAGCGGAGAGCAAGTCCAAGTAACCACAGAAAGAGTGAAGCCGCTGGACCAAAGCCAAACAGACGCTCAGCTGTGAATGTATCTGATGGTGAAAGAACAGTCCAATGCTGCAAAGAACAATACTGCATCGGAACGTGGAATGTAAAATCTCTGGATCAAGGTAGGCTGGATGTGGTCAAACAAGAGATGGCAAGACTGAACATCGACATCTTGGGAATCAGTGAACTAAAATAGACAAGAATGGGTGAATTTAACTCAGAGGATCACTACATCTATTATGGAACTGGCAAGAGTTCCGTAGAAGAAATGATGTGGCCTTTATAGTTAACAAGAGAGTTAGGGTAATGGGATACAATCTCAAAAATGACAGAATGATCTCAGTCCGTATCCAAGGCAAACCATTCAATATCACAGTAATCCAAGTCTATGCCCCAACCACTGATGCAAAAGAGGCTGAAGTGGACCAGTTATATGAAGATCTACAACACCTTATAGAACTAACACCAAAAAAAGATGTCCTCCTCATCATAGGGGGCTGGAATGCCAAAGTAGAAAAAGGTAACCAGAACAGGGTGGTGAGAACCAGAGAGGATTGTGAGGAACTCCAAAGGGATCTGTTGAGGCTGGGTGAGTGGGCGACAATGTGGCAGATGTGGTTCAATGTGGCCAAGTGCAAAGTAATGCACATTGGGGCCAAGAATCCCAGCTACAAATACAAGTTGATGGGGTGTGAACTGGCAGAGACTGACCAAGAGAGAGATCTTGGGGTCGTGGTAGATAACTCACTGAAAATGTCAAGACAGTGTGCGTTTGCAATAAAAAAGGCCAACGCCATGCTGGGAATTATTAGGAAGGGAATTGAAAACAAATCAGCCAGTATCATAATGCCCCTGTATAAATTGATGGTGCGGTCTCATTTGGACCGCCGCACCTCAAAAAGGATATTATAGCATTGGAGAAAGTCCAGAAAAGGGCAACTAGAATAGCACTTTCCCTATGAAGAAAGGTTGAAACGCTTGGGACTCTTTAGCTTGGAGAAACGTCGACTGCGGGGTGACATGATAGAGGTTTACAAGATAATGCATGGGATGGAGAAAGTAGAGAAAGAAGTACTTTTCTCCCTTTCTCACAATACAAGAACTCGTGGGCATTCGATGAAATGGCTGAGCAGACAGGTTAAAACGGATAAAAGGAAGTACTACTTCACCTAAAGGGTGATTAACATGTGGAATTCACTGCCACAGGAAGTGGTGGCGGCCACAAGTATAGCCACCTTCAAGAGGGGTTTAGATAAAAATATGGAGCACAGATCCATCAGTGGCTATTAGCCACAGTATGTGTGTATATATAAATTTTTTTGCCACTGTGTGACACAGAGTGTTGGCCTGGATGGGCAGTTGGCCTGATCCAACATGGCTTCTCTTATGTTCTTAACAACCGACAAGTTTAGCCTCAGAGAACAAAATGAAGTCAGGCAAAGGCTAATAGAGTTTTGTCAAGAGAGCAAGCCGGTCATAGCAAACACCTAAAAGGTGACTCTACACATGGACTTCAACTGATGGACAACACAGAAATCAGATTGATTGTATACTCTGCAGTCAAAGATGGATGAGCCCCTCAGGTCAGAAGTCAGCAAAAACAAGACCTGGAGCTGACTGCAGCTCAGATCATGAGCTACTCATTGCAAAATTCAGGCTTAAACTGAAGAAAACTGGAAAAGCCATTAGGCCATTCAGGTTTGACCTTGATCACATCCCTTATGAATATACAATGGAGGTGAAGAATAGATTTAAGGATTCGAAAAGGTCATTGTATATTCCAATCCCAAAGAAGGGTAATGCCAAGGAATGTTCAAATTATCGCACCATTGCACTCATTTCACATGCCAGCAAGGTCATGTTAAATATCCTACAAGTTAGGCTTCAGCAGTAGCAGCACTACCAAAAGTTCAAGCTGGGTTTCAGAGAGGTAGAGGAACTAGAGAATTGCCAGCATTCGTTGGTTTATAGAGAAAGCACGGGAGTATCAGAAAAACGTCTATTTCTGCTTCATTGACTACGCTAAAGCCTTTGATTGTGTGGATCACAACAAACTGTGGCAAGTCCTTAAAGAGATGAAAGTACCAGCTCACCTCACATGTCTCCTGAGAAATCTGTATAAGGGTCAAGAAGCAACTGTCAGAACAGGATATGGAACAACTGATTGGTTTAGAATAGGAACAGGAGTTTGACAAGGATGCATATTGCCACCCTGCTTATTTAATTTATATGCAGAGCACATCATGCGGAATGCTGGCCTGGATGAAGCACAAGCCAGAATTAAGATTGCTGGGAAAAACATCAACAACCTCAGATATGCAGATGACACTACTCTAACGGCAGAAAGTGAGGAGGACCTAAAGAACCTCTTGTTGAGGGTGAAAGAGGAGAGCACAAAGTAGGCTTGAAACTCAACTAAGATCATGGCATCCAGCCCCATCACACCTTGGCAAATAGAAGGGGAAGACATGGAAGTACCGACAGACTTCACATCTCTGGGATCCAAGACCACCGCAGATGGTGACTGCAGCTATGAAATTAAAAGACATTTGTTCCTTGGGAGGACAGCTATGACGAACCTGGGCAGTATAATAAAAAGTAGAGACATCAACCTGCCAACAAAAGTCCGTATAGTCAAAGTGATGGTATTCCCAGTAGTAATATATGGCTGTGAGAGTTGGACCATAAGGAAGGCCGAGCACAGAAGTATATATGCTTTTGAGATGTGGTGCTGGAGAAGAGTCTTGAGAATCCCTTGGAGTGCAAGATCAAATCAGTCAGTTCTAATGGAAATCAACCCAGACTGTTCCCTGGAAGGTCAGATGCTGAAGCTGAAGCTCAAATTCTTTGGCCCCCAAATGAGAAGGGAGCCCTCCCTGGAGAAGACCCTGATGCTGGGAAAGACAGAAGGCAAAAGAAGAAGGGGGCGGCAAAAGATAAGATGGCTGGACAGCGTTATTGATGTAACTAACACGAATTTGAGCAGACTTTGGAGGATGGTGGAAGACAGGAGGGCCTGGCATGACTTGGTCCAGGGAGTCGCAAAGAGACGCTCGATTGTGCGACTGAACAACAACAAATGATAGAGGCTGATAAAGTGCACAGGGCAAACCTTTTCTCCCTCTCCCATAATACTAAGAATTCATGGGGGCCCGACAAGGTTGATGGGCCAATGGAACACAACAGACCAAGCAAACACTTCTGGCACTCTCTGACACTGGCCACTGAAATGGGCAGGAGCACAGGTGGGTTCAAGGAAGACCAGCCTCCATAGCCAGAGGCAGCAACCTCAGAATCCCATGGGGCAGCCCTTGGCCTCTAACACCTGGTTTGTTCAGCCCTTCAGGCTGCTGGATTAGATGGGTCACTGCTCTGATACAGGAGGGATCCTGATATCTGTAGGATTGTAGTGACAAGTCACATGTACCAGTTAGCAGATCAACTATCTGAAATGTGAGTTTTGTAAGAATGCTGAAGCACAGGCCATGTGGAGCTGGAGCAGCCCTAGGACTTCATCTCTTACCTTCTCAAGTTCCTCAGTTCTTCAGACACCTTCCCAAGTACAGCATCTCCAGCACAGTTACATGCCAAGCATTTTCCAGTGAAAAGAGATGCAACTAATTCACTGTTTCTCCAGCACAAACACACCTTTGCCCAGCCAGTTTCAGAGCTGCTGAGCTCACCCAACTTCCACACCAAAAGAACTGGCAACAAGTGTGCAAATATTTATTTTTTTTATTTATTTATTTAGAATTTATATCCCGCCCTTCCCACAAGTGGCTCAGGGCGGCTTCCAGCATTAGATCCAACATAAATTAAACAATATTTAAACATGTAAGGGAATAACTTTAAAACAGATAAAACCATAAAAATTAATAAATATTCCAATATATACAGAGATCTGGCAGGTTGCATTAAAATTCTCAAGCTAGGTGTAGGCTAACCGGAAGAGGGTTGTTTTACAGGCCCTGCGGAACTGAACAAGGTCCCGCAGGGCCCTCACCTCTTCCGGTAGCTGATTCCACCATGTAGGGGCCATAACAGAGAAGGCCCTTTCTCTTGTGGCTTTCAAGCGGGCTTCTTTCGGCCCAGGGACAGTAAGGAAGTTTTGTGATCCCGACCTCAGTACTCTCTGGGGAACATGCGGGGAGAGACGGTCCTTCAGGTAGACAGGTCCCAAGCCATACAGGGCTTTAAAGGTGATAACCAGCACCTTGTACCGGACTCGGTATATCACTGGAAGCCAGTGCAGAGTCCGAAGACCCGGCTGAATGTGCTCCCACTTTGGGAGGCCCAATAACAGCCGGGCCACGGCATTCTGCACCAGCTGCAATTTCCGAGTTCGGGACAGAGGCAGCCCCATGTAGAGGGCATTACAGTAGTCCAACCTCGAAGTGACCGTAGCATGGATCACTGTTGCTAGGTCGTCGCGCTCCAGGAAGGGGGCCAACTGCCTTGCCCGCCTAAGGTGAAAAAACGCGGACTTGGCAGCGGCTGCTATCTGAGCCTCCATCTTTAAGGAAGGCTCCAATAACACCCCCAAGCTCCTGACCTTGTCCGCCGCTATCAGCGGCGCACCGTCAAAGGCTGGTAGGGGGATTCTGCCCCTGGGCCGCGGCGACCCAAGCAAAGGACCTCTGTCTTCGCAGGGTTAAGCTTCAGCCCGTTCAGTCTGAGCCACTCAGCCACGGCATGCAATGCCCGATCTAGATTTTCCGGGGCGTAGATCGGCTGGCCGTCCATCAGTAGATAGAGCTGGGTGTCATCAGCATACTGATGACATCCTAGCCTGTACCTTCGGGCAATCTGGGCAAGAGGCCGCATGTAGATGTTAAATAACATCGGGGAGAGAACCGCCCCTTGTGGTACACCACAATCAAGTGTGCACCTCCGGGACAGCTCCCCCCCAACTGCGACCCTTTGTCCCCGATCGTCGAAAGAGGAAAGCCACTGTAAGGCCAACCCCTGAATCCCCGCGTCGGCGAGGCGACCCTTCAGTAGCCGATGGTCGACCGTGTCGAACGCAGCCGACAGGTCTAACAACATCAGCACCGCCGAGCTGCCCTGATCCAGATGCCGTTGAAGGTCATCCACTAGGGCGACCAGCACCGTCTCCGTCCCATGTCCCGGGCGAAAGCCGGACTGAAATGGGTCAAGGATGGAAGCATCCTCCAGGAAGGTCTGTAGCTGCATCGCCACTGCCCTCTCAATAAGTTTGCCCAGAAAAGGCAAATTTGAGACCAGCCGATAGTGTGCCAATTGGGCCGGATCTAAAGATGGTTTCTTTAAGAGGGGGCGGACCACGGCCTCTTTGAGCAGCGTTGGAAAATGCCCTTCCGTCAGGGATCTATTTATGATATCCCGTATAGGATATCTAAGGTCACCCTGGCAAGATTTAATAAGCCAGGAAGGGCGTGGGTCCAGTTTACAAGTAGTTGGGCGAGCAGATAAGAGAATCCTGTCAACTTCCTCCAGGCTGAGGGGGCTAAAGCCGTCCAGCATATAATCCGAAGACAGACTCGGGGCCTCGATTTCGCTAACTGTCTCAAAATTGGCAGGGGGGTCAGGACGGAGTGACGCGATTTTATCCACAAAAAATTTCGCAAAAGCCTCACAGCCTATTTCCAATTCAGTAGAATTTAGTCTGCCTTGCGGCAGCGTTGTAAATCCTCTAATTATGTCGAACAATTGTGCCGGGCGCGAAGTTGCGGACGCAATCTTAGCCGCAAAGAACACTTTCTTTGCAGCTTTGATTGCCATCTCATAGGCCTTCAAACTCTCTCTATAAGATGTTCGGGTCACTTCGTCTCGAGTACGCCGCCATTGCCTCTCCAGTCGTCTGAGTCCCCGCTTTTGTTGCCGCAGCTCCTGGTTGAACCAGGGCGACGGCTTCGAGCGGGGACGCAAAGGGCGCTTGGGTGCGACCTCCTCGATGGCCCTGGAGAGCCCATCATTCCAGGACTCTACCAGATCATCCAGGGAGTCGCCAGCGGGCCAGGTGTCCCGAAGGGCCGTTAGGAACCGTTCCGGGTCCATCAGGCTCCGCGGGTGAGCAATGAAAAATAGCCCCCTGACAATGAAAAAAGGGGTCCGGAGGGGAAATCACAGATCCAGAGTCTGATCCAGGTAAATAACTAGAAGCTGTTACTAAATGCGGAGTTGTTACGCCCTGTGGTGGTGAGTGCTACGCCTGCCCTGGGTCCAGAGTTGGTTGCAGCTAGATTGCAACCAGTATGATTCAAGCCCAGAGCTCAGCTCTGTGCCAATGGGAACCAGAGTTCATACTTGAAAGATGTGGGAGGAGTGGATGGAGTTGAGGCAAGTTCTGGAGTGTCCCTTTTCCTCTGGCGGAGGCCCTCTTGTCCTCACCCACCTGCAGAGATTGTGGGGGGGGGCCCTCCAGACAGAGTTTGCTCCAACCACAGGGGACCCAGAGCAGGCCAAGAGGAAGCATGGGGGTGGGGGGGGGGCACTGATGGACACCCAAACAACCCCAGACAGGAACAGGAAGGTGGACCCAAACATGCAGCAAACAACCCCCATGGCATCAGGTGCTGAGCACTGCCCCCCCAGGAGCATTCTTTAGCTGCAGGACCCCTCTCAGGCAAACAAAAGCCCAACAGGCCCAAGGCCACCTTTCTTTGCCCCTGGCCATGTATGTAGCCAGGGTTGGCACTGGGGCTTTTGCTGAAAGGCTCCCGCCCCTCCAGTGGGGGAGAGCCCCCAGTGCCCACCCAAATGCAAGCCCATTTGCTCCTCATGAGGAGCCCTCCGTGCAACCACCCAACCCTCCCCACTCGACCTGCCCGGGGCGTGGGGAAGCCTCTTGAGGAGCCCTCGGTGCAACCCCCCCCCCCACTCGACCTGCCCGGGGCGTGGGGAAGCCTCTCGAGGAGCCCTCCGTGCAACCCCCCCCCCACTCGACCTGCCCGGGGCGTGGGGAAGCCTCTTGAGGAGCCCTCCGTGCAACCCCCCCCATTCGACCTGCCCAAGGCGTGGGGAAGCCTCCTGAGCAGCCCTCCGTGAAACCCCCCCTACTCGACCTGCCCGGGGCATGGGGAAGCCTCTTGAGGAGCCCTCCGTGCAAACCCCCCCCCCACTCCACCTGCCCGGGGCGTGGGGAAGCCTCTTGAGGAGCCCTCGGTGCAAACCCCCTCCCCACTCCACCTGCCCGGGGTGTGGGGAAGCCTCTTGAGGAGCCCTCGGTGCAACCCCCCCCCCCCACTCCACCTGCCCGGGGTGTGGGGAAGCCTCTTGAGGAGCCCTCCGTGCAAACCCCCCCCCCACTCGACCTGCCCGGGGTGTGGGGAAGCCTCTTGAGGAGCCCTCCGTGCAAACACCCCCCCCCCACTCGACCTGCCCGGGGCGTGGGGAAGCCTCTTGAGCCCTCCGTGCAAACACCCCCCCCCCACTCGACCTGCCCCGGGAGTGGGGAAGCCTCTTGAGGAGCCTTCCATGCAACCCCCCCCCCCCACTCGACCTGCCCGGGGCGTGGGGAAGCCTCTTGAGGAGCCTTCCGTGCAACCCCCCCCCCCCCACTGGGCCTGCCCGGAGCATGGGGAAGCCTCTTGAGGAGCCCTCCGTGCAACCCCCCCCCCACACTCCACCTGCCCGGAGCGTGGGGAAGCCTCTTGAGGAGCCCTCTGTACAACCCCCTCCCCACTCGACCTGCCTGGAGCGTGGGGAAGCCTCTTGAGGAGCCCTCCGTGCAAACCCCCCCCACTCCACCTGCCCGGAGCGTGGGGAAGCCTCCTGAGGAGTCCTCCGTGCAATCCCCCCCCCCACTCCACCTGCCCGGGGCGTGGGGAAGCCTCTTGAGGAGCCCTCCGTGCAAACCCCCACCACTCGACCTGCCCGGAGCATGGGGAAGCCTCTTGAGGAGCCCTCCGTGCAACCCCCCCCCCACTCGACCTGCCCGGGGCGTGAGGAAGCCTCTTGAGGAGCCCTCCATGCAACCCCCCCCCCGACCTGCCCGGAGCTTGGGGAAGCCTCTTGAGGAGCACTCCGTGCAAAGCCCCCCCTCTCAACTTTCCCACGGTGCGAGAAGGTCTTGAGCGGGGAAAAGACATGGTGTTGGGCCTCCTGCAAGGGAAGACAGCCTGAGAGCAGGGCCAAGTTGCCTCTTTCCTCTGCCCAAGGGGGTGGCTCTCTGGCTGGGCCAGCTGGACGGAGGCATGGTGGATCCCCCACTCAGCGACCGACCAAGGAGATCTCTCCTCCTCCTCCTCCTCACACACAGCAGCAGCCTCAACAGCCTCCCTCCAGCAATCACAAAGCCCTGGTCGGTCGCTGCCAGGAATTGTGCACCAATGCCAAGGTCAAGTGCAGCCCAAGCTTTCACTGGGGAGGGGTGACCTCAGTAGGGCAGGAAGCCCAAGAGTCCAGCCGGGGCAGTGGCCATCTGGGAAGTCTCTCGGAAGGGCTTGGCCCGGCCAGCCGCTGCTTGGCTGCTCCCCCTCCTTGCCACCGGGCTCTGGCCCAAGCAGAGTTCTGCGGGGCCACTCCCCAAGGACCCACCCAGCCACCCCTGCCCCCCACCCCACCCGCAGCAGCTCCCCAGGAGAGGCACCCAGAGCCAGAGAGAAGAAGGGGGCTGGGGGGGGGGCAGGCTGGGGGGGGCAGGCTGCAGAAAGCAGCATCTGCTGGGGCTCTCCTCCTCCCCCCTCCCTCCCTCCCAGCAAGGCCCGAGCTGGGAGAGGGAGGAGGGGGGGTGACACGATCTGTTCTGGCAGGCGCAGGCGGGCGCCAGCCTCCCCCCTTGCCCCAAAGCAGACAGCTTTGCATTTTGCATGAGAGCCGGGAGCCCCGGAGCCAGCTGGAAGGGGAGGGGGTATCTCTCAGCAGTGCCAGAACCACCCCCCAGCCTGGGCAAGAAGAGGAAGGTGAAGTGGGCCCAAGGGTGCTCCTCTCAGCCGGGGCCAGCCGGGGGGGGGGCGGTGTTCACTCGGCCTGCTCCCCCAGCCCCTTCCCTCCCTCCCTCCCGCCCGGCCAGCCAGCCCCGTCTCCCGGAGCTGGAGCTGGGGGTGGTAGGCCCAGCTCTTCCAGATCAGGGGCAGGGGAGAGAAGGGGAGAGAGGGAAGCCTGTTCCTGGGGGGCGGGGGGGGGGCAGGGAGAGACCCTCCATATTCCCAGCCAGGGTTTTGTTCTTGGGTGGCAATTAGGGGACCTTTGTCTTGCTTCTCATGGCTGCAGGGCTGGCAGAGAAAGGCAAAATAAGAAATCCATGGGAAGAAAATGTGTTCCTTCCAGAACAGCAGGATTGCTTTTTCTTTTAATTCTTATTCATTTTTCAAATACCTTTTTGAACCTATTTTTACTCTGCTGCTGCACGGGTATTGAAGAAAAGCATAAACATTACACACAGGGGGGGAAATTTCTCGGGGAAGTGTGCTTTTAAAACTTAGAAGGATATCCGTCCTTGATCTATTTTTTAAATTAATTTCTGCATTAGTGCAATGAGAGAGTATACTTGTTGTTGTTAATTATTACTGTTGGAAAAGAAAAAAAGAAAGGTCCCCTGTGCAAGCACCAGTCGTTTTGACTCTGGGGTGACGCTGCTCTCACAACGTTTTCACAGCAGACTTTTTACAGGGTGGTTTGCCATTGCCTTCCCCAGTCTTTTATACTCCCCCCCCCCCCCAGCAAGCTGGGGACTCCTTTGACCGAGCTCAGAAGGATGGAAGGCTGAGTCAACCTGGAGCCGGCTACCTGAACCACTTCCACTGGGATCGAACTCAGGTCGTGAGCAGAGGGCTCCAACTGCAGGACTGCAGCTTTACCACTCTGTACCATGGGGCTCTTAAAAGTAAAGGTAGTCCCCTGTGCAAGCACCAGTCATTTTCGACTCTGGGGTGACGTTGCTTTCACAACGTTTTCAAGGCATACTTTTTACAGGGTGGTTTGCCATTGCCTTCCCCAGTCATCTACACTTTCCCCCCAGCAAGCTGGGGATTCATTTTACCGACCACAGAAGGATGGAAGGCTGAGTCAACCTGGAGCCAGCTACCTGAACCAGCTTCCGCTGGGATCAAACTCGAGTTGTGAGCAGAGGGCTCCGACTGCAGGACTGCAGCTTTACCACTCCGCACCACGGGGCTCTATTGAAAAACTGGTTCCTAAAAGTGGGGGGGGGGGATCAAACTTACTCTCATTTCCCACTGCAAGATCCCTTCCCCCCCCACCCCCTAGCAGTGGTCCCAGCCAGCCCTCCCTGGCCAAACACAGAGGGGACTCCCCACTTGGGCTTCATGGGGTGAGCAAAGCACAAGAGAAAGCTACGGCCTCGGCCAAGCCTCCCAACGGCCTCCAGGTGCCACCAAGAGTTTTGGAGCTCAACCTGGGGGGATCCAGGCTTTCCAAAACCAGCCAGCCAGGTGCTGTGAGGTCCCTCTTTACACCAAGGAGGCCCTGACTGGGCTGGGCAGTGGGGAAAGCCTGGGCTCTCCTATGCGGTGAAATCGCTGGGGAGGGGCGCATAGCCGGGGGGGGGGGGGCTGGTCGGGCCCAACATGCTGACCTCTCGAACTCACCCCGTTCCCAGTGGAAAATTGCTCCCCATGTGCAGAAACACCAGCTCAGCAAGACCAGGCAGAGACCTGCTTGTCTTAGTCTGGTGTAGGACTGCCCCCCAAACAAGGCCCTCCCAGCAAGACACAGAAGTCGGGGGGGGAGGGGGAGGGAGGAAGCAAACAGCTCTGAGCCAGTCCTGCCCCAGTCAGCCATGGGGAAGCCCTTGCCGGCAGGGGTGCTGTTCTCTCTCCACTTGGGGGGGGGGCTAGACTTCTCCCAGCACTCCAGCCCCACTGCACACCCAGAGTTCGACTCCCCTGGAGGAAATGGCAGGTTTGGAGGGGGGGGGAATCTCTCTTGCACCACACCCTTGCTGAACTCTCTTCCCTCCCCAAATGCCCTCCCCCCAAATCTCCTGGGATTTCCTGAGCCGGAGCTAGCAGCCCAACTCTCTAGCCATCATCTCAAGGGCACAGAGTGCCTGCCGCCTGTTCCCTGCCCCGTGGCACTCACTGTCTTCCTTGGTCTGGATGTGAAGCACGTTGCTGCGGACACCATCGCCAGCCTGCGTATAGGCCAAGACTTGCACGCTGTAGTTGGTGAACTTCTCCATGCCGCGCAGCTCCACTCGCTCCCGGGTGGTGGTGATATTCTGCATCTCCCCCCACTCTGTGGGGAAAGCAGGGTAGTCAGGGCTGGAGGAGGAAGAGGAGGCTGCCCCTCTCCATGCCTCGCAGCGGGTGGGAGCCCAGAAACAGAGGCCTCCTTTCACTGCAGCCTGGCTCCAGGCCTCAGCTGAGGTGGAAAGGAACAGAGCCCAGGCCCTGGAAACAGAGGACCCTCCCAGGAGATGGGGCATGCCTGATGACCCCCCCTTCCTCGCTCGCTCGCTCCTCTTTCTGCTCATGGACACTCGACAGCCTCCAACACTCCCTCCAAGCTGTGGAGTCTGGTGAGCAAAAATTCTACTCTGAGCTTCTGGCATGAAAGTGGGGAGCTCCTGCATCAATTAGCTTGCTTTGGGGCCATCCTTCCTAAGACAAAAATGTGAGCGAGCTCACACTCCCTCAGCTTAGAGGAAATACTGATAGCCTCTGCGGCCAGGAAGAGAGAGATTTTCTGAGTGCCTCCAAAGAGGGAGGCTCCGCCCACCCAGCACGTGCCCACGTTTGCCTTGACTTTGGTGGGGAGGGAGCCGAGCCGAGCTTTGCCAGCTGGCCCACAGTCCTGTGAGTGAAAGGGAGGCCTTCCTTAGCAGCTGCAGAGCAGAGGGGAAGAGGGGCCTGGATTGATATCCCGCCCTTCACTGCTTCCAGCCTCCCTTCCCCTCCCCACAAAAGACACCCTGGGAGGCAGGTAGGTGGGGCTGAGAGAGCCCTGACAGAAACTGCTCTTGAGCAGGACAGCTCTGAGAGAACTGTGGCTGACCCAAGGTCACCCAGCTGGCTGCTGGGTGAGGACTGGAGAATCAAACCTGGTTAGCCTGGGTAAGAGGCTGCCCACTTCACCACTGCACCAAACAGAGGCCCCCAACGGGGGATTGCACGGCTCATGTCACACGGGGCGGCCACAGGACACCAGCTCAAACTGGCCTGAGGGAGGCTGCCCTGGGGACAAAAGACTGCCGGGTGGATGTTGGGGAAACACCACCTTCCCACCCCGATGGACACGGAAAGCAAAGGAGACCCAGTCACCTCCTTCCTGGAGGGCAAGCTGAGGCGGAAAGGGCCAACCCACCTCCATCCATGTAGAGGGACCAGAAGATGACCCGGTAGCCCTTCAGGACGCCATGGAGGGTGCTCCGTGGGGGCTCCGACCATGAGATGACGGCCACGTCAGAGGTGATGGATAAGGCCCTCACATTTTCTGGGGGCTGGCTAGGCACTGCCAAAAGAAACCTCTGTGAGGGACGGCCACATGGTGCACCCACTCGTTCCTTCCTCCCTCGTGCCCTCATTATTCCACTGTGGAGACCCCTGGGACCTCCCTCCCTCGTGGCCCCCAAGCCCCCCCAGTGGCTAGCCATGTCCCTCGGGTGCTGCAACAACATCCGGGTTGCTCCTTCCCGCAACTCCAAAACTTCCCGGGGAAACCCGCTGTCGGTGGGATAGCTTGGGAGGAGAGGCTGGAGGAGGTAATGAGATCCCACTGCCCCCAAAGAGAGAGAGAGCTCTAATTTTTACGAGCCTTTAAATGATGATACATCATCCTAACGATCCACTCTGAAAATGATTATTGTTTCATATTACTTAGGTGTAAAACTGTAAGCACCGTGTAATTAGGGGCCGGGTGCAATAAACTAATACAGAGTCCATTTGAACAAAATGAAGGTAATATAATTATGGGAAAGACACTATTGTTAAAACAGGGACCCTTGAATACCCCAGGAGGAGTGCTAATCGAGCCAGGAAATGCTCCTGTGCTGACAGGCTAACGAGGGTCTTGATTAAGTATGAAAAACTGCAGCGCCTATGGGGGGGGGGAGAAACTTTCTTGTGTGCTCCCAGTGACTCCCAGGGCAGTGCAGAGGTGGCCTTCTGGGGGTGGGGGTGGGGGCGGAGGGCCAGGGCAGGTGGGAGAAACAGAGGCAGGGAGCAGCTGGCCAGGAGGCCTGGGAGGGAAGCCCACCAAAGACCCTGGGGCGGATGGCAGCAGCACAATGCCCCCCTTCTGCAACCCTGAACGGGGGTGGGGGAGACACCACAGATCCCTGTGCAGGACACACTCCCCTAAATGTAGGGGTGCACACTTGGTGATGGTCCAAAGCGTCTGGGGGAGTGCAGAGTGTATTTGAGAGTGCAAATACGGAACTTGGAACCAACTTCAGCCTTGTGGGGGAGGGGGGGACGGGGCACAGAGTGGGCCTGGTCGGGACTCAGACACAAGGATGACGACTGCTGGTCACAGCCAGGGAGGTGACCTTCAGCAGGAGGTGCAGCAACTGGTCTGCCGTGAGCAGGTGTGCTGCTGACCCGACCCCCCCCACCTCCCGGCCATCAGGGCGTGGCTCTAGCAGAGGGAAGGTGGAAAGAGACGAGGCCTCCCTTACCATCCTCCAGGGTGGTGGCGTTGATTTCGCTGGAGGAGGGGCCGGTGCCTGCCCGGTTGAAGGCCTGCACCACCACCCCATACTGGGCAAACTTCTTCAGGTGGTCCAGGGTGTAGACCTCGCTGTCCCCCGTGGCCTTCATCTCCACGATGCTGTACTGCCCGTTGCTGCCGGGGCTGTTCTCCCGATAGCCAATTTGGTAGCCACGGATCACCCCGTTCTGGAGCTCCTTTTTAGGGGCCTGGAGAAAGGGAGGATCCCAAAGACACCCTGCTGAGCATCCAAAAGGGGGGGGGGGTGCAGAACGAAAGAGCCCACCGGCAAGGGCCTGTCTGGGGAGGTGCTGCTGAGGAAGTTTCTCTTCCCCACAGGATCTGGAGGCTCCTCCCCTGGCCACTTTGGCTCTCCGCCCTGAAGGGCCTGTCCCAAGCCACTCCTGATTTATTTATTTAGAAAACTTATATTTCCCCCTTTCCCATAACAGGCTCAGGGCGGATCACAACATAGATTAGACAATAAAACCAACAAGACAAACTTAAAACAATAAAATACAATCAGAACAACAGAATGATAAAACTGAATGAGGTGCATCAACGATGGAAAGGGCACATTCCACAAAAGCCTGATGTCATAACAAGGGAGGCCGACTGATAGAATATAGTGGGTGGAACAGGACGCCGGCGGCCTCAACCAAAAGCCCGGTGGAACAGCTCCGTCTTGCAGGCAGCAGCTCCGGTAGGGCCCAGGTCTCCATAGGGAGCTGATTCCAGCATGCAGGGACCAGGGCCAAGAAAGCCCCAGCCCTGGTTGAGGTGAGACGGACGTCCTTCGGGCCAGGGGTGGTCAGGAGGGGCTGCGTTGGGGGGGGGGGCACAGCCTGTTCTGTGGTGCTGATAGAAGATGCCCCAGAGGATGCCAGTTGAGTGCCCTTTAGTCACCTGCTTCTTTCATTGGCTGAGGTTTTATGGTCACTGCCTGACTTCCCGCTCATTGGCTCCTAGCTGCCAAATACCGATATTTCAAATAAAGTTTTTAAAAAATTGTCTGAAGGATGCATTTCCCCCAGTGCTCTGGTTAGACCTCACCAAGGATATTATGTTCAGTTTTGGGCATCACAATTTAAGCTGGACCGTGTCCAGAGGAAGGCAATGAAGAGGATGAGGGGTCTGGAGGCCAGACCAAGTCTTACATGGAATGGCTGAAGGACTGCTGGGGTTGCTTAGCCTGGAGAGGAGATGACTGAGGGATAAATAGGATCACCATTTTCAAGCACTTTCTTATCCACCCAGGGAAATGCTGATTGATATCTTGGGGCCAGGCGGCCGTATTGGCCCCAGGGATCCTGGAGGTTTTGGCCATCTTCTGGGCATGGAGCCTGCAGGGGCCTCTGGGTGTGTGTGTGTATTTGTGAATTTCCTGCATCATGCAGGGGGTCGGACTGGATGACCCCAGAGGTCCCTTCCAACTCTGATTCTATGACCCTGATCATAAGAACATAAGAGAAGCCATGTTGGATCAGGCCAATGGCCCATCCAGTCCAACACTGTGTCACACAGTGGCCAATATGTGTGTGTGTGTACACACATACACACACCCATATATACTGTGGCTAATAACCACTGATGGACCACTGATGGATCTCAACCCCTTGCGAGAACATGATGATCCTGGTGACAACTGGTTGCTCCTGGGGAAGCGGCAACTTCCAGGAAAAGAGCCTGAAGTGGCTGCAGCACCACAAGGCGATCTGTGCCCCACCCACACCCACCTCCCCTGTCCTGTTGGCCTGAACCATGCAGGAGGTCAGCTCTGATCAATCTTAACAATATTTCTTTGAAGCATTAAGAAATCAATAGGGCTGATTGCAAATTTACGTTACAAAGCTGAAGTGATCCATCTTGCTGAAAGAGTCTTAAAACACTGTGACTGATGCTTCAAGTGAATCTTGTTTTTCATTAATCTGTTTTTCATCCCTTAAGAAGCTGTGGGGGAGGGGGAGGCAAGCAGGCAGAGTTGCCGCTGCGGCTCTAAATTCACCGACTGGCTGTCTCATCCTGACTCTTAACTTACTAATCAATTTTATTTTTCATTATACCAATACTGGAAAATAAATCAGGTTCTCCATTTTCCTGGCCATCCCCCAGCCCTGTTTGTGCTTCAGAATCTGCACCATCGCCTTTCACATAGGTCCTCTCTGCCCTCCCTCGTATTCATTACATGCACACACACACAAACACACGCCACACACTCTCCCGGCCCGGGGACGTCGATCTGGCCTCCAACGCTCCACTAACTATTTGGAACACCTGCTTCTGCCACCGCACAGGCATTGCCCCCCTCGAGGCATTTTTAAATGGCCAAATTTTTCTCCATGTTTCAAACATTACCAGTGCTGGGGGTCCCTTTCACCAGCAGGCCCAGATGCTGAGGGCAAAACCGCTGCCCTCCTCTGCCTGGCAGGGCCCTCGGGGAACAAAATGCAGCAGAGCCCCTCCACAAAGGCGCTCCCGGGGGGAGGGGGGGTGCCGCTGCTTCCTGTGCACCAGTCCACAGGAGCCCCTTTGTGTGGAAAGCTGCTTTTCCAGAGGGATGGGGGGACGTCACTGGGCTACTCAACAGGGCCTCCCTGTGTGCCTCGGATGGGCCAACAGCTGGAGCCACAAACGGGGGGCGGGGGGAGTGCCTCCTGCTTGCCATCGGTTCTGGGCTGGCTGAGGCGAGCAAGGCCACGGCAACAAGGGGCTCGTGGCCACTGAGGCTGCAGGGCAAGGCTTGTGGTTGGCTTTTCAAAAAGAATGTCAGCTGTTTTAAGGGAGACAGCCACCAGCTTAACTCAGCCAGCGGAAGTGACGGCTCCCCTCTGTCCACAAGCCCCAGCCACAACACCTACCTTCCAGGTGACTTGAATGCTCTGGGAAGTCACTGGCTGCAAGGTGACATCCATCGGGGGCCCGTCGGGAGCTGCAAAAGTAGAGGCCACATGACTGGCTGCTGCTTCCAGAGCCCCTTGGTCCCCCTTCCTCTCCGCAGCAGCCCCTGAGCTGCCAGAAGCCACCGGGGCAGGAGTCCAGGAAGGGCAAGACCAAGACCAGCCCTTCGTTCCTCTCCCTTCCTGAGCCAGAAGGACTTCCAGCGTGGCCCACACCATGACTGGGGACCAGGTGAGAAGGCAGAAGGGCAGCAAGGAGGCACGTAGCTTGCCTAACACTAACCTTGCTCCAAAAAGCTCTTCAGGGAGCTCCCAGCCCAGGCCACTCATGGAACACCCTACGCTAAAGAAGAACCGAGCCATGGAGTCTCCTGTGTTCTGCTGACAGGTGAAGATTTTATTATTGTTCTGCATCCTTCCAAGATGGGGGAGATGCAAGTTTGGGGTGCCAGCTCCCAGCTCAACCACCAAGAGCTTGGGTGTGATTCTGGATGCCTCCCGAGCCATGGAGGCCCAGGGCACAAGTGTTGCCAGACTGGCATTTTCCCAACTGTGCCAGGTCCCTACCTGTCTCACCCTGATCTAGCCACAGTAATCCATGCAACAGTCACTGTATCTTGCTCTAGGTGGGTTTACCCTTGAGGCTGACCTGGAAACTCCATCTGATGCAGAGTGCAGCTTATGGGGGCCCGACATACAGCACGCATCCCTGCTGCACCGGCTTCTCATGGAGTACCGGATCAAGCTCAAGGCTCTGGCACTGGCCTTCAGGGCCCTCAACCATCTCTCCCAGTATACCCGCAGAAGAGCCCTGCACTCAGTCAATCAGGGTGGTCCCCTGGCTGTGCTGTTCCCCCCAGGTCAGGGCCTCTTCCGCCCTGGCTCCAACCTGTTGGGACTCTCTGCCAAATAACACCCATGCCCTGCGGGACATGATGCAGTTGTATTTAGTTATTTAATTTGTTTTAGTGTTGAAGTGTTTTAATGTTTGATGTCCACCATCTCAGGGACAGTCTTTTCAACCAATCAGTCCATCAGTCCACCAACCCCGCAGCCTCCAGGCTCCCTGCCTGTCCCCCTCCCCCGGATCAGAGGTGGGGGGGGGGGGTGGGCCGCACCTGCTTCCTCTGTGCTGACAGTGAGTTCCTTGCTGGGCTCACTGCGGCCAATCTTGTTGAAGGAATACATGCGGATGCTGTAGACGGAGGCAGGGTGGAGGTCCACGATGTTGGCCTGGTTGATGGTGGGGGAGATGTTGCGCGTGGATTGCTTGAAGTCCCAGGAATCTGGAAGGAGGAGGAGAAAGCAGTGGGTCTTTACTACTCTCAGATGATGATGCCCAGAAAGTGCCACGGGGGGGAGGGGGGATTCTGCTTCCTGAGGGAGGCAGAGGCTGGGAAGGCTCACAGGGCACAGGCAAGGCGCTTCAGGGATGGCCACAAGAGGTCCCCTACTCCACCTCGTCCAGCTGCTGCTACATAGCTCCATTCAACAGGGCAGAGAGGCTGAGGCCTTCCCCTGAGGTTGCCTCCTGGCTGTTCTGGGGTTCAGAGGATTTGTGTCTGTCTCTCTCTTCTGATTGCTAATCTGGTGCTGTGCTAAAAGTATGTTTTTTAATAAACCTTCTACTATTTTGAATGCTGGCAGTAAAGTTCTGTGCCACATAGTTCCCCCAGCTGCCTTAGATCGCAGTACTGTGAGACGGGCTCCCAGGCAGGAGGGAGGCACACAGGTGGCTGGCAGGGGTGCCAGTCCTCCAGGGACTTGGTAGCAGAGGGGCCAGGCCGCAGAAGTGGACAGGGGGGTGGAGAGTCCTCTTCCTCTCGGTCCGGACCCCTAAACTGAGCAGGTGGTGGCAGCGCACCCTAGTGGCAGGAAGCAGAATAGCACCTTCCAAGGAGGGGCACAAGCCCAGGAGGAGTCTGAGTCTGAAAGTCCCAAGCAAGCTCCATCGCACTGCCATTCACACCCCCCACACCCACACACCCCCAATCAGTTCACTGCCCACAGGGAATATGCAAAGGGTGGCTTTTTTGCTCAGTGAGCCACTCGCACTGCTGCCCACCCACATTGGAGAGATTCTCGGAATTGCTCTTCACAGTTCACTCTGAAGCACTTGGTGTTGCTGAAAATTTTGCTACTTCCCTGTGTTATGAGCAAGTACAATAGCTCCAGGCCCCACGTAAATCTCTCTGGGCACCCCCTCCCCTCCCCACACCTCAGATCTGGACACTGTCTCCTCCCCCCCGCATTCCTTGGCTTAACCAGACAGAAGGGGGCAAGGGACATCTTGGAGACCAGCGAGCTTTTGAGTATCAAAGTTTCCTTCCTCCGATGCTTTTCTGCAGCAGATCAATATGCCCCCCCCCAAAAAAACCTTTAACCAGGCAGAAGTTCCAAGCAGCCCTCCTCGTGGGAACACAACGGCAGAAGCCAAACCTACAAGAGAGCCCATTGTGCCTGCTTCCCAGCTCTGGGTGCCAATGCGGGTGGGTGGGGGTGAGATGAGACGGAGGCTGCTCGCCTGCTCCCACTGGAGCATCCTGCAGATTTAGGAACCCCCTAAGGAGTGCAGGGGGCCAGCAGGAAGACCAGGATGGGAGCGAGGACAGCCTCCACTGATCACACCACCAGCAGGGGCTAAGCAGATGTCTTCCTCACACAAAAGCAGACGGGGGAATGTGGTGGTGCTTCTTGTAACAGCACTGGAAACGTAGAGGAGGGTCTGTGACTCAGAGCTGGGCACACCCAAAACCCCACGTTCCATCCCCAGCAGGCATCTCCAGTTTCAAAAAAGGCTCAGGGCCCAGGGGAGGGGGAAGGTCCCCTGGAGAGCTGCAGCCACTGAGGAGCCACAACGCAAGGCCTCCTCCTCCTCCTGCCAGGCCTCAGGTGATGTGCCCTCCTGGACCCGGTTCTCTCCAACCAGCTGTGAATCCACCTGACTGGCCTCTAGCCCCCGTTTAACCAGTCTGCTGCTAGATGAAATGACATGGGAGTCTTCCTCAAAAGGCTGGTTGAAAGCAAGCTCTGTGCCCCCCTCAGCATTCCTGCAGTTCCCTGGCCTCATAGCCTGACCTCAACTGAAGAGCTGCGGCTCTAGCCCAGGAAAGCTCCTACAGGAATGAAGGGTGCCAACAGACTCCTGCTTGCTTTTGCTGAAAGAGGCTCGGAAGGCTGCCACAGTGCTGCACACCAGAAAGTCCCCCGTTCAAAGTGAACCTTGAGGGTCCCAGGCACAGCACTCCTTCTCCCTCCCTGCAAGACAGGGCTGGCTGACGAGAGCATCCTGGCAACAGAGCTCTTTGAAGTACCCCAGGCTCTGCCCCACTCACCAGACTTGTTCTTGTACTCGATGTCAAAGCCAGTGATGATGCTGTTGCCGTCAAACCTCTGGGTCCAGCGCAGGTTCATGCTGCGGGCCTTCACTTCCCGGATCTCCAGCTCAGGGGGATCTGGGGGCTCTGAGGCAAGGAGCAGGAAGTCAGGAAGAGTAACTCCAACCACACCCTCATGGCGCCTGCTCCCCAGGCCTGTCTGCCCCTCAGAAAAGGCAGAGCAGAATACAGGAGACGCCGTGGGAGAAGATGCTGGCTGAGGCCCGAGAACTGGGAGAAGAAGAAGACCCCCCCCCCCTCCTTCCCTCCCATGCCCAGGAGGGCACCAACTCTTGTGGGTACTTCAGTGGGTTAAGCTGGGCAAACGGAGAGTTCTTTGCACTCTCTCTGTCTAGGGCAAAAGGGCAAGAAAGACAAAGGGAGGCCATGGGGTGCAGGACATTGTTGCCGGGGGTTAAAAATGGCTTTTTAAAAAACCAGAGAGAACCCCAGAAGCTCTCCCTATGAATGGCTCCTGGTCCCAGCAGTCTGGAATGGAGCCTCCATGGTAAGACGCAGCAGTCTGCCACATGGGCCAGATCCAGCAGGGGGCAGCAGTCACCCTAGACCAGGGGTGGCCAACGGTAGCTCGCCAGATGTTTTTTGCCTACAACTCCCATCAGCCCCAGTCATTGGCCATGCTGGCTGGGGCTGATGGGAGTTGTAGGCAAAAAAACATCTGGAGAGCTACCATTGGCCACCCGAGCCCTAGACTTCTCCAGTTGGGGGGCTTCCTCTGGCCAGATGCTGGACTGGAGGGAGGGCCCTTGTGGCTGGCCCAGGAGGGAAATTCTCAGGGCGGCCCTGCAGAAGGGAGCGGTGTCCGGCTGCCTCCTTGAGCTGAACAGCAGGACGGAAGAAACCACATGGTCCTAAAGACCAGCGAGTTGGGTTTGTGGACTCTGCAAGCAAATGACTGGCCTGAGTGGGAAACTGCCAGGAAAGCTACATGCAGACCCCACGCTGTGCTCAGTCATGCAGACAATCCAGCTGCTAGATTTCAGTACCTTGGACAGTGAGCTGGATGAGCCCTCTGTCTTCCCCATAAGAGTTGATGGCATGGCAGGAGAAAAAAACAGAGTCCCCGCGGTCAGCTGGCTTGAGCTAAAAAGAAGACACCGTCTAATCAGCAGCCTCATCCTTGCAGGGCAGCCCATAACACAAGGCAATGAAGCTCAACCCCCTCCTCTCCCCTGCCTGCCTGCCTGTCCGCCACCTCCTCTGAGAGAAGGCAGGACAAGACAGCAGAGGTGGCCTAGTTGCCACCTCCTGTGCCTCTAATAAGGCGTGTGGCCCAGGATCTCGGGAGCGGCGCCTCCTGAGATCACGCCCAGCGACAAGAGCAGCCCTACACAAACAGGCCCCGAGTGGCAGCTGCTCACCTTCAGGGTGGAGATGACCTCGTCCCCGTTGTCCTTGGTGGCGATGGTGTAGCGGATGTTCCGGTCGGGGTCAATGACAGTGTCCCCCTTCTCCCAGCGGATGATGATGGGCCGCTCGCCTCGTGCCGTGCAGTTCAGCTCCTTGGCCTGGCCCTTGATGGCGATGGTGGTGTTGGGGTGAGAAGTGACCATGGCGGGGACTGCGCAGGAAGGAAGGAAGGAGCGAGTGGGTGTGGGCCAGGGGGCGAGGGAGAGCCCAGCCAGGACACAAGCAAGGCATGCTGGACGGAGCCCTCGGATACCAGAATCTCTCATCCCCGCTTTCCATTCAGGAAAAGGGGGCCTGTTCCAGGGAAGCCCTGAAGCCATCTCTCGCTTCCTGACAGGCCAAGAGCCTCTGGCCGGCAGGGCCGCAAGGTAGCCTAGAGCTCCATGGGGCTGCTCTTCTGGAAAGCAGCCGTCTCCCAGGGGGTGAATCCAGGCAGGCAGGCAGGCAGGAGGTGGACTGGCATGAGACAGATGGCGCACATGGCCGGTTCTGCCCACAGATGCCCTCCAGGGCATAGACTTGCCTGGTCTGCAGTCTGAGATCTGTTAGCTCTGGAGTGCCAGGGACTTCCTCTCTGGGGGGTCATGCGACATCTCCCACTGGAGAGCCAGACCCCCTCCCTCCCCCCCCCCCCCCGCAGTGGTCCAGATGAGGCTGGCATCACATGTGGAGCCCCGCAGTCTCTGCCCTGGTCCTTTCTCCAGTGCAGACACACCCACCATGGGGAGTCTCCTGCAGATGGAAATGACTTCTGTTTTGCTGTAATATAAACATGAGCACAGAGCCCCGCTGCGAAGGTGCCTGCCGACTGCCTGCAGACACCTGCAGATGCATCCCTGTGATTTCAGTCTAATTTCCACTCCCAGCCAAGGAGCGGGGCGTAGCAGACGTGTGTGAGAGAGGGAAGGAGAGGGGGGTGGGTTCCATTCATTGCTTCGCACGTACCATCTCCACCAGTTCTAGCCAAATGCATTTGTAGCAGCAGCCTGAGCGCTGCATCCAGAAGTGGAAATGTTTCCTTGCACTATACAGCTTGGGTCATAAAATAACAAGGCAGATAAATTTTATAATGCAGAGTAGAACACCCGGATATACAATAAAAGGTGAAAGACAAATAACCAGGCAGAGGTTATAATGAAGAGAAAGCCCCAGCGAGAGAGACAGGCCCAGATGAATTACTGACTACGATTTTACACTCTCAAGGCTGTGCCGTGGAATCGTTTCCCATCTGAGATCTGCATAATCCACTCAGAGGAACCTGGGCAGAATGCAGAGGCCTGGCACTGCAGAGGCTGGAGATGCAGCACACGTGCAAAGGGGGCAACAGGACAAAGGAGTCCGCTGGAGAGGCCCCTTGGCCAGGATCTCTGGACAGCGGCTAGTCAGGGGGCACCTCAGCTGGCCTGGCCTGAGAGCTGGGAGGTAAAGACACCTGGCCAAATGCAGCCCTCCCTCCAAGCCTGCAACAGCAGGCGGAGAGGAGGAGGAGGAAGCATTTTTGTGGAGCCTCTTCTTGGGGGTGGTCATGAGAGCCAGAGGAAGAGAGAGAGAGAGCAGTGACCCACCCAGCTGGGGAGTCCAGCCCTGCCTGGAAACTGAACAACCCTAAAGAGAGCCAGTTTGGTGTAGTGGTTAAGTGTGCAGCCTCTTATCTGGGAGAACCGGGTTTGATTCCCCACTCCTCCGCTTGCAGCTGCTGGAATGGCCTTGGGTCAGCCATAGCTCTCTTATCTGGGAGAACCGGGTTTGATTCCCCACTCCTCCACTTGCAGCTGCTGGAATGGCCTTGGGTCAGCCATAGTGGTTAAGTGTGCAGCCTCTTATCTGGGAGAACCGGGTTTGATTCCCCACTCCTCCGCTTGCAGCTGCTGGAATGGCCTTGGGTCAGCCATAGCTCTCTTATCTGGGAGAACCGGGTTTGATTCCCCACTCCTCCACTTGCAGCTGCTGGAATGGCCTTGGGTCAGCCACAGCTCTCGCAGGAGTTGTCCTTGAAAGGGCAGCTGCTGTGAGAGCCCTCTCAGCCCCACCCACCTCACAGGGTGTCTGTTGTGGAGGGAAAAGATATAGGAGATTGTGAGCGGCTCTGAGAGAAGGACAGGGGTTAAATCTGCAGTCTTCTTCTTCTAAATACAACTTCCAAGGATCATTAAATAAATACTATAAAAACCAACAAAATGTGTGATGAGTTATTTATAAATATTCAAAATGACATCAATACCAACACCTTAACAATAAGATTTTTCTTGCAGCAGACTTTCTTTCTTTAGTTTTTTATTTGGGCCTCCCCCCAAGGGGGCTCAATTCAGCCCCTGCTCAAGAGGAGACCACTGGGACATGACAACAGGCTCTCCACTGCCAGACTGGGCTCCAACTTTGCTTTGCTGCTTCAGAGAAACAGCTGCCCACAGCTGGATCTACAAAACTACAGCTTATAAGAAATAAAACCATTAAACTATAAAAATGAAAACGGGCAGCAGCAGTTGCATCATGAATGCTTTAGGCTCCACAAGGATGGGCAGGCTGAGGTAAATGCCCCACCTGAAGGCCTGGCGCAGTGGTGGGGAACAGTGGTTCTTCAGATGTTTTTTGCCTACCACTCCCATCAGCCCCAGCCATTGGACATGCTGGCTGGGGCTGATGGGAGTTGTAGGCAAAAAACATCTGGAGAGCCACTGTTCCCCACCCCTGGACTGGTGGAACAGCTCCGTCTTACACCCCCCCCCCACCAGGACAGGGCCCTGACCACCACCCTCCTGGGACTTTTGACTGAGCCCATTCCTCTCCCCCCCATCCATCCATCCATCCATCCATCCATCCATCCATCCATCCATCCATCCAGGCCGGAAATGGGAGGGAACTGCAGAGTTCACCACTTTATTTTAAACTAATGCACTATGCATTTTGATCCTGATTTTGTGGTTTTATGACACAATAAATAAGCAGACATCCTTTGGGCCAAGAAAGAGGAGGAGGAGACTGGATTTATACGCCAACCTTCACACCGAGTCTCAATGGGTCTTTCCTTTACCTTCCCCTCCCCACAACAGACACCCTGTGAGGTAGATGGGGCTAAGAGAGCTCTGACAGAAACTGCTCGAGAGAACAGCTCTGAGAGAATTCTGACTGACCCAATATCATGCCAGTAGCAGCATGTGGAGGAGGAGTGGGGAATCAAACCCCGTTCTCCCAGATTAGGGTTTGCACAGTTAACCACTACACCAAACTGGCTCTGTTGGTCCAGTGAGATGTAGATGTTGATCGAGCGTGTGCCAGGCTCTTCAGGGCGCATATAGGGAGAGGCGGTGCCTCAGATATGTCAGTCCCAGGCCACACGAGGGTTTGAAGATCAACACCTTGAAATGGATCTGATACTCCACTGGTAGCCAGTGCAAGTGGCATAACAGCGACTGAATGCCCGCCCACATGGATGATGGTGCTGTCAGCTGACCTGCCACTATGCTCTTTACTGCCTGGAGTTTCTGGGTCAGTCTCAAGGGCAAGCCCCTGTAAAGTGAGGTGCAGTAACCAAGTCTGGAAGCTACCATTGCATGGGTCACTGTAGCCAAGTCCTGGGATGAGAGGAAGGAGACCAATTGCCTAATCTGCTGGAGGTGGAAAAAGGCAGTCCTGCAACCACGGTGACCTGGCCTCCATGGAAAATGAGACATCCAGGATCACCCCCAGAGTCCTCACCTTCTGGGCCGGTGCAAGTGGCACACCATCCAGGGCAGGCAGCCTGACCCCCCCCCCCCCCGACTCAGGTACAGGACTCCCTCTTTGCTGGATTGAGTTTCAACCAGCTCTGCTGCAGCAAACCAGCCCCAGCCTCCAAAGGCCTGGTCAGGTCCTCTGGGTGGAGCCCAGGCAGCTGCCCAACAGCAGACAGAACTGAGTGACATCCCAGCCCAAGCCTCCAGGCCAACTGGCCAAGGGGGCACATATAAATCATAACATCATTGAGTTGGAAGGGACTTCCAGGGTCATCTGGCCCAACCCCCTGCACAAGGCAGGAACTTCACAAATACCTCTCCCCCCTAGAGACTCCTGGTCCATGCCCAGGAAATGGCAAAAGACCTCCAGGATCCCTGGGCCCAAACTGGCCTGGAGAAAAATTGCTGACTGACCCCAGAGTGAAAATCAGCATTTCCCTCGGCATGTAAAAAAGAGCCAGAAGAACTAAGCAGTGATGCAGCCCTTCCTGCCCTCCTTCTCATGATCTGCCTAATTCACAGGATCTTTATTGCGGTCAGATGGCCATCTAGCCTCTGTTGGAAAACTTCCAAGGAAGGAGAGCCCACCACCTCCCGAGGAGGAAGCCTGTTTCACTGAGGAACCACTTTAGCTATCAGGAAGTCCTTCCTAACGTTGAGCCGGAAACTCTTTTGATGTAATTCAACCTGTTGGTTCTGGTCTGCCTTTCCCCCATTTCTGGCAGATTAGGCAATTGGTCCCCCATCTCTCCTTTCAGGACTTGACTCATGCAATAGTGGCTTCCAGGCTTGATTACTGTAACTCGCTTTACATGGGCTTGCCCTTGAGACTGACCAGTGGCAAACCAGCTGACAGCATCACCTGTGTCAGCATCCGATCAACATACAGCATTGGCCAGAGGATCGCCTCCTGCGGCACACCACACTCAAGCGGGTGCCACGGAAAGAGCCTCTCTTCAAGCACCACCCTCTGCCCGTCACCATGGCAAAGGAGGGAAAGCACAGAAGGGCAGTCCTCCAAACTCCTTTGTCGGTGAGGCAGTGGGTCATGAGATCGTAAGGGACCATGTTGATCTAACAAGAGCAGCAACACAGACCTTTCCGGATCCACGTCTGTGAGGGCAACCAGTGCCATCTCCATCCCGTGACCAGGGCAGAAATGGGACTGGAAGGGGTCAAGGATAGATGCTGTTTGGCCCCCACCCTCTCAACTGCCTGGTCCAGAAATGGAAGATTTGAACTGGGCCAGAATCACTGGGTCACTCTGGAGTTGGTTTCTTTAAGAGCAGGTGAAACACTCTTAAAGAAACCAATGCTCTGATTTCCCCCCCACCCCTGAATTTGTATAGAGAATGTTTTTCATGCCTATTGGAAAGTGGCTCCTACTCTAGGGAAGCCTTGGCAAAACATGGTTGTTCATAGCTAGCTCACCTGTTAGAGGCTGGGACCATCACCCCTGGAGACCCCTGCTTGATCAACACCCAGCATGGAATAAAGACTGCTGGATCATTTCCACAGCAGTGTGATCTTGGGCAAATGAAAGGACTATATCTGTGGCAAGCTCTATTGAGCTCTGGTGTGGATGGATTCCCTGTTTACATTATTGTTCCCCTTGTGGGTTAAATTATTCTTAAGGTGTTGGTGTTAATGTAATTTTGAATATTTATAAACAGCCTTTTTTGTAGCAGGAACTCCTTTGCATATTAGGCCACACACCCCTGATGTAGCCCATCCTCCAAGAGCTTACAGGGCTCTCAGTACAGGGCCTACTGCAAACTCTTGGAGGATTGGCTACATCAGGGGTGTGTGGCCTAATATGCAAAGGAGTTCCTGCTACAAAAAAGCCCTGTTTATAAATAACTCATCACACTTTTGTTGGTTTTTGATAGTATTTATTAATTTATTTAACCAGCAGTAAAGCCCATTGTAGGAAGACATACAACAGGCCCTAGAAAAATATTCGGGAGGGGGGTGATGAATGTGATGATGCAGGAAGGAAAGAAGGAAGAATGAAAGGAAAAAAGAGACAGAGAAAGAACGGTAGGAAAAAGATGGAGAGAAAGAGAAATTGAAGGAAGGGCTCCCTTTTACGCACTCTGTCTGCAAGACTGCATCCCACCTCCCACTGGCAAAAAGCAGCTTCCTGCTCTTTTCCGGCCCACCAGGCAGCACCGCCAAATGCCCAAGCCCTGGGCCCTGGCTGTCTGAGCAGGCGTTCTGCCTTGGCAGCTGCCCTCCCAACCACTGAAGAGCACACAGCGACCGACCGACGCAGGCTCAGGGGGCAGGGATTAAAAAATGCAAGGCATATGCAAACAGTGCAGTAATAGATGGTAATGACACTCTGCAAAGGCAACACACAGTGTTCTAATGGGGCGCAAGAGGGTTTAATGAGCTGCAGCGCCTCTGTTTTCCATGGCGATATAATTCAATTAGCAGTTCAGAAGGGCTGGGCTTTCCACTGACTCCGTCTGTGGGGTGGGGGCACGCCTGGGAGTTCGCTGAAGCTGCAGCCCCCGCCATGAAAGACAGAGGGCACGGAGCACACCAAAGGCAGGGGCAGAGGCAAGTCTTCACTGAGGACTGGGAGAGGAGGGGAAAAGCAGAGCCCAAGAGAGCGGATACGGCCCAGTCCCTCGGCAACAACCCCCAAGAGCAGACTGCAGCTTTCTAAGCAGCAAGAGCATGGCTGCATGGCATGGGGCGGGGAGATGCAGGAAACTGAAGGATGGAAAGAGACATGCGGGAAGACGAGGGAGCCTGAGCCAGGATGAGGGAGGGCGGGTGACCCACCAAAGGCAAGCATCAGCTCTCTCTCAGCCACTCTCCCTCCCTCCCTCCCCCTGCCGGGGACCCTGGAGGACAGACAGATCAGCCAGCCAACCAACAGGCCCTGATGCTTTCCTGCACCACTGGGCAGCCCGGGGCCCACAGCTCCAGCAGGCCCTCCTCAAGCCCCCGCTTGCCTCGGGGAGACGGAAGGCAGCTAAGGGTGGGCACCTGGGCAGGACGGCCTTGGCTGGCACGCAGCAGCAGCAGGAGGAGGAGGGTGGGGGCCTGGGCAGGAAGGCCCTGACTGGCACGCAGCAGCAGGAGGAGGAGGTCTCTCTTCTGCTCCTTTTGCTCAGCGGCAGCAGCAGCAAAACGACTACAGAAATCGGGGCCCTCTTGGCAGCGGAGGCAGGCAAGCAGCCAGAAAGGGGGTGGGGGTGGAGTTTCAGCTGGCCCAGCAAAGAGCTTCTCTCCTGTGGCCACCATGCCTGCCTCCTCTCCATCCTGTGCCAAAGGACCAGGGGCTCACAGACAATGCCTCAGGTGGAGGTTGGGGGGGGGGGGAGGTTGACTAGCCCAGGGGTCCTGGGAAGGGGGACTGGCTGGGAAGCAGAGCACTGGGGGGGGGCACATGGGTGCAACAACACCATCCCTTCAGCAGGATTCTGTTCTTCCCAGCAGACCCCACTGCTACCTCCCACCCCGGCCAAGAGGCACTCCTGGGCCATCCCATGACCACTGCTGCATCCAGCATCTCCTCCCAGACCATTGTCTCCTACCAGACAGGCAGAGAAGCTGCTGAGAACTGGGGCAGGGGACTGGGGAGCGAGACCTCCAAGGGCTGAGCTGCCCGTGGGGAAGAGCTGGGCATGAGGAGGACTCTGGCTGAGGGCCCCAGAGGGTGAGGGGCTGGCTGGGCCTCCCTCCCCTCCCCGCTGCCAGAGCCCTTGTCTTTGCAGTCGCCACCAAGCAACACGCTGTCCTCCTTCCAGGCTCCCCTGTTCATACCCACACAGAAAAGGGGTGATGCCACTGGGGGGCTGCGATGATAAGGGGGGGTCCTCAGTCCTGAGCCCGCAGCTGAGAGCTGGCCCACGCCCGGCCAGGGCTGCAAAGAAATGGAAACAGCCCCAGAGGGAGGGGGAGGGGAAGTGGGTGCGCAGGTGTGTGTGTGTGTGTGTCTGAAGAGCCGGCTCAATGATGTTAATTTGATTGCACCCATTTCAGCTTCTTGTCTACCCTGATTAACTACATTTCACCTTAACTGAAGGATGAGATTAATTCCAGTTGCCTGGAAGCCATCAGGGCTGCTTGCGGAGTCTCTCCAGCCCCACCCCTGCTGCTGCCCAGGGAGGGGAGGTAGGCGCTGGGGGTCCAGCCCCATGGCCATCCTGACAACAGCTATGCATTCTGCCACCTGCCACGTGAAGGGATGGTTGTCTTCACCAGACCAGGCCCTGATTCCTCTTTCCAAGGGGCTGCCCCACCAGCCCAGGGCAGACTCCTGCCTGGCCTCTGGCTAAGCACCCCGCCCGCCCTCCCCCCCCCCAGCTCAGCAGCAGCCTCCCTTCCTTGCTCCTCTGAAGCTCAGGGCAGGAGGGACTTTGCAAGCCCCTGCCCAGGGGGCCCCATCTGTCCAGCCAGTCTCCAAAGACCCCCCCCCCACCTCGACACCATCTGCTCAGGGGAGGGGCAAAACAGGACATCTCCTGCCCTGGCCGTTCTGCCCCCGCTCTGAAGTAATCTCTGGCAGGACTTCCACCAGGCTCCCAGCACCAGCATTAGAACCATCACAGGATTACAGTTGTAATTGATGCATCATCAGGACTCTGGAAATCCATGACACAGGTGAACCTGCAGGCTACATGTGCGGGGGAGGGGGGAGAAATGCCCTGCCCCATTTCAAGCTCTCCTGAAGATGGCTGCAGAGGGTGGCAGCCTGCTAGCCAAGCGTTCAAGCTCCCTTTTGATTCTCAAAAGCTTTGGTCCTGAAAACCCTGATCTCTAATGTGCTACAGAGAGCCAGTTTGGTGTAGTGGTTAAGTACAGGGACTGGGTTTGATTCCCCACTCCTTCTCCACAAGCACCTACTGGAATGACCTTAGGTCAGTCACAGCTCTTGAAAGAGCTGTTCTCTCAAGAGCAATCCTCAAAAGAGTTCTCTCAGCCCCACCTGTCTCACAGGGCATCTGCGGTGGGGAAAGGAGACTATGTGAAGGGCAGGGAATAAATCCTCTCTTCTTCCACTGGACTTGAGTTAAGGAATAAACAAGGTAGGAGGCATGGGATGGAATGGCAACTCTGAATATTTCATTTGGGTAACTGGGGTATGGAAGATTCCTTATTACCTTGCCATCAAATTAAGAATTCCATCACCATTATAGCAGATTTCATAAGGCAGCGTTGTACCGTTTCCTCCTCTCTGAATTTGGCACAGGGAAGGGGGATTTCACCTAGCAGCACGGCTCAAAGCGGATGACCCTCCCATCCCAGAACCACCCGTCCCAGCTCCCAGGTGAAGCGGTGGCTGAGGGCTGCAGGCCTGGCACTCTGAGGGCCCAGACAGAAGTGCCTTCACACGCCCTGCCCTGAATGAGAAGAGTCAGAATCCAAGCAAAGCCGAGAGGGGGGACAATGACCCCCCTCCTCCTCGCCCTGCTGCAGAAGGCACAAGAGCTCTCTTGCAAGCACCCTCCCTTTCTGGGCCAGGCCAGGCCAGGAGGAAGGGCTCCAGGGACCACCTTCTCCGCACAAGCAGACCCCCACCCCGGCACGCCAACTCCACCCAAGAGCCAGCAGACTCTGATCGCTTTGCCAGGGGAACGGGCTGGGTAACCCCCAAGTCAGGCCTCTCTCCTCCCTCCCAGGCTAAACTCCCAGGGAACGGCCAGTGGGAAAGGGCCGGGCTACCCTGCTCCTCGATATGGGGGGGGGGGGGAGAAGGAGAGGAGTTTCTCCCAGGGTGGCTGCCTGCAGGGGGCACCCAGAGGCTCCCATCCCGTCCCATCCCCCTGGCCCCCTCCCAGCCCCTTCAGCTTACAGCAAAAGTCCCTGCTGGCAACGATGCCTTCTGCAGCCCCATCAGGACCCCACAGCTGACAAGGTGCCTCACAGCACTTCCCAGCCACCCTGTGCCGAATTAGCCAGACTGCTTCCCCCCTCCCCCCGCCACCACCATGATGTAGATTGATCGCCTGCTTTTATTAAGGACAAAGTGTTGTTTGATAGTGTGAGGGAATCCGGTTCCCCAGGGGAAGAGAAATCAATTCCGCTCTCTGCTCCTGGCACAGCAACGAAGCCTTCCTGGGACAGACAGCCCCAGATCTCTGCAGGCCAGTGTGGCTTGCAGGGAGGCTTCTCCTCCTGCACCACCATGCCCAGGGCAGGAGAGGACAGGGAAGGCCCGGCTGCGAGGCAGGGGGGAGGTTCCCCTGGGGGCCTTCGTCCTCCTGGTGGTGGGTTTGCCCGCCAGACACCATCTCCAGGCAGATGCTGCCCCCCTCCCAGCCGCAGAGGTCCCCTCCGGACTCACTCTTCACAGTCAGGAACATGGACTTGCTGATGTCTGTCCCAACGCCGTTGCTGGCCTGGCACAGGTAGTAGCCAATGTCCTCCTCCAGAACGTGGCGGATGAGCAGGGAGCTGTTGGGCAGGATCTGGATGCGGCCCGTGAGGGGGACTGGGTGGTACTGCTGGGGATTCCCACTGCCTGGGAGGGAGGGAGGGAAGCACATTGGACAGCCCTGAGGTGTTTCTGCGCCACTCCAGCACCCAAGGCCTGGATCCTCTCACGGCCTTGGAGCTGATAAAGCTACCCACCCGCCAGCTGAGATCACCACTGGCCAGCTAGTCCGGCATCCTGTGCTACACAGGGGCCAATCAGTTGGCAACCAGAGGACACAAAGGCCAAAGCCTGCTCCAAGCAGCCGCATTTAAAGGTCTCCCGCCACTGAGGGGAGCAGAGATCCCAACAGACAGAATTCCCATGCAAAGGAGTCCTCACAAAGGGGCCACAGCTCACCAGTCTCGGGGTCAGAATAAGGACATGAGAGAAGCCCCCCCAGGCCAACACTCTTGTGTCTGTCACACAGGGGCCAAGACCCCCCAGAGGCCATCAGGAGGCCCACCAGCAGGGCCAGAACTCCACCCCCAGGCACCAAGACGACAGAGCATCCCTGCCCCCTTCTTGACCTTACAGCTAAGGGCCACTCACAGACCTCTCCTCCAGATGTTTCTCTGATCCACCCCCTGCCCAAACACACCTACCTTTTGCATGTTTCCACATGACCTTTGGAGGAGGGTAGCCGTCCACGGAGCAGTTCAGCACTCCTGCTTTCCCGTAGATCCCATCCTGATTGTTGGGCTGCACCACAAAACGCGGAGGGACTAGGGAGAAGGTCAGCCACCATGAGCACCGGGGACGGCCACGTGCTTCCAAATCTCTCCAAGCCCCTGCTGCTCACTTCTTCCCAGTGCCCCCCCCCGCCCAGTCCTTGTGCTCTCCCACTCCGCCCAGAATCCAGGGCTTCAGTAAGACCACAGGGGCGACAACATCTCCTGCTGCTCTGACACTTATCCTGCAGCTTTTGCCCTCTGGAAGGGCTGCAGCCAGCAGGCGAAGAGCCACGTGTGGAAAAGAAGCCCATTCCTGGCCCAGAAGGCAGCAGAGCAAGGGGCTGGAGAGGAGAAGCCCCAGGGAACTGTCTCCCCCCTTCACCGTGGTCAGCAGGAGGAGGAGACTCACTGTTTTCTGACCCATGCATTTGCCCACCACACAACCTCTTTCCCGTAAAGAAAGGAAAGGGCCAAATGCCTTCTTCTGCTGCCTCTTTGGAAGCCTATGGGCCCCCTTCCTCCTACGGAGCAGACAGAGCTCACCGAGCGAGCAGCACTCCCAAAGCCTCCTTGCCAACTCAATGGCTCGGGGGGGGGCCCTGCCTGTGCTCCCGTTTCCTTCCACATCTCCACGGGCAGCCCCCTCCACCTGCTGCCCTCCTGGGGGAGGCTTCTAGGGGCAGGGGCAGAATATGGTGGCTCCCCTCCAGCATGCAAGCCCACTCCCGCCACGCCCTCACCTCTCACAATGAGCTGCCGCTCACGGCTGACGGTGGCAGCATCGTTGCTAGCAATGCACGTGTAGTTGCCGTTATGCTTGAGGGAGACGCTCGATATCTGCAGGGAACTCATGAATTCCTTGCTCTCAATGGTGACACCCGAGCCAGAAAGGATCACCTGCCCATCTTTCCTCCAAGTGATGCGGATGGGCATATCACCCGAGGAAACCACGCAGGGGATGTAGAGGAGTTGTCCAATGGAGGCCGGAGGGAATTCGAAGGGCTGGATCAAGGGAGGCACTGCCAAGGAGAGAAGCAGAGGCATCACATCTGGCCTCAGAAGACCAAGCAGCAGGAGAAGGCCTCACCCACCCCCACCCACCCCAAATGGCCCTTTCCTGGCCAGAGAGACCCAGCACAGCCCCTCCCCCCGCCCCGCAAGGGCTGCCTCAGGTGCAGAAAAGGGTTGTGGACAGGGGAAAGGCACTGCCTGAACGATGCACGAGGAGTGGAGGACAGGCTGGGGAGCAGAAATCCACTCCCCAGTTCAAATCTCCCTTCTGCTATAAACCCTTCAGGTGCCTTAGCTTAGGCAAAGCACACCTCCTCTGTGTGTGTATGACCTCACAAGTTCTGCATTTTTCTAACCACTGAGATGTTGTCTGGGTCAGGTCCCTTTGGACAAGAGTGCTCTGGAGGTATCTGGTGTCCATGTAGGACGGATTATATTTCCAGAGAGGCAAGTTGAGGCCAAGGGAGGTGCCTGAAAGCTGTACGAGCTCAGAGCCTCAGAGAGGGAGAGAGGGCACACACACAAGCACAACAGGCAGGGGATGCTGTCTCTTAACATCAGGAAGGTTGTTGTAGAACAGCTTTTACAGGAAAGCTAACAGGAGAAGGGGCGTCTCCCATCTGGGAAAACTCATCCCCCAGGAATGACAGCGAAAAGTTTTCACGTCACATTGGTGGGGACAGAGGTGGAGTTAAAGGCCACCTTCATTATAATTTCCCATATTTTGTTATGTTTTCTGGTCCTTTTTTTTTTTTTGCTTTCATTTAATGGCAGATTTGTTCCCTGTGAGGGGAGGGGCTAGTCCTCCTCTTCCGGCCTGGAGTTTTAGGGGACCCAGGAGTAGCAGTTGCCCGTTCTGGAGGGAAAAGGGTAACCAGGCCTGGGTTGGGGATGAGAAGCCCCTCCCTCTCCATGCCTATTCTGGCACCCATGAGCAGGGAGCTGGTTCAGAGACAACATGCCGATGGTTATGGGCATTCTGTTCTTATAGTGATCATTTACAACAAGTTTTAAAGAGATAAGAAGATTGCAGTGGCATTGTTGGGAGTAAATTTTATTGTTATGGCTTTAAAACACAAACAACAACAATGTCATTAGAAAATGGAAACTTATAATACGGTGGAGTATTAATCTTTGTTGCTACAACTGCAGAACGTGTGGGAGAGGGAGAGAAGCATCACGGGTAATCCCGGGCAGGAAATGCCCCCCCAAGCAGAGCGGCTGGGGGGCAAGAGAGGGAGAGAGACAGAAAATCAGGAGAAATGCCAAGTGTGTGTGTGTGTGGGGGGGTGTTACTACTGGCACGGCAAAAGCTCACAGATCGAAAGTCTGCGGCAGGCAAAGCTAGCAGGAAATGGCTGGTGGGTGGGGGGTGGGGGGGAGAAAGAGCAGACTCTCAGTCAATGCAACAAAAGTCCCATGTCCCACCTAACTCCTCCTGTGCCCCAACACTGCGACACACCCCTGCACTTGTGAGCCACGATGTTATGGAACCTTCCGCTGTTTTTCATGGCCAGGTAGCCTTCTACCAGTCAAGAGTGCCTGATTTTTGTTCCCTTTGACTTTTTTCTATTTCAAATACAACCTTTTAATAAAACCATGTGAAATGTTGCTGGGGTGGTTCTTTGTCCAGGCGGCTTGTAATAAAACAGGCTCTTTCAGCCTGGGCCCCCTTGAAGTCTCAGCACCCTTTCCAAAGCCGAGCTGGCAGCAGAGGTTTCCCCCTCAATGATGAAGTGGGGCAGAAAGGGGCTGGGGGGAGCAAGGCAGTCTGGGCCAAGGGGCTGGCCTCCCACTCCAGGGCACCCCCCACTTCCACAACATACCTGGTTGATGAGCATTCAACAACACATGAAACTCATCTAGGGGAGACCAAAAGAGCAGTTGTGAAAGGTGAGGGGGTTTAAAGGAGATGGGTCTGCCAGCGCTAGGACCCTCTGAGACAAGAGGTGGGGGGAGATTATGACTCAAAGAAGGTATAGATGCGGAAGCTGGTGGGATGGGGAGAAACAGTGAGGTAATGTCACCCTAGAGGCACACTTGCCCACCATGCAGTTTATAAGGGAGGGTGAAGATTCCATGGACAGAATCCATGAAGCATTCTTGCGAGGGCAACAGCAGGAGGAGGAAAAGGCACCTCAGTGAATGGAGGAGCACCCAACACAGGAGGAGGGCATGTGGAAAAAGGTAACCCGCAGAAGCAGGACAACCAGGAGACATTCGGAGCCTCTGTTGCTAAGCTACAGGAATCGCCCCATAGCAATTCTGGACCACTGCGACAAGGGCTACTTCCCCAGTCTCCACAAAGCTTGATGGAAATTTCTCAGGCCCCGTGGTGAGAGGGCTCGAGCTTCTGCTCCCCAATGCAGAGGAGGCATGTGCTGGTAATTGGGGAACCCCTACGCTAGAGCCCAAAGTGTGCCAACCAGACTTGTCTGCTGGGGGCTCACATCCAGGGCGTGACTGAAAGGACAGGGAGACTCCTCAAACCCATGGATTATTAGTCTTTTTTGCTGATCCATGTGGGTACAAATGATACTGCCCAGCACAACCCAGAACATATCCCAAGAGACTATGTGGCTCTGGGTCACAGGGTGAAGGAGCAAGGAGCGCAGGTTGTGTTTTTATCAGTTCTGTCAAAGGCCATGGCAAAGAGGGGGGGGGGGAAATACTGCAAATAAATGACTGATTACGTAGATGCTGTCATAAAGAAAGGTTTGGATTTTTGGACCATGGATTATATATTTTTGATGAAGCTCTACTATCAGGACATGGTTTGCACCTCACAAAGGTAGGGGAAAATGTTTGGTAAGAGCCTTGCAAACCTAACAGAGAGAGTTTTAAACTAAATCCAATGGGAGAGCGAGATAACAATTCAAAGCCTAGTGCAGTGCCAATGACCGGAGATAAGAATGCTGAAGTTTTGTGGGGAGTGGCTCATATACTAGATAACATTAACTTGCAGGTTAGTAGAGAAATGACAACCTCAGGAAGCATAAGCCATGGATTCTCACATCTCTGCACTAATGCAGAAAGTATGAGAAACAAGCAGGAGGAACTGGAAGTCCTAACACAGGAAGGAGAATATGACCTAATAGGCCTTACTGAAACTTGGTGGGATGACACAATTGGAATATTAGGACCGAGAGATACAACTTATTTAAAAAGGACAGACAAATAAGGAAGGTTTGTAGAATCTTTCGGGCTCAAGTGCCGTGTTCTACTGGAGAAAGTTTTCCTTCCAGACGTTTCATTCTCAGCTGCGGAGAACATCCTCAGTGGAGTTGCAGCCGGAGCAGGTGCTCTGACCTTCTTGGCTGCTGTGCTTTGAGTGGGGCCAGGGCTGCTGGAGAACTGCTATTTCTAGGCTGGAGGGGGTGTGGTGAAAGGGTTCTCCAGCAGCCCTGGCCCCACTCAATGCAAAGCAGCCAAGAAGGTCAGAGCGCCTGCTCCGGCTGCAACGCCACTGAGGATGTTCTCCGCAGCTGAGAACGAAACGTCTGGAAGGAAAACTTTCTCCAGTAGAACACGGCACTTGAGCCCGAAAGATTCTACAAACCCTAATGATGTTACCAGCCGTGAAAACCTGAAATCTTTGATAAAATAAGGAAGGGCAGAGGCACTGCATTATATGGGACAGTGGTATATACTTGTGAGGAAAGACGTGAATCTGAGCATGACAGTTCACTTGACAGTCTCTGGATAAAAACAAAAGGAGTAAGAAATAATAGTGATATTATGGTGGGAGTCTGCTATAGACCACCAGGCCAGGCAGAGGACTTGGATGAGACACTCCTACAACAGACTGCAAAGTGCTCAACTAGACAGGACATGGTGGTCATGGGAGAGTTCAATTACTGAGACATCTGTTGGAAGTCCAACTCTGCTAAAAATGAAAGATCAAATAAATTCCTGACTTTTCTTGCTGACATTTTCATTTTCCAGAAAGTGGAAAGGGAAACAAGGGGATCTGCTATCTTGGACTTGATGCTCTCCAACAGGGAAGAAGTGGCTGATGAGGTGAAAGTAATGGGCACTCTAGGCAGTAGTGACCATGTGATTTGGGAATTTACAGGGAAAAGCTGTACATAGTCAGACATATAGGTTGGACTTCAGAAAAATGAATTGCAACATGATCAAGAGAAGGCAGAACTGCTTGATTCCCAGCACCAGACCAGAGTCCTTCTTTGGGAGACCCCTGGAGGATTGGCACCCTTGCCAAGCGCCTGCCCTCCCCCTTCCCTGGGCTCCCCTCTTGCAGCAGCGTGGTCTAAGGCGCTTGGGGAAGGGACTACCTTTTAAACAGACAAAACATTTATTTACAACATACAACTATTTACGGGCATTTTAAAATAGTGAACAGAAGAAATAAATCAAACTAGGGAAAAACCCTCCTTCTCTCCCTATTATACAATATTTGCCTTGACCAGACCTTCCAAGACTATATTCCAACTCCAACTGAACTGACAACTTTTAACAGGGCTTTCCCGCCCAAAATCTTCAGTACAAACCCCAGTTCCCGCCCAGGACCTGGTTTAGCTTCTTGCAGCATTCTGGGAGACTTCCTGCCTCTCTAGGAGGCCTCCTCAGCTAGGGTTGCCAAGTCCAATTCAAGAAATATCTGGGGACTTTGGGGGTGGAGCCAGGAACAAGGGTGTGACAAGCATAATTGAGGGAGTTCTGGCCATCACATTTAAAGGGACAGCACACCTCTTTAAATGCCTTTCTTCCATAGGAAATAAAGAAGGATAGGGGCACCATCTTTCAGGGCTCATAGAATTGGACCCCCTGGTCCAATCGTTTTGAAACTTGGGGGGTATTTTGGGGAGAGGCACTAGATGCTATACTGAAAATTTGGTGCCTCTACCTCATAAAACAGCTCCCCCAGAGCCCCCAAAACCTCCAGATCAATTCCCCATTATACCCTATGAGAATCGTTCTCCACAGGGAATAATAGAGTGCCCAGTAGACATTTCCCTCCCCCACCACGCTTTCTAAAGGGGGGGGGAGGGCCTGCAAACCAAATACTTGCTGGGTCCTGTTCCTGCAGAACTTTACTTGCTCTGAAAACCAAAGCAAAAGAAAGGGAGGGGCCGTTCCTGTTTCCTGCTTCCTGCTCAGCCTTAAAGGCACATATTTTAAAACTGCATGGTGACTGTGGGGGGCGGGCTGGGGGCGGGAAGAAGCCTGTAAAAGCGGGGATCTGGGAAGCCTATCCTCAGCAGGAGGGGAGGAGGAATGGACTCAGCCCCAAAGCCTGCCTAGAGTTTGAGAGACTCCTCCAACCACTCCCACACAAACACAGGCCCATAAGTGGGAGATAAAGATCTAGTGCTATAGTGAATATGAAACAGTAAAGGTTGGTGCAAATAAGCAAAAGCCCTGGCGCTTTTAACTATACAGTCCCTACTCACCACCCTTCCCTGTCCATGCTTGGCCCTCTCTATGCTCTCCTCCCAGGTCCCACCCCTCTCTGGGCTAGTGTCCCTCCAAAACCTTCTCACCCAGTCAGAGGACAGAGGGGATCCTGGGAAATGTACGCTTTCTGTTATAACTCCTAGGCAGGCTTCTCTGGAGCCTATAGGCCTCACTAGACCCAGGCCATGACAAATTGGTATAGGGGTGGTACACAACACCTAGTTTCTTTGAATGAAACTATGATGCGGTGGCTAAAAAGCCCAATGCGATTTTGGGCTGTATCAACAGAAGTTCAATGTTCTGGTCATGCAAAGTGATGGTATTGCTTTACTCTGCTTTGGTTAGACCTCCCCTGGAGTCTTGTGCTCAGTTTTGGACACCACAATGTAAGAAAGATACAGACACACTGGGATGTGTCCAGAGGAGGGCGACGAAGGGGGTGAGGGGTCTGGAGACCAAGTCTTGTGAGGAAAGGCTGAAGGAGCTGGGCATGTTTAGCCTGGAGAGGAGGCGACTCAGAGGCGATAGAATCACCATCTTCAAGTCCTTAAAGGGCTGTCATATAGAGGATGGTGTGGAGTTGTTTTCTGTGGCCCCAGAAGGCAGAGCAGAACCAACGAGTTGAAATTAAGTCAAAAGATTTTCTGGTTAAAAATTAGGAAGAACTTCCTGACAGTTCCTCAGTGGAACAGGCTTCCTCCTTTGGAGGTGGTGGGCTCTCCTTCTTTGGAGGTGTTTAAACAGTGGCTAGATGGCCATCTGACAGCAATGCTGATTCTATTAACTTAGGAGGATCATGTGAAGGAGGACAGTAAAGGTTGCATCAGTGGGTGCATCGGTGGAAAGGAAGCACCCTTTCATACATGCCCAGGGAAATACTCTTCATCACTTTGGGGTCAGGCAGCAGATTTTCACCAGGCCAGTTTGGCCAGGGATCCTGGAGGGTTTTGTTTTTGTTTTGCCATCTTCTGGGTGTGGGAACTGGTGAGTCATAAGCAACATGGTACTTCAATAGAACTTAACATTTTGCTTTAGCTTATGTTTGGCAATTGACAGATGCAATACGTCAATTACTCATTGCAAATTGGGGCGGGGGGGGGGAGGGAGACATGGGTCCATGCTGCCAAAGAAGCAAGCTGAAACAGGCTTCCCGCAAGACACAACACTGTAGCCACACCTGCATGGAGGAGTGTCCTGAGGGGAGGGGGCCTGTCTCTGATGAGCTGAGCTACCCACTTAGGAGTACAGTTGGATCCAGCTCTCCTTCTGGGAAACCCGGTGGGGAAAGGGGCCCTTCTTCAGCATCCGCTCGTGCAGAAATTCTCCCCTTTCTTTGGCAGCTGCACAGGTCTCCATGATGAAGGGAAAAGGTCCTAAGTGACTGCAGAGGAACAACTTACACCTTTGTCTGCGTTCTACAACCAGTGAAGTCAGCAGGAGAGAAAGGAACCTGGCAATGCAGAAACTGCTCAAAGCAAAGAGTTGTGGAGCTGATTATGCAAGGTGTCTCCTGGCCCTGACTCAGTGGGGCGATCAGAGAGGCCAATCAGCAGGCAATCTGCCTTCTCCCTTGAGCCCAGAGAACGACTCTGGCCCTCCCTCGGGGGCATCTGGAGGGACGCTGAGCGTAAGCTAGCCACTGGTCAGAAATGCAGCTCACAAACCAACCCCACCCACCCACCCAGGCAGGACCAGAGAGGGAGCGAGGAAATCCCCCCCCTCTCCCTTGTAGCCCCCTAACCCCACTCACTCCCCAGCAAGCAACAGCAGCAGCCACCGTGTTCCGGCCACACAGCCAAGTCTTGCTCTTGAGTTCGTGAGCCCCAGCCAGGGCAGACAACCCAGGCAGCCCGCGCCTGCCTTCAGGGAGCAGCACGCCTCTCCAGCCCGGGCATCCAGGAGCGGAGGGTGGTGATGCAGATCCAGAAGCCAGGCGATGCTGGCAAGGGGCTCAATCCCAGCAAGTCCCTGGGAGGGGAGAAATGCCTCAGTGCCCTTCACGAGGACTGATGGCTCCCTGAATAATGGATGGGCTGGAGAGGCTTTTAAGATGTTCTGCATGCTTGGGAGCCAGAGAGGATGATTTTTTAAAGAGCTGCACACATAGGAAACCACCGGCAAAGGTGCTCCGAGCAAGGGTTAGCTCTTTGAACACACCATGTTTACACCGCGCATTCTGCTCTGCTGCATGTCATGGGAAATGGATATGCTGGGATTGGTGGCAGCCGGGAGGGGGGAGGCATATCTGGACCAGGGCAGGACTGCGTAGCCACTGGCCTCTTGCCTTCGCTGCCTGTCAGAAAGAAGCCACCTTCGCCCTGAATTCCCAGCTGCCCCGTCCTCCCTCCAACACCTCAGGAGCAGTTTCAGACACTGGCTGGCTGACTGGGCTGGGCAGCAGAGGAAGGAAGGCCTCAAGCCATGCTCTGGAGAGGGAAAGCGAACAGCAGCCACAGTGCAGACAGCTGTTGACCCAGAACCAACCTGCTCCCCCAACTGGAGAGCCTCGACCATCCACCGCCACCTCCAGCCCCCAGCAGCAGAGAGGGCCTGGGCCGCTGTGTCATCCCCAGGCAAGTCTGGCCTGGCCAAGGCACCCCCCCCCACCCGCCCTGCTCAGATGGAAGCCTGGCTCACGCCTCTGACCACTCTGCTCCCCCTGGGCGAGGAGGCACCCCGCCCCGCCAAGAAGGAGCCACCAGCGAGAGCGCTGGGCCTACAGCTCCACCAGCCATGGCTTTCACCCACCTTTCACCGTGACGTGGACACTCTGGCTGATGGAGAGCTGCGGCTGGATGAGGACGCTGCACAGGTACTCCCCCTCATCCATGCCCTTCTGGACGTCCATCAGCTTGAGGGTGCCGTTCTCAAAGACCACCTGCCGGTGGTTGTCGGGCAGCAGCAGGGAGTCCTTGTACCACTTAATGGAGTAGTACGGGTAGCCAATCACCCGGCAGTTGATGAAGGTGTCTCGCCCTGCCACTGCTGTGATGTTCTTCATGGCACGGATACTGGGGGGGCCTAAAGAGGGGGGGAGGAGGAAAGGGGCAGGCGAGGTTACTTCCAGGGAGCAAGTGGCTCACGCCCCAAAATGGCGCAGCAGGAGCACAAGGGAGCCAGTGCTGCTCGTCACTGGAGAAAAGCGAGGGGGGGGATGTGTGTCACTTGGACCGATCTGCTTACAGGTCTGTGCCCCACAGTGCCCTGCCCGGCCCCCTGAGAGTCTTTTGCAGCATCCAGGGAGGGGAGGAGGGGGCAGCACGCCCCGGGAGCCCCCAGCACCTCATCACAGGCAAAGTCCTCAACCATCCAAAGAGGTGGCTCAGGCACCCTGGAGACTCAGGGGGAGACCACAGAAGGCCAGGCTGGTGGGCAGCAGCTCCCAGCCCTTCCACCTCAGGCACGTTGCCAGGTTGCCAACCGAGGAAAAGGTGGGCCTTTGAGGAGTCCTGAGAGGCCAAGCCCTACAACCCCTCACTGCTGCCACCCAAGAGCACTTGAGGAGCCCTTCCAACTTCCTCACGCTACACAGTGTGGAAGCCTCCGCACCGCTGGCTCCTTCCTCCTCCTCCAGCAGCCAGGCCTCCCCTTCAGCCTTCCCAGTCGCCAGGGCCAGTTGGGCTCATCCCCCCCACCCACTGTGCTGCTGCCATGGGAGCCCAGAGAAGGAAGAGAAGCTGGCCCACGAGGGCCAAGGGAGATTCATTGCTGGGCCAGAAACAGGGCAAGCTGCAGGGGCCGAAAGGGAAGCGCTGAGCTGGCTGCGGTCAGCAGGGGCTTCTCTGGCCACGGAGCTGGTCACATCATTGGTCTCCAAGGACAACCCTCATTCCTCTGCAGCTTCTCCCCCTCTTCCCCCTGGGGTTTGGTTTTACGTCTAGCAAATGTCAACCCTCTTCTGCTTTTCAGAAAGTCTTGTTCAGCCTGATGTTGCAGGTTCTGCCCATTCCTGACCTCCTGGCCTGAGACCACCGAAGGGCCATTGGCTGGCGAAAAGCAGCCCCTCCCCCTGGTCAGAGCCCCCCTGCCGCCCTGGAGAGGAGAGAGAGGCCTGCCCAACCACGCCAAAAGCCAACACAAGGAAAGCCTATGCTGAGATTGAAAAGTAGACAGGCACCTCTTACGTTTATTCGCGCTTGGTATTCGGCACTGCCCACTGAGTTCCGCGCGGCACAACGGTACACCCCTCCGTCCTTGATCTGCGGGCTGGTGACGTTCATGTGGCTGACGGTGGTGCCGTCTGACATGGTGTACTGGTTGCTGCGGTGGCTGCTGTCTCTCTGGATGGGCTCATCGTCCAAGGCCCAGGTGATGGTGGGCGGCGGGGCACCCTTAGCGGCACACATCAGGGAGAACTGCTCCCCCGGATTCACCACCTTCTCGCTGAAGGGCGAAACGATGCGAGGGGTTCCATCTAGCAGAGATCCACAGACAGACAGAAGCAAGTTGAGTCCAAGTGGCCCTGGGGCAGTGGGCAGGCCCCGTCCCCACCCCCTGGCACGTCTTCAGGGAGAGAAGCGGGGCAGAAGTGGCAGGGCCCAGCCAAGCAGAGCCACAGTTCCAGGCAAGAAGGACCTTCTGGCCCTGCGGCCCCCACCCCTCACTCATTCTCCCCCCACCTCGCCCCCCGCATGCCCGGACCTCAGTCCTGAGGAGGCCTCTGCCTGCTGCAGAGGCCAAGGGGGAAGAGCCCAGCCATCTCTTCCATGCACACCAAGGGGGAAGAGCCCAGCCATCTCTTCCATGCACACCAAGGCGGGAGAGCCCAGCCATCTCTTCCATGCACGCCAAGGGGGAATAGCCCAGCCATCTCTTCCATGCACGCCAAGGGGGGAGAGCCCAGCCATTTCTTCCATGCACGCCAAGGGGGGAGAGCCCAGCCATCTCTTCCATGCACGCCAAGGGGGGAGAGCCCAGCCATCTCTTCCATGCACGCCAAGGGGGGAGAGCCCAGCCATCTCTTCCATGCACGCCAAGGGGGAAGAGCCCAGCCATCTCTTCCATGCACTCCAAGGGGGAATAGCCCAGCCATCTCTTCCATGCACACCAAGGGGGAAGAGCCCAGCCATCTCTTCCATGCACTCCAAGGGGGAATAGCCCAGCCATCTCTTCCATGCACGCCAAGGGGGGAGAGCCCAGCCATCTCTTCCATGCACGCCAAGGGGGGAGAGCCCAGCCATCTCTTCCATGCACGCCAAGGGGGGAGAGCCCAGCCATCTCTTCCATGCACGCCAAGGAGGAAGAGCCCAGCCATCTCTTCCATGCACGCCAAGGGGGGAGAGCCCAGCCATCTCTTCCATGCACGCCAAGGGGGAAGAGCCCAGCCATCTCTTCCATGCACGCCAAGGGGGGAGAGCCCAGCCATCTCTTCCATGCACGCCAAGGGGGGAGAGCCCAGCCATCTCTTCCATGCACGCCAAGGGGGGAGAGCCCAGCCATCTCTTCCATGCACGCCAAGGGGGGAGAGCCCAGCCATCTCTTCCATGCACCCAAGGGGGAAGAGCCCAGCCATCTCTTCCATGCACGCCAAGGGGGAAGAGCCCAGCCATCTCTTCCATGCACGCCAAGGGGGGAGAGCCCAGCCATCTCTTCCATGCACTCCAAGGGGGAATAGCCCAGCCATCTCTTCCATGCACGCCAAGGGGGGAGAGCCCAGCCATCTCTTCCATGCACTCCAAGGGGGAAGAGCCCAGCCATCTCTTCCATGCACGCCAAGGGGGAAGAGCCCAGCCATCTCTTCCATGCACGCCAAGGGGGGAGAGCCCAGCCATCTCTTCCATGCACGCAAAGGGGGAAGAGCCCAGCCACCTCTTCCATGCACGCCAAGGGGGGAGAGCCCAGCCATCTCTTCCATGCACGCCAAGGGGGGAGAGCCCAGCCATCTCTTCCATGCATGCCAAGGGGGGAGAGCCCAGCCATCTCTTCCATGCACGCCAAGGGGGGAGAGCCCAGCCATCTCTTCCATGCACTCCAAGGGGGGAGAGCCCAGCCATCTCTTCCATGCACGCCAAGGGGGAAGAGCCCAGCCATCTCGTCCATGCACGCCAAGGGGGGAGAGCCCAGCCATCTCTTCCATGCACTCCAAGGGGGAATAGCCCAGCCATCTCTTCCATGCACGCAAAGGGGGAAGAGCCCAGCCATCTCTTCCATGCACTCCAAGGGGGGAGAGCCCAGCCATCTCTTCCATGCACGCCAAGGGGGAAGAGCCCAGCCATCTCTTTCATGCACGCCAAGGGGGGAGAGCCCAGCCATCTCTTCCATGCACGCCAAGGGGGGAGAGCCCAGCCATCTCTTCCATGCACGCCAAGGGGGAAGAGCCCAGCCATCTCTTCCATGCACGCCAAGGGGGAAGAGCCCAGCCATCTCTTCCATGCACTCCAAGGGGGAATAGCCCAGCCATCTCTTCCATGCACCCAAGGGGGAAGAGCCCAGCCATCTCTTCCATGCACTCCAAGGGGGGAGAGCCCAGCCATCTCTTCCATGCACGCCAAGGGGGAAGAGCCCAGCCATCTTTTCCATGCACGCCAAGGGGGGAGAGCCCAGCCATCTCTTCCATGCACGCCAAGGGGGGAGAGCCCAGCCATCTCTTCCATGCACGCCAAGGGGGAAGAGCCCTGCCATCTCTTCCATGCACGCCAAGGGGGGAGAGCCCAGCCATCTCTTCCATGCACACCAAGGGGGAATAGCCCAGCCATCTCTTCCATGCACCCAAGGGGGAAGAGCCCAGCCATCTTTTCCATGCACGCCAAAGGGGAGAGCCCAGCCATCTCTTCCATGCACGCCAAGGGGGGAGAGCCCAGCCATCTCTTCCATGCACGCCAAGGGGGGAGAGCCCAGCCATCTCTTCCATGCACACCAAGGGGGGAGAGCCCAGCCATCTCTTCCATGCACGCCAAGGGGGAAGAGCCCAGCCATCTCTTCCATGCACGCCAAGGGGGGAAAGCCCAGCCATCTCTTCCATGCACGCCAAGGGGGGAGAGCCCAGCCATCTCTTCCATGCACGCCAAGGGGGGAGAGCCCAGCCATCTCTTCCATGCACGCCAAGGGGGGAGAGCCCAGCCATCTCTTCCATGCACGCCAAGGGGGGAGAGCCCAGCCATCTCTTCCATGCACGCCAAGGGGGGAGAGCCCAGCCATCTCTTCCATGCACTCCAAGGGTGAATGTCCCAGCCATCTCTTCCATGCACGCCAAGGGGGGAGAGCCCAGGCATCTCTTCCATGCACTCCAAGGGGGGAGAGCCCAGCCATCTCTTCCATGCACGCCAAGGGGGAAGAGCCCAGCCATCTCTTTCATGCACGCCAAGGGGGGAGAGCCCAGCCATCTCTTCCATGCACGCCAAGGGGGGAGAGCCCAGCCATCTCTTCCATGCACGCCAAGGGGGAAGAGCCCAGCCATCTCTTCCATGCACGCCAAGGGGGAAGAGCCCAGCCATCTCTTCCATGCACTCCAAGGGGGAATAGCCCAGCCATCTCTTCCATGCACCCAAGGGGGAAGAGCCCAGCCATCTCTTCCATGCACTCCAAGGGGGGAGAGCCCAGCCATCTCTTCCATGCACGCCAAGGGGGAAGAGCCCAGCCATCTTTTCCATGCACGCCAAGGGGGGAGAGCCCAGCCATCTCTTCCATGCACGCCAAGGGGGGAGAGCCCAGCCATCTCTTCCATGCACGCCAAGGGGGAAGAGCCCTGCCATCTCTTCCATGCACCCAAGGGGGAAGAGCCCAGCCATCTTTTCCATGCACCCCAAAGGGGAGAGCCCAGCCATCTCTTCCATGCACGCCAAGGGGGGAGAGCCCAGCCATCTTTTCCATGCACGCCAAAGGGGAGAGCCCAGCCATCTCTTCCATGCACGCCAAGGGGGGAGAGCCCAGCCATCTCTTCCATGCACGCCAAGGGGGGAGAGCCCAGCCATCTCTTCCATGCACGCCAAGGGGGGAGAGCCCAGCCATCTCTTCCATGCACCCAAGGGGGAAGAGCCCAGCCATCTTTTCCATGCACGCCAAGGGGGAAGAGCCCAGCCATCTCTTCCATGCACACCAAGGGGGGAGAGCCCAGCCATCTCTTCTATGCACACCAAGGGGGAAGAGCCCTGCCATCTCTTCCATGCATGCCAAGGGGAGAGAGCCCAGCCATCTCTTCCATGCATGCCAAGGGGGAAGACCTCAGTCCTGAGGAGGCCTCTGCCTGCTGCAGAGGCCAAGGGGGAAGAGCCCAGCCATCTCTTCCATGCACTCCAAGGGGGGAGAGCCCAGCCATCTCTTCCATGCACGCCAAGGGGGAAGAGCCCAGCCATCTCTTTCATGCACGCCAAGGGGGGAGAGCCCAGCCATCTCTTCCATGCACGCCAAGGGGGGAGAGCCCAGCCATCTCTTCCATGCACGCCAAGGGGGAAGAGCCCAGCCATCTCTTCCATGCACGCCAAGGGGGAAGAGCCCAGCCATCTCTTCCATGCACTCCAAGGGGGAATAGCCCAGCCATCTCTTCCATGCACCCAAGGGGGAAGAGCCCAGCCATCTCTTCCATGCACTCCAAGGGGGGAGAGCCCAGCCATCTCTTCCATGCACGCCAAGGGGGAAGAGCCCAGCCATCTTTTCCATGCACGCCAAGGGGGGAGAGCCCAGCCATCTCTTCCATGCACGCCAAGGGGGGAGAGCCCAGCCATCTCTTCCATGCACGCCAAGGGGGAAGAGCCCTGCCATCTCTTCCATGCACCCAAGGGGGAAGAGCCCAGCCATCTTTTCCATGCACCCCAAAGGGGAGAGCCCAGCCATCTCTTCCATGCACGCCAAGGGGGGAGAGCCCAGCCATCTTTTCCATGCACGCCAAAGGGGAGAGCCCAGCCATCTCTTCCATGCACACCAAGGGGGAATAGCCCAGCCATCTCTTCCATGCACCCAAGGGGGAAGAGCCCAGCCATCTTTTCCATGCACGCCAAAGGGGAGAGCCCAGCCATCTCTTCCATGCACGCCAAGGGGGGAGAGCCCAGCCATCTCTTCCATGCACGCCAAGGGGGGAGAGCCCAGCCATCTCTTCCATGCACACCAAGGGGGGAGAGCCCAGCCATCTCTTCTATGCACACCAAGGGGGAAGAGCCCTGCCATCTCTTCCATGCATGCCAAGGGGAGAGAGCCCAGCCATCTCTTCCATGCATGCCAAGGGGGAAGAGCCCAGCCATCTCTTCCATGCACGCCATCATCATGCTCACCAAGGCTTCTCAAGCCCTGTGTTGCTGAAGGCTGGTGACCATGACAAGAAAATGACAAGTAAAAATAAGATCTATCCAAACAGAAGCAACCGTTAAAATAAAACAAGGTGCGACTGGTCCAACTTCCTCGGTGTCATAGATGCAACCTGTAGTAACCCTGGGGCCCATGTTCCTTACCTGTCTTTCCGCTGCTCCCTGTGCACCATTCATGAAGTATCATTCCACCCTGAGCCAGACAAGCCAAGGCCAACGTATCTGGCCAGAGACTGCACCTGCTTATCCTGGGAATGTATTCTGGACTAGGGGGGAGGGAATGCTATTGGTGGGGTTTTGGCACTTACACTTTTAACTTGGTAATGGCCGGGCCTCAGGTCTATGTAAGGGGGCTTTGCCTGCCAGAAGCAGTTTTAGCAAGGCGCCTCTTGCCTGCCAATGAAACCTTTTCTTTCAAGACAATGGTGCATTGAAGGCAGAAGACCTTGCAGTACTTGACATTTGGTGCTCAGCCTAGAAGGGAAGGGGCATCACTGGGCTGAAGGCCTCAGGTTCAGTCCCTGAAACTTCCAGCTAAAGTGCCCTGGGTGTGAAGGTGCGGAGAGACCCCTGGCCACTGGGGTCAGAGCAGAGATCAGGGGCTGGGCTAGCTGAGCTCAGAGGGCTCTGGACAGGCCCGGAAGCAGTCGGCTAGTCCAACTGGAAGGCTTCCCCCTCCCACGCACCTTGGGGGCAGATCACCCCAGGCATGTCTGTGTGCCCAGGGATGCCCAACTCACCCTCCAGCACAATGACGGCAAAGTCCTGGGCCGTTTGGGACTTCCTGGTGGCAAAGCACTGATAGGCCCCTGAGTGGCTCTTCTGAGCTGCTGTGATGAGGAGCGTCTCGTTGTTGATGCCCCGGATGGAGATGAAGTCGTCCGGCACCACCAGCTCCGTGTTGCGATACCAGCGGATGGTGTATTCTGGGGAGCCCGAGAGGGCACACGAGAGGATGACAGTGCTCCCGATGCCCGTCTTCAGCTTCTTTGGCGTGAGGGTAACGTGCAGAGGATCTGGGGGAGCGGGGAGAGAGCAAGAGCCATGATCAGGGTCCCAGACACCACCCAGAACTGGAGGCACTCCACTCTAGTATGTGCCTCCCCCAACAGCTCCCACAGTACAAAGCATCCCTGAAATGTTGGTGTTCAACCAAGTTGGTGAAGAACGTTCTGAAAATGGAGTGAAAGCTACACTCAGAGCAACTCAGAAGAAGAAACCACCAGGAGTAGATGGGATCTCAATAGAGCTGTTTCAAGTTGTAGAAATGAAGTCCATCAGATTCTTAACAAGAAGATGCCAACAAATAGGGGAAACAAAACCCTCTGCCTGCCTTCCTATTCCAAGAAAAGGAGATGTCAAAGATGGCAGGAACTACCAGACTATCATAATAATTTCCTATGCAAACAAAATGATGCTCAAAATTCTGCAACACTCTTACCATATATGGAACAAGACTTGCCAGATGTTCAGAAAAGGAAGAGGCCATAGAGGTCATATTGCAGATTTACAATGTCTCCTAGAGCATACAGAGAATTTCAGCAGAAAATCAGTTTGTACTTTATAGATTACTGCAAAGCTTCCAACTTTATGGGTCACAAAAAGTCATGGATGGTTTCAAAAGATATGGTTGGGCCACAATGTCTGACTGTTTTGAGACGGAACCTGTACTCTGGGTAAGAAGCTGCTTTTAGGAAAGAAAATGGTTTCCACTTGGTAAAGGTGTCAGACCAGAATGTATGTTTTCTCCCTCTCTGCTCAATGTATATACAGAACATATAAGGGAAACTCGATTAGATTCAGATGGTAGAATGAAAACTGCTGGAACAGTTTGAGATATCCAGCTGATACCCATGTTACTGGCAGGAAGGAGTAAAATGACCAGCGATGTCAGTTAAAGGAGAAAGTGCCAAAGCAGGACTGTACCTGACCGTCAGGAAAACAAAAGTAACAACTACTGAGAAATTAAACAACTTTAAGGATGATGAGGATGATAATGAAGGAGACATTAAAATGGTTAAAGATCTGCTGAAATTCCTTGGCTCAGTCATCAACCCAAAGGGAGACTGCAAACAAGGTCTCAGAGAAGGGTAGGGGGGGGGGGGCTGCAGGGACCAGAAAAGATCCTTCTGTTGCTGTAAACCAGGACAAAGACCACTCATACTGTGCTGCTTCCCACTACTTTTGATAAGGATGTGAAAGCTGGACAATGAAGAAGTGAGTAGTGAGCAGAGACTCACAAAACCCTGCCACAAATGTTGCTCATCTTCTTGAAGATGCTGGTGCTTCATTCTTACGCTTCTCTACTGGACAACAAAGAAAGGTGACAGGAAGATGATGGATGCCTTTGAAATGTCATCTTAGAAGAGAGTTTTATGGGCCACACAAAAACAAATAGGCAGGTTTTCAAATTGAGCCTGAATGCTTCCTAGAAGCTAAAATGAATAAACTGAGGTTTTGGTCCCATCGTGAGAAGACAAAGACCACCGGAGAAGACGATCCCACCAGGCAAAGTTGAAGGGAGCAGGACAAGGGGAAGACTCAGCTGAGATGAACTGACTCAATAAAGCAACTGACAGTCTTCAGTTGGCACAACCTGGAGACCCTTCAGCTACAGGGAGGGTCGGTCACCAATAGTCATAACGGACTTGATGACACATCACAGACACAACCAGGCTGGGTTGTTGGGGGGGGGGGAGTCCAGAAGGTAAAAGGCTTCTTCTCTGGGAAGGGTGCAGTCCTGATGGCTTTAAAAGACACCGTCCTGAAAGGTCTCTTGAAGCTTTCCCTGGACCCCCTCCCACCACCCCGCCAGGGCCAGCAGCTCCCACCCAGGGGCCAACTTTCTCTTTTGAACAAAGTGCTCCGCTGGGTTGTAGCTCTGCAGCTGCAGACAGTCTTGGGGAAATGGACTTCCTAGACCCATTTGAATTCAGATTCAAGCCTGGCTTTGGGATGGCACTGGCTTGGACCACTCCACCTAACGATCTTCAGCAGATGAATAAAACCCCTCCCTGCGGATTGTCCTGGACCACCAGACTACGGCATCCTTCTGCAGAAGCTGGCAGAGGTGGAAACAAAGAGAAGCCATTTGGTCTTCTGGTGGTTCTGCTCTGAGTCGGCTGCCTGGTTTCAGAAGATGGTGCTGCTTGGCCCCTCAAAGGGCGGGGACCTTGCCCCCATCACACGATTCCACTGCCGGAATGAGGTCCCACTAAGAACATGGGAGACACCCAATTCTATTTATCCTTCTCAGCTGAGGCAGGTGGGTCTGTGAATAGATTCCCAGAGAACATAATGGGATGAAAAAGGGCCAGGAAACCAAACCTCAACCCAGACAAAAACCTAGGGCTGCTGGTCAGCAACAAAGCTGCTCAAGGAGTGTCCTGGGGGGGGGTTGTTGGTGCTCCCCCCTGAAGGAGCAGCTTCCTAGCTTGGGGCAGGGGCGGGGCTGCTGCTGGATCCTGGCCTACAGGTGTCTTGGGGGGCAGGGAGCACCTTTCCCTGTGTTTTATTCTGGCATGCCAGTCATGGCCATTCCACCAAAAGCATGAGCTAGCCACAGAGATCTGTGCTCTGGTCACATCTGGGCTAGACTGCTGCAGTGCGGGGCTGCCTTTGAAAGCTGTCTGGAAGCTCCCATTGGCCCAGAATGTGGCAGTCAGGCTCTTGTGGGGGGCAGGATCTTCCCACCTGTTCCCAGGCTGCTTCTGACCTTTAAGGTCCTTGAGAGCTGGGCCAGGCTGGGCTGGGGGGGCAGGACCCCTGTAGGACCACCTCTTCCTATATTGTCCAGCCTGCCAGTGAAGATCCTGCTCCCAAGCTCTGCTGGCTGAGGAGACCTTCCATGTGTGTGTGTGGGGGGGGGGGGTGAGGCAAGGCAAGTAGTGACCAGGGAGGGGGCTTTTTCTATGGTGACACCTCTCCTGAGGAACACCCTTTCCCCTGAGGGTCCCTTGGTGCCCACCTGGGTCCCTCTCCTTTGCACCAGCCCCAAACTAACCCCCACCTTTCATTTAGAATTCCATCCCTGAGGCATACACGGCAAGACGAGGGTCCTTGAGGTCAGGACCAAGCAGCTGCTAGAAGAGGACTGGCTCAGAGCCCCGGGCGTGGCTACGTGAGGGCTCTGGGTTCCAAAGCAGGGTGCCTTTCACCAGCTGTTGGGGAAAGGGGAGCCACAGCTGGGGGGGGGGAGGAGGTTAGCTGAGTTCACACACCTTCCCTTCAGAAATGGTCTGTTTCAGAAACAATCTCTTAAGGGTCTAGCTTGTTGTTAGTAACTGCTGGACAAAATGGAAGAGCTGCCTTGCTGCCAAGTCACAGCAAGAAGAAAAGAGAGGCAGGAAAAGGCAAAATTGCATTTTTGAATGGGACACACTGGAAATGCCTCCCAGAACCAAGATTTGCTGGGAAATTTCCCTCTCTGAATTCTGAACGTATTTCACCATTATCTCATGTCTCCCTCCACATCCACAAAGGCCCTCTTCCCCAACCCCAGCTGCTTCTGACCTCTCCGAATGGCAAGACCCACTGGGAAGAAGCCCAAGTGAAGAGGCCACAGTTGGAGGCTGCCCCTGAGAAGACACAGGTTTGCTCCCAGCCCCTCGACCTTCTCCCGCAAAATGTCACTGCACAATCCTCCAGGTGTGCAGCGAGCCCCCCGCCCCCTGCTGCCCACCATGCAGTCCTTCTCTGTGTATCACTTTCCCTCTTCAGCAGCCAGAAGTTGCCAGTGTGGCGGGCTCTGCAGAGGGAACCGGAGCCGTCACTTAGCTCTGGCTGACGGGGAAAGTGTCACAGACTTGCTCTGAGCACACAGGGAGCGAGTTGCCATATTGCATTGGAGCTCTGGCCTACAGAACCACCCATGTGTGAGGCCTGCTTCTTTACTCCAACCGAACAGCTGCAGAGAAGCCCGGAAGCCCGAGTTCTTAGGCTCTCACAGGCTCCTTGCGGGCTCCTGGTTCGGCTCCTCTGCTCCAGGAGAACCAGAGTCCTCTCTACCGCCCACCCCCCGGAGAGCAGGCGATGTCTTCCTTGGTCTTTGGAAAGCTGCACTGACTTTCCTTAGGGCAGCCCCTCGAGCCTCAGCAAAGATAGCAGAAGATGAGAAAGACAAAGAGCATCAACGAATGGTCCCTGGCCTGCAGTCAGGCGGCAGCAACTTCCACCCACCAGGAGGACCCCCTGATCAAGGCACCCCCCCTCTCCGCCTTCCTTCCTTCCTTCCTTCCTTCCTTCCTTCCTTCCTTCCTTCCTTCCTTCCTTCCTTCCTTCCTTCCTTCCTTCCTTCCTTCCTTCCTGCTGGCCAGCGCCTGCCTGGATGGAGCCACCCCCTTGGACTTGCATCACACCCCAGCAGTGCTCAAGCCACAGCGGGGAGGAGGCCTTGCTGCTCCCTGCCCCTCACCAATCACGGCGAGAATCCCGGTGACCTCAGCAGAGCCAAAGGTGTTTGTGACTTCGCAGATGTAGGCGCCGCTGTCCTCCACTCGCAGGTCGCTGATTGTCAAGCCAGTGAGACGTTTGGTCCACCTGCTGTCCGCAGGTAGGGGGCGGCCATCTTTGACCCACCGGATGGCAGGGTTTGGGTAGCCAGAAGCAATGCAGGGCAGCTCCACCAGCTGGCCTGCCTTTACCTCCCGGGACTGGAAGCCGTCTAGGATGGCGGGAATGGATTCTGCTGGGTCTACAAGGGGAAAAAGAAAATGAGCAATCAAACCCTGGCTGGGAAGGCAAAGATCTTGCTGGAGAAGCAAGTCCATGCTGATGCAAACATGCTTTCTTCCCACTATGACTCAGCTGATCTGGCCACTTGCATCCACACCGTGGTCACACGAAGACTAGAAGACTGCTAAGCTCTCTGCATAGCTCTCCTCCCAAGGTCAGTTCAGAGGCTTCATCTGGTGAAGAAGGCCTCCTCCGCTTGGTTATGACTGGGAGCTGGATGGGTCATGCCCATGGGACCCCCCATTGTGCAGTCGCTCCAGGGGCTGCCCAGCAGTTGCAAGCTCAGACCAAGGCCCTTCATGACCCTGGACACACACACACACACACCCTGTGCCTGCAAGACTGCCTCTCCCCCTCTGTCCCACCCCTCTGCTTCTTTGAGGAGCAGAACCATTTGCAGGTGACCCCTTGCCAATGGGCAAAACCAACAACTGCCCAGGCATGCCCCCCCTTGTGGAATGGCCTGGGAGGCTCCTGACACGTGGCAAACTCTGCAAAAGGGAACTGCTGCAAAGGTCTGCCTCCCTCCCAAGAGATCAGCCCAGGAAATGCCCTGCGTTTCTACCAATTCTCACGCCAGGCCCTGCATTCACATCTCCTCTTTAAGACTTCTGCTTTGCTCAGGTGACAGCTGCGGTTCCAACCTCTCCATTTCCTAGTCCAAGTTCCCTGCTCATGAGCTGCATCATCCCTTGGATTGCCTGGATTCACATCCTGTGATTCACTTGGAGCCTCTGCGAGGGGCCAAGTATAAAATAAAGTGCATAAATCTCCAAGCCCAAATTCTGTGAAGGGAATAAATCATACAAACTAGGGGCTCTGTTACGAGGGCCAGATCTGACAGAAATGGGACTTTGTGGGGCCAGGTCATGCGTATCATAAAATGTAAGATTTAAACTTTATGGAGGATACAGGTAAAGGTAGTCCCCTGTGCAAGCACCAGTTGTTTCCGACTCTGGGGTGACGTTGCTTTCACAACGTTTTCCCGGCAGACTTTTTTACAGGGTGGTTTGCCATTGCCTTCCCCAGCTGGGTACTCATTTTACTGACCTCAGAAGGATGGAAGGCTGAGTCAACCTCGAGCTGGCTACCTGAACCCAGCTTCTGCTGGGATAGAACTCAGGTTGTGAGCAGAGCTTAGGAATGCAGTACTGCAGCTTTACCACTCTGCGCCACGGGGCTCTTATAGAGGATATAGGTAAACACAATTAAAGATATTATTTTTAACTTAAAGTACAAACATGCTTAGAACTCTTGGCATGTTTTGTTTAAAATGGAAAGGTGGGGGAATATTGGGGTTTGGCAATGCAATTTTAAAAATAAAACATCCCCACCCCCCAGTCCCTGGGAAAATGGTCTTCCACAAAACCAGTCCCTGGTGCCCAAAAGGTTGGAGGCCACTGCTCCAGAGGATAGTGCCCCGCTTCCTCCCCCATGGCAGGCTTCCCTCAAGGGGCCAGTCCCTCTCCGGCCCCTCCAGCCTCTGCCCCAAAACACAGGAGGGGGAGGGCCGGGGGGGGGGGAAGAAGCACCTGCTGCCTGACAGCTGGAGGGGCATCCCACACCCCAGACTCACTCCGGAGAAAACTGCGCTCTCGATCTTGGCGGGACCATGGAGCCAGCACTTGCAAGGAAAAGGACTGGGGCTCTCAATTCCTCACAGAGTCCCTAGTTGAGCTCTTGCCTTTGCCTCCTACCCAACCAGTTTGCACTTCAGCATGGACAGCTCCCTACAGCCAGACACCCCCCCCTCAAAGCCCCCGCCATCTCTGGCCTTGGCCATCAGCTCCTGTTCTCCCTGCCTGTGGCCTTTGTGCACAGAAGAGGAAACATGGAACCTCCTTCCTTCAACTCCCTCCTTTCAGCCACCTATGAGTTCGCAGCGGAGTTCCTGTGCACACACAGAGTGCAGTCACCATGACTGAAACCGTGTGGGGAAGTCTTGGGTGGAAGGCACTTCTCCACATGCTGGGTTTGCTCCTCTCTACTAAGCAGCTTGCTGGTGAACTGGCTTTGTTGTGGATGGACAACTAACTCCTGATGGCACAGCAGAGCCGGCTGACTCCAGGCAGGAGGGCTTCCAGGCAGGAGGGCTTCTAGACCAGAGAGGGGCTCCATGGGTTAACTGGGAGCCACCGGCAAGAACAAGAGGCAGCAAGGCTGGTGGCTCAACTGTTCCAAGTGGCTTGTGGCTTGGAAGTGTCACCTGGCTAATGGCGCTAAGCTGCCCTCAAGCTGTATCGTTTCTGTGAGGCTCTTTGCTGATGCATCTCCTTCACCTCTGCCAACCAAGTGGTGGAGCCAAGTGGATTGCAGGTCTGGTCCGGGAAGTGTTGGAACCACTTGCTTGTGCTTCTTCTGGGGACAAGTGCAGGCTGATCTTGCTGGTGGGGGCTGACCGGGAGCTGCCCAGGTCTTGGGGGGGGGGGGGGGGAGTGAGAGAGCCACCACTGGTTCAAATTGTCCCTGCCTTGATGCGTGAGAGGGCTCTCCCTGCAGTCTCAAAGGAAGAAAGGATTAGACCTTTCCTCAAGAAGCCCTAACATGGGTTACAACATAGGCCCCCTCCTGGCAGGCTATTGTTCCCCCCTCCCCCACGCTCCTTCTGCAGAAACAAAAGGGTTCTTGGGTAACGTATTGCTCATGTCTTTGTCTCTGGCTAGCAATGAATGGCCAAGTCTTCTTACCTTCCTGTTCCAACTCAGCATCTCTTTGTCTTACTTCTATGCTAATGCAGGCCACGTTGCTCAAATCCTTTGTCTCTTTCTCTCTCCTCTCAGAGGATCCAAACCAAAATTGATCTCAGACATTCAGCCCATCCTGGCCTGTCCTGGCAAACATTAAGGGTCATTCTCGTCCTTTTGTCTCAAACTGGGCATCTCTTCATCTCACCCTGGAAAGCCCAGCGCCTGCCTCCGTCCTCTGAGCAGACAGAACATGACCCTTTTTGTCCAAGGCCCGGGAGAACTCAGACCAGTTGTGTGTGTATTCTGATTGTCTCACGTGTGATTGTATATTTTTACATATTTTTCTAAGTAAACAATTTAAAATATTTTAAATCTGAAGTCTTCTTTCTGATACTGGGCCTTTGTATTATTGGTGGAAGATCCCTGCAGCAAAATAGCTCTACCTAGGTCTTCCTCTTGCTAATTCCCCCATCCAAAAGAGGAGCTCTCCAGCATTTCTAGGAACAGGAAGCAAACAGGGCCCACGGCATCAACAAGGAACAGGCAGCTTATTCACGGAAATCTCACTTCCTTAGACAATGGAACAAAGTAGGATCTTCTTTAGCCAATGGCTGAGTGTCCAGCAGAAGGGAAACACTTTTTTTTTAAATTCAAGGACACCTGTGGATTTTTCCAAGTAAGCATTTTGCTTGGCCTACAACTGGCATCTAAGTCCAGTCACAGTACTAGATAGCGTGCCCCTTTTTGTTCCTTCATATGTCCCAGAATTTTATGTCCCATTCCCCTCAATAAATATTCCTTTTTGTTTGGTGGTCATCTTGTTTTGCCCTGTGCAGGGCCGGAGCTGGGGGTTCTGCCACTAAAGGCAGACCCCCAACTCAGTGCCCCCCTTTCCCCCCCCCAAAAAAAGAAACCATGGGTGCTCGCATGCAGAGTGCATGCATGGCACGGTGACATCACAAAAAGTGAAGTCATCAGGCAGCCCCCGTCTCCCTTAGGCTTCCTGATTGGGGGGGGGGGGGCTGACAGTCGTGTCCCGCGCACCTTGCAAGGCGCTGGGGATGCAAGACCCATTCAGCCTCCCTGCAGTGCAATGCAGAGAGGCTGATCGAGTGGCAGGGGAGCCGACCATCGCTTCCCGGGCACCTTGAAAGGCGCTGGGGACGCGAGCCCCGGTCCCCACTCAACCCTCCTGCAATGCAGGGAGGCTGATCGGATGGCGGGGGAGCCGACCATCGCCTCCCGGGCACCTTGCAAGGCGCTGGGGACACGAGCCCCGGTCCCCACTCAACCCTCCTGCAATGCAGGGAGGCTGATCAGGTGATGGGGGAGCTTACCATTGCCTCCCAGGTGCCTTGCAAGTCACTCAGGACACAACTTGGCAGTCTCTGCAAAGCGCTCCCCTCCACCTGCCTTTGCGAAGGTGTGGGGGGAGGTGGGATCAGAGGAGCAGCCACCGATCCTGCCGGGAGGGAGGGAGGTGCCCTTGTGGAAGCCAGTGCCCTAGGTCGTCGCCTAGTTCGCCGACTCCCACGTGCCGGCCCTGGCCCTGTGTATTCAGAAGCCTTTTGAAAGCGTGTTACTGTTGAAACGATGCTGAGGGGAGATGGACGGCCGCTCAGGCCGTGTGATGGAACCAGCCCAATTCGGCCTTCAGACCCAGTCCCTTCACCTCCCTTTTGGTTTGCCAACTCCTGGAGGGAGCTAATCTTCTTCCCGCCACTAGGGTACGCTGCCACCACCTGCTCCATTTAGGGGTTCCTGACTGAGAGGAACAGGACTCCCAGTCCCCCTTCCTGCCAGTTCTGAGGTCTCAAGGTCCTCTGCCAGCCCAGCACCAGACCAGAGTCCTTCTTTGGGAGACCCCTGGAGGATTGGCAGCCTTGCCAAGCGCCTCCCCCCCCTTCCCTGGGCTCCCCTCTTGCAGCAGCGTGGTCTAAGGTGCTTGGGGAAGGGACTACCTTTTAAACAGACAAAACTTTTATTTATAACATACAACTATTTACGGGGATTTTTTAAAAAAGTGAACAGAAGCAACAAATCATAGTAGGAAGAAAAAATGCTCCTTCTTTCCCTGTGACACTACTTGCCCTGACCATACCCTCTCATCTAACTGATCTCCAAGACTGAACTCAAACTCAGACTGAAGGCTTCCTGTCCAAAATCTCCAGTATAAAACCCAGTTCCCACCCAGGAATTGGTCTTCTGGGAGACAGGCCTGGAGGACTTCCTGTCTCTCTAGGTGGCCTCCTCAGGATTGCTGCTTCCAGACGGGGGTGGGGAGGAAGAGACTAGGCCCCAAACCTTCTCTGAGTTTGACAGCCTCTTCCTGCCAACTTACAGATAACCCTAGCCTAACCCGGCGTTTCTCCACAGGCCCCAAATGGTCAGCTCTGCTCCTGATGCCTGCACAAGCCCCCCCTCCCGCCTTACCCACCTGCATCTAAACAGGGCGAGACGACCATGAGCAGTGACCCCCACAAGTGGATGCTGGAAGGGCTGCTGATGGCTCTCCCCACACTTCACCTGTGTGAGCAACGTGAGAGGGCTGGTGGGGAACAGCCAGCCGGTCTCTGCCCCTCAAGCTCTCCACAGCTCCCACAGCCCTTCCTTCTCTGGCACCTCTCCAGGCAGTGAAGGACTCCTCTACCATGATGGGGGGGGGGGAGACCAGCGCTGCCTCCACAGACCCCAGGATGACTTGGGCCCTGGAGCTCCCCTGGCCAGCCAGCCAGCAGCAGCAGAAAGAACGGCCCAGGAGGAACATACCTGAGACAGACAGCCGGGCTCCGTTGCTCTGCCGTGTCTCCCCGCTGTGCTTGTGCTTGGTGATACACCTGTAGGTGGACAAGGCATCTTCCTTCTGCACGTCGGAGATGTACAGCCCTCCGTAGAATGTAATAAAAAATCTGTTTTCTGGAAGAGAGAAACAGAACAAAGGCTGCTCAGTTGTTTCAGGGTTCATTCTCCCCCTTGCAGGAGATAAGAGGGTCCCAGGGGCTAGAAAGGCAAGCACAGACCATGGAGGGAAGCCCTGAGCTTCAGGCAAGAGTGCAGAGTCCCTTCGGCTTGAAACTGACTTGCTTATTAGATCACACTGACCTACACTATGTAATCTGCCTTGGGTCTCAGGGAGAAAGGTGGGCTGAAATAAACAGGGCCCCCAAAGTTAGGCTGGGGGGCTGGTTATGCCCTGAGAGCAGGCCCACTCCTCCCCACTGAAATCTTAGCCCAAAAGCCGATCCCTGCAGAAAGGCAACACTTCTGTGGAAAGAAAGGTTTCATGGCATCTTATCAAACAAATTGTGGCTCAAACTTTTGGAGCAAGAAGCAGCCTCATCTGTTGTCGACCACACACAGCGAGACTGCCATGTGTGCTGATGTACAGGGTGCATGCGGCGTGGAACCCGGCTGAGTCCCAGGTGAAGGCCTGATTTGGTGCCCCCCTTCTCACCCCTGGCTTTGCCCCTGAAAGGCAGCTGGAGGGACAGCCAAGCAGAAGAGCCCAGAAGGGCCTCTGGAAAAAGGAAGCAATAGCACAAAGGTTGCTGACGCTTGCACAGCCCACCACGCCTCTTCCCAACAACTTCACAAGTAAAAGGAAATCCATCCTTCTGAGCTAATCATTACTTCAAATTACTTAGAGGTTTGGGGAAACGAAAGGAAGGGATGCTCAAGGTAGCCGCTGGGCTGAACTGCAGTTGCAGACACGAGTGATGTGTCCAGAGCAAGAGAAGAAGTCTCCAAAGCTCTCCTCCAGCCATGTCCAAGGCACACCTAAGCACAACACTCTAGCTGGTCAGGGAAGAAAGGTCTGAAAATAGCCAGGAGAAGGGTCAGGAGACCAAAGAGCACTCCCCCAGCCACTCAAACAGCAGACCACATGTGCCACAGTGCCCCCTCCCTGTGGCCACAGCAGCATCCTAGAATCATAGAGTTGGAAGGAACCTCTAGGGTCATCTAGTCCAGCCCCCTGCACAATGCAGGAAACTCACAAACAGTTCCCCCTAAATTCACAGGATCTTCATTGCTGTCAGATGGCCATCTAGCCTCTGTTGAAAAACCTCCAAGGAAGGAGGGCCCACCACCTCCTGAGGAAGCCTGTTCTACTGAGGAACCGCTCTGACAATCAGGAATTTCTTCCTAATGTTGAGCCGGAAACTCTTTTGATTTAATTTCAACCCATTGGTCCTGGTCCTACCTTCCGGGGCCACAGAAAACAATTCCACGCCATCCTCTAAATGACAGCCCTTCAAGTACTTGAAGATGGTGATCATATCACCTCTCAGCCGCCTCCTCTCCAGGCTAAACATGCCCAGCTCCTTCAACCTTTCCTCATAGGACTAGGTCTCCAGACCCCTCACCATCTTCGTCACCCTCCTCTGGACCCGTTCCAGCTTGTCTAGATCCTTCTTAAAATGTGGTGCCCAAAACTGAACACAATACTCCAGGTGAGGTCTTACCAGAGCAGAGTAAAGCAATACTATCACTTCACATGATCTGGATACTATACTTCTGTTGATACAGCCCAATATTGTATTTGCCTTTTTAGCCACCGCATTACACTGTTGACTCATGTTCAGAGTATGGTCCACTAAGACCCCCAGATCCTTTTCGCACAGACTACTGCTAAGACAAGTCTCCCCCATCCTATAACCATGCATTGGATCCTCATCTCAGCACAGATTTCATTCGAGGAAACCTGCATGCATTGTTCTGTCTGATGCACGTTTTGCTGGCCAATAGGGAGCCCAGGCTTATACTTCAGAGAGGCAGTTTGACCTATGGGGCAAAAGGAGTGTGTGGGCCCAGCAGCGACTCTACAACCCACCGGCAGACCAAGAGTTCCCTGCCTGACAACAAACCAGTGAGCAGAGCATGCTGGCTGCACTGGAATTCAGAGCAAAAACAGGAGTTGGGGGGAGGGACTGCGGTTGCTATGGCAATGATCAGCTGCTGCTTTGCAAGTTGTTGCTTCCTAGCCCCTCCCTCCCTCTTTTGCATTTAATTGATGGGCGTTTTCCAGAAGCATTGACTCTCTCTTGTAGCAATTCAGAATTTTGCAACAGTAGAAAAGAGCCAGAGTCTAGGAGCACCTCTGCTTTTCCCATGGCTGAAGCTCTCTTCTCCACCAGGCCAGGGCCTCTCCGACACCACTCTGCAGCTCTCCCCCCAGGGCCACTCCGACAGCTCTCTATAGCTCCACCTCCCCCTCCCGCCAGGCCAGGGCCTCTCCGACAACTCTCTGCTCTTCCCTGGTTGGAGCTCTGTCCTCCGCCAGGCCAGGGCCTCTCCGACACCTCTCTGCTCTTCCGTGGCTACAGCTCTCTCCCCCGCCAGGCCAGGGCCTCTCCGACACCTCTCTGCTCTTCCATGGCTGCAGCTCTCTCCCTCGCCAGGCCAGGGCCTCTCCGACACCTCTCTGCTCTTTCGTGGCTGCAGCTCTCTCCCCCGCCAGGCCAGGGCCTCTCCGACACCTCTCTGCTCTTGCAGTGACTGCAGCTCTCTCCCCCGCCAGGCCAGGGCCTCTCCGACACCTCTCTGCTCTTCCGTGGCTGCAGCTCTCTCCCCCGCCAGGCCAGGGCCTCTCCGACACCTGTCTGCTCTTCCGTGGCTGCAGCTCTCTCCCCCGCCAGGCCAGGGCCTCTCCTACACCTCTCTGCTCTTCCGTGGCTGCAGCTCTCTCCCCCGCCAGGCCAGGGCCTCTCCGACACCTCTCTGCTCTTTCGTGGCTGCAGCTCTCTCCCCCGCCAGGCCAGGGCCTCTCCGACACCTCTCTGCTCTTGCAGTGACTGCAGCTCTCTCCCCCGCCAGGCCAGGGCCTTTCCAACACCTCTCTGCTCTTCCGTGGCTGCAGCTCTCTCCCCCGCCAGGCCAGGGCCTCTCCGACACCTGTCTGCTCTTCCGTGGCTGCAGCTCTCTTCCCCGCCAGGCCAGGGCCTCTCCAACACCTCTCTGCTCTTCCGTGGCTGCAGCTCTCTCCCCCGCCAGGCCAGAGCCTCTCTGACACCTCTCTGCTCTTCTGTGGCTGCAGCTCTCTCCCCTGCCAGGCCAGGGCCTCTCCAACACCTCTCTGCTCTTCCGTGGCTGCAGCTCTGTCCCTCTGCACCCCCACCCCCACCGGGAACCCGTGGCCTGGAAGGTGATGAAGCCTCCGCTCCTGGTGAAGTCTGGAGATCTCTCTCCTGGGATGAGAATGGCTCTAAAGAGGGTGGGAGCCCCTTTTGGAGGGGATGAGCCTGCATCTTCAGTGAGCTTCCCCCCCCCCCGCCCCAAGCTGCCTTTTGCTCTCAGCTTCTTCTGCAAGTCAAGACCCAGCTGGCCTGTCCTTGAAGCTGGGATTTTTTTATTCCTACGTGCATCACCTTGTAGTTCCCTAGCCTGCACTGTTGCCCACCCGCTCCTGGAGCTCCTCCCAGGCGGCCTTGGTCTTCACCCCCAGACTAGTGTTGTGTGAGGGCCATTTCTCTGCTCACCCCCAAATTGCAAGCCATTCATGAACACATTAAATTGCACCCTTCCCAACACAGGTCCTTGTGGGGCCCCCACGCTCTCCTCCCTCCACTGAGAGAACCGTCCTTGTATTCCTGTCTTCACCAGTTCTGAACCCATAAAAGGAGCTGTCCTCTTATCCCAGGGCATCTCGGCTCAGTCCAGAGTCCTCAGCGAGGAGCCTTGTCAAAAGCCTTTGGAAGTCCAGCTGTGTGGTGCCTTTCAGATCACCCCAGCCGAGGAGGCTAGCCTTCCTCCCACAAGGCCGCCTGGGGAGCTTGCAAATGATCAGCCTCGTCAGGCAGCACGAGGTGAGTTTTGTGGTCTCAGAGGCAAGGGAGAGACGAGCGAGCTGCCAAGGCACAGCAGCATCCCTGCCCCTCCAGGATAGCCCCCCCAAGTGCTGCTGCCGCCTGATGTGAGATTCCGGCAGACGGTCGGTCGGTCCAGGAAGCAGCAGACGGTCAGTCAGTCGGTCCGGGTGGCTGGGCTGGCTCGCTTTCCTCCTGCCCTTAATCTCTTCCCTAAGTACAGCTCTATCTTCCATGTTAAAGGATTAACACCCGTCTCTCATTCAACTATTGCAATGAGATTTTATTTCTAATTACACTGTAATAAAACTGGAAGCGCTCCCAGGGTTTTCTCCAAATGACTTGTAGACACTCGGCGAGATTGGATCCTCCTCGGCTCCATTGTAATAGCATTTCGCTGACATTCATTAGACATGCATGAAGGGGAAGTTTGAAGAATGGAATTGCATTTAAATGGATTTTCTGAGAGAGGGAGATGAAAAGGGGCATGGAGGGAAGAGGAGGAGGAGGAGGGAAGGTGGAAGGCAGGACGTGATCATCAGAGGGAACAGGAAAGACAGCCAGTCCCGCCCGTGATCACGCCTGTTGGGGCCAGCAGGACAGAGCCTCTGGGCCCAGTGGGTGTCCCTCTGACCAAACAGGAGCTGAGGAGGCCTGGGGGTCAGGGGGAAGCGGCTTGCACCTCACCGTGGCCAGTAGGCCCCAGGGTCTCAGGAGCTGGGGGGGAGCTGAGTGGGACCCTCCCATCTTCTGCAGGGCCTGTTAGGGGCTGGTGGTGGTGCCCGCTGCCTCCACCAGCCTTCCCAGCATCGTGGCTTTCTAAGCAAGGTGCAGAACGGGCAGGGGCAGGGCTTAGAGCAACTCAGGACACACCCTGAAGGCAGGAAAAGGTTCCATCAGAGAGAGACCTCTCCAGGCAACACACCATCTCCCAGAAGCCAACAGAAGCTGCAGTGGGTTTCTGCCAGTCCCCCCTGGCACAGCCCACTCACTCTGCCCCGGATGGTGCTTGTGGAATGCCATGCAAGAGGAAAGGCAAAAACAGGAGCTATTTCCCCCCACCACCACCACCGCCACCCCTCTGTTGGAGAAGTGGGTGCTGCCAGGAGCAATGGGCCCGTCAGAGAAAAAGGTGCTCCTTAGTGGAAGAGCGGAGTGGGGAGGGGCGCAGAAGTTCAAACACACACACACACACAGAGATGGCAAGAGAGCCACCTAGTCCATGCTTAGGGGCTAGGAAAGCAATTGCCTCATTGGCTGGGCCAGGACAATTCACTTGGCATGTTAGAGGTGAGGTTGAGAGAGAGATCCACAGTCATCTTCCCCAGGTGGTCCAAAGATATGTGCCCAAAGCAGAGAACTGCAGAATAGAATGGAGAACATCACAAAGCAAAGAGGAGGAGGCGGAGGAGGAGGCGGCCCGCACTCAAGAGAGACTCCCGTGGCTAATCTTGTTAACAAGACCATTTCTTATCAAGCTCATTGTGTGTCAGGGAGGGGGGGAGGGAAGCTCTGTGGGGCTGGGCATGAGGGCTGCATCTCCAGGCAGGCTAACCCTGAAGGAGCATCAGACGGCATCACACAGGGCCCCCACCCCCAAGCTGGGCTTGCTAGCCAATCACTGCTCCCATCAGCCCGCAAGGAGGCCGCCAGCTCCTTCCCTTTCACCACCACCACTTTCATCAGGGCCACAGCACAAGCAACTGCAAGGGCCCACTTTCCACGAGGTACAGTTTGCCTGCCGCTGCCAGGGGCTCCACATATGAGGTGCCACAACCAAAAAGCTCCCAATCTCAGAAGGCTCCAGCTCCCAATCTCAGAAGGCTGGAGTACTCCAAGGAAGACCGGCCTTGGGCAGACACAGCTCACTCACAGGGGGCTGGAGGCTAAAATGGGGCAGGGAGAGCCTGACTGACACAAGTCAACGTGATCCACTGTATTCCTGAAAGCCTGGCCCTCCTCCGCAAGGTAGCAGGTGGTCCCCTCAGGGAAGCGTCCTGTACTGTGCTCTGCCATGGCAGACTGGGCCATCTGAGCAAGGCCTTCTGGGAGTGCTGCCCTGCCGAGGCTCTTCTGCACACGCGGCCCCACCCTCCCCTCCTTCCCCAGACTGCCCATAGCATGAGCCACTGCCTAAAGGACGCCTCTCTGTGTCCCAGGAACAGGGCGCTGCACTGGGCATTCCCGGTAGGATGTTCGATCAGCTGAAACTTTTTTCTCTTTCCTTTGCTTCTCTTCTTGGATAATCTTATTCCTAATTGCATTGTTCACTGGACAACTTGTGCTGTCCGCGTGACCCACCTGGAGGCTCAGTTAGAAAGCAGAGAAATAAGCAAACCCTTCTTCTGGCAGAGAGGCCTGCAGGCCGGCCACTAAGGGCGTTCTGAGGGGCTGCCGAGTGAGAAGAGGGGGCTCCAAGAAGCAAGGCCAGGCCCGTGAGCCCCCTCCCCCACCACATGGGCATGGCTGGAGACTGAGGAAGTGTGGGAGCCAGGGGGTGCGGGGCCTGGCCAGAGGGCGCTGCTGAGAAAGGCAAGCCCCGCGTGCCACAGCCCGCACACCAAGGTGGCTCTGCCCTCGTCTGGATCTCTCCCTCCACCCACCAGGGAAACAGACAGCCTCTTTGGGTCTCCCAGGACACTGCTCACCTTCCTCCCCTCTCCCCCGCACCTGGCTCCCCCAAAAGCCCTTTCAGCAAGGGCAGGGACCAAGCCCTGAGCAGGAGGAGGAGCCTAACATGGTTCTGAAGAGATCACACACCCACCCACACCCCACCAGCAGCAGAACATCTGCGGTACGAGCAAGCTAAAGCAAGGGTAGATCCAAGTAGGCAGCCGTGTTGGTCTGAAGTAGTAGAACAAAATAGGAGTCGATTGCACCTTTAAGACCAACTTAGTCTTATTCAGAAGATAAGCAAGGGTGTGAGGTCAGCAGGGGCCCAGGCCGCCTCCTCCCCACCCCGCTATTCCATTGCTGCAAAGAAGCACCTTCCCTTCAACTGAGAAGGCACCGCCAGCAGCTCAGCCAGGACAGAGGCGGGAAGGATGACAAGGGAGAGGTGGGGGGGGCGGGGGGTAGACAAGCTCCTCTGTCGGAAGACGAGGTCAAGGGACGGGAGGAGCAAGTCTTGTCCCCGCGCAGACTCAGCACCCGGAGCAATGCAGGAAGGACGAAAAGGAGCAGGCTGCCTGGAAGAGGGTGGTGGCGGCTCTCAGCCGGCAGGAGATCGGAGAAGTTTCTGGGGATCCCCTCCTGAGAAGCACAGAGAACCACACGAGGGGCACAGATCCAGGAGGCTGCTGGGAATGATCCACCCAGCTGGACATTGCCTCTCCCTGCTCACCCATGTGGGAAGGAGTGAGATTGCGGCTCTGAGCGCATCACAGCTGACCAGAAGGCTCTCAGAAAGCAGGTGAAGGGCTTCAGGGCTCCTCCGGGAGGGATCAACTGCCCAGCTGTGGAAATGGCATCGTGAAGGACCGAGGAGGGGGTGGTTCCTGGGGCCATGCCCTGAGCTTCCTGGGCAAGAGACCGGGGCGGGGTGGGGGGGGGTTTGGTAGCCCCTCCCCCCACAGCATCCAAGTGAAAATGAGGGTGGTGGGGGGACCAGATCCAGAGTGGGAAACTTTTGGAAATTTGGGGGTGGAGCATGAGGGGGAGAGGGACCCCCGGGGATGGGGTCCTGGGCCACAGAGCCCATCCTTCCAAGCATCCCTTTTCTCCTGGGGGGGGGGGAGTGGAACAGATCTCTGTGGTCTAAAGAGGAGTTGTGATTCCAGGAGATCCTCAAGTCCCTCTTGGGGGCTGCCATGAAAATACACAACTACAACAGCAACACCCCGATTTAGAGAAATCTATTAAACTATAGTTCTAAACCAATGAGAGAAAGATGATGAAGAGAAATAAGAATCAGAGGTAATCAGAGACTTCAGCTACCCTGATATCTGCTGGGACACAAACTCTGCTCTGCATGGAACATCCCAGGACTTCCGGACCAACTTTGCAGCCAACTTCCCCTTTCAGAGGGAACGAAAGGGCCTGGTTCTAACCCAGCTCAGGGAGAAGCAGCCACGTAATGTGGGAAAACTCAGGATGAGCAGAGCCAAACACATACCTGGAACTTCTGGAACGCTTATTTCACAGAACTGAGGGAAACTCCAGGAAACTTCCATGGCTGGAGTCTGAGATGTGGGGCTCCCTCAAAAAGGAGTTGCTGTAGTCACCGTTGCAAACCAATGGAAAAGTGACATGGGAAGCATCCAAAGATGCCAGGGTAGCTGCATGAAAAGATGAGCTGAAAGCCAAAGAGGACACCTGAGAAGCAGCAGGAGGAACACAACACTGGCGGCAGCTGCAGGCGACTAGTCTGAACAGTACCAGGAAACCCAAACGGAGCAGAGATGGGAGCGGTCGCTAGGAGCAACAAGAGGGTATGTCTGGAGGAGGAAGAAATGGTAGAAGAGTGGATGGTTAAATGCTGAGGAGTGACAAAGAGGAGGTGGGACTGCTCTGTGCCTGTTTTGCCTGCAGGTTCTCCCAAAACAGGAAGAGTGCACAGTCTTGCAATAGGAGCACTGAGGCGGGACAGAAGTTCAGCAAGATGTTGGTGAGGGAATATCGAACGGCCTCAATGAGTTAAAGGAGCCCTGGGGGCCAGAAAAATGGCATCCAGGAACTGGATGGTTTAACCTCAGAATTTTTGTGAGATCCTGCAGGAGAAAAGAAGGCCAAGAGATCAGAGACCAGGAAATGTCCCAGTCTTCAAAAAAGTCAAAAAGGAGAAGGATTCAGGAAACTACAGAGCAGTCAATGTCAGGAAGATACTAGGATTTGTCCAGAATTAATCCTACCAGATCATTCATACTGTGTTTTTGATCAGGTTACCAGAGTTAGGAATTGCAAGAGGTTGGTTTCAACAAAGCTCCCGAGACATTTCGTTTTGCAGACTGGTTAGAAGGGGGCTGGAGGTAGATTTACGCTGGTTGGAGACAGATCAGTCCAGGGGGTGGTTATCGATTGCACCTCCATGCGGCTGGGAAGAGGGTCGCAGGGCTCAGTCATAAATAAATGTAAAGAGACGATAAATTGGAAAGTTGGGCTGAAAATTAAAAAAAAAAAGATTTGACAGAGCCCAATGCAAAGCTCAGCCTCCAGGCAAAAAAGAATCAACTGCAGGGTGAGGGAAGGGGGGGGACGCCTGGCCTGAACAGCTGGACATGGGAGGTGGGTCTTGGGACTGCAGTCCATCAAAAATTGGGTGTGAGCCAGCAGTGTGATGCAGCTGCAAAAAAGACCACAGCAGTTCTAATCTGCACTGACAGTTATGTAGTAATAGAACAGTAAGACAGGAGGCTCCTCCCGAGAAGTCCTACTCTCCCCGCCCACGAGCAGGATCTCATCCAAGAGAGACACACCCTGGCTGCAGCACCCAAAGAAGGATCCTAGACCCTTGGCAGTCCGGCTTTCGCCCAGGTCATGGACGGAGACAGTGCTGGTCGCCTTGGTAGATGACCTCCAGCGGCATCTGGATCGAGGCGGCGTGGCGGTGCTGATGTTATTAGATCTGTCGGCCGCATTTGATATGGTCGACCATCAGCTACTGACCCGCCGCCTCGCCGACATAGGGGTTAGGGGGCTAGCCCTACATCGGCTTTCCTCCTTCCTCAAGGGACGGGGACAAAGGGTGGCAATCCCTGAGCTGTCCCAGAGGCACACACTAGATTGTGGGGTGCCGCAGGGAGCAGTTCTCTCCCCAATGTTATTTAACATCTATATGCGCCTCTTTGCCCAGATTGCCCGGAGGTATGGGCTTGGGTGTCACCATATGCAGATGACACCCAGCTCTATCTGCTAATGGATGGCCGCCTGACTGCGTTCCAGGGAATCTGGACCTGGCATTACAGGCCGTGGCAACTTGGCTTAGGCTGAGTGGCTGAAGCTGAACTCGACGAAGACAGAGGTCCTTTGCGTGGGCCGCGGCGCCCTAGGGAGAGAAATACCTCTCCCGGTTTTTGACAGTGTGCTGCCTGAAGTGGCGTACCGGGTCAAGAGCTTGGGAGTTCTGCTGGAGCCTTCATTATCAATGGAGGCCAGATAGCAGCCACCGCCAAGTTGGCGTTTTTTCACCTGAAGCGGGCAGACAGTTGGCTCCCTTCCTGGAGCGCCGGGACCTAGCAACAGTGATCCATGCAACAGTCACCTCAAGATTGGATTACTGTAATGCCCTCTGACATGAGGCTGCCTCTGTGCCGAACCCGGAGGTTGCAGCTGGTGCAGAACGCAGCGGCTAGGCTGTTACTGGGGCTCCCGAAGTGGGAGCACATACAGTCGGGCTACATGGACTGCACTGGCTGCCAGTTACTTACCGGGTTCGTTACAAGTGCTGGTTATTACCTTTAAAGCCCTAAATGGCCTAGGACCTGCCTACCTGAGGGACCGTCTTTCCCCATACGAACCTCAGAGAGCACTGAGGTCAGCAGGGAAGAACCAGCTGGCTATCCCCGGACCAAAGGAGGCAAAACTACAAAATACTCGCACATGGGCCTTCTCTATCGCAGCTCCACACCTCTGGAACCAGCTCCCGGAAGAAGTGCGAACCCTGCGGAGCCTTGACCAGTTCTGCGAGGCCTGCAAGACCACCCTTTTCAGGATGGCCTTTGCCGGTTGAGCAACTGATGTTGTGTGACTTCTGTCACCATTATTTTATGAACAGAATTAGCACCTGAAATCTATTTGTATTCGTTTTTAAATTGGAATGTTTTAAGACTAATGTGGTTTTAAACCTTTGTATAATTATATGAATATGTTGTTAGCTGCCCTGAGCCCGCTTCGCGGGGAGGGCGGGATATAAATAAAATTTTTATTTTATTCTTATAAGGATGCAGGCCGAGGAGAGCAGGCTTAGAGCAGGAGCACAAGGAAGTGCCCCCCCCCCGGATCTGGGCCACAAGGGGGGGTGCTGGGGCAGGGGGGAGGAAAGGGAGGGAGGGGGCCATGACTGTGCAGTTCCAGGCCCTGGGGGGCTGCCCCACGGAAGAGGGTCTGCTGCTCCAGAGGGCAAGACCAGACCCCATGGCTCTCAGTCCACTCAGTCACAAACGGGTCAAGTTTTTTGGCAGTTTTTTTACAAAGTCAAAATGTGGGACTAGTCAGACTTTATGCGAATGAAGGGGGGGGAACTGATCTAGAATTGTGCAGAAATTTGCATATCAAAGCAGAAAACAGGAAGGCAGGGAGGGAGGGAGGGAGGGAGGAAGCAGACCATTGAGGGCTACATCGTTAGGGAAATGCAGCTTGGATTCTGCAGCGTCCCTTGGCAGGAGGGGGGATGGGACAAGCACTTCCCTTGTGAAGCGCCTCCCCATCCACGTGAGAGACACACAACTGTGCTGATCTGCCATTCACACCAAGGTCCTCGCCCCCCCCACCTGTCTCACGCTTTTGCCTAAAGCAGCAGGGCACACAGCCACCACCTCCCCCCCCCAGAGAAGAGGGTGGGGCGAGGGGTGAGCAGCAAGGCAAGAGGGCGCCAGAAGCTTCTGGGGTAAAACTCACCTGCAGAAGGGGGGGGGCACACCCCCACCCCCAGAGGGAAGGACACACACCATGACATGGTGGGTTTGCAGTGGTTGTTGTGCTCAACAGACCCCCGAGGAGGAGTTCCATCCCACTCAGCAACTGGGAAGATGGCAAGTCTGCCCACCAGGGAAGGAGGGCAATGCTGGATCAGGGAAGCACCGGAAGGGCCAGGAGGGCAGCGAGTCTCTGGGCTTCTGCCTGCCAAGCGGGGCTGGGGGGTCCCTCGGCCACAGTCCCAGGCAGGCCCTGCCACCTCCGCTGCTGCTGGGTTGGGGGCTGCAGGGCCTTCCTGGCTCCCGGGAGCAGCCAGATGCGCAGCAGGGCTGGGGATGAGCAGCACATGCGCCCCCCCCACTCCCTCGCTCGCTCACTCACTCGAGAGGCCAAGCCGATTAGAAGCAGCAACGGCTGCTCCCCTCCACCCCCACCCCCACAGGATTAGGGGGCAGCCAAGTGGAAGAAGGTGAGGAAAGTCAAAGAGAGGGCAAAGGAGCCAGCCCCTCAAAAGCCACCCACCCACCCGGCAGGCAGAGAGAGACAGCGAGCCATGGCCAGACCCTCCTCCCTCTTCGTCATCATCACCATCACATTTGCTTTCTGTGAGGATGGCTACTGGTTTCCACAAAACAGCCCCGCTCCAGCTGTACCCTTTAGAGCCAAATGCATAACGTATGTTCAGAGTTGAGCTAGAATAAATGTTGAACCAGACTGCTTGTAGCTTACTGTAAAAAGTAGAGATCCAGGAAAGTCAGAGGAAAAGCCCTAATGACTTCACATTAAAGCAATAGCCACCCACTTCTAAGAAAGGGAGGTTGCCTCAGGACCTGAGAACCCCTCCCCAACATTTATTTTGAACTTAGAACATTTCTACAATGTCTTCCCACCCATCAGGCGCCCCATTTTTGGAGCATTTATTCATATAGACAGGCAAGGAATGACAAGGAGCAGTCGCAGCAAAGGAGAGGAGAGAAAGGGGAGGGGAGAGGAGGGGAAGGGGAAGAGAGGAGAGGGAAAGAAGAGGAAAGGAGAGGAGATGAAAACAGAGGAGAGGAGAGGAAAGGAAAAGAGATGAAAGGAAAGGAGAGGAAAGGAAAGGAAAGGAAAGGAAAGAAGGGGGAGGAGAGGGGAGGAATGGAAAGCAGAGGAGAGGAAAGGAAAGGAGAGGTGAGAAGAGGAAAGAAAACTAGAAGAGAGGAGAGGAAAGGAAAGGAAAGGAAAGGAAAGGAAAGGAAAGGAAAGGAAAGGAAAGGAAAGGAAAGGAAAGGAAAGGAAAGGAGAGGAGAGGAGAGGAGAGGAGAAAGGAAAGGAAAGGAAAGGAAAGGAAAGGAAAGGAAAGGAAAGGAAAGGAGAGGAGAGGAGAGGAGAGGAGAGGAGAAAGGAAAAGAAGAAAGGAAAGGAGAGGAGAGGAGAGGAGAGGGAAGGAAAGGAGAGGAAAGAAAAAGAGAGGAGAAGAGAGAAAAGGAAAAGAGAGGGAAGGAGAGGAAAGGAAAGGAAAAGAGAGGAGAAGAGAGGGAAGGAAAGGAGAGGGAAGGAGAGGAGAGGAGATTTGAAAGACCAACCCAATGTGACAGAGCGGTTTGCTCCACAGCCCCTGGCAAAATTAGAAAGCAGTTTACTGAGGTGGAAAGTTGCTGCACACGCTGAGGACAGAAGATGTGAAAACCATCTGCAGATTTAAAAATAATCTACTTCACAAGAGGCCTGGAACATATTATTTTACAGAAAATAAGTAGGATTCCTCTAAATGTGGGGGGGGGGGGCAGGAAAGGGAATTCTAAGAAATGTTCCAGGGTGAGGCAGGGTCTCAAGAACAAAGGTAGCATCATGTATCAGTTTTAAAATGATGTTTGTTTCCCTGCCATCTATTCTGCATGCCATCAAAGCTTGGTGGCTGCTGGGGGGGGAGGGAATTATTGCACTCCAGGATTGTTGAAATCCAGGACAAAGACGCCTCTCTCTCTCTCTCTCTCTCTCTTGCACGCTAACAAGCCCTGCTTCCTGACAGATGCCTTCCTAGCCAGAGGAAATCTATGCGCTCCCTCCCCTCCCCTCCCCACACGAAGGCCTCTATGTCTCAATTGAGGAGGATGCGCGAGCGGCATGGCTAATGACTTTCCCTGGCTTTCTATGCAAATCTCCACTCCAAACCACGGGTAGCTCCATGCCAGGCTTCACTCCCTCCCCAAACGCGAGGCTGAGAGGAACTCATTATTCCATCTAAGAAGGCCACAAGAAAGGATGCTGCGGAGGAGTCCCACGCTCATGCCCTTCACTCTACATTGAGTCAAGAACCTCTCCCCAGCCTGGGCCTGGGCCTTGGCCTGAGCAGCCATGGGAGGCAGGGAGACAGGAGAGGAGAACTCGCTGGACAGCAAAGCAGACCGCGAGCACAAGCAGACCCCTCCTGCCCACCCGCCCTGCAAGGCCACCACTCCAAACCAGACAAGAAAAGGCACAGCAGCTCCAAGCGGAGAGAGAACCTCCTGTCCGTCCTTCAAAGAACTGCTGAGTGCCGCTTGAGGCAACCACTGTTCTGCCATGTCCTCCTCTCTGGTGTCTTCTTCTCCTTCGGCCACTGAACTGAAATGGGAAAAGCCTTCCACATTCAGCAGAGCTAAAAAAGGCTGCGGTTGTTTTCAGCAGATACACTTCCTCTGGGAAGAGGGCCAAGCTAGAGGCCACCGTGTCCTCAGGCGCAGGGGGGCACCACTGCTGTCTTTAAGAGCTTGACCCTGATCCAGCCCTCACCTAAGGCGTGCTTGTTTCCCCACCCGTCACCTTTCCGAGCGCTGACCCTCGGAGGTGGGCTAGGAGGTCCTTTACACAAAATGAGAGGTGAGGGAGCCAGTTTGGTGGAGTGGCTGAGAGCAACAGACTCTAATTTGGACAACCAGGTTTGATTCCCCACTCCTCCTCCTCCTCCTCTTCCTCCACATAAAGCCAACTGGGTGACCTTGGGTCAGTCACAATTCTCTCAAACCTCTTTCAGCCTCACCTGCCTCACGATGTGCTTGTTGTGGGGAGAGAAAGGGAAAGCGATGGTTAGCTGCACTGAGACTCCTTTGGAGAGTGAAGGGCAGGGCATAAAGCCAACTCTCCTCCTCTTAGGCTGTGGGTAGCCCCAAGTATCCCAGCAAGCTTCCGTGGCACAGAAGGGATTTGAACCCAAGTCTCCCTCAGCTGAGTCCAGTGTCTCAAGCTAGTGCTCTGTTACAAGGCTTACTTTCTCTTGCTTTATTTTATTGCACATTCAGCAAGAGAACTCAGAGGTGCTCCCCAAGGGAGAGGGCAGGGCCACCGGGCGGGCGGAGGCTGCTCCCTTCTTGGCCCATGGGACCCTCTTCCCGCCTTCCAGGAGGGCTCAGAGCTGGCAACAGTGCCTGGGGGGGTGGGGGGCTGCAAGGGCAAAACCCAGAGAGCGGGGCATCAGCAATGGGGTGGGCGGGTGACCATCACACCTGGAGACGGCTGGGGGAGAGGAAGCCCTTCTCCAGGGCAAAGCCAGAGCCCAAGACCTGAATGCACTGGGGCAGCACGGCTCCTTCTGTCCTACCCCCCCACACACACACACTACCCTGCGCTCACATCACCTTCTTGACTGGGTCTAGACCGAGACAGACTGGGGAGGGAGGGAGGCGGGGGGGAGGCAGGGGGCCTCAACTCCACCCCCACCCCCCACAGATCCTCTCAGAACTGCTCCTGCAGGAGGCACACAACTGGCTCTGGGTCAATGCCCTCTTCCACAACCATCAGCTGCACAGGCTGAGAGCCCCAGGGTCAGTCACTGGCATAAGCCACCCCAGTTGCCCAGATGCAGGAGGGGGCTTGACTTGGAAGCTGGGGAGGGAAACAAACCCCCAGCCAACCAACCCTGTTCCATATCCGGCTCCTCTTTTTGCAGACTCTAAAGAGCAGCAGCAGCACAAGATATGGCAGGAGAGAGAGAGGGAAAGAGCGCTTCTACCACCTCTGGAAGTCTAAAGGTGCTTCTTCTCACACAGAGAAAAACAACCCAGTCATTATCTGGTATAAGAATCTGGCTGCAGGTGACTCTGCATTCAGCACAAGAATTCTGTGTAAGCCAAAAGCTTGCTTCCTTCCTGCTCCAAGAGGAATTACTCTCATGGACATGAGCATGGACCCATCCTTGCACCCTGTCCTTTCCTTCTGCTTTGCAATGCTGAGCATTTTCAAGGTTATCCAAGCACACAGCTCCCCCCCCCCCAACTCCCTCGTGTGCCAGCAGCAGCGGCAGGAGCCATCTGGCCAGGCCCTGCAGTTTGCCAGAGCTTTGAAGCCTCGTGAAGGTGCCACCCCACTGCCAACTCCCCCTCCCCACAATGCCTCTCTCTCTCTGTGGAGACGGCTTCCGCTCGCTTTGTGGGGCAGCCTGCCTAAGAAGACCACGCTGCCATCATTTCGCAGGATGCGCAAAACAGAAACATTCAAGACCACATTTTCATCAAAGGATTAGAGCGGTTGTCTAATGGAAGATCTCGGGAGGCTACTCTCCCAAGGGAACAAGGATCGTAGTCCGCTGCAGTACTCTATCCATGGGCCACCTGGCTTTCACCCCATTGTCTTCTGCTTTCCTAAACCCTTTTCTGCATCATGGTATGCTGTGCCTAGGCAGGTTTCTGTCTGTCTGTCTTTCTTTTTTGTGTCAATTGTTTTCCAGTTCTATACTCCTAGTCCTACGGAGTTGTTTACTGGCTGTTTTATACTGTTTGACCAGTTTTGTAAAACCGCCGTGTAACCTGCCTGGAGCCTCCATGAGAAAGGACACTAACAACTGAGGCAAGAAAAAGTCCAGGCGGGAGTGAGCTGTTGGTGCCTCCAGGACCTTTTTTTGTGTAGAAAAAGCCCAGCAGGGGCTCGTTTGCATCTTAGGCCACACCCCCTGATGCCAAGCGAGCTGGAACTGTGTTCCTGTGTGTCCTTCTCAAAAAAAAAAAAGAGCCTTGGGTGTCTCACAGATCTGCCACATCATCCTCCTGCCCTCATCCCCCAAGGGACCTTTCCTGCTACCAAGGCCACTGACCAGTCCTGGAAGGGCATGGCCTCCTTTGTCATCAGGAGTGGCTTCCTTTCAGCATGGAAAGAGCAGGGGGGACAAACATAAAGCATACGCAGACAAGAGCTGCTTGCCTGTTTGGTTCTTAATTCTGTAGGAAATTTTTGGGCCACCTCTCCAGAAAACCTGCTCAAAGTGGCTCACAAAGTAAGAACATAAGGACATAAGAGAAGCCATGTTGGATCAGGCCAATGGCCCATCCAGTCCAAAACTCTGTCACACAGGGGCCAAAAAACCCAGGTGCCATCAGGAGGTCCATCAGTGGGGCCAGGACACTAGAAGCCTTCACCCTGTTGCCCCTCCCAAGCACCAAGAATACAGAGCATCACTTGCCTCAGACAGAGAGTTCCAACAATACGCTGTAGCCAATAAGAACATAAGAGAAGCCATGTTGGATCAGGCCAATGGCCCATCCAGTCCAACACTCTGTGTCACACAGTGGCAAAAAAAAAAAACAGGTACCATCAGGAGGTCCATCAGTGGGGCCAGAACTCTAGAAGCCCTCCCACTGTACCCCCCAAGCACCAAGAATACAGAGCATCACTGCCCCAGTCAGAGAGTTCCAACAATACGCTGTGGCTAATAGCCACTGATGGACCTCTGCTCCATATAAGAACATAAGAGAAGCCATGTTGGATCAGGTCAATGGCCCATCCAGTCCAACACTCTGTCACACAATGACCAAAAAATTAGGTGCCATCAGGAGGTCCACCAGTGGGGCCAGGACACTAGAAGCCCTCCCACTGTACCCCCCAAGCACCAAGAATACAGAGCATCACTGCCCCAGTCAGAGAGTTCCAACAATACACTGTGGCTAATAGCCACTGATGGACCTGTGCTCCATTTAAGAACATAAGAGAAGCCATGTTGGATCAGGTCAATGGCCCATCCAGTCCAACACTCTGTCACACAATGACCAAAAAATTAGGTGCCATCAGGAGGTCCACCAGTGGAGCCAGGACACTAGGAGCCCTCCCACTGTGCCCCCACCCCAAGCACCAAGAATACAGAGCATCACTGCTCCAGACAGAGAGTTCCAACAATAGGCTGTGGCTAATAGCCACTGATGGACCTCTGTTTATCCAGTCCTCTCTTGAAGCTGTCTATGCTTGCAGCTGCCACCACCTCCTGCAGCAGTGAATTCCATGTATTAAGAGAGCCAGTTTGGTGTAGTGGTTAAGTGCATGGACTCTTATCTGGGAGAACCAGGTTTGATTCCCCACTCCTCCACTTGCACCTGCTGAAATGGCCTTGGGTTAGCCATAGCTATCGCAAAGGCTGTCCTTGAAAGGGTAGCTGCTGTGAGAGCCCTCTCAGCCCCATCCGCCTCACAGGGTGTCTGTTGTTGGGGGAGAAGATAAAGGAGAATGTAAGCCGCTTTGAGTCTCTGATTCAGAGAGAAGGGCAGGGTATAAATCTGCAATTCTTCTTCTTAATCACCCTTTAGGTGAAGAAGTACGTCCTTTTATCCATTCTATGAGTTTCAATAGATTTATTGGATTTTCAGGTGAAAGAGATTGGGAAAGGGAAAAGGGTAGGGTACATGAATTAAAATTTTGTAGTGTTTCTATTTATACATTGTTCATTTTGTCTCATCAGCAGTTTCAGTCATCTTATAATATTATCTGCAAATACATCTTATCATTCAGTAATACAATAATCATTAATATCTCTTAAAGCTCCTACTAAAATAATATAATCTTACATGGAAATAGTTATCATAAATTACCTTATTAGCTTATTTTGGAAGTTTATTTATTATAATGTAACCAGTTATATAGTGGTTCCCATATTTTCTTAGTTTTACAGAGACTGGCATCTCTCATTCTGGCAGATATCTATCTCTGCAAAATCTAAAAGCTTAGATAATAACTCCTCTTTTCTTGGTATTTCGTGTAGTTTCCAGTATTCGGCATAGATTATTCTGGCTGCAGTCACTGCATATATTAAGAACACTTTAGTCTGTCTGGAATGATCTTCTGGTAGTATGTTTAATAAAAAAAACCCTCTGGTTGAAATCTAATTTGGATTTTATCCATTCGAACCCGATTGCTCAGCAATTTCATTGAGTGTCCACGAGTTCTCGTATTGTGAGAAAGGGAGAAAAGGACTTCTTTCTCTACCTTCTCTATCCTATGAATAATCTTGTAAACCTCTATCATGTCACCCCGCAGTCAACGTTTCTCCAAGCTAAAGAGCCCCAAGTGCTTTAATCTTTCTTCATAGGGAAAGTGTTCCAACCTTTTAATCATTCTAGTTGCCCTTTTCTGCACTTTTTCCAATGCTATAATATCCTTTTTGAGGTGCGGTGACCAGAATAGTACACAGTACTCCAAGTGAGGTCACACCATCAATTGACACAGGGGCATTGTGATACTGGCTGATTTGTTTTCAACTCCCTTCCCAATAATTCCCAGCATAGTAGATAGATCCAAGTGGGCAGCCGTGTTGGTCTCAAGCAGTAGAACAAAGCAAGAGTCAAGTTGCACCTTTAAGTTTTATTCAGAATGTCAGCTTTCATGTGCTAGAAGCACACTTCAACAGACAAAAGTATGGAAACTTCATTGGTCTTAAAGGTGCAGCTTGACTCCCAGCATAGTGTTGGCCTTTTTTATTGCAGTTGCACACTGCCTTGACATTTTCAGTGAGTTATCTACCACGACCCCAAGATCTCTCTCTTGGTCAGTCTCTGCCAGTTCACACCCCATCAACTTGTATTTATAGTTAGGATTCTAGGCCCCAATGTGCATTACTTTGTGCTTGGCTATGTTGAACCGCATCTGCCACGCTGATGCCCACTCGCCCAGTCTCGACAGATCCCTTCAGAGTGCCTCACAATCCTCTCTGGTTCTCACCACCCTGAACAATTTAGTGTTATCTGCAAACTTGGCCACTTCACTGCTTACTCCCAACTCCAAATCATTAATGAACAAGTTAAAAAGCACCAGACCCAGTACTGAGCCCTGGGGCACCCCACCGCTTACCACCCTCCACTCTGAAAATTGCCCATTTATACTCACTCTCTGTTTCCTATTAATTAGCCAGTTTTTGATCCACAAGAGGACCTGTCCTTTTACCACATGATTCTTGAGCTTACTTAGGAGCCTTTGATGAGGAACTTTATCCAAAACTTTCTGGAAGTGAAGGTAAAAATATCTATTGGGTCCCCTTTGCTCACATGTTTGTTCACCCCCTCAAAGAACTCTTAACAGGTTAGTGAGACAAGATTTTCCCTTATAGAACCTGTGCTAAGTCTTCCGCAATAACTTTTGTTCATCAATGTGCCTACTCATTCTCTCTTTAGTAACAGTTTCTGCCAGCTCTCCTGGTATTGAAGTCAGACTGACTGGCCTGTAATTTTCCAGACCTCCTCTGGAACCCTTTTTAACGATGGGGGTGACATTAGCTACCTTCCAGTCCTCAAGAATGGAGGCAGATTTTAAGGAAAGATTACATATTTTTTTCAGGAGATCCACAATTTCACCTTTGAGTTCTTTTAGAACTCTTGGACATATGCCATCTGGGCCTGGTGATTTATCAGTTTTTAAATTGTCTATCAGTTGTAGGACCTCCTCTCTTGTCACCTCTATCTGACTCAGGGTTTTTAACACCCCTCCCGAAATCAGCAGTTCTGGAGTTGGCAAACACTTCTCATCTTCCACTGTGAAGATGGAGGAAAAGAATGCATTCAGCTTCTCAGCTATTTCCCTATTGGCCTTCAGTAATTGTTTAACCCCTTGGTCATCCAAGGGCATTACTGCTTCCCTATCTGGTTTCCTGCTTCTAATATATTTGAAGAAATTTTTATTATTGGTCTTTATGTTTTTTGCAATATGCTCCTCATAGTCCCTTCTTGCCTGCCTGATCACAGACTTGCATTTGATTTGCCACAGCCTGTGTTTCCTTTTATTAACCTCACTTGGACCAGCTTTCCACCACTTAAAGGAATCCTTCTTATCTTTTACAGCTTCCATTACTTTGTTTGTTAACCATGTATGCCTTTTTCTATACCTATTTGTGCCTTTCCTGACTTGCGATATATATTTTATCTGAGCTTCTAGGATTGTAAGTAGCCTCCAAGCTTCCCAAGGGTTTTGACTGTATTTACCTATGAAGAAAGGTTGAAACGCTTTAACTTGGAGAAACGTCGCCTGCGGGGTGACATGATAGAGGTTTACAAGATTATGCATGGGATGGAGAAAGTAGAGAAAGAAGTATTTTTCTCCCAAGAACTTGTGGGCATTCGAAGAAATTGCTGAGCAGTTAAAACGGATAAAAGGAAGCACTTCTTCACCCAAAGGGTGATTAACATGTGGAATTCACTGCCACAGGAGGTGATGGCGGCTACAAGCATAGCCAGCTTCAAGAGGGATTGGATAAAAATATGGAGCAGAGGTCCATCAGTGGCTATTAGCCGCAGTGTGTGTGTGTGTGTGTATATATATAAATTTTTGGCCATTGTGTGACACAGAGTGTTGGACTGCATGGGCCATTGGCCTGATCCAACATGGCTTCTCTTATGTTCTTACCTTTTCTTTCAGTTTCCTCTTCGCATGCCTGCTCATCTCAGAGAAGTTACCCCTTTTAAAGTTAAAAGTGGTTGTGTTGGTCTTTTCTGGCAACTCCCTATTTATACAAATGGTGAAACCAACCCCAATGTTTACTAACCTTTAGGTATCTTCATATATATGAATTCATAGAATCATAAAGTTGGAAGGGACCTCCAGGGTCATCTAGTCCAACCCCCTGCACAATGCAGGAAACCCACAAACCCCTCCCCCTCAATTCACAGGATCTTCATTGCTGTCAGATGGCCATCTAGCCTCTGCTTAAAAACCTCCAAGGAAGGAGAGCCCACCACCTCCCAAGGAGGAAGCCTGTTCCACTGAGGAACTGCTCTAACGGTCAGGAAGGTCTTCCTAATGTTGAGCTGGAAACTCTTTTGATTCTATTCATTCTATTCTTTTCATGAATTTATCTAGACTAGGAGTGATAACATATAAGTCCATGACTGAAGGCAACTCGTTGTGGGAAGCTGAGGCCTAATCTTGTCTCCTCAGGAATGGAAAAGAGGTGCCAACGGAAAATGTCATGAAGCTGGAGTGTGACCTTGGAGAAAAGCAACGTCAGGGTTTGGGAACGCGTTCCAAGGCATTTGAGCGGGAGAAATGATGAGCCGTTAGCCTGCAACCTATATATGAACTGTAACCTTCACTATGTGCCAGTCTGACAAAACAGACTGGCAGTGGCCTGCCCCCTGCCACTGCCGCCAGGGAGAGCCAGCAGACAAGCAGGTGGGCTGAGACATTTGCCTGGTGTACCAGGAGGGGGCAGCCCAATCTGGAGCCTCCCGCTCACAGCACCCAAGACAAATACCTAATCTGGCTAGTGGGCTAGCCAGCCCTGCCTGGAGAGGAGGCGGCTGAGAGGGGATATGATCACCATCTTCAAATACCTGAAGGGCTGCCCTATAGAGGATGGCGTGGAATTGTTTTCTGTGGCCCCAGAAGGTAGGACCAGAACCAGTGGGTTGAAATTAAATCAAAAGAGTTTCTAGCTCAACATTAGGAAGAACTTCCTGACCATTAGAGTGGTTCCTCAGTGGAACAGGCTTCCTCCTTCGGAGGTGGTGGGCTCTCCTTCCTTGGAGGTTTTAAACAGAGGCTGGATGGCCATCTGACAGCAATGTGAAACATGTGGATTTGGGGGGAGGTATTTGTGAAGTTTCTGCATAGTGCAGGGGGTTGGACTATATGACCCTGGAGATCCCTTCCAACTCTATAATTCTATAATCAACAACAACAACCTATCAACCCAGACATCTGTTGGAAGTCCAACTCTGCTAAAAATGAAAAGTCAAATAGATTCCTGACTTGTCTTGCTGACAACTTCCTTTTCCAGAAAGTGAGGAAGGAAACAAAGGGATCTGCTATCTTGGAATTTGATTCTCACCAACAAGGAAGAATTGATTGAAGAAGTGGAAATGGTGGGCACCCTGGGCAGTAGTGACCATGTGATTTTGGAACTTACTCTCTTAGAGAAGGGAAAAGTTATACATAGGCAGACTTATAGGTTGGACTTTAGAAAGGCAAACTTTGAAAACTTAGAACTATGCTGAGTAAAATCCCATGTCAGAAATACTTAGGAAGAAGGGGGTTCAAGAGGGGTGGGAGTTTCTTAAAAGCGAAATACTGAAAGCGCAATCACAGACGATTCCTATGAGAAGAAAAAATGGAAAAAGCCTAAAGAAGCCGAAATGGCTCCATAAACAGCTCTCTAAAGACTTGAGAAATAAAAAAGACTCCTTTAGGAATTGGAAGGAGGGCCTTATAACCAAGGATGAATATAAACAAATCGCCAGTGCCTCTAGAGAAAAAGTCAGGAAAGCTAAAGCTCAGTATGAGCTTAGGGTGACCAAAGATGCTAAAAACAACAAAAAAGGGTTCTTTTCTTATGTTCAGAATAAGAAAAAGAACAAGAACATAGTAGGCCCATTGTAAAGTTCTGCAATTCGGTAGGAAAAATCCAATGCATGGTTATAGGATGGGGAAGACTTGTCTTAGCAGTAGTATGTGCGAAAAGGATCTAGGGGTCTTAGTGGATCATACGTTGAACATGAGTTAACAGTGTGATGCAGTGGCTAAAAAGGCAAATGCAATTTTGGGCTGTATCAACAGAAGTATAGTGTCCAGATCACGTGATGTGATAGTATCGCTTTACTCTGCTCTGGTAAGACCTGACCTGGAGTATTGTGTTCAGTTTTGGGCACCACATTTTGAGAAAGATATAGACAAGCTGGAAGGGGTCCAGAGGAGGGTGACAAAGATGGTGAGGGGTCTGGTGACCAAGTCTTATGAAGAAAGGTTGAATGAGCTGGGGATATTTAGCCTGGAGAGGAGGCAGTTGAGAGGTGATAGGATCACCATCTTCAAGTACTTGAAGGGCTGTCATATAGAGCAGAGGTGGCCAATGGTAGCTCTCCAGATATTTTTTGCCTACAACTCCCATCAGCCCCAGCCATTGGCCATGCTGGCTGGGGCTGATAGGAGTTGTAGGCAAAAAACATCTGGAGAGCTAGCATTGGCCACCCCTGATATAGAGGATGGTGTGGAATTGTTTTCTGTGGCCCCAGAAGGTAGGACCAGAACCAATGGGTTGAAATTAAATCAAAAGAGTTTCCGGCTCAACATTAGGAAGAACTTCCTGACCACTTCTTTGGGAGGTGGTGGGCTCTCCTTCCTTGGAGGTTTTTAAACAGAGGCTAGATGGTCATCTGACAGTGATGAAGGTCCTATGAATTTGGGGTAGGTATTTGTGGGTTCCTGCACTGTGCAGGACTAGATTACCCTGGAGGTCCCTTCCAAGTCTATGATTCTATTATTCTGATTCTATGATTGTAATCTGATGGGCATATATTCTTTTATCTTGACATATGGGCAAATTGTATGCTCATTTCTTTCTGTAAGCTATTGTTATGCCATTAAAAGTTAATGGAATTGAAGTAGAACAACAACAACAATAATAGCAGTTGCAAAATGAGTTCTGTATCAATTATTCTGAACTATTTAAGCTTATGTTGGAGGGAAGGGACACAGGAATGGAATCCTTCTCATGACCCATTAATTTCAAACTCCCAAATGCAACCAAGCCTGAGGAAGGGGCGGAGAGAGAGAGACAGACAGAGAGACAGCAACAGAGAGAGAGAGACAGAGAGAGAAACACACACACACAGAGAAGGGAGCAGGCACATTAAATAGGCTGTGGATGGACAGGACCTCCTGCCCCAGAGGCCAAGCAAGGGGGTGGAGAGGGGAGAGGGTTGATCAATCAGCAACTCTCTCCTTCTCTCCACCTCCACCTCTTAGAAGCAGGAGCAGTCCCCTCTCTCCCCACCCCGGAAAAGCCTTTCTTCTTAAGAGGCTCCCTTGGCAGTGGCTGTTTTAGGAGTGACCAGGGAAGTCCCCAAGGCAGCAGCTGCTGGGGGCCAGGAGGGCAAGGGCAAACACCACTTGGAGCTCCGACACTGGGTCTCAGCCTTCTGCCCAGAAGACCTCCCAAAGCAGAGTAAGGGGCCATGCATCCATTCCCAACACCTTCCTGTGAAATGAAGCTCTGGACCAGAATGGGCCTCACCGTATCATTTAACCTGAAAGGAGACCAGGAATGACCTCAAGGGGCAGACAGAGGCCAAAATACACATCAGGTCTGACTGGCCCAACTCTCAGTCATGTGATCCTGCAAGGACTTGCCTTGAACCATCTCTGAGTTGCTCTGCTTGGTTCCAAACTCTGTGAAAGGAAAAGACAGGCCGTTTCCACCCGCAGCAGAAAGAGGTGGGGTGGACATGTGGAGCCTAAGGAAGTGGCCTCCCTGGCTGTTTCCATGGGCAAAGTGGTGTGTTGGGGGGGGAGGGAAGCCTGAAGCCCCTTCTGCCCCCTCAAAACATTTGGCAAGACAAATTTCAAGGTTAGTTTCTGTGTGAGCACGTGATGGAGAGTCAGGACGACCTGACTTGTGGCCCGTGTAAGCCAGAGCCCTGGACCTCTGCAGATGGGGCCATTACCTGGCTAGTCATGGCCGCCTTTGCTTTCCTTCCACACACCATCCAGCATCCCAGGCAGCATCCCTTCTGGAGAAGGAATCCAGCACCCAAGAGGCAGAAGGCTGGGTAGAAACGGACAGCAATCCTGGGGTCAAGTTGAGGGTCCTCAAAACTCAGTTGACTTGTTTTTGTTTAAGGAAGTGCCAGCCACAATGACATTCTTGTATGATATTGAGTCAAGGAGCCCCTGCCACCATTCAAAGAATTGTTTCTAAGCCCTAAAGGGTTGGAGCTTCGGGGGGGCTGCCTGCCCGTGGAGTAAGACCCTGCTCATTGTGTCTCCCACCCGCCTTCTGCTGAGGGGAGGCAGGTGGAAACCAGAAGCAGGGTTCTGCCCTTGGAATGGCCTGCCTTTGAGGCCCCCCACTGGCTAAAACGTGACACAAGCCTTGAACTAAAAGCTTTACCCCTTCAGTGTTTCCCTGCACGCTGCTGGCCCAAGGCTCATCTGACTGACAGCATACCACATATTCTGTTTTATTATTGCTTCCCATTTTGATATTCTTCTATTATTTTATTGGTGGTTAAAACAATTTTATCTGGCAACATATGGTAACAAATCATATTTTTTGCATCATTAATAACTTCTTTTATCTATCCCATATATTACTTTCTACCCACCCCTCCCCCCGTTACTTGATCCCCGCTGGTGTTATTTACTTAAAGGTACCCTTAACTAAAGGGTACCCTTAACTAATAAAAACAAAAATTAATATTCTTTTTTCTAAGACTTAATCATTATCAAAAATTGTCCAATGTCCTTTTATTTTCCACTCTTTTTTTACATATCTTCTGAACTTTTTCCACTCCCTCTTTAAAACTTCTAAATCATAGTCTCTTAAAATTCTTGTTAATTTGTCCATTTCACTCCATGTCATAACTTTTACAATCCAATCCCATTTCTCTGGTATTTTTTCTTGCTTCCACAACTGCGCATATAATGTCCTAGCAGCTGAAAGCAAGTACCAAATTATAGTTCTATCTTCTTTTGGAAATTTTTCCATTTGTAATCCCAACAGAAAAGTCTCTGCAACTTTCTTAAATTCATATCCCAAGATCCTAGAAATTTCTGGTTGAATCATCTGCCAATACTTTTTTGCTCTTTCACAAGTCTACCACATATGGTAGAAAGAACCTTCATGTTTTTTACATTTACAATATCTCTCTGGCATCTTATTATTCATCTTTGCCAATTTCTTAGGAGTCATATACCATCTATACATCATTTTAAAACAGTTCTCTTTAATACTATGACACGTCGAAAGCTTCGTAGAGTTCTTCCACAAATATTCCCAAGTTTCCATCTGTATTTCTTTATTTGCATTAATTGCCCACTTAATCATTTGAGATTTCACTACTTCATCTTCTGTAGACCATTTTAAAAGTAATTTACATAATTTTGAAATTAATTTTTCGTTGTCTCCAAGCAGAACTTTTTCTATTTCTGTTTGCTCTTTTCTTATTCTTTCAGTTTTAATGTCATTCTCCACCAAGCTCTTTATTTGTTGCATTTGAAACCAAACATTTATTATTCAGCTCTTCAGCAGTTTTCAGTTCTATTTTGCCACTTTGTATTTTTAATAGTTGATTATATGACAACCACTTTTCTTCACCCGTCTCAGCTGTTATTTTTATCACTTCAGCTGGCACTATCCATAACGGTTTTCTCTCATCTCCGTATTTCTTATATTTCATCCATGTATTTAGCAAGCTGTTTCTTATATAATGGTGAGAGAAAAAGCTGTCTATCTTCTCCCCCCCATAATACATATAAGCATGCCAGCCAAATTTATTTCCATGACCTTCCAATGCTAAGAGTTTTTTGTTTAACAACATTATCCATTCTTTTATCCATACTAAGCAAACTGCTTCATGATATAATTTTGTCTGGTAATTGAAATCCGCCTCTCTCTTTTGCATCTGTTAAAATTTTCATTTTAATTCTTGGTTTCTTCCCCGCCCACACAAATTCTGAATTTTTTCTTTGCCATCTATTAAACTGTTTACTGTCTTTCACAATCAGAATAGTTTGAAACAAATACATTATTCTTGGTAGAATATTCATTTTAATTGCAGCTAATCTACCCAACAGTGACAAATTAAGTTTATTCCACTTTAACATATCTTCATCCATTTTACACCATAGCTTCTCATAATTATTTTTGAACAAATCAACGCCAACCAGGCCTGCAATCCTTGTTGCTTATTTATTTGCATATCTTTACATAGAAGTTTTGATTTTTCTTTATTAATACAAAGTCCCACCAACTCCCCATATTCTTGTATTTTGGCTAACAACAAAGGTGTGACTTGTATGGGGTTTTCATTTATAAACATTATATCATCTGCGAATGCTCTGTATTTGTAAGTAAATCCTTTTACATTTAATCCTTCTATTTCTTTATCTTCTTGAATTTGCATCAGTAATATTTCAAGAGTCATTATAAACAACAGTGGGGAAAGTGGACAACCTTGTCTTGTACCTTTACTAATTATCATGTCTTTTGTAAGATCAGCATTTATACATAGCCTTGCATGTTGTTCAGTATATATTGCTTTTATCATTCTTATAAATCTTTCTCCCAGCTCCATTTTCGCCATTACTGCAAACATAAAATTCCAATTTAAATTGTCAAATGCTTTCTCTGCGTCCGCAAAGAATAATGCTACTTCCTTTTCTGGATGTCTTTCATAATATTCTACAATATTTACAACAGTTTTGATATTGTCTTTTATTTGCCTTTTGGGAAGAAACCCTGCTTGATCTTCCTTTATAAAATTTATCAAATATTGTTTAAACCGTTCTGCCAAGATTCTTGTATACATTTTATAGTCATTATTTAATAATGAAATTAGTCTATAATTTTTTACGTTTGTAACATCTCAATCTTCCTTTGGAATCAACAAAATAACAGCTTCCTCCACGTATTTGGTATTTTCCCTTTTGTTCTTATCATATTCATCAATTTCTGAAATTTCGGGATTAACTCCTCTTTGAAGGTTTAAAAAAATTTAGCTGTATATCCATCTGGCCCAGGTGCTTTTCCATTTTTCATTGCATTAATTGCTGCTTCAATTTCTATTTTTTCAATTGGATCGTTCAAAACTTTTCGCATATTTTCTGCTAAGGGTGCTATTTTTATCTTTTGTAAGTACTCATCCATCTTTCCTTTCCTTATTTTAACACCTTTAAATAACTTGGCATAATACTTAAAGAATTCTCTATTTATTCCTTCTTGATCTACCACCTCTCTTCCATCCACCACAATTTTATTAATAATTTTACTTTCTCTCTTTTTCTTCAGTTGCCAGGCCAAATATTTTCCGGGTTTGTTTGCTCCCTTGAAAGATTTCTGCTGCAATCTTTTCAGATTCCATTCCAGTTCTTTATTTAACAAATGTCTCATTTGCATTTGTAATATTGTAATCTCCCATATAATTTTCTTTTTCCCTGGCCTTTTTCTCAGTTCCCCTTCTTTGTTCTTTATTTCATTTTGAATGTCCAACATCTGTTTTTCTTTTACCCTCTTATCTTTGTTATTCAATATTCTTCTTATATTTTATTGTTGGGCTTTAATTGTTATTTATTTTTGCTTGTAATTCGCCCTGAGCCCACCTATGGGAAAGGGCGGAATATAAACCTACTGAATAAAAAAATAAAATAAAAACATTACACTGCTCAGTTTGGGCTTCTTTGATGGCACTGGCTTGTCCAAAGGGGCACCAGCCTTCTTTTTCAGTGGGAGGCCCCTGGGGAGGTGGCAGAATTCTCCCCCCCCCCAAATAATAAAAAGCCCTGCAATGTTTATGTTTCATTTGATTTACACCCCGTCCTCCCTGCCGAGGCAGGCTCAGGGCAGCTTACATCAGATCATAGCAAACTATGATTGCAGTCCTAAAATCAACCCTTGGGAAAGCGTGCTTCTAGAGTGGGTAGGGAGACGCTCCAGCCCCAGCTGTGCAAACTTCCACCGGGTTCCCAGCGCTGCAGCCTCTGGGGGTGCAGAGCTCAGCCTCAGAACTGTGTGGAGCTGGCAGTTCTTCCCCCTCACAGAGAGCACAGCCTGGCGAGGTGGGCCACGCAGAAGAGGCCTCTGGGGCCCTGGCTACCCCTCCCCAACAACCCCCCCAATCAATGTCACATGGGGGTGGGGCAGGCAGAAGGAGCCGCTTTCAATCCTCAGGGTCCCTGCTGTTCCTTCAGGGCCTCCCTAGAAGCCGAGGCCAGGCCAGGCCAAGCCACCCCCCCCCCCCCCGAAACAGCCACACTGCAGGCAACAGGAGAAATCTGACAGGCCCCCAAAGACTTACTAATGAATTCTCTTCTCTACTGCACAGCCGCCTGTGATAAAGAGGAGCATCAGTAACAGGAACTCTCCTTGGCAAAGAACTCTCCACACGTGGGCCTCCCTCCCTCGCTGCTGTAATGGGGGGGGAGGCAGGATTCCATTTCAATACTGGTGGTCTGAGCAGCTTTACTGGAGAGGGTCTGCTGCTGCCCTGGCACATGACAAATGGAAGTGCAGAAATGCCTTTGCACAGCTGTATGGTCATGACGGAAAGGCTGGGGGGGGGGATTGACCCACCCAGGCCTTGCCTGTTGGGGGAGGCCCCACCGCCTGCCTTTGAGAAGCTGGGCAGGTGTGGCATGGGCAGCAGATTCTCCTCCTTCTTCTCCTCCTCTTTCTTCTCCTTCTCCTCCTCCTCCTTCTGCTCCTTCTTTTCCTCCTCCTTCTCCTGCTTCTTCTTCTCCTCCTCCTCCTCCTGCTCCTTTTTTTCCTCCTCCTCCTGCTTCTTCTTCTCCTTCTCCTCCTCCTCCTTTTCCTCCTCCTCCTGCTCCTTCTTCTTCTCCTTCTCCTCCTCCTGCTTCTTCTTCCCCTCCTCCTCCTTTTGCTCCTCCTCCTCCTTGGCCTCTCTCACTTCTGAGCAGGAGTGGGGAGGCAGGTGAGGACTTTCCATTCCTTCCCAGGAGAAGCACAACAGCTGGGGGAGGCTGGCTTAGGGGCCACTTCCTTCCTTCCCAGTAGAGGGCTACTGGGGCTCACGCAGGTATCTGCTCCAGGCATGCCCGTAGAGTGCTGCTGCTTCTGGAAGGCTCCTCAAGGACCGGGGACGAGGAGAGTCCCTGTGGGACATCCTCATTGCCCCCCTCCAGACTCTGCTCATGGGAGAAGCCACAGCCTCAGGCTCCCCCTGGACTGGTGGTGGTTGTTAGTTGGCATTGGCCACAGTTCTCCATGGAGGTTTCCCAGGTGTGGGGTAATTACATGTGGAAGCTTTGCAAATAATGACACCACCCAGTCTCCTTCCTGGGGGGGGGGGGGTGATCTATTGCAACTAACCAAATGTTATTATATGGAAATTAGTCTCCACGCAAATGGCAGCAGGCGGGAAGGAGAGCTGGGCAGGCGGGCAGCACCCGGCTGCTTTCAGCACTCTGGACAGGGCTCCTACTCCAGCAGCGGGCGGGAGGGAGACCAGGGTGGCTGGCTGGCTGACTTCCTCGGGACCGGGACCGAGGGGAGGAATAGGAAGGCGGTAGTCAGCGCAGGGGGAGGAGGCAGAAAGGCTGTGCTTTTCATTTAGCTCTTAAAGGCAGGAAAGCAAACCATCTGTTTGATGTTTGGGAGTGACAGGCAGGCACCCCTTCCAAAATCCGGAAGATGCTTGCCTGGCAGTCTTCCTCTATCAGCATCTGGGCTTTAGAAAAGGACATTTCCCACTCACTGAATTTCAGATCATGTGCCACAGATGGCACTGTGCCCATGAGATTGGTTTCCCTTGAGCCAGCAACAAATAGTCCTCATCCAGCAATGCAAGACTCACTCCGTAGCCATCAAGCAAGACCACTGCCTGGTCCCCTACAGCAGCCCAGGCGACAGACATGCAGAGCAGCCAGCTGGAAGAGGTATCCCTGGCTGGGGGAGGGAGTCAAGCTGTGCAAGCGTCATGGGCCTGGCGGGCAAGGAGGTGGGGTGTGCTGCAGGAGTCCCTCGGGATTCTGTCCCCCTGGACTGAGGCCCTGTCCGGGACTCCCTGGGTTTGAGAGCGCCTGCCTCACCTGGGAACTGCATGACAGCACGGGGATACAACTGGCGTCCTGCAGCCCTCCATCGCCCTGGAAAAGGGGGCCACAAGGAGGCTGACGCTGAGGACGAGGAGGGCTCATGGGCTGGTTGTTTGTGGAGACTAACAGCCACACTGCAGCTCAGCGTTTCACGGTCTCCACGAAACCCACGGGACTGTCTTGGGCACACTGCCCAGGTCACACATTTGGACTGGTGCTCTGCTCAGGGCAAAATGAACGGAAGATGAAGTGGGGGAGCAAGGGCACTCGCCTTGCCCAGAGAGATCACTGCTTGCGGGGAGTCCAAGACTCTGCAAGGGTCAGGTGTCAATTGAGATGGTCTGCTCCTGCAGCCCCATGGATCCCACTGCTTTCCAGACAGCATGAATTAAAAGAGCACTAAAATACACAGAGAGACATAAAAAACCCCAACCATTTAAACACTGGTCAGGAAGGAGGGACCACTGAGGGACCCCCAAGCCTCTGGTGGCCTTGTGGAGTGAGGAAATGACCTAGAATATTGACACAGCCCCTTCCAGGCACCTCCTCTCAGCTCTCAGAGCCCAGGCAACCCCCTTGCTTTACAGAGCAGAGGTCAAGACAATGCACAATTGCAATAAAAAAGGCCAACACAACACTATGCTGGAGATTATTAGGAAGGGAATTGAAAACAAATCAGCCAATATCATAATGCCCCTGTATAAATCGATAGTGCGGCCCCATTTGGAGTACTGTGTGCAATTCTGGTCACAATCTCAAAAAAGATATTCTGGCACTGGCAAAAGTGCAGAAAAGGACAACTAGAATGATTAAAGGGTCGGAACACTTTCCCTGTGAAGAAAGGATAAAGCGCTTGGGGCACTTTTGCTTGGAGAAACCTCAACTGAGGGGTGACATGAGAGAGGTTTACAAGATTATGCATGGGATAGAGAAGAAAGAGAAAGAAGTACTTCTCTCCTTTTCTCACAATACAAGAACTCGTGGACACTCAATGAACATCTGAAGCTGCCTTCTACTGAATCAGACCCTCGGTCCATCAAAGTCAGTATTGTCTTCTCAGACTGGCAGCGGCTCTCCAGGGTCTCAAGCTGAGGTTTTTCACACCTATTTGCCTGGACCCTTTTTTGGAGATGCCAGGGATTGAACCTGGGACCTTCTGCTTCCTAAGCAGATGCTCTACCACTGAGCCACCGTCCCTCCCCTGAAATGAAATAGCTGAGCAGTCGGGTTAGAACAGATAAAAGGAAGTCCTTCTTCACCCAAAGGGTGATTAACACAGGGATAGAGATAGAGAGGGAAGGGGATCAGAAATGGGTAAGCTTTGAGAATGAGGCCAATAACGGGGTAGGAAAACATGGCATCTTTACGAACATGGAGGCGAAGGAATTTAATTTAAACGTGGGACCAAGGAAGAATGGGTTAATGGTGTGGAAGAAGTGGCAGCCGAAATGGTTGAATCAGGTATCTAGATGGACGCCATTAGAAACGTTGATGGAGGGAGATAGGGAGCATAGGTGAAGCGAACTACTTAACATTAAAGGATACAAAAAGGTAGAAGACTTGTTAATATTAGATAAGTTAAAACCATTAATAATAATAATAATAATTTTTATTTCTATCCCGCCCTCCCCGCCTAGGCGGCTCAGGGCGGCTAACAACATTTCAAACAATTAACATAGATAGATAAAACTTTAAATTTAACAATTAAAATTTTAAACATAAAAACCAGTCAATTAGATTAAAATACATAGTTCAAATTGTATTAAATGTATCTGGCAGCAATAAAATTGTTTGGCGCTGGTTCTGCCAGTTTAAATAATTCCATGATCGTATTATGGATGGCGGCTCTTTATTCCAAGCAACTCAGCAGTTGGTATCAGTATAGGCTTGTCTGAAAAGGGCGGTCTTGCAGGCCCTGCCTTCCCTGGGCAAGAAGAACCACTGCTTCTCTTCGCTGCCCCCCCCCCCCACGCCTCAGACGCCATTTCTCAGGTCCTCCTGGGGAGGCGGGTGGAAGGCACCTGCTCCCCAAATCCTGGCCACCAGCAGCCAGCTCCAACTGCCTGGGACTCCAAGGTTTATAGCTGCGAGTTTTATTCCCTGTGTAAATAACCTTTAATAGCGTAGGTCATTACACTAATTACAGGAGATAATTAATCTCCTAATTCTTGTTAGCTCAATACATATCAGTCACTGAGTACAATTCATTATGTTCTCAGGCAACCTTCACCTACTTCTGCCTCTTCCAAGCCCCGCCCCTCCCCTCCCCCTGGCTCAAGTGGCCTGCAGCCCCACCCCACCCGATTGCCTTCAAATGTCTGCAGGTCACCTCTCTGCCCAACAGCCCCCCCCGGGAGCCCCCCCCCATCGCCTTCAAATGTCTGCAGGCCACCTCTCTGCCCAACAGGCCAATCAGAGAAAAGAGCCTCTGTCCACTAAACAGAGTGGGTGGCAACTCAGTGGTAGAGCATCTCCTAGGTAAGCAGAAGGCCCCAGGTTCAATCCCCGGCATCTCCAACTCAAAAGGGTCCAAGCAAGTAGGCGTGAAAAACCTCAGCTTGAGACCCTAGAAAGCCGCTGCCAGTCTGAGTAGACAAGACAGACTCTGAAGGACCGAGGGGGGTCTGATTCAGTAGAAGGCAACTGTCCATATGAGATCAGCATAGCCTCCAAAAGCAGGGGCTCCCAGAGGGGAGGGGACCCCTAACATGAGGGTCTCACCCAGTGGGGCAAAGCAGTTCTGCAATGGGGTCTCAGTGCCCTCAGAGCCACTCCCCCACCTCAAAAAGTCCCCAGCCCCCCTCCCCCCCCCCCCGCCGTGAAGGTGTTTCTTGCTGGAGCTCTCAAGTCATCCAGACGGCCACCTGCTGCTGCCTTCCTGGGTTTCAGTCCAGCCAGGACAGGCAGTCCTCAAGAAGACCCCAGCGCTGCCTTCCTGAGCAGCTCTGCAAAATTCACAAACTTCCATTGTGTTTATTCAGTTAACCCATTCCCATCCCAACTCTCCACCCAGCTAGGGCCCTCTAGGCAGTGAAGAGTTAAAAACATTAAAAACAACTTTAAAAGCACCAGACACGCATTGTTTAAAAAACCACCATGAGAGAGGGACAGACAGAGCAGCCTCCCCACCTGAGGAGGCCTCCGCAAGGGAGACACACCAAGCAAGCCCCCACCCCCGCCCCAAAAGAACCATACGGGTCAAGCTCTTCAGGTATGCCACCACAAGGTCTATGGGGCTTCAGACTTTGAACTCGGGCCCAGAAGCAAAGTGGAAGCCAGCCTAGTGGAACCAGAATGGAGAGAGATGATCTCCATAACCCACCCCAGTCAATGTTTTCTGGCTGGCACACACACCTTTAAAATGCCGCTTCAATACCTAGATTTTAGGATCCTATCTTGGTGGAAAGGAGGCATGTAAATCTTTTAAATAATATGACATAAATAAATATGTTCTGCATCAGTTGCAACTTCCGGGTACTCCTCCTGGGCAGCCCTAGGTAGATGTCAGCAGGGCATGATGGCAGCAGCAAGACCCCCCCCCCCCCGGAGAAGCGCAGCTGGGGAAAGGCACTTGTGGCCCCCAAGGCCACCTCTTTCTAAACTGACTAACCTCAGCTAGGTGAGTTGGCTCTGCCCTCCTCCTTTGGAGGCCCCCTGCCATCATCGCAAGACCTTTTCCTAAGCTGCCCGGGAAGGGGGGGGGGGGCGTAAGGCAAGCAGTTCGGCAAGCAAGGATGCTGCAATGCTTGGAACATGATCCCCACCAAGAATCAAGGCGGAAGCAGGCTGTGAGGCTGTCCAGGGGCCTCTGGGCCCCCGGAGAGAGCAGCTCCCCTCTCAGCCTGGATGCAACGCCTCAGCCACATGAATGCTGCTGTTTCCTGGTGCCAGGCTCCATGCCCAAGGGCCCAGCCCAGGCTCTACCACCCCCCAGTGCGACGTGGCACTTGAGCTCCTCCTGCTGATCTCCTTCCAGGGCAGGAGACAAGGGGAGAATGGGGGGGGGGGGGGCTCTGCTGCCTTAACCAGAACATCCCCACAGGCCAAGAGCACAATCCAGCCTGCTCTTCCTTCACTCCCCGCCCCCCCCCCCCGCTCCCCATTCAAATTGTCTGCACAGAAGAGCTGGGCAGGCATTGCTGGAGAGTGGGAGGCCGTCCTGAGGCCCGATCCTGGAGAAAGTCAGGGGCCACCTGGAATGGCTGCAGCAGAGGGTGGGGCAGAGCCTGTAGGTCTCGCTCTGCCCTGCCCTTCTGGGGGCTCCCAGCTCTCACTTGGAGGGGCTTTGCTTTCACCCCCCCCCCCTTGATGGCTGCATGGATTTCCCACTGCGGGGCCAGGACCCCCAGCTCCCCTTCCAAATCCTGAGGCCTTTCCTCTGTGTCTCTCACTGCTCCACGCCTGGCTGCCCCAGGGACAGATTAATGCCTGGGGTGCCCTTGGAGGAAGAGTCGCCTGCCAACCCCCAGAGCCCCTTTCCAGATGGGGAGTTTGAGGTGGTTGGGGTCTATGTGACACGGAGAACCACTCCCAGCATCAAAAGTCATAAAGTATTTATTGAAAAGAAATGTTTACAAGCATACTTTTAGCACAGCACCAGATCTGAGCAGGGAAAACAAAAGTTGTTAAAAATGCAAATCCCCTCTCTCACTATACCTGCCCTTTTTGGTGGATGTGTTGTAGCCCCCAGTCCTCCAGACTCTGTTCTCTGCCTGGAGAAGGGGGGAAGAAGGCGGAGTCTTGGTCATCCCACTGTCTTTCCTTGATGGATCTATTAGCATTTAAAAGAAGGTGGGCTGAGGTTCAACCACACTGATTTCCCCCTCCCCTTCATGCCAGTTCTCGGTCCAGAGAAAAGGGAGGAACCTTTTAGAATGCCAAGTGCTGGTTTGCTACTTGCCAACCTCCCAGAAGAAAATTTATTTCTTCACAGAGGACAATGATGATGCTCATCAAGGATCCAGGACGGGGAGTCAAATGTGTGGCCTGAGGGCCAAATCAGGCCCCTAGAGGGCTCCTATCAGGCCCGTCAGCAACTCACTGTCATCTGCTTCCTTCACCCTCTCTCTTGCTTCCTTCTGCATCACAGCTTGCTTTCCCAGGCTTGCTCAATTGCACAGGAGTTACAGAGCAAAACCTCTGTTTTCTCCATTGGCTGACCAGCACACAAAGGAACCTATGTACAAAAGCTCACAATGCCCAGCCATTTCATGTTTCTCCCTGGGCCTTAGGCTCAAAGCATTGACCATGAGATTTCTGTAATGAATGTCAAGAAATCAAAAGTCGGTTTGCAATTTACAGAACAATACCTGAACAGCATACTCAATATTGCTACAACACAGACTTTGGGAATGATCACATGAAATTTGGCCCAACCTAGCCATGCCACACCCCTCGTTCAAACAAGCATGATCACATGCACATACGTGGCTCCTGAGCCGCAGTCTCCCTTATCCCATCTCCAGACATCTCCCATCCAGATTAAAAAGCCATCAGGATCTTTCCGGTAACTTCCTTCTGAGTCACATTCAGGTCAGATATTTGATTGCTGTCTGATCACCCCAGCATGACTCAGAAACGGAAGAGAAGTGGGATCGCGCCAAGCCGCTTCTGGCACATTCAGGGTTTTCCCCCCCAACCCCACTCCGAAGAGCTCATGCGTGTCTCTGTTGGAGTGCATGCACAACAACAACAACTCTTCCCGTGGCAGGTCCATGGTTGAGGCGCACTAGCAGTGTGAATGGCCAGCCACAGGCCGCTGTTGTGATCCTGCTGCTTCAACGGCAGCTGTCTGATCGCTGGGAAACAGACCTAACTCAAGCGGCTTTTTTGGAGCCGAGATCATTTCCCAGCCACTGTCTCCAGATTTGAGCAAGAGGGGTCCATTATCAGAGACTGTTAAATAAACAAAGTATTGCAAGAGTGCTAACATTTTAAGCATGTTTTAAGTTTTGTTTAAAAAAATCTTTAATTGTGTTTGTTGTGTCTTTTAAAAAGTTTCTGCCACCACTGCCTGGCATCGCATTTGATGACACGGGGCCCCGCCCGACAAGCTCTCCTTTATGTCAGATCCGGCCCTCGTAACCAATGAGTTTGACATTCCTGCTCTAGAAGGAACTGGGTATATTAAAGCCAGAGAAGACCAAGGAGAGACATGATCCAAAAAGATTCCAGCAGAAGCTTGGCTCATTATTCATTATGCTAGAATACGTCTCAAAGTCTTAGAAGGTGCTTCACTCATGAGCCCTGCTGAATTTGTTTCTGCAGTAAATGAACAAAGCCAACCACCTGCCCACCTGGCAGTCCCAGAAGGGCTGCCCCTTGGAAGAGGGCAAAGCGGTAGGGGGCTAGAGCACAGCCCCAGTGACAGAGATGGATCAAGGAGAACCCCCAAACTGTGAACCTTCTCCTTCGGAAGGGGAGGGGGGAGGAGTACAACCCCATCCGGAACAGGTTGTACACCCCCATCTGGCCACAGGCATTGCCCACTAACAGCATCTTAGTCTTGTCTGGATTGAGTCTCAATTTGTTAACCCTCATCCAGCCCAATATTGTAGCCAGACACCAGCTAAGCACATCCACAGCGGCTTATGAACATATGAAGCTGCCTTATACTGAATCAGACCCTTGGTCCATCAAAGTCAGTATTGTCTTCTCAGACTGGCAGCGGCTCTCTAGGGTCTCAAGCTGAGGTTTTTCACACCTATTTGCCTGGACCCTTTTTTTGGAGATGCCGGGGATTGAACCTGGGACCTTCTGCTTCCCAAGCAGATGCTCTACCACTGAGCCACCATCCCTCCCCAACTTCACCTGCTGCTGCCGTATAATGAGCATGATGCTGCTGGGAATGCACTCCGGAGTTCCCGATGGATGGCCACACTCAGCCATTTCATGCATACAGTATGTCAAATAGCAAGGGGGGGGGCAGAACATGCTGGAGAACCCACACGGCCGAACAATGTTCCCCAAGCCCCACCTTCTGCAGATGGCCCTCCAGGTAGGAGCAGAATCACTGCAATGCAGAGCCTCCCCCTCCCTCAGCCGCTCCAAGAGGATGCTTTGGTTGATGGTATCGAAAGCTGCCAAAAGATCCAGCATTGTCCACAGGGTGGCACTCCCCCTTCGGTCATCACACAGGGCAACAAGAGCTGTTTTCGCACCAAAACCAGCCCTGGACCCGGACTGAAATGGATCCAGACAATCCGTTTCATCCAAGACTGCAGGGGTTGCAACCACCCTCTCCAGATCCATGCCCAGGAGAGGAAGGAATCTTTGCTCCTGGCTTGTGGCTGTTCCCGGGAGGGTCTCTTCAGAAGTGGTCTCACCATTGAGCTTGAAGGCAGGCTGGGGCATCGACAACAACCACCTCTCTGGCCCAGGCAGCTGCAGAAGCCAGGAGGGACAAGGCTCCACTACACAGGTGGTTGCACCTTGTCTGCATCCTCAGGCTGCACTGGCTGAAACTGGGCTGGGCTGAGCTGGGCTGGGCTCTGGACAGCTCCACTGATTCAGCTGCTGCCACTCTAGAGCCCAGGCCCAGCAAATGCAACAATCCCACCACCGGGAATGCCCAGTGAGTACGTTACAGCAGGCCTGAGACGGTCCAAAATGCCCCTGGAGCCAGAATATAGGAAGCCCCAGACAAGCTCAAAGAGCTCCACTGGGTGGCAAAAAGAGGACTGGACAGAGGCAGTGAGGGATCATTTCTTTCCCACTCTCACTGCCTGAAAGGACACCTGCCTGTCAGTGCATCCCAGCTTCCTTTTGCATCCACCAGGAGTTCTCCTCCAGCTGCACTTGGGCTGTCTCCTCCTAAGTGGCTTCATCACTTGCGGCTCTGGGGTCCATCTTAGGGACGGACGGTGGCTCATGGGCAGAGCATCTGCTTGGGAAGCAGAAGGTCCCAGGTTCAATCCCTGGCATCTCCAAAAAAGGGTCCAGGCAAATAGGTGTGAAAAACCTCAGCTTGAGACCCTGGAGAGCCGCTGCCAGTCTGAGAAGACAGTACTGACTTTGATGGACCAAGGGTCTGATTCAGTATAAGGCAGCTTCATATGAGCTCCGCAATGGAGAGAGAGAGAGCTCCACTTAGGAGCCTGTACCGTTCCTGCATCCCTGAGCAGGGCTTCAACAGGAGTGCCAGTCATGTCAGCAGGGGAAACCCCAGCCTCCTCTGCAAGCCGCCCTTTAACCTCCATCTGAAGAAGTCCCTCCCCCTGTAGAGGGGAAAGCCACCATAAGTCTCAATCCCAGCAGGTGGTGAACTGACCCCACTAAAGGGATTGAATCCAAGTTCCTCGCACTCAGACCCCAGTCTCCCCACCCAGCCAAGAAATCCAGAGGATACCCCCCACCACCTGTGCTGGGCTAGTTACATGTTGGGACAGCCCTACGGTTGTCAGGGCAACCATGAAATCCTGAGCCACCTCGAACAAGTAACCCTCAGCATGAATGCTGAAGCGCACCCCGCCCCCCCCCCCCCCCCCGGACTCATGGGCTGACCGCTGGATTGGATTGAGTTGATTTCCAGCCTGCCCTTCCTGGGAAGTGGCTCAGGGCAGGTTACAACATAATCATAAGCAATACAATTCACATTTAAATACATCTAAAACTATCCCAAATAAAACTACTAACCTAAGTGACACGGAAGTCAACATCCGACGGAATAGAAACACACTGCCTAACCTCTCTGCACATGGCACAAAGGTTGCCGCTTCCACGGGGGGCAATTCCCCGTCGCACTCACTGCAGCCATGAAGAACCCTCAGCAGCAGCAGCCGCCATTTCCCCCCTGCCCAGCACCTCCTTCCCCTCTCTTTGCCGCCCAAGTGTGTTTTGCCAGCTTCGCTTTGGAGTGGAAGGAGGTCGTGTCACTCCCTGTGTCAGGACATCAGACATAACTGCTACTGGGGAAAAGACCAACAAGCAAGATGGAAAGCAAAACTGTGCCTAACCAAAATACAAATTTCAAAAAGCAGGGTAACAAACACTTCTCCAGTTGTACTGAAAATAAATTCCCAATCATACAAAGTTCAAACAATTACAAATAAAGTAGGTGCCATCCATATACAGGAAACAAAATAGCTTCTAGGGGTGGATCCAGAAAGGCCTTAAAATGGAAAGACTTCCAAGTTTACGTATGGAAGTAGAGGTCACCTGCCTTTGGTCGGCTTGAAAGGATAAATGTCCTCTACGTGATGCCCAGCTGGAAAAAATCATGTTTCGCAGATCACAGCATTTCCCAAATTCACTGTACAGGTTAAGTACAACAGGATCAATAGCAAAGTTTTTAGTGCTTATGTAAATAAATACCTGTACAGGTAAAATTGCAGGAGCCAGAACCAAAGGGAGAGGACCTCTGCTTCCGATATGGGAACCTGGAAGTTTTTCCATTTTAAGGACTTTCTGGATCCACCCTTAGAAATGATTTCGTCTCCTGTAGATGGATAGTACCTTCTTTATTTGTAACTGTTTGAACTTTGTACGATTGGGAATTTATTTTCAATACAACTGGAGAAGTTACACTGCTTTTTGAAATTTGTATTTTGCTTAGGCACAATTTCGTTTTCTGTCTTGCTTTTTTTTCACTGTGCTGGCACTTAGTCTGCTTGCCTGCATTTTTGTGGCTATGACATTTCGGAACAGTTTCTTTGCATACTGCAATAAGGAGGTGGATAAGATTGTTGCAAATGTTGCACATAGTTTGGAAACACGTTGTGAAAATAGTTTTTCAGATTGGACACAATTGGAATATATGCTCAAAAAGGAAGTAAGGGTAGAATTACACTCAGTTTTCCTAACTCATTACGTAAAAGCAAAACACATTCCCCGGGCTCTGCAGACACAAAAACTACCCGCAATGTTTAGTGAAGACGTAAGAACTATTGGGCTGCGATATTAAACAGATGTTCCCTGGGGTGGGGAAGGGCAGACATGGGCAGATACAGGGTCCGAGAGCACAAGATACGGCTGAAGAGGTCCCAGATCTGCATTGTCCTGTTCACATGGTGACCAAACCTATATTGAGTGCCATATTCTACCAGAATACGGTAGTGGAAACCCAAAGGGGGATGACTTTTTCAAAAATTCCTGCAATTTTTGGGAGGTTGGGGGAGGATACAGAGCTAGAAGGTCCAAGGGGAAGCAGCTTAAAACTTTGAACCAGCAGCCCCATCCAGCACCTCATGCTTCAGAGAGGAGGCACACTAGAAGCGGACCAGTCTGGTAAATCTGCTTATCAGACAGGTTTTAGCTGTAGTTGATCTTCAAACATGTGAATGAGTGACCTGGTAAAAGGAATATTATCCTTTCAGGAGCGGCAGATGGGCATGGGGGCTCTCGGTACCTTTCAGAAAGCTCTTTCCTTACAGTGATGTGCGTCAGCAAGCAGCTAATGCTTTCCCAGACTACACATAAACACGCTTCCAACCCAAGACACCAAAGCATGAGCCCAGGCAGAACCACCTGGAAAGGCAACGAGAGGGATTCTTTCCCGGAAGAGAGGAAAGAGGTGACATCTGGGGGGGGGGGCTGCGGAGACGCCACGTTCTATCTGCACTGAGCTGGGGCTTCTCCCACTTCAGCGTCCTCAAGCCCAACGTGCCCCTCCTGGCACCCACCCAAACCCATCAGAGGAGCAGGGCCCACGGGCAATGTGGCCGCAGGCCAAGGCACACCGTGAGCACCAACCGCCCTGCCGGGCCTTTCCTGATGGCTCACGCTGGCTGAGGAAGTAGCCAGCAGCCCACAGCACACATCAGTCATCTGGAGACATTGAAATCCAATTCTGTCTCCTTCTTTTAGGCAGTTGCCCCCACAACAATGACCTTCACTGCGGCAGACGATAAAAGAATCTCCTCCCAGCATATCCGGTCAACACTCAGGAGGCCAGGCCAGAAAGGAGTTAACCGTTGTCAATGGCCGAGTTCATGCGAAGGGCTGCCTAAACTGGGTTATGATGGCTCTCTCCTACCTTTGATCTGCTTTGCGCTAAAAGCCCACGGAGGGAGGCAGGTTTTCCCAGAGAATTTCCATGCCTAATCCCCTTGTGTGAGGTCTGATATCAGCACTGCAATACAAACCTCCTTCATGCGATTTAGGAAGGATTACATGGCCTCAATCCTACAGCATGTGGGAGAAAAATGGTTTTCCAAATCGAATTTTACACAAGCCAGCATTTGAAAATAATCAAACACAAATCCACAGCTCCAGAATAAAAAGAAAGGAGTCAGTGAAGGAGCACGGGGGACATGGGGGTCAGGAGGATCTGGGGGGAACTGCCAAAGCTAACCCTCTCCACAGAGAACAGCTCCTGCCCACTCACACCAGCACCACACAGTTGAAGCAACTGGCAAGAACGGAAATTCCAGTCTGATGTCCCTCATATGAACATATGAAGCTGCCTTATACTGAATCAGACCTTCAGTCCATCAAAGTCAGTATTGTCTTCTCAGACTGGCAGCGGCTCTCCAGGGTCTCAAGCTGAGGTTTTTCATGCCTATTTGCCTGGACCCTTTTTTGGAGATGCCAGGGATTGAACCTGGGACCTTCTGCTTCCCAAGCAGATGCTCTACCACTGAGCCACCGTCCCTCCCTCTGTTCATCTTATGGCACTGACAAGACATGCTGTCAAGACATGCAGCTCCTCAGTGGGTGAAGAAGAGCCCCAGAAGCTTGCTGTGAGCAAGACCCACTCCCATCCACAGGAACTGAGAGGACCCATGGGGGGGGGCAGCAGACCCTTGGGCTTCTGGGCTTGGAGCTGCTGCTTGGTCTGCCCTCATCAGTGAACTGCTCTGCCTTCTTTCCCACACTGCCTTGAACATTTAAACGAAAGGATAGGCTTCTGACACTCAGAGTTCTCCCCCTTCTTTCTTTCTACTCCTAGGAAAGCTATGAAGCTGTTGGATCCATACTTGAAATAAAAGGAGGAGTGGGTAAAGGCCAACAACTGAAGCTTCCTACAGAAAAAATGGAGCATCTGAGGCAGAGGCATCAAATGTGTGGCCTGAGGGACGGATCAGACCCTCAGAGGGTTCCTATCAGGCCCATGAGCAACTCACTGTCATCTGCTTCCTTCTCCCTCTCTTTTTGCCTTCTGCATCACAGCTCGCTTTGCCAGGCTTGCTCAATCGCACAGGAGCTACAGAGCAAAGCCTCTGTTTTCTCCATTGGCTGACCAGCACATGAAGCAGCTTATCTGCAAAAGCTCACAATGTCCAGCCATTTCACGTTTTCCCCTGGACCTTAGGCTCAATGCATTGGCCATGAGATTTCTGTAATGAATGTCAAGAAATCAAAAGTAGGTTTGCAACTTACAAATACACAGCACCTGAACAGCATACTAGATTGCTACAGCACAGACAGCCTCCGGATTTTGATGCAGTAATTCAGAGCAGGAGGTGTCAGTAATCAGAGACTGTTAAATAAACAAAATATTGCAAGAGTGCTAGTCTTTTAAGCATGTTTTATTTAAAGTTTCTAAAAACACTTTTAATTATGTTTGTGTCCTTCATAAAAGTTTCTGTCTTCGCTGCCTGGCCTTAGATTTTATGGGGCACCTGGCCCAGTCCAACAAGGCCTCATTTATGTCAGATCTGGCCCTCATAACCAATGAGTTCGACACCCCGATCTCGGGGCAAGTATCCAGGCTGCCTGGGATGGAGCTGCACTCCAGCTTGGCCCCTTGCGTGTGCTTTGGGGTCCAGCCATTCACCGGGAGGCGGAGGTGGCTGAGGCTCGACCCTGAGGATGGAGGCTGATGAAGCAGCCCCAGGGAATGTGACCCCATGCACTAGTGATGAGAAACAAAGGATGCTCCAGGCAGGGGCCTCAAAGATACCCGTGGGTCAGAATGCAAGAGCCAGGCCACCAACTGCAGCATCACAGAATGCCCAGCAACTTCTTCATAGGGTTCCAGTGCATTTGCAGGCCCAAGAAAAATCCCTCCATTGGACTTTTAAAGATAGATTGAGAGAAGTTCTACAGAAGCAGCTGTCTGGGTCCTCTGGGGCAGATCAGGCACCTCCTGGGAGGTCTCCCCCAGCCTCTCTGGTCCTCTGAAGGAGGGGAGGTGGGGCATCTGCTTGCCGAAGCCCTCTTGACAGGGGCCCTGGCCTTGAGCGGTTCTCTCCCTCCGAGGAGCACAACGGACCTCACTTCTCCACTGCCAGCCTGGGGGAGTCCGGGTTGTGAGACCAGACGGCTGCTTTGCTGGCTCGGGGGGGGGGGGGGCTTTGTGGGGGTTTCCCACTGATCCTGTTGGTTCTGTGCTGCGGCCTTTGTGATTATATGATCTGTAGCTCCCTTCAGGATTTCTTTTGCGGGGGGAGGTAAATAAATCAAGCAATATAAATAGTTCAAGGCCCTCCATTCTGGGCCAAGGAGAGGCCATGCTGACCGTCCTCATGAAGGTGGCCACCACGAGGCCATTTTCTTTGCCCATGAGCAACTCACCAAAACCCCCCACGAGGCCATTTTCTTCGCCATCTTTGAAACAGAGCGAGGTCCTCCTTGCTCAGCTGCACAGGGCCAGCGCGTGGCCTCCACCAAGGACGGAGCGGCCCAAGAGTAGGCACAGCAGGGGAGCTGCAGAAAGCAGGCAGAGACTTCGCCATGGAGACAGTCCCTAGACACCCCAAAGGTCCCCGTCTCCCCCTCCTCCTCCTGCTTGGTGGCCATGGGCAGGGAAGCAGACTCAAGGCAACGTCATGTGACCCTTCTACCTGCATGAAGAAACAGGAAGAGCAGAGCCCCCTTCAGCCTCCTCAGCAGGCCCAGGAGAAGGCCCTTGGAGGAAGGCAGCCTGCTTCCTGGGAGGGCAAGGGGAAAGCGGAGCCGGCAAGGGCAGCGATGGCACATTCCAGGCAATGCTAGCCTCCTCCGTTGGTTGCAACACCACTGGCCTCTTCCTCCTCCCCCTGCAGGCAGGGCTGGCCCCAGAGGCTTCCAGCCAGCCAGAGCAGGAGACCCCTTCATGGCTCTCTCAAGCATGTCACGCTGGTGACAGCGACTGCAGCCCCCACCCCCCACCCGTTGGATATGGGGGTGGAGGGAAGGGGGGGTGTTGCTCCTCATGCCCCAGTTCCAAGCTGCTCAGAGCCCTCATGGAGGAAGCGCATGTTATTGCCCCCAAAAGGAATTAACAGGGGGGGGGGGACGCAAAAGAAATGCAAAGCAGACCCAGTCAGCTGTTGGAGCTTGCAAGGAAGCCCTCCCCCGCCCCTGCATCCCCTCCTTCTGCCACTCACTGCCTGGGCCAGCCCAAGAGCTCCATGGGGGCTCTCCAAGCCTCTTGCCCAGTCTGGCCTCTTGGCTGCTGTGCACGAGGTCTCTTTGGGCGTCATGTCTTTTCAGGGGAGCAAAAGAGGGAAGCGGGGGGACAAGACATTTGGGATTTGAAGAGAGAGAAGAACCATCCTTAGCTTTTGGGACCCTTCTGGTGCTTCCAATGGCACCTTAGTCTTTCCAGAGCATTAGAATATTGCTAATACTAAATATAAAGGTCAAGCACGGGATCAGCATCATGAGGCCTAGAGAGACCTCCCACCACAGTGGGAGAAATCTGGGCAAGAACATCTCCTTGCCAGGATGCTGCAGCACTGGCTTGTCCGGCCACAGCTCAGAGCCTGCAAGAGCACCTGAGGGGCGGGGCTTGGTGGGCTGGGGGAAGGCCTGGAGCTGGGAACTCTAGGATGCACGGAAACTCTACAGTCACAGCAGGATAATGCCAGTGCCCTTTCCCTTCCTCTTAGGCACCACTGCCCTCCTCCTGCGGGCCTTGCAGGCTTCCTGCCACCACTGCCCACCTTGCCGGTTGGGAGAGGGCTTGCCAACATGACACCCTCACACTCCCTCCCTCCTCAACCAGCCAGACCGGCTGCAGGGTGCAGGGACACAGCTCCCAAGGGCATTTCTCCAAAGCTCCTGAGGCAGGCCTCACACCCCCTGGCACAGGAGTCAGATGGAGCCTCCCTTGTGACCCCCTCCCCCTCCCCACCCAGGCTTCTGCGCACACACACACACCCACGCTCTTGCTGCTGGAGGCCGCTGCCCCGCTGCACAAGCACTGGTAGAGCCAGGAGTGTTCCAAAGTGGTCTGCTTCATGTCACTGGCTTCACTGCTGCATTGTTCCTGGAAAGCAGCAGCAGCACTTGGTGCCCTGAAAGAGCCTCGCCTGTGCCTCATGGCTACTCCCTCCGGCCGCACCAAGCGGCTGCTGCCAAAGCAGACCTCCCCCCGACCCCCCCCCCCCGTGTCAGCAGGACCCCGGTTGCACCGCCCCTGCTCCGGCTGGCATTCATACGCTGGCATCTCTGAGGGTGAAGAAGAAATAGGTAAAGCCCATCTGACAGTTTCAATTAAAGGAGCGTGAAAAGCCATTTGCCACAGAGACTCCGTCTTCCCAGCGAGAGGGGAGGGCAGCCCCAAGGCGGCCTGTCTGTAAGCTCGGATCTGGCTAAGTGAAGTGATGGGCTACACAAAGTGATGGCCAACAGACCGATGCCTCCTCCACAACTCTCTCTGGCTGACAAACCCCTCAGCCCAGTTCTCTGTGTCCGCCAGCCGCCGCGACAAGATCCAACCTGACAGCCACAAAGGAGGAGGAGGAGGAGGAGGAAGAGTTCTCTCTCTCTCGGGCCTCTGCCCGCCAAGGCAGCCTGGCTGGCACAGCAGCACAGGCCAAGGCTCACCTCCACAGCCATGGGGAAGTGGGGGGGGCACGGCCACCCCCAAAGACCTGAGGGCCAGGACACCACAGACACAATCCACTCCCCGCAGCCACCCTGAGTAACCCCAGAGAGGTAGCCCAGGCTTATGGCAATCCCTCTTATGGCAAAACATGACCCCCCCACCCCCGCCTCACTCCACATGGAGGAGTGCTCAATACAGGGCCAAGGAGAGAGCAGAACAATCCCCCCTCTCAGTTCAGCTGCAGGGCAGAGAGCCGGGGCTCATTTGGGTCACTCGGAGAACTTCCAAGAGCACCACAACCTGTCTGTCCCTCCCCGCCCCAAGCCTGGCTCTGTGCTTCGGAAGAGCCCCAAGGACACGGGATCACAGGCAAGAACATGCACTCCCCCCTCCCCCCACGGCCACAAAGGCCAGCTGGCGACGACAGCCAAGCCGGGAGTGGGGGGGCTTCTTCAGGTCCCACTTGCCCTGGTGCCCAGCATCTGGAAGAGGCTGCCAAGACAAGAGGCAGGGCCAAGTGGAGAAGCAGAGGCCAGCCAGGCCCCCACCCACTCAGACAGCCACTTCAGACGGAGCAGCAGGAGGAGGGGGAGGGGGAAGCCTGCCTATGATGTTGTGCACTCCCCCCCCTTGGCAAGGCCTCCCCCCCACCACGCGGCAGGCTCAGCTGCTTGCCTATTTGTTGGTTTTTACACACTTGTTCTCCCTTAACAAAAAGTTAACACGAAGTAAGGGAAGCAGGAACATGATTAATTTGCTCACAGCAGAAATGGCAGAGCAGAGAGGCTTTTCCCCTCCCACAGCAACTCCAGTGGAGCAGGCCTGCAAGAGCTCTCCGAAGACTCTATTCCCCGCTGGCTCCTGGCACTGCCCGACCCAAGACTTCACCAGCTGCCCTTGGCCCCCCTGGTGACCCACGCGGGAGAATTGGGGCTTCAGGGGTCAAGCACTGGACTAGAAACAGACTGACCGCTTCCAGGCAAAGTGGCTCTACTGGGGTGATCTGCTCCCACTCTGTCCAGCACAGAAAGCCGGAGAGAACACCTGCCTAGCCTCACCTGTTGCCTAACCCACATCTATGGTCAGTGCAGCAGCTATGGACTCCTGTGCCACACCGGTCCAGAGGACAGCCCTGTGTCTGGGAGTCTCCCCGAATAAGCCTGCGGAGAGGGGCTCAGTGTCAAGGTCAGCTCAGGAGAGGGGAGGAGCCTTCTGGCCAGAACACCAGGGGAGCCCAGCAGAGACCAGACCAGAATGAAGAGAGACGGACAGCAATCAACCTGAGGACAACCATTTAACAGGGATAAATGTAAAGTTCTGCATTTAGGTAGGAAAAATCCAATGCGTGGTTATAGGATGGGGGAGACTTGTCTTAGCAGTAGTCTGTGCGAAAAGGATCTCAGCGTCGTAGTGGATCATACGCTGAACATGAGTCAACAGTGTGATGCGGTGGCTAAAAAGGCAAATGCAATTTTGGGCTGTATCGGCAGAAGTATAGTGTCCAGATCACGTGAAGTGATGGTATCGCTTTACTCTGTGCTGGTAAGACCTCACCCAGAGTCTTGTGTTCAGTTTTGGGCACCACATCTTAACAAGGATCTAGACAAGCTGGAACAGGTCCAGATGGTGAGGGGTCTGGAGACCAAGTCCTATGAAGAAAGGTTGAAGGAGCTGGGGATGTTTAGCCTGGAGAGCAGGCGGCTGAGAGGTGATAGGATCACCATCTTCAAGTACAAAATATGGAGCAGAGGTCCATCAGTGGCTATTAGCCACAGTGTGTATATATATGTGTGTATATATATAATTTTTTTTGGCCACTGTGTGACACAGAGTGTTGGACTGGATGGGCCATTGGCCTGATCCAACATGGCTTCTCTTATGTTCTTATGTACTTGAAGGGCTGTCATATAGAGGATGGTGTGGAGTTATTTTCTGTGGCCCCGAAAGGTAGGACCAGAACCAATGGATTGAAATTAAATCAAAAGAGTTTCCGGCTCAACATCAGGAAGAACTTCCTGACCGTTAGAGCGGTTCCTCAGTGGAACAGGCTTCCTCCTCGGGAGGTGGTGGGCTCTCCTTCCTTGGAGGTTTTTCAGCAGAGGCTGGATGGCCATCTGACAACAATGAAGATCCTGTGAATTTAGGGGGAGGTGTTTGTGAGTTTTCTTCTTGGTGCAGGGGGTTGGACTAGATGACCCTGGAGGTCCCTTCCAACTCTAGGGTTCTATGAACCTCACTACTTGCTCTCTCCAAGAGGAGGAGAATGACCCTCCACTCCCTTCCCTCCCAAAGGCCAAACTAACCACACCCCAAAGGACCAAGAAGGATGGCAACAACCAGGATTCTCACTCACACTGGCCATGCACACACACACACACCTCGGGGGCTGCCCAGCACTCAACAGGTCATCAGCCACACCTCCTCTGCCTATAGGAAGCCTCCTGGCACACCAGCCCTCCCTGCGCTGCCAATGGCAAAATGGAGAGGGCCCCAGCTCTAGGGCGGACAGAGCACCTGCTGTCCCTGCAGGAAGCCCCAGGTTCGATCCCCAGTTCCAAAGGACTGATGGAGAGGTCTCTGCACGGACCCCTGGAGTGCTGGAGAGGCCGAGGATGCGACTGGGCACAAGGGCACCCTGAGCCTGCCTTTGGCGGGGAGGGCGGGATATAAATCAAATAAATAAAGGAGGGGAGCGATCGTGGCCTTTCTCCTGCGGCTGTTTAAGCACAAAAGCATTCCAGCAGGCAGAGGGGAGATGGGCCCCAGCAACCCTTCAGCTGCAATGCAGGCAGCTTCTCCCCTCCACCTGGGCTGGGTGCAGGTGGTGACAGATGCCAGGTGACAGACGCCAGGCAGGGCTGCTCCCAGAGCCGGGCACCGACCCAAGGAGCCCCTTCCAGCTGCCAGAGACACCAGCCCTTTCCTGCACTCCCAGGGGCAGCAGAGGAGATGAGCAGAGGCCCTTCAGGAACAATTCATGACAAGCTCCACACCCAGGATTCATGAGACCAAACGCAATCCCAGGGCAGAGAGCAGACTGTGGCTCCTACAGTTTGGCCGGATGTTCTCTGTACTGCTGTCGGGCATGGTCTGTTTAAAAAAAACAATAATTGGAGGTGGGGTGGTGGTGGCAGGAGGAGAATCCAAAGACCTCCCAGAAGAACTCCCAGAAGCACCCAGCAAGCCAACAGCAGTGGGGTCCCTCATTGGCCAAGCGCAACTCTCTGAGGGGCCCCACCCAGACCCCCAATTCCCAAGTTCCTTTGCCCCATATATTGTGGGGCGGGCAGAGAAAGAGGACCGGCATGCTGGCAGAAGAACTCTCAGCCTTGCAGCTTTATCTGTACTTCGCCGTACTGCAGCTTCCAAGGAGAAGGTTTATGTTGGGGTGGAGGCCTCCTTGTCGATGCACTTAGAGTCCAAGAGGGTGATTCTCTTGACATACAACAGTGACACTCCTGCCCTTGCCAATGGTCACAGCCCACCCACCCTTATCCCATCCAACTTTTCCAAGATACCCCTCCCATCCATTGCAGAAAAGTGATTCCGTAAGAAGAGCCCTGCTAGGTCAGACCAGTGAGAGTCCATCCAGTCCAGCCTCCTGTCTCACCCAGTGGCCAACTAGTTCCTCTGAAAGACCAACAACAGGGCAGAGAGGCTGAGGCCTTCCCCTGAGAAGAACCTCAGAAGACCCCTGCTGGTCAGACCAGGGAGGGTCTATCCAGTCCAGCCTCCTGTCTCACACAGTGGCCAGCCAGTTCCTCTGGAGGGCCAACAACAAGGCAGAGAGGCCGAGGCCTTCCCCTGAGGAGAGCATCAGAAAAGCCCTACTGGGTCAGACCAGGGAGGGTCCTTCCAGTCCAGCCTCCTGTCTCACACAGTGGCCAGCCAGTTCCTCTGGAGGGCCCACAACAGGGAAGAAAGGCCGAGGCCTTCCCCTGAGAAGAACACCAGAAGATCCCTGCTGGATCAGACCAGGGAGGGTCCATCTAGTCCAGCCTCCTGTCTCTCTCACAGTGAGAGTTCCTCTGGAGGACCAACAACAGGGCAGAGGCTGAGGCCTTCCCCTGAGAAGAACATCAGAAGAGCGCTGCTGGGTCAGACCAGGGAGGGTCCATCTAGTCCAGCCTCCTGTCTCACACAGTGGTCAGCCACTTCCTCTGGAGGTCCAACAACAGGGCAGAGAGACTGAGGCCTTCTCCTGAGGAGAGCATCAGAAGATCCCTGCTGGATCAGACCAGGGAGGGTCCATCTAGTCCAGCCTCCTGTCTCTCTCACAGTGAGAGTTCCTCTGGAGGACCAACAACAGGGCAGAGGCTGAGGTCTTCCCCTGAGAAGAACATCAGAAGAGCCCTGCTGGGTCAGACCAAGGAGGGTCCATCTAGTCCAGCCTCCTGTCTCACACAGTGGCCAGCCAGTTCCTCTGGAGGGCCAACGACAAGGCAGAGAGGCCGAGGCCTTCCCCTGAGGAGAGCATCAGAAAAGCCCTACTGGGTCAGACCAGGGAGGGTCCTTCCAGTCCAGCCTCCTGTCTCACACAGTGGCCAGCCAGTTCCTCTGGAGGGCCCACAACAGGGAAGAAAGGCCGAGGCCTTCCCCTGAGAAGAACACCAGAAGAGCCCTGCTGGATCAGACCAGGGAGGGTCCATCTAGTCCAGCCTCCTGTCTCACACAGTGGCCAGCCAGTTCCTCTGGAGGGCCCACAACAGGGAAGAAAGGCCGAGGCCTTCCCCTGAGAAGAACACCAGAAGATCCCTGCTGGATCAGACCAGGGAGGGTCCATCTAGTCCAGCCTCCTGTCTCTCTCACAGTGAGAGTTCCTCTGGAGGACCAACAACAGGGCAGAGGCTGAGGCCTTCCCCTGAGAAGAACATCCGAAGAGTGCTGCTGGGTCAGACCAGGGAGGGTCCATCTAGTCCAGCCTCCTGTCTCTCTCACAGTGAGAGTTCCTCTGGAGGACCAACAACAGGGCAGAGGCTGAGGCCTTCCCCTGAGAGGAACATCAGAAGAGCGCTGCTGGGTCAGACCAGGGAGGGTCCATCTAGTCCAGCCTCCTGTCTCACACAGTGGTCAGCCACTTCCTCTGGAGGGACGGTGGCTCAGTGGTAGAGCATCTGCTTGGTAAGCAGAAGGTCCCAGGTTCAATCCCTGGCATCTCCAAAAAAGGGTCCAGGCAAATAGATGTGAAAATCCTCAGCTTGAGCCCCTGGAGAGCCGCTGCCAGTCTGAGAAGACAATACTGACTTTGATGGACCAAGGGTCTGATTCAGTATAAGGCAGCTTCATAAGTTCATATGTTCATATGTTCACTTCCTCTGGAGGTCCAACAACAGGGCAGAGAGACTGAGGCCTTCTCCTGAGGAGAGCATCAGAAGAGCCCTGCTGGGTCAGACCAGGGAGGGTCCATCTAGTCCAGCCTCCTGTCTCACACAGTGGCCAGCCACTTCCTCTGGAGGGCCAACAACAGGGCAGAGAGGCTGAGGCCTTCCCCTGAGAAGAACCTCAGAAGACCCCTGCTGGTCAGACCAGGGAGGGTCTGTCCAGTCCAGCCTCCTGTCTCACAGAGTGGCCAGGCAGTTCCTCTGGAGGGCCAACAACAGGGCAGAGAGGCCGAGGCCTTCCCCTGAGAAGAACATCAGAAGAACCCTGCTGGTCAGACCAGGGAGGGTCCATCCAGTCCAGCCTCCTGTCTCACACAGTGGCCAGCCAGTTCCTCTGGAGGTCCAACAACAGGGCAGAGAGACTGAGGCCTTCCATCCAGTCCAGCCTCCTGTCTCACACAGTGGCCAGCCACTTCCTCTGGAGGGCCAACAGGGCAGAAGCTGAGGCCTTCCCCTGAGAAGAACATCAGAAGAGCCCTGCTGGATCAGACTACAGAGGGTCCATCTAGTCCAGCCTCCTGTCTCACAGAGTGGCCATCCAGTTCCTCTGGAGGGCCAACAACAGGGCAGAGAGGCCGAGGCCTTCCCCTGAGAAGAGCATCAGAAGAGCCCTGCTGTGTCAGAGCTGTGAGGGCCCATCTAGTCCAGCCTCCTGTCTCACAGAGCAGCCAGCCAGTTCCTCTGGAGGGCCAACAACAGGGCCTCTCTCTGTTCTTTGTCACCCCTCTCTGTCCCATGCATAATTTTTATAAACTTCTATCATGCATCTGCCCTTAGTTGTCTCTTTATTAAACTCAAAAGTCCCATCAGCCGCTCCAGCCTTTCCTCCCAGGGAAGGTGCTCCAGCCCCGCCTCCTCAGGGTTCTTCCCCCTCTGCAAGACGTAGGAAGGAGCTGTGTCCAGTGCTCCAAACGAGGCCTCACCACAGATCTCTCCGGGGCATTACAGTATTGGCCACTTCACTCTCAATCCCTTTTCTAATAAATCCATAACATAGTTTTCCTTTTTACTGCTGCAGCTCATTAAGCTGACACTTTCATTGAGCTGTCCACTCCAAACTCAGCCAAAGATCTTTCCCCCTAAAATCATAGAGTGGAAGGGACCTCTGGGGTCACCTAGTCGAAACCCTGCACTGTGCAGGAAACTCACAAATACCTCTCCTCACACACATCCCAGAGACCCCTGCTCCACACCCAGAAAATGGCAAAAACCCCAAAACCCTGCAGAATCCCTGGACAATCTGACCTGGAGGAGAATTGCTGACTGACCCCCGCATAAGAAAGGGCCACAAGAACTAAGCACTGATGCAGCCCTTCCTGCTCTCCCTCTCATGATGTGCCTAATTCACAGAATCAGCAGTGCTGTCAGATGGCCATCTAGTCTCTCTTTAAAAACTTCCAAAGAAGGAGAGGTCACCATCTCCCAAGGAAGCCTGTTCCACTGAGGAACCGCTCTCACTGTCAGGAAGTTCTTCCTAATGTTTAGCTGAAAACTCCTTTGATTTAATTTCAACCCATTGGTTCTGGTCCTACCTTCTGGGGCCACAGAAAACAATTCCACACCATCCTCTAGATGACAGCCCTTCAAGTACTTGAAGATGGTGATCATATCACCTTAGTCATCTTCTCTCCAGGCTAAACATACCCAGCTCTTTCAGCCTTTCCTTGTAGGACTTGATCTCCAGACCCATCACCATCTTCATTGTCCTGCACTAGACAGGTTCCCGCTTGTCTATATCCTTCTTAAATTCTGGTGCCCCAAACTGAACACAATACTCTAGGTGGAGTCTAACTAGAACACAGTAAAGTGATACCATCACTTCAGTAATCGGGACGCTACTGTTGATACAGTCCAAAATCACATTGGCTTCTTTATAGCTACCGCATCACACTGCTGACTCATGTTCAGTGTAGGGTCCACTAAGATCCCTAGACCCTTTTCGCACATACTGCTGCCAAGACAAGTCTCCCCCATCCTATAATTATGCAGTGGTTTTTTCCTAACTAAATGCAGAACTTTACATTTATCCCCGTCAGGCCCAGGACCAGGATTTCTATTGTATTTGCTACCCCTCCCAATTTAGTATCATCTGGAAATTTAATAAGCATTCCCTCTATTCCTTCATCCAAATCATTTATAAAGATGTTAAACAAAACAGGTCCCAGGACAGATCCTTGAGGCATTCTACTTGTCACTCCTCTAAAAGACGATGAGGAACCATTCACAAGCACTCTTTGGGTGCAATCTCTCAACCACTTACAGACCCACCTACAGTAATAGGATCCAAACCACATTTTACCAACTTGTCAACAAGAATAGTATGTGAAACCTTATAAAAAGCCTTACTGAAATCAATGTAATTTAAGTCTACAGCATCCAGCAAGGTAGTAACTTTCTCAAAAAAATAGATAAAGTCAGTCTGGCATGACTTGTTTTAGAGACTCATGCTGGCTCTTAGTAATAACAGCTGTCCTTTCAAAAATGCTCAAGGACTGACTGACTGATAGTTTGTTCAAGCTGGCAGGCCAGTAGTTACCTGAATTCTCCTTTTCCCCCTTCTTGAAGATGGCGACAACATTTGCCTGCTCCAATCTTCTGGCACCTCACCTGTTCTCCAAGAATTCTCAAAAATAATGGCCAGAGGCTCAGAAATTGCATCTGCAAGTTCTTTTAGAAGCCTTTGATGCAGTTCATCTGGCCCCAAGGATTCAGTCACATTCAAAGAAACTAGATGTTTATGTACTACCCGCCTATGCTGCAAGTCTCCATCTCAGCAAGTTCAGGCCCCCTTCACCTATATCTGAAGCTGGGATTTTTTGTTCCAGTGAGCATCACCTGACACCAGCATTGAATTTCATTTGTCACACAGTCCACTCACCCAATCATTGGCGGTCCTCTTGGAGCTCTTCACAGTCAGCCTTGCTTCTCATTATCCTGAATAATTTGGTGTCATCTGCAAACTTGGCCACTACTCTGCTCACCACCCAAGTCCAGATCAACAGCACTACTCATTCCCAGATCCAGAGAACTCACCCCAGCTCCACAGAAACTACACAACTAACCTCAATCCCAGAGAAATGAGACTACTCACCCCTCCCCCACCCGTTCCAGACAGTCTTTCTTGTGGGCAGGAGGCCACAGCAATAGGATCAACAACCGTGGGCCCCAAGAGCTTTCCCATTGATTCCACGGCTGCTGAACATAGTATAGTGATTCCCTCGTGACATAAGGTGCAGGGAATTATTGTGCATGTTGCAGGGCCCCATGGTCAGTACAGTGCATGAGAAGATATCACAGAATACGTCCCAGAATCCTCTGCAATACACCAACCACCTGGAGGAAGGAGGGCTAACAAGGGCTCCCCTCCCCCTGGACAGTGCCAGTTCAAACCAGCTCCTCTAGCGATTCCGGGGCGGGGGGGGGGGGGTGAGCAACTGAGGAAGGAAGCCAAGCCTTCCCCAAGCTCTGCTCTCCCGGCCATGCAGGCGGCCCCTGGCCCAGCAGGAGGAGGCAGCAGCCGCTTCCTTCCACAAGGCCTGGACTTCAGAAGGGGATGGGAAGGGGGTGCTTGGTCGAGCACAATCACAGCCACAGCCCAGAGGCGAAGGTTAAATATTCATGTCTCCTGCCTTTCACATTAAAAGCCTCCATCACACTTCCAGGGAGTCCTGCTGCGAATGTGCAGCGGGGGGGGGGGGGGGGAGTCCCTGGAAGAAGAGCAGCCATTGATGTGAGCAGGTCATGGGGGGGAGGGGAGCCCTGGTGGGAAGTGACCTTTGCCCTGCACGGGCACCCTCAGCCCCCCTTCCTCCCCCCCACTGCCTTGAGCTGCTAGGCGGGGGGGGGGGGGGTCCTGAGCTGATTGGCTGGAAGCAGAGCTGCTCTTAGGGGCAGATTTGCATGGCTGAGCCAAGAGGATGGACACACGGATTGTCATACCCTGCAGGGGTTGGTTCTGGGTTCCAGTCAAGGGCAGTGTGGCTAGGCAGGGTTGGGAAAAGGGCAACGGCCACTTCTAAAGGCAAGGAGAGGCAAGAAGAGGTTCGCTTGAAAGCTACCAGCAGAATGGATCGGATTTATATTTTACTGTACGGGGGTGGGGTGTTGGCAGTGAAGCCTTGAGTGGTTGGGTGAGCTGTGGAATGGTCAGCTTATCCAGCACGGAGGGTGGAAGGCTGCAAAGCCCCAGGAGCCCACAGGTTGGCCGAGGGGTCTTGACCAAGAGCAGGGCCTCTTCCTTCCAAGGCCAGACCTCGGGGCTCCAGGCAGGACCACCAGGATCCCGATGCAAGCCAGCTCCCAGCAGCTGCCCTAACGCCAACCTCTCTGCCCTGGTGACAGCCTCTCCTCCCTGGGGGGGATGTCACACACAGACACCTGAGGATGGGCTGAATCCCCCATGGGCTGCTGCAGCTGATTCCTCCCCCCCCCCCCCATGGAGGGCCAAGGCTCCAGAGGAAAGATCCCGGGGAGGACACTTGAATCATAGAGTTGGAAGAGACCTCTAGGGTCATCTAGTCCAACCCCCTGCACAAAGCAGGAACCCACAAACACCTCCCCCTACACTCACAGGATCTTCATTGCTGTCATATGGCCATCTAGCCTCTGTTGAAAAACCTCCAAGGAAGGAGAGCCTACCACCTCCCGAAGAGGAAGCCTGTTTCACTGAAGAACCACTCTAACCGTTAGGAAGGTCTTCCTAATCCTAGAATCATAGAGTTGGAAGGGACCTCCAGGGTCACCTAGTCCATGAGAACATGTTGGATCAGGCCAATGCCCATCCAGTCCAACACTCTGTGTCACACAGTGGCCAATACACACACACTGGCTAATAGCCACTGATGCACCTCTGCTCCATATTTTTATCCAATCCCCTCTTGAAGCTGGCTATACTTGTAGCCGCCATCATCTCCTGTGGCAGTGAATTCCACATGTTAATCACCCTTTGGGTGAAGAAGTACTTCCCTTTATCCATTCTAATCTGACTACTCAGCAATTTCATCGAATGCCCATGAGTTCTTGTATTGTGAGAAAGGGAGAAAATGACTTCTTTCTCTACTTTCTCCATCCCCTGCATAATCTTGTAAACCTCTATCATGTCACCCAGCAGTCGACGTTTCTCCAAGCTAAAGAGCCCCAAGCGTTTCAACCTTTCTTCATAGGGAAAGTGTTCCAAACCTTTAATCATTCTAGTTGCCCTTTTCTGCTTTTTTTCCAATGCTATAATATCCTTTTTGAGGTGCAGTGACCAGAATTGCACACAGTACTCCAAATAAACCGCACCATCGATTTATACAGGAGCATTATGATACTGGCTGATTTGTTTTCAGTTCCCTTCCTAATAATTCCCAGCATGGCGTTGGCCTTTTTTATTGCAATCGCACACTGTCTTGACATTTTCAGTGAGTTATCTACCACGACCACAAGATCTCTCTCTTGGTCAGTCTCTGCCAGTTCACAACCCATCAACTTGTATTTGTAGCTGGGATTCTTGGCCCCAATGTGCATTACTTTGCACTTGGTCACATTGAGCCTCATCTGCCACGTTGACGCCCACTCACCCAGCCTCAACAGATCCCTTTGGAGTGCCTCACAATCCTCTCTGGTTCTCACCACCCTGAACAATTTAGTGTCATCTGCAGACTTGGCCACCTCACTGCTCACTCCCAACTCCAGATCATTAATGAACAAGTTAAAGAGCATGGTACCCAGTACTGAGCCCTGCGGCACCCCACTGCTTACCGTCTTCCACTGCGAAGACTGCCCATTTATACTCACTCTCTGCTTCCTATTAATTAGCCAGTTTTTGATCCACAAGAGGACTTGTCCTTTTACTCCATGACTCTCGAGCTTACTAAGGAGCCTTTGATGAGGAACTTTATCAAAAGCTTTATCAAAAGTCCAACCCCCTGCACAATGCAGGAAACTCACAAAAACACCTCCCCCTAAATTCACAGGATCTCCATTGCTATCAGATGGCCATCTAGCCTCTGTTGGAAAACTTGCCTCATTCTGCTCCTAAGATCCTCTCTCTCTGCCTCCCGGGTGGTGGGGGACCACAAAGTGCCTGTGAGCTGAAGAGGACGGGTGGATACAAAATCCTGCCCCCCCCCCCCCGCTGACTATCCAGCTGACCGTCCTCTGGCCCAGAGAGGCTCAGCCGGGCTCAGAGCACCAATCCACGGAGCTTGCTGCAGGGAGGTCACAAACAGCGGTCCCTGCCCGCCCCCACCACAAACCCAGCACTGTGTATGGGGCCTGTTGCAGCTGTCATCCATTTCTGGTGCTCCGTCGGACTGCAGGAGAAGTGGACCTCAGCTGCACCTTGTCCATCCTTCCAAGACAGCCTCTTCCTGACTCCTGCCCTGGGCTCTGGCCGGGATCTTCTGCACCACAGAGTTCTCTCCTGCTTTCTCCGGCTGTCTGAAGTCCTGGCCTTTCTCCCCACCTCTCCCTCCTGACCCACACAGCCCTGTGTTCAAAGTGAGGCTGGGTGAAGGGGGACACTGGAACGGTCTGCTGAGGGGTCACCGGGTGGGCCTAAGAGTCCCGCCACTGCGATGCCCGGCTCTCTTCCCATCTCTCACTAGCTGCAGTCTCGGCGCCATCTGGGATTTCTCAATACACCAATGGGGACAGGTACAAATAAGTGCAGAGCTTGACCAGAATCCTGGACACCTGGTCTCCAGCAGGGCACCTGCCTGACTCCACCAAGCCCCTCACCCACCGAAAGAGGCTGGAGAGAACAGAGGGCTGGCAGAGCCCACAGCAACAGCCCCTCCCGCTCATCCTGCCCACCGGACAAGCCCCCACTGGGAGGGCACACCTGGCAATGCACAGAAAGGGTGCGGGGTGTGATGGGGATGTGAGAGCGGTGGCCCCTTTAAGAGGCCAGGAGCCTCCCGGCTGGGGAGGACAGCTGTGTGAGCAGCCAGGTGCGGGGAAGGAACAGGGTGGTGGGTGGTCCCGGGGAGGTTGATTGGTTGTAGGGCGGGAGGGAAATAAATGGTGTTGCAGCAGCGAGAGGTCTCGGTCTCCTCCTTGGTTTGTTGGCCACGGGCAGCCAGGGAGCGTGGCGTGGGAGTGGAGGGCAGGGCAGTGTGGGGCAAGCCCCCAGAGGCTCCCCTGTAGCTACAGGCCTGCCCCTTTCCTTCAGGTCCATGCCACGCAGCCAGCAGAGCTGCCATCCCCAAACTCCTTTCAGACACAGGTACACCCCACACTTCAAGGACACGACAGCCAAGAAACCACAAGCCCCTTCCACGGTGGCTGCTCCAGCCCTCAGCAATACGTGCCGAGAACCTCGCCCTGGAGAGAGGAGGAGGAGGGCTTCAGGGCCGCTGTGATTCCACAGGGACATCTGCCCCCCCCTCCCCATGGCACAGAACGGAGAGGTGCAGCACCAGCAGACAGCCACGGCCTCTTGCCTTCTGGGTGGACCTCTGAAGGTCCAGCCTGCTGCCCCCATCATTCCCAGGCCGGCTGGGGGGCGGGGGGCAGGGGAAACCATGCCTGCTGGTAAAACCCAGAGCACCACTTAGCCAACATCTTTGCCAGCTCCATTATTTATAGCACAACTGAAACATTTATTTCGCTGCTGCCGCTGCTGCCACAAGTGGGGTGAGGAGAGCCCAGGCTGCCTGCCCGCCCAGGGAGGCCCCACCCAGGGGGGAGGAAGGGAGCCCCTGCAGCCTCCAGAGAGGACACAGGAGGGGAGGGGCACGGAAGGAGGCCCAGAGGCCAAGCACCCTCCCCAAAGCCATTCCCAGCAATCAGCTCTGCGCACCCAGCACTGAAAGCCAGGCCCTCCTGCTGCTCAGAGTGTGCATGCGACACTCCCATCCCCGCCAGCCCACAGACATCGGGAGGGAGGGAGGGAAAGCAACCTGAGGCCCAGGACACCTCTGCTCTGCAGCTCAAGGCCAGAGCCCATGTTGTGTGGCCATGGCAAGGAAGTGGTGCTTGTCGGGAAAGTGTGTGTGATGGGGGGTGGGGGGGGTTGCTTTTCCCCATCTCAGCTTGGGGTTCTGTGTCAGAATCTAAGGCAGACTGAAGAGGGGGAGATGCTGCAGGGGGACCAGACATGCCTAAGAAGGGGGAAGAGGAGGTTCTTTCTTAGCGGTCCCGTGCGTTGGTTGTTCTCGGGTTGCAGATGGGTGCTCCTCATCTAGGAAGCAGGTCCTTGAAGAGGTTCAAGCTGCACGCCAGGCTTTGCACTAGGTGGCGTCTCCAGCGGCAGCAGCTTCCAATGGCTTCAGGAAGGCAGGACATCCCAGGGCCAGGCAGGCCAAGCCATGAGGTGGAGGCTAGCCTCTTTAAAAGACTGAACGGGAGGGCAGGATTAGGGAGGGGCTCTCAAGGTGCATGACTTCCACAAAACAATCTTCCCTGGGCTCTTGTCAAGCTGGAGCCCATCAGACAGCCACAATAACATTTGCTGTGCACTGTTTCTTTTGATCCTTGCTTAGCACAGCACTTGCAAGGACCATGTGTTCTCTTTTTAACTGTTTATTAAACATTCTTATATTTTGAAAGCTCCAAGTCTTTCTCTTGGATCTTGCTGAAGAGAAGCGAAGCGAAGAGAAGAGAAGCAACTCAGCTCACCATCCCTAAAGCACAAAAGCCTGACAGTCCCTGATTGGTGGGGAAACAGGAGACACGACAACCAGAAGCTGCCTGGGTGGAAACAGCAACACAGATGCAGAGTGCTGAAGGGACAAATCTCTCCAGCAAGAGATACTCTCTCCAATTGGGTGGTGGCAGAGAGAAGTCAATACCCAGGGCTGGCTCTAGACCAGGGGCGGCTCTAGACCAGGGGTGTCAAACATCTGGCCCGGGGGCCGAATCAGGCCCCCGAGCAACTGGCTGTCATCTGCTTCCTTCTCCCTCTCTCTTGCTTCCTTCTGTGTAACAGCTTAGTTTGCAAGGCTTGCTCAATAACACAGGAGCTACAGAGCAAAACCTCTATTTCCTCCATCTGCTGAAGCTCCTCCCTTGGGGAGGAAGTGGGGGGAAGGCAGAGCTTGCTTTGCCAGGCTCTCTCAATCGCACAGCAGAGCTACTGAGCCGAGCCTCTCTTCCTTCTATTGGCTGAGGCTCCTCCCCCCTCCTGGTCCCCTGGGGAAGGAAGGAGGGAAAGAGCCAGAGCTTCCTTCGCGCAGTTCCCTGGATGCCATGGGAGCAATACAAAGAAAGCACTTTTAAGACAACGAGTGCTAATGTTTTAAGCCTGTTTTAAGATTTCTTTTAAATCTTTAATTGTATTTGTCTGTGCCCTTTATAAAGTTTATATTTCTGCTATTTAATCTTAAATAGGCATACGCATACGGCCCATCTTGACAACGTCTCCTTTATGTCAGATCCGGCCCTCATAACAAATGAGTCTGACCCCCCTGCTCTAGACCGTCTGGCATTCTAGGCAAGGCACACACACACACACACCCTGCCCTGATAATGTCACCCAGTCACATGGGGAGTGCCCAGTTCAGGGGACCCACAAAGCTGGTGCCCAAGACAACCACCTAGTGTGCCTAGTGGCAGGGCGGGCAGGAGTACGGGCGAGGGGAGCGGAGGTCGCGGGGAGGCTTTGCCAAGCTTTTGCCTTGGGAGTGCATCCTCCACAAGACCCACCTAGGAGGGGCAGGCAAACTGACACGAACTCCACGCAGGTAAAACTTTTGTGGCTTTTAGAGTCCCAACACAAGGCTGCAAGGAAGCATCACCTATTAACACCTATGAACTCACAAAGCAACAACAAAGAGCGCTGTGCTTCTCAAGCATTTGCTGTTTATGCCACAACAACAGTTGTTAGTCTTAGAGGTGCTACTGCACGCCTTACTGTTTTCCACAAGGAAGATATTGAAGAAGATGAAGAAGATATTGGATTTACATCCCGCCCTCCACTCCGAAGAGTCTCAGAGCGGCTCACAATCCCCTTTCCCTTCCTCCCCCACAACAGACATCCTGTGAGGTAGATGAAGATATTGGATTTATATTCCGCCCTCCACTCCAAAGAATCTCAGAGCGGATCACAATCTCATTTCCCTTCCTCCCCAACAACAGACACCCTGTGAGGTAGATGAAGATATTGGATTTATATTCCGCCCTCCACTCCAAAGAGTCTCAGAGCGGCTCACAATCTCCTTTACCTTCCTCCCTCACAACAGACACCCTGTGAGGTAGATGAAGATATTGGATTTATATCCCGCCCTCCACTCCGAAGAGTCTCAGAGCGGCTCACAATCTCCTTTACCTCCCCCCCCCCCCAACAGACACCCTGTGAGGTAGATGAAGACATTGGATTTATATCCCGCCCTCCACTCCGAAGAGTCTCAGAGCGGCTCACAATCTCCTTTACCTTCCTCCCTCACAACAGACACCCTGTGAGGTAGATGAAGATATTGGATTTATATCCCACCCTCCACTCCGAAGAGACTCAGAGCGGCTCACAACCTCCTTTCCCTTCCTCCCTCACAACAGACACCCTGTGAGGTGGGTGGGGCTGGAGAGGGCTCTCACAGCAGCTGCCCTTTCAAGGACAACCTCTGCCAGAGATATGGCTGACCCAAGGCCATGCTAGCAGCTGCAAGTGGAGGAGCGGGGAATCAAACTCGGTTCTCCCAGATAAGAGTCAGCACACTTAACCACTACACCAAACTGGCTCTCCAGAAGCATTTGATGAAATTGCTGAGCAGACAGGTTAAAACGGATAAAAGGAAGTCCTTCTTCACCCAAAGGGTGATTAACATGTGGAATTCACTGCCACAGGAGGTGGCGGCGGCCACAAGCATAACCACCTTCAAGAGGGGTTTAGATAAAAATATGGAGCAGAGGTCCATCAGTGGCTATTAGCCACAGTGTGTGTGTGTATATATAAATTTTTTTGGCCACTGTGTGACAGAGTGTTGGACTGGATGGCCATTGGCCTGATCCAACATGGCTTCTCTTATGTTCTTAAGCTACCAGCAGCGCTTCACCCTTGATGACTGTTCCCCAGAGGATGGGATGAGGGGCCCGTGGACTGCAGCACGTGGCACTTGCTCAGCACCAGGGCATCCGTCGTGGCCCTCTGGCTCTCGACTTCAGAGATCAAATAGACCACCACCACCCCCCGCCCCGAGCTCACTCCAGCAGCTGCAAACACACAAGTGGTTGTGGCCTCCTCTGGAGAGGCTTGGAAAGACCCGTCTGGGACAAGCAGGGTGCCCAAACGCAGCCCTTCAAGTATGGCAAGCAAAGAAAAGCCAAGATCTGCCACAGGGCCAAAGCTTCGCTCTGCTGCCCCTCAAGCCACAAGGACAACTCCTCCTCGGCGCTCTGCCGGTACCAGAAGCCGCTATCACCCAACCCCCCCCCCCCAAAGGGAAGACCCCTCGCTCAAAGCAGCCATTCCTTCCTTTTCACAGATCCCCCTGAGCTCACTGGCAAAACATGGCTACGAGTCAGCCCCCCCCACCCCAAACTGGAGTCCACCTGCTGCCTGGTCGAGGGGCTGGTTAGGGCTCCCCCCACAGGCCTCGGCACAGCCTGCCACCCATTAAGGTCACCACTGACACGCGGTCTGGGAGGCGGGGGGGGGGGGTCTGGCGGCCCTAAGCATGGCCTTCCTTCCTCTTCCTAGGAGCAGGGACCAGGCACTCCACAAGTGCTTCCCATCTTCCATTCAGCCAATCTGCTCATTTTCAGTTCTGCTTCCCAGCATGTTTGCAGGCTCAGTCGCACACCACCCCCGTCACCCCCACAGCAGACGGCCGCTCAAGAGAGTCACTGGGAAAGGAGCAGCCTGCACGGAAGGGGCTCTATTTAGAATCCCCCCTCTCTCCCTCACACACACACACACCCAGAAGTATTTCAGGGAGGCAGCGCAACAGGTCAAGAGGAGGGGGTTGGCTTATGTGGAGGTGCACAAAGACAAAATCATTAAAAGTCCATCAAAATCAATGAAACCTATGAAATTTACTGAAGTGACAGGACTATATATGCAATAAAAGCAGCAACAATGAACATTAATAGATTGCAGCCAAAAAGATATAAAGATCAAAGTTAGCATCAGATTTTTAAAAATGCAGCTTAACCAAAAACATGAGAGGATAATAAAACCAGAGCCAGTTCCCTCTACAGAGGGGAAAATGAATTGGCAGGTATCCGGCTAAAGCGATGGTGAGCAGCCCCTGCCTGCCTGCCAGGCCTCCCGAGGTGGGCTGCTGCGTCGCCATTTCAGTCCCTGCACACCTTACAGGAGATCGTTTGGCCTGCTGCTCCCCCAACACAGGGTTTTGCACACAGCCACACTGGGAGCAGGGCCCGCCGGACACACAACCATGGCCAGTTGGGTGCAGTGGTGAAGTGTGCACTCTCATCTGGGAGCACCAGATTTGATTCCCCCCCCCTCCTCCGGCACAGGCAGCCAGCTGGATGATCTTGGGTCAGCCACAAGTTCTCAGCAGAACCGCTTCTCTCAAGGGCAGTTCTCTCAAGAACTCCCTCAACCCACCTGCCTCACAGGGTGTCTGCTGTAGGGAGAGGAGGAGAAAGGAGCCGGGAAGCCCCTCTGAGATTCTGGGTGAAGGGCGGGGTATGTATAACCCCAACCTCCTCCCCACTCCACTGTTTTTAATCATAGAGGCTCAATGAAACTAGTATGGCCAATAAGAGGAAGATACTTACAGGTCCCCTACACAATGGGTCGCAGCAGAAATGGTGTCGGGGGGGGGGGGTGCAATGCACTGATTGCTTCTCTCCACACTTCACCCTCTCTGTGGGCTGGCAACTTCACCCCCAACTCCTCTGCCCTCTCTGCTCCTCCAGAAGTCCCTCCCAGTCAGGCAACACCCCCCTGGAAGAGGAGCCTGCACCAAGAGCAGAGAGACCAGGCCAGCCCACCCAAGAGCAAAGCACGGCAGCTCCGCCCCCCCCATACACACACGCTGGGCCTGCCAGGCAGAGGGGGGGTGGGCAGAGGACGCTGCTCACGGCTGATTCCGAGATAGGAGCCCTCAGCAGCCAGCCAGCCAGCCTTCCCATAGCAGATCACTGTAATTATTGCTTTACATTATTTCCAGACTGCTTTCCTCATGGAAGTTCATGGGGGGCTGCGCTAAGTAAATCAGATCAACATGGCCGACAGGCTGCCACACCCAAGAAACAGGGCGACAACAGGGCTGGAGTGCAGGAATCCGGCACAAAGGGTGGAACGAAGCACAAGCGCTGAAACAGGACAGCAAAAACAATGCAGAAATTGCCTAGTGGGGGCATACAGCAACAGACAGGGCCCCCTTTCTGACTCCTCATGCCTACAGCCCTGCGAGTCACCTGGGCCCAAAAGCCCTCTGACTGGAATGACATAGCCACTCAGTTTGCAGACATGGGAGACTTCCTGAGCTCCTCGGGGCGGCGGGTGGGGGGGGCGGGTATAGGGTTCCCAAATCCCCCGCTAGGCCTGGAGACTCCAGATTTGGAGCCTCCTCCCCCCGCTGGCCATAAAAGGGAAAGCGGGGGGAGGGGAGGGAGGAGAATGGCAGCCAGAGCTCTTCCGTTTTCTCAGGCTGCTTCCCGCCCCCAGTCAGCTGGCCGGTGAAGGGAGGGGAGCCCAGCCACGCCCCCAAAGGACCATGTGCCTTTGCACCTCCGGAGGTGAGTGAGTTCTGTCCCCTGCATCAGATTTCCCAGAAACGGGGGGGGGGGGGTGGAGAGGGAAACGTCTTCTCATAGGGTATAATGGGGAATTGATCTGGAGGTTTCGGGGGCTCTGGGGGAGCTGTTTTTTGAGGTAGAGGCACCAAATTTTCAATACAGTATCTAGTGCCTCTCCCCAAAGTATCCCCCAAATTTCAAAACGATTGGACCAGGGGGTCCAATTCTATGAGCCCCAAAAGAAGGTGCCCTTATCCTTCATTATTTCCTATGGAAGGAAGACATTTAAAAAGGTGTGCTGTCCCTTTAAATGTGATGGCCAGAACTCTCTTGGAGTTCAGTTATGCTTGTCACACTCTTGTTCCTGGCTCCGCCCCAATGTCTCCTGGTCCACCCCCAAAGTCTCCTGGCTCCACCCCCAAAGTCCCCAGATATTTCTTGAATTGGACTTGGCAACCCTAGGCGGGTAGCAGCAGGCTGTTGTGGGTTTTGCCTGCATGCATGGGGCCACCTGCAAAACGCCCTGCTCAGGTGAGTTTGCCCAGGGATCCTGGAGGGTGGCTTTTGTTTTTGCCGTCCTCTGAGCATGGAGCAAGTGTCATCACTTGCGGCGGGGGGGGGGGGGTGCAGCTACTTGTTAATTTCCTGCGTTGTCCAACCCCGGACTAGATGACCCTGGAGGTCCCTCCCAGCTCTATCATTCGATGAGTGGCAGACGGACGATGAGAAGAGAGGCAGTCCTCCTGCCCTATGAGGAACCAAGCCCATGAAGGGCTTTGCACACGGCAAGACTCCCCACTGATTTTACACAGATAATTAAAGGAAAGAGATTCCTGGAGTGCATTAAATGGCTTCCCAAAAGTCAGCAGGTTACAGGCACAAGAAGCTCCAGATAAATTCACTTCCCCATATTTAACGGTTCTCAAAATTATCTCCCCACAATAGCCAGCTGCCCCCCCCCCCCCCCCAGTTCAGCTCAAATACTTGACTGGTTATCTTCAAATATAATACAAACTGATCTGTACTCATGTCTTAAAATGTAGAAAAGCTGTATTAGTTCCTTTTTGCTAATTTAACATTTTAACATGTTTCTTTAAATATTTTTTATTTTGGACATACATAATACAAGTCCGGCAGAAATCTGAGAAAAACATGCATCAATGCAATATTTTAACTCATTCCTACAATTTTTATCATAGCAAAGATTACCCAAAATAGGGATTATGCTTTTTAAAGTACATGCAGTTATCTGCTGGCCCCCAACTCATATGCCCGTCTTTGAGCTGCGCCTCCATGTTTCTATTCAGCTGGACATTCTGGCCCTTCAAAGACTCTTCTGGCCCCCAGACCCATCCCATTTGGGAAGGGCCCCTGCGGCATTTCAACCCTTCTAGAAGCAATGTTTCCTGTTACTCCTTTGTGCCTTGTCCCTCTCCAAAGCTCTTCTGTTCCAGGTCTCCAGAGGAGGGTAACAAAGATGGTGAGGGGTCAGAAGACTAAGCCCTACAAGGAAAGGCTGAAGGAGCTGGGCATGTTTAACCTGGAGAGGAGGCGGCTGAGTGATGCTCGGACCCCAGCCACCTGCCCAGCACCCAGATGCAGCCACGCCTCCGAGACCCCCAGCCAGGGGAGGGTGTGGCCAAGAGGGGCTAGGAAAAGGCATCCCTACGGCCACAGCCAGCAGCTTCGGGATAATACAGCCAGGGTGAGTCCTCTGGAGTTTCCTCCTGGAGAGAATGCTGAGATAAGGGAAACACATCCAAAAGAACCATCCATCAAGAGGCCACTGAACCAACACGGGGCCCGTCCTCCTGGTCACCAATCAGGTTTTGAGACACTTGCAGCTGGAAGCCCAGGTCTTCCTCCAGGCTACTACTCAGCCTCCTAAGACAACCCCCCAACTGTCTGCCAGAGCATGGTGTGGAGTGGTTTTCTGTGGCCCTGGAAGGAAGGACCAGAACCAACAGATTGAAATTAAATCAAAAGAGTTTCCAGCTCAACATTAGGAAGACCTTCCTGAGGTGGTGGGCTCTCCTTCCTTGGAGGTTTTCCAACAGAGGCTAGATGGCCATCTGACAGCAATGCAGATCCTGTGAATTTAGGGGGAGGGGTTTGTGAGTTTCCTGCATTGTGCAGGGGGTTGGACTAGATGGCCCTGGAGGTCCCTTCCAGCTCTTCTATGATTCTAACAGGCTTCCTTCTCAGGAGGTGGTGGGCTCTCCTTCCTTGGAGGTTTTGAAGCAGAGGCTAGATGGCCACCTGACAGCAATGGGGATCCTGTGAACTCATGCAGATCCTGAGAAGGAGGGCAGGAAGGGCTGCATCAGGGCTTAGTTCTCATGGCCCTTTCTTTCCTGCCCAGGGAAATGGCAAAGAGGAGGCAGCCAGGCTCTCCAAGTGGGCGCAGTGAAGTGGCGAGGTGGGGAGAACGGCCTGCCTGCCCCAGCTCCTCGCTGCATCTGTGCCTGCCAGAGAGCCGGCTCTCCTTCGGGGCCTCCAGGAGGCCTCAGAGAGCTCTTGAGAGCCACCTTCCTGGCAGCCACTTGCGTGGCATGGATGGGAAGTGGGGGGCATAGCCGTGGGATGCCCCACCGTGGCTCCAGGCCAGGGCTCTCTCTGTGGGTTAAGGCAGGAGAAGCCGCCCTGGACTCCGGCCACATGCTGTGCAGCAGCCTTTCCCTGACCCATCAGCAGGCCTCTCTGCAGCTCCAACTTCCCAAAGACAGAGAGATGGGCCCTGGGGGGCTGGCGATAACAGGAGCTCCTCGTGCCCAAGCTGAGAGCCAGCCTGGTGGTGGTGAAGAGCGCGGACTCTACCCTTTAGAACCGGGTTTGACTCCCCACTCCTCCTCCACACACAGCTGCTGGTGTGACCTTGGGTCAGTCACAAGCTCCCTCAGAGCTGTTCTGCTCAAGAGCAGTTCTCACTCAGAGCTCTCTCAGCCCCACCCACCTCACAGGGAGTCTGTCTGCTGTGTGGGGCGGGGAAGGGAAAGGAGACTGGGAGCCACATCTTCTGCCTTGTAGCAGGATTGCAACAGCTCTCTGACGAGGGGGCCGGCATTGGCTGGGCAGCTCCAATGCACACAGCAAATGCATCATTTACATTTCCGCGTCCTAAATATTGATGCTAAAAGCCTCCTTCCAGGTCCTGCCTACACTACTCATCGGACTGGCTCTTCACACCACCAAGGCCCCATGCGGTCTGCAGCTGCCGCATGCCAGAGGTGGCCTCCCCCCTCCCCTTGAGCCAGCTTGAAGGCCCAGATCCAGCACTTCCAAGCAAAGAAGACCCACTGTGCAGGATTCCCACCCGGTGCTCGCAGCCTCTTTTTCTCGCCTTCCTCACCACAACCCATTTCCGCCCACTGTGGACCAAGGGGAGAATGTGCGGCTTTTCCACAACATTCTGCTCACCATAACTGGGGGACAACAAGACCACATCAAGTAGGGCCCAGATCACTGTTCAAAAAGTGCACAGCATCTATGCTCCTGTCCAGGCCTTGAATTCAGTAGGAGCTCACAGGAGCACAGCTCCTGAACCCTCCTGAGGGTTCCCCTCCTCCTCCCCATTCCATTCCATTCCACAGAAGGTGCAGCTGCATAGCAACCCCTGGATTAGGAGAGCAGGCAGCCAGCCAACCACCAGGGGCTTCACCACACCCCAGCAGCCCTCATTAACCCCTTCCTCCACTTCTGATGTAATTTTGGGAGGTGGGTGGCCTTCGACTGTAGGGGGATTGTGGTGCCCCTCTAGCCAGCTCCCTGAGAGGCGGCCAGTGAGGGCACTTTAAGACTGACCCCGAGAGGGAGGCAAAGCTCTTCCACTTTCCCCCCAGGCTGCTGCCACCCGACAGGTTCCAATCCCACCCCATTTCCCCTGAAGGATCAACAGTCTCCAAATGACCAAAGAGATGCTTCTGGCCTTCACATTCTCTTCTGGTTCCTTTTGCAAGCCAAACAAAAGGTTAAGCAAAATGTATTCTGATAATACAGCTATTTCCCCAACACCATGTAACAAAATAACAAAAGCTTTAAGAGCTGTCTAGTTACCTTGACCCTCAGGCCAATTGTAGAGAGCCAAAAGATTCAGAGTTCCACAGGCACTGCATTCTGGGACGGTCTGGCCAAAGCCACCAGGATTTCCAATATTACTCTTACTGACCCTCAGGTCACCACAGCTCCTTGCCTAAGCAAGCAGCCCAGAAGACTCAAACTCGGAGGAGAAATCTCCTCTTTGACTAGCCCACCAGACTCTAATTGGCAGTCAAGGCCTAATGCCTTGCAGCTGGTGGTTCCACCCTGGGGCTTGCAACAGGAGGTGAGAAATCCTGCAGAACTTAGATGCTAAAACTTAACCCTGACTCTACAGGGTGGCCAAGGAGAGCCCCAGGAGAGGGAGGCCTGCTTGGGCTGGTTGGATCTCTAGCCTGTCCAAGCAGCCCTCGCTCACCTGGGGCTCTCCTTTCTTGTATCGGGTTACTTTTGCCTGGTGGGGGCAGCATATGCTAATGAGTTATGCTAATGAGCTCCATCACCTATTTTTCTACAAAATTACCTCTGCTCCTGTCTCATACATCTGGGGCTGCAAGGGTTAGTTGAGCCAGCTCTGTGCTGTGGTTGAGAGCAGACAACTCTAATCTGAGAGACTGGGTATTATTCCCCACTCCTCCTCCTCCACCACCACCTGATGCCTGCTGAGTGATTTCCTTGGGTCAGCCACAGTTTTCTCAGAGCTCTCTCAGCCCCCCCTGCCTCACAGCATGTCTGTTGGAGAGGAAGGGAAGGGGATCAAAAGCTGCTCTGAGACTCCTTCACCCTTATCAACCAAGGCTCTTTGTTGGTCTCAAAGGTGCAACTTGACTCTTGCTTTGTTTGAACATATGAACATATGAAGCTGCCTTATACTGAATCAGACCCTTGGTCCATCAAAGTCAGTATTGTCTACTCAGACTGGCAGCGGCTCTGCAGGGTCTCAAGCTGAGGTTTTTCACACCTACTTGCCTGGACCCTTTTTTGGAGATGCCAGGGATTGAACCTGGGACTTTCTGCTTCCCAAGCAGATGCTCTACCACTGAGCCACTGTCCCTTCAGGTCTACTCCTTCAGGTAGTCAAGGGCAGGGAATAAAAGCAACTCTTCTTCTTCCTGATTCATTGGTCAATATGTCCAAAAAGGACGGAGTGGGGCCTGATTAATCTGGAGTTGTTGTTGTTTTAAAAAAGATTTTTTTCAGCGCAAGGACAGAGAAGACCACGTCTCCAAAGAGAGCACCTTCTGCAATACACCATCTGAATACACAAGTTCTGTCTAAGCTTTTGGACACAGCAGGGAACAGAGAAAGTCTGAACCCCCACAGCCCTCTTTCCCTGTCGTGGGTGCTTCCGAGATGATGTTTAATAAGGACAAGCTCGCTTCACCTGAAATTGCAGTAGTTCAAAGTTCATCACTGCCTTAGGACTCAAGGTTTGGACTTCTCTCTATCACCACCACTGCTGGGCAGACAAGAGGGAGCTGGCAAGTCAAGCTGAGAGGGGGGGGCTTGTACCCCCAGGCTAAGAGCCACAGGAAGGAGGAGTAAAGATGCTTCCGCCTGTCCCACCTCCAAGTCCTTTGGGAAATCCCTGCCCCAAGCAGAAGAAGAGCTCACTTCATCTGACTCTCTGCAGTCTCTGCTTCTTCAGGGGGTGAAGCCCTTGTGCCCCTTCAGGCAGCCCTGCGACTAGATGGCTTCTTTCTTCAACTCCCTCCTTTCTGCCAGCAACTAGCCTATCACTGGGCTCCTGTGCATGTTCAGAGAGGAGTCACAATAACTGAAATGCAGGGGTAAATTTTTGGGTGGAGGGCATTTCTCCACAAAACACATAGAAATCCATCCACTAGGACTGCATTGGGCTGGATCCATATTCATTTCCAGGGACAGAAAGGAGCTTTCCTGCCCCCCCCCCCATACACTGCTGCCCACTGACCTTTACCAAATGCTGCTCTTGAGGACAGGTGTTGGGAGGGGGGGCGGCACAGGAGGAAGGGAGAATGGGTGGAAACATCCAGCCAATTGGGCAGCAGAGCCTTGGGCTTTGGGCAGCATCAGCAAGAGCTTCTGGGAGAAACGGGACCCACCTCCTTTGCAGGGGGCAGCCGCAGCAGCAACTGCATCTCCTGGCTGCTGGACTGCATGCTTGAGAGCGGCCCAGAACAAGAGCAGAAACAAGGAAATTCACAAGAGGCTTTTTGACTAGCTGGCCACTCCTCAGTCTGCATTGGTGGGACTTTAGAATGGATCTATTTGCTAAGCCCTCCTCCTCTGGCCAGAAAGCTCCATTCCTTCAGGATCCTCTCCCAGCCCTCCCCCTTTCGCCCCACAGGCATGCTTCTCTCTCTCTCTCTGTCTGCAGAGGGGTCCTGCAACGGAAAAGGCCAGTCCTGCATCCCAGAGGAGGCGGAGCCTCATTCAGCTCAGGCAGAGCCACCCTCTGCTTCCAGTGCCGGCGGCAGCAACACCAGCAGCACAGCCCCTTGGCCAAGGGGTGCAGTGAAGGCATTCGGAGCTGTCTCTGAAACCCAAACGCCCCCTTCCTCCTGCTCACAGGACACCCCTTACAGCTACTTTAGGGCTGCCATTAAATAGCCTCCTTCTCCCCTCTTGGCTTACATTTCTCCCAAACAGCAGCCAGTGCAGATGACAGACAGACCCTGCAGCCGCAGCTGTCCCTGTGGTCATTCCATCCCACTCCCCTCCCAGCGGTCTTCATTCACCCCAGAGAACCTTCTGAGCATCAGGGGGCCGACTCCACCCTGCTCCCAGGGCCCAGGCAGGTGGCCACAAGGCTGAGAATGAGAAAGGAGCAGGGCCAAAAGGCAAGGCCAAGCCCAGGGAGACAGACAGACAGACAGCAGCAGCAGGAGAAGGAGAAACATAAGAACATAAGAGAAGCCATGTTGGATCAGGCCAATGGTCCATCCACTCCAACACTCTGTGTCACACAGTGGCCAACACACACACACACACATATATATACACACACACACTGTGGCTAATAGCCACTGATGGACCTCTGCATATTTTTATCCAATCCCCTCTGGAAGGTGGCTATGCTTGCAGCTGCCACCACCTCCTGTGGCAGTGAATTCCACATGTTAATCACCCTTTGGGTGAAGAAGTACTTCCTTTTATCCGTTTTAACTTGACTGCTCAGCAATTTCATCGAATGCCCATGAGTTCTTGTATTGCGGGAAAGGGAGAAAACGACTTCTTTCTGTACTTTCTCCATCCCATGCATAATCTTGTAGACCTCTATCATGTCACCCAGCAGTCAACGTTTCTCCAAGCTAAAGAGCCCCAAGCATTTTAACCTTTCTTCACAGGGAAAGTGTTCCAAACCTTTAATCATTCTAGTTGCCCTTTTCTGCACTTTTTCCAATGCTATAATATCCTTTTTGAGGTGTGGTGACTAGAATTGTACACAGTATTCCAAATGAGACCACACCATCGATTTATACAGGGGCATTATGATACTGGCTGATTTGTTTTCAGTTCTCTTCCTAATAATTCCCAGCATGGCGTTGGCCTTTTTTATTGCAATTGCACACTGTCTTGACATTTTCAGTGAGTTATCTACCACGACCCCAAGATCTCTCTCTTGGTCAGTCTCTGCCAGTTCACACCCCATCGACTTGTATTTGTAGCTGGGATTCTTGGCCCCAATGTGCATTACTTTGCACTTTGCACTTTGCACTTTCCACATTGAACCTCATCTGCCACGTTGACGCCCACTCACCCAGCCTCAACAGATCCCTTTGGAGTTCCTCACAATCCTCTCTGGTGCTCACCACCCTGAACAATTTAGTGTCATCTGCAAACTTGGCCACTTCACTGCTTACTCCATTTCTGCACAATCCATTCCTTCGCGAAGAGGAGGGGAAGGCTTCCCTTTCCAAGATGGAGCAGGTCAGATGGGGGCGGGGTCAGGGAATCCCATAAAAGGGAAGAGGAATAGCTGAGCTACAGCAAGACAGACCATCCACCCAGGGCTTTTTTTGAGCAGTAGGAACGCACATATTCAGCTGACTTGGTGTCAGGAGTGTGGCCTAATATGCAAATGAGTTCCTGCTGGTTTTTCTCTACAAAAAATGCCCTCTGTCCGTCCATCCTGGAAAGGGACTTGGGTGTAAAGCCCCTTCCTTCCCATCCTGAGGCCATGAGGAGGGTGGCAACCCCTTCCCCAGCCTGGACCTGGCAACCCTGCCCTGACTCAGAAGAGAAGCCATCTTGGATCAGACCACTGGCCCATCCAGTCCAAAAAACCCAGGTGCCATCAGGAGGTCCATCACTGGGGCCAGGACACTAGAATCTCTGCCACTCTTGACCCGCCCCCCCCAGCACCAAGAATACAGAGCATCCCTGCCCCAGACAGAGAATTCCAACAATATGTGGTGGCTAATAGCCGCTGATGGACCTCTGCTCCAGATGCTTACCCATTCCCCTTTTGAAGCTGTCAATGCTTGTAGCCGCCGCCACCTCCTGTGGCAGTGAATTCCACATGTTAATCACCCTTTGGGTGAAGAAGTACCTCCTTTTATCCATTTTAACCCGACTGCTCAGCAATTTCATCGAATGCCCCCAAGTTCTTGTATTGTGAGAAAGGGAGAAAAGTACCTCTTTCTCTACTTTCTCCATCCCATGCATTATCTTGTAAACCTCTCTCATGTCACCCCGCAGTCGACGTTTCTCCAAGCAAAAGAGCCCCAAGCACTTTAACCTTTAAGAACATAAGAACATAAGAGAAGCCATGTTGGATCAGGCCAACGGCCCATCAAGTCCAACACTCTGTGTCACACAGTGGCAAAAAATGTTATATACACACATACACTGTGGCTAATAGCCACTGATGGACCTGTGCTCCATATTTTTATCTAAACCCCTCTTGAAGGTGGCTATACTTGTGGCCGCCACCACCTTTCTTCCTAGGGAAAGTGTTCCAACCCTTGAATCCTTCTAGTTGCCCTTTTCTGCACTTTCCCCAGCATGGCAGAGTCATGAAGTCCAGCACGGCAGAGCTCCAATGTTCCCTCTAAGCTGTGGAATCTTGTGAGCAGCAATTCTACTTTTTGAGCTACTGGCATTAAAGTTGTGAGTGAGCAATCTGGCTGCTGAATAGATTATTGTGCTCTGGGGCTGCCCTTCCTGAGCTAAGACAGAAATGTGTGCTCTGGAGGCTAAGAAACTGTGAGCTAGCTCCCATTAACTCAGCCAAGAGGAAACACTGGTGACCACCCCCCTCCTTTTCATGGTCTTGGTAGAAAGTCTAGTCAAGATGAGGCCCTCAACACGGAAGGGACTTCCCTCCCCTCTTTGCTGACGCCTTGGGGGGGGGGGAGAAGCAGCACCCAGAGCCAGAGTGCCGTTCTTATCGCTGATGCAGCTAGAGTGGCTGCCTGAAGAAGCAAAGATAGCCTATAAGGAAGAAATGAGGAACGCCTCCATGCCTATGCATACTGCACGTCTGGCGCATCATGCAGTTGAATGCACTGTGCAAAAGATGCGACTCCAATGGACATTAGATGACATACGGTGAGCAATTCTGCTGGGATCACCAATTTCCACTGCTGCAGCAGGCCGTGGCACTAAGCATGCAAAGGAGGGCTGTTTCAGAGAGCAGCAGCAGACTCCGTGGTCAGCCCCAGCTTGGGCGGGAGGGGGCGGGGAGTCACAGTGGCATTTTGAGGATGCAAAGAAAAAGCAGCTTATCCGGGCCTTCAAACATTTGCTCTGAGCCACTGTGGGCCCCCATTAGGGGACAGGAAAAGTATAAATGAAGGAACAGATGAGAAATTCCACCCCGACACCTCTTTCCAAAAAGAGAAGTGGGGAGAGAGCTGCCTCCAAGCTCTGGGGCCAAGTCACTCCCCTGCAGAACATAAAACCACCAGAGGCTAAAGCCAAGAATGTGTGGCTGCATTTGGACAGCACTCTACAACCCTACAAATTCTACTAAAACCCCGTTTTCCCCTCTGCATAAGAAAATGCCTGCGGGTTAAATGACTTTAAAAGCCCTTGCTGCCAATAAAACCACATAGCCTCTGAAAAACTTAGTTGTGTGTGGGGGGGGGTGACCTCCTCAGCCTGGCTTTATGGCAGCCCCTTCCACTGCAGGGAAGGGATGGCAACCGGAACAGCTCATTTGGCCACCAGAGGAGGGAGAGGCGGGCGGTCCTTCACTTCTGTCCCTCTTTTGAAACAGGTGAGAAGTCTGCCCATCCCCTGGCCCCTCACAGCAATCGGGCGGCCACATCCTGAACCAGCTGCACTCCAATCACCAAACGGAGAGCCACTTTGGTGTGGTGGTTATGGGCGCAGACCCTAATCTGGGGGAAACGGGTTTGATTTTCCACTTCTTCTCCTCCACATGCAGCTGCTGGTGTGACCTCAGGTCAGTCCCAGGTCTCTCAGAGCTGTTCTCTCAAGAGCAGTCTTCTCAGAGCTCTCTCAGCCCTGCCTACCTCATAGGGTGCCTGTGGTGGGGAGAGGAAGGGAAAGGAGATTGTAAACTGCTCCAAGACTCCAAGTGATGGGCGGGGGATACAGCTAATCTCTTCTTTTTCTTCCGATGTGCACCATGGACTGGGAAGGGTTGCGAGGACAGCAGGGCAGGAGGTGGCAGAGGGCAGAGCAGGGGGCCACAGAAAGCGGGAGCTGTGCCCTTCCCTTTGTGGGCAGTAGCCGTGGCTGCTGGGGGAGAGGGAGAGCATGCCCTCAGGCCTCCAGAAGTGGGGAAAGGTGCTTGAGACCCAGGCTCAAGGGGGGGGGCAGCCCAGAGGCTCTGAGGAGCAGAAAAGGCAGTGGTTGGGACAGTCTGGAGTGGGCAAGGCCAAGCATCCACCGGGGAGGCAGGCAGGCAGGCAGGCTGCGTGTAAAAGGCCTTGACAGCACCTGGCTCTCCATCATGGGCCGGGGCTCCTGGGTCCAGTGGCAGAGGGCTCCAGGACGTGCTTCCTTTCAGAACAAAGGCCTCATGTGAGAGAAGGCAGGGCTTTAGAGCCACCTCCTTCCCCTCTCAGACTCCGGGACTCTAACCTGAAAACTCAGTCGCTCTCTCTCTAAGCAACAGCTACAGCCAGAGTCCTCGCCTCTCCCTCATCTGATTTAAAACCTGCCCTCCGGGCTTCCCTCCCTCTGTCCTCCCCAATCTCACCTCCAAGGAGGCCAGTGGCAGAGCTGGCAGTTGGGAGTAGGCGGGGTAGGTGGCTGCCTAGGGCACCACCCCATCTGCGGGGCGCCGCTGGTCGCCTCCCCCCATGAGTTGGGTCCAGGGCTTGCGTCTCGTGCACCTTACAAGGCAACTGGATGCAACTCTCGGCTCCCCCGCCCCCGATTGTGCTTGGTCAGGGCTGGGGCCTGCATCCTGCGCACCCTGTCAGGTTTGCTGGGTGCGGCGGTCAGCTCCCCCTGCCGCTGATCGTGCTTCCTCAAGGCAAGAAGTCTGGTCGGCCTGGAACTTGCATCTCACATGCCTTGCAAGGCAGGCTAGCTGCAAGTGTCAGCTCCCCCGGCTGCTTGGTGATGTCACTTTGCACATGTGCACCATTTATTTCCTCAAAGGAGCTGGGGGGCCACTGCCCAGGGGTCTGTCTCCAAGCACCGGCCCTGGCCAGTGGAGAGGTGGGGGCCCACTCCCATTGCCCCCCACCACCCAGCCTCTCCCTTTGTCCATGCTGATGAGGCTGAGGTGCTGCCCCCCACACATGGGGTGGTTGGGTGGGGGGTGGGGGACACTAGCCTTCCACTCATGGCCACCAGCCCCATTGCAAGAAGTCCCCAGCCCATCTGGTGGTGGAGTACCGTGGTTCTGCTTCATGGCTCTGCAACCGAAAGGGCTGAAGACCTGAAAGCTGCGAATGCGAGTCCTGCCGACACAGGTTGTTGTGAGGTTATAACATGATGGCAATGCAGCCATTCCTGCTGTTTTTCTAAATCTGAATTTTATTTACTTATTTATTTTACCAGATTTATATCTCACCTTTCTGTCCTCACAAGGGCCACTGAGGCAGCTAACAAATTAAGACATGCATAATAAAACCATGTTTTAAGACCACTGTAACCAACCAAACAATGACAAAGCAACACATCCTTGAAATGCTGCTCCGATGGGAGGGGACCAATTGACACTGGTGTGCCGGGGGGGGGGGGGGGTGCTGCACAACTGGGCACCTTCCTGCTCACACAATATCTGGCTGTTCCCCTTTGTAGCTGCCAGCACAGCACCCACCAGCCCTCCAAAGGCCATTCCCTGGGCAGCTCCCTCCAGGGCGGGCTTCCTCCTCCGTGCCCCTCCCCCCACTTCTTCCCTCAGCCCTCCATTGGCTGCTTCTTCCCCCTTGAGCCCTCTCTTCACTGGCAGCACCCCCTCCCCCCCAGCTGTTCCAGAGGGCCGAGGGAAGGTGCCAGAGGCAAAGCTGGAGTTCTGGTTCAGGGGAGCCCCGCCTGACCCCCTGCAAAGCAGCCCTCGGCCCCACTTCCCAGCCCCATTGTTCTGTGTGGAAACTGAAACTTAAGAACATCAGAACATAAGAGAAGCCCTGTTGGGTCAGGCCAGTGGCCCCTCCAGTCCAACACTCTGGGTCACACAGGGGCCAAAAAACAAAAACTCAAGTGCCATCAGGAGGTTTACAAGTGGAGCTAGAAGCCCTTCCACTTCGCCTCCCCCCCCCCCCCAAGCACCAAGAATACAGAGCATCACTGCCCCAGACAGTTCCAGTAATATGCTGTGGCTAGTCACCTAGTCCATGAGAACATATGAACATAAGAAAAGCCATGTTGGATCAGGCCAACGGCCCATCCAGTCCAACACTCTGTGTCACACAGTGGCCAATACACACACACTGGCTAATAGCCACTGATGGACCTCTGCTCCATATACTTTATCCAATCCCCTCTTGAAGGTGGCTATACTTGTGGCCGCCACCACCTCCTGTGGCAGTGAATTCCACATGTTAATCACCCTTTGTGTGAAGAAGTACTTCCTTTTATCCATTTTAACCTGTCTGCTCAGCAATTTCATCGAATGCCCAGAAGTTCTTGTATTGTGAGAAAGGGAGAAAAGGACTTCTTTCTCCACTTTCTCCATCCCATGCATTATCTTGTAAACCTCTATCATGTCACCCCGCAGTCGACGTTTCTCCAAGATAAAGAGTCCCAAGCGTTTCAACCTTTCTTCATAGGGAAAGTGCTCCATCCCTTTAATCATTCTAGTTGCCCTTTTCTGGACTTTCTCCAATGCTATAATATCCTTTTTGAGTGCGGCGACCAGAACTGCACACAGTACTCCAAATGAGACCGCACCATCGATTTATACAGGGGCATTATGATACTGGCTGATTTGTTTTCAATTCCCTTCCTAATAATTCCCAGCATGGCGTTGGCCTTTTTTATTGCAAACGCACACTGTCTTGACATTTTCAGTGAGTTATCTACCACGACCCCGAGATCTCTCTCTTGGTCAGTCTCTGCCAGTTCACACCCCATCAACTTGCCCTTCGGGTCAGCCAGAGACTGGGCTGAGCTTGAGACTGCATGCTAAGAGCCACCTGGATGCTGGGAGGAGGCGAGTCAAGAGCCTGCAGGCCGGCCGGCCGTGTCCCCGAGAACTGCTCTTGAGAGAACAGCTCTGCGTTTAGTGGGCTGGGTTTGGGGGAGGAATTATTTGCATGTATAGGAGCAGGGCCCTCGGAGGGCCCTGTGAGGCAGTTCAGTTTCCCTATCACTGATTCACTGAATCAAGAGCTGGATCCACCATCTCCTGAGCGTCCTCGAACTACCCAGTCCTTCGCACCCACGATCTGGCACATCATGTGGCTGTTTTGCTTCGGTCTCGTCCAAGCATGACTTGCCTGCTCTGCCCATGTATGAAAGGAGGAGGGCCAGGAACTGGCAGCGCTGCTTTCCCTGGGCAGGACAAGAGCACTTCTGCCTCCGCCTCCTCCTCCTCCATCCTCAGCTTCAGGCCCCCTTGCCTGCAGGGCGGCAATTCACAGGGGAAGATGGGCCCAAGGGGAGTGCCTGCTCTGGAGGACTTGGCACGAGGAGCCCACCTGGAGAAGCCACGGCGTGTCTGGGAGATGGAGCCCCTGCCCTGGGGGGACCTCAGGCAGCCAGCCCTCGCAGCAGCTCATGGGGCGGTTGTGAGAGGGGAAGGGGAGGGGTAGGAAGCACACTGTCAGGCAGAAGGGAGAGGCTGCCCTGGCTGCTGCTGCTGCCACCGGTGGGGAGGAGTGCTTGTCTGCTGCTGCGCTTGAGGGCCTCGCAAACCCTTCTGCTGCTCCGTGTCTTCTTCAAAGTGTCTCTTTGTTTGGCTTTTCCTGCCAAGAGCCCACCTGGCAGTGTTAGTGCTTCAGCCATCCCCAGCAACAGGGGTGGGCACTGCTGCGTGCCCTGAGGCTGTGGGAGGCACTGCAACAGCAGCAGGCTCAGGACCGGCTGCACAAGAAGAGAGCAGAGGGAGGACTTCTCACAGAAGCCTTGCCCAAGTTGGAGGGAGAGAGATTGGATTGACACCCCGCCCTTCACTTGGCCTCGTGGAGGGGCTTGCAATCTACAGGCTGACCTAGCAGGGATTCTTGCCACACAGGTTTCAGTCATGTCATAGTTTCGTTTTTAACCTTGAAAACTTCAGGGCAGGTAATTTGGCTTGGAGAGAAAATATAACAACACTTAAAGATTTCCGGTTTCTTGTTGCTCCAGGCCAGGATTTTTGCCAGCCTGGTTTTAAATAGTTCATGAAGGCCCCACCCAGCACTCTGCAGTTTCCGTCCTCCCCCCAGGGAGGCTGCTTGCGCCCTCCAGCCCTCCCTCCTCTGGGGCACTGCACGGCCCAGCAGGAGAGGTGCTGCTGGCACTTGTAGGGGAGGAGGAGGAGGAGGAGGAAGAAGATCTTTTCTCAGACATGTCAGGGATAATAAATAATAATGATGGTGATAAAAAATAGCAATAATTAGAAGCTTTAAAACGCGCGGTATGGCAGTGCCCTGAATCTGCTTCTAATTGTTCTGCAGGCCTTTCAGAGCCACATTTCAACAAAAGCAAAGCAATTATTTAGGCTGCAATTAAAGACGAGGACATTTATGTTTAGAGTGGGAATATTGGAAGTGATGAGTGCAAAAGAGGCACCAGGGCAGGAGGTCTTGTGAGGCAGCCCCGCAGACCCTGGGCAGGCAGCAAGGACAGAGGTGCATCCAAGAGGCGCAGGCCGCATCCTGCAGACAACCTACAGGCACCCACTAGCCCAGGAAATGCCAGACCTGCCCATGGACTGCTCAGGTCACCATTTCCAAACACACAGACCAACCTGGCTGTAGTTTAACCAACTCCATAAACAGGAATACGGCAGAAACCTCAATATTCCTACACAAAAAGCTGCCCTGCTACCAGGGAAAGCCCTCCCAATGGCCTAGTGCATGCCAACATACATGCAAGAATTTCTGCGGGAAATGTGGCACTGCCCACTGAGCCCCCATATATATTTTCTATCCTGACGTCTGAATTGGCCGAGACTTCAGCTGGCATAGCTCTCCTCAACAGGCAAGGCGCTCTGCGACTCCAGCAAAGGAAGTGGTGGGAGAACACTCCCTCCTCTCCCCCCAGGAATGGGTCAAAACGGCTCTTCTGTCTTACAGATGGATGGACCAGCTTGGCAGAAGGCTTGACCGTTCCATTTGCTCGGGGACTGGGAAAGGAGGGGAAGCCACACTCAGCCATTGGGGGGGGGGACGGTTATGCACGGTTCGCGTCCTTTTAAGCTAAACGGTGAATGGAGAGGAGGAACTTCTTGTTTCTGGGACTGGGTGGTTTAGAAGTCCTGGGGAGACCAAGCGGGGTCTCCTCCTCCTGCTCCTCCTTCTGGGGGGGACAGCAGCAGGGCCAAGCAAGACCTGGATAACCAGCGGGGCAGGGGGGCTGTTTGAAAGAGGCCTTTCCGCTCCTCCAGCTGGAGAAGTATTTGATCTCTGTCATCTCGCCAGGCACTGAGCCTGGAAGTCTGGCCAAGCCCTGAACTGGGCAGCACAAGCCCTGGAGTGAAATGGAGAGCCCCTCATACCCCCGTCCTGCCACAACAGTCCAAGATGGGCAGTCTTGAGGCCTGGCCTGGCCTAGAGTCCAAGAGCAGCCATAAAGCTCAGGTGCCGGAATGTTCTGCACATGATGGAGTTGGTTCTTCTGCCTTCCACACGCACACAAATCCACCTCACTGACCAACGGACAGAAGAGGGCAGCTGAAGAGAAGGGGCTTGCATTGCTGGAGGATTCCTTGCCCCTGGAGGGGAGCAGCTGGTTGTGCTCCACCTGCAGCAGCCCCTTCCCTTGGCAGGCCAAGCAAATACATCTGACCTGCGTGATACAGAACAGCTGGACCCGCCTTGGTTGGTCAAAACCCGGCTGGATGAACAGCCTTCTCCTTGGGAGGGAGGAGGTTTTCAGGCAGAGGCTAGATGGCCCCCTGGCAGCAAGGCGGTTTCTGTGAATGAGGTAGATCGTGAGGAGGAGGAGGAGGAGGGCAGGAAGGGCTTAGTTCTCGTGGCCCCTTCTGACACACCCAGGGGAAAGCAGTTCACCACTTTGGGGTCAGGCAGCCGTTTTTCTCCAGGCCACTTTGGCCCCAGGTATCCTGGAGGGGGAGGGCTTGGAGCAGGGGTTACAAGGGGGGGTGTAGGTGGGAGGGGCTTGAGAATTTCCTGCACTGTGCAGGGAGTTTGACTAGATGACTCTGGAGGTCCCGGCCCACTCTGCCATCCTGTGAATATAAGATGTCGTCAGCTTGGCACAAGAAGAAGAAGAGCTGAATATGGAGAATGGAGGGTGGGATGAAGCTGTGATTCCCATGGCTGCAAACAGAGAGCAGGTCTGGGCACCAGGGACAGGTCAGGGAGCCTGTAGCTTTCATAGAATCATGGAGTTGGAAGGGACCTCTAGGGTCATCTAGTCCAGTTTCCTGCACAATGCAGGAAACTCACAAACACCTCCCCCTAAATTCACAGGATCCTCATTGCTGTCAGATGGCCATCTAGCCTCTGCTTAAAAACCTCCAAGAAAGGAGAGCCCACCACCTCCCAAAGAGGAAGCCTGTTCCACTGAGGAATCGCTCTAACAGTCAGGAAGTTCTTCCTGATGTTGAGCCGGAAACTCTTTTGATTTAATTTCAACCCATTGGTTCTGGTCCTATACTTCTGGGGCCACAGAAAACAATTCCACACCATCCTCTATATGACAGCCCTTCAAGTACTTGAAGATGGTGATCCTATCACCTCTCAGCCGCCTCCTCTCCAAGCTAAACATCCCCAGGTCCTTCAACCTTTCCTCATAGGACTTGGTCTCCAGACCCCTCACCATCTTTGTCGCCCTCCTTTGGGCCTGTTCCAGCTTGTCTATATCCTTCTTAAAATGTGGTGCCCAAAACTGAACACAATACTCCAGATGAGGTCTTACCAGAGCAGAGTAAAGCGATACCATCACATCACGTGATCTGGGCATTATACTTCTATTGATACAGCCTAAAATTGCATTTGCCTTTTTAGCCATCGCATCACACTGTTGACTCATGTTCAGCGTATGATCCACTAAGACCCCTAGATTCTTTTTGCACATACTACTGCTATGACAAGTCTCCCCCATCCTATAACCATGCATTAGATCTTTCCTACCTAAATGCAGTACATTTATCCCTGTTAAAATTCATTTCATTGGTTTTAGCCCAGTTTTCCAGCCTGTCAAGGTCATCCTGTATCCTGTTTCTGTCGTCTTCTGTGTTTGCAACCCCTTCCAATTTAATATCATCTGCAAATTTAATAAGCATTCCCTCTATTCCATCATCCAAATCATCGATAAAGATGTTGAACAATACAGGTTCCAGGATAGATTCTTGAGGCACTCCACTTGTCACTCCTCTCCAAGAGGATGAGGAACCATTCACAAGCATTCTTTGGGCGCAATCTGTCAACCAGTTACAGATCCACCTAATGGCAACAGGAGCCAAACCTCATTTTACCAACTTGTTAACAAGGATAGTATGTGCAACCTTATCAAAAGCCTTACTGAAATCAAGATAAACAATGTCTACAGCATTCCCCCGATCCAGCAAGGTAGTCACTTTCTCAAAAAAAGAGATCAGGTTAGTCTGACATGACTTGTTCTTGAGAAAACCATGCTGGCTCTTAGTAATCACATCCATTCTTTCTAAATGTTCCAGGACCGACTGTTTGATGATTTGTTCTAAAACTTTTCCAGGTATAAACGTCAAGCTGACAAGGTCAGTAGTTACCCAGATCCTCTTTTTTCCCCTTCTTGAAGATGGGGACAACATTCGCCCACCTTCAATCTTCCAGCACCTCTCCTGTTCTCCAAGAATTTTCAAAAATAATAACCAGAGGTTCAGAAATTACATCCGCAAGCTCTTTTAGAACCCTTGGATGCAATTCATCTGGCCCTGAGGAGTTTAGTTTCATTTAAAGAAACTAGGTGTTTATGTACTACCCCTATGCTGATCCTAGGTATGAACTTCATACCCTCCTTATATGTTCTGTTTTTGCCATGTTGAGCACCATTCCCCTCAAAAGAGGCTGAGGAAAAGTAGAAATTGAGCAGTTCCGCCTTCTCTTAATTACCTTTTACAATTACACTTTCTTGCCCTCACAATGGGCCTACGATGTCCTTGCTCTTTTTCTTACTCTGAACATAAGAAAAGAACCCCTTTTTTGTTGTTTTTAGCATCTTTGGCCAGCCTAAGCTCATAGTGAGCTTTAGCTTTCCTAACTTTTTCTCTACAAGCATTGATGATTTGTTTATATTCTGACCATGGGATTTTACCCAGCATAGTTCTAAGTTTATCAAAGTTTGCCTTTCTGAAGTCCAGCCTATAAGTCTGACTACGTATAACTTTTCCCTTCCCTTAGACTGTAAATTCCAAAATCATATGATCACTACTGCCCAGGGTGCCCACTATTTCCACTTCAATCAATTTTTCCTTGTTGGTGAGAATCAAATTCAAGATAGCAGATCCCCTTGTTTCCTTCTTCACTTTCTGGAAAAGGAAGTTGTCAGCAAGACAAGTCCTTTTTTGACTTTTCTATTTGACTTTTCATTTTTAACAGAGTTGGACTTCCAACAGATGTCCGGGTAATTGAAATCTCCCATGATCACTGTATCCCTTCTCTTGGAGAACTTTGCAATCTGTTGTAGAAGTATCTCATCCAAGTCCTCTGCCTGACTTGGTGGTCTATAGCAGACCCCCACAATAATATCACTGTTGTTTCTTATTCCTTTTATTTTTACCCAGAGACTCTCAACTGAGCTGCCATGCTCCAATTCACATATTTCCTCACAAGTATATACCTCCTTCACATATACTGCTACGCCTCCGCCCTTTCTCATTTGCCTGTCCCTTTTAAATAAGTTGTACCTCTGAATCCTAATGTTCCAGTTGTGAGTGTCATCCCACCACGTTTCACTACGGCCTATTATGTCATAGTCTCCTTCCTTTATTAGGACTTCCAGTTCCTCCTGTTTGTTTCCCATACTCTGTGCGTTAGTGTAGAGACATCGGAATCCATGTTTTATGCACCCCAAGGGTTTGGTTTCCATACAAGCCTGCAAGTTAACATTACCTAGCGTATGCACCAACTCTTTGCAAATCTTTCCTGCACTGTGCAGGGGGTTTCCTGTTGCCCCAGCTTGCCAGGGGGTCTCGGGCTGAGCTGATGGAGCCGAGGGCCTCCTCTCCTCTGCAGGGATGGGAGAGCAGCTTGGATGGGCCCCCCGGAGGTTAATGGATTTTGCCTCCCTATCCCTCTACAGCTGCGTGGAAGGATGAGCCGGCCAGGGCCATAAGCAGGGGAACTCCTCTAGAATCCAGAGCTGTTCTTTGGGCAATAACTCTTCAGTGACCTTCTAGAGCAGGACTGGTCCCACAGAGTGGACAAATGGCAGTCACTCGTGCTCTTCAATATCTCCAGGAGACAGCTGAAGGGAAATGTCCAAAGCTTTGGTGTTGGATGTCATTCATCCCTATGCAGCTGTCACCAGTTCGGTCTCTCCTTATCTCAGCCTCCAGACACCCCCGTTTTGGCCCTGAAGCAGTGCTTTGCAGCTACGGCCCAGTGGCTGAAGTTGAACCCAGGCCAGACACAGAGGATGCTGGTCAGGAAGGCCAAAGGCCTGACAGGGAGAGAGAGCAGTTGGCAGCATTTGCTGAGCAGGTACTTGTGGGCCCAGCCCTGCTATCTGCAGTGCAGTGGCCAGGCCCCGCTGACCCAGGCTTCTGTGGATCACTACTGCCATGGGGCAGCCTGGCTCTGGCCAGCAGTGAGCCCAGGGGTGTGTTCCTCACCTCTCGTACAACAGCTACGTGGGCTGCCGGATCCTTTCAGCATTCAGCTCAAGGAGCTGATCATGGCCTTGGGAGCCTGCAGTCCCTGTCTCTTCCCACACTCACCAACTGTCCTCCTCTCGGTGCCATCTTTGGGCTGTGCCCCACCCCCCCCCCGCTTAAGCTGGCCCAGCTGGCAGGACCCGGAAGAGGTGCATTTCCCAGGGCCCCTGGCTGTGGAACGGAAGCCCTGAGGAGGCGAGGAGGGGGAAACCAGCTTCAGAAGTCTCCAGGAGGCGCTGAAGGCCGTCTTCTTTGCAATGCCTTTCAATGGATACAGACTGTGGGCATTTTTTTTTTTTTTTGGGAATGTAAATCGGGTTGCTGTAAGTCAGCCTCAACTTTACGGCGTTCTCCTCCACCCCCACCACCCGTGGGATTTAGTCTGTATATTCCAAATTGTGGTCTCTAAGCCCCCCTGCCTGCTTTGGTGGGGAGGGCAGGATATAAGTCTAATAAAGAAAGAAATCTGCAGCTGTGAGCCACAAGAGAAGACTTGTTCTCAGTGTCCCCAGTAGCATTTCCCTGCAGACATCCAGGCACTGTGGCGGGGAGGGGGGGGGGGGCTTTGGCAGGTGCATCCTGCAGATCTGTAACAATACTTCATGTGGGAGGGGGACTCCTCATTGGGGAATTTGCTCCCCAACGCTCTGGGAGATGGTCACGACATTCTCTCTCCCTTCTTAGGCCACCCTGAGAATCTACTTAGGAACATGGGGTCGGTCCAATTCCTGCCCAGCTATAAGAACCTAAACATTCACGTGGGTGAAAGCAAAGTCCATTTAGTCCTGCCTATTGTTTCCCACAATGGCCAAATAAATGCCTCCAAGAAGCCCTCAAGCACAATGTGACTATAACAGCCTTTCCCCACAGTTGCCCCTTCAGCTAAAGGACCAAGAGCTGTTTATCCACGAGTGAAGGATGCCACGGCAGGATCTTGCCTTTAAATGAGCCACGTGAGTTCAGGGTGGTTTGTGTCCATCAGGCAGCCCCCCCTTAAGTTGCCATCCTAGTGCCGTGGGCCCGTGCTTGGTCATCCACATCGCTAACTTGCCACAATCGTGGACCTATGGCTGGGCTGGGTGCTTCCCTCCCACCCCCCACCCCCAATCCCCACTGTGCCTGTGCAGAAGCAGAGAAGGGCAGATGCACCCCTGGCTGGTTCTGCGAGGGCACTGAAGCTCCCATCAGAGGGAGGGAGGGGAGGAAAGGAGTGGAACTCTCACGCCCCTCGTGCATTTCCATGGGGCACTGGGTTGCTCAGGCAGCCAGAAGGCCACCATGGAAGCGTTTCGTTAGGGAAGCCCCTGGAATTGGCCAGTGACTAATCTGCAGGGGAGTCATTGTCATGCATGGTAAAGAGGAGCGGGGGGGGGGGGGCCTTGGAACAAAGCTGCCCCCATTTAATCTGCTGTGGCGTGCCTGTGATGGGCCAAATTGGGGAGGAGTGCCTGTGATGGGCCAAACTGCTTGTGTGATGGCACCCCATGACAGCCAATAGCTGTTGAAAGACATACCCTCCAGGAATGTCTAAAAGCCATTGAAACTAATGGTCATCATTATTCCCACTGTCAGTGAGTTCCACAAGTTAATTGTGCATTGTGTCTTCCTCCTGTCCATCAGTTTCATTGGGGGCTGCCTGAGTTCTAGCATTTGAAGAGTGGGCAGGAAAATTTCTGTGCACTTTCTCTATACCATACATAACCACATACCTTTTTATCATAAACCCTCTTATTTGTCTTTTCTGCCCTAAATTAAAAAGTCTAGATCACTGTAGCATTTCTTTTTTTGCATCTTTCCACCTACACAATATATTTTTGAGTTGAGGAAATTAGAACTAGACACAATGTTACTCATGACCAGGGTTCCCTCTAAGCTGAGTTAGTGTGAGCTGGCTCACAGATTTTTAGCCTCCAGCTCACACATTTTTGCTTTATCTCAGGAAGGATGATCCTAGATCACAATAATTTATGCAGCAGCTCACAACTTTAAGGCCAGTAGCTCATAACTTTCATATCAGTAGCTCACAAAGTAGAATTTTTGCTCACAACGCTCTGTAGCTTAAAGGGAACATTGCTCATAACCTGAGTTTGATCCTGGCGGAAGCTGGGTTCCAGCAGCCAGCTCAAGGCTGACTCAGCCTTCCGTCCTTCCGAGGTGGGTAAGATGAGTCCCCAGCTTGCTGGGGGGAAAGTGAAGATGACTGGAGAAGCCAATGGCAAACCACCCCATAAAAAGTCTGCTGTGAAAACGTTGTGATGCGATGTCACCCCAGAGTTGGAAACGACTGGTGCTTGCACAGGGTGCTACCTTTACAGTGTTCCAAATATGGCCAGATTACAGAACCATACATGTGCAAAATCACTATTATTTTTTTAATATCCAGAAAAACAGAGAACACTATACCAGGGGTGCCAAATGTCCATGGCCCTGATCCATCCCTGTCTGGCCCCCGAGAAACTGCCTATGGTCTGCCTATGGCCTTATCCCTGCCTATGGTCTGCCTATGGCTTTATCATTCTCTCCTGGTTTCTGTCATTGCCATTTTTGTTTTTCTCTGTGGGATTGAGGCAGCCTAGCAAAGTGGCCTCTCCTCACTCCTTCCCTCTTCCCCCCTCTTTACAAGGGAGGGAGGAGGAGCCTCAGCCAATGGAGGAGCTTGGCTCTGTAGCTCTGCTGTGTGATTGAGAGATCCTGGCACAGCTAGAGTTCTCAATCAAAGCTCGAGCTGTGCCAAGCTCTCTCAATCACACAGCAGAGCTACAGAGCCAAGCTCCTCCACTGGTTGAGGCTCGTCCTCCCCCTCCCTTGGGGAGAGAGACGCTGCTGTGCTCGGCTGTCTCAATCCCATGGGAGAAATTAAAAAAGCACCTTTAAGACCAGCACAATTTTATTCAAGGTAAGGAAGAGCTTTCTGCCTCGTCCCTCTCCCTCTCTTTCACCACTATACATTGCAGTCTCTCTATGCTTGCACTGCCTCATAGGAGGTGCAGTTATTTCTCTGGGGAAGACTATAGGGTGACATGATAGAAGTTTACAAGATAATGCATGGGATGGAGAAAGTAGAGAAAGAAGTACTTTTCTCCCTTTCTCACAATACAAGAACTCGTGGGCATTCGATGAAATTGCTGAGCAGACAGGTTAAAACGGATAAAAGGAAGTACTTCTTCACCCAAAGGGTGACTAACATGTGGAATTCACTGCCACAGGAGGTGGTGGCGTCCACAAGCATAGCCACCTTCAAGAAGGGGTTAGATAAAAATATGGAGCAGAGGTCCATCAGTGGCTATTAGCCACAGTGTGTGTGTGTGTGTGTGTGTGTGTGTGTATATATTTGGCCGCTGTGTGACACAGAATGTTGGACTGGATGGGCCATTGGCCTGATCTAACATGGCTTCTCTTATGTTCTTATGTTCTTATAGCTTTGTAGTTAAACACATAGTCCTCAGTCTGTGTCATGGTGCCTCCACATCTTCTTGACCAACACACAAAGCAGCTTATGTACAAAAGCTCACAATGCCCAACCATTTCATGTTTCCCCTTGCGTCCTAGGGCACAGAGCATTGACTATGAGGTTTTGGTAATGAATGTCAATACATCAAAAGCAGGTTTGCAATTTACAGATCTATATCTGAGCAGCATACTCAAGACTGCTGCAGCACAGACCTTGTCTCCAGACGTTGATGCAATAAATCAAAGCAAGAACCAAAATATTGCAAGTGCTAATGTGTTAAGGTTTTTTAACAATCATTAATTGTGTTTGTTTGTGCCCTTTATAAAAACGTATATCTCCACTGCCTGGCATTGCATTTGATGACACACCTGGCCCAGCCCAACAAGGTCTCATTTATGTCAGATCCGGCTCTCATATCCAATGAGTTTGACACCCCTGCTTTATACGGTCTAAAAAGGGCAGGTGTGTTTATAGATCCAAGAGGGCAGCAGCCGCGTTGGTCTAAAGTAGTTGAACAAAGCAGGAGTCAGGTGGCACCTTTAAGACCAACCAAGTTTTATTCAGAAGGGAAGCTTTCGTGTGCTCTCTAAGCACACTTCATCAGGGCAACTCCAGCAATGCCAAGGGGGGAGGTGGCAGGAGGCCTGGTGAGTCTGTTTGGCAGCGTGCCCCCTGGGTAGGGCACTGACCAGCAGAGAGCCCTGTTGCTTCCAACACAGCTCTTCAAAAGAGGGGGGCCCTTTGGAGGGCTGCTGGCTCTCGCTTTGGGACTCTCCCCCCCCCCAGAGCTCCCAGGCCCTTCATTTATTTTGTTGATCAAAGCCAAGGATGAATGATCGGGGGGGGGGGGCGGTGCGGCACAACACACTTCCCCTTGGCCAGACACAAGGCCCCAGAATGGCCGCTGACATTCCACTTGGAATCTACATCTCCAATCTGATCTGAATATCTAAATCTGAATTATCTCAGCAAAAAGCGAGATGTGGCGCTCACACCTTTTTTTATCTGTTGCCATGGTGATTAGATAAAATTCACACCAAGACTCCAGGGAAGGATAGAATTATTTCAGACAGAATCTCACCCCATTTGGGGAGAATGACGTCTTCGGCAACCAGTCTGACGGGGGAGGGGGCACAGCAGGAGGTAGGACACCCCAGGGGAAGGGGGGCTGCTGGAAGTGGGCAGGGTGGAGAACCAAACAATGCAACACTGAGGGATATGAGCCTGACACAGAAACAGAAGAAAGCTGCTCCCGTGCGAGGCACCAGACGTTTCTTTCACGCATCAAAAGCAGCCAGGAATTCCCAAGGAGAAGATGAATATGTTTAGAGAGAGGATCCCAGATCATTACCATTTCATGGCACATCTCTGGCACGTTCCCACCCAGGGCCAGGGAGTGTTTTCCTGCCCACATGTCAAGACTTGCCTCATTGGGCAGGAAGGGAAGCAGGCAGGAGAACAAAATCCAAATCCTCACGTTGCCTCATGCCGTGCAGAAAAGGATCTTGTTCCAGCTGCACAGCTGTTGGCATAGGTGCTCCACCCAGGAAACCCACGTAGGCATCTTCTGCCCACGCCAGCCCACCTACTGAGCATTTGCCGCAGAAGGCCCTACAACTAAACAGACGAGGGCAGAGGATGGAGCTCTGGCTCACCGTGATGGGCTCCCACAGCTGGATCCCACAGCTGGACCCAAAGCAGTTGCCCCCCCCCCCCACCGTGGCTTTCAGCTCAGGCATCCTGCGGCACCCCCTTCTTCAAAGGTCTGCTCTGCAGACGCAGATCAAAGATGATGATGATATTGGATTTATATCCCGCCCTCCACTCCAAAGAGTCTCAGAGCGGCTCATAATCTCCTTTACCTTCCTCCCCCCACAACAGACACCCTGTGAGGTAGATGAAGACATTGGATTTATATCCCGCCCTCCACTCCGAAGAGTCTCAGAGCGGCTCACAATCTCCTTTCCCTTCCTCCCCCACAACAGACACCCTGTGAGGTGGGTGGGGCTGGAGAGGACTCTCACAGCAGCTGCCCTTTCAAGGACAACTTCTGCCAGAGCTATGGCTGACCCAAGGCCATTCCAGCATATGAACATATGAAGCTGCCTTATACTGAATCAGACCCTCGGTCCATCAAAGTCAGTATTGTCTTCTCAGACTGGCAGCGGCTCTCCAGGGTCTCAAGTTGAGGTTTTTCACACCTATTTGCATGGACCCTTTTTTGGAGATGCCGGGGATTGAACCTGGGACCTTCTGCTTCCCAAGCAGATGCTCTACCACTGAGCCACCGTCCCTCCCCAGGTGCAAGTGGAGGAGTGGGGAATCAAACCCGGTTCTCCCAGATAAGAGTCCGCACACTTCACCACTACACCAAACTGGGTCTCCATTCCACACCATATTCGGGAGGGTCGGAGGAGACAAGAGCCTATTGTGGAGCTGTCCACAAAGCCCTCTCCGTTCCCTGCCCGCTGTGGAGGGGGCCAGAGTGTGGCTGTGGCAGAAGAAGACCTGGGCAAATGAAGCAGCAGCAGGGACCCACCCTTTGCTTAGGTGGAAATGGGAAGCCTTCAGCGTGGAAGAAGTCCAAGATCCAATCTGTACATGATGGGGGAGAAAAGCACCACAGCCACAGATGACCTCCAACCTGAGAACAGACTCAGGGCAACAGGCGAGGCCTTTTGACGACTCCTCCTCCTATTTAAGCTCTCCCCGCCCCCACATCTCCATCCAAAAGCTACTCTTTTGACAAAGACAGGTGTCCAGTGTCCACATCATTCCGTTTCCCTTTTTCTAATCACAGAGGGATTTGGATCAGGAAGTGTAGTTTGGCCGTGAGAGAAGGGCTCTCCAACGTTCTGCACAAGAACTTCAAAATGGGATGAGCAAACTCTCTAACTTGCAAGCCAAATGCTCACCTCATACACATGCTGGGCCTGCTGCAACTATTTATCTGTCTTTGTGCAATGAACACCTACATGCTTCCCAGAGAGGGAGGTGTCTGGGGTAGGTGACAGGTAAAGAGCAAATTCTTCTCAGTTTCTCTGATGTATGTACTTCCATTCAACAGCTCTCCTTGTGACAAAACTCATTTTCTCTTGGGAGGCTGGTAAGCTGCAAGTTTCCACTGTGTGTTCTAAAAGTTTTTCTTTTTCTTTTCTTTTCTCTAGGAAGGAGAAAGTCCATCGATGACTTTCCAGGCTCACCTTCATACAAATGCTAATGGATGATGAAGCTTCCCCCTTCTCCCCCCTCTTTCTTCAAGCACGGGAGGTGTCAAATTCTAGAGCGACTGAGGAAGTAGATTCCTGGAGACAACAGGAAAAGCTACCTTGACCAGGGCTAACTAGAGTCAAATGGGAAGGGAGACAGAAATTATAAAACCTTCCTGTAACAGGAAATAGCTCTTTCTTCAGGATGCTCAGGCAATGAGAGGACACAGGACCCTTACTTTCTGAGCAGTCATAGTTATTTATTGGTTTGTTTGTTTGTTTGTTTGTTTGTTTGTTTGTTTGTTTGTTTGGGTTTTTAGCCTGCCCTTCCTATAGAACAGGCTCATATTGACCACGTGCTCACCCTTGGCGACAAGTTTCAAGGTAATGGAAACTCTGTGGAGAACTAGAACAGCTAAGCTAAAGATTAGCCTGTCCTTTTTTAGCATCAGTTAGGGCAGGTATTGCAAGAGAGAGAGAGGATTTGCATTTTTAACGTCTTTTGTTTTCCCTGCTCAAATCTGGTGCTGTGCTAAAAGTATGCTTGTAAACATTTTCTTTTCAATAAGTACTTTATAAGTTTTGATGCTGGGAGTGGTTCTCTGTGCCACATAGACCCCAACAACCTCAAACTCCCCATCTGGAAAGGGGCTCTGGGGGTTGGCAAGCGGCTCTTCCTCCAAGGGCACCCCAGGCATTAATCTGTCTCTGGGGCAACCAGGCGTGGGCAGTGAGAGACACAGAGGAAAGGCCTCAGGATTTGGAAGGGGAGTTGGGGGTCCTGGGAAATCCATACAACCAGGGCCATAGCTGGCAGTGAGCAGCACAGGGCAGGGCGGGGGGGCCCTGTCATTTCTGCAACTCACCCCACCCCCATCCCCTCCCCCACCCCAGCAACCTGAGCGAGGCGATGCTGCCACAAGTGCCCAGCTCTGCAAGCCCTGAGCTGCCTCTGCCATGGGGGGGGGCGCTCTCCAAGGCCCTCTCCCCCCTTCCTTCCCACCCTGTCCCCACCTTTCCCACAAAGGACTGAGGAGCCTGGCCCTCTCCCCTCCTCCTGCAAGCAGCAAGGCTCTGAGCCAGGCACTGCAGTCACTGCAGCCAGAGGAGCCCGCCGGGCAGGAGAGGAGAGTGGGGTGGGGTGAGAGGGCAAGGGAGGGGGGCATCTGTGTGAAATGAGCAAGAGAAGGAAGAAGGAAAAGGGGAGAAAGATTCCAGGTGATGGGGGTGGGAACCAAAGCAGGCTTGGGAACTAAAGACAGATGGAGCGGAGGAGGGGGTCTTCAGTGGGAGGAGGTGAACTGCCCAGAAAAGGTGAGGTGGAAATCTATGTGGCTTAATGTAATTGGATGTAATTTAAATGGTGCCCCCCCCTGGAAAAAATCCTGGCTATGGGGCAGCCTGAGAGCGACAGACAAGCTGCTCCAGGTGGGAAGCCCTAGGAGGGCAGGCCACGGCAGCCCCCTCCCACCACACTCCTTCCGAGGGGACTGCAGCCCTGCCCAGGCCTCTGAGGGAGCAAAAGTCATCTCAGGACCAGCTGCTCATCGGTCACAAAATGGTGGGCAAGCTCAGAAGCCTACAGTCAGACTAGAATGGAGGCGGGAAAGATGAGGTGGTGGTGGATGCAGCCCCACTTCAACAGGAGCAGCCCAAGAGGTCCCTACAGGCCCACCCTGCCCCAGCCAGAGCAGGGCGGGCATAGCAGAGGCCACCTTTCCCAACCCCCTGGGAGCTCTCTGTACTGCAGGGCAGGCACCACCAAGCAACCCGGCCGGGAGGAAGCAGAGCTGGGATAGGAGAGCAAATGTGCCATTTGTCGTCCTAACAACAGGCCAGGCCCCAAGCAGCCGCCGCTTGCCACGGAAAGACGGGGAACAGAGCCAACCAGCACGGTTCAGCAGGCCAAGACAAAGCCAGAGATGTTCTGCAGCGGTGGGCTGGTGGCTCCTTTCATGCTCCTTATGCCCCAGCACCCCAGACTCTGCGGTAGCAGCAAGAGAGAGCCCTCTCCCTCAAAGAGACAGGCGCCCTTTGGGGCTCTGCCTGGGGTCAACCTTGGCTCCGCCACGAGGCTCTGCCTGTGCTTTGTTTGGGGGTCGGGTTGGGATGGCGAAGGCTTGACGCAGGCAGCTGAATAGGAATGAAAGCATCACAGCCATAAATACGCCCAGTAGCTTTAATTTTGGGTAGCCTCATGCTGAGTCTCCAGGCACTCATTATATCTGGAAACAAAATAAAATGATGCCTTAAAATATATAGGTTCATTTGCTTCTGAAACGTTAAAGACGAAACGATAAGAGGCAGCAGAGAGAGCGGAAGTCGCACGCAGCCCGGCAAAGCCAGCAGAGGGGCCGGAGAGGGTGGGTTCCTTTTGCCTCTCCAGCCCAACCCAGGCAGGGCTCTCCTTTCCACCCTTCAGCAGCCCCAAGACCCAGGCAGGCTTGGAGGGGTCCAGATAAGAAGACGGGCGGAGGGGGCCCAGCTCCAATGCCCGAAGGTGGTAGGAACATGCTGCTCTCCTGCTCCACCCAGCCCACCGCAGGGGTTCCCAACTCCCTGGAGGGGCTTTCCCTTTAATTCTTCAGAAGCTGCTGCCAGCGCCTGATCAGTGTAGGGATTTCCCACGGAGGGGATCAGACCTCAGCTTCCCTCCCCAGCTCTGAGGCCTTGCCTCAGAGTCTCCCATTCGCCCAGCCCCTGCCTGCCCAGGGACCATCGGCTGCTTTCTGCAGCCCGGGGGGAATAGCCAGTTGCCAACTGCCTGCCTTCCCCCCTCCTGGGGCTCCCCTTTGAAATAGGGGGTCCGAAACAGTGGGGGTCTGTGTGGTACAGAGAACCACTTCCAGAAACAAAAGTTTAAAGCATTTGTTACAAAGAAAATGTTTCCAAGCAACCCAGGAGGGACAAAAGAAACTGTCCTCTGTCCCTCTCAGCCATACATGCCCTAACAGATCTTAAACTAGGACATGCTCTCTCGCTTCTGTGAGTTCCAGTTCTCTGCCCAGTCTTCATGTCCATGCTCAGGGCGAGTCCTGCTCAGGGTCTACACACCACAGGGTCCCAAAGGGAGGCCCGCTCCCACCCTCAGCTCAGCACCCCAAGGACAAGGGCTGTTGGGAGCTGGGGCTGAAGGAAGAGGCCGGAGGCCTGCTGCAGCCCAAAAGACCATCTTGCGCACTTCCTTGGAACATGCTTTCATGATCCAGAGCCCAGTCTGTGCACCCGAGAAACAGGGCAAAACCCGCAGGGTGAGCATGTTGTCGTACTGACACGTACCACTGGAATACTAGGAGTAACAATAGTACTCTTTAAATCCTCAGCTTTTGTTTCTTTCAAAACTTAAGTCTCCAGCCCTTCCTGTAGTAAAGGTATGCCTTTCCCCTTATATGTGTGCAAGGGAAAGGGCTGAAGTCTCGCTTTTTATAAAATGAAAGCTAAGCATTCACAGAAATGTTCAGTTATTGTTACAGCTATATTTCAATGTAATTTTTAAGAAAAGATTTAAAAGCTCCTGGGTGGCGAGAGGAGAAAATGGCTGCCGTGTGGCCAGTGTCAGAGGAAATGGCTGCCATGTAAGAACATAAGAGAAGCCATGTTAGATCAGGCCAATGGCCCATCCAGTCCAACATTCTGTGTCACACAGCGGCCAAATACACACACACACACACACACACACACTGTGGCTAATAGCCAATGATGGACCTCTGCTCCATATTTTTATCTAACCCCCTCTTGAAGGTGGCCATGCTTGTGGCCGCCACCACCTCCTGTGGCAGTGAATTCCACATGTTAATCACCCTTTGGGTGAAGAAGTACTTCCTTTTATCCGTTTTAACCTGTCTGCTCAGCAATTTCATCGAATGCCCACGAGTTCTTGTATTGTGAGAAAGGAAGAAAAGTACTTCTTTCTCTACTTTCTCCATCCCATGCATTATCTTGTAAACCTCTATCATGTCACCCCTCAGTCGACGTTTCTCCAAGCTAAAGAGCCCTAAGCGTTTCAACCTTTCTTCATAGGGAAGGTGTTCCAGCCCTTTAATCATTTTAGTTGCCCTTTTCTGAACTTTCTCCAATGCTATAATATCCTTTTTGAGGTGTGGTGACCAGAACTGCACACAGTACTCCAAATGAGACCGCACCATCGATTTATACAGGGGCATTATGATACTGGCTGATTTGTTTTCAATTCCCTTCCTAATAATTCCCAGCATGGCGTTGGCCTTTTTTATTGCAAACGCACACTGTCTTGACATTTTCAGTGAATTATCTACCACGACCCCAAGATCTCTCTCATGGTCAGTCTCTGCCAGTTCACACCCCATCAACTTGTATTTGTAGCTGGGATTCTTGGCCCCAATGTGCATTACTTTGCACTTGGCCACATTGAACCGCATCTGCCACGTTGATGCCCACTCACCCAGCCTCAACAGATTCCTTTGGAGTTCCTCACAATCCTCTCTGGTTCTCACCACCCTGAACAATTTAGTGTCATCCACAAATTTGGCCACTTCACTGCTCACTCCCAACTCTAAATCATTTATGAACAAGTTAAAGAGCATGGGACCCAGTACCGAGCCCTGCGGCACCCCACTGCTTACCCTCCTCCACTGCGAAGACTGCCCATTTATACTCACTCTCTGCTTCCTATTACTCAGCCAGTTTTTGATCCACAAGAGGACCTGTCCTTTTACTCCATGACTCTCAAGCTTTCTAAGGAGCCTTTGATGAGGAACTTTATCAAAAGCTTTCTGGAAGTCAAGGTAAACAACATCTATCGGGTCTCCTTTGTCCACATGTTTGTTCACCCCCTCAAAGAAATGTAACAGGTTAGTGAGGCAAGATCTTCCCCTACAGAACCCATGCTGAGTCTTCCTCAATAACCCGTGTTCATCAATGTGCCTACTCATTCTGTCCTTGATAATGGTTTCTACCAACTTTCCCGGTATTGAAGTCAGACTGACTGGCCTGTAATTTCCCGGATCTCCCCTGGAACCCTTTTTAAAGATGGGGGTGACATTTGCTACCTTCCAGTCCTCAGGAACGGAGGCAGATTTCAATGAAAGATTACAGATTTTTGTTAGAAGATCCACAAGTTCAACTTTGAGTTCTTTCAGAACTCTCGGATGTATGCCATCCGGACCCGGTGACTTATTAGTTTTTAATTTGTCTATTAGTTGTAGGACCTCCTCTTTTGTCACCTCAATCTGACTCAGGTCCTTCAACACCCCTTCCAATATTAGTGGTTCTGGGGTGGGCAAACACTTCTCATCTTCCACGGTGAAGACAGAGGCAAAAAATGCATTCAGCTTCTCAGCCATTTCCCCATCCTCCTTCAGTAATCCTTTTACCCCATGGTCATCCAAGGGCCCCACTGCTTCCCTGGCTGGTTTCCTACTTCTAATATATTTGAAGAAATTTTTATTGTTGGTCTTTATGTTTTTTGCAATATGCTCCTCATAGTCCCTTTTTGCCTGCCTGATCACAGTCTTGCATTTGATTTGCCACTGCCTGTGTTCCCTTTTATTAATCTCACTGTGGCCAGGAGGATTTGACTTTCCCCTTGTAGGCAGCAGCCGTCTGGTCAGGCTTCGCGGCGATCTTTCCCAAACAGACTTCAGAACAAAGCAGGTTGGAGAAAGAGCAGAGAAAAACTGTGAAACCTCCAAGAGATGCACAAATATACCACAATGCTATAGAGAAGTGGGGTAAAATCACCTTGGGCAACTAACCTGTGCAGATACTACCTGACTGTACATCTGCATGCTAGTCTACCTAAAGAGCCAAAATCCCATCACCCTTCCATTTCTCAAGTGGGGATCAGGAATTCAGTGTCCCGACTTACACGCAGCCAGTGACCAAGACAGGTTTCACTGAGGTGATGAATTCAAGTACTGTGACTTCTGAAAAGGACCCAAGAACCCCAGAGTTGGAAGAGACCTCCAGGGTCATCTAGTCCAGCCCCCTGCACAATGCAGGAAACTCACAAACCCCTCCCCCCACACAGACGTCCCCAGGGACCCCTGCAGGCTCCAGGCCCAGAAGATGGCAAGAAGCCTCCCAGATCCCTGGCCAAGCTGGCCTGGAGGAAAATGGCTGCCTCACCTCACCCCAAAGTGATCAGAACCACAGCTGCCAGCCTCCAGGTGAGGCCTGGAGATCTCCCGCTTTTGCAACTGATCTCCAGCTGGCAGAGGTTTAGGTTTATTTTATCTATATTGCACCCTCCCCGCCAAAGCAGGCTCAGAGATCAGCTGCCTTGGAGAAAATGGCTGCTTTGAAAGACAGGCTCTCTGGCATTGGACCACACTGAGGCCCCTCCTCTCTCCTGGCTCCACCCCCAAAGTCTCCAGGTATTTTTAGCACAGACCTGGCAACCCTAATTTCCTTGGCATGCAAGACAGGGCCATGAGAACTAAGCACTGCTGCAGCCCTTCCTCTCATGATCTGCCTCATTCACAGAATCAGCAGTGCTGTCAGGTGGCCATTTAGACTCTGCTTTAAAAACCCCAAAACAGGAGAGCCCACCATCTCCCGAGGAAGCCTGTTCCACTGAGGAACAGAAGAAGAAGAAATTGGATTTATATCCTGCCCTCCACTCTAAACCTCAGAGTCTCAGAGCGGCTCACAATCTTCTTTATCTTCTCCCCCCACAACAGACACCCTGTGAGGTGGGTGGGGCTGAGAGGGCTCTCACAGCAGCTGCCCTTTCAAGGACAGCTCTGCTAGAGCTCTGGCTGACCCAAGGCCATTCCAGCAGCTGCCAGTGGAGGAGTGGGGAATCAAACCCAGTTCTCCCAGGTAAGAGTCCGCACACTTAACTGCACAGCTGATTGTAGTCCTTGCTGACCCTTTACACAAACACTGGAGAAATCGTTCCAATATAAAACATGCCCAAGGGTGGGGGGAGAGCTGGTTGGTGAGATGATTCTCCCCCCCCCCCCCCCAACATCACACTCCTTTCAGTCCTCATTTCTTTGGATCAGGTATAGCTGCATCTGCTCCCCACAGCGGGGCAGCCCCCTTTGCAGCAGCAGCAGCACCACCACCACCACCCCGCCCTCTTCCAAGTACACAGGATCACGTCTTGTTTCTGAAAGCGGAGCTTTGCCATAGGATCCCCAAGAAATCCACTCTTCCTGCTCCCCGTGGAATGAGGGAAACCTGGGGACAGACATGGGCTGCTCAAATTCCACTACAGTGAATGCCTGAAACTCCCGCATACACCTCATGCTCTGTGGCCAGCCAGTCTTTCACATCCCAGCCTTGGAGCACAACACAATCTCACATCAGGCACGTCATTCGGCAAGCACCACTGGTTTATTCTGACTTAATGCTACCCTTCATTAAATGGCAGGCCTCCGTCGTAAGTGGGGCTGCCTGTGTGCAGGGGGACGGAGAACTAAAGGCAAGATTGATTTTGATGTGAGCACCAGCAAAGCAAATGGGTTTTTGAAAAACCTATAATTTCTCTGCAACCCTTGACTTGACTAAACACACATTTTTAGACAGCAGCACAGTTAGGCAGGCATTAAACAAAAATGAGGCCGACTAATAGTGATTTATATGCAGGATAACCTTCTCGACTAGAATTTATTTTTGATTTCAGGTTAAGTTTCAATATTGCCAAGTTAACCAAATAATGCAGGTAGCAATTTAACAAAGAGAGGCAGGGAGGGGGGAAGGGACTGGCACGGCCCAGGCGGCTGCTCTCTGGAGGAAACGGGCTCTGACTGCGGATGTTCTCCGGGGAGCCAAAGAAAAGGGCTAGGCAGACCCCCCCCCCCTTGCAGAAAGCCCCCTCCCTGTTCCTGTGCTGCTCAGAAGCTAAGCAGGGCCCACCCTGGGGGTCAGAACCTGGCTGGGAGGCCACCAAGATGTCCAGGGCTGCTAGGCAGAGGCAAGCAATGGCAAGCCACCCCTACCCCCACCCCCAGTGTCTCTTGCCTTCAAAATCCCATGAGCCGCACTGTAAGTCAGCCACTACTTGATTAGGGGAAGGGGGGGGAGGAGAGTCAGGCCAGCAGGAACCAAGAGGAACTCTAACAGAGCAGTGAAGTTCCCTGAACTTATTCTGACTCTCCGCCCCCCAGTAAGAGTAGTCGTGTGAACCTGCTGTAGCAACACACAACATGTGTGTTGGCATCGAAGAAGCCTGAGGTCTCAGAGCAGAAACTGTGGGGGGTGGGCATGAGACAGCTTCCGGGTGCCACAAGAAATTTGGGATTTTGGGATTTCTGAAGGTGACACATAACTTTTCTCCTTGAAATATGCTGCCCAGCCCCACCCCCGGTGGAGGCTCACACCGCTTGCGTGTGCCATTTCACAAGGATTTGTGCAAGACGGTCACACTAGGACACTTCTGCTGCTGAGGCTTCTGAATCCTAGAGTTGGAAGGGTCATCTGCACAAGGCAGGAAACTCACAAACCCCTCCCCCTAAATTCACAGGATCCTCATTTCTGTCAGATGGCCATTTAGCCTCTGCTTAAAAACCTCCAAGGAGGAAGTTTTTAAATGTACTGTACTGATATACTGATTATTAGACCTTTTTGTCCTGGCTTTCTACAAATTCAAGGCAGCTTCCAAACCATTAAAATAAAAATAGAAAGAATAATAGAACCCCCCAATACGTGGACTACCTCACATGAACCCCCCAATAGGTGGACTACCTCACATGAAAACACATCCTAACCTAGCTAAAAAAAATAAGTTTGCACAAAAACAGTGTCCGGCATTGTCCTAAATGAAGGGGGAGAACCTTCAGCAGAGCCTGGCCTGACCAAAGAGAGAAAGAAAGAGGCCGAGAGTGAAACCCCTTTGACAGAAACAGGCCTCGGTGTCTTTGCAGCACATGGGATAGCGGAGCCCCGCCCAGTCTTCCTGGCAGGTGGCCTCAGACAACAGAAGCTGCAGCTCCACACAGATCCCAACTGGATGCTCTGCACTGTGCCATCGGAGCCAAAGGAATGGCCATGAGCCACATGTGGGTCTGGAGCAGAAGAGCAAGAGTTGAGCCCAGGGCTGCGATCACATAAGCAGTTTGACCCGACATGGCTGCAGTACCTGGGCAGATTTAAAGAGCACATCTGCCTTCCATGCCCCAGTCACCGCCATCCCCTTCTGCCCCATAGAGGGAGGGTGGGGTGATGTGGTTCATAGCAGTCGCCTGAAAGAGTAGCTCCTGATCTCCCCCCTCTTACATCGCTCTAACTCCTCCAGATCGCCTACATTTCCCATTTAATAATGGGCAAAACTAACCCGACAAGGATGAAACCAACGATGACAGCCCAGTCAGTGGCTACCTTCTTTCTAGCCAGAGAAAACTGCAGACTTTACCTGCAACGGTGGCAACCCCACCAAGATGGCGGACAATGGACCAGCAATACAGGCAGAAGGTTATGTCCTTTTCAGCCAGGAATTTCATAATTCCATTGCCCGTCTCAAAGCCAACATAGTGGATTGTTTATTTTTTATTTTATTTACATTATATTTATATCCTGCCCATTTCATACAGACTCAAGGCAGCTAACAACATAAAACAGACAGTAAACAAAAACAATATTAAAACAATAAAACAATCAGATAAAGGACAATGGTGCTACTTCAGGCGGATCATGTCATATTTTTTTTTCTCCCATGCACAGATCCTGGGCAGTTAGTAATAAAAGTGGTGTGGATCCTGATGTGGTGGCAGCCCTCTCCCATTAGATGTCATATGCCATCTGAAACTGTTCAGTCTTGCAAGCCCTGCGGAACTGTGATAAATCCTGCAGAGCCCTGATGGCTTCTGGGAGAGTGTTCCAAAGTATTGGGGCCGCAACCGAGAAGGCTCTTGCTCTGGTGGAGTTCAGCCTAGCCTCCTTTAGCCCAGGGGCAGCCAGAGGATTTTGAGAGCTTGATCGCAGTGCTCTCTGGGGAACATGTGGGGCAAGGCGGTCCAGCAGACAGGTAGGTCCTAGGCCATATAGGGATTTGATGGTTAATACCAGGACCTTGAAACGGATTTGGTACATAACAGGCAGCCAGTGTGGTGCTCTCAGCACAGGCTGAATGTGCTCCTGCCAGGGAAGCCCAATTCATAGCCTGGCTGCAGCATTCTGCACCAGCTGCAGCCTCCGAATCTGAGTCAAGGGCAGCCCCATGTAGAGAGCATTACAGTAATCGATTCTTGAGGTGACCGAGGTGTGGATCACCATTGCTAAGTCACTGCGCTCAAGGTAGGGGACCAACTGCCATGTTCGCCCAAGGTGAAAAAAAGCAGCTCTGGCAGTGGCTGCTACTTGGACCTCCATAGTTAAGGAGGACTCCAGGAGCACTCCCAAGCTCTTAATCCTCGATGCTGGCGTCAATGGCGCCCCATCAAAGGCTGGTAGAGGAATCACCCTTCCCAGGTCGCTGTGACTTAGATAGAGAACCTCCTTCTTCATTGGATTCAGCTTTAGCCGACTCAGCCTGAGCCATGATACCACGGCTTGCAGCGCCAGGTCCAAATTCTCTGGGGCTCAGGCAGACTGGCCACCCATCAATAGATACAGCTGGGTGTCATCTGCATACTGATGGCAACCAAGCCCATGCCTCCTGACCATCTGGGCAAGGAGGCGCATGTAGATATTAAACAACATTGGGGAAAGAACTGCTCCCTGGGGCACCCCACAAATAAGTGGGTGTCTCTGAGACAGCATTTCCCCAATCGCCACCCTTTGTCCCCGACCTTGGAGGAAAGAGGAGAGCCACTGTAAGGCAGACCCCTGGATCCCCACGTCGGCATTGGATCTCAATAGCAATGGCACCCATGCAGGCAGAACTTTAAAAAATCAATTAGACCCTCTCTCTAGTAACCCAGACCTCCGACTCTGCTTGGATACCTCAGCACAGGATGACATATAATACCCGCTGCGATCAGAGCAATGGACTCAAGAACAAATCGTATTCTGGGTGCTGGGGGGCACAGTGGGAGGGCTTCCAGTGTTCTGGCCCCACTGATGGGCCTCCTGATGGCCCCTGGTTTTTTGGCCACTGTGTGACACAGAGTGTTGGACTGGATGGGCCACTGGCCTGATCCAACATAGCTTCTCTTATGTTCTTAGGTTCATGACCCTAGGTCAGGGGTGGCCAACGGTAGCTCTCCATATGTTTTTTGCCTACAACTCCCATCAGCCCCAGCCATTGGTCATGCTGGCTGGGGCTGATGGGAGTTGTAGGCAAAAAACATCTGGAGAACTACTGTTGGCCATGACTGCCCTAGGTAATAAAATGTGGGAGAGGCACCTGCCCTGTCTTCAGAGCAGACAGCGGGGACAGTCTGGTCTTTATGGACGCCAGTGCTTTCACCCCACATTTCCGGCTCTCTGAACTCCCCTCTTGTAAAGTTGAACCATTTGGGAAGTCTGAACCTTCCCTTCCATTTCCACCTTTTTTCCCTTTTGGATCAGGGCACATAAACCCATCATTGCCCTGGCATTGTCAGTCAGCACAGCCAAGTAGTCATTCTGAATCAGGAGGACTGGGGGGGGGGGGGGGTGCGGTTTATGGATGACAAATCCCCTGCCCCCAAAAAACTTCTCTCCCGTTTCTGTGTCAGAGTTGTTGTTTGAGAGCATTCTATGATTGACACAAGGATAAATGTACTACAGTCAATAGGACTATTCTCATGTAAATCTGCACTTTACCCCCCCCCCATGTATTCCACGGGTGAAGAGAAGGTGGCTGAGAGGGGCCAGAGCACTTGGCAGGGGGCTTCTAGAGCTGTGCAAAAGGAGCTGGAGCTTCAGAAGCTCACTTATGCACATGACCAAAAGAGAGAGAGAGAGGATGCTGCAACAATCTGAACTCTCGACCAATGGGCAAGGGTGTGGTGAAGCCGGTTCAGGGTGGGATGCCTGATCAAAACTTCCCAGTGCAAAATAACAACAGTGTAATCAAAGGCACAGCCAGACCGTGCCAAGCCTGTGGTGCGACCGCAGCCCAAGAGCACCTTAGGAGACTGGCAAGAGTCTCAGGGTAGACGCTTTTGACAAAAGGATCTGATGATAGAAAGAAGTGTTGACTCTCATAAACCTATCCTTTGACAATCTTGTTGCTCTCTGAGGTGTTAAAAAGGTCAAGGTAGTCCCCTGTACAAGCACCAAGTCCTTACTGGCCCATGGGGTGATGTCACATCATGATGTTTTCTTGGCAGGCTTTTTTGTGGGTGGTTTGCCATTGCCTTCCCCAGTCATCTACACTTTACCCCCAGCAAGCTGGGGACTCTCAAATGTTAAAAATAAGCATAATGTTTATTTGAGCTAGACTCAAATCTAGCTCCTGTGCAATGAGAGTAACTGCCCTTCAGCTACTGTGGGCCCTGCACAAGAAGAGATGTAAAGGTAAGAACCAGCACCTAGGACTCAGCAGCACCAGGAAGCGGAATGGTAGCCAATGATTGTTTCAGCTCATCCATCCCTTCCCTTCCCTTCCCGAGCATCCGGTTTCCCACCACCTTTTCTGGAGTTACTCTAAGATTTCCCCCCTTCGCCTGTATGGCCACCACATCCAAATTCTGGTTCAGGACAAAACAGCAGCTTTTAGAGGCTTTGTGAGTAGAATACATTGCCAGGGTCAACAGCATATCGATACATCCCAGAAACCTGTTTGTCTGCTACAGCCAAAATGACCGTCTTGCGCACTTCTCTGGGATGCGTGCTCATGAGCCAGAGTCCAGTCTGTGCATCTGAGAAACGGAGCTTCAGCTCATGACAGACATATCATGGCAAAGAACATTTATTTCTCTTTCAAGTGCCACAGACGCCATTATGTACACAAATCTGTCCTTTACGAAACAGACCGCTGGTCTCTCAAGGTCAGCCCTACCTCTTCCCAGGTGCAGCTCCCTGACATCGCTCAGCATCTGGAGATAGCAGAGATGGAGCCTGCAACTTCCTGCACACAAAACAGATGCTCCACCACTTGTAGCGCCCAACCCCAAAGAGATCAATGATTCCATTTGGCACCAAAGAACACAGGATTAAGCACCCAGGAACTCCACAGAATGGATCCCATCTGGATGATTCCACAGCCCTGTCATCTAATCAGTTTATTGATGAAACATATATGCCACCTCTCCAGTATCCTCTTCTGTGCTGCACACAGATGAGAGCAATAGCATCAGAGATGTCTTGGCCTCTGCTTGAGTTGCCAGCTGAGCCACCTCCATAGGTGGGACTGGGAGTCAGAGATGAGCTGGCCAGGACTTCGGGCACCCCCAACCCCAGCCTGCTTGGCCCCGACAAGGAGCAACCAGCACCTTGAATGGTGCCCAGAGACAGGTCCCTTGTGACCAGGAGAGCTCCTGGAAGGAAGCCCCATACGTTATGGTCATGGGTGCCTGGATCCCTGGGACCAAATCATCCTTTGGGAGAAACAGGCAGAGTGAGCCCAGCCGGAGCTGGAGCTGATGGAAGGTGCTGCCCAGGGGGAGTCCAACCCCTTCCACGGGCAGCTCTCCTTTGCAGAAGCCACACCCACCAAATCCTTGTCAAAAGCTGGGGACAATTCGAGAAGGAAAAATAGGGACACGTCATCTTGCCCATACTTGACTTGAGATCAGGGGTCACCAACTGATGCCCACTGGTACCATGGTGTTGCCCACATCTTTCTGACACCTGCCAGAAGGGGCCTCCAGAAAGCAGAGTCTTCTGATTGGCCAGGCAGAGTTTTTAAAATGTGGCTTCCGCAGGAGTTGCCATCCCAGCAGCGCAAGGACCTCCCCTGCGTGAGGACAGGGAAGCGGTGTGCATGTGGCAACAAAAAAATACTTCAACATTATGCTTATTTTTAAAGGCATCCTGTTAAACAGTTTCTGCTGGAAATGTTGAATTCACTATTAAAAAGGTAAAGGTAGTCCCTTGTGCAAGCACCAGTCGTTTTCGACTCTGGGAAGACGTTGCTTTCACAACGTTTTCACGGCAGACTTTTTACGGGGTGGTTTGCCCTTGCCTTCCCCAGTCATCTACACTTTCCCCCAAGCAAGCTGGAGACTCATTTTACCCACCTCGGAAGGATAGAAGGCTGAGTCAATCTGGAGCCGGCTACCTGAAAACCCAGCTTCCACCGGGGATCGAACTCAGGTCGTGAGCAGAGGGCTCCGATTGCAGGACTGCAGCTTTACCACTCTGTGCCACAGGGCTTTTGAATGTACTATTAGAGTTATTCATAATCTCACTCCCTGACATTTTGTGGCTGGCTCCGCCTCCTGGAGTGGGCGTTTTGTGTTTGCTTGCACCTAGAAGCCCAAAGGTGCCCACAGTCACAAGGAGTAGGGGGCAGGAGGGGCCACAAAGATCATCCATCCACCCAGACTACCCACGTTTCCTTCGCCCCATAACCAGGCCTGAAAGGAGGAAGAGATGGTCAAGGGCAGAAGGGGAAATTCAGGTATGCCTGGAAGAGCTCTGCCACGGCCCACTGCAGACAAAGAGAGAGAGAGATTTTCACAGCATGCTCCACAGTCTGCCTCAGGGGTTGGTGGCCAGCCAGCCCTGTCTGTGATCCCACCCCCACAATATGGCATAGACTTCTCAGACCACAGCATTAGCACAGGGAAGCCATTTGATTCTCTTCGTTTCCATTTCCTTTTGGACTCATTCTGTATACAACTGCCCCTCTCCGCCTCACCTGACTCCCAGGGCTGCTCTGGGGATAAGACAGAGGAGGGCAGAACAGCACACAAAGCCCTGATTTCTACTTGGACTAAAGACAGGAGGGAAACAGTTAAACGATAACAACAGAAGCTTGTCCTATAGAAAGAAAAACTACAGCATTTAAAATTAGAAGCATTGACCGATTACTCGCTAGGCTTGTTCCAGTCTGGGAGCTCTTGTTCGCCTGGCGCTTCTGCCTGATGTCACGCAAGCTGCCGCAGGGCTGTGACTTGCCCCGCCTCTTTCCCATGGCAAGCAAGATCCTCTGAAAACCAGTTTCTGCTTGTCGTGGGAAGGAGGCAGGGCAAGTGGCAGCCACGGCAGCTTGTGCAAAATGGGAGAGAAGCACCAGGGGGAAAAGGGCTCCTAGACCAGAACAAGCCTAATGAGAAATTGGTCATTCATTTATTTCCTTGAACAAACAGATGATCATTCTATATGTAACAGAACAGAAAAAAATATTTTCAGAAAACAGAATGCAATTCAGTATCACTGAAACTTCTGGCCACAACATTTCGAAAACTTTTCAGTAAGAAACTAGCAGCAATTTTGATCTCAGATTTAAGACAAACTCCTATGTTGGGCAGCTAGGGTTGCCAAGTCCAATTTAAGAAATATCTGGGGACTTTAGGGGTGGAGCCAGGAGTCTTTGGGGGTGGAGCCAGGAGACATTGGGGGCGGAGCCGAGAGCAAGGGTGTGACAAGCATAATTGAACTTCAAGGGAGTTCTGGCCATCACATTTAAAGGGACTGCACAAATTTTTAAATGCCTTCCTTCCATAGGAAATAATGAAGGATAGGGGCACCTTCTTTTGGAGCTCATAGAATTGGACCCTCTGGTCCAATCTTTTTGAAACTAGGGAGGTATTTTGGGGAGAGGCACTAGATGCTATACTGAAAATTTGGTGCCTCTATCTCAAAAAACAGCCCCCCCAGAGCCCCCGATACCCGCGGATCAATTCCCCATCATTCCCTATTGGAATTGTTCATGGAGGTGCATGATGGCTCTGGGGGCGGGGCTTCCCCCGCCGGCCAGCTGGCTGGGGGAGGGGGGAAGCCTGTAAAACCGGGGGATCCCCCTCTGGGACCTGGGGATTGGGAAGCCTATGGGCAGCACAGAAGCAGGCAGGGGCAGAATGTGGTGTTCGTTATTCTGATGAGAAGCACTTTGGTGGTCCTTGGAGGCTCACCCAACAAATCAGTGTGGTTCTCTCAGGGCAATCAGGCATTCCCTGGGGAACTAGTTAGACCGCTGGCAGCAGCACCATCAGTGCTAAATGCAAACCAAGACCAAGTGACAATTGTCCACGGCTGCAAAACATTTGTGCATTCAGACAATCTGCAAGTCAGTCTTATGCATTTACTCAGAGGGAAGCCAAACCAAGGTTGAATAAGTGTGCACAGGCTTCTAGCCTAGGCTGCAATGTTCTGCATACGTACATGTGAGTAAGCTTCAGGCCTGTAGCTCCATTGGGGGCCAGGGCAGGCCGGGCCACTCCATTCAAATCCCCCTCCATCTGCCTGGCCCCTCCACTGCTCCCTTTGCTCACCGCCACTCGCCGCTGCTACAAGCAACGGCAGCATTGCTGCTGGAGGGGCTTCAGATCGGGAAGGGAGGGGGGAGAGAAGCCCACTTGCGGCCAGATCCCCCTGGAAGGTTTGTTAAATTAGACAAATGGGGGGCTGTCACTGTACTTGAGAAGGAGAGAAAGTGTTCAGAGCTAAACCGGGTGACCCCCTGCCCCCCCCAACAAACAGTGCTGCTGCAGGCCCCACCAAACATGAAGTCCTGGCTACGGCCCTGGGAAACACGGCTGGGTCCTGCTGCCAGCGGAGTCAGGAGGGATGGCGGCTGCAGCTGCCGCTCTGCACAAACTCCCGTTTTAGGGTCCCTCTTGCTGCAGCTCCTGCCAGCAAATAACTTTATCACCCCAGCAAGATCCAGACTAGAAGCCAGGATTGTTTGGTGGGGCCTGCAGCAGCATTTCTTGTTGGAGGGGGCACCCACCCAGTTTGACCCTAAACACTTTCTCTCCTTCTCAAGTAAAGTGGCAGCCCCCCATTTGCCTGATTTAGTAATTTGGGAAACAATGAAGGGAATTGAGAGGGAAGGCGGGAAGACCCCTGTGTGGTGCCCTCTTGCACTTTTCCTGGTGCCCCTCCTGGTGTTTCTAGGAAGTAGGTGGGGCCAGAGAGGGCCTTTGCCCAGCAGGGCTGCCTTCTGACTGTCCAGGGACATCTGGCGGAATGTGCAGGTTTTTTAAAAGTTACTCGCAGCAGCAGCAGCAGCTGCCACCACAACCCATGGAGGATCTTCACTGTGCGGCTGAAGGTAAGCAGTACGTATGCAAGAAAATGTCTTCCCCATATGTCTCTTTAAACAGGCATCCCGTTAGCCAGAGCTTCTGCCTGAAATGTTGAGGAGTTTCCGTGCAGCTCTGCATGACCTCCCGTCCCTGGCTTTGCCTCCTGCAGTGGCCTTCTGGGATTGCACCCCCTGTTTTGCAGCTGTGCCCTCCCACCCACCCCTGAGCCACAGGGGCCACAAGGCCAGGGCTCCTGCAGGGGGCAGCTGTGCAACAGCAACCAGTGTGCCCAGTCCTCCCCCACAGAGAGCGGTGGGTGTTCAGATCGACCCGGATGCTCTGGGAAAAGGAAAGGTCCCCTGTGCAAGCACCAGTCCTTTCCCACGTCGCATCACGATGTTTTCATGGGAGACTTTTTACGGGGTGGTTTGCCCTTGCCTTCATTGCTCTCTGAGAGGTCACCAAACGGGCCTTCCTGGGTTGGCTTTTGTACTCTCCTGGAATTGTTCACTGGCTTTGATGATTCTTTCTCTTGCAACCCTGGGTCCAGCTTCGGGGGCAAGAAGGCGTGAGGAACTCGGGATTTTCAAAAAGTCTTTTGATGAATGCATTTCTGTGGTACTCAAGAGGTACAAAACACATCTATCAAGATTTCCTTTGACCACCTTTGATGGGAACTGAGAAATATGCCTCTCCCATCCTGAGGAGAACAGTCCTGCTACTTTACAAATACCTCTGGCAGGCCTTTGGTTTTATGTTGGCCAAAGGCTCCTGGAGGGGGGGCACCCATAACTGACATGAATGTGGAGTTGGGGATTAGGCCACACAGCCTCTCTCAGAGCCCTTAGCCAAGGGCTTAGAAATTGCATTAGGACTGTGGCAACCTAACTTCAAATCCTCAATCCCCATGGAATTTACTGGGGGGCTTTCATGACCAATAATCCCAGTGGGCCCTATGAAGAGTTTGATCCAACACAGCACAAGTCGTCGGCCAGCAACACTTCAGCCACCTCCCAGATCATTGAAGCCACCGTAATTCATGCAGGGAGCCATGGGAAAGAGGCTTAATAGATGAGGGGACAACCCTCTTGATTGCTCCAATTACTCTGGCAGGGGGGAAGAGGCCAGTACCACTTCCTAAGGCAGGGGTGCCAAACATGTGACCTGGGGGCCGAATCAGGCCCCCGGAGGGCTCCTATCAGGCCCCCGAGCAACTGGCTGTCATCTGCTTCCTTCTCCCTCTCTCTTGCTTCCATCTGCATCACAGCTTGCTTTGCCAGGCTTGCTCAATCACACAGCAGAGCTACAGAGCAAAACCTCTATTTTCTCCATTGGCCGAGGCTCCTCCCTTGGAGAGGAAGGGGGGAGGGAGAGCTTGCTTTGCCAGGCTCTCTCAATCACACAGCAGAGCTACTGAGCCAAGCCTCTCTCCCTTCTATTGACTGAGGCTCCTCCCCCTCCTGGCCTCCTGGGGAAGGAAGGAAGGAGTCAGAGCTTCCTTTGCCTAGTTCCCTGGATTGCATGGAAGAGATACTAAGAAAGCAATGAGTGCTAATGTTTTAAGCATGTTTTATTTTTAGTTTTTATATATATATATATATACATTGAATTTGTCTGTGTCCTTTATAAAGCTTATATCTCTGCCACCACACCTGGCCCAGCCCAGCAAGGTCTCCTTGATGCGAATTCCGGCCCTCATAACAAATGAGTTTGACACCCCTGCTAAGGCTTCAACAGGCAATGATCTGCATTCAGAACCCCAAACAAAAAACAGACTCAACATGTGCTGGGCCCACAACAACCTGGTACCATCCCATGGTCGCCCTGAACAGGACCAGAACAAGGCGGCCTTCATGTAGAACCTGGCACCCCCCAGGCAACCGGGCTGCAGACCCCTTCTGCATGAAGACAGAGGCCACCTCCTCCACAGCTCCCCCAGACAAATGAGGCAAATGAGACACCAACGAAAGCCCCAGCTTGGCACCAGGACTCACATTAGACCGGGCAGAGCTGCCCAGAACTCAGCAGGCGGCCATTCCTGTACTCAGGTCACATCCCAGAGGTCACAGGTGACCAAAAGGAACTGGCAATTCCATCTTTTTCTAGAGTAGGCCAGGAGTGGAAACAGGGAAGAAGAAGAAGAAGAAGAAGGAGATGATGATGATGAAGATGATATTGAATTTATACCCCACCCTTCACTCTCAACCTCAGAGTTTCCAAGCAGCTTACAATCTCCTTTACCTCCCCCCCTCACAACATATACACTGTGAGGTAGGTGGGGCTGAGAGAGCATTCACAGAAGCTGCCCTTTGAAGGACAACTCCTACGAGAGCTATGGCTGACCCAAGGCCATTCCAGCAGCTGCCAGTGGAGGAGTGAGGAATCAAACCTGGTTCTCCCAGATAAGAGTCCAAGCACTTAACCAGTATACCAAACACTGACACCATGAACTGTGGCATTTCTAGGCAAGGTAAACCACCAGTGGGCACAAGACACTTTCAAAACCACATAGGCTTTTGGCAAGAGGAAACTGGAGTCCTGAACCATCCATGGTATCTTCAGGCAACAATTGGCCCACAGAGGCAATAGAATGACCTTTCTGGTCGGGACCAAGCATGAGGAAGTCTGCTGATTTCTTGCTCCAGACTGGCACAGACGCAGCAAGCCCAGGAATGTGCCAGTTTGGTGCAGTGGGTAGGTGTGCGGACTCTTATCTGGGAGAATCAGGTTTGATTCCCCACTCCTCCACTTGCACCTGCTGGAATGGCCTTGAGTCAGCCAGAGCTCTCTTATCTGGGAGAACCAGGTTTGATTCCCCACTCCTCCACTTGCACCTGCTGGAATGGCCTTGGGTCAGCCAGAGCTCTCTTATCTGGGAGAACCGGGTTTGATTCCCCACTCCTCCACTTGCACCTGCTGGAATGGCCTTGGGTCAGCCAGAGCTATTGTAGGAGTTGTCCTCAAAAGGGCAGTTACTGTCTCAGCCCCACCCACCTCACAGGTTGTCTGTTGTGGGGGAAGAAGATAAAGGAGATTGTAAACCACTCTGAGTCTCTGATTCAGAGAGAAGGGTGGGGTCTAAATCTACAATTCTTCTTCTAAAAGGGACATCACACCCAGCCACACAGCTCCAACTTCTCCCAAAGCCCCAGCAAAATAGCCAAGTCCCCAGGTAAGTGGGAAATGAAGCCCACTAAGGTCACAAACTGCTCAGAAATAACTCTAGCAGGGAGGGGACGATGTTATCAAAATTGCTTTGGCCAGAGAAAGCAGGAGACCACTCCAAATGACTCATAACCCGCCCCCCCCCCCCGTCACAGCAGCTGAAGAAGGTCAGCAGTCCTTGCGGAACAGACACAAAGGCGGCATTGACACAGGGGCACCCAGAAGTCGGTCAGAGGGGATGTGCCAGCCTCTTCCTTGTACGGCCCACATCTCGACTTCTGTCACTGTGCTCAAAACAGGACGTCCCAAGAGACAGCAGCAACATCAGGCTGTGAAGCAGCCATCCACCAGTGCCTCTGATGACAACAGGCCTTCCAGAATCTGAGTCAGAAGGAAGGACGGATGTTCTGGCTCAAGTCAAGGTGCAAACCTCCCATGCTGTCTTCTCCAGAAAGCAGAGTGCCCCTTCCTTCCCCTTCTGCAGTGGCTTGTAGTCCTCCGGTATCCCTGGAGAGGTCAGGAGGGCAGCTGTTGCCCCCCTGCAGGGGGCTGTGTGCCCCAAAGGAAGCTCAGCCTCCTCATGGCCTCTTCCAGCCGCAAGAGCTGCTCAGGAACATTACCCAGCAGGCCGATGCAGACACTGCCCCAGGCAAACACTGCTCAAAAATCAATGGACAATTTATAAAGCCTGGTTTTTCTAATATTGCACAGCACACACTGGAAAGGTCAGATGGGCGGATGGGGCTCTCTTGGCAACCCCTTCCCCTTTTGGCCCAGTCCACACCCTGGAGGTCTCTGCAGAATGGGGGCTTGAGGGAGGGTGATGCGGACTGCGGACAAGCCCAGCGCTTCCTTAGGCTGGAAGACCTTGAAAGACAAGGTCTCAAATGGTATATTTCAGATTACTTTATTCTATGATTTCCCAAGAAGTTCAACTCCGGAGTCACTCCACTGCAGGCACAGCCCTTCCACCAGCATCTCCTGACACCATCTTGAGCCTTCCACACGAGCACAGACTCTTGCTCCCTCCTGGGCCACGGAGCCAGAGCCCAGCTCCCCAGAGCCTTCGTCCCTCTGCCACAACACAAGACTCCCCCCACCCCACCCCCCACAAGCTTCTTGGAACTGGGGCCTGGCCACAGAGGAGCCTGCACCAACTCAACTGCAGCTGGCGAGGCCTCCTTGGCACCCCCCACGCTCAAGGCCACAGAGGGGGCGGGGGGGCGAGGCTTACCGGGGACAATAGAAACCGTGTCTTTCTCCCAGGACACGACGCTGACATACTCTTGCACCGAAGAAGGGATGAGGCACTTGAAGACAGCCACGTTTCCACGCATTGACCTTTGATCCTCCACCCGAACTGTGTAAGGTTCCCTGAAAACTGAGAAAGAAGAGAGACGGGGAAGTGGGCGGGGGATGGAATGGCAACCAGGAGACAGAACTGCAGATAACATTCCACCCCCTACATTCACCTGCCCCCATCCCTCCCCCCTCCAGACCATCATCCCTGCCACAGGACACTTCTACAGGCCGTTGCCCCTAGATGAACCTCTTAGATTGGGGGCTCCAAACCTTGGGGGGGGGGCGGTGCGGGTGGAGTTTCCCACCTACGTCCACAGACAGCAAGTTCAGCATTCTGCTGCTCAAGACTGAGAATTCGCAAAACCCCGAAGGGATGACTTGAGGGGGGCCACACTTTCAAAACCATTCTTCTTCCCCCAACAAGAGGGGCAAGAATGAGGGAGGGGGTTGAATATTACTGATTATTAATATTAAATAGTGTTTTAGGAAAATCTTGCAAATAGTTTAAAAATAGAAAAGTTTGCAACCACGAGGGGAGATGGTTTTCCTGGTATCCCACACACCCCACCCCGGAACAAAAAGACATTTGTGGGGCAATAGAAATATGAGCACTATTTACATCCTTAGCAAACCTGAACTTCTTTTCCTGATACAACAACTTAAAAGATTTCATTTCTCATTTAGTTAACATACAAAATTGTACAATTGGGCATATTTTGGAATTTAAAAGTCTGAATGTTTTTGATTTCTGTAAGGAAATGGCAAAGGAGATCCCATGTAGTGTGTTGATGAAGAGTGTCTGGAGGACCCACGTCTGACCCCCATCTCCCCCCACAGAAGCTGGCTGGGTGACCCCTTGAGGGCCTCCCCTACCTCACAGGGTTGCTGTTGCTGTGAGGACACAGGGGAGGAGAGGAGCAGCTGAGCAACAGCTGCCAGTCCTCATACAGCACCTGTAGCTTAAGTGCTGCCCCCTGAAAGGCGGTGGGGGGGCAGATCCCTCCTTTCAAAAGCCAAACACCAGCCTACTGGCTGGAGTCCCCCAAATGGATCACGGAGACCAGCCTCTGGTGGGGGGGTCAGAGGTATATGGGCATTAGTTAGGAGCAGAGCGGACTGGCTGAAGTGGGAGATGCTGCCCAGGCCTTGCCACAGCCCGCAGGGGCTTATGAGGACCCAGAGGAAGCCTTGGGCATTCCGTCTCCAGTTCTGTGTCACCTTTCAAAGGAACACCCCCCCCCCTCCCACAACAAATTGCCATTCACGTCTGGTGCACTTTTTGCCCCTCTCCCTTGCAACAAAAGGGAGACTGCAAGCTTCATGGGTGACCTAGTGGGGTCCTGGGGGCTTCCAGCCCACCCAGCCTTAGTCAATCATTGACCACAAGAACTGTGGCAATTGGCTCATCTCATTAGTCTTCATGAGCTGCAGCCCAAAAGGGAGTTCCTCCAGGACAACTCCACTCCGCAGGAAACAGAGCAGGGCCCAACCAACAAATGGCATCCAGGGGGGTTCTAGACATCTGCATGATGCAGCGATCTGTGCTACTTAAAAGCTTCTGCCCCTCGACCTCAATGGGGATTCTGACAGCAGAATATATTTCCCACTCTGGTGCCATCCTCCAAGCAACAAGGTAACATCTCTCCGTGCTGAGGTGGACAACCTCTGCTCTCCTCCTCCTCCACTTGTTCTCCCTCCCCTTGCCTGAATGGAGCAGCCCATAGGAAGGAAAGTCTGGCCCAGGAAAAGAGAAGGGCCAAAGCGACCCCACAGCCTGTCAGTTATCCAATACCTGCTTTAACCCGGATATTTGGGCTCCTGATTTTGCCCACAGAGTTCTCTGCGGTACAGAAATAGTCGTTGTCATGGATAAAGCTATTGAAGGCAGATGGCGAGAAGGGGTAGAGCTGCAGCGTCCCATTGGCGTGGACGTGGCGGATGTGCGGGACATCATAAATGTCGTCCCCAGTGGCCAGGTACCAGCGAAGGGTGGCACTGGGGGACCCTGCTGCTGGGCAGGGGATCACCACCCCGACGGTGCTGGAGAAGGTCACCTGCTGGACGGAGTCGTTCACAAAGTAGAGGCTGGTTCCAACATCCTCCGTGTGCACTGTGGAGAGAAGGAGGCCAAGGTCATTACGAGCCAAGCACTGCTGGGAGGGGAGGGGGCGCGTCCCACCCAACCACAGGTCTCCAATTTCCCACTACGCAAAGCACCGCTCTCCTAGGAAGGCCACCTGGGTAACCATCCCCAGAAGGAAGACAGGAGAGCATTTGTCCACCCAGCCTTTCAGCAACCCACTTCCTCAGTTGCACAAAGCTCCACCCTCAATATTCCGTGGGGGGCAAAGGACTTGAACCTGCAGGGGAAATCACCAGGTCTTTAGCAAATGAAAGAGCCCTACTCCTTTCTTCCTCCCCTTGAAAAGGTATCTCACCCTCACAGTCGCCACAGACTACGGAAGAGAGGACAGAAAAGTCTCTGCACTCAGACAAGCACTTTCATCCGAAGTTGTAGCTCTTCCCTTCCGGATTTAAAGGGCATGGTCAGACAGTGACATCTGCCTCCCCACATTCTGCCCCACCTTCGAAGTGGAGTTATCAGGCACTGGGGGAAGTCCGGCCCTTATGGAGGTCAGTGCTCTCCTCCCACATTCCTGGAAGTCGCCTTTCCTGAACTGAAGCCAATGTGGAATGGTGAACTTTCCTCTTTGCCCCCCCCCCTTTTATCAGGTAGGGATGTGCACTGAAGGGCGTAATCACCCCTGGGGTGTCACGTGTGTGTTTATTATTTACAGTTTACAGACATCTCCCTCCCTCTCTCCCTCCCTCCCCGCTCCCTCTCTCATGGGGTAAAACCTCCAAGCACAGTTTCACAAGCCCTTCCCTGCCCCAGCAGCCTCCTCCAGTCATCCCACCAGCCACCATCCTGTCAGGAGTTTCAAGGGCTGCTTCCCATAAGCACTTCTGCGCATGCTCAGGAGACAAATGATGGAGGAAGTTGCCTGACCACCCACTCTGGTTGCCACACTGCAGGAATCCAATCGATCAGCCACAGAGTGAGCATGCCCTGAAGTGGGTTCTGGCGGGATGTTACAAAAACAAACCCCTGGATTAATTGGAGATGAGGCCGGATTCGCTAAGTCTGCTGTCTGACTGCAGTGTATTTCAACCCACAACTTCTGAAATGGCTTCAGCACACAGACAGGCAGTAATCGCCAAATGCACAGAGCCAAAAGCTGTGGCACCTCCAGAGATTCCTACCATCCAGGCAACTCTGGGACAAAAGAAGTAGAATCACAGAATCATAGAGGAGTCCCTAGAGGCCATCTAGTCCAACCCCTTGCTCAGTGTAGGATCAGCCTACAGCATCCCAGACAAACTTGCCTGAAACCTTGAAACAAACGTGGAAAGCATTTCATACCACAAACAGTACAGAACAGAAGAGAAGTAAGTTTGGAAGACTTTGTGCCAAAGGATATGCAACGCCAGCCATCTGGCAACTGAGCTGCACAAGGCAACTGGGAGGGCCTGATAAGAGCTGGCATCACAGTGGCACCAGAGGGAGGGGGGCTAACTCACCCTCCTCCCCACACCCTCCCTCCAGCTGCTTTCAGGTCAGCAGAGGAACGAGGCAGGTGCCATGCTGTGACCGCGAGGGGGGGCATTTTCCAGCAAGCAGGGAAACAGCACCATGTGGAAGAGTTATTTAAACAGCCTCCCCCCCCCCCACAACTGCTTCCCGCAACTCAGATGACTCAGTGGGAGGGGGGGGATCTGATCCCAGACCCCGGCACCACAGTGAGAACGAGGGGAAACCCTCCAGGCACCTCTGGCAGAGAAGGGGGCAGGAGAGGGTAGACGGACCTGGCACAGGGAGGGCCTGCTTTCCAGAGACCTCTCCTTCCCTTCTCTTCCTGCCCCTTAGCTGGGGGGGCACCACTCTAGTTCTGGGGGGTGGGCTAGAGCACCCTCGCTGTGGCCCCTTTTCCCTCAGGACCCACACTGAAGGAACCAGAAACAGTTTGTGGAACAAATCCTGGGCAAGCTCAGCAAGTAAGAGAAGAGGCATGCAGCTGGGCAGGGGGGTGATGACCGGGGCACCACAGCAGCTGGAGAGAAGGGCCACCAGTTCAGCCCCTGCCCCTCCCCTCCCCAGGCATGGCCCACCCCACTCCACACAGGCCCTCATAGGCTCTCGGGGAGGGCTCCGCTCCTGGGCAGCCATTGGTTCCTGCTGGTCCCTCCATTTCCCCCCAGCCCAATGGCCAGGAGGCACACAAAGGCCTCAGGCCTGACCGGCAGGAGGGAGAGAGGGAGAGGGCCATGAGGGCCTGGGGAGCCCCTGGAATGGCCATGGAGGCTTCGGAGGGTGCCCCACAGAGGCCCCTCTCCTCCACCCCACCCCCAATCTCTGGATGTTCCCCATCCCCCACCAGTGGCCTGTTCCTTCAGTCCCACCCAGCAGAGGACGCATTCGAGCACCCCCTCCGTCACCATCTAAACACCGCTGGTCAACAGGAAAGCATCTAAGCTGCCCAGGGGGAGGAGCTTCAGGAAGCACCACCCCCATCCCTACCGGCTGAAACAGAGGCGGCTTCATGGGCCCATCCCAGCAAGGCCCCCTGGACCAACAGCCCAGATGTAAAAGATCTCCAGTGAGCCCAAGGTGAAGATTACCTGGGCTCTGGTGACAGGGCCAGGAGGGAGCCCTGCAGGTGGGCTGGCCTTAGCTGGCAAAGATGCTCCATTCGGCCGCCAGCCTCCATCTGCCTGATGACAACGTGGAGTCTAGAAGTGTCCCTAGACGGCAACCTGATCCATCAGGAGAAAGTGTAACCTCATCCGCAACAGGTGCAGCGCCTTTCCCTCAATCACCTTTGTTCCTCACCCACAGCAACTTCATCAATATATTAAGCTGCCATTTAATCTTTCACTATCTCCAGGCACTCCTGCTGCCTCACTCAGTTTCGACAGGGAGCACACCCAGAACGGGGTCTCATTTGTGCATCGATGGCCCCACATCCCCAGCCAGAATCTCCAAGGGGCTTCACATCAGCACCAAAGAGTACGGGGGACAGGGCATGTTCTTGCAGTCCCCCTCAGACCGGTAGCCAAGCAAAAGCCCCCCCCCCCGCCCCGCTGCAGCTTCACCTCCCAGGAATGCACGACTTCCCCCATCTAGACCAGGCAGTCCAAAAGGATACTCTGGGCAATGTGATGAAAGGCTCCGGGAGATCTGGAAAGACCAGCAGGGACCCACAACCCCAACAGGGCAGCTGAGGCAGTTCTGTCGCACGTCCAGACTGGAAAGGATCTAGATGCGCCTGTGCAGGCACAGCATCTGCCTTTGCTTCTCCTCCCTCCAAGGGAGGCTGCCCAAGGCTTGATAATAAGCGGGATTGGACTCCCTGTTTAGTAGTGCCAGTTTTCAGCAAAGGGAAGAGCCAAGCCTGAGGATGGATCACCAGCGCAAGGGGGGCGTTAACCGTTTCTGGCGTCCAGAGTCCCACCCAGCCCCTTCCAGCTGTGTCAAGGCAAAGAGCCACAACAAGGTACCATCCACAGCCCCCAGCATCTTGGGTAGAGGGATGCAGCAGAACGACTCCCCTATTAATCTTCTCAACCAAGCACTTTGCTGCTCACCCCCCACCCCCGGGATGCTGCATCCCAACTGCTCACTTGAGGAGAGGCGCTGAAAGCCTTCACTTCCCGCCATAAAGCAGTGAGGAAGCCATTCGCTCTAAGCAAGATGAGCAGGGATATTTGCATTTTCGTCACAACAGCAGACTTCAGAAGCCATCCCCTCACCCACCATTATGTGCACAAAGACTAGAGCATGCTCGAGAGGGAATATTCAGAATCTCTTAACTGCTGCACAGCACAGATCATTAATGGACACATCTTGGAAACAAGCAAGCTGCTAGTTGGAAACATCTGAAGAGGCCAGGCCGAGGCCCCCTGACATCTCTCCTGCAGGCCACATGCTGTGACTGCCAGGGGCATCGTGTGCACTGCACTCCTCCAGGCCAGCCGTGGGCAGTGCACTCCTTCAGAGCAGTCAGGGGCATCGTGGGCACTGCAATTCTCCAGAGCGGTCAGGGGCACCGTGGGCAGTGCACTCCACCAGAAAGCTCAGGAGCACCGTGAGGAGTGAACGCCTCCAGAGCTGTCAGGGGCATCGTGGGCACTCCACTTCTCCACAACAGTCAGGGGCATTGTGGGCATTGCACTTCTCCACAACGGTCATGGGCACCATGGGCAGTGCACTCCTTCAGAGCGATCAGGAGCATCGTGGGCACTGCACTTCTCCAGAACGGTCAGGTGCACTGTGGGCAGTGCACTCCACCAGAAAGCTCAGGGGCACCGTGAGCGGTGGACTCCTCCAGAGCTGTCAGGAGCATCGTGGGCACTCCACTTCTCCAGAATGGTCAGCGGCAACGTGGGCAGTGCACTTCTCCACAACGGTCATGGGCACCATGGGCAGTGCACTCCTCCAGAGCGAACAGGAGCATCGTGGGCACTGCACTTCTCCAGAACGGTCAGGTGCACTGTGGGCACTGCACTTCTCCAGAGTGGTCAGGGGCACTGTGCGCAGTGCACTCCTCCAGAGCGGTCAGGGGCATTGTGGGCACTGCACTTCTCCACAACTGTCAGGGGCATGGTGGGCACTGCACTCCTCCAGAGCGGTCAGGGGCATCGTGGGCACTGCACTTCTCCACAACGGTCAGGGGCATGGTGGACACTGCACTTCTCCAGAGCGGTCAGGGGCATCGTGAGCACTGCACTCCTCCAGAGCAGTCACGGGCATTGTGAGCACTGCACTCCTCCAGAGCAGTCAGGGGCATAATGGGCACTGCACTCCTCCAGAGCAGTCAGGGGCATTGTGAGCACTGCACTCCTCCAGAGCAGTCAGGGGCATCATGAGCACTGCACTTCTCCAGAGCAGTCAGGGGCATAATGGGCACTGCACTCCTCTAGAGTGGTCAGGGGCATAATGGGCACTGCACTCCTCTAGAGTGGTCAGGGGCATAATGGGCACTGCACTCCTCTAGAGTGGTCAGGGGCATCGTGGGCACTGCACTTCTCCAGAGTGGTCAGGGGCATTGTGAGCACTGCACTCCTCCAGAGCAGTCCGGGACATCATGAGCACTGCACTCCTCCAGAGTGGTCAGGGGCATAATGGGCACTGCACTCCTCTAAGGTGGTCAGGGGCACTGTGGGCACTGAACTTCTCCAGAGCAGTCAGGGGCACCGTGGGCACTACACTTCTCCAGAGCAGTCAGGGGCATCATGAGCACTGCACTCCTCCAGAGCAGTCAGGGGCATAATGGGCACTGCACTCCTCAAGAGCAGTCAGGGGCATTGTGAGCACTGCACTCCTCAAGAGCAGTCAGGGGCATCATGAGCACTGCACTCCTCCAGAGCAGTCAGGGGCATCATGAGCACTGCACTTCTCCAGAGCAGTCAGGGGCATAATGGGCACTGCACTCCTCTAGAGTGGTCAGGGGCATAATGGGCACTGCACTCCTCTAGAGTGGTCAGGGACATAATGGGCACTGCACTCCTCTAGAGTGGTCAGGGGCATCGTGGGCACTGCACTTCTCCAGAGTGGTCAGGGGCATTGTGAGCACTGCACTCCTCCAGAGCAGTCCGGGGCATCATGAGCACTGCACTCCTCCAGAGTGGTCAGGGGCATAATGGGCACTGCACTCCTCTAAGGTGGTCAGGGGCACTGTGGGCACTGAACTTTTCCAGAGCAGTCAGGGGCACCGTGGGCACTACACTTCTCCAGAGCGGTCAGGGGCATGCTAGGCACTCCACTTCTCCACAACTGTCAGGGGCATGGTGGGCACTGCACTCCTCCAGAGCGGTCAGGGGCATCGTGGGCACTGCACTCCTCCAGAATGGTCAGTGGCATCATGGGCACTGCACATCCCCAGAGCGGTCAGGGGCATCATGGGTACTGCACTTCTCCAGAACAGCCAGGGGCATCGTGGGCACTGCAACTTTCCAGAGCGGTCAGGGTCATTGTGGGCAGTGCACTCCTCCAGAGCGGTCAGGGGCATGCTGGGCACTCCACTTCTCCTCCAGAGTGGTCAGGGGCATCGTGGGCACTGCACTTCTGCAGAATGGTCAGGGGCATCGTGGGCACTGCACTCCTCCAGAATGGTCAGCGGCATCGTGGGCACTGCACTTCCCCGGAGCGGTCAGGGGCATCGTGGGTACTGCACTTCTCCAGAACAGCCAGGGGCATCGTGGGCACTGCAACTTTCCAGAGCGGTCAGGGGCACTGTGGGCAGTGCACTCCTCCAGAGCGGTCAGGGGCATGCTGGGCACTCCACTTCTCCACAACGGTCAGGGGCATTGTGGGCACTGCACTTCTCCAGAATGGTCAGGGGCATCGTGGGCACTGCACTTCTCCACAACGGTCATGGGCACCATGGGCAGTGCACTCCTCCAGAGCGATCAGGAGCATCGTGGGCACTGCACTTCTCCAGAACAGCCAGGGGCATCGTGGGCACTGCACTTCTCCAGAGCGGTCAGGGGCACTGTGGGCACTGCACTCCTCCAGAGTGGTCAGGGGCATCGTGGGCACTGAACTTCTCCAGAGTAGTCAGGGGCACTGTGGGCACTGAACTTCTCCAGAGCAGTCAGGGGCACCGTGGGCACTGCACTTCTCCACAACGGTCAGGGGCATGGTGGACACTGCACTTCTCCAGAGCAGTCAGGGGCATCATGAGCACTGAACTCCTCCAGAGCAGTCAGGGGCATTGTGAGCACTGCACCCCTCCTGAGCAGTCAGGGGTATCGTAAGCACTGCACTCCTCCAGAGAGGTTAGGGGCATCATGGGCACTGCACTACTCCAGAGTGGTCAGGGGCATCATGGGCACTGCACTCCTCCAGACTGGTAAGGGGCACCGTGGGCACTGCACTCCTCCAGAGAGGTCAGGGGCATGGTGGGCACTGCACTCCTCCAGAGCGGTCAGGGGCATTGTGAGCACTGCACTCCTCCAGAGCGGTCAGGGGCATCATGGGCACTCCACTTCTCCACAACGGTCAGGGGCATTGTGGGCACTGCACTTCTCCAGAATGGTCAGGGGCATCGTGGGCACTGCACTTCTCCACAACGGTCATGGGCACCATGCGCAGTGCACTCCTCCAGAGCGATCAGGAGCATCGTGGGCACTGCACTTCTCCAGAGCGGTCAGGGGCATTGTGGGCAGTGCACTCCTCCAGAGAGGTCAGGGGCATGCTGGGCACTGCAATTCTCCACAACGGTCAGGGGCATGGTGGGCACTGCACTCCTCCAGAGCGGTCAGGGGCATCGTGGGCACTGAACTTCTCTAGAGCAGTCAGGGGCACCATGGGCACTGCACTTCTCCAAAACGCTCAGGGGCATGTTTGGCACTGCACTTCTTTAGAATGGTCAGAGGCATTGTGGACACTGCACTTCTCCAGAGAGGTCAGGGGCATCGTGGGCACTGCACTTCTCCAGAGCGGTCAGGGCCATCGTGGGCACTGCACTCCTCCAGAATGGTCAGGGGCATCGTGGGCACTGCACTTCTCCAGAGCTTTCAGGGGCATCGTGGGCACTCCACTTCTCCACAACAGTCAGGGGCATTGTGGGCACTGCACTTCTCCAGAATGGTCAGGGGCATCATGGGCACTGCACTTCTCCAGAGCCGTCAGGGGCACTGTGGGCAGTGCACTCCTCCAGAGTGGTCAGGGGCACCATGGGCAGTGCACTTCTCCAGAGCAATCAGGAGCATCGTGGGCACTGCACTTCTCCAGAACGGTCAGGTGCACAGTGGGCACTGCACTTCTCCAGAGCGGTCAGAGGCACTGTGGGCAGTGCACTCCTCCAGAGCGGTCAGGGGCATGGTGGGCACTGCACTCCTCCAGAGTGGTCAGGGGCATCGTGGGCACTGCACTCCTCCAGACTGGTAAGGGGCATCGTGGGGACTGCACTCCTTCAGAACGGTCAGGGGCATGGTGGGCACTGCACTCCTCATGAGCGGTCAGGGGCATCGTGAGCACTGCACTCCTTCAGAGCAGTCAGGGGCATCGTGGGCACTGCACTCCTCATGAGCGGTCAGGGGCATCGTGGGCACTGCATTCCTCTAGAGTGGTCAGGGGCATCGTGGGCACTGCACTTCTCCAGAGTGGTCAGGGGCATCGTGGGCACTGCACTTCTCCGGAACGGTCAGGGGCATCGTGGGTACTGCACTCCTCCAGAATGGTCAGCGGCATCGTGGGCACTGCACTTCCCCAGAGCGGTCAGGGGCATCGTGGGTACTGCACTTCTCCAGAACAGCCAGGGGCATCGTGGGCACTGCACTACTCCAGAGCGGTCGGGGGCATGCTGGGCACTCCACTTCTCCACAACTGTCAGGGGCATGGTGGGCACTGCACTCCTCCAGAGCGGTCAGGGGCATGGTGGGCACTGCACTCCTCCAGAGTGGTCAGGGGCATCGTGGGCACTGCACTCCGCCAGAGTGGTCAGGGGCATCGTGGGCACTGTACTTCTCAAGAACGGTCAGGGGCATCGTGGGCACTGCACTCCTCCAGAATGGTCAGCGGCATTGTGGGCACTGCACTTCCCCAGAGCGGTCTGGGGCATCATGGGTACTGCACTTCTTCAGAACAGCCAGGGGCATCGTGGGCACTGCACTTCTCCAGAGCGGTCAGGGGCATGCTGGGCACTCCACTTCTCCACACCTGTCAGGGGCATCATGGGCACTGCACTCCTCCAGAGCAGTCAGGGGCATTGTGGGCACTGAACTTCTCCAGAGCAGTCAGGAGCACTGTGGGCACTGCACTTATCCACAACGGTCAGGGGCATGGTGGACACTGCACTTCTCCAGAGAGGTCAGGGGCATCATGGGCACTGAACTTCTCCAGAGCAGTCAGGGGCACCGTGGGCACTGCACTTCTCCAGAATGGTCAGAGGCATGGTGGGCACTGCACTCCGCCAGAGTGGTCAGGGGCATCGTGGGCACTGCACTTCTCCAGAATGGTCAGGGGCATCGTGGGCACTGCACTCCTCCAGAATGGTCAGCGGCATTGTGGGCACTGCACTTCCAGAGAGTGGTCTGGGGCATCATGGGTACTGCACTTCTTCAGAACAGCCAGGGGCATCGTGGGCACTGCACTTCTCCAGAGCGGTCAGGGGCATGCTGGGCACTCCACTTCTCCACAACTGTCAGGGGCATCATGGGCACTGCACTCCTCCAGAGCGGTCAGGGGCATCGTGGGCACTGAACTTCTCCAGAGCAGTCAGGGGCACTGTGGGCACTGCACTTCTCCACAACGGTCAGGGGCATGGTGGACACTGCACTTCTCCAGAGAGGTCAGGGGCATCATGGGCACTGAACTTCTCCAGAGCAGTCAGGGGCACCGTGGGCACTGCACTTCTCCAGAATGGTCAGAGGCATGGTGGGCACTGCACTCCTCCAGAGTGGTCAGGGGCATCATGGGCACTGAACTTCTCCAGAGGGGTCAGGGGCACCGTGAGCACTGCACTCCTCCAGAGCAGTCAGGGGCATCGTGGGCACTGCACTTCTCCAGAGCAGTCAGGGGCATCATGAGCACTGCACTCCTCCAGAGTGGTCAGGGGCATCATGGGCACTGCACTCCTCCAGAGCAGTCAGGGGCATCATGGGCACTGCACTCCTCCAGAGAGGTCAGGGGCATCGTGGGCACTGCACTCCTCCAGACTGGTAAGGGGCATGGTGGGCACTGTACTCCTCCAGAGCGGTCAGGGGCATCGTGGGCACTGCACTTCTCCACAACGGTCAGGGGCATCATGAGCACTGTACTTCTCCAGAGCGGTCAGGGGCATCGTGAGCACTGCACTCCTCCAGAGTGGTCAGGGGCATCATGGGCACTGCACTCCTCCAGAGCAGTCAGGAGCATTGTGAGCACTGCACTCCTCCAGAGAGGTCAGGGGCATCATGGGCACTGCACCCCTCCAGACTGGTAAGGGGCATCATAGGCACTGCACTCCTCCAGAGCGGTCAGGAGCATGGTGGGCACTGCACTGCTCCAGAGCGGTCAGGGGGATCATGGGCACTGCACTCCTCCAGACTGGTAAGGGGCATCGTGGGCACTGCACTCCTCCAGAGCAGTCAGGGGTATCGTGAGCACTGCACTCCTCCAGAGAGGTCAGGGGCATCATGGGCACTGCACTCCTCCAGACTGGTAAGGGGCATCGTGGGCACTGCACTCCTCCAGAGCAGTCAGGGGTATCGTGAGCACTGCACTCCTCCAGAGTGGTCAGGGGCATCATGGGCACTGCACTCCTCCAGAGCAGTCAGGAGCATTGTGAGCACTGCACTCCTCCAGAGAGGTCAGGGGCATCATGGGCACTGCACCCCTCCAGACTGGTAAGGGGCATCATAGGCACTGCACTCCTCCAGAGCGGTCAGGAGCATGGTGGGCACTGCACTGCTCCAGAGCGGTCAGGGGGATCATGGGCACTGCACTCCTCCAGACTGGTAAGGGGCATCGTGGGCACTGCACTCCTCCAGAGCAGTCAGGGGTATCGTGGGCACTGCACTCCTCCAGACTGGTAAGGGGCATCATGGGCACTGCACTTCTCCAGAGCAGTCAGGGGCATCGTGGGCACTGCACTCCTCCAGACTGGTAAGGGGCATCATGGGCACTACACTTCTCCAGAGCATTCAGGGGCATCGGAAATTGCAGCTGGTGCAGAATGCCGCGGCCCGGCTGTTACTGGGCCTCCCAAGGTGGGGGCACATCCGGCTGGGTCTTCGGGCTCTGCACTGGCTCCCAATAACATACCGGTACAAGGTGCTGGTCATCACCTTTAAAGCCCTATATTGCCTGGGACCTGCCTACCTGAGGGACCGTCTCTCCCCATACGTTCCCCAGAGAGTACTGAGGTCTGGGACTCAAGATCTTCTCACCATCCCCGGGCCTAAGGAAGTTCGTCTCAAGACAACCAGAGACAGGGCCTTCTCCACAATGGCCCCAACATGGTGGAACCAGCTGCCGGAAGAGGTGAGGGCCCTGCGGGATCTTACTCAGTTCTGCAGGGCCTGTAAGACAACCCTCTTCTGGTTAGCCTATGCCTGACTGGATATATGTAACTTACTAGATTTTTGTGATTTATACAGTATAGTTTTAATGTTGAAATTTTAAGGTTTTTAGGTCTTTAAATGCTTATTTTTTAATTGTAATAACTTTGCTCCTGTTTTATTGTTTTATCGTTTGCTGTGAGCCGCCCTGAGCCACTCTGTGGGAAGGGCGGGGTATAAGTTACGGAATCAATCAATCAATCAATCAATCAATCAATCAATCGTGGGCACTGCATTCCTCCAGAGTGGTCAGGGGCATCGTAGGTGCTGCAGTCCTCCAGGCCGGCCAGGCTTCTTCCAGCACTGAAAAAGACCAGTTTGGTCTTTTTGGTGTAGCCAGTTTGGTGTAGTGGTTAAGTGTGCGGACTCTTATCTGGGAGAACCGGGTTTGATTCCCCACTCCTCCACTTGCACCTGCTAGCATGGCCTTGGGTCAGCCATAGCTCTGGCAGAGGTTGTCCTTGAAAGGGCAGCTGCTGTGAGAGCCCTCTCCAGCCCCACCCACCTCACAGGGTGTCTGTTGTGGGGGAGGGAGATAAAGGAGATTGTGAGCTGCTCTGAGACTCTTTGGAGTGGAGGGCGGGATATAAATCCAATATCTTCCATAGAGCAGGATTCACTTTCTTCTTCCAGCCCAACCAAGGATCTGCTCCTTCAGCAATGAAGCAAGACACCCTCCAGCCTCTGAGGAAGTGGGCTTTGGGAATCCTTTGGGATCCTTTTGCGAAAAGGATCTAGGGGTCTTAGTGGATCATACGCTGAACATAAGTCAACGGTGTGATGCGGTGGCTAAAAAGGCAAATGCAATTTTGGGTTGTATCAACAGAAATATGGTGTCCAGATCAAGTTATGTGATGGTATCGCTTTGCTCTGGTAAGACCTCACCTGGAGTATTGTGTTCAGTTTTGGGCACCACATTTTAAGAATGATATAGACAAGCTGGAACAGGCCCAGAGGAGGGCGACGAAGATGGTGAGGGGTCTGGAGACCAAGTCCTATGAGGAAAGGTTGAAGGAACTGGGCTTGTTTAGCCTGGAGAGGAGGCAGCTGAAAGATGATATGATCACCATCTTCAAGTACTTGAAGGGCTGTCATCTAGAGGATGGTGTGGAACCCTCTTCCGGTTAGCCTACGCCTGACTGGATAAATGTAGCTTATTAGACTCTGTGAATTATACTGTATAGTTTTAATGTTAAGATTTTAAGGTTTTTAGGCTTTTAAATGCTTTGATTTTAAATGCAATAACTCTGCACTTTGTTTTATTGTTTTGTCATTTGTTGTGAGCTGCCCTGAGCCATTTTGTGGGAAGGGCGGGATATAACTTATAGAAAAAATAAATAAATAAAATTGTTTTCTGTGGGCCCAGAAGGTAGGACCAGAACCAATGGGTTGAAATTAAATCAAAAGAGTTTCCGGCTCAACATCAGGAAGAACTTCCTGACCGCTAGAGCGGTTCCTCAGTGGAACAGGCTTCCTCAGGAGGTGGTGCGCTCTCCTTCCTTGGAGGTTTTTAAACAGAGGCTAGATGGCCATCTGACAGCAATGAGGATCCTGTGAATTTAGGGGGAGGGGTTTGTGAGTTTCTTGCATTGTGCAGGGGGCTGGACTAGATGACCCTGGAGGTCCCTTCCAACTCTATGATTCTAACCCGAAAGCTTTCATTCAGAATAAAACTGGATGGGTCTTAACGGTGCCCCTCTCGCCCCGGACTTCAACTTGGCCACATTGCTTCAGACCAACACGACTGCCCACCTGGATGCATCCCTTGGGCTGTCTTTGATGCAAGCAACATCCGGCTCTTCTCTGGCCACACCCATCACACCTAAGGAATGCCCGAGCCACCTTCTGGCTTCTCTCCAAACTGCGAGTATTGGTAGATCTAACTGACCACACCAGAAGAACAATTGGCGGAAATTAAAGGACAAAAGGAGCCAATTTATTTGGAATCCTCTAGTCCAGCCCTGCTAATCCTTCCTTCCAGTTTCTCTCAAGAGCCCCATGGCACAGAGAGTTAAAGCTGCAGTCCTGCAATTCAAACTCTCTGCTCACGACCTGAGTTCTATCCTGGCGGAAACTGGGTTCAGGTAGCCAGCTCCAGGTTGACTCAGCCTTCCATCCTTCCGAGGTCAGTCAAATGGGTCCCCAGCTTGCTGGGAGTGGTGGGGGGGGGGAAGTATAGATGACTGGGGAAGGCAGTGGCAAATCACCCTGTAAAAAAGTCTGCCGTGAAAACGTCATGATGCGACGTCACCCCAGAGTCAAAAACGACTGGTGCTTGCACAGGGGACGACCTTGACCTTTAATCCAGCACTGTTAATCCTTCCTTCCAGTTCCTCTCATGGTCTTTTTCTGCCCTACTACCAACTTTCCTTTCATATGGAAGTGAGCATGGCCTACTTCTATTTTGGCAGTGTATTTTGGGTTGGTTCACAAACATGTGTTAACTGCACAAAGAGAGATGTGAAGGACCTGGGGGGGAAATCACACCTTTAGATAGGGGAATGTATTTTGTTTTGTTCATTTTTTCCAACAGCTTCCCCAAATTTTCCAGCAGAAAAATAGGTAAATTTGGGCAAGCATTGAAAAAAACAATCATAGGGGGTTTTTTTCTGTTTTAGAGTAAATAAAATGCTTCTTAAGGCAAGGCTTTTCACATTCCAAATATATAGCATGACAAATTTCCATTTTGGAAACTGGGAAATTTGGGGAAATGGCCTGGGGGAGCAGGGTTTGGGGTTTTTTTTAAAAAAAATGTTAATAAATTTTGATACAATTACCATGCTATAATGTATTTACAGATCCTAACTACATCCAAGAGTTCAGCCTTTTCCGCGTTGCAGCAGCCCAGCAGCCCAGCCTGCAGAAGACCTGTGAGCTACAGAGAGAGACCACCTGCCCCTCGGAGGCCACGGTGGGGGGTGGGGTGCAGCACCTTGCAGATCTTTCTCAAATATATATTTATTCAGGGCTTTTTTTTCTGGAAAAAGAGGGGCTGGAACTCTCAAGAGGGAAATGAAGGAGGAACACACAGGTGCCCCTTGTGAACTTTTGAACATTGAGAGCCAGTTTGGTGTAGTGGTTAAGTGTGCAGACTCTTATCTGGGAGAACCAGGTTTGATTCCCCACTCTCCACTTGCACCTGCTGGAATGGCCTTGGGTTAGCCATAGCTATCTTAGAGGTTGTCCTTGAAAGGGCAGCTGCTGTGAGAGCTCTCTCAGCCCCACCCACCTCACAGGGTGTCTGTTGTGGGGGAGGAAGATAAAGGAGATTGTGAGCGGCTCTGAGACTCTGATTCAGAGAGAAGGGTGGGGTATAAAGCTTCAGTCTTCTTCTTTTTTGAGAATTTTGTTTCCATAAAGAGGTTCCAGAACTCCATTCCACCGCTTTCCCCTCAGAAATAAAGCTCTGGGGTTGTTTGTTTATTTAGACTAGGCAGCTTCCAATAAAAAAAACACAGGACAAAATTATTGGGTATACGTTCAATTTTACATAAAAATGTTTAAAGTTTTAAATTTTATATTGTTAAATCAGTAAAAGAAGTTTAGGTTTGATAGGAAAGTAAGCATTGCATATGTTTCAAATGTTCCCAAAATTTCCTTTTTTTATGTGTCTCCAAAATTTCTGGAAATTTTCCATCTCTTCATACAAACCAAGAACGGCCACATTGTTATAGCTGCTTGGTGTTGAGCGATCCCAGGCCTGTTGTCTTCCTTATGAGTGCGCAAACCGCGTCACTGGAGGAGACCAAGATCCCCAGAGTCCAGCCACATCTTTTGCAAGAACCTGCTCCAGCCATCCCCCCCACCAGGAGGCTGCAGGTTGCTGCCTCCCCCCCTCTACCTCCCTCCTGGCCATCTGGCATTGCGAGGGGGGGGGAGGGATTCTAACTCGGAGACCAACCTCCACAACGCAGCTCTTTCCATTCCCTCCTCTGTGCCAGAGAAGCCAGAGCACACCTGGCTCCAGCCAGCAGCACCTGAGCACTTTGCCATCCACACCAGCAAGTGGGCAGGCCATGCCAGGCTCCCTCCTCGCTCTCGCAAGCCGAACAGGCTCAGCTGCAGGCTCAGTCCTGCTAGGACTCGGGGCACTGGGTGATGTGGAAGGCAGCCCCAAAGACCACAGCCAGGCAGAGGAGACAAGACTAACCTGAACACAACAACCACCACGGGCTGTCCCAGGAAAAGGCAGGTTCAAGGAATCTGGCAGGCAGAGGTGATAGAGCATGACAGAGTCACTGAACATGAACTAATCCACAATCAAACAGGAGGCAGAACCCGTGGCCAAACTACCAGCAGCTCCAACAGAACTCTCACTGTGGAGGATGGAGCTCCTTGCTCTGGAATTCAGGACTCACTTTGAGTCTCCCCCCCCCCCTCAGCAACGACTCCTGTGCAAGGCCAGGGCACAGACAGGTCCAGGGGGCGGGGGGGGGGGAGTAATATCTCATCAATAAGAAATTCAAATTACTAGAAAAGCTTTTGCAGGTCAAAAGGGGCAGAATGTTTTTAATAGAAAATGGAAGTTATGGGATTGGTAGTAGTTATGAGACAGACGCATGGAGTTAAATCCATTTAATCTCCTTTACCATTTAACAGTAAACACAATCCTAATTCCATGTTTCATAAAACTGCCTCCAAATCAGCATGAGAGATTAAAAACACAGAAATAGCCTTGCAATATTTTAAAAACAGAAATCATTTCGGGCATCTGGTCAGAGGCCTTGGTCATAACCTACATATCCAAAGCCTTCGCGCAGACTATCAGTGGTGGCCCAGCAACAGGGCACCGTGCTGTGTGGCCTCCCCACGGAAGGGAGCAGCCGAACAAAGGCACCCCACACCCTAGTGAGACATGGCCATTCCCAGAGCAGAAGGAAACAGGCTCTGAACTTTCATCGGCCAATCACAGGACCCCAAAGCTGGAAGGAAGGGGCCATCCACTTCCACCCCTGCTCCATGCAGGATCCACCTAGAAGAGCTCATCCAGCCACTGACGGGGAGCTCATTCCACTGCTGAACCACTCTGACTGCAGAAAGGTTTGCCCTGATATCCAGCCTTCCTACCCTTCATTTAAACCCATTACTGCAAATCCTCTCCTCTGCTGCCCACAGGAGCAGCTCCTCCAAGTGACAGCCCTTCAAAGACTTCAAGAGTCCTCCCCCCCCCCTCCGTTCCCAAGTCCTCCTCAGCTTTTCCTCAGAGGGCTTCTTGGTCTCCAGGCCCCTGGTCATCCTCATCGCTCTCCTCTGCACCTGCTCCATTCTGCTCACACCCTTCTTGAAGGGAGGCCTCCAGACTCCAGGGGTGGCCTGACCAAGGCAGTGTTCAGCACGACTAGGACATCTTGTGTTTTGGATGTTATGCCTCTGTTGATACACCCCACGATTTTTTGTCACTGCATCACATTGGTCGCTCATATTAAACTTATAGTCTATCCATATTCCAAGATCTTGCTCACACACTTTGAATCATCTGAAACAGTAGGAAACAGCAACCTAGGAAGTATTTTGTTCTTGTTCAGTCGGACAGTCAAGTCTGACCCCCTGGACCAAGGCACGCCAGGCCCTCCTGTCTTCCACCATCCTCCGAAGTCTGCTCAAATTCATGTTAGTTACATCAGTAACGCTGTCCAGCCATCTCCTCTTTTGCCATGCCCTTCTTCTTTTGCCTCCTGTCTTTCCCAGCATCCCCAGGGTCTTCTTCAGGGAGTTTTCCCTTCTCACTGGGTGGCCAAAGAATTTGAGCTTCAGCTTCTGACCTACCAAGGAACAGTCTGGGTTCATTTCCCTCAGGACTGACTGATCTGATCTTCTTGCAGTCCAGGAAGTCTCCTCAAATTTGTGTTAGTTCCATCAGTAATGCTGTCCAGCCATCTCCTCTTTTGCCACCCCCTTCTTCTTCTTTTGCCTTCATTTTAGGAAGTCTTCGAATACTACAAATCCTTCTGCTTTGTCCAGACAAAGAAATGCATTGGTCATCATCCCACGGTCATATTTATCCTCCTTTCTCCCTGGAATTCTTCAAGCACATTTTTGCAGGGAGGGGCCTGCCTAGGGAAGAAGAGGGGGAGCGACTCAGCCAGGACCTTCCTTTTTGCCCAGAATGAAGCAGGAAGCAGGAAGTACGCCTGAGTACGGCTGAGGCTGGAAGAGATGCTGCTGATCTCTCAAGGGCCTCTGGACTCTCAAGGGCCACTAGTTCAGCACAGCCGGAAGCCCTCCAGTTTGCATGCGTCTCCTGGCCGGAGGTCCTGGCTCAGGAAGATGGGTCTGCTCAGATGCTGCTGGGCCTGGAAGGCAAACAAGCCCACACCAGCCCCGGGGGACCTTCTGTGGCCTAAGTCCAGGCACCCAGCAGTCAGACAACAAGGGCCAAGGCAGCGTCCACCTGCCCGCCCCCCCCCATTCAGAGGTGGGCCTTCCGGGCAGCACCTGAGACCACCCCAGAAGGCAGACTGGAGCGGGTGGGGGAAGGCTTCACACAAGCAGCTCGGGGGGGGGGGCTCTTTCCTTGGCAGAGTGGGTCAGCTGGCTCTCGGTGGGGTGGGGTGGGGTGAGGGGGCTTGTGGACAAGGCTTATCCAGGCTTCTTGCTGTGGAGAGCAGCACTCTTCCAGGCTTTTGCTCTGCTGCTTTGTATGGTCTGATGGAGCTCTCAATTTTCATCTTTTAGATTCCACTGCAATGTTATAGTTATGCAGTTGTTCTGCATGTGGCCCCTCCATTCCCAAAACTCCAATCTCTGCCACACCCGGGACTCCCACCAGCGTTTATAGCATTTTATGTTTGCATTGCGTTTGATCTGTTAACTTCCCTGAGCTGGTCTTCTGGAGGGACAGCAAAAGAAGAGTTTTCTAATGAAGGAAAGAGCCCCCCCCCCAACACTTTGGCCAGGCTACTGCTCCTGTGCTCCTTAACTGAGGCAGACTGCCCCACAATGGCCCTCCTCCCTCCTGCCCCCCCTCACTGACCATCACACCAGCAGTTCTAGGAGCCTCTGCCCCACACCTCCCTCCTGCCACACTTGAAATTAGCCCTCCCCCCAAGCCAACCACTCCAAGGGCTGCACAGCAACAGCAGAAACACAGCAGACTTTGGCTTCGGATTTCTTTCCTGCTTTTCAGCCACAAGTCTCTCAAAGTGGCTCTTTGTAGTTCTGCTCAATGTGACCCAATGGACAATATTTGAGCGCACCAGCCCATGGGTGTCCCTGTGTTCTCCCTCCTCAAGTGGAGCTTCATCCGGACATGGCCTCCCAGCACCCTCGCCTGCCTGCACCCTGGCCAGCAGCAGCAGCAGGCCTTCCCCCAGGGACAAGGAGAGGAGGAGGGGGAGCCCAAACCTACCTCCCCTCTCAGCCACAAGGGCTGCTGCATCTTGCACCCCCTCCCCCCCGACACTGGCACTTCCCAGTGCTGCTGGAGGGGGGAAATAGTTTGCTTTTTCCACGAGGAGGACATAAAAGCAGAACAGAAGACTATCCAATGCCCTATTGCATCCGGCCCACCTAGTCCAGCATCCTGTTTCACACAGCACCCAGTCCGTTGCATAGAGGGCAGGCCTTCTCCATCCTAGCTCTGGGATTCAGAGGTTCACTGCCTCTCTCTGTGGAGGTTCCCTTTGCTCACCATGGCTGGTGTGAAGGAGGAGGAAAGAAAGGAGCAGAAACAGGACACCCCCCACACACACACACACACACACTCCCCTTCTCTCCTCTTCCCTTCTCTGGGACTGGAGGCCTTTTGAAAGGCTGTTCCAGATCTGGGAGCCAAGCTCCCGCCTCTCTCTGCCGCTGCCGCCCCCATCAGACAGCAGCAGGGGAAGGGATGAATTCACACCTCTGAGCACATTGCAGAACGTGTGGGCCGCCATGTTGGGGAAAGCGGAGCACAGAAAGCCAGAGATGCCCGGATGGTGCTGGCTTGCAGAGATCCCAGCTGTTGGGAGTAGAGCAGGGCAGCAGCAAATTCACGATCCCCTCTTGCCAGCCTGGAGGGGGCAGGGAGCCATGGCAGCAGGAGACGGGAGTGCCCAGAGCACCAACAGAGCCGGAGTCTGCAATGCCGCCCATCGTCCCTTGGCCCAGTTAACCCAGGAGGGGGAGGCAGGCAGGGCTACGGCTCCGTGTCGCAGGATGCCAGGCGGCCCCTGGTTCCCTCTCTGGTGGAGCCGAAAGGGGCACCTTCCAAGCAGTGGGGACAACGGAAGGGCTCTGGCTGGATGTCAAGGGGCCAGGAGAGACCCAGGCAAGCAGCCGGGGCAGGTGAGCGAGGAGACCAGCCTCTCTGTGTGGTCACACCTCGCAAAAACACAAATGTGTCCAACCCGTCCCTTCTCCACAGCTTCATAAGGATTCCATGTTTAATTTGCCAGACAAACAAAGCACACCACAGCGGGAGGGAGGGAGGGAGGGAGCAGGGCACTTTCACATGAGCACCACATTGCTGGCTGGTTTTAATACAAAAGAGGACAGAAAAAGAAGGCTGGCAGAGATGGGAGGTGGGGGGGGGGCTAGAGAGGCAACCAGAATCCCCCTTCCCACCACACCAGGCAGGACTCTCCGTCTGGGACTCTGCTGGGACCTGTCCACAAAGCAAAGCAGCAGCAGCAGGGGGTGGTCAATGGAGAGAGCTGCTCACCTGGCCGCTCTCCTCTCCGAGTCCCAAGAGCAGCTCAGGGCTTTGGGCTTGGGTGGGCTGGGAAAGGCAGGCAGCTCCAAGCCCACCAAGGAATCTCCTCCAACTTTAGTGTTTCCTTGGATCAAATGTTGATTTGCCTTTTTTGTGGTTGTTCCAGGAGCCCCTTTTCTCTACAGCTCAAACACATTCAAAGGTTGTGCTGTTGGACAGCTATATATCAAGTTCCTCAAAGGTTTTCCATGCCCGAACCCCTTGGAGTGCCTTATCCCAACATCACGTAACCTCCACCCTGTTATCACTCTTGTTCGGGAACCCTCCATTTCAACACTTTCTAACAAAGAAGCACTTGGGTCCATTTAAAAAAAATCATGGCTTCCAAAAAGGGAGGGGGGGTGAGGCTGCAGGAGGGTGTGCTGCTGTGGAAGACTCAAATCGGTCTCCTCCCAGATGGAGCAGCTGCCACCCAAGAGCCCCCCCCCCAAGCCACGGGGGAGGGGGGTTTGAAAATAATGGAAGTTATTATGCTGATATCAAAACGCAAAGGGAGGTTCGCGTGCACGGCGCCGCCTGCCTCTCCTCTTGCCTGCGCGCGGCTGAGATGCAAATACAGTCAAATCAGAAGCTGGCGGTGGGGGTGGGGGGGAGGGAGAAGCAACCAAACCTTCGGCACCGAGACCTTTGGGGAAGGGTCTGGCCGCCCCCCTCCCCGCACACGGGGGGAAAAGGGCTCGCTGGCTGGGAGGGAAAGTTCCGTTATTCTTCATAAGTGGTTTTACAAGACTGATCCTGCCCCTGCCCGGCATTGGAGAAAAGCTCTTTGCCATCTGCTCCAGTGGAGAGGCTGCTCCCTGGCACCGGCGCCTCCAGCTCCCCCCCCCCCGCCCGGGGCTGCTGGGGCCTCCCAAAGGCTGTCCCCCGAGGCACCGAGACCCTGGCGGGGCAGAAGGAAGGAGCCCCCGCTTCAGAAGCGCCGGGCGAGGCGAGAAGGCGGCGGGGAGCAAGCGCCGCCGCCAATTGCAGCGTCTGCATTCCTGTTCCTCGTTCTTGCGGCTCCTGCACCGAATACTGACGGCTCCGCCGCGCTTTTATGTAACAGGATCGATGACAGCCGCCCGAGTTGGGCTTTCCTGCCAGGCAGCCTCCCGCCGCCTTCGCCCACGGCCCCGATCCCGCCAGTCCGCCCGCTGGACGCCACCTGCCTCAGCCCGGCCCCGTCACAGCGGGCGCCCCTCCAAGGGCCAGCCCAGCCCGGACACCGCTCTGCCCCCACCCCTAGCCGCCGCCGCGCGAGAGAGAGAGCCCGGCCGGCCGGGGGGCTCCGACGGGACCTCCGCCCACTTGGGGAACTGGGGCCAAGAGAGCTGGGAAAGTCGCCCTGGGCGGCCAGCTGCCGCCGCTGCCTTCGTGGCCCCGAGAGCAGGAGGAGGAGGCGGCGGCGGCGGCGGCTCTGCTCCATCGGCGCGCACGCAATTAAAGCAGTTTCTGCAGCGCCCGGCGGAGGGGAGGGAGCGGAGGGGGCCCTGCTGAAGGGCTGCAGAGCGCGGGGGGCCGTCCTCGCCGGCTCAGGGATGCCACCCCCTCCCGCCCCGTCCTTGGCGGCCCAAGACCCACAGCTGCTCCCACCCCCACCCCGGGTCACCCTCCCTCAGCCCAAGAGCCCGGGCACACTCCCCCCCCCCCCCGCCAGCCCTCCACCTGCCCAGAACGCCCCTCCCTCAGCGGCCCAAGGCGCGCGAAGGTCACCGGGGCTCCCCAGTCTTCGACGGCAACGGCGGCAGCGGGGGGGGGGGCGGTGCCGGGCTACCGCCCAGGCGCCCTCTTCCCCCCCACCCCCACCCTCAAGTTCGCCTGGCGCCCGCCCCTCCCTCCTCCCGCCTATCCGACGGGGCGCCCGCCGAGCCTACCTGGCCGGGTCCAGGAGTTGAGCAGCAGGAGACAAGTGACCAGCCACATGCCATCCAGGGGGGCCGGTGCCAAGGGCGGGCGGGCGCCCTGCCTCTGCCCGGCTCTCGCCAGCTTCCCCCCGTCGTCGGAGGCTCCGCGCTCGGCTCCCGGCGGCGGCGGCACTGCTGCCCTTGCTGGCTGCCCGGCTCCCGCCCTCCCTTGCCCGCCCGCCCGCCCGCCGCTTCGCCCAGCTACTGCCAGCCCCAGCGCCTGCCAGCGCCAACGCCGGAGCCGAGCGGCCAGGGGAGGGGAGGGGCTCCCCAGTCCCCGCCCACCGCGGGCCGCCCGCGCCCCCCCAGCCCAGCCCCAGCGCGGAGGAGGGGGAGGAGGAGCAGGGGCCACGAGGCCGGAGCTGGCAGGGAGACGGACGCGGGGGGGGGGGCGCGGAGGCGCCCCGCTGGGCAGCCCAAAGGTGCCCGTCTCCGCCGCCCCCCCTCCGTGCCAGCGGGAATGGGCAGCAGCAGAGCGCCTGGCATCGGCCCCGCCCGCCCGCCTCCCCCAGGGAGTGCCCGAAGCCCCAGCGCCCCAGCTCAGCTCCCCGGGAGGGGGCGGGCGCGAGGGATGGGCTTTCTCTGCCGGCAGCCCCCCCTCCAAGCCGCAGGGCCACACGTCCCGCTCCCCCGGGGCCCCAGGACCAAAGCCCGGACAGCCGGCCCCCCACCCCCAGGCCCCTGGACGGCAAGAGAGCCCAGCTCGCCCGCCTGCCCCTCCTCCAGGAACCCCGCCTCAGGAGAGACCCCAAGGGGCTGCGTCTGCCCGCCCCCAGGGAAGCCTCACCCGCGCGCCCGCCCCGCCCTGCCCTGCCCCAGGGCCAGCCTGAGCCCGGCGCTCCTCCCGCCCAGCCCCGCGACGCCCCGTCCCGCCTGAGGGGCTCTGCCGCGGCCACCTGCCCTTCCCTTCCCTTCCCTTCCCGCTCCTGGCCACAGCCCTGTAGCAGCCCCGGGCGGGCAGCGCCAGGCACCCCAGGCCTTTGGGGGGCTGCTTTTAAACCCCTGCAGGGACCTTCCCCCCCCACGCCTCCCCCTCCCTTTCCCAGCTTTCCCCCACAGAGAAAAGGGGAGGCCCACGAGGAGGAGGCCCAAAGAGGACAAGGGGAGCTGGGTGCCCCCCCCCCAAAGCAACCCTGCTGCCCCCACAAATGTGGTGAGTCTTGCTGGTGCGCCCCCCCCCCCCGCCAGCTGCTGTGGGAGGCTAACCCAAGGACTCCCCCTCCCTCCCTCCCTCGAGGTCATGGAGCTCCACTGCCCCCCAGGCCGGCAGGGGGACTGGAAGAGGGGCAGGCAGGCTGGCTGGCAGGGGCTGGGCAGGCCACCTCTAGGCGGGGGCGGGGGGGGGCTCCTGTGCTGCTGCTGCACTAGGAGGGGTTACGGTTCACCCTCCAACATCCCCCTTCAGGCCCAGCCACACTGAGCAGGGGGTGACTTCCCTTGATGAATTCCGGGCATTTGGCTCTTTGGAGATGGGCTGGGGAGACCCATGGCTGCTCGAGGGGGGCGCATCTGGCAGGAGGCATGGCATGTGGCAGAGTGCTTGCCCTGTCCTTGGCAGACCCTCTGGGCAGAGGGGCACAGAGGATTGCTTTGGCCCCTCAAAGAGACACCATGTTTTGGGGGTCTGGACAGCTGGTGGTAACCGTTGCTTTTGTGTGCATGGGGGCGGGGGGGTTACTGAGACATGATTTACTTTGGGTGCAGGGGAAATTGATCACCCTGTAACATCCTCTTTTTGCAGACAATTTGTTATTACTGGATCAGCCATTCCGGGACCCAAACAAAGGGAGAGTGGAGCACGTGGCTGGCATCATGCCCATCTGGCCCTGCCAACCTTGGCCTGTGCCAAGCCAGTCTCCTCAGGTACATCCATTACTCCGCACTCTTCGGGTGGGGGGGACCATCTCCCTTCAGTCCAGGTCCCAGTTGCTCTGGGGAGGCCAAGCCAGAGGGGAGCACAGCCAGGAGGGCAGGAAGCAGCCTGGGGAGGAGATCCAGCCTTGGAGGGATGGTTTGGGGCATTGTGCCGTGTGTTTGTGGAGAAAACAAATGCTGCATCCGCAGAGCTCCCAGGTCAAGGAGCTCACACAGGAGAAACACAGCAAGGCCACTCAAACAACCCTTTCAAGATTAATACAAACTATTGAAAATGAGGCCATAGAGCCTGCCCAAGAGCACCCTGACAGGCAGCCCCTGAGAGACCAGCAGGATTTCCAGGGCAACAATTAAAATGAACACACTGCCAAGGATGCTTTTTCTTTTCCAAACTATTCACATAGTGTTACCAAAGGTGTCCTTTCAAGAGCTAAATAAACTAACTACTGGTTTTATTTGGCAGAACAAAAAACCAAGAATCAAGCTGAAAGCACTTCAAGACTCCAAAGAAAGGGCAGGATTTGCCCTTCCTGACTGGCAATTATCCTATAAAGCCTGTGCACTAACCTGGGTGACAGACTGGATACTATTCAAAAACAGAAGACTGTTAACATTAGAGGGTCATGATCTTGTTAAGGAATTCAAGAGGGGTTTAGATAAAAATATGGAGCTATTAGCCACAGTGTGTGTGTATATATAAAAAAAAAATTTTGCCACTGTGTGACACAGAGTGTTGGACTGGATGGGCCGTTGGCCTGATCCAACATGGCTTCTCTTATGTTCTTATGAATGGCATTCGTACCTGTGGTACTAGAAAACAGATACTCAAAAACCTTTCAACACTCATTTAATTAGAAGGTCTCTTAGTCAGGTGTGGCCCTGGTTAAAACCAAAAATTTACAACAAGGTCCCTAAGTGGGTCTCACCAACTGAAGCTTTTATTCAACCAACATTACTGTCATCAAATATGATACTTACATATGAAGAACTGTTAAAGACTAATGATGAACTGAAAACACAAGAGTTATTGACCTACGGTGTTACTCTCAACTGGTGGACCAGGCTTCAACTAGAGTCAAGATATGATAGAGACAAAGTAACAGGATTTATTATTGATCAACAAGGTTTTGATAAAATTATTTTGGGTCCACACCAACATCTAATAAAAAGAATTTATTCAATGCTTCTTCAAATGAAGCTACAAGATGAAGAAGTGAAAGATATCATGATAAAGTGGGTGCAAAATTTGGGCCATAATATTGAAATAGGGGTGTGGGAAACATTGCGGAAATCACATATAAAACTTACCAGAGCTATTACCTTTAAAGAAAATATTTATAAAATGTTTTACAGATGGTATATAACGCCTGATAAACTGTCTAAAATGTATTCTACTATATCTGACAAGTGTTGGAAATATATTTCCCATGTCGGCACGTTTACTCATGTGTGGTGACGGAAAAATATTGGATTACAGTACATGATACGTTACAAAAGATATTGAAAATTCATATACACTTTAAACCAGAACTTTTCTTATTGAGTATTCTACCGATGGACCATTCGAGACAGGACAAACATTTGATGATACATATTATTACTGCAGCAAGACTTTTGATAGCACAAACCTGGAAACACCATGAAACTCCGAAGAAGCAAGACTTGATTAATAAAATATTAGAGACAGCTGAATCAGATGCCCTTGCACTTTGCCTTAAGGGTAGACTAATACAAGATGAAGAGAACCCTTGGAAACCCTTTTATGAATGGTTGAAGACACAAATTTGACTCTTATATGACACATACTTGTAATTCCTCAGATTGGACACTTTAGTGTTGATATTAGCAAATTATTAGGTATAATACAAAGATTGTAACTTTAGACTATGAGAAAAATTTGTAAATGAATGATGCAGAGTTTATATTGAAATAACGTTATTCCCCTTTCCTCTTCCTGTATTTTTTGTCCTATTTCTTAAAATTCTAATAAAATATATATAAAACAAAAAGGGGCTCACACAGGAAAAACACAGCAAGGCCACTCAAACAACCCCTTCAAGATTAATACAAACTATTGAAAATGAGGCCACAGAGCCTGCCCAAGAGCATCCTGACAGGCAGCCCCTGAGAGACCAGCAGGATTTCCAGGGCAGGAGCTCCGCAGAGCCCCACCGGCCAAAGCCCCCCCCCGCCCCCCAAGCCCAGCCAGCAACTCCAGCCCTTCGTAGGAAAGTGGCTTCTGGAGCATGCTGCTTGCTCAAATTCTTCACAAGGGGTCCCAAGCAGGAGAGGTCAAACCTTGCACCATCGTGGAGATCCTGCAGGAAGAAGCCAGGTAGCTGCACCCACCCTCCCTCCCTCCAAACTGCCCCTCCGTCCTGGGGGTCTCAAGGCCAGAGACAAAGGGGGGTGCTTTGCCCTCACCTGCCTCTGCCAAGCAGCCCTGCACCTCCGGGTGGGTCTCCTGCCCAAAGGCTCACTGGGCCTCATCCTGCTTCGCTGCTGGGATCGAACGGGAAGCATTGGGCTAGCCTGGGCCATCTTGCTCCGAGAAGAAGGAGGAAGGAAGAGGAGGAGGTGAAGAAGAAGAAGAAGAAAGACATTTCCAACCAATGCATTGTCTCCTGTGGGCGGCTGAGAGCTGACTGGCCATTCTGAAACATGAAACATAAAAGTGCAGGAGGAATGCCCTCTCCAGTCCCATGAGAAGCCCTTGGGAGTCAGAGGCAACAGACAGAGGGGCTGGCAGGTCCCAGATTAGTGGCCACAGAGAACCCTTTGCTTGAGAGGGCCATGCAGTGAGGAAAAGGGCTGAGGATGGTTGGTTTGGAAACAATAAGGTGTGCAGGGGTGGGGATAGGCTAGAGATTCTGAAGGTAACAACACAGCTAGGAAGTTCAGCAGAGAAATGGAAAGTTGACCCAAAAGTTCAGTCTAGAGAAAGGCTCAGCTCCGACCCAGTGGAAGGGGACAAAAGGAGCAGCAAACCCCAGAGCTGCCAGGAAGAGGTGGAGGAGGGCAGGGGCTGCTGCAGGAAGAGGCGGAGCTTGCACAGAAGGGGGAGGTTCTTCATTATCAACCCCAGAATCATCTCTCACAGGGATGCTGCCAAAGAAAGAGAAGCAGGTCGTTGGATCTGGAGGGCTCCCCCCCCCCCCGCCCAAGGATGCTGAAGGAAGGGTGACCTGCACCAGAGAGCTGGGAACTACCAAACGTAACGGTGGTTTTCTTTTAAACAAAAAGGTTCTAGGGAGAGCTGTGTAATTCCTGGGCAGGCAACCAAACATCCGGCCCAAGCAGATCCAGTTCTTCCAGGTGGGGAAATGATGTGCGAAGGGCCTTGTGTTGGCTCCCTTTGCTTGTTTGTGGCAACTGTGGGACTTCCTCGGGGCAGGTTTCCCTACCCAGCCCTCCACAGCAAAAGCTGCTCTCTCTTCCCTTTGGCCATTAAGGCCTTTCCCATTTTAAAATGGCAATTGACTATTGTTGCATTAATACGACATTATAGCCACATGTGTAACAAGTTCTCTGAATTCCCAGATTTCATTTTTAAAAGTAAGACTCTGCCCCTTGCATTGCTGACATATGCCTTTCCCTTTATATCTCCACAGCAGGAAGGGCTACAGGCTGTTTCTTTTGAAAATGGAAGTAATTCGGAGAACCTCTTATACTTCCTGTAACAATCTTAACAATAGCTATTGTTATCTACATGGAACATCCATGTTCAGAGGCGGTGTGCAGCTGAATAACAGTGTAGGTTGGGGTCGCCAAACTCCAGGTGGGGCCTGGAGATTTCCCAGAAGTATAATTGATCTTCAGACTACAGAAGTCAGCTTTGGAGGTTGAGCTCTGTGGCATTAGACCCTGCTGAGGTCCTAACTTTGCCTCCAAATCGCTGAGAATTTCCCTGCCTGGAGCTGGCAGCCCCATGGAGCCTAGGGAAGATTCCCCATGATCTTGGGCTGGCTCCTCCAAGGCAAGACTTTGATCCAGCAGGTTACCTGGACCAGAAACTGGATTTATTTGCGACCTCGTTTGCTGTGCTCCTGTTCTGTTCTGTTCCCACCCACCACCACCACCCCCTGCTCAACTATCTTTCCGACCCTTAATGAACTCTTGTTTGATTTACTGTAATGGGACTCAAAAGTGTTCTGTGGTTAATGGGAGAGGACCAGAGACAGGCTGGTCAAGGCAGGTCCAGAAGAGCAGCCAGGACAGTCAGTCCAGGGCAGAAGAAAGCAGGCAAACCCCCAGAGACAGGGGAGGAGCTCATGCAAGTCACTTCTTCAGATGCAGGCAGAACACGGGTCTGTTTGGTTCCTCCTCCTGTTCTAAGGGGAGTTCTACCACCACATGTCAGCAGTGCCCTCCCACCCTCTGCAGGTAACAAAGCATCACTCTGACATTCAGAAACGGGGGGGGGGGGGGATGTTTTATCCTTCCAGAACATTCAGTTGCTGACCTAAGAGTAACAGTTCTCTTACAATGGAATTTCAAAGGGAGATTAGAAAGAGAGACTGCTGAACTGCAACTGATAATGAAGCTCAAGACACTGCAGCCTCCTGGACTGAATCAAGACTTGGGTTCCCTGACTCATTACCAATGCTGATTTCTCCACCCTCACTACCCTTCTGCATATCACACCTGATTAAATCATGCCTCCTCTTTTCATTCACCTGCCATTGTCATTTGCCTACTACTGTCATTCAGCATCTGAAATCACTCCCTCCTCCAAGAGACAAGGACAGATGGAATTTTGTGTTCACTGAAGAAGTGAACAGTGACTCACACAAGCTCATATCCTGCCACAAATTGTGTTAGTTTTTAAGGTGCTCCTGGACTCTGGCCCTTTTCTACTTCTGCAGAGGCAGTGACCCTTTCATTACCTCCTTTTTGTGCTCAGGAAAGACCTCGGGATCCAGGGCAGGCCTTGCTGTAGTCCCTGTGGAATAAAGACATGGCTGGTTTGGAGTGACAGAGGCCTGAGATCTGTCAGGTGGAGAGCTGGCTTGTGCTGGTTTGGGGAACAATGCTGGAAGGGCCACGGAGCACCCGAGGGCCATGTGGAACACACGGCAACGGCGTCAACATTGGGTTTGTGCCCCACCCTACACTCTGAATCTCAGAGAGTGGCTCACAATCTCCTTTCCCTTCCTCCCCCACAACAGACACCCTGTGAGGTGGGTGGGGCTGAACGGGCTCTCACAGCAGCTACCCTTTCAAGAACAACTCCTGCGAGAGCTCTGGCTGACCCAAGGCCATTCCAGCAGCCGCAAGTGGAGGAGTGGGGAATCAAACCTGGTTCTCCCAGATAAGAGTCTGTGCACTTCAGCACTACACCACACTGGCTCTCCACACCTTCCAGCTCTACTGAGCACTCCAGAGACTTGGCAAGAGCTGCACACTTGCGTGATGCTACATCACTTGCAGTGGGGCGGGGGAGGAAGAGATGGGAAACAAAGCCGCCCCCCCCCCCCTTGGCATCCTCCTCCTCTGTTGGCCAAGCTAGTGGCAGGAACAGGAGCTCTTTGGCAGGAGGCCAGGCTGGGTGAGAGAGAAGGACAGAAGGGTTTTCCCCTGGGCTGCCAAGTGATGGGCACAGCAGATGCAGCCGGGGTCATGCTTGGGTTGGGCATGGCACCGCTCTGCCCGAGTGCAATCTCCAGCCCATCTAAAGAGATGGCGATGATAGGGATTTCTCCCATTTGGGTGTGCAGAACAAGAGAGCACCATTTCATGACTTGAGTGGCACAGAGAAGGCTGGCTTGGTTCTTCAGACCGAGGGAGCCCGGCTGGGCAGCCCGTGTGGGTGCTCCTCATCCCCGTGCAGCTGGTGCCAGCTGAGTGTGCCGCACTTCCTCCTGCCAGCTGGGGGCCGAGTGGAGCCTTCCAGGCTGTGTGTTCCCTCTGCGGGGCCACTGTGGGCCATTCCTTGGTCTTCCACCCAGCTAGCTGAGCAACGAGTGTGTAGAGAGGGCTGGTGGAGGGAGGGGCTCTTCGGCCTGATGCTGCTGGTCCAGTGCTCGTGGCAACCATAGAACTGACCCAGGTTGCATTGGGCAGGGTGCATCTAAAGAAGAGGGACTGTGCCAAGTACTTCACTGGGGAGGCCCTGTCCAGAAGGTCCTTCGTGGCTTCTGCTTCAGGTTCACGAGATCCTTCTTGCCACTTTTGTTTCCTGGACCTGCTTCCTTCCTCTAAGCCGTTCTCTGGTGATCTAGTGGGGGGGGGGGGTCAGAAGAACAGCAGCCAATGCACAGCAGCCAAGAAGGTCTGAGCGCCTGCTCCGGCTGCAATGCCACTGAGGATGTTCTCCGCAGCTGAGAACGAAACGTCTGGAAGGAAAACTTTCTCCAGTAGAACACGGCACTTGATCCCGAAAGATTCTACAAACCCTAATGGTCAGAAGAACCTTTGCCGTGGTCACAGCAGTCCCTGCTGAAGGGACAAGGGAGCCCTTCACTCTCCTGCCTCCCCTTTCACGGACAAAGACCAGGCCGGAGTGGTCAGAAACTGAAGGACACTCTTCCTTCTACCAGCCAGTCTGTCCTCTGTCCCAGCCAGGGAAGAGGCTGGAGCAGACGTTAAAGGGGTCAATCTGCAGGCACCTCAAGGACACCTGGGAGGTCTGGAGGGGGAGGGGAGTCCGCAGGGCCTTTGCTAGCTCCGAGTGGAGAAGGAAGTCTTTGGAGCCACCTTGAAGCACAGGCCTGACCGGGCAGAGGGCTTTCACAGAACAGCTGGATGGAACAGTCGAAGATGAAGTTAGACATGGAATGGAGAGGCGGCTGTTTGCCCGCATTACGTTTACTATCGTTTTAAAGATTGTGTGTTAGAGCACCTGTGTTATCTTCATGTGTGAATGTGTTACCATCTATGATCTGTTTTGATTGGTTTTATGTAATGTTTTATTGATATGTAAGCCTCCCTGAGCTTGCTTTGGAGGGGAGGGCAGAAGATAAGCCAAATAAATCAGTCAGTCAGTCAGCAGGGATTTGTTCACAACAGGTCCTGCCAGTGTGCAGGGGGAGGGAAAAAAGGTCTCTGTGCCCAGGGCCCCATCAGCTGATCAGCGGGGGTCTTTAAATGCAAGGGGGAGGCAGATCAGCTCGTGTGGAGGCAGCAGAAGCAGCCCTCCATCCCCCCTTTTTAAGACCCCCCCATGGGGGGCAGGGGGGGCACAGGGGGGGCAGCCAGGGGCAACAAAAAAACTCAGCACTGCACCTGTTAAGAACATTTGTATTTTAAATTAAAACATAATATCTTTAATTGTATTTGTCAGTGTCCTTTATAAAGTTGATATCTCCGCTTCCTCTGCATTTTATGACCCACGGGGCCTGGCCCCCATTTGTGGCAGATCTGGCCCTTCCAACAAATGAGTTTGACACTCCTGTTTTAATATGTTTATCAGTGATCTGGATGAGGCGACTCATTCAATTTGCAGATGTCACCAAATTGGGAGATGCAGCAAACACCCAAGAAGACAGAGAATTCAGCAAGATCTGAACACGCTGGGAAAGTGAGCAAATGTGAACAAGATGCAGTTTAACAAGGAGAAGTGCCAAAGGCTACAGCTGGTAAGGATGTGGACAGAACGGAGCAGGTTCTGGGCGGAATAGAGCAAAGAGGATGATCCGGGGTGGGGGGGGCTGGAGACCCAGAAGCCCTTTGTGGAAAGACTGAGGAGGGACCTGGGAAGGGCCAGTCAGGAGAAGAGGCGGTGGGGGAGGGGCACAGGATTGCTCTCGTGAAGTCTTTGAAGGGCGGCTGTCCCTTAGACGAGGGCAGGGAGCTGGTCCCGAGAGGACTCGAAATCATTTATTTATTTATTGGATTTATATCCCGCCCTCCCTGCCAAAACAGGCTCAGGGTGGCTTACAACAATAAAAACATTTACAAATATTGAGCATTAACTAATTAAAACCTTAAACAGTATAACAATTAAAACATATTAAAACGATTTGGTGCTAATGGTAAATTCCAATAATTTCAGTCTTCCAATAATTCCAATAATGGGTTTAAATTAAGGCTGGGAAAGTCCTGGCTGGCAGGGCCGGATTAACAATTAGGCAAATGAGGCACTTGCCTACGGGCCCCCATGCCTTTGGGCCGCCGGGCCAGCTTTCCCCCCACCCCAGTTTCCCCCCACCTCCCGCGGCTAATTTGCCTCTTCCTCCATCAGCCCCTTCCCCTCAGCTTGCCTGCCTCACCTTCTCCCCATCGCTTACCCCTTCGTCCGCCCGCCCCCTCCCTCCCTCCCCTCATTTCTGCTTTGCTGCTCCTTGGCTTCCCTCTTCACCTGACCCCTCCTCCTTGTTTCCTTCTTTGTCCGCCTGCCCCGCCTCCTTCCCATCTGCCAGTCCAGCCCCAGGGAAACCCATTTCTGGAGCGAGAAAACCGCTTCTGCGCTTGCTAGGCTTGCAAGGCACTTTTGGCCAAGTCAGGTGTGGAGGAAAGTGAAGCCCTTGCAAAACTCCGTCTGGGCTCTGGTTGAGTGGTGGGCAGCAGGCACAGGACACCCCCCCCACACACATAGAAGCAGAAATCCAAATCGCCTGCAGCAGAACAAAGCAGGAAAACCAGCAAGGCAAGCTGGCTCCATCAGGCTCGCTTGCCCTTCAGCAGCTCTTCAGCCCCTCTTCTCCGCCTGGCAGCACCAGGCCAGCCAACACTGGCTCTCATAGAGCAGTGGGACAGGGAGAGAGATGGATTGGGCTGGCAAAATCGCTGCAAAGCTTCCTGCGTTGGGAGCTTGCTTTCCCACCCCCCTCAGTAACTTGCAGGCTGCCTCTGTCAGTAGCAGAAGACAGATTTTTTTTAAAGTTCCCTTTGCTCATTCGGCTGCCTCTGCTCTTTCTATCAAGTGCAAATGAGGGGGGGGGGGACAACAACAACTTCCTTTTGTTCCCTGGGGAGGTGGAAGGGAAAGAGACAGCGGAAAGACCAAGTTGTCTGGGAGTGCCTTGAGAAGCCCAGCAAAGTTTCCCTCCAGGTTTTGTGTGCAGTTCTTCTCTGGGATGGCTGCTCCAGAGCCTCCAGTCAGTTCAGCAAGAAAGAGTCTGGATTGTTTCTGTGAGTCAGACTGGTTTGCAGGCTCTCTCTCTCTCTCTCTTTCTCTCAGTAGCAGAGGCAGGCCCTGCGCTAAGGGTGAAGTATGTTTGGGGGGGGGAGGCAGAAGGCAGCCGCGGGAAGACAACAGCGGCTGCGGGGAGGCAGTGGGAAGACAGAAGCAGCTGCAAGGAGGCAGCGGAAGGTGGCAGCGGCTGCAGGAAGGTGGTGGGAAGACAGAGGCAGCTGCAGGGAGGTTGAGGGAAGGCAGTGGCAGCTGCGAGGAGGCAGCAGCTGCGGGAAAGCAGCGGGGAGGTGGTGGGAAGGCGGCAGTGGGAAGGCAGTGGCGGGAAGGCAACAGCAGCTGCAGGGAGGTGGCGGGGAGGCGGCCAGCCTTATTCATTGTGCTCACTGGTCTCTCCAGTAATCCTGACTTTATTCCCCTGCTCTTCCCTGTGTGAGGGTCTGCTTTTCATCCCTGTCCTGCTTTAGCCATTCCAGACAGTTCAGCAGAAGCAATATAGACTCCATCAAGGCTGGCCCCACCAGGCAGCCAACTATAATCAACACTTCACATGAACAAAGACATGAAACTGCCTTATATAAATGAAGGGGAAATATAAGGGGCGCCATTTTTTTCTTTTGCCCCCCCTTAAAAAATATGTAGATCCGGCCCTGCCCCCACGGCTTTGTCAAAGGGGCTTTTGAGGTTGCCTGCAGGCTGCAGTGGGGCAGGCGCTCTGTCGCTGAGATAATTGGCAAGCCCCGCCCCCAGGGTGGGTGCTCCAACTCAGAGATATTTTCCGAGGGGGGCCCCAAGATTTCGACTGCCTAGGGGCCTCCACAGGGTTTCATACGGCCCTGCTGGCCAGATATAAGGAAAAACCTTTTACGGTCAGAGTTGTTCAGCAGTGGAATCAGCTACTGAGGGAGGGAGCTGGTGAGCTCACTGGCACTCTTAAAGCAGTGGCTGGAGGAACATTCATCAGGGATGCTCTAGGCTGATCTGCATTGAGCGGGGGTTGGACTAGATGGCTTCTATGGATCTTCCAATTCTGTGATTCTACTGGCTTGCAGGCTCTGACTATTGGGAGTTAGGACAGGCAGAATTATTCAGTCCAAAATCAGGTTCCAAGATTAGGCAAGGCAAAGACGGAGGCTTAGCATCTGGCATACATGTTGTGCCCACACCTAACAGCCTCTCTTGGCTGGTTTTTATAGCCTCATGTCATACTTGCAGCCAGCTGCTCAGAAGCAATCCTGCAGCTACTCATCTTGAGGAAGACTCAGCAGGGGTTCTGTAAGGGAAGATCTTGCCTCACTAACTTGTTGCATTTCTTTGAGGGGGTGAACAAACATGTGGACAAAGGAGACCCGATAGATGTTGTTTACCTTGACTTCCAGAAAGCTTTTGATAAAGTTCCTCATCAAAGGCTCCTTAGAAAGCTTGAGAGTCATGGAGTAAAAGGACAGGTCCTCTTGTGGATCAAAAACTGGCTGAGTAATAGGAAGCAGAGAGTGAGTATAAATGGGCAGTCTTTGCAGTGGAGGACGGTAAGCAGTGGAGTACCGCAGGGCTCAGTACTGGGTCCCATGCTCTTTAACTTGTTCATAAATGATTTGGAGTTGAGAGTAGGGATGTGCATTCGGTTCGGCCGAACCGTATTTACAGCCGAATCACCACTGATTCGGCTGTATACAGAATAGGCTGCAGCCGATCCCCATAGGCGCCCATTATACGGCAGCCGAATACGGCTCGCCATATACTTACGAATGGCTATTCGGAAGTATACGGCTGTCAATTCAAAAGGCGGGAAAGTAGCTTCTGCAGCCTCAAAGGAGCTGCTTGCCTACTTTCCCGCCTTTAGTTGCTTTTTCCCGCCTCTCCTATAGCCTGCCTGGGATCGGGGGGGGGAGGGGGAAGAGGAGCCCCAGCAGCCAATCCAAATGCATGCTTTGCAGGGCTTTTTAAGGAGTCTTCCTTCCTGGCTGGACTCCTCCATTGCTGCTGTGTGTGAGAGATTGTGCTGCTGCTGGCTGGCCCTTGGCTTCAGCTGCTGCCTGCTGCTCTCTCACTCAGCCTTACCAGACTTCCCTGGACTAGAGAAGACAAGGTAAGACAATTTTGGGGTTCTTGTTTTTATTTATTGTTGGTGTGGAGAAACGCCATCTTAGTCAGTGTTGGTGCTTCATTGGGAGGGAAAACATGAAACTCCTAAGCAGGCTTGGGCCTAGCCTCCCTCCAAACCCCCCCTCCCTTCCAGAGCCAAACCAACAACACTAGGGGGAAAGCCTCCTAGAGAGGCAGGAAGTCCTTTTGTTCTGGGGATTGGAGTTAGCAGGAAGAGAAAGCAGTTTGGAACTAGCGCTCAAGCGAGCATGTGGTGAGCATGGAGGCTCCTGCCTGTGAGGCCCCAGGCAGTCAGACCAAGTAAGTCATTCTCAAGACAGGGCAAGTTTAGACCAGGGACAGTAGAAAGCGTTTATAAACACCTTTCCTTTGTCATGCTGGTTGCTGTGCGGGTGCTGTGCTGTGCTAACTTTTTACAAGCAACTGTTTTTGTTTTGTTCTTCTTTTCTTTTCTTTTCTTTTTCTCTTTTAATTAAATATTTTTACTGTTTTAAATGCTGGCAGTCCATCTCTGTACCACATAGATCCCGACCGCTCAGACCACGCTGCTGTATGAAGGGGGCCCCGGGGAAGGGGGAAGGCATGCCGTTGGATAAGGTGCCAATCCTCCAGGGGTGCCCCAAAGGAGTGCTGAGGTCTCTGTGAAACCCAAGTACAGGGTGGCAGAGGACCTTGAGGCCTGGCCTCATAGCTGGAGAGGGGGATTGGGAGTCCTGTTCCTCTCAATCTGAACCCCTAGACTGAGCAGGTGGTGGCAGCGAGCCCAAGGGGCAGGAGGAGAAATAGCTCCCTCCAGGAGTTGGCGACTCAATAGGGAGCTGACGGGACCGGGTCTGAAGGCAGAATCGGGCCGGTTCCGTCACAGTTGGTAAAAGGACTTTTTAAGACTTAGAGTCCCTTTACTTATCCAGATTTGGGTGGTGGTGGTGGGGTAGCTTATTTGGGGTTAGGGGTTTCTGCTTGGGGAGGGGGCCTGGGGTGGGGGGGGTTGCCAATTTGCCCATATCTTAATTTAGTGAGAGGACTTTTAAAAGTGCAGTGTCCTTTTACTTCTCCTGATTTGGGTGGCTTGGATTTCTTGGGGTTAGGGTGAAGGGGGTTTTTTGGGGGGGAGGGGTTGGCAAAGTTCCTGTATTGTTAAAAGTTAATTTTTTTACTGTTTTAAAAGTATTCAGTGTTTGATTTGTTGCTGCTGTGTTGTGCTGCTGCTGTTACTCTTCTCTTCGGGTTCTTGCGGGGGGTGCTGTTTGGCCTAATTTCCATTGTTTAAAAGGCCACTTTTGTCCCCCTTTTCCTGGTTCTGGTTTTAGGGGGGGAGGTGTTGTTGACTTATTTGGCCTGAGCTTTCTTGTTGGTGAAAAGGACACTATTTTAACACTTGGCCTTTTGTGATTCTGCTGGTTTTGTTTTGGTTTTTTTAAATTACCTCTGGTTGGTGTGGGGGTTGGCGAGGGTGTGTGTGGGCTGGGTCACTTTCTTGTTTTTATAGAGTAGATTGTGTGTTCTGTGGCAGGGAAGCTGGCACCTGGGTGAGAGACCCAGAACCAGCAGGCTTGTTGTGGTTGGCCAGCTCTCTCCATGTTGTTTGGGGCAGGGCTGGAGAGCTGGCATCTGTAGATTGTGTGTTCTGTGGCAGGGAAGCTGGCACCTGGATGAGAGACCCAGAACCAGCAGGCTTGTTGTGGTTGGCCAGCTCTCCCCGTGTTGTTTGGGGCAGGGCTGGAGAGCTGGCATCTGTAGATTGTGTGTTCTGTGGCAGGGAAGCTGGCACCTGGGTGAGAGACCCAGAACCAGCAGGCTTGTTGTGGTTGGCCAGCTCTCCCCGTGTTGTTTGGGGCAGGGCTGGAGAGCTGGCATCTGGGTTTGCTGCAGCCAGGTCTGCAGAGCAGACCTTGAGCAGATTGTGTTTTGTGTGGCAGTGACGTTGGCAACTGGGTTAATATTGCTTCCAGGCCTGCAGGGTTCATAGAGTAGATAGAGGGATGTAGTGCATTTGGGTACTATAGAGATTCTCTGATGTGGTTAGGTTTGGCTTTGGGTGCCCCAGGAATTGGACCCCCTGGTCCAATTTTTTTTTTTTGCCTTGTGGGTTTTGCGTGGGACAGTGCCCTGAAGCTGCAAAGCAGTTTGGGGGGCTCTCCTCAAAACCCCCTGCTCCCCAGAGCCACTTTTCCCACGACAATTACAGTGAGGAAGTGGCTAATTGGGCTTTCCCCATCATTGTTAGCAATGGGCCTTTTGGGGAGCCCAAAGACAGGGACCCCTGGCCCAATCTTTTTGGGACTTGGGGGGGTTGGAGGGGAGAGTCCCCTGCAGGTCCCCTGCAAATTTGGGGGCTCTCCCTCAAGCCCCCTGCCCCCCAGTAGCCTCTAATTATGCCCTATGTTGCCATTGATTTCAATGGCCCATAGGGTATAATGATGGAATAGGGGCACCCTCTTTGGGTGCCCCTGGAATGGGATCCCCTGGTCCAATCTTTTTGGGACTTGGGGGGTTGGAGGGGAGAGTCCCCTGCAGGTCCCCTGTAAATTTGGGGGCTCTCCCTCAAACCCCCTCCCCTCCATGCGGTTTCAAATATACCCTATTTGCCATTGATTTCAATAGCCCATAGGGTATAATAGGGCCGTATATTAGGTAACAGCCGCGCATCTAGCGTATATGCAGCTATTCCGAATGCAGTATTCAGGAGTATACGGGGATTCCGAATTTTTTTTCCCCGTATACTTCCGAATCCGTGTAAAACCGAAATTTTTTTTTTTTGCACATCCCTAGTTGAGAGTAAGCAGTGAAGTGGCCAAGTTTGCGGATGACACTAAATTGTTCAGGGTGGTGAGAACCTGAGAGGATTGTGAGGCACTCCAAAGGGATCTGTTGAGGCTGGGTGAGTGAGCGTCAATGTGGCAGATGAGGTTCAGTGTGGCCAAATGCAAAGTAATGCACATTGTGACCAAGAATCCTAGCTACAAATACAAGTTGATGGGGTGTGAACTGGCAGAGACTGACCAAGAGAGAGATAACTCACTGAAAATGTCAAGACAGTGTGAGATTGCAATAAAAAAGGCCAACGCCATGCTGGGAATTATTAGGAAGGGAATTGAAAACAAATCAGCCAGTATCATAATGCCCCTGTATAAATCGATGGTGTGGTCTCATTTGGAATACTGTGTACAATTCTGGCCACCGCACCTCAAAACGTATATATATTTTTAAAAGTCCAGAAAAGGGCAACTAGAATGATTAAAGGTTTGGAACACTTTCCCTATAAAGAAAGGTTGAAACGCTTGGGGCTCTTTAGCTTGGAGAAACGTCGACTGCGGGGTGACATGACAGAGGTTTGCAAGATTATGCATGGGATGGAGAAAGTAGAGAAAGAAGTACTTTTCTCCCTTTCTCACAATACAAGAACTCATGGGCATTCAATGAAATTGCTGAGCAGACAGGTTAAAACAGATAAAAGGAAGTACTTCTTCACCCATGGACTGATGGACCACCCCGCCCCCCAGCTCCCTCTTCCCCCCCCCCCCCCCAGCAAGCAGAACCCGTGGGCGGCTGAGCATCCTGACCCAGGGGGGCACCTTCATGCCTTCAAGGGTCTTCTGAGGACATCTGTCAGAGGCCGGAGGCAAAAGGCAATGGCCAGCTTAGTAGCTTCAAACTCCGTTCCTTGCAGGGCACTCCCAATCCCTGCAGCAGGAGAGCTAGAGGCACAGGGCCCAGTGTGCTCTTGGGGCTGCAAACCGGCCCAGGGGGCTTTGAAGGAAGGGGCTTGCAAGCCCCATGGCCTTGGAGCCACAGGCCTGCAGGACTTCCCTCCTCATGGGAGGGGATGAGGGGCTCTCACCTTGTGGTCTGGCCTGCCTGAGGCCAGGAAGGTCTCCCCACAGCACAGAATTTGCAGAACAACAACGCCCAAGAGTGTCAGAACTTGTAACTTTTGCTCTATCTGCCTTGACCAAACCGACTCCATGCTGTAACCTAACACTAACATAGAGTGCATAGTCTCAGTAATTAACCCTGCCCTCTTAGCTATGCCAAATATTTAGGGCAGTAGAGCAGGCGACAGATAGTCTCTGCTTAACATCCACAGGTGCCCTTTGAAGACAGGCCGTTTGGCCTTCACCACAGGGGAACATCCTCCCTTCTGATAACGAATGCTGGGAAAAGAGACACTTGTCTGTAACAGTGTGAATGATAGCTTTATTGTGCTTTGCTGAGGGCATAAAATGTAACCAACTGCCAAGAATTGGCATTACTGTTATCTCGTTGCTCTAGTACTGTAGTTCTTTAATAAAGATCCTAACTTTGTAACAAGTCTTGGAATCTTCTGAAGTTCGTCCCAGTTCTGACATTATAACAGTAATCTTTTTTTGGGACTTATCTGGACTGGCAACCTGACCCGATGGCGGCAAAGGCTCCAGACAACGGAGAGCCCAGCATTCCACTCGAACCTCTCGACCCGAAGGTGACGGGGGTGAGACGTAAACTCAAAGTCCCCGCACCCTTCTCCGTCGACGCCTTCCCCCCGCGAACCTGGAGCCCGAGGAAGTCCACGGCAGCTATGGAGGCCGCGGAGCAGCGATACCGGGTCCTCGCCACAGGCGGAGGGGAAGGAGACGAGGAAGAGGCCAGAGACGAGGGGCTCGGCACCTACGGCGGTGGAGACCCGATCCGAACGCTACGCAACGAGCTGTTTGATTGGGTGAAGGAAATCCACGACGAGGTCCACGCGTCCCGGGCGCTGATGGCCGAGGAGATGCAGCAGAATCTAGGAGCGATTCGCGACCAGATACGCACGCTCCAGGGCGCCGTGCCAGTGGCCCCGATTCCGGGGGGAGGTGGTCCCGTAGGACCACCGCCGGCCGCCCCTCCGGCTTCGCCGCCGGGCGGGCCCGCACCACCCGCACCCCCCGGGGTTCCAACGGCTCCGGTTGCGCCACCAGCACCGGCGCCCCCCACACCCGCTGCCCCGGCGGCCCCGGCCCCCGCCGCTCCGGTAGCACCGGCTCCAGCGGCCCCCGCCGCCCCGGCCGGGGGAGAGGGCGGAGGGGCCAGAGAATTGAAGATTACCTTCGATGGGGACGGGGACGAAGTCGAGTACTTCACCATCCAGTGCAACACGTTTTTTACGCACTGGGGAGCAGGTTACCCCACAGAGGCGAGCCGGGTCGACCATATCGCCTCCAAATTACGAGGACCGGCGCGGAAATGGTACGTGGGGCTCTACACGGGAAGGAAGCCCGAGCTGGCCACGGTGGCCGACTTCCTACAGGCAATGCTCCGCCAGTACGGAGACCCCCTGAGGGAGGAAAAAGCCATCGAGGCGCTACAAAGGATCGAGCAAGGGAACCGCACGACGCGAGAGTACGCCACCGAATTCATGGGCCACTGTGCGGCGGCCAGGGGTTGGAACGAAGTAATGAAGTACACCGCGTTCAAAAACGGACTGAACGCGAACATCCTTGACCGGTGTTACCACCAAGGGAGACCCGATACCTTGGTAGGATGGATTCAGCTGGCGGGGGAGGTAGAGACCGACCTCCAATATGTTGGGATGCGGCGCCAGCAGCAAGGCAAGAAGGGGGGGAAGCCGAGTCCCGCATCCAGCAAACCCGAAGGGAAGCGGGCCCCCGCAACCTCGACCCCTACAACCGCGGCTCGGAAGTGCTTCAGGTGCGGGGACCCGAATCACCTAGCCGCCAACTGCCCGGTGAAGCCGACGCCGACACCCGTTCAACCCAAATCGACGCCCACCGCGCAGAAGAAGAAAGGCAGCCGTTCCAAGGAGCCCAGTTGGGGCGCCGTCGCCACCTCCCTGGTGATTGACGAGGATGGTACCACCATAGAGGAGTCCAGCGAGGAATCCTGGGACCAGGAGTCGGCGGGAAACGACAGCGACCTGCTTTGATCGGTGCCGCAAAGCAGGTCCAGGAAACGCCGGCACTACTGACGGTGAGAGTTACCGGGGGGTTATTGTTCATGGCGGTCACCCTCCTGAACCCCAACCTTAAGCGCTTTATGCACGCCCGCGCCCTGATTGACTCCGGGTGCACCCAAGACATTATCACCCCGCGCCTGGTGGAGGCGTTAGGACTGGCCACATCTCCCCTTCCCCACCCCATCCAATTTGAACAGATGGACGGGTCAACCATGAGAGGGGAGCCATGTACCCTGGAGACCCAGGCGACCCCAGTGGGGCCGGAGGAGCATTGGGGGATAGAAACTTTTGTTATAGCCCCGTCCTGCTCCTTTGACATAGTAGTGGGGGCAGGGTGGCTCGCCAAGCACCAACCGGACATTCGATGGGCTGAGCAAATTGTGCGATTCCCGGACTGGCGGTGTGAACACCACCATTGGAGGACTGAGTGGGGCCCGAAAGCACCTCCACAAAACGAACGACTCTGCCTCACTCTTGAGGAGATAGGATCGATCCCCAAGGAATACAGGGACCTGAGGAAAGCTTTTAGTGAGCGGGAGGCGGACGAGCTTCCTCCGCACCGCCCTACAGACTGCGCCATCGAACTGATCCCAGGGCAGACGCTGCCCAAGGCGAAACTGTACTCGATGGGGTGGGCGGAGAAAGCCGAACTGAGAAAATTCATTGACAAAAATTTGAAACGGGGGTTCATCCGGCCGGCCACGACCCCCCACGCAGCCCCGGTCCTATTCCGAAAGAAAAAGGATGGGGGGCTGAGGCTTTGCACAGATTTTCGTGGGATAAACGGGATTTCCATGTCGAATGCCTACCCGATCCCACTGATAAAGGACCTATTGAACACTGTGGCCGAGGGTAAAATTTTCACCAAACTCGACCTCCGCGACGCGTACTTCCGCGTGTGGATTAAAGAGGGGGACGAGTGGAAAACGGCCTTCAACACACCCATGGGACAATTCGAATACTTAGTAATGCCCTTTGGACTTCAAGGGTCGCCAGGGGTGTTCATGAACTTTATTAATGAGGTGTTGAGGGAGTTTTTGTACAAGGGGGTGGTGGTGTACCTGGATGACATCATTATTTATTCTAAGGACCTTGAATCGCATGTACCATTGGTGAGAAAAGTGTTAACCACCCTGTGCAAGAACAAATTGTATGCTAAACTGTCAAAATGTGAGTTCCACAAAACGGAACTAGACTATCTGGGGTTTCGGGTGTCCGGGGAGGGACTAGCGATGGATCCCGCAAAAATTCAGGCGGTTCTAGATTGGGAACCCCCTCGAACCCGACGGCAGCTACAATCATTTCTTGGGTTCGCAAATTTTTACCGCGGATTCATTAAGGGGTTCGCCCGAGTAATGCTCCCCCTCACCGAGCTCCTCAAGACGAAGGGAAAAGGGGACGAGGCGAAAAAACCCGGCGCGCGCCTAACGTGGACGCCGGAGTGCCACCAGGCTTTTAAGGAGCTCAAACAACTATTCACCTCTGAACCGATACTGGCTCACCCCAATGAACTGAAGCCCTTTGTGGTGCAATGTGACGCCTCCGACGTCGCCATAGGAGCCATATTAATGCAAAGAAATGAGGGGGGGGGAACTCCGTCCCTGTGCATACATCTCACACAAATTCTCAAATGAACAGAGGAATTAGTCAGTGTGGGACAAAGAGGCTTTTGCAGTAATGTTCGCCCTCAAAACGTGGAGATCCTGGCTAGAGGGAGCCCGAGTCCCTTTCGAGATTTGGACCGATCACAAAAACCTAGAAGCCCTCACCGGCCGCCGCAAACTAACTGCAAAACAGATCCGGTGGGCGGGGTTCTTTGCCAAATTCGACTTTGTGCTGAAACACATTCCCGGCACCAAAAACTTTTTGGCTGACGCGCTATCGCGCATGCCCCAGCACGAGAGCCAGAGGGAGGAAGTGATTGACTCTCTCATTCCCCCCTCCGCCGTCGCAGGGGGGGTCACTACCCGCTCCGGAAAGCAAACCGGGGTCCCCGACCCACAACAGAAGGAACGCTTCGCCACAGAAACAGAGTTAGAGGGGCCGAAGCGACCCGATGGACTAGAGAAAGGAAAAGGGGGGCTCTGGTTTCACAAAGGGAAAATTTACGTGCCGAAATCTCTAAGAAAAGAGGTCCTTGAGCAGGGCCACTCCAGCCGGCTAGCCGGCCACTTTGGGTACGTAAAAACCCTCAATCTGATTACTCGGCAATTCTGGTGGCCAAAATTAAAAAGAGATGTTTCTGAGTTTGTGCTCGCCTGCCCCACCTGCATCATGTCCAAGCGAAGGGGGGGGAAGCCACCTGGTCACTTGGTTCCCCTCCCAACGGCAAGCCGCCCCTGGGCAGTAGTTTCGATGGATTTTATCGTAGAACTCCCCCCATCTCAAGGGAAAACGGTGATATTAGTGGTGGTAGACACGTTTTCCAAACAAGCCCACTTCATCCCCTGCAAAAAAACTCCCCACGGCCAAGAAATTAGCCCAGCTATTCTTTAATCACGTGGTCCGCCTACACTCGTTCCCGGACAAGGTCATTAGTGACCGCGGGCCACAGTTCGTTGCCAACTTCTGGCAGGAGTTTTGTAAACTAGCCGGGATTGAGCAGGGGCTTAGCTCCGCGTACCATCCGCAGACGGATGGACAGACGGAGAGAGTGAACGGGCTTCTCGAACAGTACTTGAGATGCTATATCAATTACTAACAAACAAATTGGGTGGAACTACTCCCCTTCGCAGAATATGGGTACAACAACAGCCTTCATTCCTCCACCAAAACCTCTCCCTTCCAAATAGTCAACGGTTACGAAGGGAAGCCCTTCCCCAACCTTCCCTTGCCATCCGGATCTCCGGAACCCACTTCATGTCAACAATGGTGGGAAGGTGTGCGGGAGGGGTGGAGGGTGATTCAAGAAAACCTAGAGGAGGCGAAGAAGGAGTACAAGCGGCATTTTGACAAAAAGCACGCCCCCCAATGGGAACTAAAAGAGGGGGAGACTGTCTTTCTGTCCACAAAGAACTTGCCCCTCCCGCAGGGGTGCCGTAAACTCGCGCTAAAATACCTGGGACCCTTTAGGATAAAAAAGGTTATCAACAAGGTGACTGTAGAATTAGAACTGCCCAAATCCTTGAGTAAGATCCACCCTGTTTTTCATTGCAGCCTTCTTCGCAAAGATCCTGGAGCTACGTTCTTCCATCCTCGCCCTCCGGAGCCGCCTCCAACCTTAGTGAAGGGTCAGAGTCACCATGAGGTGCAGGAGGTTTTAGATTCCAAAGTCCAACGGGGTGTGTTGTACTACCTTATTAGGTGGAAGTATTTCCCCCCGAGTTGTGATGAATGGGTAAAGGCTAGTGATGTATCTGCTCCTCAACTGCTCAAAAGATTCCACCTACTGTACCCACACAAGCCCAAGGCGAAGAGCTAAGGGGGCGCAGTATGTCAGAACTTGTAACTTTTGCTCTATCTGCCTTGACCAAACCGACTCCATGCTGTAACCTAACACTAACATAGAGTGCATAGTCTCAGTAATTAACCCTGCCCTCTTAGCTATGCCAAATATTTAGGGCAGTAGAGCAGGCGACAGATAGTCTCTGCTTAACATCCACAGGTGCCCTTTGAAGACAGGCCGTTTGGCCTTCACCACAGGGGAGCATCCTCCCTTCTGATAACGAATGCTGGGAAAAGAGACACTTGTCTGTAACCGTGTGAATGATAGCTTTATTGTGCTTTGCTGAGGGCATAAAATGTAACCAACTGCCAAGAATTGGCATTACTGTTATCTCGTTGCTCTAGTACTGTAGTTCTTCAATAAAGTTGTAACAAGTCTTGGAATCGTCTGAAGTTCGTCCCAGTTCTGACAAAGAGGGCCCCTTCTAAAGAACTGCAGGAGAACAATTTCTGCAGGCAACACCCGCTGCTTCTCTTGCTTTCACTTCCTCTTGCTTCTAGTGGCCTCGTGTTGCCTGAGAGAGGCTGTGGCTCCAGCCACTTTGACCTCTGCGTCATGCTGCCTGATGCGGCTCTTGCCTGCCCGGAGTCTCCAGGAGAAAGGAAAGGAAAGGTCCTCTGCGCAAGCACCAGTCGTTTCTGACTCTGGGGTGACGTTGCTTTCACAATGTTTTCATGGCAGACCTTTTTACGGGGTGGTTTGCCATTGCCTTCCCCGGTCGTTACACTCCCCCCCCAGCAAGCTGGGGACTCCTTTGACCGACCTTGGAAGGATGGAAGGCTGAGTCAACCTCGAGCCGGCTACCTGAACCAGCTTCCACTGGGATTGAACTCAGGTCATGAGCAAAGGGCTCCGACTGCAGGACTGCAGCTTTACCACTCTGCACCATGGGGCTCTTAAAAGTAAAGATAGTCCCCTGTGCAAGCACCAGTCGTTTCTGACTTTGGGGTGACGTTGCTTTCACATTTTCACAGCAGACTTTTTATGGGGTGGTTTGCCATTGCCTTCCCCAGTCATCTACACTTTCCCCCCAGCAAGCTGGATACTCCTTTGACTGACCTCAGAAGGATGGAAGGCTGAGTCAACCTTGAGCTGGCTACCTGAACCAGCTTTCACCGGGGATCAAACTCAGGTTGTGAGCAGAGCTTAGGACTGCAGTACTGCAGCTTTAACACTCTGTGCCACGGGGCTCTTCGCCTTCGGAAGAAAAGTGGCCTATAATAAAGTCATCCGATGCACACTCTGTGGGGCGGGGAGCTGAAGCCCAGGGGAACAGCACACACAAGACTGCCCTTAGACTCTCTGCCATCTTAGGCAAGGTTAACTTCTGCTTCCCCCCCACTAATAACATCACCGAGTCACAGGGAGCCTGTTGGAATACAAGCTATGCACATTTCAGGCATGATAGAGTTAACTGTTTACCTGATAGAGGAAGTGATGTATTGTAACCTAAACCCAATTGTGATCCAGTCTTCTAAGCCCGGGAAGCACACAAACACAACACTGGTCAGAAAGGATGTTAGGTGTGAAATGCTTTGATCTTATATGCAAGCTGAATTGTGTTATTTCCTGTTTGCAACTGCTTTCTGGGAACAAGAAGTTAGACAAAGGGTTATATAATGTAGCCATGGAGAGGACAGACATAATTAGACTAGCTGGTAAACTGAGTTATATTTTTTTGTCCCAAGTATCTCAAGTACCCTAGGGAGCCCAAGTACCCAAGTTTCCCAAGTACCCTTTCCTGATGTTTTCTAGTAAACTATTTCTTTTGATAAGCAATCGTCTCTGACTCCTTTATGCAAACTCCAAGCCTCTGAATTTAAACATATATTTCCATCAGGGCCCCCCCCCAATTTGGCCCCCCAGAAGGCCAGCGCCCTAGGCAGTCACCTGCTTTGCGTGGTGTGAGGGCTGGCCCTGAAGAGCCCTGATCCCCTGGGCGGGGCGGGGACAGGGGCAGCGTTGTGTGACTTTGGGATGGGGTTTCTGCCTGGCTCATTGGAGCTTTGGAGCTGGAGCTTGGGGACTCAGGAACAAAGGACAGGAGGATCCAAATCATCACTGCCCTGCTCCAATCACAAGCCCCCTGCTGATCTGGATGATCCAATGGCATGCTAGCACAGGAACTGGAATGTATATATATTAGTTCTCAGTTCTTAGTGCAGCCCTGTACTCTGCTGTATCTAATAAAGGAGCTGTGATCACTACTCCCTCGTCTCTTCCATGGGTGGAACCCACTATATTATAGGCAGGGAGGCAGCCAAGCGGGGCAATCCTTCCAGTTTGCTGAAAGCTCAGAGGGGTGGGAGCTGGCAGCCAATGGGAAGGGGAAGGGAAGCGCCAACCCAGCCCTGCTGCCTGCCTGCCTGCCTCCTCCTCTCTCCTGGCTCAGCCCGCAGGCAGGGGGGGGGCCCAGAGCAGGTGAGGAGGGGCTGAGGGGGGTGGGGGGGAGCCAGGACTGGAGGCTCCTGCAAAGGCCCTTCCCATCATAGCCTTCTGCTGCTGCGAATTAAATGCAGCTTTTTGTTTTTGCTGGAAGAAGATAATTAATTCTTTGCCCTCCTGAGGAGCGGCCATCTGCCCCACCTCCTGCCTCTCTGGAGCACTTGAGCTGCAAGACCTCGGGCAAAGAAGGGGATTAGAGCCGGGCAATCCTGCCTCACCTTGCTGCCAGGTCTCCAAAGTGCTTGGCCAGCCCCAATGTATTCCACAGCAGGGCCCCTGCTGTCTCTGTCAGGCAGAGGGGAAGAGTGAGGATCCCAGGTTCCAGGTGGCCCAGGCACCGGCTTGCCCTCTGTGTGTGTGTGGGGGGGGGTGCGCGTGCACGCTGACTGCGTATGCCGGCTGTCTTTCCAAAGGGGTTCAGCTTACCGAAGAGGCACCACTGCTGCCGCTTGATGCAACAGGACACCTTCTGGAGAAGGTGGAAGAAACCAGAGGAGAGCTGGACAGCCAGCTTCTCAAATTCAGCCACTCACCTGGGATGACGACTTCTTCCAAGTCCTAGAACGGGGTTGTTGAATTCACCTGTTATGAGGGCTGAATTTGACATAAATGAGACCTCGTTGGGCTGGGCTGGCTGGACCATGTGTGTCATAAATGCAAGGCCAGGTAGCAGAGATATAAAAGATATAAAAGACACAGACTAAAAATAAAACATGCTTAAAACATTAGCACTTGTTGGTCTTAATGGTGCTCTCTTTGTATCTCTCCCATGGGATCCAGGAAACTGGGCAAAGGAAGCTCTGGCTCTTTCCTCCCTTCTCCAGGGGACCAGGAGGGGGAGGAGCCTCAGTCAACAGAAGGAAGAGAGGTTTGGCTCAGTAGCTCTGCTGTGCGATTGAGCAAGCCTGGCAAAGCAAGCTGTGATGCAGAAGGTAGCAAGAGAGAAGAAGGAAGCAGACGACAGCCAGTTGCTCGGGGGCCTGAGAGGAACCCTCCGGGGAATCTGATTTGGCCCCCGGGCTGCATGTTTGAAACCCCTGTCCTAGAAAACCTGACTCGAGTGGGGGAGGGAATCCCCCACTCGGAATCCCCCACCCGTATCAAATGTCGGCTGCATTTGATACAGTCGACCATCAGTTGCTGATCCACCGCCTCGCCGACATAGGGGTTAGGGGGTTGGCCTTACAATGGCTTTCCTCCCTCCTCATGGGTCGGGGACAAAGGGTGGCAATTGGGGGTGAACGATCCCAGAGGCGCACAGTAGATTGTGGGGTGCCTCAGGGAGCAGTTCTCTCCCCGATGTTATTCAACATCTATATGCGCCCCCTTGCCCAGATTGCCCGGAGGTTTGGGCTGGGTTGTCACCAATATGCAGATGACACCCAGCTCTATCTGCTAATGGACGGCCAGCCCACCTCCGCCCCGGAGAACCTGGACCGGGCTCTACAGGCTGTTGCAACGTGGCTTAGGCTGAGCGGGCTGAAGTTGAACCCAGCGAAGACAGAGGTTCTCTGTGTGGGTCGTGGCACTCTGGGGAAGGAAATATCTCTCCCGACCTTTGACGGTGCGCCGCTGAAGGCGGTGCAGCAGGTAAAGAGTTTGGGTGTCTTACTGGAGCCTTCACTATCAATGGAGGCCCAGATAACAGCCACTGCCAAGTCAGCATTTTTCCATCTGAGGCGGGCGAGGCAGCTGGCACCTTTCCTAGAGCGTCAGGACCTAGCAACGGTGATCCATGCGACGGTCACCTCAAGATTGGACTACTGTAACGCCCTCTACATGGGGCTGCCTCTGTACCGGACCCGGGAGCTGCAGCTAGTGCAGAACGCAGCAGCCAGGCTGTTACTTGGTCTCCCAAGATGGGAGCATATACGGCCGGGGCTACGTGGACTGCACTGGCTGCCGATTGTATACCGGGTCCAGTACAAAGTGCTGGTCATTACCTTTAAAGCCCTATATGGCCGAGGACTGACCTACCTGAGGGACCGTCTCTCCCCGTACGAGCCCCAGAGAGCACTGAGGTCAGTAGGAAAAAACAGACTGACTACCCCTGGGCCAAAAGAAATTAAACTCCAGAATACCTGCACACGGGCCTTTTCTTCCGCGGCCCCATACCTTTGGAATCAGCTCCCAGAGGAGGTGCGGGCCCTGCGGAACCTTGATCAGTTCCGCAGGGCCTGCAAGACCACCCTCTTTACAACAACAACAACAACAACAACAAATTTTATTTGTATCCCGCCCTCCCCGCCGGAGCAGGCTCAGGGCGGCTAACAACATGATTCAGGGTTAAATTATACAAGTAAATAAAACTACATTAAACATTATCAGCATTTAGTTAAAATCTGGTTAAGCTTTAAAATTAAATTAGTTAATTTTTAAAAGTGCTAGTGCTATGTTTATGAATAGCTGAACTATGTGCATAACAAAGAAACATCAAAATAGTCCAGTCCGGAGATCCGCCATCAATACCAACTGACAGGCATAGCATCAAATGATAATATTACGGTTAGTGTTAATTTAATGCTATTAGATTGTAACGGTTTTTAATTAATGTATTAATTGGTTTTAAGGTTAATTTAATGTTTTATTAATGTATTGTTATTTTCTGTTGTTGTTAGCCGCGCTGAGCCTGCTTGGCGGGGGAGGGCGGGATATAAATAAAATTTTACTTACTTACTTACTGGACTTGGACCATGCTCTCCCCACTACCTGCAATGTGACTCGCACAGGGCTGACAGAGCTGCCCTGTTCCATCTCCCTTCTGCATCAGGAAAGTGGAACACCCCCCCGCCTTGCCCCGCCCACAGCATCTGTCTGCACAACGGCCCTCTTGACTCCAGACAGGCCCTGCCTCCTTTGCAGGCTCCAGGACTCCCACCCAAACCTGAGCATACAGGAAAGAGAGGAGCTTGTCTACCTGCCATTTCCAGGCCACTCTTCTGGCAAGGACCACAGGGCAGCTGGCGCCCCTCCTTCCCCCCTCTGTTCTGTCCTGGGCTATAGAGTGAGTGGCCCAAGGTCACCCAGTGAGCTGCCATGCCTGAGTGGGGGTCCGAGCCAGGCCCTCCCAGGCCCCAGCCAGGCCGAGGAAGGGATGGAAGGAAGGGAGGGATGGAAGGGAGGGAGGGAGGGAAGGAAGGAAGGAAGGAAGGAAGGAAGGAAGGAAGGAAGGAAGGAAGGAAGGAAGGAAGGAAGGAAGGAAGGAAGGAAGGAAGGAAGGAGGGAGGGAGGGAGGAAAGGAGGGAGGGAGAGAGAGAGGGAGGGAGGGAAAAAGGGAGGGAGGGATAGAAGGAAGGGAGGGAGAGAGGGAAGGGAGGGAGGGAAGGAAGGAAGGAAGGAAGGAAAGAAGGGAGGGAGGGAAGGATGGAAGGGAGGGAGGGAGGTAAGAAGGGAGGGGAAAAGGGATGGAGGGATAGAAGGAAGGGAGGGAGGGAGGGAAGGATGGAAGGGAGGGAGGGAGGAAGGAGGGAGGGAAGGAGGGAGGGTGGGAGGAAAGGAGGGAGGGAAGGGAGGGAGGGATAGAAGGGAGGGAGAGAGGGAGGGAAGGGAAGGGAGGGATAGAAGGAAGGAAGGGAAGGAGGGAGGGAGGAAAGGAGGGAGGGAGGGAGGAAGGGAGGGAGGGAAGGATGGAAGGGAGGGAGGGAGGGATAGAAGGAAGGGAGGCAGGGAAGGGAGGGAAGGAAGGAGGGGGGAGTGAGAGAGGGAGGGATAGAAGGAAGGGAGGGAGGGAAGGATGGAAGGGAGGGAGGGAAGGAAGGGAGGGAGGGAAGGAGGGAGGGATGAAAGGAGGGAAGGGAGGGAGGGAAGGGAGGAAGGGAGGGAGAGAGGGAGGGAGAGAGGGAGGGAAGGGAGGGAGGGAGGGAGGGAAGGGTGGGAGGAAGAGAGGGAAGGAAGGAAGGGAGAGAGGAAGAGAGGGAGGGAGAGAGAGAAGGAAGGGAGGGAGGGAGGAAGGAAAGAAGGAAGGGAGGGAGGGAGGGGAAAAGATAGGGAGGGATAGAAGGAAGGGGGTGGGAGGAAGGAAGGAGGAAGAGTGGGAGAGAGGGAGGGAGGGAAGGGTGGGAGGAAGAGAGGGAAGGAAGGAAGGAAGGAAGGGAGAGAGGGAGGGAGGGAGGGAGGGAGAGAGAGAAGGAAGGAAGGGAGGGAGAGAGGGAGGGAAGGAAGGAAGGAAGGAAGGAAGGAAGGAAGGAAGGAAGGAAGGAAGGAAGGAAGGAAGGAAGGAAGGAAGGAAGGAAGGGAGGGAGGGAGGGAAGGATGGAAGGGAAGGAGGGTGGGAAGGAAGGAGGGAGGGAGGAAGGAAGGGAGAGAGGGAGGGAGAGACAGAAGGAAGGGAGGGAGGGAAGGATGGAAGGGAGGGAAGGATGGGAGGGAGGGAAGGAGGAAAGGAGAGAGGGAGGGGAGGGAGGGATAGAAGGGAGGGAGGGAAGGGAGGGAGGGAAGGAAGGAAGGGAAAAGAAGGAGGGAGGGAGGAAAGGAGGGAGGGAAGGAAGGAGGGAGTGATGCAAGGGAGGGAGGGAGGGAGGAAGGAAGGGAGGGAGGAAGGAAGGAGGAAGAGTGGAAGAGGGAGGGAAGGAGGGAGGGAGCGAAGGGAAGGAGGGAGGGAGGAAGGAAGGTGGGAAGGGAGGGAGGGATGGAAGGGTGGGACGAAGGGAGGGAAGGATGGAAAGGAGGGAGGGAAGGAGGGAAGGGAGGGAGGGAGGGAGGGAAGGAAGGAAGGAAGGAAGGAAGGAAGGAAGGAAGGAAGGAAGGAAGGAAGGAAGGAAGGGGGAGGGAGGGAAGGAAGGATGGATGGATGGAAGGGAGGGAAGGAGGGAGGAAGGGAGGGAAGGATGGAAGGATGGAAGGGAGGGAGGGAGGAAGGGAGGGCGTGGTGGGCCACAGCATGGAATCCAGTTGGGAATTTCTCTTCTCCCCCTTTACATTGGAGACAAATGGCAAAGGTGCCCAGAGGCGGGGCCTTCCCAGGGCTGAGAATGTGAGCCAATGAGAGAAGAGATTCTCCACTCTACCCTGGAGGCATGCGGGGGGGGGGGCTTGGGCCAAGGTAGTTGTGAAGAGGAAACGGATAAAGAGGGGGAGTGGAGGTGCTCCTTTGGCCAAGGGCAGCAACCTAGAGGTCAAAAGGAGGCTGGCCCAGTCTCCTCAGCAGGGTTGGCCCCGTCTCATCTGGTGGTGGGATGGGCTGGGAGGGCTCCCCGGAAGGCCAGGGCCCTGACACGAAGGCAGGCAGTGGCCAACCCCGTCCAAAGGCTTCTGCCCTGAGTGCCCCCCTAGGGTCATCCGAGGTCAGCAGGAGGTGAGGGCCTTTTCCGTACCCACCACACATAAGGGAACTGGGCACTCAGCTGCTCTTCTACGTCAGGCCAGGGCAGCCACAATCAACTTCCTTGCTTTTATGTAGGATGAAGAGACGAGACATTTCAAATACACCAGTCATAGTGGAATGTTCAAATATTTTTTATTAATGTTCCCTTGTGACTGCATAAATCACACTTTAACAAGTTCTGATTGGCACAGTTTGCCTAGTTAATTTGCAGTTCATCCTCCAGCAGTTGCCAGGATGCAACATTTTCAGGAGCTCGCCTGAGTGGTCTGCTGATATAAGCAGGGTAAGAACATAAGAGAAGCCATGTTGGATCAGGCCAATGGCCCATCCAGTCCAACATTGTGTCACACAGTGGCCAAAAAAATTATATATATACACACACACACACACATACATATATATACACACTGTGGCTAATAGCCACTGATGGACCTCTGCTCCATATTTTTATCTAACCTCCTCTTGAAGCTGGCTATGCTTGTAGCCGCCACCACCTCCTGTGGCAGTGAATTCCACGTGTTAATCACCCTTTGGGTGAAGAAGTACCTCCTTTTATCCGTTCTAACCTGACTACTCAGCAATTTCATTGAATGCCCACAAGTTCTCGTATTGTGAGAAAGGGAGAAAAGTACTTCTTTCTGTACTTTCTCCATCCCATGCATAATCTTGTAAACCTCTATCATGTCACCCAACAGTTGTCATTTCTCCAGGCTAAAGAGCCCTAAGCGTTTTAACCTTTCTTCATAGGGAAAGTGTTCCAAACCTTTAATCATTCTAGTTGCCCTTTTCTGACATAAGGGTGTCTTATGACCACCAGCAGCCCACCTATGCAGCCCCCAAGTGCAGAGATTGCCTGGCTGTGCTCTCACTTCTGTGGCATCGCCCAAGTTCCCCCCTGAATCAGAATACCATCTGCTCATCCAGTTTGCACAGATCTGTTGAATGGAGAAGGAACAAGCAGAGAGCCCCCCCCCCCCTCCAATCCTGCACTGGAACCCAAAGTGATGCAAGGCTCTGTGGGCTCCGTGATAAAGCCAGGCCTCCTGCTCCCTCTTTTCCAGCTGTCATCAGCCTTGGTGTGTCACCCGTGTGGTACTCTGGGGTCCCTCAAGTGCTGCTGCTGCTGAGCCTGGATCCGGGAGGGTCAGCACCCCAGCCTGCCGGGAAGCCTCTGCCAGCCCTTCTCCCAGCTCACAGGACTGGTGTGGTGAGGAGAAGAGGAGGAGGAGATCAGGCTCATGTGTCCACCTGCCACAGCGTCTGCAGAGGCATTTCGACATACCCATTCTTCCCATGCTGCCACCTGTTTGTATCCTGGCTCAGTTTGCAGGCAGCACCCGAAGCGAGGCCAGGACAAGCATAAGCCTAGTGTGCCCTCTAGTGGCTTCTCGCAGAATACCATCCTTTGCACAGCCCCAAGCACCGCCAGCGATCATGGGGTGACCCTAGAATCATAGAGTTGGAAGGCACCTCCAGGGTCATCTAGTCCAACCTCTTGCACAAGGCAGGGAACTCACAAACACCTCCCCCTAAATTCACAGGATCCTGTCCAAGAGGTAGATCCCAGTAGGGGCAGCAGTCATGTGGGTCTGAAGCAATAGAACAAAGTGGGAGACCTCGAAGACCAGCACAGTGTTGTGGAGGAAGTGGGCTTTTGCGTGCCAGAAGGACACTTCCTCAGGCCATGCAACGGGGTACAAGGAGCAGTGTGGGTAGGTGAAGCATGCCAAATGGGGCAAGACAGTGGAATTAACAAACTGAAAGAATAACAGTTTGCTCTGGAGAGTAGGGACTGAGTGGGGAAACAGCAAAGGGTAATCATAAACATGTTGGGATTGGAGAATGGTGGGGAGAAGGGCAGCAAATGCGGAGTCTGTTCATTGCTCTATTCCTCCTCAAGCAGGGGTCTAACGGAGCATGTCTTTTTCTCAGAGGTGTTTCTGTCCACCCAATACACTTTTTAACATGTAGCATGGCATTATAAATATCATTCCAGTTTGCCAATACAAAAAAGAATTGACAGTGGAAGAAGGGTTTAGCAGAGGGGTGACAAACATGCAATTTGGGGGCCGAATCAGGCCCCCAGAGGGCTCCTATCAGGCCTCCTAGCAACTGGCTGTCATCTGCTTCCTTCTCCCTATATCTTGCTTCCTTCAGCGTAACAGCAAGGCTTGCTCAAAACCTCTATTTTCTCCATTGGCTGAGGCTCCTCCCTTGGGGAGGAATAGCTTGATTTGCCAGGCTCCCTCAATTGCACAGCAGAGTTACTGAACCAAGCCTCTCTTCCTTCTATTGGCTGAGGCTCCCCCCCCCCAGACCCCTGGGGAAGGAAGGAAAGAGCCACAGCTTCCTTTGTCCAGTTCCCTGGATCCCTTGGGAGAAATACAAAGAAAGCATCTTTAAGACCAATGAGTGCTAATGTTTTAAGCATGTTTTAGGTTTTTAAATATATATATTTGTGCTTGTCTGTGTTCTTGATAAAATTTATATCTCTGCTACCTAATCTTAAATAAGTACACACATGGCACGGCCTGACATGGCTCAGCCCAACCAGATATGGACCAGCCCATCAAGGTCTCTTTTATGGCCCTCATAACAAATGAGTTCGACACCCCTGGTTTAACATATAATGAGATATACAACCAATATCCCTTATTCCAATTTTCAATATAAAATACGTTATTCTGATACACTATTCTAAAAGAGAAATGCATTGAAATAAACAGGATGAATGGCTCTTGGTGAGAATGAGTTTGGCATATGTCATGAGATAAGAAACCAGTATCCCTGTTCAGTCCCAGGGAGGTGTTTGCTCCAAGTTTCATAATAACTTGTAATTCAGCAATTTCCCTCTCCATTCTGTTCCTGAAGTTTCGTTGTAGTAAAGCAGCTGCTTTGAGGCCACCCAACGAATGTCCTGGAAGGCTGACATGTTCTCCTGCAGGTTTCTCCGGTTCTGTCCTGGAGGGACATTTTGAAGAACTGGCTTCTAGTGAGAGCCGGCTGAACACAGGGAAGGAAGCCCTGAGAAAGCGACAGGCTTTTGCAGCCTAAACAAAACAACTGGATGTGGCCATGTCTGTCCAAGCTGGCTTTGTGAGACCACCCAGCACGGACCTCATGCTGGTTCTGTGACTTCCTGCCTGCTCCAGTAGAATCCTCAAGGGCCAGTCTTAAAGGTGCAACTTGACTCCTGCTTTGTCCTCTTCAAGATAGTCTGCATCCCCTTGGGAAAAAAAAGAGTGGGGTTGAACTGTGGGGAAACAGCTCTGGTCAGTCTGCATAGAGGAAGCAAACCATTTTGGAGCCCACACACTTACAGTCACTCCCAGAGTATCAGCTGCAAAGCCTGTCTGCCTCACCCCCAGCCCAACAACCTGCCTGACAGGGGAAAGGGGAAAGCCTGTATCCTTCCTGGAGCTCCGCTTGGGAGAGAGTGGCTAGTTGCAGAGAGCTTGCAGCTGCCTGGAAAATCTCTCTCTCTCATGTGAGTATATATTACCTAGCAGACCTACAAATGATGAAGTCAAGTGGATAAGGCTCATCCTTGCCAGAGGCAGAAGTGTCTCAGCTGCAGTAGGAGAAGGTCCTTGGATCTAGAACAGAGCTGCTGTTAAGGTGAGTGAGACTTGATTTGCTTTTCTAAAACTGCTGGGGAGCATTACCTAGGGTTGCTGTGGGAGGTAACTGTGTGTGCGCTTGGTGCCTGCTGGAGTTTCTGATTGCTTTTGTGTGTCTTTTGTGTAGCTGTTGCTGAGTGAGGAGAGCTTGTTTGCCTGGGGGTAATTGCTGGCCCCACCCTCTGCTGTTGCTCTGGCTGTTGAGTCAGAGGTGGGTGGGGGCTTGAGCCTTTAATTTTCAAGGCTCATCCTTGCCAGAGGTGTGAGCTCTTGGCCTGTGGCTCTTAGCCTGGGGGTCTAGTTTAGGGGTTCTGTAGAAAGGTGGGTAGTTACACAAAAATAGTTTCAAGTGGCAGTTGGTAGTGGGATGTAAAGATAAGTGAAGATAAAGAAAATTTTGAAATGGATTGCAGCAGTATGGCTGGTGAAGGAGCAGAGGCAGTGACATGTAAAGACTGGGATGTTTGTATTTCTACCTGAGAGTAGCACGAATTACACTTGCAGCAAGTGCAAGTTAGTGGCCCTGCTGGAGGAGAAGATATGGGGACTGGAGGCACAATTGTCCACAATGCAGTTGAAGGTGAGGATTTTCAGTTTTCAAAAGTTTTATTAGTTTCAGAAAAAATGGGGGGGTAAGGATAAGAGAAAAAGAAAGATAAAAGCACAATATATTCTGACCTTATTTTACATAAAGTACTTTCAAAAAACACAAGGATGATTCTACAATATTTTCTTTACATAAATTGTCCCATATTATTTTGTCTAAACTGTATATAATCTATTTTAAAGTTTTATAGTATGTCTTTTTTTATTGTCTACTAATTTTGACAATTCCAGTAAAGGTAAATTTTATAATATAAAATACAGGAAAAAAGCAAAAAGAAATCACATCAGAGAATCTTAAGAGTCTTGAATATCCAACCAAGCATACTATTTCATCCAATATTTTCTTTTTTTTTTTTTAACATTTTTAAGTTTATTTTACCAAAGTACATAGACAAATAACATCAAACAAAAACAAAATCAAACAAGACATACAATACACACATATACATTCCACCCTTCTCTTACATCCTAACAATAAGAGTCCCTCCACCCCTCAGACATACTCCCAAGCATCCCGGGAGCGATAGGAGAATAAATTATTCTATTTCTATTATTCCAATATCGATCCTTTGCTTTTAACCCAGCAGTAAATTGGTTCCCAACTTTCTTTACATTTTAAAATATCACCATTACGGATTCTAATAGTCATCAAATCCAGTTCCGCCGCTTCGGTAAGTTTAACAATAAATTCTTCCCTTGACGGGATTTGCGGGGATTTCCAGTATTTCGCAAATAATATCCTTGCAGCTGTAACAATATACATCAATATCTTAATTATTTTAGGTGGAAAATCTTGTCTACATACATTTAGAAGATATAATTCTGGTGAATGTTCCAATTTAATCTTTAAAATTTTTTGCGTCCAAGTATGTATTAAAGCCCAGTACTTTTTGGCGCGCTCACATTTCCACCATATGTGGAATAGTGAACCTTTAGTTTTTTTACATTTCCAACATTTATTGGAGTAACTAGGATATATCTTAGCTAACCGGTCTGGTGTTAAGTACCATCGATATATCATTTTGTAAAGATTTTCCTTATACAAAGCCGGGGTCATTAATTTAACATTTCGCTTCCATATTTTCTCCCAATCATCTAAACATATATTAAATCCAAAATCTCTTAACCATTTTATCCATGATTCTTTTACCTGCTCTTCCTGCATTTTTTCTCTTAATAACCATTCATATATTTTAGAGATTAATTTCTGGTCTCCTTGCATAATTTGATCAAGATCGTTTAGTTTCTTGGGGAATCCTCTTTCCTTATCTTTTTGATAACATGATTGTATTTGACATTTTAACCACCAGTCAAGTTGAGTCATTTCTTCCATTTTTAAGTTCTTTTGCTTATCTAAAAGACTTTGGTAATCTAATAATTTTTCCCAACTATACAAATTGGGATGTGTATAAGCCTCAACCGGCGATAACCATAATGGAGTATAAGAATAGTATTTTCTAATTTCCATCCAAACTCTATAAAGAGATTTTCTTATCTCATGTCTCCAAAACAAACTATTTGGAGGTGGGTTCTGATACCAAAGATATCCATGCCATCCTTTCCCCAGATCTGCCCCTTCAATGACTAATATTCTCTTATCTTCCAATGTAAACCACTCTTTCAACCATACAATACGACAGGCTTTATGATATAAGTTCCATTCTGGTAGAGCAAATCCACCTCTAAGTTTACTGTCCTGAAGTATTTTTAATCTGATCCTAGGTTTTCTGTTTTGCCAGATAAACGATGAGGTTATTTTATTAATCCGTTGGAAAAAGGACTTCGGCAGCATAATAGGAATCATTTGGAAAAGGAATAGAACTCTTGGCAATACATTCATTTTTATGGTTGCGATTCTCCCTAGAAGCGAAATATGTAAATCCTCCCAATTTCTTAAATCCTCTTGAATTTCTTTTATTAATTTTTCGTAATTGTCCCGATACAAGTCTTTAAGCTCATTAGTCATTTGGATTCCTAAATATCTTACTTTTTTCCCGTATGTGAATTCCGATAAGGCTTCAAATTGGTTGACTTGTTCTTTATTCATATTTTTTGTAAAGAATTTCGTTTTTTGCAAATTGATCTTAAGTCCCGAAATTTGTCCATAATGTTTAAATGTTTCTTTAAGTTGTCCGATAGAGAGATTGGGATCTTCTAAAATACATAGCAAATCATCCGCAAAGGCTCGAATCTTCAACTCCTCTCCTCTGATTTTAATACCTTTTATTCCATCTTCGTCTCTTATTCTTTGCATTAAGAACTCCAATGTTACTATAAATAATAATGGTGATAGGGGACACCCCTGTCTTGTGCCCTGCGCTATGACAATCGAATCTGTTTGGACATTATTAAAACTGATCTTTGCATTCTGTTCCGTATAAATGGTTTCCACCAGTCCGCAAAAAGTTTCCCCACAACCTACTACTTCTAATGATTTCAAGATAAACCTCCAATTTACATTATCGAAGGCTTTTTCAGCGTCCACAAATATTAATGCCACTTGCTTTTCGGGGTGCTCTTTATAATATTCTATTGCATTCATTAAAAATCTTACATTTTGCTTCATTTGCCTATTTGGAACGAAGCCAGTTTGGTCTTCGTAAACAACCGCACTAATAATTCTTTTGAGCCTATTCGCCAGTATAGTAGCAAAGATTTTGTAGTCACTGTTTAACAGCGAGATAGGTCTATAGTTTCTAGCCTCCGCTGGATCTGTACCTTCTTTGTATATCAATGTAATAAAAGCCTCTTTCCATGATGTTGGGATTACATGATTGTTTTGTGCGTTCTCAATTACATTTTTATATGGAATAAGCAGTTCTTCTTCAAAGTTTTTATAAAGTTCTATTGGAAGGCCGTCCGGCCCCGGTGCTTTATTCAATTTTTGATGATTAATCGCCTCCACAATTTCATGCATGGTAATCGGAGCGTTCAATTTCCCTTTTTGTTCTTCTGTCAGCTGCTTTAATTTAGTTTTTGCTAAGTATTCTTCTTGTAGTTGGTTAGGTATTTCTTGACCTCTATATAATTTTTGATAGAATCTTTGAATTATTGTCTTCATCTGGATGGCTTGTGTTGTCTCATTCCCATCTTCATCTCTGAGCAACTTTATAATTTTTTTGCTTCTTTCCTTCTTTAACTTATATGCTAGCCATCTGCTAGCTTTATTTGCACTCTCGAAATATGTTTGCTTCATCCATTTCATCTTCTTTTCTACTTCTTCCATCAGTAATAAATTAATTTGATGTTGAAGGGCTGAGATCTTTAATCTTATTTCTTCCACGTTCCTTATTTTTAGCTGCTTTTCTTGCTCACTTAATTTTTGGACTAAATCTTTATAGGACCTCAAACGTTCTCTTTTCCTGCTGGCTGCATATCTTATTGCCACTCCGCGAAAAAAGCTTTAAACGCATCCCAAATGATGTGCATACTCGTGTCCTTAGTTAAATTGTATTGGAAAAATTCTTTTATTTCCTTCTTAGCAGATTCCAAAAATTTTGCCTCTTTCAAAATCTGTAGGTTAAGAGTCCATCTTGAGTTCCTTAGCGCTCCTAATAGGTTAATCTGGATTGGATTGTGGTCCGCGTATGTTCTGGGAAGAATGTCTGCCTGTCGAATTGATAACATTAAATCTGCCGATAGCCAACACATATCAATCCTCGACCAACATTTATGGACAGATGAATAGTAGGTATAATCTTTGGTTGAGGGGTTCTTCGTTCTCCATACATCTAATAAGTTAAGTTCGTCAGCTAGCTTCAAAAAATCTTTAGGTAGTCTACTTCGCAGCTTCCTTTTCTTTTGTTCTTCAAATTTTTTATCTTTTTCTATATCAAAAACCGCATTATAATCACCAATAATGCAGCAATTTTTTGGTTCAAACTCCATCAATTTTTTATGCAAGGTTTTGTAAAATTTTCCAAGATTTTCGTTTGGAGCGTAGATATTCACTAATATCAGTTTGTCGCCGCAATACTCTATTTCCACTATTACTATTCTTCCTTTATCATCCGTGTACAGACAACTAGATTGTAAGGACTTAGAGACATATATAGCTACCCCTTTCTTTTTCTTACTTGGGTCTGAAGAGTGATAAAGTGTTCCCAGTTTCTCATTGTGTAGGTATTTAACGTCCTTTTCTTGAATATGTGTCTCTTGTAAGCAAATTATTGAGGAGGCCGTCTTTTTCAATTGTTGGAAAGTCTTCCTTCTTTTTCTGGGGTCATTTAACCCATTAACATTAATCGATATTATTTGTATTTCAGCCTTGGTTTTCATTTTAAGAGATCTATATTATCAGGTATTATTTTTTGGCCTTTTTTGATTTTAGCTCTTGTCTTTACTCCTCCTTTCCAGACCTTCTGCCCAGCTCCTTCTTCTGTCTGGCTCTGACCGTCTTCTTCTTCTTGTTCTTCCCTCTCGTCCCCTGTTCCAGATTCACGGCTGCTTGGATCTACATATTGGTCCCAAAATTCCTCTAATTTTTCCAGTGAAACTACATTATGTCTTCTGGACTGATATGTAAAAAAAAACCCTTCCGGGATTAACCATTTGAATTGCACCAAGTGTCTTATCAACCATGTCGTTAGTTTACGATATTTCACCCTCCGCTGTCGAACTTCCCAAGGCACTTCTTTCAACACCCTTATATTGGTCTCCTTCCACTTAAGCTCCTGTTCTTTTACTTTTTTCAAAAAATTTTCACACGTTGAGAGATGGGTAAATTTAACTTGTACCTCTCTTGCCAAATTATGCTTCCTCGTGTAGCTAGAAGACACTCTCTTTGCCCACTCGACCTCTCTTCTTCCCTCTTCCAACCAGTCTTCATCTTCAAACGTCAACAAGTCTATAATTTTCTCTATTATTTTTTCATCCTTTTCCTCCGGCAGGTTTTGGAAACGCAGTATATACGCTGCTTTCTCCATCTCTAATTTTATTACTCTTTCCTCCAATTAGGCCAGACTTACTTTGTTTTCCCTAGCTATACTGGCTACTTCCTTCTCATGTTCCACTATCTTGTCCACTTTGGCAGCCAAACTGTGAACCTGTTGAGTATTCCCCAACAACTGCTTTTGGAATTCTTCAACTTGTTTGTTGGTTCTCAATATCTGCCCCATCAGATCAGTTTTCATTGTTTCTAGTGCTTCTTGGTTTTGCTTGAAACCAGCCGTCACTATATTTTGCAATTTCTCAATAGCATCTTGATTTGTAGCTTCAGGGGTTCTTTTTCCTCCTCCCCCCCCTGTGGTGGGTGAGGGAGTACCTTGACCAAATTTTTTTGGACCCATTTCTGTTACTTACAAACTTGATACTATACATATATACTATATGAGACTTCCGGTAATGGCGTGGTGCGGCTGAGCGGCTTTTCCCGAGTCTCGGGAGACGGCTCGGTTTTGCGGGGCATTTGGGGGGGCTTTCCGCTAAGAGAGCACCCCCTAAAGAAGCGTCAGAAGACGCTTCACAGTTTGGGGAGCTGCTGGGGGTCGGAGGGGAGCGGAGGTTCCTCTTTCGAGCCCAGCTGTCCCTGTAGCCGATGCTCTGCAACACTTCTGTGTCCAACTGGGCTACCGGACGAAGGAGCGGGTCGAGACAACAGGATTCATTCCACACAAGGAATTATCAACTAAAAGGCACCGAGAAGCTGAAAAACTGGTTCCTGCTTACTTCTTTGAAAGAACTGAGACTCAGCTGTCGGGTGACGATTGATCGGAGAACGTGGAACGGGAAAGAGACAGCAACGGGGAAGTGACAGCAAGGAACGGAGAGAAGCGACCAGATGACAAGAGACTTAAATAGGTACGAAGAAGCGGTGGACGGAGGGGAATTTAAACAGATGAGGTGAATGGGAAGAAGATAGAAAACAGAAGATATAAAGAAGAAGAAGGAGACTGTGAGAGTTGAAACAAAGGGGGCAAGAGTAAGCTGAAACGGATCGGAGCGGACAAGGAAGCAAATGGCGGGCGGCGGCAGCGGCTGAGCCAGGAGAGACTGCGTTGTACAGGAAAGTGAACATATTTGCCAACTGAGTGAGTAACGGGTGCTGGGGAGAGGAGTTAAAGACTTAAGTTGGAATAATATAGTATATATATACAAAGAGAAAGTGGAAAGAAGTTTAAAGAGGAGGAAGAACAGAATAGAACGGGAAAATAGACTGGAACTGCCACGTGGCTTAAAAGTGAAAGTACAAGAAGGGAAGAAAATGGAGTCTGTTTGAACAAGTGAACGGTATAGGTTTTTGGATATTTATTTAATAGACTTAGAGCAGCATTTGAAAAAAGATCTGGGGGACACGTTCCAGGAAAAGGGTGGGGAGAGGGTTTTTAGCAGCGGCTGAGCTGCGACTGTCTCCCCACTGAAGATGGGCATTTAAATACTGGTGAGCTATTTGAACTTAATTGGTGGAGTGAGAGTCAAGCAAAAGAAGAAGGGGACAAACAACAAACATAATATAAAAGAAGAACTTAAAAGGTGTAAGGGAAGAAGAAGGAAAAGGACGGTTTAGTGATACATGTATAACTTAAAATTGACTAATGCTATAAGTATAACTAAGGAACAGTGGAAATGTTATTGTAGAGTTATATGTATAATATATATCAGTGTCATATGTATAATTGATGAACAGTAGAACAATAGAAGGAAGGTCATATGTGATTGATTTATGGTAGTCTGCAAGAAATAAGAATTTAAGATCTGTCAAAATTTATTTAAGGAACAAGAAGCAAATACTGAATTGTATGGTTGATGTGTATATAAGCATTGGATAAATTGGTTGGGTTAGCTATTAACTGATGAATTTTATTGCTTGTGTCAAAAATTGAGAAAGGGAAAGAATTAATATTGATAATTCATCCAATATTTTCTTGCTTCTTCTTTAGATTTCCCAGCCATCATCTGGGATAGAAAGTTCAGCTCTGCTGTCTCTAGAACTTTTCCCACCAAGTCCATTTTCATGGGAATTTCCATCTCTGCGCCAGAAGGATCCTGGCTGCTGTGATAAAGTGTGCCAACAAATGTCTCATCTCCCTAGAATAGTCCTCAGGAAATATGTTCAATAAAAATAGTTCTGGTTTAAAATGAATCTGAGTCTTCATAATCTTCTGTAACATTTCAGGCACCATTTTCCAATAATCTTTCACCATCTCACACGTCCACCACATATGGTAAAACGTACCAATCTGTTTAGTCCATTTCCAACATTTGTTAGACATATTGGTATAAATCTTACACAATTTCTGTGGTGTCAAGTACCACCTATAAAACATCTTGTAAAGGTTTTCTTTGAAGGCTACTGACCTAGTTAGTTTAACATTAAGCGTCCACAGTCTCTCATTCTTCTAATGTAATATTATAACCAAAAAATTTGCCCAATGAACCATACAGTCCTTTACAACTTCATCTTGTGTCTTCATTTGAAGTAAGTATGCATATAGTTTAGAGAAAAATGAAGACCTACAGAAAATGTTAAGTGAAGCCTTGACTGAAATTTTACAGGTGACTCCTCAGAGGATGGAAGAAGAGTTTGATCAAGTTAGGTGGGTGCCATTGAGCTATACCAGATGAAAGAAATTACCTAGTGAAGTTCATTTGAGATTTACAAGAAAGAAGACTAAAGATGACATTTTGAAATAAGTAAGGGATAGACCTATGATGATAGCTGGAAACATGGTGAAAATTTTAAGAGAGGTTCCTTGGCCTGTGAGACAAAGGAGGAGAGAATATCAAGCATTAACAGATTTTTTGAGAGGAAGAGAAATACCCTACATGTGACTAATACCAGAGGGTCTTCTTTTTACGTACCAGGAGAACAGATAAGGGATCAACTCCATTTTCAAAGCTCAGAATTTTTTTTTGAAAGAATGAAGAAAAAAGAAGGCAAAGAAAAGAAGGAGGAAGAGGAAAGTTCTGGTGAAGAAGATCCAAATGAACCACAGAGATACCATACAAGACAGCATTCTAAAAAATATAAGAAAGATAATGATAAGCAAAACCCATAATGGCTTCAATAATTTAAATTAATGTGAATGGACTCAATTCTCCTGCCAAAAGGAGAAAGACATTTAGATATTTGGCAAAAATGGAAATAGACATAATTTGCTTACAAAAAATACATATCCTAACTATAGATCAACATTATTTGAAAAATAAAAAAACTTGGTAATTTATTTACAGCAACAGATATGTATAAGAACAAAAGGGGAGTGGCAATATATATTAAGAATAAATTTAACCCACAATTGCAATTTGCTTCTGAAGATGGAAGAATTTTATTAGTGGCAACTACAGTGGATAACAAAAAAAATTGACTTGCAAATATTTATGCTCCAAATGATCATCAAGAGAATTGTTTTCAAGATTTGCATCTTAAATTATCAAATTTGGAATATGAAGAATACTGTCTAATAGGAGATTTCAATGCTGTTTCTGACAGACTACTGGATAAAAAAATGCACAAACAGATGAAAAGTAAATGTCTACAGCTGCCAACAAGTTTTTGGAAATTAACAGAAGACATGGATTTGGTAGATGTATGGAGAACAAGATATCCTAACTCCAAAGATTTTACTTACTATTCCTCTAGTCACCAAACTTGGTCAAGAATTGATATGTGTTGGCTTTCTGCAAGTTTGATCAAAGATTTAGTGGACACAGAAATTCAAACAAGAGTCATTTCAGATCATAGCCCTGTAACGATAAAGCTAAAAAGCCCACGGATGAGAAGATCATGGATGTTAAATACTTCAATTTTGCAAGATAAAGACTTAAAGAATCCAAGGTGGATATGGAATCTTTTTTCAAACAGAACACAACACAAGAGATAAAGATGCAAGTAGTTTGGGACACTGCTAAAGCCTTTTATAGGGGCCTTGCAATTAGATATAGTATTAAGAAAAAGACAGAAAGAATTGAAAATTTCCAAAATTTAGTGTCACAAGCTGGAGAAGCTGAGAAGAATCTTAAAAAACAACCAACAAAATATGAATTCCAAAAAGAGGTGAAAGAAAAGCAACACAAATTGAATTTAATTCTTATGGAAGAGGTGGAGATTAAATTAAGGTACGCTAGACAAAATTTCTTTGAACATGCCAATAAGCCTGGAAGGTTGCTGGCTTATAGGATGAGAAAAGAAAAGGCCATAAGAATAATTATTATATTGAGAGATGAGAATAACAAAGAAAAAACTCAAAAGCAAGAAATGCGTCAAATCGTGGAACAGTTTTATAAAAAATTATATTAAGACAAGCAAGTTCATAAAATAGACTTAGAAGAATATGTTAATCAAAATAACCTTAGCAAATTTACAGAAGAACAACAAAAAAATTTGAATGAGCCAATAACAATAAGGGAACTTGGAGAGGCAATGACATCGCAAAAGAATGGTAAAACTCCAGATCCAGACGGATTACCTGCAGAATTCTACAAAGCTTATGAAGAGTCTTTACTTTTACCATTTAAACGCCTTATTGAAAAGATTCAAGAGGAGGGCCAAATTCCAGTTTCATGGCAAGAAGCTACAATATCTTTGATTCTGAAAGAAGATAATGATTTGAAAGATATCAAAAACTATTGTCCATTTTCCCTTCTAAATGTGGATTACAAAATTTTTGCTGCTATATTGGCACAACGTTTGAAGAAAGTTTTACAATCTATAATGCACTATGATCAAGCAGGATTCCTTCCTAAAAGATATTTGAAAGACAATGTCGGAACAGTTTGTAATATTTTGGAATATTATGAGACTCATCTTGAGAAGTAACTGGCTTTAATTTGTTTAGACGCTGAGAAGGCTTTTGACAATGTTCGTTGGCATTTTATGAGGATAAAAACAAAATGACCATCCCTGGACCGAGAGAGGTCAAACTCCAAAACACCAGAGCACGGGCCTTTTCAGTTGCGGCACCTGCACTGTGGAACCAGCTTCCGGAGGAAGTGCGGGCCCTGCGGAACCTTGACCAGTTCCGCAGGGCCTGCAAACCGCCCTTTTTAGACAAGCCTATAATGACATCGACTGCTGAGTTGCCTGGTACAAAGAACCGCCATCTATAATATTATCTAAACTGTCAGAACCAGCGCCAGAACAGTCTTATTGCTGCCAGATATATATATACATATAGTGTAACTTAAATTATGTATTTTAATTTAACTAACTGGTTTTTATATGTTTAATTTTAATTGTTAAATCCAAAGTTTTATTATTTATGTTAACGTATGAGCTGTTGTTATCCGCCCTGAGCCGCCTAGGCGGGGAGGGCGGGATAGAAATAAAAGCTATTATTATTATTATTATTATTATTATTATTATTATTATTATTATTATTATTATTATTATTATTATTATTATTATTATTATGTTACAGCCACTGAAAGGCATGGAACGTGGTGAAAACTTTTTGAGAGCAGTAGAAGCAATATACTCCTCACAAAAGGCTAGGGTGACAGTGAATGGCAAACTAACAGATGTAATTAACATTCAAAAAGGCACAAGACAAGGCTGTCCATTGTCCCCTCTACTTTTTATTTTATCTTTAGAGGTATTGAATAATCAAATAAGGGAAGATGCAAGTATAAAGGGAGCTGTGATAAAAGATGAACAATATAAACTCAGAGCCTTTGCTGACGACTTCGTTTTCATACAAGAACAGCCAATGGACTCAATAGATTGTCTTATAAATAAAATCAAACAATTTGGCTATTGGGCAGGGTTAAAGATTAATTACCACAAAACAAATTTTTTTACAAAGAATATGACGATGGAACAAATTCAATCCTTCCAGCAAAAATCAGGATTTTTGTATGAAAAAAGAATTAAATATCTAGGTGTTGTTATTTCAAACAGGTGCAGCAACTTAAAAGCAGATAATTATGACAAACTACTTAAAGAAATTAAAAAAGACTTGGAACAATGCTATGATTTGAATTTATCTTTAATGGGAAGAATAGCCTTAATAAAGATGAATATTTTACTAAGGTTACTATTTCTGTTTCAAACTATCCCAATATTTTTAAATAGTGGATTTTTTCAAGAGCTAAACAAGATGGTTGCTAAATATATATGGCAAGGCAAAAAATCTAGAATTAAACTAAAGACATTGCAGGACTAAATTAAGAGCAGGTATTTTTCCCGAATTTTTGTTTTTATTTCAAGCCATTCCTATTCTTATTCCCAAGGATTTATTCACTGATTGGCGGCGTTCGTTCTTAAGATATATTTGGAATAAGGGCTTATCTAGAATAGGGTACTCTACCCTTATTCGTTCTAAACTCTCAGGTGGCTTGGCTCTTCCCGACTTACACAAATTTTATGAAGCTGCCATTTTAGGTGGTCTTATCAGATACTATGATTTTGCTTTGTATCCAGATTGGAAGGTTCTGGAAGACACTTATCTAGGCAACAAATTGTTTCACTCTACATTATGGGAATCTCCGAAGAACAGATCACCAAATATCCCATCCAATCTTTTTCTTAAAGCTATTTTTCAGATTTGGGACAAACGTTGCCTTTTTTTAGCCCCCCCGGTGTCTCCGCTTTCTGACTTCCTAGATATTTCTTGGTTTCAGCCCGGGTTTTTATATAAGTCTTTTCCAATTTGGAAACAATCCAATTTATGTCGTTTTGTAGACATTTTGTCCAATGGAAATATGCTTGATAAGAAATCCTTGGAGGACAAAATTGATGGAAAAGCAATCCCATGGTTTGAATATATGCAAACTAATAATTTAGTGACATCACTTTCAAAGAAATATAATTTCAATCGTCCTCTCACTTTTTTTGAACATTTGTTATTCTCACCTTCTTTAAAGTGGAAGGGATTGATTTCATTTATTTATAAAGGACTGCTTGAAATTGATACCATTGATTCGCTTTCTTACCAGGAAATTTGGCAACAGGATGGCTTAATCAATTTTAAAGAGGAGGTTTGGCAACAAATCTGGTCTTCCCCTTCGTACACTTCAAATTCATAGAATATTCAATTGCAAACACACACAAAATTGTTTAGGTGGTACCTCACACCCCAGAGATTGAGTCACATCGTGATAAATCAATCTTCCAAATGTTGGAAAGATTGTGGAGATGAGGGCACGTTCATTCATTGTTGGTGGTCGTGCCCGGTGGTGAATTCTTTTTGGGCAATGATTGTAGCAAAAATCAAAGATATCACGGGCTACAGTTTACCCTTAAGATTGGAACTCATATTGTTAGACTGCTGGAAAGGTATTCCTATCACGTCACTCAACAAATCCCTGATATCTCTCTTACTAACTGCTGCTAAAATGGTGTTGGCTCAAATTTGGAAATCTCCCAATATTCCTTCGGTTAAAATCTGGTATGCAAAAATCTGGGAGGTTTATGCAATGGACAAGATAGCTGACGGCTTACGTTGTACAAGTGACCCAGAAGACAACAATTCCCTGATGTACAAGTGGCTTCCGTTTCTTGAGTTCTCTTTTGGCCCAGTAGATCAAGTGCGTTCACATATACCTTGTAGATACTATGATATTATCAATCTGATGTAATCTGGATATGATCAAAATAGTTATCTATTAATTCAGCTGCCAATTATGTATTTGTTTGTTTTGTTGTTTTGTTTTTATTTTGTGCATATTATCATTTTATTGTTTTTGCTTATTCACAAAGATTGGTGATACAGTCATTGATTGCCTTGTATATGCTTTTATTAAGCTCAATAAAATGTTTTTGAAAACAAAATTAAGAGCTGGTATGGGCCTTCCATACTGGCAATTGTACTATAAAGTATCTGCACTTCTTTGGATAAGAGATTGGATATTGTTGAAGGACAAGAGACAATTGTTGTGGGGTTTGTACGCATGCGTTAACTAAGCCGGCTGTGTGCTCGTCCTCCCCTTCGAACTGGAATTTTAAATAGCTCAAAAGAATGTAAATAGCTTTTTGGCAAGTCTATTTGAAGAACGAGCTTACTTACGAAGGTCTGAAGATCATAAGAATTCCTTTCTGGGGTCCCAGAGGGTAAGACAACAACTTTTACTATCAAATTAACGAGGCAACGCCCTGGTTAATTACTCAGCGGTCGCGGGTAACTCCGGAAAATAATCATCATGGCTAAGACAATTAAAGAATTATCTGAGCAGATATCAGCTTTCCAGACTTTAATAATGTCGTCCCAGGACCAGATGAGATCTGAAATTAAATCACTGAGGGACGCTTTTACAGAGTTGAGTGCAGAGCTCAAGGACACATGGAACATTGCAATCTCTGCTAATGAGCTGGCCTTATCTAATAAACAAAAAATACTCCAGCTGAATTCGCAACTTACAGAGCTCTCTGATCGTAACAGAAGAGCGAATCTGATCCTGGGTGAAATTTCAGAGGAAATAAATAATAAGCTCCTGGAAGGAACCCTTATAGACTGGATGGGTGAGCAAGGAGTCACTCTGCAATCTCAGGATATTGAGAGAGCTCATAGACTGCAAAGGAGACAAGATGGGGGTGCCCCAAGGGAAGTCATAATTAAATTTTCAAGGGAAAAGACTCAGCAGACAGTTTTCAAGACTTTGAAAAAAAGGAAAGACCTTTCTTTTAGAGGAAGAAAAGTTTGGGTGAGAGAAGACTTCTGCCAGGAAACCATCAGAAAGAGAAGGCTAATGAGACCCTTTGGGCAAAAATTATATGACAACAAGATTAAATTCTCTTGGGGGTACCCCTCCTCAATAATTATTTTTAAAGACGAAAAAAGGCTGGTGGCCCGCAACCCTAAGGAAGCAAGAGATCTCCTCACTCGCCTGGGCATCGCCACAGACGACCTAAGAGACCCGAGAGAGGAAGAAGAAGAAGAAGAAACAGTGGAGCTCGGTGTGGACCCGGGAGAAGGAAGCTCAAGTAGACAAGAGAAAAGGCCAAGAACAAACTACTAAAGGGAAGTATAAAATATTTTGAGCTAAATTTAGCTATAAGCTTGAAGGGGAGGGTGGGATGCGTGCCCCCTGGAAGGTGGAAGACAGGATGATGGTTTCATCCAGGAAGTTGTCTGTGCCACAGGGGAAGGGAATGGGGGGGGGGGGGGTTCAGTAAGAAGTATAGAAAAATACCCTCAGCCATTAGGGCCCAAGTCTGTTACATATAAAGAGAATGGATAGATCTTTAAGAGTCCTTTCACTGAATGCGAATGGTCTAACATCAAATCTTAAGAGATTCAGAGTAATTAAAATGGCTAAAGAACAAAGAATAGATTTGTTGTGCCTACAGGAAACTCACAAAAAAAAATGATAGAAAACCATTGATAAAAGATCTGAGGTGGCAGGTTTTAGCAGAAGCAAGAGGGTCTTCCAAAGCTAGAGGCGTGGCTACATTGATTCGTAAGGATATTAAGGTGGAGAACATGGAAAAATTAGTAGATAAGGAAGGTAGATACCTCTTAGTTAAGTTTAAGCTGGAAGCCATAAAAATCACTATAGTAAATGTTTATGCACCAAATAAAAGACAAAGGAAATTCTTAAACTTGGTTTTTAAGAAGATACAACAGTTTTCAGAGGGCGAACTAATTGTAGTGGGCGATCTAAATATGGACATAACTAAGAACAATAGTATTAACCTAAGAGATTGGGGCTTGAAGGACGCTCATGAGTTCACCAATACGAGACCCAGCCCGACACATATTTCTTGTAGACATAAAACAGCATCCCGCTTAGATTATATAATTTTGGAAAAAAATAATAATATGGTGGTTAAAGAGATCAAGACCCATCCAATTTTGATTTCTGACCATGCCCCTCTAAGTATTGAATTAGAATTAAATCTTCCCTCGAAAAATAGACCTTGGAGGTATAACAACTTGGTAATGACAAAAGAAGAGGATAGGGAATACTTAATGACACAGTTAAAATTATATTTTAAGGAAAATAGAGGAACTGTGTCAACTAATATATTGTGGGACGCTGCTAAAGCGGTAATAAGGGGCCATTTGGTTAGGAAGGAAAAAGACATAAAAAGTGAATGGTATAAAAAAAGGCAAACAAAACTTAAGGAATTGGAGGAGTTACAAAAAGAAATAGTGGGAAAGTGTAATCCTAGTTTACAGATTAGAATTAAAGAGATTCAAAAACAGTTGGAGGCCCTAGATATGGCAACAATGTGGAAAAAGGAAATAATGGTTAAGAACGACTTCCAGAGGAATAGCATTAATACAGCAAAAAGATTAGCTAATTATTTGAAAGTTAAAAAGGCAAAACAATCAATTAGAACTATTAAAATTAATAATAGTACAACTCAAAACTCTAAGGAAATCACTAAGGCATTTGAAGACTTCTATAAAAATTTATATATGAAAAAGAATATAACGGAGGTGTGGGACGCACCTAAGCTAATTATAGAGGAGGAAGCAAAAGCCTCACTGGGTGCTGAGAGTACACTCCAAGAGATAAAGGAAGTAATAAAAGCGCTCAAAAAGGGTAAATCACCAGGGCTGGATGGCTTTCCTTCTGACTTTTATAAAGAAATGGTAGAAATTATAGCACCTGAATTGCAGGTAGTTTTTAACGAAGTCTTGGAAGGAAAGAAAGCCCCGGACTCATGGAAGGAAACAGAAATAATTTTGATATTAAAGCCCCAGAAAGATCCGGAAGAAGTAGGTTCATATAGGCCCATTAGTTTACTAAATCAAGATTATAAGATTTTTGCTAAGGTTTTAGCAAATAGACTTAAGAGAGTTATCCCGTCAATCATAAAAGGGGACCAATACGGTTTTATTGAGGGTAGATCTATTGCCCATCCTATTAGAAATATCTTAAATGTATTGCACCACGGCCAAAAGAAAAAAATAGCTCTGTTAAAGTTGGATGTTTATAAAGCCTTTGATACTCTCTCACATAAATTCTTGTGGCAAATATTAAAGAAGATAGGTTTAGAGGAACGGTTCTTACACGCTATACAGGAAATATACAACAGAGGTAAGGCCAAAGTTAGAGTCAACACTGACCACTCACAAGCGTTCCCAATTCAAGGGGGGGTAAGACAAGGCTGTCCACTATCCCCGCTTATATTTATAATAGCTATAGAGCAACTAGCAGAGCGAATTAGGAATGCCGGGAGAATAGAGGGGTATAAGTCAGGTATTGAAGAAATGAAAATTAATTTATTTGCGGATGATATCATAGTAATTATGTCTAACCCAAAAGACGGAGTTAAAGAGATTAAGATAATTTTAGATGATTTTGAAAAGTGTTCAGGGCTCGGAGTGAATATGGCAAAATCAGAAATTCTATACCTTAATGTTAATAGAGAGGAAAAACAGGAAATAAATAGGATTACGAATATAGGAATGGGAGCCAAGAGATTAAAATATTTAGGGATAGTCCTCCAAAAAAATATGGACAAAATGATAAAGGAGAACTATGGTAAAATATGGAAGAAAATAGAGAGGGATATGAATAATTGGAATCATAAAATACTAGGGATATCATCTAGAATAAGATCTCTTAAAATGTTCATGATACCAGAGTTAATGTATTTATTCCAAACGTTACCCTTAGGTTTGAGGAAAAATCAAATTGAACAATGGAATAAAGCAATCAAAGTGTGGATTTTTAATAATAAAAACAGTAGGTTTCATAAGAGAATTCTATACAACCTTAAATCAGAATTAGGTTGGGGAATCCCAAATTTAAGTAAATATTATGAGGCCTTCCAACTAAGAGCGTTACTTGATTTGAGTGAGGATAAGGTACAGAAGTGGATTAATTTCGAGAATGCGGTCAACAGTGGCATTGGAAGATTTGGATTTTTTTCCACAGTGTCGACAAAAGATCTAAAATTAGCTATAGGGCCCAGAAGAGCAGCATTAGAAACCTGGATGAAATGGTACCCACAGTGGCTAGGGAAGGTTTCAAGGTGGAGCCCCCTAGAAGCTATTGTTAAGGAGGTGCATGCTATAAAATGGTGGGAAAGGCTTAAAAACAAAGGCTATTTTAGAGTGGATGATATGTTTAGGGGTGGTAAGCTAAAACCCTTACAGGAAATTATAGAAGATTTAGGTAATCAATACTGGTTAAACATAGCAGGCTTGCATAAGAGAGTTAAGATGATCAGTGAAAAGGGAGAGCTTTGGTTAGACACTCCAATGGAAGAGATATATAAGGTAATGGCCAAACAAAGGAAGGGTCTAGTGGGGTTATTATACAGAAAAATGATTTCAAATAAAGATAAAATAATAGTACATTTACAAAAGATTTGGAGTCATGAAGGTCAGTTAACAGAGGGGTTGGCTGGGAAAATCTTGGATGGTCTAGAAAGGATTAAAGTAACCAAATTTAAAGAATTGGAATATAAATTTTTCACAAAATGGTACAAAACTCCCGCACAAATAGCCAATATATTCCCAGGAGTGAGCTCCAAGTGCTGGCATTGCAAACAATTTAAGGGTTGGTTTGCACATATGTGGTGGGAGTGTGAAGAGGTAAAACCCTTTTGGGGGGAAATTATTCAATTTATTAGAAAAGTCTGCAATGTACCATTAACCATTGGCTTTAATATGATGTTGTTAAGCATAATAGGAAGTCCGGCACTAAGTAGACCCATGCAAAACCTTGTCAAGGCAATGATACTAGCGGGGAAGGCGGTCATCGCCTTGGGGTGGAAAGATAAAAGTAAATGGTCAATAGAAAGCTGGCACAGCTATTTGTTTGATTACATACAGTCTGACATCGTGGCAACAATCAACAAGGATTCCACGTGGGAAGATAAAGTCAAGGAAATCGAGACCAGATGGAACCCTTATTTAGAGTGGATCTCAGGAGAAGCAAGGAAGGACATTCAGTGGAAGATCAGGACTCTGTGCCCTTGGCTGAGGGGAAAAGACTAAAAGAAGATGGGGAGGGTTGGGGAGGGGGCGAGGGTTATTTGTAATTTCAACATCCATATGCTGTAATGGCCAATTGTACTAAAGTCAATAAAACATAAAAATATTTATTTAAAAAAAAAGAGACAATTGTTGTTAGAAGGACATGACTTGACTAAGGGATGGCATGCATATTTGTGGTATCAAAGACTTGAAGGCCACTCCTATTTTAAGAATCACTGGTTTCGAAAATCTTTATATCATATGTGGTCATGGTTAAAGACTAGAATTTACCAAAAATTTCCAAGATGGGTTTCACCAGTAGAAGCATTTACACATCCAAATCTTTTAAAATCAAATCAGAGCTATAGGTATGATGACTTGTTGGGAAAATATAATCAATTGAAAACCAAAGAAGAACTGAAAAATATGGACATTAAAATGAACTGGTGGCTGAGAATGCAAGTTGAATCCAAATATGCTAAAGACGACAGGCTTTACTACAGAACAATACTTATTTGACAAAATTCTTTTGGGCCCACAAGGAAGGTGAGGATTTTCTTGACAAAATGCTTTAGGTGCTCTTGAAAAGACAAGAGGAGGGAGAGGAAACGGTATCTCAGCAATTAGAAGAGAACCTAAGACAGGAGGAGGGTTCCTGGAAAAATGTAACCTGAAGGAGAAAGAAAATCAGGAGATGTTCTGAGCCCCTGCTGGTCAGCAATAGGTTCCAGGATCTCCCCACAGTAACTGATTTTGAACCATTGGAACAAGGCCTACTTCCCCAGCCTCCATGAAGCTTGAACAAAGTTTCTCAGGATCCTGTGGATAAGAAGCCTGGAGCTTCTGCTCCCCAGTATAGAAAGAGGAAGGTGGTGGTGATTGGAGACTCCTTGCTCAGAGGGGTGGAGCCCAAAGTGTGCTGACTGGACTTGCCATCCCGAGAGGTCTGCTGTCTGCTGGGTGCACGCATCCAGCACGTGACAGAAAGGATTGGAAGATTTATCAAGCCCATGGATTACTATCCTTTCTTGCTAATCCACGTGGGAACGAATGATACTGCCCATCATAGCCCTGAACGTATTAGAAAAGACTATGTGGCTCTGGGTCAGAAGGTGAAGGAGCTGGGAGCACAGGCTGTGTTCTCGTCAGTTCTTCCTGTTGAAGGTCGTGGCTTAGGACAAGAAAGAAGAATACTTCAAATAAACGACTGACTACATCGATGGTGTCGTCAGGAAAGATTTGGATTTCTGGACCATGGCTTACGCTTTCAAGATGGTGGTCTTCTATCAGGAGATGGTTTGCTTTAAACTAAAGGAGGGCTTTAAACTAAATTGAATGAGGAAGCGAGACAATAATTCAAAGCCTCATATGATGCCAGAAACTGGGGATAAGAACATTAAAGATTTGCAGAGAGTGGCGCATACGCTAGGTAATGTTAACTTGCAGGCTTGTACGGAAACCAAACCCTTAGGATGCATAAAACGTGGATTCCGATGTCTCTAGACTAATGCACAGAGTATGGGAAACAAACAGGAGGAACTGGAAGTCCTAATAAAGGAAGGAGACTATGACATAATAGGCCTTACTGAAACATGGTGGGATGACACTCACAACTGGAATATTAGGATTCAGGGGTACAACTTATTTAAAAGGAACAGACAAATGAGAAAGGGCGGAGGCGTAGCAGTATATGTGAAGGAGGTATATACTTGTGAGGAAATATGTGAATTGGAGCATGGCAGCTCAGTTGAGAGTCTCTGGGTAAAAATAAAAGGAATAAGAAACAACAGTGGTATTATTGTGGGGGTCTGCTATAGACCACCAAGTCAGGCAGAGGACTTGGATGAGATACTCCTACAACAGATTACAAAGTTCTCCAAGAGAGGGGATACAGTGATCATGGGAGATTTCAATTACCCGGACATCTGTTGGAAGTCCAACCCTGCTAAAAATGAAAAGTCAAATACATTCCTGACTTGTCTTGCTGAAAACTTCCTTTTCCAGAAAGTGAATAAGGAAACAAGGGGATCTGCTATCTTGGATTTGATTCTCACCAACAAGGAAGAATTGATTGAAGAAGTGGAAATAGTGGACACCCTGGGCTGTAGTGACCATGTGATTTTGGAATTCACAGTCTTAGGGAAGGGAAAAGCTATACGTAGCCAGACATAGGTTGGACTTCAGAAAGGCAAACTTTGATAAACTTAGAACTATGCTGGGTAAAATCCCATGGTCAGAAATACTTAGGAGGAAGGGGGTTCAGGAGGGGTGGGAGTTTCTTAAAAGCGAAATACTGAAAGCATAATCACAGACGATTCCTATGAGAAGAAAAAATGGAAAAAGCCTAAAGAAGCCAAAGTGGCTCCATAAACAGCTCTCTAAAGACTTGAGAAATAAAAAAGACTCCTTTAGGAATTGGAAGGAGGGCCTTATAACCAAGGATGAATTTAAACAAATCATCAATGCTTGTAGAGAAAAAGTTAGGAAAGCTAAAGCTCAGTATGAACTTAGGCTGGCCAAAGATGCTAAAAACAACAAAAAAGGGTTCTTTTCTTATGTTCAGAGTAAGAAAAAGAGCAAGGACATGGTAGGCCCATTGCGAGGGCAAGAAAGTAAAATTGTAACAGGTAATGAAGAGAGGGCGGAACTGCTCAATTCCTACTTTTCCTCAGTCTTCTCTTCTGAGGGGAACGGTGCTCAACATGGCAAAAACAGAACATATAAAGAGGGTATGAAGTTCCAACCTAGGATCAGCATTCGGATAGTACATAAACACCTAGTTTCTTTAAATGAAACTAAGTCCTCAGGGCCAGATGAATTGCATCCAAGGGTTCTAAAAGAGCTTGCAGATGTAATTTCTGAGCCTCTGGCTATTATTTTTGAAAATTCTTGGAGAACAGGAGAGATGCTAGAAGATTGAAGGCGGGCGAATGTTGTCCCCATCTTCAAGAAGGGGAAAAAAGAGGATCCGGGTAACTACCGACCCGTCAGCTTGATATCTATACCTGGAAAGGTTTTAGAACAAAACATCAGTCGGTCCTGGAGCATTTAGAAAGAATGGATGTGATTACTTGAAGGAGCTGGGGATGTTTAACCTGGAGAGGAGGTGGCTGACAGGTGATATGATCACCATCTTCAAGTACTTGAAGGGCTGTCCTATAGAGGATGGTGTGGAATTGTTTTCTGTGGCCCTGGAAGGTAGGACCAGAACCAACAGATTGAAATTAAATCAAAAGAGTTTCCAGCTCAACATTAGGAAGAACTTCCTGACTGTTAGAGCAATTCCTCAGTGGAACAGGCTTCCTCCTTGGGAGGTGGTGGGCTCTCCTTTTAAGCCAAATGCCCCCAAAATGAGGTCGGGGAATTAGTCAGGTGGGCACCTGGCTCAAAACAGGGATCTTTTTACCAATATATACCAGGCTCAACCATCCAGAGAGTAACTGCTCAATGAAAGGACTCTAATTTGATAAAAACCAGTTGTGCTTTATTTGGAATAATATAGCTCTTTCACACAAGGTAAAATGCAATTCAATCACACATTCACACAGGTCTAAGAGACATAGATAGATCGATAGGGGAACATAGACGGATACACTGACAGGGTGATATTTACCATCGTAGTCTTCCAGGAAGTCTCCAGTGGCGATAGTTGAGGGGATGGGGGAGGACCCGAAACTGATCAGGAATCGGGGATGGATCTATACAGCGGGATGTGGGATACTGATAGAAGCACACACACGAGTGGAGTGGGGTCAGAGGTTATAAGGGCTCCTTTGGCCCCTTAGGGGATGGGAGGTAACGGGGAGGAGAGATGGGGAGGTTCTGTGATGACCACGGAGGTTGGGCACCATCAGGACCAATGGTGAGTTCCTTGATGACACCTGATTGGGTGTTTGCTTGGACCAATGAGCTTTACCTTAGTTCTGGGCATCCTAGAAACTTCCAGGTGGCGCCAGGGTCTGGGACGGCTCCACAGGTATCAGTATGGAAATAGTTGGGGGCATGGGATTGTTTGAAGAGGTGACAATAGGCAATCAAATATGCACCTAGGTCTCCCCGGTGTAGATCAAAGACTGGGATGTGCCAGGAAATGCCCTTCCTCTTACTCTTTGATCTCTTGGGCAGGAGGCCTCTGCCCAGTGTTTTGCTAGATAACGAGCATCAATAGTTGAGCTGTTATTCCATTCATGGGCTGAACGGGTTGCTTGTGGGCTGAGGGTGACTTGAGGTGTGTACGTGATCGTTATACCATGAAGAAATGAAGTCCAGCCTGCTGGGAAGATGGCTGCGCATGGTGTTGGCTTAACACGGTGGGTTCCATGTCCAGCGCTACCAAACAATGTTGCCCGGATAGCTCCGTGGCGGCGCAGATCTTTTCCACTCCCTGGCTGGCCCGTGCAGCGACGGGGAAATATCCATGGGTGGGCAAACGCTCTATACCTGGTTGGAATGCCCGCACCACTTGTATCTAGAAACACACACAAGTCCCGTTATGCCTCTGGGCAGCTTTGCCCGCACTCTCTGGCCAGACGGGAGCAAGCCCACTTCTCCAGGCGCCCTGGCAACCTTGCTTGTGACTTATGTTTTGGGGGAAAAGGGGGGTCTCTTCCTCACACTCAAACCTTGGTGGTTTTTAAACAGAAGCTAGATGGCCATCTGACAGCAATGAAGAGGTGTTTGTGAGTTTCCTGCATTGTGCAGGGGGTTGGACTAGATGACCCTAGAGAGAAGTTGGCTTTTCTGAAGTCCAACCTTGGCGGGGAAGGCAGGGTATAAATTGAATTAAATTTAAAAAATAACCTATACGTCTGACTATGTACAGCTTTTACCTTTCCTAAGACTTTTCCTGCTTCGGCAGGGAGGGTGGGATATAAATACAATAAAATAAAATAAATAATAAATAAATTCCAAAATCACATGGTCACTACTGCCCAGGGTGCCCACTATCTCCATCTCATCAATCAATTCTTCCTTGTTGGTGAGAATCAAATCCAAGATAGCAGATCCCCTTGTTTCCTTCTTCACTTTCTGGAAAAGGAAATTGTCAGCAAGACAAGTCAGGAATCTATTTGACCTTTCATTTTTAGCAGAGTTGGACTTCCAACAGATGTCCGGGTAATTGAAATCTCCCATGATCACTGTGTCCCTTCTCTTGGAAGACTTTGCAGTCTGTTGTAGGAGTACCTCATCAGCCTGGCTTGGTGGTCTATAGCAGACCCCCACCATAATATCACTGTTATTTCTTACTCCTTTTATTTTTACCCAGAGACTCTCAACTGAGCTGCCATGCTCAGATTCACATATTTCCTCACAAGTATATACCTCCTTCCAGGAGTCATTTTGTAGAAAAATAGATGGCAGAGCACATTAGCATATGCCCCCCCTACCCAAGAGCAACTTGATGCAAGAAAGGAGAGCCCTGGGCGAGCAAGGCCTGCTTGGGCTAGCTAGAGATCCAGCCAGCCCAAGCAGGCCTTGCTTGCCTGGGGCTCTCCTGCCCCCACCCCAGTCAAAAGGCCAGCAAGTCACTCACTGCCCAAAATCACATAAGAAGTGGGAAAAGGCTGGCACAAGCTTCTTCAGGGGTTAATGAGGGCTACTGGGGGCATGGAAAAGCCCCTGGTTGCTGGCTGGCTGGCTGTCCACTCTCCTAATCTAGGGATTGTTATGCAGCTGCACCTACTATTCAAATGACAAGTTAGGTGGGGAGGAAGAGCGGGAACCGTCAGAAAGGTTCAGGAGCTGTGTTCCTGTGAGCTCCTGCTGAATCTGAGGCCTGCCTCATTCACATATACCGCGATGTCTCTGCCCTTTTTCATTTGTGTGTCCCTTTTAAATAAAAAGGTTGAAGGAGCTGGGCATGTTTAGCCTGGAGAGGAGGTGGCTGAGAGGTGATAGGATCACCATCTTCAAGTACTTGAAGGGCTGTCATACAGAGGATGGGGTGGAATTGCTTTCTGTGGCCCCAGAAGGTAAGACCAGAACCAATGGGTTGAAATTAAACCAAAAGAGTTTCCGGCTCAACATTAGGAAGAACTTCCTGACCGTTAGAGCAGTTCCTCAGTGGAACAGGCTTCCTCCTCGGGAGGTGGTGGGCTCTCCTTCCTTGGAGGTTTTCCAACAGAGGCTAGATGGCCATCTGACAGCAATGAAGATCCTGTGAATTGAGGGGAAGGTCTTTGTGAGTTTCCTGCATTGTTCAGGAGGTTGGACTAATGACCCTGGAGGTCCCTTCCAACTCTATGATTCTAAGTTTTACCCCTGAATCCTAATTTTTCAGTTGTGTCATCCCACCAAGTTTCAGTAAGACCTATTAGATCATAGTTTCCTTCCTATATTAGGACTTCCAGTTCCTCCTGTTTGTTTCCTATACTCTGGGCATTAGTGTAGACATCGGAATCCATGTTTTATGCATCTGGAGGGTTTTGTGTCCATAAATACCTGCAAGTTAATGTTATCTAGCGTACAGCCTTCCCTATATGGTCAATCCTGATTGCTGCACCTTAGTTTGATGGAAATCTGTATTATCTTATTTGTATTTTCAGAATGGTTCAGTGTTAATTGTTAGGAGTTATCTAAATAAAATTCAGTCTTGTATTGGAGGCCCACAGCAGCATCCAGAATCCTGCCCTCCCTTTTGTGAGAGTTGGTCCCTGTCCCACCTGGCTCTCTCCTGCCACTTCTCTCCTGATATGTATTTGTGTGACTTAGAGCCGCCTTTCTCTCTCCAGGACTCCAGGCGGGTGACACAGATCAAGGCAAGGCCAGCAGCAGGAAGGGACATTCCGGAAACAATGGCATAGGATGTGGGTTGCAAAACCAACCAGAAATCTAAAAATCAGAACTGAAGCAAAGCAAAAAATGTAAATATGAGCATTAAATGATACAAGGTTACAGAGCAGCATCCTGTTTCATCAAGCTATACACAGCCCACAGTCCCTACTGATGTATCCAAGTTCCTTTGTGACGCCTTCTGTACAGGGCTACCCTGTTGCCAGTGTAGAAGAGCCCTCTTGAATAATTCAGTTTTGCATAGAGCAAAGGCTGAGTCCAGTGGCACCTTCTTTTTGCATAGGTTTGCATAGTTTGTGGAAAGCCAGGGGAGGGGGAACCTTCCTGACCTCCTCAGGTAGACCATTCCACAAGGTGGGGGCCACAGCAGAGAAGGCACTTGTACAGGCAGGTGTTGATTTTGCCCGTTTGCCACTTGGCACCTGCAGAAGGCCCTGCTCGGATGAGCGAAGGTGTCGCGGTGGCGCATAGGAAGAGAGGTGGTCTTGTAGGTATGAGGCTCCAAGGCCATGAAGGGCCTTGTATGTGATGGGCAGCCAGTGGAGTGACGGGAGTAGTATGCCCGCTCCATCTAGCTCCCAATAACAGCCCGACTGTGGTGTCCTGTACCAGCTGGCGTTTCTGAATTGCTTTTGAGGGGAGACCAACGGACAGTACATTACAGTATTCTAGCCTCGATGTCACCACGGCATGGATCTGGGTGGTCAGATCAGTTGTGTCAAGGCAAGGGGACATTTCTGGAGGTAGGCCAAGGTGGAAGAAGTAATATTTTTTTTGCAACTGCATTAGCTTGCTTTTCCAGCAAGAACATTGGGTCCAGTATAACACTGAGGCTCTGAACCAAGTCAGCAAAGGTCAGCTGAACCCCACTGACGGGGGGGGGGGGGGGCGTAATGTCCTCCAAGACTTCCCCCTTCCCAACTAGCTCTACTTCTGCCTTTCCAGGATTCAGTTCCAGCTGGCTCATTCTCAGCCACTTTCCCACAGCAGCCTCGGCTGCATCACCAAGAGATTTCACCTCCTCTCCCTCCCCTGGGAGAAGAACAAAGCAGGAGTCAAGTGGCACCTTTAAGATCAACCAAGTTTTATGCAGAATGCAAGCTTTCGTGTGTTAAAAGCACACTTCTTCAGATGAGGGGATCAGGTACCGCAAAAGTCTGTAGGAGGAGGTCTTAGTTAAATGACCAGCAATTAAGTGTTGTGATTGGAAATCAATGCATTGCCTATTCTGCATTTTATGGTTCCCCCTCCTCCCTTTGGCTAAGTTTGGAGAAGAGGAGACTTTCCTAGCTTTAGGGTTTGTAGAATCTTTCGGGCTCAAGTGCCTTGTTCTACTGGAGAAAGTTTTCCTTCCAGACGATTCATTCTCAGCTGCGGAGAACATCCTCAGTGGCGTTGCAGCCGGAGCAGGCGCTCTGACCTTCTTGGCTGCTGTGCATTGAGTGGGTTACCAGCCATGAAAACCTGAAATCTTTCCTAGCTTTGTTCTCTAACTGTAAAGATGCAGGAAGCATCTGTTATTTCTCTAGGGTTTGTAGAATCTTTCGGGATCAAGTGCCGTGTTCTACTGGAGAAAGTTTTCCTTCCAGACGTTTCGTTATTTCTCTGTTTTTCTTCCCAGTTTACCCTTCCCTTGTAGTTTCAAGTAAAGCAATCATATTCTTTTAAACGCACACACATGTTCTCTGAATATTCTTTGGTGCGCTGCTAATTTCTAGCTCTGCTAAATAATATTTTTCTCTAAGAATATCCAATAACATCTGACAGCAAGGGCAGGAAGGGTTGCCTCAGTGTTTAGTTCTCATGACCCCTTCTTCCATGCCCAGGGAAGTGCTGAGTGCCGCTTTAGCTAGTTAGTTTATTAGATTTGTATCCCACCCTCCCCGCTGAAGCAGGCAGCAATTTTTCTCCAGGCCAGATTGGCCAAGGGGCCTGGAGGGCTTGTGGGTTTTTTGCCATCTTCTGGGGGTGGAGCCTGCAGGGGTCACTGGTGGTGTATGCATGGGAGGGGAGGTAGTTGTGAAGTCCCTGCACTGTGCAGAAGGCTGGACTAGATGACCCTGGGGGTTCCTTCCAGCTGTAGGATTCTGCGAAGCCTCCTTGGATCCTTCCCCTCCCCCTGACACCTTCTCTGTCATCCTGAGAAGAACTTCTGCTTCCCTGAGAAGGGAGGGGGGCTGTGGGGCTTCTGGAGGCCTCCGAGTGCTGCAGGGGGGCCCTTTCAGACCCAGGAGGGAGACTGCTTGGTCTCTGGTACAGGATCCCTTTCCCCTCCATGCTTGGGGTTCAGGGGTCCCTCACCATGCGGTGGAGGGGGGGCAGGCCTTTCTCCACACCTGGGGAAGACTCCCTGGCACCAGGCAGAGGGCTCTTCAGACCATGAGTCACTTCTGTTTAGCTGTTCCCCCCACCCCCACCCCGCCCGGGACTTCTTTGCTTTTGATTTACAATGGTGATTTTCTCATTTTTCCTGTCAGTCCTCAAATAGGTGGGCAAGGTCTATCAAGGGAGTCAGAGGATGGGCGTTGTGGGGCAGGAGGAGGTGAAGGACCTGCCAGCAAATCACCTTTCTGTGGCCTTTCACAGCTTTGGCCTGTCAGGTTCCTTCAAAGAGTTGTTTCTCCCATCAGAACATCAGAGAGAGAGAAGCCCAGTTGGATCAGGCCAATGGCCCATCCCGTCCTACACTCTGTGTCACACAGGGGGCAAAAAACCCAGGTTCCATCAGGGGGTCCATCAGCAGGGCCAGAAATCCAGAAGCCCTCCCACTGTGCCCCCCCTCCAAGCACCAAGAAAACAGAGCATCACTGCCCCAGACACAGTGTTCCATCTATAAAGGTAAAGGTAGTCCCCTGTGCAAGCACCAGTGTTTCCGACTCTGAGGTGATGTTGCTTTCACAATGTTTTCATGGCAGACATTTTATGGGGTGATTTGCCATTGCCTTCCCCAGTCATCTCCACTTTCCCCCCAGCAAGCTGGGGACTCATTTTATCGACCTCGGAAGGATGGAAGGCTGAGTCAACCTGGAGCCGGCTACCTGAACCAGCTTCCGCTGGGATTGAACTCAGGTCGTGAGCAGAGGACTCCGACTGCAGCTTGACCACTCTGCACTCTTCTATACCCATCTATACCTGTGGCTAAGAGCCATGGATGGACCTTGTCTTTGCTTGGAGCTGCCCCCCTCCTGTGGCAGTGGATTCCACAGGTTAATGACTCTTTGGGTAAAGAAGGACTTCCTTTTATCCGTTCTAACCCGACTGCTCAGCACTTTCATGGAGTGCCCTGAGTTCTTCCCAAGACCTCTTTGCTGCAGAAATGCAAGAGGAAAGGCCGGTCTCCACAAAGGAAAGAAAGGACCAGAAGTGGACTTTAAGAAACGGAGCCAGCAAGCTGGGAATTCAGAGAAACTAGCCCAGGGGTTAGAGCAAAGTTTGACTCCAGCAGTGGCACCTGTGAAACCAACAGAATTGTACTCAAGGTAGAAGCTTTTGTGGGCACCTGCTCTCAGCGGAAGTGCCCCCCCCTGCAAGGCAGGCAGGGGGGGGGGGAAGGAAGGACTGCTTGAGGGACATGCAAGGCCAAACGGGAAGAAGCTGCTCCGTTTGCAGGGTCACCACGTGTTTGGGTTAACTTGGGGGTGGGGGTGGGATACAGTGAAGGAGATAAAGGAGGGGATTTTGGTATCGTTATTTCTCCCACCAGCCCACAATTCAGAAGGGCGCAGCTGCCCACCCGTCACTGCCTGGAGGTCTGTCTTTCCTTCATTAGGGTTTGTAGGATTTTTCGGGATCAAGTGCAGTGTTCTACTGGAGAAAGTTTTCCTTCCAGTAGAACACGGCACTTGATCCCGAAAGGTTCTACAAACCCTAATGATGTTACCAGCCGTGAAAACCTGAAATCTTTGATGTCTTTCCTCCCTTCACTGCGTCTCTCGCCAGGAATGAAGGCCAAGCCAGTGGCCGCGGGCTAAACCGAGCTGCTTTGGGTGCTCGCCTGCCTCCGCCTCCCTGCCGCTTTGCTGCTGCTGGCCCTCTCGCGGGGCGGGGGGGGGCACTCCCACGGCGCTGCAGCTGAAGAAGTGCGGCCGGTGCAGGCAGCAGCCTTGGGGGCGGGGCGTGACCCTCCCTCCCTCCCTCCCTCCGGGGGGTTCCTGCCCTGCCAGGCCAGCCAGGGGAAGTGGCGCCTCTGCCTCGCGGGACTAGCGAGCCCCCTCCCGCGCCCCAGCAGGCAGGCGGACCCCCGCGCAGCCCCGGGAGGGAAGCCCCGGCACGAAAGGGGGGGGGAGGCGGGAGGATCCGGCGGCAGCCCCCTGGGGGGGAGCCGGGGGGGCAGCAGCGGGGCTCCTGGGGGGGCGGCGGCGGCAGGAAGGGCGAGGAGGCGGGCGGGCGGGCGGGCGGGCTCTTTATTCGAGGGCGAGGGGGGGTGCGGTGGCTGCCGCTCAGGCAGTGACAGTCGGGAGAGCGGGCTGGTCCAGGCGGGGCTGGCGGCGGCGCTTCAGAGCTCTTCTTCGTCGGCTTGCCTGCGGGAGGGAGAGGAGAGGAGAGCCCCGCTCAGTCCCGTCCCGTCCCGTCGCTTCCCCTCCCCCCCTCCCCTCCCCCCACCTCACCTGGGCTTCTGCTTCCCTCCGCAGCGGAAACGGCGGCCTGCAAGCGGGAAGACGGTCAGACAGGCGGGCAGCTACTCCTCCGCGCCGGCCCCCGCCCGCCCCGCCCCGCCCCATGGCGCTTGGCTCCGGGCTCTCCCGGCGGCGGCGGGAAAGGGGAGGGCGGCCCTGCTCGGGCCTGGTCGCCGTCTCTCCCCGCCCTGCCGTCGACCCCCGCAGAAGTCCCCCCCCCCGCCACTTACTGAGCACGACGAGCAGGCCGACGAGGAAGGCCGCCACCGCGAAGATGAGCCCCCCCCTCCGGATGGCCTCGTAGTCTGCGGGAGGGGAGAAGAGGGGGCGTGATCTGGGCGGGGGGCTTCTTTCCAGGAGGCGGCTGAGCCTGGCGCCCTCCCCTCTCCCCCCCCCGCCCGGCCCGGGGGTCCTGCCCAGGGGGGGGGCACTCTTTCGAGGTCAGGGAGGGCTCCTCGGGGCCCAGGGAGCAGCCGTCGGAGGGGGGAGGGAGGGGTCGCCAGCCCGAGCCCACCCCACCCCCGCTGCCCCCTGCCCCTTACCGTAAGTGAACCTGGCCATCTCCGCCTCCGGGGAAGTTTCTGGGAAGGAAGAGGGGGGGAGGTCACGGGGGCCATGGGCCTTCTTGGGGGGGGGGGGGGGCTGGCTGGGGACGTCCACCAGACCGGAAGGCCCTGCTTTGCCCTCCGCCTGGCTGGTGGGCGGCCCCTGAAGCCCCCCCGCCTCGCCGCTGTCGGACCGGGAGGAGCGCTGGCTGCCTGGGGGGCACTCAGCCGCCCAGCCTCCCCCCCCCCCCCGCTCTCTGCTGGACTGCCGGGGAGGGGCCCCCAAGCTGCCCTCTGCTGTGCCCCCAGCCGGGGGGGGGGAGGCAGCCTCTCTCCCCGCGCTGCTTTCGGAGCCCGGCCTGGCCCCCCCCCCGGGCCTCTTCCCCTCGGCGGTGGGGGGCGGGCAGCGCGGGGGCGGAGGGCGTGGGGGGCCCACCCGCAAAGCCTCCTTCTCAGCTGCCTTTCTCTCCCGGTCTTGTGCAACCCGCGGGCGGGGGGCGAGGGGGGGGGAGGGGCAGGCCACCTGGTCCTGTGGGTGGAGGGGGGGCAAGGGCAGGAGGGCGGCACACCTGCCAGCCCCCCCCGCGAGGAAAAGCCCCCCAGCCCCCCGCGCGAGGAGGGAGCAGCCGCTCGCTCACCGCCAGCCATGGCAGCCTCTCGTCCTCCTCTCGGGTCCTGGGGCTGCTGCGGGAAGGCGCATCAGGCGGCGCCGGTCTTAAGGGGGGACCAGCCAGCCCCATTAACCATTAACCCGCGCCGTGTAATGGTTACCCCAGAGAGAGTCACGAGGGGCCGGCCTGGCCGGCGGGCAGGACAGGCTGGAACCTGTGGCTGCAGCACTTGCCAGACGGAGCGGGGCTGGGGGTGCCAAAGAACCGCCGGAGCCGAGCCCACCCCACCCCCAACCCCGGAGGGACACTCGAAGGGCCCCCCCCCCTCTGGGGGCTGCTGGGAGACGGAGGGGGCCCCCAGGCGAAGGTGTGCTGGAGGCAGGCAGCTTTCCAGAGGGGTGGGCCGGAGCAGCCGGTCAAGGGGGGGAGCAACTCTGACCTTAGGGCTGGGCGAGGCCAGGGGCAACAGCAGAGACCTACGGAGGAGAGCAGGTGACTCAAAGCATGTCCGCCACAACCAGCATCTCTTCCGATGGATCAGGAGGGGAAACGCCAGGAAGGCTAGTCTAGTGGTCAAGGGCACAGGCGCTTGTCTGGGAGAACTGGGTTTGATTCCCTCATGCACCAGCCGGAGGGACCTAACTCTCTCAGAGCTGCTCTGCTCAGGAGCAGTTCCTGCCAGAGCTCTCTCAGCCCCACCTGTCTTGCAGGGTGTCTGTTGTGGGGAGGGGGAGGGAAAGGAGACTGGAGACCACTCCAAGGCTCCTTCGGGTAGTGAAGGGTGGGATATCAATCCGCTTCTTCTCCTCCTCCTCTTCTTCAGTTGGCCCTTGGATGGCAAAAGGATTGCTTAAGGGAGACGGCAGAGAACTGGGATGAATTCTTTGTGGCCCTTTTCACTGCGAAAACAGGGACATGTCCATACCGGAGCCCTTGTTTTGGAGAAGGGTGTCGAATTGAGCTGACATTCAAACACCACTAGACAAGCTGAAAGTTGCCACCTCTCCAGGTCTGGCGGGGCAGGGGGCGTGATGGAGAGGCAAACCCCAGCAGCCCTTAAGCAACTCCAAGGTGAAACTGTTGCCCTGCTAACCAGGATGTGCGACTGGTCCCTGGGTCAGCCTCCTCCCTGCTGGGGAAATGGAAAGAAGCAACGGTCAGAGCACTCTTGGAAAGGAGGAAGAAGGACAAGAAGATGACACTGGGCTTGTACCCTGCCCTTCACTCTGAATCTCGGCATCTCCAAGTGGCTCAAGATCTCCTTTCCCTTCCTCCCCCACAACAGACACCCTGTGAGGTGGGTGGGGCTGAGAGGGCTCTCATAGAAGCTGCCCTTTCAAGGACAACCTCTGCCAGAGCTGTGGCTGACCCAAGGCCATTCCAGCAGGTGCAAGTGGAGGAGTGGGGAATCAAACCCTGTTCTCCCAGATAAGAGACCGTACACTTCACCACTACACCCAACTGGCCTTCAAAACAATTCTTCATCAGTTGCACAGCTGAAAAATGGAACTACAATGTAACAGTGAAAAGAAAGAAACTGCTATGTATGTGGACTCAAGGGAAGACTCTGGGAGTTCCTGCCTGGCTCATTGGAGCCATACGGGCTGAGCTTGGGGACTTGGGAACAATGGGCAGGAGGACCCAAAGCTCTGCAGCCCTGGACCAATCACAAGCCCCCACGGGTTTGAATGATCCAATGATGTGCTTGCGCAAGAACCCAGAGATGTGGCCCCAGCAGGCTGACCGTGTGCTACTCCTAATAAAGAGCTTGTCACTGAGCCTGAGACGCCTCCATGCGCAGAACCCAAGAGACAGTAGAAACCAAAGAGATACTCTAGGCAAGCTCAGGTCTCAAGTAATGTGGAAATCGGGGAGAGTACAATATGTGATTGTAGGATGTGATATTCTCATAGATGCACTGGAATATATGTATTCCAAATCTCTTTGGTTTCTCTTCATTGTTATGTTGTAGCTCCATTTTTCAGCTGCATAATGAATTGTTTTGAAACATGGGAAGGACATGTCGGTGGTAGAAATTTCTCTGGGACGTTCTCTGCCCCTCTTTGGATTTTTGGAGGTCTTTTGGACACTGTTATATGAAGGAGTACAGAAGACTCTCTTGTTGGATTTATGCTTCCTATGGAAGGAGGTGTTTTGAATTGTAATACCTATTTCTTGTTTCTGAATTGTGACCACCAGTTCTGTCTTATTATCTGTACTTGGCATGATCATGTTTCAACAGGCTGATGTCTACTGAAATTTTGTGGATTGTTCTGATCGTCTCCCCTTGCGTTCTCTCACCTCCTGAGAAGGCAGCATCTGTCAGAATGCATGGGTGGCCAGCTTGTCTTTCTTTCACTGTGACCATAACACACCCTCCAACCACAAGTCTTGGGAACAAGAACCGCAACAGCTCAGCCGTGGCAGAGAGTGCCCAGATCCAGGGAGGCTGGTGGGCCCTGGAGGGCCAGAACACGCCACAGAGGTTGAAGGAGGGTGCGGGGAGGGGGGGTTGCAGAGGCCCCACGTTTGCCCCACCTGAGCCAAGCCTGGAGGCAGAGAGGCTGTCCTCGTGGGACAGGAGCTGAGCCGCAGGAAGACTTCCTTGCTGGCCCTGCAGCTGCAACCACCATGAGCCTAAGGCCATGATTCCCAGCCTGCCCTGTGCACAAGGCCATGCAAGAAGCTCCTCCAGGCATCCCCCCCACCCCCAGCTTGTGTCCAATGAACGAGAAAGTCACACTGGTTGAGCTGGAGCCCTTTCAGGGGAGAGCCTCCAGCAGCAGCAGCAGGTGGGGGGGGCTGGGCAGAGGGGGCTTCTCCAAAGGGACCTCCCCATTCCTTCCAGGCTCTGGTGGGCAAACGGGGTTTTCTCGACAGCCAGACCTGCCCGCCCAAAGACTGCTGCGGGGCCCACATGCCCACCGCCACTTCCCCATGGCTTCCCCATGATGGAGAAACATCGACTGAGGGGTGACATGATAGAGGTTTACAAGATAATGCATGGGATGGAGAAAGTAGAGAAAGAAGTACTTTTCTCCCTTTCTCACAATACAAGAACTCATGGGCATTCGATGAAATTGCTGAGCAGACAGGTTAAAACGGATAAAAGGAAGTCCTTCTTCACCCAAAGGGTGATTAACATGTGGAATTCACTGCCACAGGAGGTGGTGGCGGCCACAAGCATGGCCACCTTCAAGAGGGGTTTAGATAAAAATATGGAGCAGAGGTCCATCAGTGGCTATTAGCCAGTGTGTGTGTGTGTGCGTATATATTTGGCCGCTGTGTGACACAGAATGTTGGACTGGATGGGCCATTGGCCTGATCTAACATGGCTTCTCTTGTGTTCTTATGTTCCTCCCATTGGCCCTTCTCCAGCCTGTGGCCTCTCCCAGGCTTGCCCACCAGGAGGGGTCTCCTGCCCACTGGCTTTGCAAAGGATCTCCCCCCACCACCCGCCCCCCAGCCAGGGACTCACTGCCAACCTACCATACCCCTTCTTGCTGCCCGGAGAATCCAGCTGAGTGCAGAGGAGTGGGGGGGGGGGGCATGTATGAGAAACACCCGTGAACTTTTCTGGAACTCTTGCAGGGCCCTCCCCTTCTCCCTCCCCTTCCAGGAAACAGTGGGTGGCCATCCATCACCCCCCACCCCCTGCTGACCACTCTGTGGGATGAGGCCACGCCCTTGCCCTGCCAGCCGAAGGCCACCGAGGGACTGCCATCTCAAAGGGCAGGCTGGCGGGCAGATGCCAACCTCCGCATCGGGTTTCTCTTTGGTTGGGACTGCTGGGAGGGATGGCCCATGGACACCGGGGGTGGGGCTGGGTGGGAGGGCAATGGCCTGCACGGGGTCGGGGGGGGGTTTCTGAAAAAAGGTCCTGCTGCCTTGTCCTTGCCTGACTGGGGCGATGGGACGGGGGGGGCAGGGGTGCTGCAGGCCAGAGAAAAGCACCTTGAGATTCACCTGGAGGGGTGTGGCCACCTGAGCCCAGCCTTCACTCACTCCGAGACTCCCCACGTCAGCTGCTGGCACGAGAGGAGCCCAAGGGGAGACTTGTGCAGAGAAGACCCTGAAGAAGCCCCACCCGGAATGCCCCCCGCCCCCCCTCCCAAGGAGGCTCCAAGCGACCTCAGAGCAAAAGAGTGAGCCCTGGCCAAGATCCGGCAATGCGTGGCAAAGACGAGGCAGAACCAATGAAGTAGAAATGATATTTTATGCCTTTTCTCTCTTGGGTTTTGGAACACAACACAAAATACAACAGTCCTTTGTCACAGCTGCACACACAGGTTGCCTATTTCAGATAAAAACACAGCGGTGCATTTGGCTTTCGGGTTTACAACATTTTTACAGATTGGACATTTTCTACCTGGGGTTTTCAATGATGATCACCAAGTGCACACACCACAGACACAACAGAAGGGCACGAGGGAGTAGAGGACAGGTGGCCACACAGCAAACACCGGGCGGGGCGGAGGGGGGAGAGGCAGGATAGGACCTGGGACTTGTTCCTTTCATTCAGTCAAGGACCTGTGACCTAGAGCAGGAGGGAGACGAGGAGGTGGGGGAGGGGAATGAAGGTAGCTCTGCCTTCCTGCTCCCCCCCCCAACCCATCCGGGCAGAGAACACTCCCTCCATGAGGCTGGCTTCCAGACGAGGCCTGGGGAATGGGACTTCCTGCGTCCGCCCGCATGGTGAACTGCACGCCAGCCTGGCCCTTCCCGAAGTTCTCATGTGGTCGTGCAAAACACTCTGGGAAGGTGACCTGGCAGGCAGAATCTTGCAGGGGGGGGGGGGGGGGTTGCAGAAATAAGCACTTCTGCCTTCAGGCCAAGGAGCATTTGGGGAGCAAGCCTCCTGACCCCAATATCTTCCCTAGAGATTAGGGGAAACCTTCAGGCCAAGGAGCATTTGGAAAGCAAGTCTCAGGGCAGCCCTGTTTCAAAGCTTTCTGTTGTCTCAGAAGGGCCCCAGACTTAGAAGGCCCTGCAGAGCTTAGAGGCTAAAAGAGCCCTATGGTTGCCCTTCCCTTTCTCAGCCTGCCAAAGGCTGGGTAGAGTCCCCTCCTTCTGACAAAGCCTTCTCCTCCTCCCCCACCCCCAGAAGACTATGTGTCCCCCACCCCGTGCGGGTCAAAGGAGGGGAGGGGGGGGAGGAGCGAGGACTGCTTCACCTGTCTAGCTGAAGAAATGATCCAGAGGAAGGGGAGAAAGGAGTGCCTTTGTGTGTGGGGGGGGGCTTTGGTGGGATTCTCTGGGCCCAGCCCCCGCACCCTTCTTCCTTCCTCCAGGTCCTCTGCTCCTCCCGGGGGCACTTCAGGATTTCACCAGCATTTCTGCCATGGAAAGGGGCTTTTAAACTCCCAGGAGAACTGCCCCCACCCTGGTGCAGTTGCCAAAGCCCAGAGCAGAGCGCCCCCAAGCCCCCCCCCAAACCCCCTTGTTCCTTCATTTGCTCGTCCTCACAGGATGGGGGCACCACATGGAAACATCACGAGGAAAGGGACGGGGAACAGACAAACACAACGTCAAAGTGGAGTCAACAGTCACCATATATGAACATTACACAGTGGGGCGGTACTGGTGGGAGGGGGAGTCCAGTGGGGGGTTGAAATACAGAACCAACGTTCAGGACCTAGAGCTCTCAGCGGCCCCTCCCAATGCCCCACAGCCCTCGCCTCTGCGCTTCTGCACGCCATTCGCACGGGGAGTCCACTTGTCCATCCTCTGGTCTCTTGGTCTGCAGGAGAAGGAGTGGAGGAGCTGGATGAAGGGGGGGGCCATGCCGCCTTCGCCCCTCCCCTTGCCCAAAGGGAGGCCTGGAGGATGGGACACACACAGGGGGCATTTGATTTGCATGGTCCCTCCTCCCCCCTCCAAGAAGCAAAAGCCTCCCCCCTGGCCCCAGGATTTTGCCATAGAGATTAGGAGAAATTCCTAGCAAGGAATCTGGAAGTGACCTCACATCCTCCCTAAACTCCACCCTCTTTCGGCATTTGCCAAGGCAGGTGAGGAGCAAGTGGCAACTGCTCTCTCCCCTCCTCCTGGAAACAGAAGGGTCTGTTCTGGGCCTTGGCAGGCCTCCCCACCTGGCTGGACTGGATGACCGCCTGCCTGGAATGCAGCAGGACCAGCTGAGAGCCAGGCTGTGTGGGGAAGGGGGAGAGTTCGAGGCAAGCCCCACCTGGCAGAGGGAAGCCAGAAGAGCTCCCAGGAAGGGCAGAGCTGCCTCCTTGCTAGCTGGGTAAGGGGGGGTCCCTGCTAGCCAGCCAGCCCCTGACAGGCCCCCACCCAAGGGAAGAAGGGACCAAGGGCTCTGGCAAGGACAAAACATGGGGCGGGGGGAGGGGGGAGGATTGATCTCTACTTCTTCACCAAGGGCCTGGCTCCCACTGGCAGTTTTGACCATCTGGATGTTTCGGAAGACTGAGCAGCCGGTAGGGCCGGATTGGGGGGTGGGGGGTGGAACAGGTCAGGAGATGGGAAGCAGCTGGGCTCAAGGCCCCCCCCCACCTTCCAGCAGGCCCCCCCCCCACCTTCCAGCAGTCCAGCCCACAGGGCACCTTCAGAGGGCATGGAGGGGAATGGCTGTGGAGCTATGCAAGCCCTCTGCTACTCAGGGCTTCCGGAAGGCAGCAACAGCAGGAGCCTAGAGGTGCGGCAGGGGGTGGGGGGGGAGCCCCTCCTTTGTTCTTGACACCCCCCCCCCCTTCGGGCCACGGGATGACTTCTGTGGGAACTTTTGCCTCCGTGGGCCCCCCACCAGCTTCCTATCAATCTTAAAATTGTTTGCGATATAACTTTACATCCTGCAACATTTTAATTTTGTTCTCTTTAAGGCAAAATGTAATAGACTTTCATGAGCCCTGAAATTTCATTTATTTCTGATGTGAGAAAAACAAACATTTTCTTCAACCCTAAAAGTCCATTTTTTTTCTTCTGAAGGTAAAAGAAATTTTTGTGAGCCTCTAAAAGTGTAGTAGGACCAGGCCCTCCTATGCCTGCTGGGTAACCCCCCCCCCCCCAACAGCCCGCCCTGGCCCCGCCCCTTGTGGAAGTCTCACCTCACAGCCTGAGCTCAGTTCTCTGCCTTGGGGGCTCCTCTGGCTGAAAGAGAAAAATGACAAGAGACCAGCCGCAGCAGCTCTGTTAGGAGATGTTCCTCTGGAAGGCCCCCCCCAACGGCCTCTCCTAATTATGGGGCATGCAGTGGGGGTGGGGAAGGGACTCACCAATGGCCTCTAGGATGTGCATATCCCCTCCCTCCCCTCTCGCCCATTTCGTGCCAAATGCAACAAGTAGGGGAAAGAGAGAGACCATCTGGTGTGGCAGCCCTCCTTTAGCCCCAGAGCCCTCTTGGAGCCCCTGCCAGCCTGACCTCAGCAAAGGGGGGGCCTCAGCTGCCACAGGAAGCGGCCCATGCTCCCAGCACCATGGCCGGTCTCTTTCCCCCCAATCCCACCCCCATCGTGGCCATTTCCCCTGCCCCAGCACCTGGCAGCAGCTCAAGCAGCATGTGGGGCAGTAATGCCAGGCCACCACCGCCACCTGGGGCAAAGGGGCACATCTGGCACGCAGATGTCACACCTGGGTTCTCACTGACCACCAGGGCTTCTCTTGTAGCAGGAACTCCTTTGCCTATTAGGCCACACCCCCTGCTGCAGCTTCCAGGGCTCTCAGGACAGGGCCTACTGGAAGCTCCAGGAGGACTGGCTACATCAGGGGCTAAGGCGTCCCTGCTACAGAACAGCCCTGCTGCCCTCTATATGTTGCTGCGTCACTCAGCAATACTTCTGTCCCCCTGCTCTTCTCCCAGCCCGGAAGCAGGGGTGGGTGGCAGGCCCAGCCCAGCAGCGAGACAGTGCCCACCCAAAGTGGGCAAAGGGCATGGCTACCCAGGGCACGTGACTGAGCAAGAGCTTCAGGACAGCATTATAACATTGCAGCAATCTGCAAGTTCCTGCTCCTCCAGCCCCACCCCCAGGGCAGGAAACCCCCCCCACTGCCACAGTTGCAGCAGCAGCAGCAAGAAAGACCTTGGAGAGGCCCTGAGAGAGGCCATGGGAGGGCCCCCCAAGGAAAGGGGCTTACCATTGGAGGCAATCAAGTTCTCCCCTGGAGCCTCCTCGTCTCCCGGAGCCCTGAGAAGAGAGCACAGGACAGGGGCTGAGCTGCGTCTTTGGGGGGGCCACCGTTTCCATGGGGCAAGGGGGGGTCCTTTTATTTAGGCATTTACGCTCCACTTGCCTCCCTAACAGGGACCCAAAGCAGCTTTGAGCATCCTTCCTCCCTCCTCTGCTTTACCCTCACAACAACCCTGCAAAGAGGTCAAGTGGTGGTGATGGGGGGGAGCCTGCCCAAGGCCAGGGGGCTCCAGCCCCACCTCCTCAGACCCTCCCCTCCCCTCTCCTGGGCTGCTTCCATGCCCCTGCGAAGGGGACCCAGGAGCAGAGCGAGGGGAGGGGGGAGCAGACAACACGCCAGAAGAAGAGCTCAGCAGACTGGCCTCCACCCTCCACAGCCCCCCAGGGAAGTCCCCCATGCAAGGCACGGGAGCATTTTTAAAAACCCACTCACACTTGGGGGGGAGGGGGAGAAAGAAGGGGAAGACGAAGAAGACGGCAGATTTATACCCCGCCCTTCTCCCTGAATCACAGACTCAGAGCGGCTTACAATCTCCTATATCTTCTCCCCACACAACAGACACCCTTTGAGGCAGGTGGGGCTGATAGAGCTCTTTCAAGGAAGCTCTATGAGAGCTACAGCTGACCCAACTGAGCTAGAATATGAGTCCATCGGTCCTTTCTTCTATCTGGGAGAGTAGAGCAGTTGGTCCTGCGATCTGGGAGAGTGGAGCGATTGGTCCTTCTACCTGGGAGAGTGGAGCGATTGGTCCTTCTACCTGGGAGAGTGGAGCGATTGGTCCTTCTATCTGGGAGAGTGGAGCGATTGGTCCTGCTATCTGGGAGAGTGGAGCAATTTCTGATGCCAAATGACAACCGCAGGCAGTGCTGGAGGCTGCCTTGAGCCCCATCAGCTGCCTCTCTTTCTAATCTCCCTCCGAAGTTCCTTTGTAAGAGAACTGCTGCTGCTCTTACATCAGCAACTGAATGTCCTGGAAGGTTAAATGTTCCCCCCCACCCCTAGTTTCTGAATGTTGTAGTTCCTAATGTCAGACTAATGTCCATTCTTTGCATCCTCCTGGACTGAAGTGAGACCTCGGTTTCCTGTCTCATTGCCATACTGGTATCCCCTCCAATCCTACTACCCTTCTACATAGCATACCTAACCCAGTCAAGCTTGCTATTGCCATTCAGCATTGGAAACCACCTTTATAATCTCCAGCACAGGGTGGCCAAACTGTGGCTCTTGAGGCCCCCACCACCCCGTTGGCCAGCTTGGAGAAGGCATCTGTCTCTCTCAATCACTTCTCCAAGCCAAGCCAGCCAGCAGCTTGGAGAATGCATTTCAAATTGCTTCCTTCCCACCTCTCCCTTCCTCCTCCCATTTATTTGCCTGCCTGCCTTCTTTCTTTCCTTCCTGCATGTCTGCCTTGTGGCTCTCAAACATCTGACATTTATTCCATGTTTGGCCAGCCCTGCTCCAGGACCTCATGTTACATTTTACAGCACTCATGACTCAGCTGACATAGTGAAATTTATGTCAGATCTGGCCCTCTTAAAAAATGAGCTTGACACCTCTGCTTAGTGCCCAAAGCATGTTTCCGGGTCTTTTTTCAGGTTTATGGAGGAGGAGGGGGGGGCTGTCCCAGCCCACCCCCTGCACGTACCGTGGCTTTTGGCTGAAGGTGCACCGACATCGTCTGCCTAGGAAGGAAGAGCAGGTCATGGATTTGCAGGCTGGGGGGGGGGTCACATCTGCAGAGCAGGCCACTGCACCCACCCACCCAGACCCCCCCCAGGCCACCTGGAGCAGCCTCCCCCCCGCCCAGGATGGAGGATGCTGCTGCTGCCCCCTCCCAGAACTCATGGGTGTGTCAGGGTACATGTTCTCTGAGGACCCACGGAACGGAGAGCAGGGGGCTGATGGGCCCCCCCCCCCCAAAATCCGGGCCTGGCTGCTGGCCTTGGACCATCTGGCTGACTTACTCAGTATCAGGAGGATGCCCACGGTGAAGAAGACCACCGCGAAGACCAGGCCCCCAATCCGCAGGGTCTGGTAGTCTGGGGAGAAGAGCGGGAGAGGCTTCCGTTACGTACCCGGAGGGGAGGGGAGGGGGAGCCACGGCCAGAAGAGAAAGGCCCCCTGCAGAGGCCGACACTCACCATAGTTAAAGGGGTCCTTGTCCTCCTTTTGATCAGCCACTGGAAATCAGAGAGAAACACTCATGGGCCCCAGATGGCAGAACACGGACATCTCCCCCCCGCCCCCGCACTGCCCCATGCACACACCCCTCGAGGGCGCAGCAGGACCCGCAAAGGCCCCTGGGAGCAACACGTGACCCTTTGGCTCCAGAGCTCAGGACAGCCTTGGGGCGGGGGGGGGGACACCTGGGCCTCAAGGCAATGGATCCCCTTCCGCCCTGGACCAGTGTGTGTGTTGGGGGGGGGGCAAGCTTTTGAGCCTCCTGGAGCAGACTGTCTGGCCTGCCAAACCCAAGAAAATGCATCCAGCAACAGGAAGCCTCCGGGGGAGGAGCACAAAGCCTTTCATCCAAGAAGGGAGGGACAAGGGGGGGTGGAGCCATGGAAAGCAGCCCATCTGGGAGGATGGGGGGTCAAAACCAGCACTCACCATCTGCCGAGGAGACCACAGGCAGCAGCAGAGAGCAAAGGAAGATCAGAGTGGGCTCCATCATGGCTGCCTGAGGAGGGAGGAGAACGCAGGAGCCTGGGTCAGCCCCTCCACGCCCCGCCCCACACAATGGTCAGCATGGGGAGGGGGGGCTTTGGTCTCGAGTCTGGACTGCCCTGTTCTTACCTGCCCCCCCTCAGCTAAGTGAAGGCCTGCAAGATAGCCCCTCCTTCCCAAGGAAGATCACAGCTCAGCCCACCTCCCTTTGCCACTGATGATGGCAAGCGAAGCCCCGGCTTGGTCCTGACAGCAGGGGAAGGCAGGCGGAGCAAGGCTGGCCACACATGAGCCTCCAGAGGGGCCACCCCTGAAAATGCCCTGTCTCTGACTGCCATGCACTTCTCGCCTGCTGCCAGGGGTATGAGAAGAGGAGCTTAACCAGTGGGATCAGGGACACACACACACCCTGGCCAGCCCTCAAGGACCTTAAAGGTCAGAAGCAGCCCTTTGAAGTCTGCCTGGGAACAGGAGGGGAGATCCCGCCCCCCACAAGAGCCTGACTGCCACATTCTGGGCCAATGGGAGCTTCCAGACAGCTTTCAAAGGCAGCCCCGCACTGCAGCAGTCTAGCCCACATGTGACCACAGCACAGATCTCTGTGGCCAGCTCCTGCTTTTGGCGGAATGGCCATGACTGGCGTGCCAGAATGAAACACGGGGAAAGGTGCTCCCTGCCCCCCAAGACACCTGTAGGCCAGGATCCAGCAGCCCCACCCCCCTGCCCCAAGCTAGGAAGCTGCTCCTTCAGGGGGGAGCACCAACAACACCCCCCCCCCAGGACACTCCTTGAGCAGCTCTGCCCCATGAACACGCCCAGCCATCTTCCGCCCCTGCCCACTTGGACAGACAGGCCTTTCGCTTCCAATCCTACCTGAACCTTTTAAGTGGAGATGCCAGGGAATGAAGCAGGACCTTCTGCGTGTGCAGCAGACACTCTACCACCAAGCCACGGCCCCTTCTTTTGTCTCTGGCACTGCCCAGCAGCAGCTGAGTCTTGTCTGTGTTAGTTTCAGCTTACTGGTCCTCATGCATCCCCTTACCTTCCTTCACCACAAACTCACCCGACTCAGCTGCGGAAGAGAAAAAGAGAAAAATGTCACGCACATATTGAAGGCACCTTGCTCCAGATCCCTTGAGCAGTGGGGGGGGGGGTGTGGGCAAGACAGACCCACACAGCCTTCGATGCTTAAACTGAGCGAGAGCTGCCCTGACACCAACCGTCTGAAAAGCAGAACCGCCAACATAGTAATGGTGCAGCACCGTGGAATAGTTTTTAAATTTTAACTGTATTAATGTTTTATAGATTTTATTCTTATTGTTTTAAATTGTGTAAACGACTGTTGTAAGCCGCCCTGAGTCCGCTTGCGGAGAGGGCAGGAGAAAAGCCGAATGTCAATAAGTGAAATAAATAACTAAAGCAAGCCCTTTTCTGGGGAAGGTGCAGCACTGACCACTTGTGCTCTGACCGTCCTTCATGAACCATGGGGCATTCTGGCAAGGGGGAGCTTTTCCTCCAAGACACGGGAGGCCCATCCACGCCTCCCAAGGCCACCTCACAGAGGGCAAGAGACACACTCACGGGCAGAGCCACCTGTTTCAGGTGGGACACGCCAATGGAGGCCAGATCAGGGAAAGGCGACACAGCACACACGGACACACACCCCACCACAGGCACTGGCCAATCTGACCTGGTCGCAAAGCCCACTCATACTGTGAGAGGTTCAACATGGCCAAACACAAAGTAATGCACATTGAGGCCAAAAATCCTAACTGATGGGGTGTGAAATGGAGGAGACTGATCATTGTAGAGAACTCACTGAAAATGTCAAGACAGTGTGCAACTGCAATAAAAAAGGCCAACGCCATGCAGGGCATCATTAGGAAGGGAACTGAAAACAAATCAGCCAGTATCATAATGCCCCTGTATAAATCGATGGTGCGGTCTCATTTGGAGTACTGTGTACAATTCTGGTCACCACACCTCAAAAAAGATATTATAGCATTGGAAAAAATGCAGAAAAAGGCAACTAGAATTATTAAAGGGTTGGAATGCTTTCCCTATGATTAAAGATTAAAGCACTTGGGGCTCTTTAGCTTGGGGAAATGTTGTCTGATGGGTGACATGATAGAGGTTTACAAGATTATGCATGGGATAGAGAAGGTAGAGAAAGAAGTACTTTTTTCTCTTTCTCAAACTACAAAATTCGCATGGGCATTCAATGAAATTGCTGAGTAGTCGGGTTAGAACAGATAAAAGGAAGTACTTCTTCACCCAAAGGGTGATTAACACAAGGAATTCATTGCCATGGGAGGTGGTGATGGCTGCAAGCATACACAGCTTCAAGAGGGGATTGGATCAACATATGGAGCAGAGGTCCATCAGTGAATATTAGCCACAGCATATTGTTGGAACTCTCTGGGGCAGTGATGCTCTGTATTCTTGGTGCTTGGGAGGGGCAACAGTGGGAGGGCTTCTAGTGTCCTGGCCCCACTGATGGACCTCCTGATGGTGCCTGGGTTTTTTGGCCACTGTGTGACACAGAGTGTTAGACTGGATGGGCCATTGGCCTGATCTAACATGGCTTCTCTTATGTTCTTATGTCTGCGGCAGTGATGCTCTGTCTTCTTAGTGCTTGAGGGGCCACAATGGGAGGGCTTCTGGAGTTCTGGCCCTGCTGTGGACCTCCTGATGCCCCCTGGGTTTTGGCCAGTGTGTGACACAGAGTGTTGGACTGGATGGGCCATTGGCTTGATCCGATACGGCTTCTCTCATGTTCAAGGATGTAAGGATGAGTTTTGGATTGATGCCAATTGTTCTTGTGGGTCCAACTCCAAGGGTGGCTGTAGGAGACTCGCTGACATCAGTGAGGCCCTCAGGGCTCAGTCCCTTCCCTCTTGTGATTCAGCCCTCAGGGGAATCATCCATGGCTGCAGAGGGGGCTGTTCTCAGTATGCTGCTGACACCCAGCTTTGCATCCCTCCCTCCAAATCTCCGGCTGATGGGGTGCTGGCTCTGAACCGCAGCCTGCCTGCTGTACTTGAATGGCTAAGGGGGGACTGAACAACTATATGTTGTTCTAAATACTATTCCAGTACATTATTCAAAAAAGGAATTAAATGGATAAAGATGCAGAGGACTGGGATAAAACCTGTAAAATGAATTTTAACAGGGATAAATGTAAAGTTCTGCATTTAGGTAGGAAAAATCCAATGAATGTTTATAGGATGGGGGAGACTTGTCTTAGCAGTAGTATGTGCAAAAAGGATTTAGGGGTCTTAGTGGACCATATGCTGAACATGAGTCAACAGTATGATGTGGTGGCTAAAAAGGCAAATAACAGTAGTGTCCAGATCACGTGAAGTCATGGTATCATTTTACTCTGCTCTTGTAAGACCTCACCTGGAGTCTTGTGTTCAGTTTTGGGCACCACATTTTAAGAAGGATATAGACAAGCTGGAATGGGTCCAGAGGAGGGCAACCAAGATGGTGGGGGCTCTGGAGACTAATTCCTATGAAGCAGCTGGGCATGTTTAGCCTGGAGAGGAGGTCTCCGAGAGGTGATGTGATCACCATCTTCAAGTACTTGAAGGGCTGTCCTATAGAGGAGGGTGTGGAATTGTTTTCTGTGGTCCCAGAAGGTCAGACCAGAACCAATGGGTTGACATTAAATCAAAAGAGTTTCCAGCTCAACTTTAGGAAGAACTTCCTGACAGAGCGATTCCTCAGTGGAACAGGCTTCCTCCTCGGGAGGTGGTGGGCTCTCCTTCCTTGGAGGTTTTTAAACAGGCTGGATGGCCATCTGACAGCAATGAGGATCTTGTGAATTTAGGGGGAGGGATTTGTGAGTTTTCTGCATTGTGCAGGGGGGTGGGCTAGATGAGCCTTCCAACTCTATGATGTATAGTCCTTCTTGTTGAGGATGAGTTTAGCATATGTGACAAGAAACCCATAGTCCTGTTCAGTCCTGGCGGGGGGGTGTTTGTTCCAAGAGTTGTAATTCAGCAATGTCCCTTTCCATTCTGTTCCTGAAGTCCCTTTGCAGCGACACAGCTACTTAGAGGAGCTACTGTTGCTTGGGAAGGCCGAGGCACCGAAGGACATGTGGCCCCCCACTTCTGATGTGGTGTGGCTGACCCCTGCAGAGCGAGTGAAGAGCCCCTTAGCATTATTGCTGGAGAGGAACGTCCTTGCAGCTGGAAAAGCAGCAGCTTTGCTCTGCCCCCCCTCCCCACCTTGACTCTGTGGATCTGTCAGCCTGGATCCCAGGCTAGCATCATCTTGAGGCTGGACTACTGCAATGCGCTCTGCACGGGCCTCCCTCTGAAGACAACTCGGAAATGCCAGCTGGCACAGATGCCTGTGGATCGGCTAATTTGGGGCAGAAAACAGAACACGCACGTGGCACCCATTCTAGATGCTCCACTGGTCAGCGATTAGTCACCAGGTTCCGTTCAAAGTACCTACAACGCCCTTCCTGGCCTTGGGCCCACATTCCTGTTGTGGGGCCGCCTCTCCTGCTTGCTCCCATCACACAGCGCCACTCCAAGGGGCAAAGTGAGCCTTCCAAAACAGGCACTCTTCTCTCTGGGGGCTCCCACGTCACTGGCTGGCCGCCAGCACAGCAGGGCTTTCTGCTCCTCTCAGGGAGCCTCAAAGATCAGAGGGGGCGGGACCAATGTCATGGCCCTAAGTCTTCCTCTGCCACTCATTCACCTGAAGGAAAAAGTGGGTACCACAAGGATGCAGAGGGAAAGGTCTCTGATGCCCCATCCCCCCGCCCCATGGCTAGGAGCTCCCAGGCCCTCTGGAGACTCTTCAGGGTCTATCCATAAGAGAAGCTGCTATGGAGGCATCTCCCTTCATCACGCACGCACACATACACACTCTCCAGAAGAGCACAAACAAACAACTTCCTGTCATGTCTTTAGTGGCTGCTGCTGCTGCCTCAGTTCCCTTCACGTAGTGTTCTGAGCACACCAGGAAGAAAACCCCTCCCCTTGGAAGTCCGAAGCCAGCTGCTCAGCCAGGCACTGAAGGATGGGCGGGGGCTTCTACGGACTGGAAGGACTTTTCCATCCCTGTTTTGGGCATGGAAGTAAAGGGGGTGGACCAGCTAGCAGGGGATCCTTTGCCTAGCAGGACCGGACAGACAAGTCTTCCGCTAGTGTGCACACGCGCGCGCGCACACACACACACAAACACACCCCTGGGCATACAGCACTTTGCCTGCCAAAGTCAGGCTGGCACTAAGCTACCCAACTCGATGAGCGCAAACAAGAGGGGACGCAGCGGCTATGCATCACTGAGCTTTGCAGTCTGTCACTCTTCTGGGACTGATGCTTGGGGGTGGGGGGACGACTGCAACTTCCTTGTAGGAAGAAGCCTCCTGAGGGAAAGCCCAACTTCCTGCACCCGGAGGCTGTGACAGGCAGAAGGGGTGCAGGGGACTCTCAGCACAGGGGGCCATTCTCTGCTCCTGCTCTTCCCCCCCCCCCCAAAACCAGGCCATCTCCAAAGCTGCTTTCTCTCTGCCCTGCCCACCCACCCACCCACCCCCCCTCTTCCTGGCCTTCTGCTGTGGCTGCCCAGGAGACAAGGGCTGGCTGCACTCAGCCCCACGGACAGACGGACAGACAGAAGGGCACCCAGAGCCAACAGGTGGGGGTGGGGCAAAAAGGCCCAACTTCGCTGCTGTGCCTCCTCCCTCCTCACACCCAACGGACATTTCCATTCAAGTCAGCATTTTTGAACATGTCAGTGAACTTTTCTTTTCAGAAGCAGGTTTCATTGCAGACTCAGTGTTTACATATGAATTTGCCCCATTTTCCAAAACAAGAAACCAACCCACCCGGTTTTTCTTTTAATTTTATAGACGGTCTTTCTCACGGGTACTCCAGGCAGATCACGCAGAAGGAAGGCGTGAGGACAACGGGCCGGGCGGGACACTCATTAAGCCATGCGAGTCGGAGCAGCACCCACCAGCTGCCTAAAAACTGGAGTGAAGCCAAGCACAAGGCTGAGCAGGGGCATTAAATGACCCCACAGAATCCTTCTGCATGGTGCAGAACGGCCATCTCAAATAACTCAGTCGGAGAACAACGTCTGAGTGTGTGGGGGGGGGAGACACCTTTAAGACCAACAGTGGATGAGCTCTTGTGAGCACCATCTTGCCCACCCCCTGCGCATACCTTCCTCAGAGCCAGAGAGCCTCCCTGACCCTTCCACAAGGGGGGCGGGGGGTCAGGAGAGTGGAGAAGGGCTGTTGCTGCCAGGCCTTGCTCAGATGACAGAAGCTGTCTTGGCAGAGCAGAGGGGATCAGGTGGTTTCTCAAGTGAGAGGGACCAAAGGCCAGGAAGGGCTTTGCATGGGGTGGCCAATACTTTCAAAGCGGAGGTCCTATCAGACAGAGGAAGCTCAAAAGACACCCCCCTCTGTTAGGTAAAGAAAGAGCCCCAGAAGCACCTGCACCTTCTATGGGCCTGATACCAGCCACACTCCTGGACCCCCAGAGAGGACACCTGACCCCTCACCAGGTGGGGGGAGGGGCCTTCACTCTCCAAGCAGGAAGGCTTTGAACTCCCCCTATGCCCAGCCAAAGAACAGGAGCTCTTCTTTCCTCTTCCTCTGCCCAGCAACTGCCTGCCCCCACGGGGAAAGGGCAGGACCCCTCTTCTCACGGTGGGCAGGGAAAAACCACACCAGAGAAGCCCACATTCCCTGCTCTGTGCATTTCAGCACTAGCAGCCGTCCAGTGGCAGCCCGACGCCTCGAGATCAGAGCACCAATCCAGGCAGGACCACAGAAGCTGCTACACAGAGGTGCCCAAAAAGCACCCCAAGAACCTTGGGGAATGGGGGGAGCTGGTGCAGAAGAGGCCTCTGGAAGGCTGAGAGGGAACCTGAAGGTGCACAATAAATGTCCCCCCCACATTTGCCATTTCTAGCTCCAAAGTGCCCCCTCCTGCAAGATGGAGATGTCAGGAGCAGGAAAGAGGAAAGGGTGACGCCTCTTAGCCCATCCCCACACTGGCTTTTCAGGCTTGGCCCAAGTCACATCAGAGCTATGCGCTTTATAGTAGTCTAAGACTGTAAACCATTCTCCAGGCTGGGGGCTTGCAAAGCACACACACACACACACCCACACTGCCTATCCATTATGTGTAGCTCCAAGCAGGATTTCCCCCATGTTCACAGAAGCAGAGCTCGGAAAGGGCGCCCACCACTCTGTCCCTCCAGACACTTTCCTGCTACTCCCCCCCCTTTTGCCTGCACTGCAGGGGGGGATCCAAGTTCCCATCCATTTCCCCCCTGCGGGTTACTGGTGGGGGAAGGGCCCCTGGTGAAAGAATGAAATAATCCTCCCCCACCCACGGGGGGGGGGATCCGGGGAGGGGACGCCAAGGGCCCCAGGAGGCGTCCTGGGAAGGCTCCCTCTTCTGCCAGGCTTGACTGGAAGCAGCCACCGCTTTCTCTCCCCCCCCCCACCGCCGCCGCCGGGTGTGCTTCATGGCGCCTCTCTGGCCAGCCGGGTGATTCAGGCGGGTGTGCGGGTGCATGTGCGGGGGGGGGGACGTGTGCGCGCGCCAGTGCCAAAGAAGGCAGCCTTCGCTGCAGCCTCGCAGTCTCACAAGATGGCAGCCAGCCTCAGCCTCCTCTTCCAGCGGCTATTTCCAGCACATCTGCACGCAGCGCCTCCCCCCGCCCCCCCTCCACAAGCAGCACGTGGCACACCCCCAGACGCCTCGGCCCGAGCGCAGCCTAGCCCAGCCCAGCCCAGCCTGCCTCGTCTCCTGCGGCCCAAGCGCCAGCCTCGGCCCCCCCCCCCCCCGGGAATCCCAGAGCAGCAGCGGGCGGAGGAGGGAGGAGGGCTGCCCAGGAGAGCCACACAACCCAGAGAAGCCCTCCCCCCACCCCCCACCCCGGCTATGCACTACAGCCGCACAAAACCCCCCACCCCCGCCGGCCTGCGCTCTGGCTGCCCTGCCTGGGCGTGGCGGGGGGGGCGCTGCTGCTTGCCGCTGAGGCCCCCCCCTTCGAGTCAGCCCTCCCGGACCCCCCTTAGGGGCTGCGTTTCAAGCGTAGCTCCAGGGGGGTTTTGCGAGGTGCGCCGCGGGGGGAACCCGAGCCGGCCTGCGCTGGCGGCGCTTTGGCACCCGGAGAGGGCCCCAACCAGCCCCACCGCCTGGCCGCCCTCCCCTCCCCTCCCCTCGAAGACGCCCTCCGACAGAGTGGCCAGGGACCCCCCCCCCCCGCGGCCTCCCCTCCCCTCCCCTCGGGAGCCGGCACGTGCTCGTCGCCAACGTCGCGGGGGGGGGGGGGAAGGCGGTGCAACTTTCGACGGCCGGTCGCTAGACAACCTAGTGGCCATGGCAACAGCGGAGCCAATCCCGAGGCTGCCCAGGTGCCAGAGGCAGGCAGGCACGTGCGCGCCCCGCGGCCCACAGCCCACGTGCGCAGCCCCGACGGCGGCGACGCCTCCAGCCCCAGCCTGCCCAGGAACACCCCGGACCCCCACCCCCGCGGGCCCGGCCAGGAGGGCGGGGCTCAGCCCCCCGGCCCCCTCCACCCCGCCCCCCCATGGAGCTCGGCTGCGCGCCAGACTCCCTCCGCTTCCCGCCCGCGGATCGCGCTGCCGGGCCCCGTCGTCGAGCGGGGGATGGGGGGGGGTAGGAGGCCGATCGGCAGAGGGGCGGCAAAGGCTTACCGGCGGGGTGGCGGCGGCGGCGGCGGCGAGAGCGCTTGCTTGGCGGGGTGGGCTGCTGCGTGCGTGCGCGCCTGCCTGCTCCCCTCCCCTCCCCTCCCCTCCCCTCTCGCTCCACTCAGACGGGCGGCTGGCTGGGCTGGGCTGGGCTGGGCGTGCCGCGGGCTCGGGCATGGCGGGGCGGGGGCGCGCGCCGGGGTGGACGGGGGGGCTCCTGGCGGCGGCGCGGGGGAGGGGTCTCCGCGGTTGCCGTCAGCGGGGGACGGGCCTGGCAGGCCGTTGGCTGCACGCACAGGCTGCGCGGCCGGCTGGGGAGAAGCGCTCTCTGCCCATGCCCCGGAGCCCGGCGGGGGCTGGGCTGGGCTCGGGCGGACAGGAGCAGCGGCGGCCTCTCGGCCAGCCCAGCCAGGACGCTCCGGACGAGCGGCTGCCCTTCGGCTCGCCCCGCCACGCCTCCCACCCCCCCCCCCACTTCCTGAGCATCGACCCCGCCCGGGCCGGACGCCTCGGCCTGCTGCTGCTGCTGCCCCCCCTCGAAAGGCCGCGCTCGCCCCAGTCCGTCCAACCGCGGGAGCCCGCCCCCCCCCCCCAACACACACGGTTCTCTTGCCGCCTGGGAGCCTCCAGCTGCCCGCGCCCTCCCTCCGCTGCCTTCCCAGGCTGGGCAAAGAACGCGGGCGCAGTTGAAGCTCCAGCCACAAGTCCAGCCAAACCTTAGAGCCCCCCCAGCCGCGCACTCCCCCCCCCCCCCACTGGCGGAAGGGCAGCTTCTCTCTCAGACCCTGCCCAGCACAGAAGGCCCTCCTAATGACAGCCCAGCAGCCAGGGAGCTGAGCAGAAGGCCTCCCTGGTGGACCCTGCCCGGTCCAGTTGACCTTGGGGAGGCTGCAGCACTCTCCCCCCCTCCAGAACCGCTGCTGGGGCGTCTGAAAGGCCCTGCCTGAGGGTCAGAGGGTGGCAAGGAAGGTCTTCCTTCATCTGAGGGCAGGGGGCTTTCCACCCCTGGAAGGGCTTTGAGCCCCCTTTTGTCCAAATCCCATCAGGTGGCTGTCTGCCCCTGGCAAGGAAGCTGGGTCATCTCCCCACCACCATCAACCAGGAGACTCACAGCCACTCAGGAACTGAACTGGTGGCTAGATATCAAGGAGGCCATGAAAGAACTCCTGTGGATCTCCTGACAAAAATATGTCATCTTTCATTGAAATCTGCCTCTGCTCCTGAGGACTGGAAAGTAGCAAATGTCACCCCCATCTTTAAAAAGGGTTCCAGAAGGGATCCTGGATATTACAGGCCAGTCAGTCCAACTTCAATATCCAGAAAGTTGGTGGAAACCGTTATTAAAGAGAATTAGTTGGCACATTGTTGAACAAAAGTTACTAAGGAAGACTCAGCATCAATTCTGTAAGAGAAGATCTTGTTGTACTAACCTGTAGAGTTCTTTGACGGGGTGAACAAACGTGGACAAAGATGTTGTTTACCTTAACTTCCAGAAAGTTTTTGGTAAAGATAAAGATTATGTATGGGACAGAGAAAGTAGAGAAAGAAGTCCTTTTCTCCCTTTCTCACAATACAAGAACTCGTGGGCATACAATGAAATTGCTGAGCAGTCAGGTTAGAACTGATAAAAGGAAGTCCTTCACCCAAAGGGTGATTAACATATGGAATTCACTGCCACAGGAGGTGGTGGTGGTTACAAGCATAGACAACTTAAAGAGGGGATTGAATCAACATTTGGAGCAAAGTTTCATCAGTGGCTCTTAGCCACAAGGGATAGATGGAACATTCTGTTTGGGGCAGTGATGCTCTGTTTTCTTGGTGTTGGGGGGGGCAACAGTGGGAGGGCTTCTAGTGTCCTGGCCCCACTGATGGACTTCCTGATGGCACTTGGGTTTTTTGGCCATTGTGTGACACAGAATGTTGGACTGGATGGGCCACCTGATCCAACATGGCTTCTCTTATGTTTTTAACATATGTTTCCTCATCAAAGGCTCCTAATTAAGCTCAAGAGTCATAGGGTAAAAGGAAATGGATCAAAAACTGACTAATTAATAGGAAACAGAGTATAAAAGGGCAATTTTCATAATGAAGGGTAGTAAGCTGTGGAGTACTGCAGGGTTCAGTATTCGTCTGATGCTTTTTAACTTGTTCTTTAACTATTTGAAGTTGGGAGTAAGCAGTAAAGTGGCTAAGTTTGTGGATGACACTTAATTGTTCAGGGTGGTGAAAACCAGGGAGGACTGTGAGGCATTCCAAAGGGATCTGTCACAGCTGGGCGAGTGGGAGTCAACATGGCAAATGAGGTTCAACATGGCCAAGTGCAAAGCAATGCACATTGGGGCCAAAAATCCTAACAAATACAAGTTGATGTGGTCTGAACTGGCGGAGACTGACCAAAAGAGAGATTTTGGGGTCATGGTAGATAACTCACTGAAAATGTCAAGACAGTGTGTGACTGCAATAAAAAAGGCCAACACTGTGCTGGGAATTATTAGGATGGGAATGAAAACAAATCAGCCAGTATCATAATTTTTGTTGTTCAGTCACACAGTCGAGTCCGACTCTTTGCGACCCCCTGGACAAAGTCACGCCAGGCCCTCCTGTCTTCCACTATCCTCCAAAGTCTGCTCAAATTCGTGTTTGTTACATCAGTAACGCTGTCCAGCAGTCTCCTCTTTTGCCGTCCCCTTCTTCTTCTGCCTTCTGTCTTTCCCAGCATCAGGATCTTCTCCAGTGAGTACTCCCTTCTCAGTTGGTGGCCAAAGTATTTGAGCTTCAGCATCTGACCTCCCAGTGAACAGTCTGGGTTGATTTCCCTTAGGACTGACTGATTGGATCTTGTGGCAGTCCAAGGGACTCTCAAGAGTCTTCTCCAGCACCACAGCTCAAAAGCATCTATTCTTCTGCTCTGGGCCTTCGTTATGGTCCAGCTCTCACAGCCATGCATGACTACTGGGAATACCTTCGCCTTGACTATACAAACTTTTGTTGGCAGGGTGATGTCTCTGCTTTTTATTATACTGCCCAGGTTCGCAGTATCATAATGCCCCTGTATAAATCAATAATGCAGCCTCATTTGGAGTACTTTGTACAATTCTGGTTACCACACTTCAAAAAAAGTTATTTTAACATTGGAAAAAGTGCAGAAAAGGGCAACTAGAATGATTAAAGGGTTGGAACGCTTTCCCTATGAAGAAAGGTTAAAACGCTTAGGGCTCTTTAGCTTGGAGAAACGAGGACTGAGGGGTGACGATAGAGGTTTACAAGATTATGCATGGGATAGAGAAGGTAGAGAAGTCCTTCACCCAAAGTGTGATTAACCCATGGAATTCACTGCCACATGAGGTGATGGCAGCTACAAGCATATATGGCTTCAAGTGGAGATGGGATAATGCTCTGTATTCTTGGTGCTTGGGGGGGGCACAGTGGGAGGGCTTCTAGTGTCCTGGCCCCACTGGAGGATTTCCTGATGGCATCTAATTTTTTGGCAACTGTATGACAGAGTGTTGGACTGGATGGGCCATTGGCCTGATCCAACACGGCTTCTCTTATGTTCTTATATGGAGCAGAGGTTCATCAGTGGCTATTAGCCATGGCATATTGTTGGAACTCTCTGTCTGGGGCAGTGATGCTCTGTCTTCTTGGTGCTTGGTGGGGGGTCAAGAGTGGAAGGGCTTCTAGTGTCCTGGCCCCACTGGTGGACCTCCTGATGGCACTTGGGTTTTTTGACCACTGTATGACACAGTGTTGGACTGGATGGGCCAGTAGTCTGATCCAACATGGCTTCTCTTATGTTCTTATGAAGCTCTGAGGCCCTCCTGGCAGCCACTCTTGGGCACTGCTGGCCAGTTAGGCTGAGGGGATGTCCACCTCAAGCACCAGGAACCCTTGGTGTTAGCGGACTGCTGGTGAGGAGGGTGGTATTATGAAAGACATCCACCCATCCCTACTCGGTGCTGCCATCCTGAGAAACCTGCCGGGTAAAGCAGGGGCCAGACTGCTGCTGACTTATCAACCCGGTATTGACAACACAGGCCAGATCAGCTGGTTTATCCAGAATTAAGGCCTGTGTCGCAGCTGACTTTCTAGTGGCTGGCCCAGTCGGCAGCTGCAGAATTGTCTGCTCCAGTGGTGTGTTGCCCTGACACCCCTGTTTCCTTTGGGTGGGAGCTGCAGAAAGAGAGGAGCTCTGAGCTGCCCTGCCTTCCACCTGCCCTCATGACTGCTCTGCCCCTTCTCTGAGAGGATAATGGGGCAACACCCCCACCCCGACTCCCAGGCAGCTTCCTCCAAACACAGCACTCCTGTCCACAAATCCAGTCCAGCCGTACAAGACAGCAAAGGTTGATGCTCTCGTAATAATAATACGCTCAATGAAACAGTGCAAGCAGCGGAAGAGTCCCAAGTTCTGTCTCCAGTGCTTTAGTGCATTCCAGAGGCCCCCTCTGGAGCCGACCAGTATGAGCGCACCTTGGTCCTCCCCGACCTCACCTCTGCTGCACTCAGAACACACTGTCTTGGGAGGGGGTGCTGGCCCCCCTTTGTGCTGCAGCTTCAGGGGTGACTCACCAAAGACACCCCGCCACTGCTGCCCCCTGGAAATGGCCACCAGGTTCTTGGTGAGCAGAACTTTCCTGCTGGAGGGCTGGCGAGGGCTCTTGAGACAGAGTCCAGAATGATGTCGCTGCCCCTGCCCTTCTGAACAGAGATTTCCCTTTTACACAGTTCAGGGGCTCAGAGTCCTGGGAGAAACACACAACGCACCCTGTCAGCTAAATGGAACTTCCATGTTCAGAGGAAGCCTCCCTCCCAGCAGTAGATTCAGAAGGCGAGCCCCTGGATGCTGTCTCCTGAGGGTGGCAGAAGAGGACATCCTCCTGAAAGGCCAGCTTCAAGGCAGGGGCTACAGCTGTGGGGTCCCTGGAAGCACCGCTGTCCCACCATTAGGGCCGGGGAGATGTGAAGCTCTCTGCAGCGGAAATCAGCCCTGGTGGGGCACAGACTTGGGGAGGGGGGCAGCAGAAGGGGAGGTCCAGGCTATGCTTGTGAGTGGGCAGGAGACTGGTTCACAGGCGGGACTTCTGCAGCCCTCCCTGCTGTCAGGTGGCTGTGCCATCCCATCAGCAAATGCAAGGCTTCCTGAGGGCAGGTTCTCCTTTTTCCAACTTTGCCTGAATGTCTCCTTGGCTGCCCCACTCAGCCCCATGTTTGTGTGAATGTGAAGCCTCCGCCCTGCTGGCTCTTTTGCCCACCTGTCTGGAGACGATCACCTTCTGTTCCTTTCTGGGAAGCCCCCAGCCCACCTTGCAGCTCAGTCAGAGCCAGGGCGCGATCTAGATTCTCACCCTGAAGGCAGTCTGGCTGCTCTGCCAGCCAAAAGAGCGCAGCCTGATCCTTTGCACTTGTGCAGAGGCTGCCAGCTCTGCTTTTCTGGGGGGGGGGGGATTCTTTGCCGTGTCCCCTGCTGCCTCACTCTCTCCTTGTGCCCTGGAGAGCTTCAGAAGCCCATCCACTGGCTCATTGCAGGAGCCAGACAACATCCTCTCACTCTGCCCAGCTCAGGCATAGGCCTCCTCTCTGTTCTTCGCTCTCACCTAAAAGACTCTGCCCTCCTTCTTCCCCCCCACCCCCCCCCCCGCCTTCCTTCGGCTCCTTCTGGTGCCTCTTCCCTGGCGCAGGAGTCTCATCCCGCCAGAGGCTGGGCGCTCTTCTCCGTCCTTTTCAGTCAGCCTCATATTCCCCTAAAGCAGGGGTGGCCAAGGGTAGCTCTCCAGATGTTTTTGCCTATAACTCCCATCTGTCAGAACTTGTAACTTCACTAAGCCCTGTTAGCATAACTGACTCCATGCTGTAACCAAAGACTAACCCAATGTGCTTTGCGCTAGGCCACTAACACAGACTCATGTGCATTTCAAACAAACTGTGATCACTGAAGGATGGCAGATAACCCCTGGTCAACATCTGCAGGTGGCCTTTGAAGCCAAGCCGAACAGGCCTTCACAGCGGGACGCTATCCTCCCTCCTGATAACAATCCCTGGGAAGGAGACAGTCGTCTCCAAACCGTGTGAAAGATGGTTTTATTATTGCTTCTAGTATAACCGCATAAAACTGTAACAAATGCCAGGCTTGGCATCAGTGTTATCTTGTACCTCTACCTCTGTAGTTCTCAATAAAGCCTATACTTTTGTAACGAGTTTGGACCTCGATTGAAGTTTCTCCAGTTCTGACACCATCAGCCCCAGCCAGCATAGGCAAAAAACATCTGGAGAGCTACCGCTGGCCACCCCTGCCCTAAAGAAAAGTTTACTAAAGGTAGTCCTGTGTGTTTTGGGGGGGGGGGGGTGAGCAGACCCCCAAGGGAGGGAAGTTGCTGGTTTTGGTATCCTGTGTGATTTTTGTCTCTTGTGTCTCTGTTCATGGGGGGAGGAGATAAAATTGGTTTCCCAAATACAGAAAGTGAGGTGATTCTGTTGACGGGGACCCAGTGACAGCCAAAGAAATGGCCTCATATTTTCCGGCCAACTGAAGAGTTGTACTGAGTGTCCAGTACGTGAGTGTGCAGTTATTAGGGTGCCACGCGTGCTGCTTCCGGCCAAGATGGCGGCCTGCTTGAATCGAGTGCTTGTCTGCGGTTGGGGAGACCAGCGTCCAAGCTGCTGTGTGGCCCTGAAGCACTCTGTGACCTTGGGTCAGTCACACACTCAACCTAAGCTGTGAGGGAAAGAGGGAGGGGGAGGAGAAAGGATTCCCTTTCCTTTCCTTGACAAATGAAATATTTCCTCTCGCTGTCCCAGGGAAGGAGTTCATGACATCTTCCAACCCCGCCCCCTTACGGAGTCCTTTTCTTTCACTGAGAGTGAGAGCCAGACTGTTACGAGGGGGGGGAAGTATTTTAAAACCACATGACTAATTGTTGGTGGTGTATTGTTTTTGAAATAGAAATAATTTCATATTGAAATAATTTAATAGAGATGACTGAGTATGGAACAGGGCACGGTCCAGCCCCATCCTCACCCCACCCGGGGAAGCGGAGATGTCTCTGCCCCTGGGGGCGGCTGGGACTTTGGGGACAAAGAGTTTTGCACCCGCATCCAGCCCTCCTCCCCACCCCGCCCAGTTGCGTGGCAGCCCAGTTGCTTGCTGTCCATTTGGGGTGAGGGGCCCCTGCCCAGTGAGGGGGGGTGGCTCAGGCACTGCAGAAGGGAAAAGGAGGAGGAGGCCCACCCTGAGGAGGATGGGGGGAACAAAGGAAACTGCCCAGCCATTCCTCAGCCTGACCAGCCTTCCGCCAGCCGGAAGAGCAGCTCCTGTGCGGCTGAGCGGACAGGATGACTGCAGGGAAAGGGAGCTGCCACCCAGCAAGCAGTGCTCCACCTCAGCACCTCCAAAGTCCGTCCTGGCCACAGATCCCCCTGGTGGGGTGCAGAGAGGTGCTGCCATGGCCGTGTCCCTCTGCCCTTGGATGACCCTGGAAAGGGGGCTGTAGGCGCTGCACCTGCACCTCGCCTTTGCATTTCCCTCTGTTCCTGCCGCAGCTGCACCTGGGATTCAGAGGCACCCCTCTTCCCTTCAGCCTGTGCAGTCGGGTCCACGGAGGCTGGCCAGGTCTTGAGGAAGACAAGCTGCTTCACTCTCCCCAACGGAGGAATGTCCATCCTGAATGCTGAGCGCTGGGTTCGCTCTCCAGAGGCACAATCCAGCCACTAGAGGGGGCCATTCTGGGCTGCGTGGCTTGATCTCTGCCCTGCCAGCCCCTCCTCCCTCCAGGGCAGGGGGAGACAGAGCCCTTGGCCAGGAGCAGGGGACAGCCTTCCTCTCCTCAGTTGCTCTGGCTCTGAAATGCAAAGAAGGCCGAGTGAGATGGGGGGGGCAACCTCTTGCTGGGGAGAAGGGGGGAGAAGAGAGAGCCCAACTCTTGGCATCCTTGGCAGCCGCAATGAGTTGGCAGCAGGCAGGCAGAAGTCTTTGGGGCTTCCATTGGACCGGTGGAAGAGCTATGAGGATGCCCAGGGAGAGGAAGCCCCATTGCTCCCTCCCTTCCTCCCCCTTCTCCTGGCCCTCTGCCCCCCCCCCCCCGCACCCACTTCAGGCCTGACTGATTCCTCTCCTGCTTTTCTCCCCAGCTGGGAGAGGCTCAAAGTGGCTGTTAGGACCAAGTTCTCCCCTCCTCCCCCACAAGAACCCTGCGAGGCAGGCCAGGCTGAGAGTCTCCAGGGGAGAAGAGGGGCCACTCTGGGCCTCGTCCACCAACCTCCCCTCCAGGTCCTTCCCATGCCCCAGACACCAGGCCCCTTGCTTGGAGACTACGGGCCAGAACCTGAGCGGGGGGGGGGGATGCCTCAGTGCCCGCCCCTTGTGGTTGCCACCACAACCCCAAGCCTAGCTCACCTCTGGGTGTCTGGCTGCCTTGTCTGTCTTGACATCTGCACCAGTCAGTATGGGGGGTGGGGGGGCTGAGAAGTGATAATTGGCCAAATCATACCAGTCAGTATTTTGGGATACTGGCTACTTCCAATGGAAAGGAAAGGAAAGGTCCTCTGTGCAAGCACCTGTCATTTCCGACTCCAGGGTGACGTCGCTTTCACAACGTTTTCACGGCAGACTTTTGACGGGGTGGTTTGCCATTGCAATGAGGGATATTTGAAAGAAAGGTGGCTTTTTCTGCAACCCCCTAACCCTCACTGATAGTTGTGGCTGGTCCCCTTGCACGGATGTCACTGTCTGCACCTCTCCACAACGAGAGCCAGAGGTGCAGTTAGAGAGTCCTGCTAGGATCTGTGAGAGACCCATGCCATGGAAGCTTGTGAGGTGACCTTGGCTTGCTAGCATCTCCCTCTGCTAACCTACCTCACAAGGTTGTTGTGTGAGGATAAAATGGAGGGAAGAAATAATGTAACCCACTTGGGGTTCCCCACTGGGTGGGAAAGTAGGGTACAAATAACCTGACAGCAAGAAAGACAGACAGCGGTGCCTAGTGGCCATATCACCGACAGGGCTTATGTTTCAGAATTTCTACCATGCAAGACTTTTGGAATGAGCTCCGGACTTGCATCAGCTGGGCTGGGGGGAGGAGCTGGGACAGAACCGCTGCCGGGGAGCATTAACTGAGGGTGCAGCGCATGCGAGAGCATTGTGTGAGGGGGGGGGGTCTCCAGTTGCTTGTGTGTGTTTGTTGCTGAGAGGGGAGGACTTGTTTGTCTGGGGGTGGTTGCTGCCCTCTGGCTGCTGAGAGGTGAGGGCTGTGAGCCTTGGGATTGGAAGGCTCCTCCTCGCTCTTAGCCTGGGGGGCAGACCCGAGGATCCCGTAAGTAGTTAAAAAAATGTTGCTTTGTGCGTCACACCTTTTTGGCTCAGGTTGTCATTTGGCCAGTTTTCTAAGTTTCAGGATACGTCAACACACTGAAGTATTTTTAGGTGCAAGACTCCACTTGGAAAGTGATTGCGATGGATGCTCATGGCCCATTTCCAGTCCCCTGGGAGGACAAGATGATGGGCTACACTTGCCTGAAGTGCAGGTTGGCAGGACTCTCCGAGGAGAAGGCTCAGAGCCTGGAGGAAAGGATTCCTACTGGCCACGGAATCAAGGAAGCTGGGGAGGAGTTCATGAATGGCCTGCATAGGGGAGGAGAGACCAGTCGAAGGGACATCAATGTGGCTGGTTGTCTTAATGAGGCTCTTCAGAGAAGGGCTGTCATTTAGAGGGGGCTGGGAGCTGTTCCTGTGGGCAGCAGAGGAGAGGACTCAAAGTAATGGGTTTAAATGAAAGTACTTTTCTCCCTTTCTCACAATACAAGAACTCATGGGCATTCGATGAAATTGCTGAGCAGACAGGTTAAAACGGATAAAAGGAAGTACTTCTTCACCCAAAGGGTGATTAACATGTGGAATTCACTGCCACAGGAGGTGGTGGCGGCCACAAGCATAGCCACCTTCAAGAGGGGTTTAGATAAAAATATGGAGCACAGGTCCATCAGTGGCTATTAGCCACAGTGTATGTGTGTATATAAAAATTTTTGCCAGTGTGTGACACAGAGTGTTGGACTTGATGGGCCGTTGGCCTGATCCAACATGGCTTCTCTTATGTTCATATGAAAGGCGGGAAGGTTCCGGCTGGATATCAGGAAAACCTTTCTTACAGTTGATCAACAGTGGAATCAGCTACTGAGGGAGGTGGTGAGCTTCCCCCACCAGCAATCTTTAAGTGGCAGCTGGGCAAACACTTGCCAGGGATGCTATAGGCTGATCCTGCATTGAGCGGGGGGTTGGACTAGATGGCCTCTATTGGCCCTTCCAACTCTATGATTCCAGAGTGCTACAGCCCAGCCCCAAGGGCATCAAGCAAGACAGCACTCAGTGCCATTAGAACTAAGGGATCGATCCCAGGCCCTTGAGGTAGAGGCAGAGATAGAAACACTGCCAACAGTAGTATCACAACACGATGGAAGCAGACCGGGAGATACACAGAATTGGCACAGGAAGGAAAAGGAAGGTGTTGGCCAGAGGTGCCTCCCTGCTGAGGGGTCTGGAATGCCATCTGTCCAGGCCTGACCCCCTGACCCAAGAGGTGTGTTGTTTGCCGGGGGTGAAAACTCAAGACATCATAGACAGGATCCCAAAACTCACCAGACACGCTGAGCATTGCCGCATTTGTGATGGTGCGTGAGGGAATGAATGACAGGACTGTGAACACCATCAAAAGCATTAAGGCTAACTATGATACTCTCAAGAGGAAACCGAAGGAAATGGGTTGCAGGGGGGGCTCTCTTTGACACTTCCCATTATAGGAAGGGGAATACGACAGAAGACAACAGTGGAGGTGAACCACCGGCTGCACTGCTGTTGCCGGACAGAGTGATTTGGATTCTGGGGCCATGAGCTACGAGTTCTGGCTGATAACCTACTAGCATGTGATGGATATCACCTGTCAAGGTCAGGGAAGAAGGTGTTTAGAAGGAACCTGGGGAGATTCATCAAGAGGGCTTTAAACTCTCCTAAAACAAGAGCTTTTGTGCACTCAAGCCATTGCTCTTCGGCAAACACAGAATCCAGAGGCTCTGGGAGAAGCTTGACGTTCTGCCAAGGGGACAACGACGCTGGAGGGCTGCAGGTCCGAATGCTTAATGGGAGGTTTGTTTTCATTCCTCCAGGACTTCCATGAGGCTGCCCAAGAATGCTGCTGAGACGCTGCTGCCTCTGCTACAACCCTGAGCAAGTGTTGGTGAGAGAAAGTTAGAGAGCAGGGAGGGGGGGCGTTGTGCCTTTGAAGCCTCTAAGCTCCTCTGTCAATGTTCTGGGTTGCTGCTTTTTACCTTTTTTGTAAACAAACCTAAATAAACAGCCGCCCTGAGCCTGTTTGCAGGGAGGGCGGGATACAAATAGAAAGAAAGAAATCTGTATTTTAGTTGTAGCGAGCGCTGGTTTCATGTGCAGACATAATACTGAAGAACTTAACTTTGCTACCAAAGGCAAAAGAATCCCGTCTTATTAACTGGCATTTACTGGGCCACATTTGAGCAGGTTCACCCCCAACATTTTGACAACACCAGAAGAGAGAGACCGACTTCAATGAGATCAGAATGCACTGGGAAAGTGGCAAATGAGAACAAGATATGATTGAACAAGGATGAGGGCCAGCCCTGCCCCCAGGCAAGCTAGGTGACAGCCTAGGGCGCCAGCCTTCTGGGGGAGACAAATTGGGCACCCCCATGTGACTCAGTGACGTTATCAGTGTGGGGGGGGGCAGAAGTTAGCCTTGCCGAGGGTGTCAGAGAGTCTAGTGCTGAGTCCTACAGATGGGTAACAAAATAAGGAACATGCATACTGGATGGGGATGCACTTCTGGGTAGCAGTGGGTGTAAATAAGATCTGGGGCTGTGGGTGGACCACAAGTTAAATATGAGCAGCCAATGTGATGCAGTGACAAAAAAGGCTAACATGATCTTGGGGTGGATCAACAGAGGCATCACATCCAGATTGCAAGATGTCCTCGTCTTGCTGTACGCTGCCTTTGTTAGGCCACACCAGGAGCCTTGTGTGCAGTTCTGGAGGCCTCCCTTCAAGAAGGGTGTGAGCAGAATGGAGCAATGAGGATGACCAGGGCCCTGGAGACCCAGAAGCCCTGCAAGGAGGAAAGGCCGAGGGACTTGGGGACGTTCAGTCAGGAGAAGAGGAGGTAGAGGGAGGGCAGGCATCTGTCCCTGTTGACAGCAAAGGATAGGGCTTGCAATAATGGGTTTAAATTAAGGGTGGGAAGGTACTGGCTGGTTATGAGGAAAAACTTTTTGACAGCCAGAGTTGCTCAACAGTGGACTGAGCTCCCCCCTCCACCCCAACAGCAATCCTTAAGCAGCAGCTAGACAGACACTTGTTGGGGATGCTCTCAGTTGCTCCTGCATTGAGCAGGGGGGGTGAGATTAGATGGTCTGCATGGCCCCTCCCAACTCTATGATGCTAAGATACCTGGTCAGCCCTTGATATTTAGGAAAAGCTGGGAAAGGAGTTGGCATGATGCCACAAGCTCAACAGACTCTGTGCTCGGGTGGCATATCGTTTCTGCTACTTGGCCTTCCCCTGGGCTGGATCTGCTCTCCGGAGGGCGGCTATCCATTGGCTGGACCAGCAGGCTGTTGCAAGCTTTGATTCTCAATGACACAGCAGGCCTGAGATCTGGCTTCTAGCTTTCCCACTGGCCAGTGTCCATGCATCACACTCATATCCCTGAGAAACAGATCGCTGATGAATCAATGGCCTTACACCCAGGTGAGATCTTAGAAAGAGTGGAATGAGCAGAACACACATGTGAAAGTTGTTATTCCTGGGGAAATGGCGTTCAGTGCTCATGTGGGGCTGACCTCACACAGAGCTGGCTCACCCACTAGGCAAACTAGGTGGTTGCCTGGGGCACCAGGAGGGTGGGGGCTCCAAATTGGGCAAGCGCCGAGTTTGCCTGCCTCCTCTCCGCCCCCCGCCACCGCCCACCCCTCCTTTCCCTTCTCATCCTTTCACCTCCCGCCCCCCCCCCCCCGCCTGGGCCCTGCTGCTCACGACACAGTGCGCATCTTATCTTTTCCGGAAGCTAAGAGGACACGCTGGAGAAGGCTTGGCTCCCCCTCCCTTCCAGTTCCAGAAGGGAGGGGGAGAAGCCTCCAGCACGTTCTTCAAAAAATAAAATACATGGCCCAGGCACGGCACGCTCCAATTGTGCGGGGGGGGGGGGAAGGAAGGAGGTTCATGCACATGGACATATAGAAGGCAACCACACACCAAACCTCCAGATCTCTCAGATCTGAAATGAAGTGGAATTACCTTATGCTTCCTCGAAACACTTTGGAGCGAAGCTTAGAAACTGTATTTTATCTTTTAAATTTAAGATAGGAGATATGTATGCTTCTGATTTTTACTTTCACTGGTTTATACTACTATTTTGGTATCATTGTAACTCTTTTATAATCAATCATTTCAAGGGTTTGGCCAGGATACAAAGTTTTCACTTGACACCTGGAATAAATTCTGACCTCTCTTCAGAGAGCTGTTTACCTGTTAGAGCCATCGGATCAGAAAGAACAAGCTGGGACCCACAAGGAACTTTCGGGTAAGTAACATTCCACACACTCCCCACATCATTCCTGCCTCCCTCTCCCTCGTTCTTTCTCTTGGGGAGAGGGGGCCCTGCAGCCTCAGCCCACCCATTCCTCCTCCTTCCCCACCTGCAGCACTTCCCTCTAGCTCTGGAGTCCACAGAATTGCAATGAGTGGCAGTTTTGCACAAGTGCAAACAAATGTTCTCTATTTTGAGGTTTCCCCTTTTTTAAGTTTCGGGGGGGAGGGCTGCAAGCCTGCGGTCTCCCCCTGATTTGCAGGAAAATCTTCCTTCTGTGTAAATGGCCCCCATCTATGGTTTTAAGTATCTGCAGTTGGGGCCACACTTCAGTATTAGAGGTTTCGTGGTTAGTCCGTGGCTTTTGGAACAGGCCAGTAGCTTCTTCATTTCTATGTGGCTGCCCTGAAAGCAATGCTCCCCCCGGGGGTGGGAAATTACCCCCCTGACATGGGGGCGTGTCTTTTGCCCAGCAGAGAAACGCTTATGGTCCTTGGGGCTGCCCAGTTGCCCCGCCAGACCACCCAAGCAGCCCTCCCCAAGGCCAAAAGGGACCAGCCAGCCGCAACCTCACCTCCATTTTGCTGTGGATCCAGCTGAGCAGCTTTGTGATCTGAGTGTAGACCCCCGGCTTGTTCCTCTGGCCACAGCCCGTCCCCCAGCTGGTGACTCCAGCCACGTACCACCGGTTGCTATCCTGGCAGACCAAAGGGCCGCCGCTGTCACCCTGAGGCAGAGAGGCAAGATCAACAGGGCAGCGGGGGCTGGGCCAAGAGGCTGCTGCAGGGCGGGGGGAGCCCCCTGGCCACTGGACCTTCCAGCTCCGGGCATGACCAGAGGCTCGGGACTGCAGGCGAAGAGACAGGCCAAGGAAGTGCTCCCCTGGGCAGCTCAGCAAGGTGACCTCCTCTCCCTCCCACTGCTTTGAAAGAAGTGGGCTGTCCTCCTTTGCAGATTCCTGGTTCCTTCAGAGAGCAAAACCCTGCCCAGAGCCCTCTGCTGAGCCCCAGCTCCCTGTATTGGGAAACTCATCTCCGGCACACCCCAGAAATCTCCCCGTATCCTCCACAGGAAGCCCACCTCACCTGGCAGGAGTCTCGCCCACCCTGCAGGTAACCGGCACACATCATCCGGGGGGTCAGGTAGCCCTCGTAGACATTCTGGCTGTTGCAGAGCTTGTAGTCAATGATTTTCACCTCTGCTTCCCGCAGCTTTGGGGAGGTGTTTTCTGCAACAGGCCAAGCGGGGTGGGTGGGTGGGAGGGAGGGAGGAGCTGGCGCCCTCTTCTGCAAGGGCCATGTTCCTGGGGCAGGGTCCCCACCAGGGCCCTCGTGCAGACTCACCATCGCTCTCGTTGGTTTTGCCGAAGCCTGTGATGGAGCATTTCCTCCCAGGAAGGAACTTCTGGCCAGACATGGGGAGGCAGGCGGGGCGGACCTGAGCTGAAGCAGAGGGGGAAATCAGGCCCCTGCCGAAGGAAGGGCTGGGGTGGGGGGCTGAGGGGCCTGCGGCTGGCCAGCCACGAGCATCACACCTGAAAGGGTGAGGGGCCTCGCCAGCTTCATCAGGGCGATGTCATAGTCATCCTGGTCGTCGCTGTAGTTGCCGTTGATGATGACCTGTGAGACGGGGATGCCCTCCGTCAGGTGGCTGAGGTCAGAGGTCCCAGCAAACACCTTCCATTCGTCCAGGATCTTCTCGCTGTTCCTAAAAGCCCCCAAGGTGGAGCAGAGGGAGGCCCCCAGTTGGCACCAGCTGCCTCAGAGGCCCCTCCCCCCTTTCCTGCCACCCCGGGGGCCCAGTCAGCCCACCGGCAGGATGCCCTTTCAGGCCAGCTCAGACACAGGACGGGCCAGGCCTGCTTGGCTTCAGGCTGTTTCCTGCACCTGCCGGCCAAAGGAAGTGGGGTTGGTCCTGGGATGTCCCTGGCCTCCTCCGGGCAAAGCAGGCCATGGGCCATGCCAAGGGATGAACCAATGCTCTGCTGCCCCTTGGCGTGGGAGGTGGGGGGCTCAGCAAGGGAGCAACAGGCTGGTCCAGTCAGGGCTGCAGGAAGCCCACCAGGACAGTGGGCAGGGAGCTGTCCCAAGATGGCCGCTGCCTGCCTTCAGGCCAGTCACAGGATGACCTGTTGGAGCCTCCTCAACGCAGGTCGGGTCACTGCCTGGCAGAACACCTGTCTCCCCCCCTGCCTTCCAGGCCCCTCCCCACTGCAGGCCACTTACATGAAGAAACAGTGGGCAGCTGTGAGGACCCACAGGGGGTCGATGATGGTGCCCCCGCAGATGTGGGTCGACCCGTACTGGAGGCTGACCTGCCAAGGCCACTTGCTGGCTGATGTTTCGGTGCCCCCCACGATGCGACCAGACATCCTTTGCCCGCAGCCTGCAGAAGAGAAGGGGGCCGGGGGGCAGACGGAGGAGGCCCTTCCAGAGCCTGCTGTGCCACGCCTTGCCATGCCATGCCAGAGCACAAGGCCCCCTTTCTCCCCCCCCCCCCGCCAGCCTGGGGCTTCCAACCCCCTCCCTCCAACTCCCTGCTCCAGCTTGGGCTTGGCACCATCTCAGCAGGCCCTGGGAGCAGGAAGGTGGGGGCCACTTTGCAGCAGGCCCTGCCTGGGCAGCTTTTTGCTCTTCCGTGGATGCGGCCCCACCTCTCCAACTTTGCCGCCCACCCAATAAAGCCTACTTACGAGTGCACCGGAGGGCGACATACTTTCCAGTAGGGCACTGGGAGCTTTAGAAGAGACCGGAGCAGAGAGTCAGGCATGGGGGGAGGGGGGGCAAGGCCGCGAAGCTGCTGCCGGAAGCTGAGCAGAGCCCTGGGGGTGGGGGTGGGGCGGGCTGGGCCAGCGGCAGTGGGCGCCCATCAGGAGCCTGCCCAGCTGGCCCGGTTCTGTGAGGTCCCTTTGGCCCGGTGCTTGGAGGTCTTGGAGTCAAGGCAGAGAAGTCACTGGAAAGTCTGGCCCAGCCTGCGCACCCCCCCCCCCCGCAGCTGCCCCCCTGCCCGAGGCTGGTTACCTGTTGAGGCTCTGCTGGATGGTCTTGTGCGCCCCCGCGACCACCAGGCTCTTCCCGGAGGAGGGCAGCGGGACATAGGCGGTGTGGGAGGCGCTGGGGAAAGAGAGCAGCGCTCAGGCCAGGCAAGGCTGGGGCTGAAGGGAGCGAGGCCCCCCCCCCCACCCCCGGAGCGGCACCCCCGGAGCACCGCGGGAAGAAGGCCGGCAAAGCGCACGGAGGGGGGGGCAGCGGGCCCGGCAGGAGACTTGGGCCGGCAGCAGCTCCGGCTCCCTCAGTCCTGCCCCCCTCCTGCCGGCCCCACCAGCTTCCCCTCCGCCCGCAGCACCGGGAAGAAGGCAAGGAGGAGGAGGCGGGGGGGGGGGGGCGCGAAGGCTCCAGCTGGGCCACCGCCTCCCCCCCGCCCGGCTTACTTGTGGAAGCCCAGCTGCTGGCACGTCTTCCGGGAGAGGGCCTCGTCCCAGGCGCTGCTGCAGACGGGCAGCCACTGCCGCTCGGCGCTCGAGTAGACGTGCAGCACCGACTGGTTCCAGCCGAAGCGCACTGTGGGGGGGAGCAGAGGGGCGCCCGTCAGGCGGCTGCGAGGAGGGCGGAGGGGGTCTTGCAGCGCCCCCGCCCTCCCGCCCTCGCCCCCCGCCGAGGCTACCGCAGTCCAGCTCGTCGCTCCGCTGGGAACAGTCGTCGACCCCGTCGCAGCGCACGGCCGGGCCCCGGCAGCTCTCCTCCGGCTCCTTGTACACGATGCCCGTGCTGGACCGCCAGAACAGGACTGGGCAGAAGGCACAAGAAGAGCACAGGCCGCCGTCACCACGAGCCCCCCACCGCCCCCGGCCTCCCGGCAGAGGCTCCCGGGACCTCCGGGAGAGGCGCAAGCGGCGGCCGGCTCGCCAGTCCTCGGAATAGCCGCCAGGGGGCGGGGCAGGGAGGCCTCGGGAGCCCCGCAGCAGCACGCCCCCCCCCGCCCCCCAAGAAGGCCGCCCGCAGCCGGGAACCCTCCCTCCCACGGGCTCGCCCCCCATCCGGAAAGGAAGAGCTGCCCCCCCCCGCCCTCCAGCCAGCCTCCTCCCTAGGATTGTAAAGGGGGGGAGCACCTAGCAGCGGGATCAACGGGCCCTTTAAATGGCCTGGGAGGGGCAATTTCAATCCCGGGAGGGAGGGAGGGGGCAGCCTCTCCGTCTTCAACCCCAGCGGGGTAGCAGGGGGAGGGAGGGAAGTTGGGGCACCTGAGCGGGCAGGGGGAAGCGAAAAGCCCCGCTGGACTGCTGGCCTTGGGCTCCCTCCACTCCAGCCTCTCGGGGAGGGGCCAGCGGCAGAGCCCACAGCAGTTTCCCCCCAGCCCTGGGGACCTCGGGACATAACGGAGGGAGGTCCCCGTCTTTGAGCCAGCCGGGCCAGCAGCCATCCAGGAGTAGACGGGCAGCACCGACTGCTTCCAGCCGAACCAGGAAGGGCCTACAAGGGGGTTTCCTCTTGGCGTTTCCAGCCCATGAGCTTACGCCTCCCCTGGCCTCCTCCTTCCACACTTGGTTGCTTCTGGGGCTGGCAAAGCCCCTGAGGCAGGGGGGCTGGTGAGCTGCTCCTTGCTGCCCCACAGAGGAGCACTTGGGGGGGGAGGTCTGGTGGAAGCCCCAGGGGCGGGGCCAGCAGGTGGGGGGAGCAGAAGCTGCCAGAGAAAGGAGCACTTACACAGCAGGATGAGGGCCAGGAGCAGCAGGATGAGCAGGAGGAGGCAGAGGACCAGGGCCGCTCTCTTCTGGCCCATGCCCCAAGACGCCTTGAAGGTGGGGGGGGCGGAGGAGGCTGCTGGAAGGAGGGAAGCAGAGCAGCAGGGGTTACTTGGGAGGCTCCTGCCGCTCTCCTCTTGGCCCTTCACTGCAGCTCCCGGCATGGATCGGGGCCCTGAGGTGGGGTCTCCCCACTCAGCCAGAGGCTCTGGGAGGAGGAGGAAGGGCCAGGATGGTTTCCTCTCCCCCTCCTGAGCCTAACAGCCCCTTGGGAAGGAGGGCCTGGCCTCCTCCGCCCGCAATGGCAATGGGCCACGTCCACCTCAGCCAGGCCTTACTTGAGGCTCCACGAGCCACACGAGGCAGAGGCTCCTCTCCGGAATCCGGAGCCCGTGGTCTGAAGGCAACTCCTTGGGCAGCTTCTGAGGAGGCTCTTGGCAGAACGTGGGGGCAGGGAGGCACGTCCCAGTGTCGGGAGGGTGGGCTTGCCTGTGGGGAAAGAAGGCCAATAGTCAAGTCTTTGAGGAAACCGCCAGCCAGCCTGAAAGGAAAGGCCGAACCCGAACCGAGAGCTTTAAGGACCCAGCCCAGAGAGACTGAGAGACAGACAGTAGGATGATGGAGAGGCCTCTTTTCCATGAGGACTCAAAAAGATGGAATTGCTAAATGTGCCTTGTGTTGGACACAAACGATCTTCTCAGTGACAAGATTCATAGCAGCAATAATCAAATAATACTGATTGAGGCTTTTAAAAATAATGTTGCGTTCTAATGCCTGCTTAAGGCAATAACTGTATGAGCAGCATCCCATAGATAGAAAGACGGGGTGTTTTTGCTCCTCCTTTGGGGCCCACAGGATTCCAAGTGTTCCTTCGGCACCACGGCTCTGGGCCAGTGTGGCGCATTGATGCAAGAACAGGATTGTTGGGAAATCTCCGTCACTCAGCCCTTAGACTGCTCTCTCCCCCCCCTCCCTTCCTCCCCCTTCAGTGGCCGCACCTCAGCCAAGAATTTGAAACAGCTCCAGAGGCTGCTGAGGAGGTTCCCAGCGCCTTCCGCCTGGTCTTTGCTGCCTTCAGCTGGAAGCTCTTCTGGCCTTGCAAAGCTGCAAAGAAAATGCACAACGGATTCTTCCATTAATATCTCTGCACTCAAACAGAATTGTCTATTCGGGCCTAGAGACCGTAATGGAAAATCCATTTTGTGTTTTCTTTGCAACTTTGTCTGTGCTGCAATGTCTTTCAATGGAGTCAGGGCCACCCCTGGGGTGCCCCACACCCCCGGCAAGAACAGAAGAACATAAGAGAAGCCATGTTGGATCAGGCCAATGGCCCATCCAGTCCAACACTCTGTGTCACACAGTGGCCCAAAATATATATATATATATATATATATATATATATATATATATATATATATATATATATATATATATATATATAATTATGTATATATATATATGCACACACACACACACACACACTGTGGCTAATAGCCACTGATGGACCTGTGCTCCATATTTTTATCTAAACCCCTCTTGAAGGTGGCTATGCTTGTGGCCGCCACCACCTCCTGAGGCAGTGAATTCCACATGTTAATCATCCTTTGGGTGAAGAAGGACTTCCTTTTATCCGTTTTAACCTGTCTGCTCAGCAATTTCATCGAATGCCCACGAGTTCTTGTATTGTGAGAAAGGGAGAAAAGGACTTCTTTCTCTACTTTCTCCATCCCATGCATTATCTTGTAAACCTCTATCATGTCACCCCACAGTCAACATTTCTCCAAGCTAAAGAGTCCCAAGCGTTTCAACCTTTCTTCATAGGGAAAGTGTTCCAGCCCTTTAATCATTCTAGTTGCCCTTTTCTGGACTTTCTCCAATGCTATAATATCCTTTTTGAGGTGCGGCGACCAGAACTGCACACAGTACTCCAAATGAGACCGCACCATCGATTTATACAGGGGCATTATGATACTGGCTGATTTGTTTTCAATTCCCTTCCTAATAATTCCCAGCATGGCGTTGGCCTTTTTTATTGCAAACGCACACTGTCTTGACATTTTCAGTGAGTTATCTACCACGAACCCAAGATCTCTCTCTTGGTCAGTCTCTGCCAGTTCACATCCCATCAACTTGTATTTGTAGCTGGGATTCTTGGCCCCAATGTGCATTACTTTGCACTTAGCCACATTGAACCGCATCTGCCACGTTGACGCCCACTCACCCAGCCTCAACAGATCCCTTTGGAGTTCCTCACAGTCCTCTCTGGTTCTCACCACCCTGAACAATTTAGTGTCATCCGCAAACTTGGCCTCTTCACTGCTCACTCCCAACTCTAAATCATTTGTGGACAAGTTAAAGAGCATGGGACCCAGTACCGAGCCCTGCGGCACCCCACTGCTTACCGTCCTCCACTGCGAAGACTGCCCATTTATACTCACTCTCTGCTTCCTATTACTCAGCCAGTTTTTGATCCACAAGAGGACCTGTCCTTTTACTCCATGACTCTCAAGCTTTCTAAGGAGCCTTTGATGAGGAACTTTATCAAAAGCTTTCTGGAAGTCAAGGTTCCTCTGCGGTGCTCTGCAGTGCCCCCTCTGTGGCACTGAGCCCTGCCAGCTCTCCCCTCTGCCCGCCTGCCTATGCCACACCCCCTCCTGCCCCTTCCCTCCCTTCTTGTGTTATTTGTGCCACTTTGTGGCACCGCGCTCCAGTCCACACACACACACACACACCCGCACACTGAGAGGAGCACACCAGCCTCCCCTTACTTGGGCCGCTTTGGCTCGGGCATTTCCGTAAAGTGTTTTCTTAAGCGAGAGCACAACGTGATGAGCCTCTCTTAAGAGAACGCTTTATGGAAATGCCTGGGTCGAAGCAGCCTGGGTAAGGGGAGGCTGGTGTGCTCCTCTCAGCATGCAGGGGCGGGGGGGAGCGGGCAGACCACCTTCCACCATCACCCCCGGTGCACGGAGATGAGCGAGGCTAGTCCCCTCTTACCCACATTGATGCGGGCATCTCCGTAAAGTGTTCTCTTAAGAGAGAGCGCTTCACCCCCTCCTGGAGGGCGGAGCAAAGCCTCGTCGCTTTATGGAGATGTCTGCATCAAAGCAGGTAAGGAGCCCAATTCGCCACCCCCTCCTGGCACCCTAGGCAAATGCCTAGTCGCCTAGTGGGCGAGCTGGGCCTGAATGGAGTGAAACTAAAGCAGTTTCACTTTTGCACCATTTATGGCCAGTTGGAGCTCCTTGCAAATAAAGGGTTGATGCTTCGAGCCAGCTTGTCTCTACTGAATGGACCAGAGAACTGGGGCCTAGTGAGTACTCTGGGAACCCACAGCCAACAACCTGGGGAGCCATTGTCAAGCTGAGCAGACCTGGAGGCGGGGGGGGGGGGGGGAGGAAGCTTGCAATGCACAGCCATTTCATGTTTTCTTAGACTTTTTATATTGTTAGACATTTTATATTTTTAGCTTTTGTTGTGATCCTTGTGCTTTTCCTTGAGGTTTTATTTTTAAAATCCCATTGACAATTTCCATTGTACCTTTCCATTTAAAACAAAATATCACAAGAGTTTTAAGCATGTTAACTGTGTTTATCTGTATCATTTATAAAGTTTTTCTCTCTGCTACGTGGCATTGCACAGTTCGGCCCCACAAAGTCCCATTTGTGTTAAAACCGGCCCTCATAATAAATGCGTTTGACACCCCTGCTCTATTACGTCTGCTCTGCAGGAAAGAGCAGTCAGTCTTGCCAGAGTAAAAGCCCTTCTTAGAGTTGGGACTGTCAATCGATAAAAAGTTTCAGCAGTTCCATTGGGGGCGTGGGGGTGGAAGATCCGGGGTCCGATGCATTTGGTGGTCACACACAAAACTTGCTTTATTAGCAACATGGAGGGGTCAAGACCCCGCTTATAAACATACCTAATAATGCCCCCCCACTCCATACCAAATCACGGCGGTCAAGCTTCACACCAAGACCACTCATTGGTTGCTGTCCAGAGTTCAAATCAATTGGAGTCCATAGGCAGACCCACAGTTTGCCCGCAAAACTACTGCGGAACAGTAAATTCAGTACAGGCAATTCAAGTAGCCGATGAACAGGGGGATTCCCAACAAAACAATGAAGAGGTTGAGAACTCTTTCAAGTGAGGAAAAACTGAAGAGTTTGGGGTTTTTCAACTTACAAAAAACAGAGGTGCAAACATGATGGAGGCTAAAAGCATTATGTGCAGCCTGCTGAAAGTGGGGGAGAGAACTTTTGTCTCCTTCCCTAAAGTGGGAGCGTTTGCCAGCACCCAACAAATGTGATGGACAGAAGATTCAGGACAGGCAACAGGAAGTACTTCTTCACACAAAGTATAACTCATTTGTGGAATTCACAACCACAACAGAGGGTGACATGGACACTGGGTTAGAACATCAAAAGGTTGTGTCAGTGAATTTGATACTATAATTCAAGATTCTCAGAAACTTATCTCGAAAATTTATAATTGGTTGCTACAAATTAAAATGCAAGATGAAATTATTAAAGAAAGTTGGATAAAATGGTTGAAGGACTTTGGGTTTAATATTGACTTGATAGAATGGGAAAAAGTTTGGAAACAAAATTTGAAATTGGCAAGATCTTCTGAGTTCAAAGAAAATTTATATAAAATGATGTATCGCTGGTACCTGACACCAGAAAAAATTGGCTAAAATATACCCAAGCTACTCCAAGTGTTGGAAATGTAGAAAAGTCAAGGGGACTTTGTATTGCATCTGGTGGCAGTGTGAATTTGCCAAGAAATATTGGACACAGATTAATATCTGGAGCCAAAAAATATTAAAAATGAGGTTTCATCATACGCCGGAACTGTACTTGCTGAGTGTGTGCAAACAAAATGTCTCTAAATCTGTGGAAAAATTGTTACTTCATATAATCACGGTTGCTAGAATATTGTACGCAAAATATTGGAAAGTCTCTAAAATACCTGACAGAGATGAATTTTTGTTAAAATTGTTTGAAGCCGCAGAAATTGATTCACTAACTATAAGATTAAGAGATGGAAATATGCAAGAATGTAAGAAAACTTGGGAACCAATATATGAGTGGGCAAAAAGCATTGAGATCAGTATGAGAAAATAGAATTTTTGAATTGATAGGTACCTTCAAGCTCCTGGGCTGAATGGGATGGGTGATGGTAGGGGTATGTATGTATATTGATGATTGTATATATTGGTTGTTTGTATGTTCTTTTTTCTTTTGTATGTGTTGTTGGATTAATAAATGTGTTTGTTAAAAAAAAAAAAGGTTGTGTCAGAGAGCCACAGGGTTGGTCTAAAGGAGGCCAGCGAGATCAGGAGCGGCAGAGAGGTCTGAAGAAGGCTGCTGGGACTCTTAAAAGCTCAGGCCCCCAAAACCCTGTTGGAGTCTCAGATGCTCCTGCATTTGAATGTTGCCGGTCTTTAAAAGAGAATGCAAGGACTTTGGGGGAAATAGTTCTCTAGAGATTTAGCTGCTGTTAATTCTGATGGGTAAATGGAGCCTCCGTGTTCGTGGAATGCCATTTGGTGGTGGTGGTGGTGGTGGTGGTGGGAAGGGTGGGGCAACAAGGGGGATGGATTTTTGTCTACAGCTGGCTGCTGTGAGAATCAGGAGCTGGACTCGAGAGACCATGTTTGCTCCATCTGTGCTTGAACGCAGGAAGCTGCCTACGCTGAACCAGGACCGCCCCCCCCCCCACCTCCATCTAGGTCAGTCTTGTCCAGTCAGACTGGGAGGGACTTTGCAGGGTTTTGAGACAAGGCCTTTCACTTCATCAGCTACTGAGTCCTGCTAGCTGGAGATGCTGCACTGACCCACCCCCCAAACACTTGGTCCAAAATGACCCTGGTATGCAAAAGCCCAGCATGAACTCATTTACATATTAGGCCACACCCCCTGACATCCAGCCAACCGGAACTGCACGTCCCTGTGTGTTCCTGCTCAAAAAAAGGCCTGCTGGTGTGGAAGAAAGCCGGGCTGAAAGAAGCAGAAACGTAATTATCAGTAGATCCTGATGGCCTCTGAACTGGCAGAGATGGAGAGAGAAAGAGATCTTTAAAGTGTGTGGCAGCTGCAAAAAAGCCAAACTCCATTCTGGGGATTTTTAGGGAAAGGACTGGAAATAAAGTGGCCAATGATGTCACTTCTTTCCATGGAGCTTTGTGTGCCGTTCTAGTCCAATGCCTCGTTCCGTGAAAGGGGCCTCACAGAAGATGCTCAAGAGGTTGGTGGCCCCTTCCTATGAGGAAAGGATGGAGACATTTTGGTTTAGAAGAAAGACAATGTGGAGAGATGATAGAACTTTATAAAATGAGGCCTGGGGTAGAAAAAGGTGGTAGAAATAACATTGTCACCCTCACCCACTTCTCAAGGGCATCCTATAAAATTGTTGGCCGACAGATTCAGAACAGACAAAAGGAAATACCTCATTACTCAATGAGTAATTAAATCGTGGAATTCACTGCCAGTGTTTGCCATCAGCATAGATTGCTTTAAAACGAGGTTAGTGTGAAGAAATGCATTTTTTTTTCCTTTGGAGGTTTAAGATGAGCAAAACTCTCATTCTGAGTTCTAAAAGTGTTTTTCTCTCTGGGCAGAAAGCAGGGGAGCCAATTCAGTTGCTTTCCCGCCTTACCTCAGACCACCTTCATACAAATGCTAATCAGTCTAGACAATGGGATGGACAAGCTCCCTCTCCCCTGTTCAAGCAGGGAACCAAGACTAGGAGGTGTTAAGTCCTAGAGAGACCTCAGGAAGGAATTTCTGAAGAACAGCCAGGAAAAGCTTCTCTGACCTGACCTGGCCTGGACAAGGGGGGGGGGGAGGAGGAGATATGTGATAAGACTTCTGGGAGCCAGAAGAGAGGACAGTCTATCAGAGCAGGCAGAACTCTTAGCTGAGGTCTAGAGACAGCAGATATTAACCATCTGCTGACCTGGAGAGCTGGAGGAAGCTTCAAGGTAAGCATCAAGATCCATAGAGATCTACAACTTCCTAAACTAAGCAGCCTGTTCTACATTTTAACATCTGATGGGGCATGTCTAGAGAGAGGGACAGAGGAATTGCATTTTACCCATTTCTTTTTCATCCCTCACTCAATCCGGTGCTATGCTAAAAGTCTGCTTGTGAACATTTTCTTTTTAATAAAAACTTTATAACTTTTGATGCTGGTGATGGTTCTCTGTACCACATAGACCTCCTCTACTTCAAAAGAGGCGCAGGAAAGGCAGCCCGTTGGCAAGTGGCTATTCCTCCAGGGGCGCACAACGCAGTAAACGGTCCTGACCAAGCCCTGGGCAGTGGGAGACATAGGAAGGAAAGCTGGGAGTCCTGACCCTCCCAGGAAGTAATTCCTTACATAGGTCAGGGGGTGGGAGTGGTTATCCTAGAAAGAAAGAAAAGCCTCTCCAGGTGTTGGGGAAACCAGGCCTGCAGTCCAGGGTGGGCCCATTCCAACCCAGAGACATTAAGGGGAGACAAGTTCATCAATGGGTTAATGACTAGCCAGGTGGAGTCAAAGAAACCTCCACAGTCAGAGGCAGTCAGCCCCTGAACCCGAGTACTGTGAAGGAGCATCCAGTAGGGCCGGTGCGTCCATGAGGCAGCCTTAGGCAGCTGCTAGGAGTGCAGCCTGGGGAAGAGAGCACCGGTTTCAGTCCTCGCTCCCCCCTCTCCCTGGCAAGGGAAATTTGTGAGCGCAACTGCCACAGGCACGGTTTGCACAGTGTGCCCGCCACAGACTGCTGTAGCTCCACCTCCTGCATCGCATCTGTGTTTGAAGCCTGAAGCACAGATGCAGCGCGAGAGGTGGAACTACAGCGATCAGTGGCAGGGCACGCTGTGCGAACGATGCTGCTGCCAGCCGATGAGAGATGAGGGTGGGGGGAGGAGGAGTGCACCAGGCAGGGGTGGGAGGGGCACCAGCCTTGGGCCAGAAAGTCTTGCCCTTTGCTCCTTGTTGTTGGCCCTCCCTGGCAACTGGTCTGCCACAGTGTGAAACAGGATGCTGGGCTGGATGGACCACAGTTTGGATCCAGCAGGGCTCTTCTGATGGTCTTCAAATGAAATTAAACAGAGACCAATGTGAAGGTCTGCGTTTAAGCAAAAAGACACAGGCCTCGTGCAGGGGACATCTGGCCTGGAAAGCAGGAGACGTGAGAATGCTCTCGGGATTGCAGTCAGCCATGGACTGGATCTCAGCCAGCAGTGGGGTGCGGCTGTAAAGAAGGCCCTGGCAGTTGAAAGCTACACTCCAAGGATGTGAGATAGAAAAGGGCAAGAGGCCAGCGGCAGCAGCACCTTCAAGGCAAACAACATCTGTGGCTGTAGAGGGGCAGCTTTTGTGAGCCTTCCAGTCTAAAGAAGTGGGGAGTGCCCCCCCTCAGAGCTCCCTCCGTCTCCCCAGCCACAGGTTTCGTTGGTCTCCAAGGCGCTCCTGGCCCCTTGTGCTTCTCTCCTGCGACTGGCAGGCTCACATGGCTACTCCGCCAGAATAGAACAGAGCAAGGCAGGAGGCTCCTCCTGAGAAGTCCTACCCCCCCCCGCCCCCGCCCATGAGCAGGATCTCCTCTGAGAGGGGCATGCTCCGGTTCTGGCTGTAGCACCCAAAGAAGGATGCAGGCCGGGGAGAGCAGGCTCAGAGGAGAAGCACAAGGAAGCCCCCCCCCCCAGGGATCTGGGTCACAAGGGGGGATGCTGGGGCAGGGGGGAGGGAAAGGGAGGGAGGGGGCCAGGGCTGTGCTGTTCCAGACCCTGGGGGGCTGCCCCAGGGAAGAGGGTCTGCTGCTCCAGAGGGCGACCAGACCCCGTGCGCTGACCTCAGGGGAGACAAGACTGGGGCCCTCCTATGCTAGAGGTGCTGGCCAGTCATCCTTCTGTGTTGCTCTAGTTTGGGAGCAGGGCCTGACCCTCGCCTAGAGGACCCCCTGACAGCTCTCAGACTTGATCATTCTGCGGTTTTGGGGTGCCGAGTGAATGGAGCTGAGTGGTTTTATTGATCAACACACACACACCCCTCCCCCAGCTACTGAAGAAGGGAGCTGGGGCTCCAGGAAGCACAGCCTGGCATCCCCCTCCCCCAGGACGGCAGAGGGCAGCATCGGGTGGGGCACCTGGTTTTTCCCCGCCCACCCCTGCAGCAGCACAGCTCTGCCTTCATGTGCAGACCCCTCCCAAGCCCCCACCCACCCATCGCAGCAACTTTGAATGAGAAACCAGCTCCTTCAGAGCTCTGGGGCCTCTCCTCCCCAAAGGCCGTGGTCACTCCAGCCACTCAAGAGGAGCCAGATGACCAGAGGACGCCCCCGTAACAGGCGAGCTGCAAGAAAGGGGCCAGCTCCTCTTCTTGCCCCTCAGAGGCCAGAGAAATGTCCATCTTGTGCTGCCCTCACTGACAGGCTCCCTTGCAGAAAACAAAACCAACTTCTCCTCCGCTTGAAAAGACACTGAAGTGGGTGGAACCATCTCAAACCAAACAGGCCTTCCAGAAAGGAATAAAATGCGCCTTTGAAGCATCCCGCAGGAAAACACAACGGAGGTTTGAGAAACACTCGGGAAACCACCTGGGACACCAGCACAGGAAGCTGTGAAGATGCTCTGGAAGAATCCCATGAATGAAGGCATCCAGAACTCCCAGTCAGGCTGCTGGTTGTCTGGTGGGCCCCCCACATCCTGTCTGCCTCTTCAGACCTTTGGCATTTAGAGGGCTTGGTTGCTCCTCCCGAAAGAGAGAGAGAGAGAGAAAGAAGACAGGCTCTCGCCATCTCTCTGGGCCGAGGGTTAGGGGGCCCTCACATACACACACACACACACACAAACATATCTTTTAAAATACAAAAAGACCCCCCCCCAAAAAAAAAATCCTAACTCCTGCAGAGCCGAACTCAAGCCAAGCTGCTGCCTGTGGTGTCAGCATGTGTGTGTGTGCGCACACATGGGGGCTGAGCACAGCAGCTTCCCACATGTGGGGTGTGCATGGGCAGAGGAGCAGAGAGAGGACGAGTTCTGTCAATCTGTCCCTCTCCCACCCCACTGGGTGGGGGGGAGTCCCTCCTGGCTTGCAGGTGCCCCAGGCAGGCAGGTGCAAGAAGCCCCCGAGCAGGCAGCAGCAGCCGGCTGAAGTCCCAGCCGGCACTTGGGGCCAGGGAGAGCCACAGCAGTCCTGCTTGCGATGGAAGGAAGGAACCGGCAGCCAAGAGAGACTCACAGAACAGGAAGGAAGGTCGCTGGAGGTTAACCTCTGGGAGGCGCTTCCTCTGACCTGGCCTGGCCTGGCCCATGGGGCCAAGGAGGAAGCCACCTGGGGGCCAAGTGGGCATCTTTCCCCTCAGCCGGAATCCCAGCTCAGCCCACAGACAAACTCCTCCGCCTGAGCCCTCCCTCCAAGGGCTGGGGGCAAAGAAGATGACCTCTTTCACCCAGCCTGGCATTTCCAGCAGGCAGCGGCCCCGGAGGGATGTCAGCTCCAGGCCCCAGCAGGATCTTTCGCCCTCCCCCCTTCAGCCACTGGGGCAAAGAGCATTTCCCACCAGAATTCCAGCCCCCCACCCCCACTCTGGATACCCCAGCATCCCTGCAGGGACTTACCAGGCACAGCCCCCCTTCCATGGCCTCTTCTGTGGCAGTGCTGAAGGGCCCACTACAACTGCCCCCAGAGCTCATGGGGAGTGGCAAGGAGCTTCCTCCCCCTCTCCCCCGGGGCTGCTGGCCTGGCTTCCCGGCTGTGAAGGGAAATCTGCTGGGCCAGGCACCCAGGACGGCTCCCTCCCTCCCTCCCAAATGCAGGGCAAAGGCAGGTGCTGCAACCACAACAGAAACTGGCCTGACCAGAAACTCCACTCTGCTCTGTGCTTCCTTACCAGGAGAGCCTCCCTCTGCGGGATGCTGGGAGGAAGATGGCTGGCCTGGCGCTGTCCTCCTGTCCTGGGCCTTCTCCCCCTCCTCCTCCTGCGTCACTCAGCTGCTCCTCTCTGGCCTGTGCGGACGAGCACTGCTCTTGCTGCCTGCTGAGCCCAGAGCCAGCCTTGCCATGTCCCTCAAGGGCAGCCAGGGAGTTTCTGGCCGCCCCACCCAGGGAAGGTCGTGTCACCATCCTGTGCACAGGACAAGGGCGTGCCTGGGCTTGGGGGAGGGAACTCAGAGCAGCCCTGCCTGCTAGGAGAACATCCTGGACCCGGAGCCACAGGGCACCTCCCTCTCTCTGGCACAGGGAGCTTCAGCCCTTCAGCGCTCAGGGCCCAAACTTTGGTGCAGTTGGCCTCAAAGGGGCGGCTGGACTCCACTCTGTTCTGTTGCTGGCCCGTGGGGGGCCCATGCCTGCCCTTGCCACCCCCACAAGGGCTCACCCCTCCACCCCGCACTGGTGCCTCTGCCAGCCAGCCCCCTTGCAGCAGGGTCCCTCCCCGCCCCCCACGTGTCAGGAGCCTCAGGGCTGTCTGAGCCTCCTGCTCCCTGCCTCACCCCTGCTGCCACCTGGGAGGCTGCCTGTGACCCCGCTCGCTCGCTCAGAGGGAGCAGGCAGACTGTCCACAGAAGCAAGGCCTGCCTGGGGTGGGGGAGGACAGAGGGGGTGGCCTAAAGGATCTGCTGGGTCCTTGCATCACCATCTCTTCTGCCACACACCCCCATGCCCGGCCATTCTTCCACTGTCCACGTGGCGGGATGTCACCTGCACTGGTGAGCTGTGCGGCTGGTGGTGTTGAGGGGGGAAAGGTGCCCCCAAGGAGGCTACAGTCACTCCTCTTCCCGGCTCTTTCTTCCCAGATTCCAGACTTCCCAGGGCCAAATCTTTTAATGGGTTAGAACAGATAAAAGGAAGTCCTTCTTCACCCAAAGGGCGATTAACACGTGGAATTCACTGCCACAGGAGGTGGTAGCGGCCACAAGCATCGCTAGTTTCAAGAGGGGTTTGGATAAACATATGGAGCAGAGGTCCATCAGCATATTATTGGAACTGTCTGGGACAGTGACGCTCTGTATTCTTAGTGCTTGGGAGGGGGGGCAAAGTGGAAGGGCTCCTAGCCCCACTTGTGAACCTCCTCTTTTTTTGGCCACTGTGTGACACAGAGTGTTGGACTGGATGGGCCACTGGTCTAATCCAACATGGCTTCTCTTATGTTCTTATGTGACACAGAGTGTTGGACTGGAGGGGCCACTGGCCTGATCCAAGAGGGCTTCTCTTATGTTCTTATGTGACACAGAGTGTTGGACTGGAGGGGCCACTGGCCTGATCCAACATGGCTTCTCTTATGTTCTTATGTGACACAGAGTGTTGGACTGGATGGGCCAGTGGCCTGATCCAACAGGGCTTCTCTTATGTTCTTATGTGACACAGAGTGTTGGACTAGAGGGGCCATTGGCCTGATCCAACATGGCTTCTCTTATGTTCTTATGTGACTCAGAGTGTTGGACTGGATGGACCATTGGCCTGATCCAACATGGCTTCTCTTATGTTCTTATGTGACACAGAGTGTTGGACTGGAGGGGCCATTGGCCTGATCCAACATGGCTTCTCTTATGTTCTTATGTGACTCAGAGTGTTGGACTGGATGGGCCATCGGCCTGATCCAACATGGCTTCTCTTATGGTCTTATGTGACACAGAGTGTTGGACTGGAGGGGCCATTGGCCTGATCCAACATGGCTTCTCTTATGTTCTTATGTGACACAGAGTGTTGGACTGGAGGGGCCATCGGCCTGATCCAACATGGATTCTCTTATGTTCTTATGTGACTCAGAGTGTTGGACTGGATGGGCCATCGGCCTGATCCAACATGGCTTCTCTTATGTTCTTATGTGACACAGAGTGTTGGACTGGGTGGGCCACTGGCCTGATCCAACATGGCTTCTCTTATGTTCTTATGTGACACAGAGTGTTGGACTGGGTGGGCCACTGGCCTGATCCAACATGGCTTCTCTTATGTTCTTATGTGACACAGACTGTCGGACTGGATGGGCTACTGGCCTGATCCAACATGGCTTCTCTTATGTTCTTAATGGCTATGTAATGAATCAGACCACTGATCTATCCAGGCTGATATTGTCTACTCGGACTGGCAGCTGCTCTCTGCGCCATCATGGGGCTCTTCATGGTGGGGTACACTGACATAAAAACAATGAATGAAGGCAAGGGGAGGGACAGTGGCTCAGTGGCAGAGCATCTGCTTGGTAAGCAGAAGGTCCCAGGTTCAATCCCCAGCATCTCCAACTCAAAAGGGTCCAGGCAAGTAGGCGTGAAAAACCTCAGCTGACTTTGAGGGACCCAGGGGGTCCAGTAAAAGGCAGCTTCATATGTTCATATATGTTCAAACCCTCTGCCTGCCTATGTCTGGAGAGAGAAGGCCACAGACCGCTGCAATTGCACATAATGGCTTCTTTCTGTCCCCCCTCCCCAAGTTCATTTATAACTGAGCATTTGTTTTCATGCCAGACCTTTTCCAAAGACCTCTTCCCTTCCCCCAAAAGGCAAGAGTTTTTTCCACTGGATCTTCCATAGCGGTTTGGGAAGGAGGTGGGAGTGGGGCTACCCACCTACCCACCCTGAGCTGACTTGAACTACATCGTGACCTGAGCCAAACAAGGGTCCAGAATGAGTGGGGAAGAGCTGGGGGGAGGAGAACACAACACAAAGCAGTCACAGCTGCCTGCAGTCTGGCATCTGAGCATGCATGGAGCGCAGCTGGTTGTGTGCACACCCCCTCTCTCCGGTCTAATGCTGCCTGTCATCTGTCCGGGCTCCCTGGCTACGCTGTGCCTTTGTCGTAGTCCTGCTGCTGCCCACACAACCGGTTCTAGCGCAGCCTGGATTCAAAGCGCTGCAATGCTGGGGAACAGGCTCGGTTAGCACCAGCTGGTGGTTTCTCTGCGTGGGTTGCGGGGCAGGAATCTCACCGCAGAAAAGAGCTGCCTCCACCGGATGCCTTCCCCCCTTGCCGGTCCAGCCTCCCTGGAATTCGCCAGAGCTTTGATGCTGAGACTTGGGGATGGGACCCCGCCCCCCCCATCCTCACAGCCCACCTTGAGACTTTGGGAGAGGAAGAAGGCAGGGCCATCCTTGGCTATGGGGGAACAAGCTGCAATTCTGCTCTGTCCCTGAACGGAAGGGTTTTAAGCAGAGGTTAGGCGGCCACCTGGCAGCACTGCTGATCCTGTGATTGAGGCAGGTCATGAGCAGGAGGGCGGGAAGGGCTGCAGCAGTGCTGAGTTCTTCTGGCTCTTCCTTATTACACACCCAGGGAAATGCTGGGGGCCACTTTGGGGTCAGGCCGCCATTTTTCTCCAGACCAGTTTGGCCCCAGGGATCCTGGAGGGTTCCTTGCCGTCTTTTGGGTATGGAGCCTGCAGGGGTCACTGGGGTGTGTGGGGAGGAAGATACTTATGAGTTCCCTGCATTGTAGAGGGGGCTGGACTAGATGACCCTGGAGGTCCCTTCCGACTCTAGGATTCTAAAGCATGCTCCATTTCTGTCCTCAGCTGACCTCAGCTGTCCCAGGTGACCCCTGTGGCCCCCTCCCTCTTCTGCTGGGGGAGGGGCCTTGGACAGCCTCCCAAAGAGGGCCCCTCCCCTCCACTGACCAGAGGATCTGGGGCAGGAAATGAGTGGGAGGGAAGAGCTGCCTCCTGGGTGGCTTGTGGTGGGCAGGAATCTGACCAGCCCCGCCCAGGCTCGGATGGCACGAGTGGAAGGGGCCGTGGGGGAGAGCAGTTTTGGTCTCTGGTGGCAGTGCCTGCTGTGGAGGTCCATGGTGGGCACAGCTGGAAGAACCCCAGAGCAGCAGACCCTGTCTGGAAGGAGGCCAAGAGAGTCGTGCTGGAAGCTTCCAGGATGTGCCTTCGCCGCCCCCCCCCCACACACACACACTGATGGCCTGAGTGGCTCCAAGGCCCCACCTTGCCCCTCTCCAGGACTCCACCCCCAGCCTGGGGCTTCCTGTCTCCAGCAAAAGCAGGGAGGCCTTTGGGCTGCGTGTCAGGCCAAGGGAGAACACCCCCCCACCCCCGCTCAAAGAGACAGCAGGCGGGACGCTTGTCTCCTAGTGGTCTGTTGGTTAGCTCTGGCCCTAGAGTGGTCTGGCTACCCTCCACTAGGCACAGGGCCTTTTCAGCCCTGGCCCCAACATGGTGGAACTCTTTGGCAGAGGAGACCCAAGTCTCCAGGACGTGGCTCAGTTCTGTGGGGCTTGTTCAAGTGAGGACTAAAGAAATCAGTGAATCTCCCTCTTTTGGTTTTTGTGTTTCCCCTTCTTTTCCTCTCTTCCATTTTCTTATATTTTATTCCCTTCTCGTGCTGGTGCTTTGTTTATTCTTTTCCTAACCTCATCTTGTTTCTCTTTTTCTTTTTCCCTGAGAGCCATTTTGGTGTGGTGGTTAAGAGCGGCAGACTGTAATCTGGAGAGCCAGATTTGATCCCCCCCCCTTCTCCTCCCCCTCCACATGCAGCCAGCTGGGTGACCTTGGGTCAGTCACAATTCTCTCAGAGCTCTCTCAACCCCACCTGCTTCTCAGAGTGTCTCTTGCGGGGAGACGGAGGGGAGTTTATTCTAGGCAGCCGCTGGGTGACTCCTTCGGGTAGTGAAGGAGGGGCACAAAACCGTCTCCTCCCCCCCGCCCCGGTTGTTTCTCTCCACCTGCCTGCTCGGGACAGAGAGACTGCTGGGGGCCTCGGCTGCTTGTTTAGCTGATTTTATTCTCACGCTGCTTTTACTGAATATCGCTGTTGGAAGTCCCCCTGAGCACTGCTGGGCGGCTAAAGGAGCGGGATATTTTAGTCTAAGGGCTCCGCTCGGCCCCTTTCCCCCCTCCAGCCCCTGAGGGGTGTGTGAGCGAACGGCACTCTGCACATGCTCGGAAGCTGCAGGAGGACTGAATGAAGAGGTCAGCTGCTCCGTCGGGGCCCCCTTGGGGAGGAAATCTTTATACGAATGACTGATCCGAGCCAGCGGACCCCCCGCTGCCGCTGCCCCTCCTCCGGAGCCCCTCGCACACCTCACGGCCCCGGCCCGGCCCGGCCCGCCTCCTTGTCCTGCGGGGCCTTCTGCCCGGCGGCGCCAAGCCGGGCTCCGAGCGACCCCTGGCGGCAGCCTTAGGAGCTGCCTGGAAAGAGCCCCGCGCCGCCCAAGCCCAGCGGGACCTCCCGGCCCCTGCGATTCAGCCCGGCCGCCGCAGCCTCCTCCTCCTCCTCCGGACCGGCCTGGCCTCCGAGTGGCTGCGGGGGCTCGGCTGGAGGAGGCCGACGAGCCCGGCTGCCGCCGGGGAAGCAGAAGGGGAAAGTTCCGCGAGAGCAGCAGCAGGCAGCGGGGGGCAGGGGGGCGGCCCAGGTGTGTCAGGGAGTCCCAGTGCCGCGGGGGGGGGCGGGGGGAGACGAACATCCCCAACCCCGCGCAGCCTGGCCTGGCCCGAGGGGGCGGGGGAGCAGGGCGGCGCAGGCGCAACCTCCTCCTCGCAAGCAGCACCGGCCAGACTGAAACGGGCTCGGCCGCTTCCTGAAGCCTCCCCCCCCCCCCCCGCGTGATATCGGCTTTGTGGCCCTCCATTCTCCTGCGCAGGGGGGGGCGCCCCTCTCAGGGCGCGGAGACTTCCCAGTTTGGGGGGTGGGGGGCTAGAGGCGCTGCTATGGGCCCGGGGACATGGGGGGCCCTATCGCCACTATCTATGGAGGTGAGACCTTGGGGCTCCCCAGAAGAACCCCGAACAATGCCCCTGGGCTGGGTCATACCGAGGGAAAGGTGGGAACCGGATCCTCAGCGATCCCTTGCTATGTCCTGTTTTGGACACTCTCTTGACCGCCGTCACATTAAGATCTGCAAGTGTTCATACCATGTGCACAGGACAAACTAATGGCCACAGCTCTGACATGAAGAAAAGCAACGCAGAAAAGCCTGCAGGGGAACATGTTTAAAGATTTCCTGTATGTCGGTTTACAGGAGTCTTGTTTCTGCCTTACTCATAAGGATGGCTTTGGACTGAAATGGACTGAATTATGGCATCCCAGACACATTCATTTGGGCAAATGCTGGGCTGAAGTCTCCGAGCCAGAGCAAATACACTGCACTTGCTGGGCACTCAACTTCTGAGCAATGCACAGAGTCTGCAGTCGTAGGGACCTTATCGCTTCAAACTCATCTCCTGTAAGTGAGTGCAAGCATATTTTGAGGCAATTCAGAACAGCGCCCCTAAGGAAAATGACAGTTACGCCACCTAGGATTTTAAATACCTTGCTTTCTTAGCATACTGCTTTAAAACTCCACCTTAAAAGCATAATTTAATTGATCCCGCGGATGTCCTTTGAAGCCATTGCTTCTTCCAGCACCCTGCTACCTCCGTGCTGAAGTGATGTGGAATGCCTGACGGAAAATATACGTGACATTCAGAGGTATGGAGTGGCAATAATTGGAGTTGAGGCTTAAGCTTATCAAAAGAAATAAAGTTTACTAGAAAACATCAGGATAGAGTACTTGGGATATAAAAGAAATAGAACTCAGCTTACCAGCTAGTCTAACTATGTCTGTCCTTTCCATGGCTACATTATACAGCAACAACTCTTGTTCCCAGAAAACAGTTGCAAACAGGAAGGCAGGCTATACAGCTTGCATATAAGATCAAAGCATTTCACACCTAACATCCTTTCTGACCAATGTTGTGTTTCTATGCTTCCCGGGCTTAGAAGACTGGTTTTCAACTGGGTTTAGGTAACAATACATCATTTCCTCTTTCAGGTAAACAGTTAACTCTATAATTTCTGAAATGTACATAGCTTATTTTTTTATGGGTTTTTGTATGTGCATAGCTTGTATTCCAGCAATGCCTCTAACCCTGTGTCGTTTTCATGCCCTGTTGTCATTGATGTGGACCATAGTCTTCTGGTCCAATCTGAAAATTCTGTAATTATTATACTGTTTTGTTTGGAGGTGATTTATTGAATGTAGTTGTATGGTGTTAATGTTGTAAGCTGCCCTGAGCCCACTGGCAGGATAGGGCAGGGTATAAATCAAAATTAAATTAAAAATTAACTACTTAAGTTTATGGGAAATGGCTGCATTCCTCTCCATAGTTGATTTCTGCAGTTTAAGTTCAACCCGTAAAATACATTTGGTTGCAACAAATGATCTTCAGACAGCTGAAATGCAACTTTAACTTTCAATTAACAATGCAGACTGTTCTTGTGTTGACATTTTTAATACAATACAATCAAATATTCTCCCATTCTCCTGTTACCCCTTCTCCTGCTCCCCCAAGCACCCTCTCCAGTCATATCCCACCTTCCCAATTTCCCTTCACCTCCTCCCCCCAATAGTTGGCACCTTTTGGCATGATCAGTGGCAAACCTTATACAACCTCTTGGTTAAGATACAACAATTCAGAAACCCCTGGACTTCAGTTACACTGATGCAGATTTCCGCCTTGTTCTCCACTGACTGTATCAATCACATCACAAAGACTGCCCTGCAATCTCCAGCGAAGCTGTAGTCGGCCAGCACCCCAGTCAGTATGGTGAAAGTTGAGAAGGTACATACTGTCATCCTCTCCTATGGCAAACTTTTCCATTTTGCTCATGTGTTGGGACACATCTGAGGAAAACCAATTGTGTAAACTGCTGTAGATATTATCAGTGATTTCATAAAATAGTTTCCTGTAGAAATCCTCAGGAACTGGTGAGGATCCCACCCAGCAGCAGCAGCATCAGGGCCTGCAGGCTTCCTGCCCCTCGGAATAGTCAGGTTCTCTAAATCCACAACTTTTGCGGTCATGACTGTCGGTGGCCAGAGCTGTTCAAAGTTGTTCTGCAGTTGCTTTGCAGAAGCAGAAAGAAGTTCTGCTTGGTGGAACTACAGACCACTTTGTTGAAGAGCTGTGTTTCATGTGTCTGTGAAAGAATGCCTTCTCCCCCCCCCCCAACTCTGAGTTTCAAAAGTGTGTTCTTTGCCTAGTTCAGTTGCCAGCCACAGTTATGCAAAGACGGGGCTTGCAGAGGAACTGAGGAGGAATTTGGTGTTAGGAATCTCCAGGCAACTCCTGGTGATTTCCCAGAATGCCTTCCAGGAAGGCTCCCAGAATACTCCTGGGTGATCCCAGGATGCCATTGAGACGTGGGGGAGGGGGCAGGTAACAAGGGGTGGACAGTGATGTAAAAGGGGTGGAGTCATGGAATGAATAAAAATGCTTGCTCAGAAGAGCTGGGTCTTGGAAGAGGGCAGACAACCCAGCAGCCATATTTGACCATGTGGCTGGGCCTGGCTGGATGCAGGAAGCCTGAAGCAATGATGTATCCTTAAAATACTTTAAACTTACTAAGCACAGATGTGCCTGATCTGCTTAAACATCTGGTAGGGAAAGTTATAAACCAAGGACAGAAGGATGCACTTAAACCTAACTGCTATTTGGTTCTGATTGCTGATCATGTGCTGTGCTAAAATGATGCTTGTAACCTTTTCCTCCTTTTAATAAACCTTCGACTATTTTGAATGCTGGCAGTAAAGCTCTGTGCCACATAGTTCCCCCAGCCGCCTTCGACCACACAACTGCAAGAGGGGAGTCCCAGAAAGGGGGGAGGCATGCAGTTGGCAGTGGTGCCGATCCTCCAGGGGTCCTCTGAAGAGGGACTTTGGTCTCTGTGGCATCCAGGTGCTGGATAGCAGAGGACCCTGAGGTCAGGCCTCAGAACTGGGAAGGGGGATGGAGAGTTCTGTTCCTCTCAGCCCAGACCCCTAACTTGAGCAGGTGGTGGCAGCACCCTAATGGCAGGAAGCAGAATAGCATCCTCCAAGAAGAGGCACAAGCCAAACAGGACCGGGTCTGAAAGTCAAATCGGGCCAATTCCGTCACAGCGTCCAAACGGCTGAACACAAGCAGCAAGACCTGAAGCATGACATAAGCAAACCTCCACCAGCTGTGTGCATTGCCCGCTCCCCGCTTTTGCCCCAGGATCTCCTCTCTCCTTAGAAGGGACATTCTCAGAGAAGCAGCCCCCCCCCCAACCCTGGAAAAAATAACTTTTCTCAATCGAGGCTATAGAGACTCATCCCTGCCCATCAACAATAGTAAGGAAGCAAGCGAAGCTGTTTCAACAAGAAAAGGAAGGGCTCCCCTCCCCCCTCCCTCAGTGCTCCATTTCTAAAATACAATTTAATGACAACGTGACTGAAAAGTGAAATGAAACAGAGACTCATTTTCCCCCAAAATGTAAATGGAAGCTCAGCAAGTCTGTTGGGTGCAAGAGAGAGAGGCAGTGCAGCAGCCGGAAGTGGGTGGAGCCAGCCAGGGCTGAGAGAGGGGCAGCTGCTGGGGTGGGCTCCGGAGGCAGCCCTTGTGGATCGAAAGCTTTAGCTGTTACGAGAAGAACGGGGGGGGGGGGGGGGGGAATAAGACTGTATCAAAATTATAATTGCATCAAAAGGAGGAGTAATACAATAAAATATAAAGATAAATATAAAATATTAAAGCGAGAAGTTTTGGCTAAATATTAGGAAGGACTTCTGGACAGTTCTGGCAATTCCTCCTTGGGCGGTGGTGGGCTCTCCTTCCGTGGAGGTTTCTGAGCAGAGGCGAGGTGGCCACCTGGCAGCAGGGCTGATTCTAGGAACTCAGGCAGCTCGGGAGAGGGAGAGCGGGAAGGGCTGCATCAGTGCCTAGTTCTCACGGCCTAGGGAAATACGGATTGCCACTATGGGGTCAGGAAGCTCTCCATCTCCCGCTTCTTTTTTGACCCATTACCCCATTCATGTCTCCGAAGAGCATTATCTCCCCTTCTGGGAAATCTAAAACGGACAGGAAAACATGTGTGTCTTTTTTTCTCTTGCAGTGTTTGGGGCGAGTGTGCAAATCTTCCTGCCTTTCAAACTCATTCAGAATCTCTTCCTTCTTCTGTAACATTTATTTATAAATTGTTTACATAAACGATGATTCCTTTTTTAAATTATAAATTCTCAATGAGCACACAAATACATACCGGCAAAGCCCCAAAGAACCATGGAAACTGGGGGGGGGGGGGGGCAGTGCTGGGCCTCAGCAGCCCTCTGTGCTGACCCAGGCCCGCAGGTGAGATGGGGTCGGGCTCTGCCAGGTCTCAACGCCACCAATTTGTGCTCATGTGAGTGTGCTTAGGTTTTATGCAAGTCCGAGACAAGAAAGAACCCATCCTGCCAGAAAGCTCACCTTCTCCGCCCGCCCCCCCCCCCCCGCTGCTGCTTCAAGGCACGAGGCCTCTTGCGAGGCTGCCCACCCCCCATCCCCCCCCCGCCCGAGAGCCCATTGCTACAAGCAGGAGTTCCTTCCACCAGTGCCATTCACGTCCTTCCCTTCCCCCCCCCCCCGTGCACCCACTTCACAAGGGAGGGTCACAGGCAAGCCCCAGAGACAGCGCTTCCTCCACATGGCCTGGCGCGGGGGGAGCAGTACTCAGCACTTAAGAAGAGGAGGGGCGAACAAGAGCGCTTCACGCCACCGCCACCCGGCAGGCCTCCTGGCATGGTCCACATGGCAGCCGCCCTCCATGGGCAGCCTCCTGGGGTCAGCCAGGCCCTGTTGCTCCCCCATAAGGTCTGCCCAGGAGGGGGCCGGGGGCGGGGCTGAGGCTGTCTGGGGGGAGGGGCACGAGGCTGTCTCGGCTGGCCCCGAGGGAAGAGCCAGTCTCGAGGCAGCGCGGGGGGGGGGGGGCGGGGAGGCCCCGGGCTGGCGGCACCAGCGATTCCCGGAGTCTCGAGAGGCAGCATCACCCAGACTCCCTGCAGGAAGAAATCCAGGGGCTCCGCATTCCGGGGGCCGCTTCAGCCGGGTCTGTGGCCGCGAGGGGGGAGGGGGGAAGCCCCGCCCCTGCAGGGAAAAACTTAAAACGTTGAAAAAGGGCCGGTGTGCTTGTGGGGGTTTCCCAGCTGACCCCGGGCGGGGCAAGCACCGCCAGGGGAGCTCAGCCTCCTGAAGTCGAGGGGATTTTAACACGCCCAAGGAAAGAGAAAGGCCAAATGCAAAAGCTAGAGAGAAAGAGAAAGAGAGCGGGAGATCCCCACCCCCGCGAAGGCCAGCCCTCCTCTTCCTCTCTCGCCCGGCGGGCAGCTGCCTGCCCCTCCCCCTCCCCGACCCCCCCCCCCGCCTCCTGAGGAGGGGGCATTCCTGCAGAGAGCGCCCCCCGGGTCAGGCGGAGGGGGCTCCTTTCCGAAGAGGGCTCTGGGAGGGCTCTCTGCGGGGGGGGGAACCCAGGCTGGCGGGCAGGACTGCGAGGGGGGCCACTTGGGGCAGGGGGGGCTGCGTTGCAGGGGGCGGAGGCCGGGGCTGAGGAGGGGGCTGCTGCTGGGGCAGAAGGGGGAGGGGCTGGCCTGCTGTGCCTGCCTCCCTCCCTCCCCCCTGGGGCCTCCTGAGCCCCGGCCGGGCAGGGGGGCGGCGAGGGCCACAGCTGGGGGCGGGGAGGGTCGTCCTGCTGCTGCTATCCCCCCAAGGCCCCCCCCCGCCGCCGCCGCTCTTCCAGAGGCTTCAGAAACTTTGGCCTTTTGGCCCTTGGGGTGCTACCCGCCGGGAGGGAGGAGGGAAATTCCCGTCTTGCTTCCCTCGTGGCCCTGGAAATCCGCCTCCCCACCCCCGGATAGCGAAACCTCCTCCGCGGGTGGAGGAGAGATGAAGTCAGAAACCTTCCCGGTTCCGCTTTCGGCCTCCGCCCCCCCCCCGGAGGAACGGCCAGCAAGGGTCACTTCCTCCTCCTCGTGAGAAAGCCCCGGCCCGCCCGAGCAGCCTGCAGCAGGCCCTAGAGTCTCACCGCGGGGGGGGGGATGCTGACGGGGAAGAAGGTGCCCCCTCCCCACTCCACTCCGGCTTCATCCGCCCCCCCCCCCGCCTTCCGGGGCTGCCGCAGGCCGACGGTCCCCCCCCCCCGCCCCCCTCCTGTCTTTCATTTCGAGGGACCCAGAACACGATGCCCTCCCGGCGGCGCCGGAGCCCCCCCCCCGCTCTGCTCCCCGCCGCTGCGCCTCCTCCAGGCCTGCCCGTTGCCCTGATCCTGCGCCGCCCCCTCGAGCAAGGAAGGAGCCCTTGCTGGGCCCTGAAAGAGGACTCCGGGGGTGGGGAAGGGGGAAGGTCCTTCTCCTCCTCCTCCCACAGCTCCAGGCCGCTTCAGCATCGGGGAGGGAGAAGGCCCCCCAGCCGCCTTCGGCGGACGCCTGTTCCGGGAGGAGGGCGCTACTGGTGGGGGCGATACTGTCCAGCCGGCCCGTCTTCCCGACTCCCCACCAGAAGGCAGCGGCTGTGCCCCCCCCCCCCCAGCAGCGGAGAGACCCCCGGGATGGCCGGCCAGCCGCGCCCCTGCTGCGCCCCAGAGGAGGGAGGGAAGGAAGGAAGGAAGGGGCCGCCTGCCCCGCCTGGAGGGCTTCCCCCCACTTCTCCTCCGCCTCCTCCGGCGGGAGAGTCCCACGCAGGGGGCGCCGGCGGGGAATGCCCGGGCAGGCAGGCAGGCGGGAAGCGGCCCAAGTCATCCAGCCGCCGCCCGGCGCCCCTCTCCAGTGACTCCCCGGAGGCCGCCGAGACACCCCCAGCGGCTGCGCTGAGCCCGAGATGCGCCCGCCCGCCGCGCCGCTCCTCCTGCTGCTGCTGCTCGGGCTGCTGCTCTTGAGCCGCTGTGGCTCCCTGGGAGCCCGAGCCTCCGCCGCCGCCCACCGCCCCGCGCCGCCGCCCGCCGCCCCCCAGCACCTGCGCTTCCGAGCCCGCGCCTTCCAGCACCTGCTCCTCTGGGCCCCCGCCCGCCCCGCCTCGCCGCCCCGCCGCCCCCTCCTCTACGAAGTGCAGTGCAAGCGGTAGGTCTCCCCCCCACCCCCAGGAGGGGCGCGCCCGCCAGCCCCGCGGCCCTGACTCCTCCTCCCTCCCGCAGGTACGGCCACCCCAGCTGGACGCCGGTGCCCCGCTGCGCCGCCATCGCCCGCTGCTCCTGCGACCTCACCGCCCAGACCCCGCCCCAGCGGCCCTCCCGACGCTATTACGCCCGAGTCCGCGCCCTGGACCTGGACCGCCGCCGCGCTTCCCCCTGGACCGTCTCTGCTCCCTTCTCCCCCAACGAAGGTAGCCGCCGCCCCTTCCCGCGGGGCTGGGGGGGATGGAGAGCATGGACGGCTCTGCCCCGAAGGCTGCCTGGCCAGTCCACCCCCCCCCAGGCCGGAAGGGCCGCTCGCTGAGCTGGAAGGAAGGCCGGCTCTGCCCCCACCCCACTGCCCCGGCAACAAGGCGGCTGCGCTGCGGGCATTCCCCCGGGGGAGCGCTGCAGAGGGGCCAGCCCCCTGGGCCGGATCCTTCCTGCAGGGAAGCCACAGTCGGGGGGGGGGGGGGTCTAAAGCAAGGCCGCAGCTTCCCCTGCAACCCTGGCCCCGATCCGCCGCAGCCGGCCTGGGCGCGAAGACCCCGCCCTGAAGCCTCCAAGGTTGGGCCCCGCTGCCTGCCGGCCTGGGCGGGAACAGCCACCGGCGCTCCCAGTGCAGGTCCAGGGAAGGGAAGGGGGGGGGGGTTTAGTTCCTTGACCACTGCCCGGTTCGCTGCCTGCTGGCCAGAGCCTGAGGGGAGAGGCAGGTTGAGGATGCCCCTCCCTCCTTTCCTTTCCTCTCCTGTCCCCTCCTGTCCTGTCCTCTCCTTTCCTTTCCTCTGCTCTCCTCTTCTCTCCTTGCCTTTCCTCTCCTCTTTTTTCCTCTCCCTTCCGGTGAGGGGGCACTCAGAGGGCCACTCCCTTGTCAGAATGCAGGTGCTCAGCTGCTCCTGGGGCTCTTGTGTGATTTGGAGGGGGGGGGGTCGCTTCTTCCAAGGGTAATTCACCAGATGGCCTTTTCCTGCATGGCCAGAGGACCCCTCCCCTTCTCCTGGGCACTTGTCTTCTGCAGCTCTTGGAAGGAGAGGACTCTGCGCTCCCCCCCTCCCGCTCAGGCAGGCCCTGACCAAATTCTGCTGGGAAGTTCTCCTGCCTGACTTGAGGCCCTCTGATTTCCCCAGCAGCAGCTCTGCAGTTGTGGAACCTGAGCCTGTCTCTCTCCGGCAATGACTTGTGGGTGACTCTGGGGGAGGTCTACAAAGAGCTGCACCTGGGCAGGTGGGGCCACTACCAAGTCTATGTCCGGAGGGAATCCAACGACACCCAGGTGAGGCTGCAGCAGAGGAACCCTTGGCCTTGGGGTGGTGGGTGTGTTCTTGGCAAGGCTCCATCCAGCTCCCCGTCCTAGCCCGGCTTTCCTTCTGGAGGACCCCCCCAGGCCTTCTCCTTTTTGCCCAGAGGAGCCTTGCCCTGGGGGGGAGGGGCAGGGGGGTCTCCAAGGAGGCAAAACCAGCAGCCCACGAGGTGGGAAAGCTGCTGCCGGAGAGAGGAGCATCACACCCTCCTGGCCCCTCCGCCTTCTGCCCCACAGTACATGCTGGTGCAAACCAACCGGAGGTTTAAGCTGCCTGAGGTGTTGTGGGGTGAGCGGTACTGTGTCAGCGCGGAGCTCCACCTGCCCTCCTGGCCCAATCCTCCCCATCGGACAGAAGAGCAGTGCATCTCGACCCCTCCCCCAACCGGTGAGTCTGCAGCCCGAGACCCCAGGGCCACCCCCAGCCTCCTGGCCAGGGCCTGCCATCCAGGACAGAGCAGGAGAAGGACAGGCGGGGTCTCTTCTTGCCTGGCTGAAGGGGACACCGTGCATCCACTCCCTCCCCCCTCCTCCCCTTGGAGTTTTCTGCACGCTGCAGGAGCCGGCGCTGCTCAGAGGTTGGGAGGAACTGAGTGGCAACCCCAGATGCTGCAGCACAGTCTCTGGCTCTGTCCATCTGTCCTTCCCAGCCTCTCCGGCGGCTGCCTCCTGGCTCCCTTCCCCCAGCAGCTGCGCCCGGGGCCCTCTTCTCCAGGCAAGGGGCTGGCCAGCCTTCTCGCCTGCTGCAACGGCCTGTGTGTGACACTCTGTTTGCAGACAGCGGCAGGGCCACGGCCATCCTCGGCTTGACCCTTCTCAGCCTGGTGGCTCTTGGCACGCTAGCAGTGGCCTGGGGCTGTGCTTATGTGAAGAAGCCCACGGAGACCCCGTCGGTGCTGGTAAGTGCTTCCCTTGCTGCGGCCTCCAGCTTCTGAGGCCAAGCAGTCAGCCCACAGGGGGCACTAGAAGGCGGCCACCTGCCTCCCAGGCCCTGGCCGGGTCCTCAAAGCATCCCTCTCGCCTTGCTGTTCAACAGATCCTTGTGTTGTTCTTTTGGAAACATCCAGAGACCAGCTTGCAAAGTAAAGATACGAGATACCATCATACCAATAATAGCCATTATGTTGGCAACATGAAAACCAGCCAGGAGCAAGAAACAAGGCGCCTGGTCCCTGACCACAGTGAAGGATCTGGCAGCAATAATTCCTAACATTGATGATTGTTGGAAATGCCCATTTCTGACTGCTGTTGGGACATCTTGCTCTCTGGCGTGTCAGTTCTTGAGCAGCAAGAGGGGCAGAGAGAGGAAACAGTGATTGTGGTTTTTAAATCATTATTTTACTTACATTGTAAGGTGCCTTGATTTCCACAAGGGAGAGAGGTGACTGATAGATGCTAAATCTTGATAAATGCCTGACAGGGCTGTTATCCAACCGACGTTCCTGTGGAACACGATCCTCTCACTTAGCCTTTCTCTGCACAAGGTTTCCACAAAGCATAGTACCATCTCAGTAGCTTGGAGAGGGCTTGCTACATTTCTGTAAGTGCAGAGCCTGTGTTTGAGGAAGCGACTCCATTCGTTAGGGCTGAGCCTGATAAAGAGGGGCAAAGCTTGGCTTGTACTTGTCAGGCAGGCACAGCTGCGCAGGCGGAGGGTGGACACAACCCGAGGCTTCCACAGAGAGAGAGACAGACAGACAGACTCCACGATAGGCAGCTTTCCTGCTTGCCTCTTTGGCAGGAGGGCTGTGTTGCAGAGCCAGATTAACAATTAGGCCAAATAGGCACTGGCCTATGGGCCCCCATGCCTTTAGGAGCCCCAGGCCAGTTTCCCCCCTCCTTGCAGCCCTCCCAGCCTGCACATGCAGCCAGCAAATGAGCCGTTCTTTGCCCAACTTGCCTGGCGTGGCATCGTTACCCAGTTTGCCTCTCCCCCCCCCCTCAGCTTAGTCAAAGGGGCTTTTGAGAAGGGGCCTGCAGGCTGCAGCAGGGCAGGGGTCAGACTCTGAGGTAATGGGGGGGGGCTGGGGCCACCACAGGGTTTAATCCACGCTGCTGCGTTCTGAAGGAACTGAGGGGGGCGGGTCTGCATCAAATAGCTCAGTTTCTGCTTCTGAGGTCAGAACTCTCTTTGGGTTACTGAGCTGGGATTTGGGCATTAAACTTCAGGACTTTTGCTGTCATGTCAAACAATTGTCTACATGTGGCCCCGCTTGGGGCTGTTATAATGAATGAAGATCCTGTGAACTGAGGGGGAGGGATTTGTGAGTTTCCTGCATTGTGCAGGGGTTGGACTAGATGACCCTGGAGGTCCCTTCCAACTCTGATTCTATAACTGTTGGTCACAAGCGACAGGGTGATATTGAAAACTATACGTTTGGAGAGTACATGATATATTCACATTGTATATGTTGTAGAAAGATGGATGTTTCAGAATTATATCTACACATAATTACTGTGACACACAGATCTGAACAAATGTATTTTATTACAAATCAGTCCAAGGGAGAGCTCCCTTCCTGGCATTTGTGTCCACTCCCTTGTGACGTCCAGGAGAGGGCTTCCACACACATCCCAGCAGCCAGCAAGAAGCCGGCAAGACTAACCTTTCCCTTTTGTTGCTGCCAGAAATCTCTCCAGAAGCAGACTTCCCTGGCACCGTGGCGGGAGCCCTGGCCCCTTTGGATGAGCGGCGGGGGTCTGTGCTTGGAAGAAGCGGAGTCCATCCATCCCATTTCCCTGGGGCTGAAGACCCACCCCCACCCAGCCACTGTGAGCCAGCCCAGCAGAACAGCCTGGCCAGTTCCAGAGGAGGGGATGTGCCGGAGGCCAGAAGCCTTCGCCAGCAGCAGGGCAAGCAGCCCCCGGCTCCGAGACCTGCTGGACAGCAGTGGCTGCAGCACTGACAGCGGCATCTGTCTGCAAGACCCGCTGGGCAGCCGCCATGGCCTCCTTCTGCCCACGGGACCCTGGGAGCATGGGGGACTCCTGCTGGAAAGCAAAGGAGAGGGGGTCATCCGGAAGGAGCAAGAGGAGCAGTTGCTTGGGGCAGCGTCCCCTGCCAGTGAGGCGGAGCTCGTGGGCCGGGACTCAGAAGAGGCGCTGACGCAAGCGAAGCCATCCCCCGCGCAGGTCCCCGGGCACCAAAGGCAGGCAGGGGCCCCAGGGGTGGCAGCTCTGGGCTCTTCCAGCTGCCCGCCCAGCTTCGAGAGCATGGCCCACTCCCAGCAGGTCTCCGTCTCTGGCTACTTGAAGCAGGCCTCGGTGGCCGTCCCCTCTGCCCCTGTGGCCCCACAGGCAGGCCTGCGGTCCTCCCTTGGCAGCACCCACCAGGGGCAACAGCAGCACCTTCTGTTCAGCACAGCCCTGCCAGGGGGCTTGGAGTTCCCCAAGGCCCTTCTAGCTTCCAGCTTCCTGGAACAGCAGGAGCCCCTCTTGCGCGCCAGTGCACCCTCGGCCTGGACCTTCCCTGGCACCCCGTGTGACGAGGACTCTCTCCAGAGACATGCCTGGAGGAGGAGGAGCCATGTGGTGGGTGGCAGAGAGGAGGAGTGGGTGGGACCTCTGAGTTGCTTTGACCCACTTCCTCTTCCTGCTGGGGGCACTCTGCTTTTGTGCCGCTCAGAGACCTGAAGGCAGCAGCTGCCCGAGGAGGAGCCTCTTGCAGTCAAGTGCGCATCGCATCTTGCAGCTCTTCCACACCTCCTGTGCGGCTCCCGGAGGTCAAGGAGGAACTCCAGGCAGGCCTACTCTCCTGTAAGCATGGCAGCACTGGGACCTCCGTCAGCCTCTGCAGGCTGACCCATAGGGAGGCGACTCTTTCCATCACGTGTGAAGCAGGGAAGTAGGAAGGCTTTGGGAGGTTGCCTGGAGACCTAGAGCAGGGAAAGAGTGTGCAAGAGCCGAGAGGGAAAAGCAAGTGTGTGGGATTCCCGCCCTTCCCTGCTGGACAGATGGGGTGACCCAAACACAGCCACACAAGCGAGATCGAGAGCAAGGAGGGAAGGAAGGAATAGGAGAGGGTGAGCGCCAGTGAGAGCCACGATAGTGGCAGGGCTGGGGAGAGGATGATGGCTGCCCCCACCCTTCCTCCGCATGGAACACCAGGAGGGCCAGGGGCAGGCCCTGAGCTGCAGCACCACTGATAGCAGCAGACGCTTGACTCCCCCCCTTGGTGCAGGCCTGGTAGCCAGGGCTGTGACCAGCGAGCGAGGCCCTTGTCCCAACAGCTTTGCAGGCCTGCTGAGCAGGAGGGAACTGCTGCACCTCCATCTTGCACTGGGCTTTAGAAGTAAGAGGGTTCACTAGTCTCCCGCCAGGTGCAGAAGCAGCAGTGAAGTTGTGCTGCCCCTTGGTTCACCTGTGATAACACCTTGCACCTTTTCTCCCCACCCCCCCACCCCCACGTTAGGCCATCCCACTGGAAGGAGGGAGGGAAGTAAAGAGGATGGTGTGGAGCTCTCCCTGAGTTTCATAGCTCTTTTAGGAGCTGTATTTACTAACCTTGGTGTCAAGGCAGAGAGAGAAGCATAAGGATGCAAATGGTGGTCAGTGGTTTATATGGTACAAGTATGTTGCCTTCTCCCATTGGTGCCAAAAAAACAATTCCCTGACCTTTCCCTCTGCTGGCCCTCTGGGGACTGTTATTCCCAGCTTTTGTTTTTCAAAAAGTCTCCTCCTAGCATGGTTGTGTGGTAAAGTGCAAACAGATGTATTTTATCTTTCTGTGCAAAGAAAGTATTAAGAGTTTTAATTAAGACGTGTGTGTGTGTGATATTTGTTCATGTCTTACAGCTCTCAAACATCTGACATTTATTCTATGTGGCCCTAGAGGTCCCTTTCAACTGTATGATTTTATGATTCTATAACAGGGATAAATGTAAAGTTCTGCATATAGGTAGGAAAAATCCAATGCATGGTTATAGGATGGGGGAGACTTGTCTTAGCAGTAGTATGTGCAAAAAGGATCTAGGGGTCTTAGTGGATCATATGCTGAACATGAGTCAACAGTGTGATGTGGTGGCTAAAAAGGCAAATGCAATTTTAAGAACATAAGAGAAGCCATGTTGGATCAGGCCAATGGCCCATCCAGTCCAACACTCTGTGTCACACAGTGGCCAATAGATATATATCCCCTCTTGAAGCTGGCTATGCTTGTAGCCGCCGCCACCTCCTGTGGTAGTGAATTCCTCATGTTAATCACCCTTTGGGTGAAGAAGTAGTTCCTTTTATCCATTTTAACCTGACTGCTCAGCAATTTCATCGAATGCCCATGAGTTCTTGTATTGTGAGAAAGGGGAAAAGGACTTCTTTCTCTATCCCACGCATAATCTTGTAAACCTCTATAATGTCACCCCACAGTCAACATTTCTCCAAGCTAAAGAGCCCCAAGAATTTTAACCTTTCTTCATAGGGAAAGTGTTCCAACCCTTTAATCATTCCAGTTGCTCTTTTCTGGACTTTTTCCTTTTTGAGGTGCGGTGACCAGAATTGTACACAATATTCCAAATGAGACCACACCATTGATTTATACAGGGGCATTATGATACTGGCTGATTTGTTTCCAATTCCCTTCCTAATAGTTCCCAGCATGGCGTTGGCCTTTTTTATTGCACAATCGCACACTGTCTTGACATTTTCAGTGAGTTATCTACCATGACCCCAAGATCTCTCTTGGTCAGTCTCTGCCAGTTCACACCCCATCAACTTGTATTTGTAGCTGGGATTCTTGGCCCCAATGTGCATTACTTTGCACTTGGCCACATTGAACCTCATCTGCCACGTTGACGCCCACTCACCCAGCCTCAACAGATCCCTTTGGAGTGTCTCACAATCCTCTCTGGTTCTCACCACCCTGAACAATTTAGTGTCATCTGCAAACTTGGCCACTTCACTGCTCACTCCCAACTCCAAATCATTAATGAACAAGTTAAAGAGCATGGGACCCAGTACTGAGCCCTGCGGCACCCCACTGCTTACCGTCTTCCACTGCAAAGATTGCACATTTATATTCACTCTCTGATTCCTATTAATTAGCCAGTTTTTGATCCACAAGAGGACCTGTCCTTTTACTCCATGACTCTCGAGCTTACTAAGGAGCCTTTGATGAGGAACTTTATCAAAAGCTTTCTGGAAGTCAAGGTAAACAACATCTATTGGGTCCCCTTTGTCCACATGTCTGTTCACCCCCTCAAAGAACTGTAACAGGTTAGTGAGGCAAGATCTTTCCTTACAGCACCCATGCTGAGTATTCCTCAATAACTTGTGTTCATCAATGTGCCTACTCATTCTGTCCTTGATAATGGTTTCTACCAACTTTCCCGGTATAGAAGTCAGACTGACTGGCCTGTAATTTCCCGGATCTCCTCTGGAACCCTTTTTAAAGATGGGGGTGACATTTGCTACCTTCCGGTCCTCAGGAACGGAGGCAGATTTCAATGAAAGATTACATATTTTTGTCAGGAGATCCACAAGTTCAACTTTGAGTTATTTCATAACTCTTGGGTGTATGCCATCCGGACCTGGTGACTTATTAGTTTTTAATTTGTCAATCAGTTGTAAGACCTCCTCTCTTGTCACCTCAATCTGACTCAGGTCTTTCAACACCCCTTACAAAATTAGTAGTTCTGGAGCAGGCAAACACTTCTCATCTTCCACAGTGATGATGGAGGCAAAAAATTCATTCAGCTTCTCAGCCATTTCCCTATCCTCCTTCAGTAATCCTTTTACCCCTTGGTCATCCAAGGGCCCCACTGCCTCCCTTGCTGGTTTCCTGCTTCTAATATATTTGAAGAAATTTTTATTGTTGGTCTTTATGTTTTTTGCAATATGCTCCTCAGAGTCTATTTTTGCCTGCCTGATCACAGTCTTGCATTTGATTTGCCACAGCCTTTTATTAATCTCATTTGGACTAGCTTTCCACCAATTAAAGGAGTCCTTCTTACCTTTTACAGCTTCCATTACTTTGTTAACCATGCAGACCTTTTCTTATACCTGTTTGTGCTTTCCTAAGTTGTGGTATATATTTTATCTGCGCTTCCAGGATTATCGTTTTAAATAGCCTCCAAGCTTCCCCAAGGGTTTTGACCGTATTTACCTTTCCTTTCAGTTTCCTCTTCACATGCCTCCTCATCTCAGAGAATTTACCCCTTTTAAAGTTAAACGTGGTCATGCTGGTCTTTTGGGGCAACTCCCTATTTATACAAATAGTGAAATCAATAACACTATGGTCACTGCTCCCAAGCGGTGCAATCACTTTTACATCTCTCACCAAGTCTTGGGCAATACTTAGGACTAAATCCAGGATCACCCCACCCTGGTAGGTTCTGTGACCATCTGCTCCATAGCACAGTTATTGAGGGCATCTAGAAACTCAATCTCTTTCTCTTGACCGGAACACATATTGACCCAATCAATCTGCAGGTAGTTAAAATCACCTATTACGACACAGTTTTTATGTTTAGCCACTATCTTTAATCCTTCCATCATATTATAATCATCCTCTATCTTTTGATTTGGTGGGCAATAACTCCCATAATTAAATTTTCTTTTGGGCCCTCTATTTCGACCCAAAGCATTTCTAGAAGGAAATCTAATTCTCTGACCTCAGTCTCAGTGGACTGTATACCCTCTCTGACATACAGAGCCACCCCACCTCCAACCCTTCCCCAGCAACCACAAACTCAAAATTTTCAGCAATCACACAGTCACACAAACAGAATTTCTCAGCAACTTCCCCAGCTGTTTAGAAAACCAAACCTCACCCTTATAGCACTTCTTATCTGCTCTCTCTCAGAGCTCTCTGAAATGTGCTCAGCCTCTGGCAAGGCGCAGCTTAATCATGCAAAGAGGATGGGGCCTCAGTCTGCCCCAGGAACACAGTCACTCCTAATCAATCAGCAACAATCACCTTCAACCCTCTCAAAACAAACAAACAGCAGTTTCCCAGCAACCACAAACTCAGAATTTTCAGCAATCACACAGTCACACCGTGTGCTGTATCAACAGAAGTATAGTGGGCTGTATCAGTGGCCTGTATCAAAAGAAGTATAATGTCCAGATTACATGAAGCGATGGTATCGCTTAACTCTGCTCTGGTATGATCTCCCCTGAAGTATTGTGTTCAGTTTTGGGCACCACATTTTAAAAAGGATATAGACAAGCTGGAACAGGTCCAGAGGAGGGTGATGAAGATGGTGAGGGGTCTGGGGACCAATTCCTATGAAGAAAGGTTGAAAGAGCTGGGGATGTTTAGCCTGGAGAGGAGGCAGCTGAGAGGTGATATGATCACCATCTTCAAGTACTTGAAGGGCTGTCATATAGAGGATGGTGTGGAATTGTTTTCTGTGGCCCCAGAAGGTAGGACCAGAACCAATGGGTTGAAATTAAATCAAAAGAGTTTCCAGCTCAACATTAGGAAGAACTTCCTGACAGAGCAATTCCTCAGTGGAACAGGCTTCCTTGGGAGGTGGTGGGCTCTCCTTCCTTGGAGGTTTTTCAACAGAGGCTAGATGGCCATCTGACAGCAGTGAAGATCCTATGAGTTTAGAGGGAGGTGTTTGTGAGTTCCCTGCATTGTGCAGGGGGTTGGACTAGATGACCCTGGAGGTCCCTTCCAACTCTTCTTTGATTCTAACAGGCTTCCTCCTCGGGAGGTGGTGGCCTCTACTTCCTTTGAGGTTTTTCAACAGAGGCTAGATGGCCATCTGACAGCAGTGAAGATCTTGTGAATTTAGGGGGAGGTGTTTGTGAGTTTTCTGCATTGTGCAGGGAGTTGGACTAGATGACCCTGGAGGTCCCTTCCAACTTTACGATTCTATGATTCTCTTACATTAAGCAAGTTTGGCCACCCTGTCCTGAGAATCTCGCTTCTCAGGCATCTGGGGGGGCAGCTACTTTAATGAGTTGGTTCTGGATTTCCCTGCAGCCACACAGCAGCTCTGGGGGATGTCATGGGGAGATGCTCACTGGCAGAGCATCTCCAGGCAGGAAGTGACAGGAGAGACCCAGAGAGCCAGCTGTGTCCAGTTCAGTTGAAGCAGCTTCAGGTCTGTGGCCACCTGGAAAGCCCCCAGTGGCTGCCTCTGGCCGGCCTCCCCCAGCGCTTCCCTCGAGTCCTCCAGGGGAGGGGAGGAGAGGGGAGGGTTCCTTGGCAATCAGCGGAGATGGCTTCTCTTATGTTCTTATGACTCCTGTGGAGTATTGTGAGTGGCTGCTGCTCCCCAGGTTAACTGCTTCTGCTCAGGAGAACGGTGGGAGAAAGGCTGGAGCCCCCCCCCCCACCATGCCACGTGGTGGTGGGGGTTAGTATGGCCAGGGAAGGAGAGGGTTGGAGCACTTCATCCCAGTCTCCTGGGGAGTCCTGCATTGCTGGAGGGGTGTGGAAGGTGGTGGGCAATGATAGCCATGGAGTTCTTTGAGGTCTGTGTCTCATCTTGCCTCCAAAGTGCTCCAAGCAGTACTGGGATGATCTGACCCCCGCCCCCCTCGCCCCAAATGGCTTGCTGCTTCCCCAGCCTCTGGCCTTCTGCTGGGAGGGAGGAAGAGCTCTCCTGGCTCTGCGGAGACCACCCCAGTGCCAAACACTGCGACTTCCTCACCAACAACACCCCTTGGTTTCATTAAAGGTGTTTTTACTGAATAAGCAAAGGCAGGGCAGGCAAACAGGTCTTGCTGGAACTGAGTCCATGGCTCCCACCCACCCGGAGATACTGAGGGTCCCTCTGTCACACTGTTCAAAAGCTAAAGCACCCAAAAGCACCTTTCCACCACCCCCCCAAAAAGTAATGCAAGCCCCCCTAACCGAGCAGAAAGGAAACTGTGAGAGTCTCTGTGAAGGAGAGAACTTCCGGGGGCTGATACAGACTCAACAGGCCAGCGACAGGTCGGTCCCACACAAGAAGCAGCCTTCTTCTCCCCCACCCCCAGCTTCATGGCAAGAGGAGGCACGCTTGACACCCAACCTGCCCCTGTGGTCTTTGGCACTGCCCCCCCCCCCCCCATGGCTGGCTCTGTCCTGTGCCACATGTGCCATGGCTAGGTGGCTTAGGCTGAGTGGACTGAAGCTGAATCCGGCAAAGACAGAGGTCCTTTGCTTGGGTCGTCGTGGCCCGGGAAGGGAAATCCCCCTGCCAGTCTTCGACGGGGCGCCGTTGACAGTGGCGCACAGGGTCAAGAGTCTGGGGGTACTATTGGAGCCTTCACTGACAATGGAGGCTCAGATAGCAGCCACTGCCAAGTCTGCATTTTTTCATCTTAGGCGGGCGAGACAGTTGGCCCCTTTCCTGGAGCACGACGACCTAGCAACGGTGATTCATGCTACGGTCACCTCGAGGTTGGACTACTGTAATGCCCTCTACATGGGGCTGCCCTTGTGCCGAACCCGGAAGTTGCAGTTAGTGCAGAATGCCGCTGCCCGGCTGTTATTAGGGCTCCCAAGGTGGGAGCACATTCGGCCGAGGCTTTGGGATCTGCACTGGCTGCCAATAATATTCCGAGTCTGGTACAAGGTGCTGGTCATTACCTTTAAAGCCCTATATGGCCTAAGACCTGCCTACCTTAGGGACCATCTCTCCCCACACGTTCCCCAGAGAGTACTGAGATCGGGTTCGCAAAACCTGCTAGTAATCCCCAAGCCAAAGGAGGCCCATCTGAAATCCACCAGGGATCGGGCCTTCTCGGTAACAGCGCCTTACTGGTGGAACCAGCTGCCGGAAGAGGTGAGGGCCCTGCGGGACCTAGGGCAGTTCCGCAGGGCCTGCAAGACAGTCCGCTTCCGGCTGGCCTATAACTAATTGACACTGAGAATTTTTGGATGGAGCTAGAGTGCATTCTGACAGACCGCTGGTTTTTATGTCCTATGTTTTATTAATTTATTGTTTTAACTGTTGCCATGTAATTGTTTTTAAGCCAAACCTATGTAAGTTTAATATGTTCTAAGCCGCCCTGAGCCACCTCGGTGGGAAGGGCGGGATATAAATCAAAATATAAATAAATAAACATGTGTGCGGAGGAGGGACTCAGCCCTCCCTCCCCCCCCCCCGCCGGTCAGATGGGTTCCCCACAGGTGGGTCTGCAGCAACAGAAGCACCAAGGTGGAATCAGGAGGGCAAACTAAAACGAAGAACAGCGGCTGCCTCTACACGATACCTGCTTCCCCACAGAGAAGAATGGAGACCCCGCTTGCCCACAGGGAATAATGGAAACCGGCAAGCATGGATTCCCTCTTCGCTCTCCTTCGCGCAAGCCTGAGCTCCACTCTTCCCTATGGCCAGGCGGGGCTGCGGAAGGAGAGCGTGGCCTGACCGTGCACTGCGCTCCACTCCTTCTTATGAGGAGGGGGCTGCTGGGGGAAGGGAAGGGGAGGGGAGGGGGCGCCAGGCCTGCACACCCCCGAGGGCGGGGGGGGAGGGCAAGGCCTCCGGCTGCTGCAGAGGGAGGGGGGAGGCGGAGGCGCCGCTCTTCCCTGGCTCGACGGAGCCGTCGCAACTGGGCCGAAGGAAGTGGGGACCAGAAGCGCAGCAGCAACCCCCGGATCCCAGGCGGCGGCACGGGGGGGGAGGGGCCCCAGGAAGGCAGGCGCTCCTGCTTGGCTCCTCCTCCTCTGGCTGCCATCTTCGTGCCAGGAGGAAGTCAGCCCTTGGCGCCTGCCTGGGCTGGAGGGAGGAGCCTGGCCGGGGGGCGGAGCTGTCCCTGTGGAGCGTCTCGGTCCACCCCCAGGAGGGACCCTGTGCTGAGCCCAGAAGCGCCGCCCCGCCCCGCCCCGCCATGACCCCTGCAGCAGCCGGCAGCCAAGCCTTCCTTCTCCCGAGCTCCGGCCCTGGGATGGAATCCTCTTGGTCGCTCCTGAACTCGAACCCGCCTCTCTCCTGCATCAAGGGCTTGGCCGGCTTTTGTAGGGAGAAGAGGAAGCCCAGGGCTGGCTGAATGGGACCATCCCGGCGGCGGAGGCGAAGGGACCCTGGCCGTCTGGAGTTGGTCTCTGGGAGAACAAGAGGCTGGACTAGTCGGATCCTTGGTCTGACTCAACAGAGGACTCCTTTCGCTCCATCCAGCCTTTTCCCTGCTGCAGTTGGCATTTGAAGAGATGAAAAACGACAGTTCCTACACTGCTGCACCCCCCACCCACCCCCCACCCCGGGTTTGGCTGCTCATTTTACTCCTCTGGCATGTACTTCTCCTGCCGGTGCAGACCAGGCCTACGATATGGGTTTGACTTGCAGAAATCTGGACAGCAGCCAGCGGTGAAGCACAGCAAGCTCAGTCCATGCAAAACCTCCAGCATCAAGGCCCGTTTGGATGCAATGAGCTCTAAACTGACCACCTGGCAGGGAAACGGAGCAGTGGAGAAAATCACCACCAAACAATTGTAATTGAGGGATACTGTTGTCCTTGAGAATAAACTCTATAAATAAGAGGGAGGGAGATGTTAGTTTGTATATTGGCAGAGAATATATTTTAAAACGCTGTTTTAATGCTTCTGCTGCCATTGGCTCTATTGGAGGGGAAAGTAAAAAATGTAAATGCAAGCAGCAGTCGTTTCCGACTGGGGTGACGCTGCTTTCACAACGTTTTCACGGCAGACTTTTTATGACCATATAGCAGAACATTTTAAGTTCTATTCATGGTTGGCATTTCTGCAAGAGTTGGTTGCCAACCTCCAGGTGGGGCCTGGAGTTCTCCCAGAATGACAGCTGATCTCCAGGCCACAGAGATCAGTTCCCCTGGAGAAAATGGCACCTCCTGAGGGCAGACTCTGGGCCACCACTTCCCTCCAGAGTTCTCTCCACTCCCAAGCCCGCCCTTCTCCAGGCACCACCTCCAACTCTCCAGAAATTTCCCAGGCTGGAGTTGGCAACACCAGCTGGTGCTCATTAATCAACACCCAATTGCACTGCATGAATGAAGCACAAATAATGCATTTGCTAATTCTACAGATGAGATGACCAGGGAGCCGGAGGTGTGAGGCTAAGTCCCCTAATTTCTCCTCAAGAGTTAACATGAATATTAGAAGGCCTAGTCTGGCTTGCAGGTTTCACAATTTCAGTGTTCCTGCAACTTCCATTGTTCTCTCTTTTAAGGCCAGACGCAAGAATGTGTTTATTTATTTATTCCATTTATAATTTAGATTTGTATACTGCCCTCCTCTGAATTCATAGAGCTCAAGGCGGTTAACAACATGATGTACAATTTAAAATTGAAAGAACAGATAAAAGGAAGTCGTTCTTCACCCAAAGGGTGATTAACACATGGAATTCCACCACAGAAGGTGGTAGCAGCTACAAGCATAGAGGGCTTCAAGAGGGGATTGGATAAACATATGGAGCAGAGGTCCATCAGTGGCTATTAGCCACAGTGTATTGTTGGAACTCTCTGTCTGGGGCAAGTGATGCTCTGTATTCTTGGTGCTTTGGGAGGGGGCACAGTGGGAGGGCTTCTAGTGTCCTGGCACCACTGATGGACCTCCTGATGGCACCTGGGTTTTTTGGCCACTGTGTGACACAGAGTGTTGGACTGGATGGGCCATTGGCTTCTCTTCTGTTCTTATAACATCAGACTGGCACCAAAATACTCATACAATATGCACTGCTATCTTGCTATATGCAGAAGAAACAGAGTAGGGAAAGCATTGGGTAAATTGTGAGAACCTGAATTCAGTTGTACAACCAGATAGGAGAGAGGAATTAGAATAACAGAATCATAGGTTGAGAACAGACGGGCATTCTGGAGGAGCCTGGAGGAGTCCCGAATCGAGATGGCTCAAAAAGAGCTGTCCCAGAGCCTCCACACACTCACCACATGCCGGCCACATCCCGTCCATGAGGCAGCTGGGCCCTCCACACGGGAAGGCGACCCAGAAGCCAGATTCCATTTTTTCCCCTCGTGTGGGCAAGCGCTGATGCGCACGAGTGCTCCAGTGCTATGAATGGTTTCTTTTAAAAAGACACCTGGGACCAGCTTGGGGTGGCTGGGCAGTTCCATACCACCAAGTCGCCTCACTCAAACTCTTCCCTATTCAGACGGCGGGGAAACGACTGACGGCCGGCTCAAACAATTGCTTGGGAAGTGGCAGCTTTTTGAGCCAGTCTTGGGCACCTGGAGGATGGCTGGCAGATTTTTTGGGCTGACTTCAGAGGCGTCTCTGAGTTGGCCCCAAGTGCCAGTCTGTAATCAGCCATAGAAGTGGAAGGGATCTCCAGGGTGATCTAGTCCAACCCCCGGCACAATGCAAGAAATTCAAAAATACCTCCCCCCCACACACACATACATCCCCAATGACCCCTGCTCCACGCCCAAAAGATGGCAAAAACCTCCTGGAGAGCAATTGCTACCTGACCCCAAAGTTTCAATCAGCATTTCCCTGGCATGTAAGAAAGGGCCACAAGAACTCAGCACTGATGCAGCCCTTCCCGCCCTCCTTCCATGATCTGCCTAATTCACAGAGTCAGCACTGCTGTCAGATGGCCATCTAGCCTCTGCTTCAAAACCTCCAAGGAAGGAGAGCCCACCACCTCCCGAGGAGGAAGCCTGTTCCACTGAGGAATCGCTCTAACGGTCAGGAATCATAGAATCCTAGAGTTGGAAGGGACTTCCAGAGTCATCTAGTCCAACCCCCTGCACAATGCAGGAAACTCACAAAGACCTCCCCCTAAATTCAGAGGATCCACATTGCTGTCAGATGGCCACCTAGCCTCTGCTTCAAAACCTCCAAGGAAGGAGAGCCCACCACCTCCCGAGGAGGAAGCCTGTTCCACTGAGGAATCGCTCTAACGGTCAGGAATCATAGAATCCTAGAGTTGGAAGGGACTTCCAGAGTCATCTAGTCCAACCCCCTGCACAATGCAGGAAACTCACAAAGACCTCCCCCTAAATTCAGAGGATCCACATTGCTGTCAGATGGCCACCTAGCCTCTGCTTCAAAACCTCCAAGGAAGGAGAGCCCACCACCTCCCGAGGAAGCTCTCAGATTCTGCTCGGTATCAAGCAGTTAGACTTCTCTGAGATGTGCAGGAAGGAAGTTTTAATGAAATATCAGACAGAAGCAAACACTGGTGGTAGGGGACCTGGCCAGAACGAACTTCATTGAATTACAGAGGTGCTTTGTTGCATGCCCAAACTCTGCACACTATACACATTTAAAACAATTCCCAAGCCTTCAAAAGAGCATTCATTCTTTTGAAGCCAGGCTATGCGCAACAAGATCTAGGGCCTTCTCGGTGGCAGCACCAGAACTCTGGAACACCCTCCCAGAAGCTATAAGGGCCCTGCGGGATTTGTCGGCGTTCCGCAGGGCCTGCAAGACCGAACTGTTTAGACAGGCTTTTCTGGTTGACTGAAAATGGGCTGCCACCGGACATCCTACAGAAGCTGGTGGTCATAGTCAGAACCCAATACCGCCAGACTGGATTGAGATAGCGTAATAGTTTTAAACTGATAAATGTATTATGGTTTTATATGTTTTATGGAATTGATTGTTTTTATGATACTGTAAGCCGCCCTGAGTCCGCTTGCGGAGAGGGCGGAATATAAATGTAAAGTAATAAATAAAATAAATAAATTACAATATGCTCCAAAGCCAGCACTACCACAAGCCACAACCCCCCCCCCCCCCGCTTATGAAACAATTCCAAAGCTACAAAACAGAAGTCTGTTTTGGCCCCTGCCCCCTCCCCCCTTGTCCTCTCCCATCACCCAGCTGCCCTCGACAAAGCCAAGCCACCCCCTCTCCCCAGTGTGCAACTTGGTCTCCCCCCTCATCCTCTCCTGCCACCCTCCTTCCTGGCTTGGCCGGCTAGCACTTCTTCTCACCATTTTTTAATAACATATCACATTTCTTTAAAAATTAAAAATCAGTAAACTAAAAATGTGAAGTTTCAAGTTTGGCACTCTTCATTTTCCCTACCTTTTATGATAATGGGGGGAGCGCTAGCGGGTGATTGGCCTGAGGCGCCAGAAAGCCCGCCCTGACCCCGCTGTGGGGAAATGGGTGGAGATGCAGCAGCCAGGGAAGACGCCGCCTTCACCTTCCGTGGGCGCCCATGGACTACGCCATGTGTTTTGTTGGCATCACTTTCTGCCTGGGGAAGGGGCCATTCCCAGGCTGCAAGGGCTCAGGGAGCCGACCAACTCCGGGCAGGCCCCAACACCGCCCACAAATGCCTAGGCGCACTGACAGCTGGCTGCCACGCCCTGATGCCAGTGCCCCTGAGCAACGGGCTGCTTCAACATGCCCACGCTGACGGAACTGCCGGTCACACTGACGTAGCTGAGACGTTCAACAACGCAGAGGCAGATCTGCTCCCAAAGCGCTTTCAGCCACCGCCCACCCCCACCCCCGGATTGCTCCGTGAATCTTTCAGACGACTGAAATTCTTACATTCATGAGGCACCCTGGCCTGTTCCTATTAAAATCTGGGTTTTCTAAAAGGAAAATAAGCTTGGGAATCAAATGGGAAAGAATGCATTAACCAGCCCACAGGGGACAAATAGGACTTAACTTGCTTGAAGTTTAATAAATTTCCCCTTTGAAAAGCAACCTTTCTTGTATTTCCTTATATCTGTTTTCACTGAACTTTCTTTTGCCAGCCACAAAGTAAGAGGGTTCAAAGGGGGGGGGGGTTGCCTCTCCCCCTTCTAACAATTAATTCATTCCAATTTATACCTTTACACAGAAACCTTCTTTTATAATTCTCATCGTTTTACTTGGAGGCCAGTGAAATCTGTTATATAATCTTTTATACACCTTAATTAGCTTTCCTAAGAGAAACACACAGTTTCCAGAAAGTTTTAGAATCTTTTACTTCAGCAAATTTTTCAACACGATTTGTCTGTTTATATTCTATTACACGAGCCATGCTTAAATTAAACCACATGATATAAATAAGCTGTGACTTAAAACTCACCCTCTTTAAACAGACACAACCTAGAAACAAATCCCAACCTTTTGACATATCAAAAATATCCTTTTAATAATAACTGGCTGTTAAGAGCCTCCTAGGATCTTTTAGAGTCCAGACTTCTTTCACCTAAACTCATAATTCAAGACTGAAGCCGGCATTACGAACACAAGCGTGGGGTGGGGGATGCTGAAAGGGGGGTGATGGAAGGTGTTCTCCGGTTTCTTCCCTCCCCTTCCAAGCCTCCGGCTGCAGCTCAGAGAAGAAAAAATTCAAGGGGGGGGGGCGGGTTGGAACAGGAACGGGAGACTCCCCAATTGCTTTGTTAAAAAGCCCTTTTGTTAAAAAGATGCCCCTAGTTGTTGCGCAGACATTTAGCCAGACCAAAAGCTTCTGAACAGAATTCTTTGTAGTGGAAACAGGCACAGCAGCTTCCTATCTAAACAACTAATGAGAAAGAAACAAACCGGCAACACACTTTCGTGTTTAACCAATTCAGGTCCACCGTTTTTTTCTTCTCACCTTTATTTTCTGCCTAGAAACCTGCCTGCCATGTGCGGGGGGGGGGGGGGGGGGGGGCGGCTGCGGGCCGCTTTCTTCTGACTCCGGGAGAGACGCCCGGGCAGGGGGCAGCGCTGCAGGGCACCCCCCCTCCCCCGAGGCCAAGCCCGGCCGGGGCGGGGCGGGGGAGGCCCTCTCGGGCAAGCAGCAGCTCCGGCGCTTCCGGCGGCGCGAGGGAGAGACTGGACGGCAGCCACGGGAGGGGGGCGCGCAGGGCACCCAGGCCGCCTTCTGTGCTGCTTCTTCCGGCTTCCTGAGCCCAGCCCCGCCCCAGACGGCGGCCAGGCCCCCGGGAGGCGGTGGCGGGTGCTGCTGTTGCCGCCGCCGCCGTCCAGGCTCCACCTTCGCCATCCCAGAGCTCCGAGGAGGAGGCCTGAGCGGAGCGCCACGACCGGCCCGGCCCGGCGAGCCCAGCATGGCCCGAGCGGCGAGAGGCCGCCTGTTGCTGCTGCTGCTGCCGCCGCTGCTGCTGGGTGGGTGGGGGGGCGCGGGGGGCGGGGCCTCCTTCCAAGCCTTGGCCAGCCTCACCGCGACGCCCCGACGGCGCCCTCCCCCTCCGGCCTCCTGCCCGGCGACGTCCGCAGGCCGCCCCAGCTGGGGAGGAGAGGCCCGTCAGTGCGCGGGGCCCAGCCTCCCCTCCCTGCGCCCCGCAGACGGCGGCCCCAGCCCCAGGAGAAACAGGCCTCTCCGCGAACAGGCCCTTCTTCGGCAGCACAGGGCCGCTTTCGCAACCCGGAGCTCCGCAGTCACTTCCCCGACGGCGACGACCAGCCGCCTGGCCCTGAGTCACCGGGGCGGGGGGGGGAGGGGAGGGAGCCGGCCCGCCAGGCGCAGCGGGATAGACCCCCCACCCGGTCCCCTGAAGGGGGCAGGGGTTCAGGCACTTCCCAGCGGCCTGTTTCTGGGAAGCCCTTCCCGTCTGGAGGCTGAAGCGCGGGAGGGGGCATCAAGGACCTCTCCTCCCCCTCCCCCTCTCCTCCAGGGGGTCCTCCTCAGCTTATGGGGGGGGGGGTGCTGGTGAGTGTGTCTCTGGAAGGTTGGCCACGCCCTCCCTCTCTCCCTGTGAAAAGAGCCGGGGACCTTGGGGGGGGGGGCAAGCTTTGTGTGCTGTGGGGAGGGGGCTTGGTTTTTCCCGCGACTGTGTCAGCTGAGCCCCTGCGGGGAAGGGGGCGGGGCCTGCCTCTTGGGCCAGACTCTCCCCTCCGGCTCCAGGGAACCCCCCCCCCCCCCCCGCCGCCGAAGGGCTGCAGGGAGAGCCCAAAGCAGCTCCTCCCCCCAGCTCTGGAATAAGACAGGGAGATAACAGGCTGTCAGGAGCAAGGAGGTGCCAGTTTCTGGGATGGCTGGAAGTGCCCCCCTCCCAACTAAGTCCAAGTCGGCACCCTTCCCCCCGTGCCTGCCTGAGGAGCAGCTTGGGGAGAGGCATGAGTCAGTGCAGCTGCCCTCCTGCTTGGAGGACTCTGAGCAGCCTCACCTGAGAGGAGGGTTCCTCTCTGCTCCTGGGGCATCTTTAGCACTCGCTGCTGCTGCTGCTGGCTCTCTCTCTCTTTGCTGTCCCCACAACACCCCTGTGAGACCAGGCAGGCCGAGACAGGGGTCACCCAGGGAGCTTCATGGCCAGGCGAGGACTTCAAGATCCAAGCCTGACCCCGTAGCCTAACAGAGATGCCTCCTGCAGGACTCTGCCCCGGGGCAGCGATCGACATCTACACCCCGAGTGCCCTGGAAGTCCTCAACGGGACCGACGTGCGCTTGAAGTGCACCTTCCGCAGCCACGTCCTTCCTGGGGAAAAGGTGACGGTGACCTGGAACTTCCGGCCCCACTCGGGCGGCCCGGACCAGAATGTGAGTGAGCCTTGGGCGGCAGGCAGCAGGACACCTTCCGGAGGGAGCTGGCCCCAGAGGCAGCAGAAGGGTGGGGGGGCTGCGGGTGTGGAGGGGCTGCTCACTACCAAACGGGGAGGAGCAGCAAATGCACCAGAAGACAGAGTCAGAATGCAAGGAGATCATCTGACCCTGCTGGGAAAGGGGGCAAATGCAAACAAGCATATCTGCGGAGCCCTACATCTGGGTAACAACAGTGTGGAACATGCGTACTGGATGGGGGTGCACTTCTTGGTGTGAACAAGATCTTGGAGTGGAGGTGGGGACGGTAAGTTAAATTTGAGCAACCAACGTGATGCAGTGGCAACAAAGGCTAACACCATCGCATCCAGATTGCAAGATGTCCTAGTCCTGCTGTACGCTGCGTTGGTCAGGCCGCACCTGGAGTATTTTATAAAGTTCTGGAGGCCTCCCTTCAAGAAGGATGCAGGCCGAATGGAGCGGGTGGAGAGGAGAAGCCCTGCAAGCAGGAAAGGCTGAGGAGGGACTTGGGATATTCAGTCTGGAGAAGCAGAGATTGAGGGGAACCTGAGTGAAGAAGACTTGCAATCATGGGTTTAAATGAAGGGCAGGAAGGTACAGGCTGGATTTCAGGAGAAACCTTTTGACAGTCAGAGTTGTTCAGTGGTGGATTCAGCTCCCCTCACCGGCAGTCTTCAAGCAGGGCTGGGCAAACAGCGGTCAGGGATGCTCTAGGCTCATCCTGCACTGAGCAGGAAGAAGACTGCAAATTTATACCCCGCCCTTCTCTCTGAATCAGAGTCTCAGAGCGGCTCACAATCTCCTAGATCTTCTCCCCCCACAACAGACACCCTGTGAGGTGGGTGGGACTGAGAGGGCTCTCACAGCAGCTGCCCTTTCAAGGACAACTCCTGCAAGAGCCATGGCTGACCCGAGGCCATTCCAGCAGCTGCAAGTGGAGGAGGAGAATCAAACCCGGTTCTCCCAGATAAGAGTCCGCGCACTTCACCACTACACCAAACTGGAGGTGGGACTGGGTGTCCTGTCTGGCCCCTTCCAACTCTGTGATTCTATGATTCTAAAATGAATGTCTGGTTAACAGTCTGGGCTAGAAAAAGTGCTTTCACCCAGCAAAAAACAAACAGGGAGGGTGCCAGGGGAACCTCAAAGGAGGGGGCATTTCAGGGCAATGCCCTTGCTGGCCCCCCCACCCCCCATCTGCAGGCCAGGCCTGGCACAAAGAGCAGCAGGACTTGTGCAGAGAGCCTCCACGCTGCTTTCAGCCCTTACAGCAGAGGAGGTGCAAAGCACAGGAGCAGATCAAAGGCAGCCCAGATCCCTTCTTGGCCCTTCAGTTCTCACAGGCCTTGCCTTCTGAGGAGGCAGCAGGCTGGGCCAGGCCAGCCCAGGACTCTCTCTGACTGAGGGCCCCGGGAAGAGTGCGGCTGATTGGTGGCTTGGAGGCTTGACGGACATTCCAGCCCTGCCCCCTCCTTCCCCCAAGTGGTCGATGGTGCCTGGAGCCTCCCTTGGGGAAATGGCATCTTCTGGAGGAGGCAGAGGAGCAAAGTAGCCCCCATTCCCCCTCCCTCCCGGGGGAGGGGGGGAATCACTGGGCTCCTCTCTGGCTTCCTAGGTGTTCTACTACCACGAGCAGCCTTACCCAGCGACGACAGGACACTTTGTGGGCCGAGTGAGGTGGGACGGCAACATCCAGAAGAGCGACGCCTCCCTCATGCTTTGGAATGTGAGCCCGGCTGACAACGGCACTTTCCAGTGCCAGGTGAAGAACCCCCCAGACGTGGATGGCAACATCGGGGAGATCCAGCTGGCGGTTGTGCTGAAAGGTGTGTAGCCTCTGCTCTGAGGCAGGGAGGGGCCACAGCTGGGGCAAAGGGGCTGCTGCTTGCCAATCGCCTCCCACTCGCCTCGACTTGCCTCTCTTGGCAGATTGGCTGCAATTGCCAGCAGCACTTCAGCCATGACAGAGTTAAAGTGCTGTTGAGCATAAACTGGATGTCACCAATGGAGAAAGTTTCCTGGATTAGAGAAGGTGGCATTTAGTGGGATTGCTGTGGTCTTTAGTCTGTCTTTGGCTGATCAGTATTTAGGTTAGAAGATGTGCTTTTGGTCACACAGGCGACTCCTTGGTGTTCTTTGTTCTGAAAGCTATAAGGAAAGACGGAGTGGCCACCTTGGCCTTTGCCGGGTCATCGTTAGGATGTAGCTCTAGAAAGCTCCAGGGTGTTCTCATTTCCATCCAAAGGTATCCCCTCCCTCTTGTCTTGATAGATGACTTTGATGCTGGAGCCTCCGTTTCCCTTTGCTCTGCTCCACTGACCTCCCCCCTCCTCTCCTCCCTGCACAGTGACCTTCTCGGAGATCCACATCTTGGCCCTCCTCATTGGCTGTACCTGCCTGTTCATGATCCTCCTGGTGGTGGGGGTGGTCCTCTGTCGCCAGCAGCGCAGGAAGCGGCAAGAGAAGAAGCTGGAGATGGTGCAGGCAGGGCGGTAAGGAGGGGCGCATCTGGGGAGCCATCGGGCAGGGCTTGGCCCCGGGCGGCATCTGTACATCCGTCCTTCGGAGGCAAAGCAGGGAGGGGAGGGGGGGGAGTTGAGACTGGTGAATGCCGTGACTAGGAATTGGGAGCACCGGAGTCCACTCCTCTGGCTCTCGGGGAAACTTGGCCAGGTCCCAGATGGGCCCCAGAGGGGAGGGTACAGTGAGCAGAGGGCGGCAAGGTGGAGGCAAAGGGAAACCGCAGAGGGCCAAAGGACACGGGGGAGGGGGGGAGGGGCCTAGGTGTGAGTGAGCCCCGTGGGGTGGCCGGCTGTGAGGCCAGATGTTAGCCAAAATGCCCTCCAAACGAGGTTGGGGAATTAGTTAGGTGGGCACCTGGCTCACTAGGAATCTTTTACCAATGTATACAAGAATACACATCCACAAAAGTGATGCTTAAATAATGGGACTCTAATTTAGTAAAACCAATTACAATTTATTAAGAAAAATATAGTCTTCCATACAAGATAAAAATACACATACAATCATACACACACACACAGTCCTAAGAAATATAGATAGATGGATAGGGAAACATATAAGGGTAGACACACAGGGTAATATTTACCATCGTAGTCTTCGAGGAAGGCTCCAATGGCGACATAAGAGGACGGGGGAAATGGACCCAAAACTATGGCCAGAATTGGGGATGGATCTAGACAGCAGAACTGGGATACTGTTAGATGCACACCTGTGGGTAGCTAGTCCACAGGTTATACGGCCTCTCTTGAGCCCTCAGGGGATGGGAGGTATCAGGGAGGAGAAAGGGGAGGCTCTGCCATGACCATGAAGGCTGGACATTTGCAGAGCCAATGGCGAGTTCCTTGGTTGCACCTAATTGGATACCTGTCTTGACCAATGAGCTTGCCTGGATTCTGGGTACCTGAAAGAATCTTCCTGATTAGAACAGGCCATGGGGTGGCTCCGAAATGACAGTTGGGAAAATGAATAGAAGTGATTACTAGGTGGGGAACACTTAAGATTAGATGGACTTATCTGAAAAGGTGACAATAGAGAATCAAATACTGGCACCAGTCTTTGTTCTGGGTTTCGTTAGACAAAGTTTTGAGTGCTCTAGCAGGGTATGCTTGGATAAGCTTGATTGCCTTATGCAAAAGCTGAAGCAGCTATTGGATATGGAGTCAGGAAAGCAAGATGGATTCTGGTGGTGTTAGCCCTTGGTTCATGGAAAATAGGCTAGAAACTGTTTGCTTGTACAGTTCATGGTGGCATGACTTCCTTTACTGCAGCGGCCAAGACTGGGCACACAAGGAGCAGAATGCTGCTGCAAAGCTGAGGCGTATAGTATCCACATAAGCCTTAGAAACTGTAAGCAAAGTCCACTTCTTAGAGCAGATGTGTGAGAGTCAAAACTCCAGGCACCCTGGCAACCATACTGGTGATCACGATGTCCATATGTATGAAAAGTAGGGGGCTTTCCTTACACATAGCTCAGCTCCCTGCAGGAACAGCCCCTTGCAGGCTTCCTCCAAGGGGCCTTCTGCCCTTGCCCCACACAGGGCGGCATCATGGGCCCCCTCCCTCTCCCCCCCCCCCCCACTGAGACTCTCTCTGTTGCATTTAGTGACAGGTCAGAGAAAGCCAAGCTGAAGACAGCTGAGCTGGAGGAAATGACGGTCATGCGTGGAGAGCGAGTCTGAAGCCCCACCCAGGTAAGCCCTGTCATTCTGCCCACTCTTGCCAGCAGGGGCTCTTCTTGTTCCGTGTCTGGTGTTGCAAAGGGCCTCCTGTGCCCTTCCCACCTTGGGCCATTAGGAGAGAGAAAACCTTCCTGCAAATGAGTCCTGCGGCAGAGTTTTATTCAGCTTCCGTGTGCACGCACTCCTCCTCAGCCGGAAGGGGATGGAAACAGAAACAACACACAGAAGCTGGGTAACTTAGCATCCAAAATAATGGAAACAGGGTAAAAGAATCAGTTTAGTTATGTGCAGGTCCAGTGCCAGAGTTTCCAGCACCCCAGGCCACAGGGCTGCACCCCCACCCTTGACTTTCTGCCCCACAACTGCACAGGAACTTACCCAGCATGCACCTGGGCACAGGGCCAGCTCGGGCAGTTGCCTAGGGCGCGGACTTCTGGGGGCGCCAAATATGACTCAGTGACATTATCAGTACGGGGGGGGGGGGTGTCGATAGTCTAGGGCCAGCCCTGCCTGGGGGGGGGCAAGCAGGGTGGTGGGAGCAGGCCCAAGCCAAAGGTGCACTGGGAGGAGGAGCACACCCACCCCCATCCGGAAGGGCCGGGCAGCTGCTGTGGTTCCTCCTCGCTGGCCTGGCTCAGGAGCAGCTGCGGCTGCGTGGAAGAGCACACGGCTGCCACTTGATAGGGTTCCGCTGGTTTGAAACCCCAGCCTGAGGACATAGGTGGATGTGTCCTTCAGCTGGAAAGAGGCATAAACCAAAGGCTCCGTCTTCTTTTCCTCGCACAGCTTTCTCTGCCCTCCCTGTCCCTCCACCCCAGGCGGGGAGTCTGGTTCTGTGGACTGCTGCATTGGGGGCGGTTGCTGCCACCAGGCCACAGGCTCTGTGCCTTCTGGAAGGGGCCGGCATGAGGGGTCGCCATCAACCTCGGAGGGAAGCAGCACTGCTGGGCTGAAGTCTCCAGCTGGTGGTTGAGCCAGCCATGGTCAAGGAGGCCCGTTTTCCCCTCTCGCCGCTCTCTGCTTCTTCACCACCAGCTCCTCCTGGCGAGGGCAGAGAAAAGCCCTGTGTGCCCAGACGCCTTCAGCTGGCCCCAGAGAGGGACCGGGCACCCTCTCCTGCTTCGGAAGGGTTTGAACATGCTCCTTTTTCTGGAGGGGACTCTATGAAAGCTGCCATGGGAAGTGGGCTGAACTCCAGCTGCCTGGGGGAGGGGGGGTGGCCCTGCTGCTTCAGTGACTGCCCTTCAGCCCTCGGCTGGCGGCTGAAAAATCCTTGTGATCCGGACTTCTTTGATGCTTTGACTTTGCTCCCCCCCCTTCTGTCATCAACACAAGGCCCCCAGTCTGGGCAGTGGAGACTGCATGCCCAGCAGTGGTGTCTTCTGTACTCTCCCTATAAGGTTTGTGGGATCAAACTGCCAAAAAGGGTTTCCCTGCCCTGCCGGGGACAGACACAGGCTTCGCTCTTTGCAGATCTACTTTCTGAGTCCAAGTGGTTTTCGCAGCCCTCCTCTTCTCCCGGCTGCGCTCCCGCTTTCTGGACATCAACCAGCTCCTTCCAACTGCCGCAGGATGTCTGTGGGGCCTTGTGCCAAGTGGGGGGGGGGGGTCAGGACTGCCTCCATCAGCACCTTTATGCTGCTGCAGCTCTGAACAGGAAGAAACCTCACTGATGCTTCTGCTTTGCTCCCCCCCTTCTGTCATCAACACAAGGCCCCCAGTCTGGGCGGTGGAGACTGAATGCCTCTGTCTTCTGTACTCTCCCTATAAGGTTTGTGGGCTCAAACTGCCCAAAAGGGATTCCCTGCCCACGAGCCGCGCCTTTGCGGTCCTCTCTCCTGCTGACCTTGTAGACCAGGCGTGCCAAATCTGGGCCATGCCAGGCCAGGCCAGGCCATGTATGTACCTATTTAAGATTAAGTAGCAGAGATATTGACTTTATACAGGACACAAACACAATTAAAGATTTTTTTTAAAAAAAAAAAACAACAACTACCTTAAAACATGTTTAAAACATTAGTACTGGTTGGTCTTAAAGGTGCTTTCTTTGTATCTCTCCGGTGGGATCCAGGGAACTGGTCTGGGCAAAGGAAGCTCTGGTGCTTCCCTCCCTCCCCCAGGGGGCCAGGAGGAGCAGGAGCCTCAGCCAATAGAAGGAAGAGAGGCTGGGCTCAGTAGCTCTGCTGTGCGATTAAGCCAGCCTGGCAAAGCAAGCTGTGATGCAGAAGAAAGCAAGAAAGAGGGAGAAGGAAGCAGAAGACAGCCAGCTGCTGGGGGACCTGACATGAAGGGGAGGGGGGCTGCTTCCACCCTCGGGCCAGGTATTTCCCCATAACCGCCGCTGCCCCACTTGGCTGCCTTTCCGAGGGTCTGCAGGAGGACAGGCAGCTGGGGGCCCCGCAGGAGCGCCCCTGGGCAGAGTGAGCCCCGTGGGGTGGGGCGGGAGCGGCTTCCCGGGAAAGAAGGGCGCGCCTCCTTCCGCTCCTGCTCGGGCGGCTCCGCCTGGCTTCTGGCCGGAAGGGCCGGCTTTTTCGCGGAGGGGCGGTGAAGCGGCTTCTTACCTGGGCCGCCCCTTCCGGCTGGGCAGGCGCAGGTGAGGGCACGGCCGGGCCCAGCAATGGGCCTCTCGGGGGCGGCCTTCCCGCTGGCGGCGCTCCTGCTGGGTGAGTGCGGGGGGGGGGGGGGGCTCCTCTCCCCGACGTGGCCGGGCTCCGGCGGGCGCTTGGCTGGCGCGCTCTCTCTCTCGGCCGCCGCCGCCGCCGCCGCCTCCACAAGTGCCGCTCGACGCCGGCTCTGCTGCCACCCCGGCGCTCTCGCGCAGCCGGAGGGAGGGAGGGAGGCCGGCCGGCTCTCGGTGCCGCCGCCGCCGCCGCTGACCGACCCCTTGCCTGTCGCGTCCGCAGCCGCCGCCGGAGCGGGCTCGTTGGAGGTGCGGGCGGCGCCCGAAGTGCGGGCCTTCGTGGGCGAGGCGGTGGTGCTGCGCTGCTGGTTCCGCTCCTCCGCGCCCGTCACCGAGAAGCTGACCGTCGACTGGACCTACCGGCCGCTGGCAGGAGGGGCGCTGGAGCCGGTGAGCGGGGAGGGGCTAGAGGAGGAAGACCCTCCTGCCGGGCGGGGGGGGGCGCTCAAAGGCTCACTGTCGCCCCTCCTCCCTCCCTCCCTCCCTGCCGGCAGATCTTCCATTACCAGGCGGGGGCCTACCCGGCCCGGGAGGGCACCTTCCGCGACAGAATCTCGTGGGCGGGAGATGTGGCCCAGCACGACGCCTCCATCGCCATCGCCAGCCCCACCCTGGAGGACAACGGCACCTTCACCTGCTCCGTGAAGAACCCCCCCGACGTCCAGCACACCCTCCCCCACACCCTGCTGACCGTCACCCGGCGAGGTACCCGCAGCAGCAGCCGCCGTCTGCGGCCTTCGCCTGGCCCTGCTCCGGAGCCCCAGCCTCCGCTTCAGGTCCCTGCCTGGCCGGGCTTTGCGCAGGGCCCCGGCGGCTCCCCCCCTCCCTGGGCGGCAGAAAGGAAGCCGCCCCGGCCCTGCCTTGCACAGCAGGAGTGGGGGGGAGCCTGAGCCCCCCAGGCTGGGCCTGCACTGGCCAGGGATCCCCCCCCCCTCCTCCTCCTGGGGTGGGACGGGACGGGACGGGAGAGAGCGCTCTTTCCTGCTCTCCAGGCCGGGCTTCTGGGGCTTTGGCCTCTCTCCCCCTTCCTTCCTTCCTTCCACAGGCGCCTCCTTCCAGCTGACGGCGGCCGGGTTGCTCTCGCTGCTGGTCTTCCTCCCCTCCGCTCTCGTGGCGGCTCTGCTGCTGGTCAGGATGGGCCGGAAGTCCGGGGTGCTCCACGGCGGGAAGAAGGTGGTCTCCCCCCAGAAGTCCTCCATCGAAGTGGCTGACGAGTGAGCGAGAGCCAGCAGGGGGCGCTCTTGGGTCACGCATGGCGGGGAGTTTGTTGGGAAAGCAAACGAGGCTTGCTGCGCCTCCTGGGTCTTGGCACCGGCACCGCACCTGGCTGGGTGTCCTTGGATCAGGAGCACGCAAGGGGTCTGGGGGCCAGGTGCAAGGAGAGCAGACTGGGCCTGGGTGAAAGTCCCTCAGAGTCAAGCAGGGCTGGATGCCAGAAACAAATTGTGTTCCCACCTGCCTCCTGTTGCCCCCGAAATGTGTCCGACCTGCCCCCTGACAGCTGGCCCCAGGGGGGCTCCAGAGATGGAGGCCTGGCGCTGACCCCTTCCGGCTCCATCCTTCGACCGCTGGGCTGGCGGAGGCATCTTTGGGGGCCGTGCAGAGAGGTCTCTGTGGCCCTTCCCCCCAACACACACACATGCACCTCTGCTTGTCAGACTGGAGAATGGGCCGTGGGGCAGGAGCAGGGTTCCAGTGCCTTGCCTGGGAGTCCCCTGTGGGCCAGGCTGGGGGGGGGGGGGCAGAGGGAGCTGGTGCTGCTGAGCTGACCTGCTGTGTCTTACTCCTGCAGACTGGAGCGACCGGGCTGTGTGGGGCGACTGGCCAGCAGGTGTCTGCAGTGCCTGGTAAGCATCAGCGAGCTCCTGGCAGGCTCAGCATGTGGGGAGCGCAGCCCCATGTCCGTTGGTGGGGGGCATTTTGCAAAGGGTGTGGCAGGGGCTGTGGGGTGTGTCCAAGGGGGCTCTTCAGGGCATCTCAGCAAGGAAGGTCCGCTTGCTGCCTCCCGCTAGCGCTGCTGCTGCTGGGTCTGTGCTGAGTGGCACCTCTGAGAATCCAGATCTCTTTTTGTGTCTCGTTCATTCAGGACACAGATGAGGAAGACCCTTACTGACTGACGGACGGACAGATGAAGACGGCCTTTGAAGCTGACCTCTGCCAGTCCCTATCAAGGGGGGAAGTCCAGCCCTGGACTTCTTTACATAGGCGAAAAGCAACGGTGTTGCTGGACAATTTTAGAAATCTGACCTGGGGGAAATAATAGGGATTCTGCTGCTTCTTCCTCCTTCTTTGTCCATTCCTCTTTGACATCTTGCTCTGCATTCCCAGACTGAGCTCTCCCCACCCATTGGGCCGGCAGCCTTTGGACAAGCGCTCTTCTGCGCCAAGGCTGGGGCTAGAGCCGTGCCTCCGTGGGCTGCGTGGGTCCCCATGTGGCTTGTGAGAGCAGCCCGTGGTCACTCAGTCCTCCTTTTCCCATCTTGGCTGCTGGGCTTGGCAAGGTCCGAGGGCTTCGTGGGGCCAGCTTGTCCGGGGGGGGGATGGGCTTCTGGTGAGGGTGGGGTCAGTGGAGCTGCAGGCTTCCGTTCACCTGCGAGGAGAGGAGGCCAGAGCTGGCTCAGAGAGGGCTCCTGCAGTGGCCCAGAGAGATGGCTGCAGATGGGAGAGGAGAGGAGCCACTTCCCCTTCCTGGCTGCTGGTTTGTAGGGAAGACAGCTTTCCTTCCCCATTGTCCCAACGGGCCACAGCTGGGCTTGCCCATTCTTGTAGACGCTGCTTGGTTGCATGAGAAGCTGCACATTGTTGCCTGAGCTCAGAGCCTGGAAGGAGGGGGGGGGGGCTGGGAAGCATCTCCTCTGCTGCCACAGATGAGGGTGGGGTAGAGCTGCCAGAGGAGCACCGTCTTTCTTGGGACCAATAAACACCTTCATACCAGCTGAGTGTGCAGTCTTTGTTGTCTGGGTGGGGGAGAACAGCTGGGGACTGGCAGCACTGCTGGTGGTGGAATGGGGGGCCCATTCCTGGTGAATTGTGCTTTGTGGTCATATAATCATAGGACCCCAGGATCAACTAGTGTATGCGCCACTCTCTGCAAATCTTCAGTGTTCTTATCCGCAGTCTCTAGCATCATACGAGGCTTTGAATTATTGTCTCGCTCCCCCACGCAATTTAGTTTAAAGCCCTCCTTATTAGGTTACCAAACACCCTTTTCCCTACTGTTGTAAGGTGCAAACCATCTCCCGATAGATCACCATCTCGAAAGAATAAGCCATGGTCCAGAAATCCAAATCTTTCCTGACAACACCATCGACATAGCCAGTCATTTATTTGAAGTATTCTTCTTTCTTGTCCTAAGCCACGACCTTCAACAGGAAGAACTGACGAGAACACAGCCTGTGCAGCCAGCTCCTTCACCTTCTGACCCAGAGCCACATAGTCTTTTCTAATATGTTCAGGGCTATGATGGGCAGTATCATTCGTTCCCACGTGGATCAGCAAAAAAAGATAATAATCCATGGGCTTGATAAATCTTCCAATCCTTTCTGTCACATCCTGGATGCGTGCACCCAGCAGACAGCAGACCTTTCAGGATGACAAGTCCAGTCGACGCACTTTTGGCTCCACCTCTCTGAGCAAAGAGTCTCCAATTACCACCACCTTCCTCTTCCTACATTGGGGAGCAGAAGCTCCAGGCTTATTATCCACAGGATCCTTCAAGCTTTACAGAGGCTGGGGAAGTAGCCCTTGTTCCAATGGTTCAGAATCAGTTATTGTGGGGAAATCCTGAAACCTATTGCTTAGCAGCAGAGGCTCAGAACATCTCCTGATTTTCTTGCTCCTTCGGCTTACATTTTTCCATGAACCCTCATCCTGTCTTGGATTCTCTTCCAACTGCTGAGATACCACTTCCGCTTCCTTCTCTTATCTTTTCAAGAGAGCCTCAAGGGTTTTGTCAAGAAAACCCTCACTTTCTTTTATACACTGCAGTGTGGATAATCTTGCCTCCAGTCCCCATATCTTCTCCTCCAGCAGGGCTACTAACTTATACTTGCTGCAAGTGTAATTGCTGCTACTCTCAGGTAGAAATACAAACATCCCACAGTCTTTATATGTCACTACGTCTGCTCCCTCACCAGCCATGCTGCTGCAATCCATCTCAAAATTCTCTTTGTCTTTATTTCCCTGTAAATTCCACTACCAACCGCTGCTTGAGACTACTCGTGAGGAACTACCCACCTTCCCAGAGAACCCCCAGGCTAGACCCCCAGGCCAAGAGCCCTTTAGCTCTCACCCTTCAGCTCCCACCAAAGGCTCGGGCCTCTGGCAAGGTGCAGCCTAATAATGCAAAGAGGGTGGGGCCTCAGTCTGCCCCAGACAACACAGACACTCCCAGTGAACAACAATCACCTACTATCAGCAACAATCACCTACAGTCCACTCAAAACAAACAGCAGTTCCCCAGCAATCACACAAACTCAGACTCTCAGCAACTTCCCCCAGCTGTTTAGAAAACCAAACACTCAGCCTTGCAGCCGCACTCCTTTCCCGCTCTCTCCCAGAGCTCATTTCATAAATGAGAGCCAGTTTGGTGTAGTGGTTAAGTGTGCGGACTTTTATCTGGGAGAACCGGGTTTGATTCCCCACTCCTCCACTTGCACCTGCTAGCATGGCCTTGGGTCAGCCATAGCCCTGGCAGAGGTTGTCCTTGAAAGGGCAGCTGCTGTGAGAGCCCTCTCCAGCCCCACCCACCTCACAGGGTGTCTGTTGTGGGGGAGGAAGGTAAAGGAGATTGTGAGCCGCTCTGAGACTCTTCGGAGTGGAGGGCGGGATATAAATCCAATATCATCTTCTTCATAAATGATTTTTTAAATTATTTCTCAGGTCCTTAGAAAGCTGTTTATGGAGCCACCCTGGCTTCTTTAGGCTCCTCCCATTTTTCCTTCTCATAGGAATTGTTTGTGATTGTGCTTTCAATATTTAACTTTTAAGAAACTCCCACCCGTCCTCTTTCTCCTTAAGTATTTCTGAGCACGGGATTTTACCCAGCATAACTCTTCAGTTTATAAAAATTTGCTTTCCTGAAGTTGAACTTTTATGATTGACTATGTACAGCTATTCCCTTCCCCAAGATTGTAAATTCCAAAATTACATGATCACTACTACCCAGGGTGCCTGGTACTTTCACCCTGTCAACCAGTCCTTCCCTGTTGGTGAGCATGAAGTCCACAATAGCAGATCTCCTTGTTCCCCTTTCTACTTTCTGGAAAATGAAGTTGTCAGCAAGACAAGTCAGGACTTTATTTGATCTTTTGTTTTTAGTAGAGTTGGACTTCCAACAGATATCTGGGTAACTGAAATCTCCCATGACCACCGTGTCCATCTCTTTGAGAACTTTGTAAGCTGTTCTATGAGTGGCTCCTCCAAGTGCTCTGCCTGGCTTGGTGGTCTACAGCAGACCTCCACCATAATATCACCATTATTTCTTACTCCTTTTCTTTTTACCCAGAGACTCTCAATTGAACTGCCATGCTCAGATTCACTAATTTCCTCACAAGTATATACCTCCTTCACATATAATGTGACATTTTGAGAAACTCATCACCACGTGTGGTTTAGGTTCTGCTGGTAAATCACCAACATAATGAGTTATGTTAGTATACGTAATGAGAGTGTGAGAGGTGGCAGAAGACCTCTGAGAGGGAGCAAAAGGCGCTCATGGCCTCTTGACTTCCAACTGTAACTTGTTTATTCCTTTGTTTCTTCAAAGGTATGTTCTGCCCTCCCCATGAGCAGGCTCAGGACAGATTGCAAGAGCCACTCCAACGATAACAATTCAAAACAAGCATAACAAATAGATAAAACCATTAAAAACAAGGAATTATAAATCAAGACCAGATGGCACTGCTTGAGTTAAAGAATCATAGAGTTGAAATGGAGCTCCAAGGTCATCGTGTCCAACCCCCCCCCACACACAATGTGGGAGATCCACAAACACCTCTCCACACAGGCACCTGAAACAGCTGCTCACACCCAGAAAACGGCATAATGATAATGATAACCCCCCAGGATCCCTGGGGCCAAACTGGCCTGGAGAAAAATTGCTGCCTGACCCCAAAGTGGCCACCATCATTTCCCTGGATGTGTCAGGAATGGCCATGAGAACTCAGCCCTCCTGCCCTCCCTCCCGTGAGCTGCCTCATTCTCAGGATCAGCCTTGCTGTCAGGTGGCCATCGATCCTTTCTTTAAAACCTCCAAAGAAGGAGAGCCCATCACCTCCTGAGGAAGCCTGCTCCACTGAGGAACAACTCTGTCAGGAAATTCTTCCTAATGTTTAGTCAAAAACTCTTCTGATATAATTTCAACCTGTTGTTTCTTGTCTGACCTTCTGGGGCCTTAGAAAACAATTCTGCACCATTCTCTATGACAGCCCTTCAAGTACTTGAAGATGGTGACCCTATCACCTCTCGGCTGCCTCCTCTCCAAGTTAAACATCCCCAGCTCCTTCAGCCTTTCCTCATAAGACTTGGTCTCCAGACCCCTCACCATCTTCGTCACCCTCCTCTCGACCCATTCCAGCTTGTCTAGATCCTTCTTAAAATGTGGTGCCCAAAACTGAGCACAATACTCCAGGTGAGGTCTTACCAGAGCAGAGTAAAGTGATACCATCACTTCACGTGATCTGGACACTAGACTTCTGTTGATACAGCCCAAAATTGCATTTGCCTTTTTAGCCACCGCATCACACTGTTGACTCCAGTTCTGTGTATGGTCCACTAAGACCTCAAGGTCCTTTCCGCACATACAACTGTGAAGACACGTCTCCCCCATGCTATAATTATGCATTGGGGTTTTCCAACCAAAATGCAGAAGACACCCCAGCCTGTCAAAATCACCTATAACCTGTATCTTTCTTCTTGTGTGTTTGCAACTCCTCCCAGTTTAGTACCATTTGCAAATGTAATAAGCATTCCCTCTATTCCTTCATCCAAATAATTGATAAAGATGTTGAACAAAACAGGTCCCAGGACAGATCCCTGAGGCACTCCATTTGTCACTCCTCTCCAAGAGGATGAGGAACCATTCACAAGCACTCTTTGGGCGCAATCTGTCAACCAGTTACATAGACCCACCTAACAGTAACAGGATCCAAACCACATCTTACCAACTTGTCAACAAGGATAGTATGTGGAGCCTTCTCAAATGCCTTCCTGAAATCAAGATAAGCGATGTCTGCAGCATCCCCCTGATCCAACCAGGTAGTTACTTGAATATTTATAAAGATATTAACCCAAACAGGTCCCTTGTTCCTCATCCTCTTTGGACCACAATGGCTCCGGTCAGAGTCTTCTGGTCAGAAAAAGGAATGGCTCTCTTGACTGACAGCTGATCTTGATCCCAGGGTCTTGAAGGCCGCCGTCGCCAGTGTCCGAGATGCTGCGAAGGGCCCTCTGACTGCAAACACAGTGGCGAGGTCTGGCCGGAGCCATCCCTAAATGGATCAGAATCCTAAAGGAATAAGCGCATTGCTTGTTTAGAGGTCTGAAAGCAGCGTCACCCCAGAGTCGGAAGCGACTGGTGCTTGCACAGGGGACCCTTCCTTTTCCTGTTGACAAGTTTGCCTTTTCCCTTCGGTAAGAGGAATCCTGAAACTGCTTCTTGCTTGGAAAGCTGTGCAGGCTGGTTTTCTTGGGAACAGGTTCTCTCTCTCAAATTCCGCCCTTCCTGCCAGTTCCCTCCCTCCCCGTCGAGCCAGGCGGGATGGGAGTCGGAAGAGAGGTTCCTGAGATTCCCTGGCAGGCACCAAGGGGGGAAGTGGGGCGCCGCGCCTGGCCAGAGTGGGAGGGAAGAGGAAGGCCTTGCGGGCCTCTGGGCTAGCGCGTCTTGCTCCTTGCAGCTGCGCCTGGGCTGGAGGGAGCGCTCCGAGGACGGCAGCGGAGGGGTGGTTTCCCCCCTGGGACCGCTGCACCTAATACTGTCCAGTCGCCGTTTCGTCCCACCCCACCCACCCAGCCAGGCTTGCCTCGGAGCCTGCCCCGCTGCCTTTCCTTCCGCCCCCCTCTCCTCCTGCCTCCGTCTGCAGCTCCTCTCTCTGCTGCGGCTGCCCCGGACAGATGGACTCTGGAGCGGCCTCCCCCCTCGCCCCCCGCAGACAAAGCAGCTGTTCCCAGGGCGCGGAAGGCCGGTGGTTGCTGCCTCGGTGGCCAGGCGGCTGCCAGGGACCGGTCGGGGGTGGCCCCGGCCCTTCTCCGCTTGCGGCTCCGCGCCTTCTCCCTTGAAGGGGGGGCGGGCAGGGCAGGCTGGCGTGGGGGTGGCAGCCCCGCCTCCTCCCCGCAGCGCGCCCCACCGGGCCAGGAAAGGGGCAGCGGTGGGTCTTGGGCTGCCGTCGGGGCCAGGCAGGGCGAGGCAGCGGGGAGGGGCGGGGAGCGCTTGGCTCTCGCAGCAGGTGAGAGCAGCCGGGCCGGCAGCCGCTCAGGAGGCGGGGAGGAGGGGGGCGCAGCCCGCAGAAGGGCTGCCTCGGTCGGCAGACGCTCTCTTGTTTCACGTTGCCTCCCTCCGCGAGTTTTCCAGCGCAGGCGGCTGGCTTTTTCCCAAGCGCAGAACCGTCCATCCTTTGCCCAAAATTGTCCGACTAGGCAAGAGCGGCGGGGGGTAGGGGCCGCCTGGCGGGGGGGCGCCCACACCACTGGCCCCTGGCCGCCGGCCTCCGCCGCTCGCCCTAAGGCGCAGGAAGGGAGGCGAGGAGGAGGGTCTGCAGCAAGCAGCCGCAGTGGAGAGGCAGCTTCGCGGCAGAGGGGGTGAGAGTGCGACCCCCGCCCTCCGGGCAACTGCCTGGCCTGAGCAGCCCCTCCCTCGTTCCCGGGCTTGGGCCGAGCCTTTCATCTGCGTCGGGGGAGGGGAGGGGAGGCAGCCCCCCGAGAAAGGCTCCCAGGCCCCGTCGAAGGGCAGAGGAGCGGACCTCCTCCGGGCCTGAGGGAGTCTCCGCTGGCTCTCTCTGCTCTGCTGCCTTGGCCCCCGGGCGTGGCTGCAAGGGAGCGGCGGAGTGCCCGCCCCGCCCCAGGGCTGCTTCCGCCTCTGGATGGAAAGGGGCTGCAGCCAGTGGCCCCCCTCGGGCGGGGAGTCTGTTTCCCCCTGAAAGACAGCGGCCTCAAGGATGGCGGGAAGAAACGCTTGCCCCGTTGGCTGAAGGGAAGCCTGAAGCCCGGGGGCGGGGGGCAGCAGAGGCAGGCCAGACTCTGGGCCCCTGGAAGGCAGGTAGGCAGGAAGGATCTCCTGCCTGGATCCTGAGCGAGGCGCTCTTGCTGGGCGGCCAACCTCCAGTCGGGGCCTGGAGACCTTCCTGCATTGCTGGCCACTGGGCTCCAGGCCAGCCCGGGAGGGACCGGCCTTCCCTCGCAGGAGATGGCTGCTGGGGTGGGGTGGGGGGGCTTCCTGCCCTCCTAGTCTGGGGGCCCTGCCCGACCCCTGGCTAGGCTGGCGAGGGCCGCGGAGGGGGGAGTTGGGGAGGAGAAGGTTTTCGCGCCCTCCCGCGTCCCCTGCCTGATCCGCCAACCGCAGAGTTTACCCGGCGGTCCCCCCTTTTTTGCGAGCGCTGGCTCGGGCCGGCCATCTTGCAGCCTCAGCAATAGCACCATGCCCGGCTGGGGGACGGAGAAGCCCCGCGCCTGACCCCCCCCCCTCCGCCCTCCGCAGCTCCGCCGCAGCATGAGCCCCCCCGGCGACCCCCGCCTCGGCCTGCCCGCCCTGGCGCTCCTCGGCCTCCTCGTGGCTCCGGGTAAGGGGAGGCGCCGCTGGGCAGGGGCGGGCGGAGGGCACGTGGGGGGCGCCTCTTCCCTGCCTGAAATCGGCCTCCCTTCCCGGGGGTGGAGGGTCGTTTTCACACATGCAGGCCTTCACGTGTTGGCTCTGCCAAGTGTCCGCAGCAGCCCTCCTCCCTCCCTGCCCGCCGCCCCCCACTGTGCTGCCAGGGACGCGCCAGGCGGCCGCCGGCCCTTCTCTTCCCCTCTCGGACCGGCCGTGGCCCTCCGCGGTGCTCCTGCAGCCGGGCCTGGGAGGGAGAGGGGGTTGCTGTGGGGCAGAGGCCTGGCTCCACCCTTTGGCCGCAGCCATCCCGCGGAGCCCTCCAGAAGGCCACCCCACCCACCCACCCTCGCCCGAAAGGCAGCCCCCCAGATGGCTTTGGGACACCGGCGGGAGGGGGGGCACTGGGCATCGCGAGGGCGGGGGGCACAGGTGGGCTGGGGGGGACACTCCGCGCGGAAGGGGGGAAGGGGAGAGGCTGCATTTCCCGCTCTGCAGCTGTCCGGGGCAGGGGGGGGGGGGGGAGACAGCGGCAGGCAAGGGAATCAGCGCAGCCGGAAAGCGGCACTGCAGTTGCCGCAGCCAGCCAGGCTCTGCCGCCGCGCACTGCGGATCCCGCAGCAAGACGCTGCAAGTCTCTCGCCAATGGCCAGGGCGGGGGCGGGGGAGAAAAGCGGCTGCTGCTTGTGCCCACCCCGCCCTCCCCGCGGCCCTGAAGCTCTCCGCAGTGCCGGCTGTGCTCGGCGTCAGGCTCCAGCTGGGCCTGGCAGCTGTATCGGCTCCTCCACACCCCGCGCCCCAATTTCTGCAGCCTGCAGGCCCGGGGGACAGAGAGGGGAGGCCGAGGGCGCCTGAGCCCCGGCAGAGGACAGCGCATCGCCTCAGCAGGGAGGAGGGGCTGCTCGCCTTGCCCCGGGAGAGGAGGGCTAAGGCCGGCTCCTTCCCCCCGCCGCCTGCAGGGCCCTGCAGCCTGGCCATGGAAGTCACGGCTCCGAGCACCATCCACGCGCTGAACAGCTCCTCGGCCCGCCTGGCCTGCACCTTCAACTCCTGCTACCGAGTGACCGAGAAGCAGTTCTCCCTCAACTGGACCTATCAGGAGTGCCACAACTGCAGCGAAACGACGGTGAGGGGGCCGCAGGGAGGGCGGGGGTCAAGGAGAGCCTCCGGTCCGGGAGCTCTTCAAGCGCCCCCAGGAGGGGCCGGGCCTGCGGGCCCCATCGCCCCCCAGGCCAGCCCGCCTGGGCCAGTCCCCCCGCCACCCCGCCCCTTGGCTGGCCTTTCCGGAGCCCCCCGCCCCCCCCCCTGGCTCGCCTTTGCCTGACGCTGACCGCCCCCCCCCCCCTGCCCCCAGCTCCTGCAGTTCCGCTCCAAGGTGCTGCCGGTGGAACAGACCCGCTTCGGGAGCCGCGTGAAGTTCACGGGGAACCTGGGCAAGTACGACGTGTCCATCACTCTGGAGGACGTGCAGCTGGACGACGAGGGCTTCTACAACTGCTTCGTGCTCAACCCCCCCGACCGGCACCGCGGCCACGCCCAGATCCAGCTGCGGGTCATCACGGAAGGTGAGCGCCCCCCTCCCCTCCCCTCCCCTCCTCCCCGCCCCCTCCGGCCCGCCTGGGCTCACCTGCCCCCTCTGTCTCCCCCCCAGAGCCCCCCGAGCGGGACTCCACCGTGGCCGTGGTGGTGGGCGCCTCCGTGGGCGGCTTCCTGGCCGTGCTCATCCTGGCCCTCGTGGCCGTCAAGTGTCTGCGGCGGCGGAAGCAGCAGAAGCTCAACACCGACGACCAGAAGACCGAGGAAGAGGGCAAGACCGACGGCGAGGGCAACCCCGGCGACAACGAGGGCCCCAAGTAGAGCCCCCCCTCCGCAACCCCCGCCCCGCAGCGGGGGAGGAAGCGACGGGCCCGCGGGACTGGCCGGGAAGGGGCCTCCCTGAGCCCCCCCGCCCCCTCCCGAGAGTCCCCAGAGAGAGGCCTCCCCTCCCCCCCGCCCCCTCCCGAGAGTCCCCAGAGAGAGGCCTCCCCTCCCCCCGCCCCCTCCCGAGAGTCCCCAGAGAGAGGCCTCCCCTCCCCCCGCTGCCCCCCCTCCCTAGAGCCCCCAGAGAGAGAGGTCTCCCCCCCTCCGCAGCCCTCTCGGTGGGTCACTTTGGGGGAGACTTGGGGGGCAAGGGGGTCTCTTTGCCACTGCAAAACTGCCACTGCGGACACCCGCAACTGCCAAGACAATTCACTGCCAGGGGGCGGGGCCTCGCCCGACTCTCCCGCCCGCCTGCCGAGGAGCCCCAGTCCTGCCTCTGGGGGGGCACTTCCACACCCGCCTCCACTACCACCCCCGCTACCTGGGGGGCAAACTGCTTGTTAGCTTCTCAAGCACCCGCTGCCCCTCTGCTGAGGGGGAGCCGCCCCCTTTGCCCCCCCGCCCCACCGCCATTGGTACCGGCTGCCCACCAAGGGGCTGCTTCTCCAGTGGGGCAGAAGAGGGGTGAAGCCGCTCTCCAGGCAGCCCCTGGCCTGACCTGTGGAACTCCCTGCCAGGGGATGCGGGGGGGGGGGCTGGAGGAGGGGCTCTTCTGACGGCCTCCTAGTCCTCGCCCTCCCCTCGGCCGCCTCTCTTGCCGGAGCCCGGCGAGGCCCACCCCCTCCCCCCCCCCCCGCCTCGGCCTTCCGCTTCCTCCGGGCCTTGTGCCGCCCCGCTCAGCTGCCGCCCCCCTGCTTCGGCTCCCCGGCCTGCGGGGCTCGAAGGCGCCGCTTCCGCCTTTCTTTTGTCGAAGCTGCAGTTTGGTTCCTTCAGAGCCTCCGGGCGGAATGTGTCTCTCGCGCGCTTTTTGCACCTCGACGACGACGAGTCCTGCTGCAGTTTGCCGACATTTGCACTGACTGAGTCGCGTGTGCGCGCGCGCGCTGCCGATTTCTGTTGAGAACAAGTATTTCGCAGCCTGGGTCTGCCCAGGAAACCCCCGCATTAAGCACAAAACAATAAAGTGGAACGTGTCTCTCGGACCAGCGGCTCCTCGTCTTCCTTGGGGTCAGGGAACTCGCCCACCCCAGCCCCTCCCCCTCCCCCTCCCGCTCTGACGGATTCTAGAGCGCTGGGCTCATGAGGCCATCTAGCCCACCCCACAACTCAGAGGCCGACGCGGTCCGGCGGGAGGATCCTTGGGGAGCAGAGCCGGCGGCTGGCCGAGCGGAGACTCAGGAGGCTCAAGATTTCTCTAGGGCTTGCTCCCCGCCCCCCCCCCCCCACAAACGTCTCTAAGGCGCCCGAAGACTTTCCTTGGGGAGAAGCGGAATGGCGGGGGGGGGGGGGTGTCTCCTGGCATTCCAGCCCCCCCCCCCTTTCTTCAGATTAAAGGAGATACCGCAGTTCTCAGAAAGAATGGGGGGGGGGTTGCTGAAAAGAAGATATTGGATTTATATATCCCGCCCTCCACTCCGAAGAGTCTCAGAGCTGCTCACAATCTCCTTTCCCTTCCTCTCCCACAACAGACACCCTGTGAGGTAGATGAAGATATTGGATTTATATCCCGCCCTCCACTCCGGAGAGTCTCAGAGCGGCTCACAATATTTTTCCCTTCCTCCCCCACAACAGACACCCTGTGAGGTGGGTGGGGCTGAGAGGGCTCTCACAGCAGCTGCCCTTTCAAGGACAGCTCTGCAAGAGCTATGGCTGACCAAGTAGAGCAGTGAGATATCAAACCCGGTTCTCCCAGATAAGAGTCCGCACACTTCACCGCTACACCCAACTGGCTCTCAGGCCCGGCTGCCCTGCGAAGGAAGAGAGAGAGCAACAGACGAAGAAGCGCAGTCAAGACCAGCGACTTCCTTAAGGGTCCCTGCTGCGCGAGAGAGTCCACGACCCCCTGCCGAGAGGGACAACTGCACGGCCCGCATTGGCTCCCCCACCCCCACCCCCACCCGGCAACTCAGGAGGCGGCGGCCAGCTTGGCGGGGGGGGGGGCGGACTGCGGTTTCCATCTCCCCCCAGAAAGCCTCCTGTCACTCCGGGACCCTTCCTGACTGGGCTCCGGGGAGGGGAGGGGAGGAAAGACCTTCCCGGAGGGCAGCGAGGGAGCCGGCGCAGGGACACCTCGGCCAAAGCGCTGCTGTGGCGCGGGGGAGGGGGGCTGTCAACTGGCCCAGCAGGAGCTGCCCGCGGCGCTTCGGCCTCCAGTGCTTTGCCCAGGCCAGAGACCCGTCTGCGAAGGGGCGCCTCCAGGGCCCCAGCAAGACTGGCCGGCGAGATCTCCTGGCTGCGCGGCTTCCCGCCTGAGAAACACCTCCTTTGCGCCCGCCAGTTTGGGGCTGGGGAGGCGCAGCCAGGAGACCAGCCCCCGCAGCCCGCCGCCGCCGGGAGCGGAGGTCCCAGGGATTCCCCCGCAGGCAGGCAGGAGCGGGCGGGGGCCAGCCGCAGGCCAAGAGGCTCTCTCGGTCACCCCCAGAAAGCTCTCCCCCCCCCCAGCGCCCATGCCCTGCCCGGTCTCGCTGCCTGGCTGGGGGTGCCTCAGCCCAAAGCCCGCCCTGCCAAAAGCAGCTCTACGCCGCCAGACCCCGGGTATGGGGGTGGGTGCAAGGGGGCCGGGGGCCTCACCTCTGCCCAGGGGGCCTCCCTGTGTCCAGGGTCTGTGCAGCAGAAGGTCGGGCCAGCGGCAAGGCTCTCTGTCTCCAACCGGACCCGAGGCTGGGTGGCCACCACCGGCGCTACCTGGCAGGGCTGGCTGTCGGGGGCTGCGGGCGAAAGGAGAGGAAGACAGGCGGGGTGCAAATGGGGAGAAAAACAATGAAAGCGGGTGGGGGGTTCCTTCCCACGAACAGAAGGCTCCCAACCCCGCCCGCGGCCTCTTCCACTGCAGCCCAAAGCCGACTGGGAAGGAAGGTGACCCTGGCCGCCGCTCGCCTTGCCCCGAAAGCGGAGCTGGCCCTCTGCCCCCCCTCCCGCGCACCGGCCCCGGCCGCCTCCTCCTCCTCCTCCTCCTGCTGGGCGCGCGCCTGTCCTGGTTTCCCCTCTGCCGCCACCGCCGCTGCCGCTGCTTGTCCTCGCGGGGAGGACGCTGCGCACTCAGCGCTTCTGGGCGCACCTGCCCGGCCCGCCGCCTCTATTTTTGCCCCTCGTCGTCATCGAGCGGGGCGAGGTGTGGAGGGTCCGGCGGGGGCGGCCACCGGCTGCAGCAGCTGCTGTGCCTGGAAAACAACTCCTGCCTGGCCAGCAGGCCCGGGGCTGGCGGGGGCAACCGGGAGCAGCCCCGTCGAGCGCCCCCCCCCCAGTGAATCCGATCTCAAAGGGGGGAGTTGGCCTTGCCAGGCCGCCTGGAGATCCGTCGGGGCTCTTGGGCGCTGCTGCTGGATCTCAGGAACATGCAAGGGCAGACCCGCCAGGGGGATGGGGGCAGGTGGGGAATTCTCCCCCCTGGCCCCTTAGAAAGGGACCTCCAGAGTGAGGGTCATCTAGTCCAGCCCCCTGCACAATGCAGGAAACTCACAAACCCCTCCCCCTAAATTCACAGGATCCTCATTGCTGTCAGAGGGCCATCTAGCCTCTGCTTCAAAACCTCCAAGGAAGGAGAGCCCACCACCTCCCGAGGAGGAAGCCTGTTCCACCGAGGAACCGCTCTGACGGTCAGGAAGTTCTTCCTCACGTTGAGCCGGAAACTCTTTTGATCAACCCACCGGCTCTGGTCCCACCTTCTCTCCTCCGACTCTCCCTCGGTGCCCCGGTGCAGCTGGCTGCCCACCCTGCGCTGGCGGAGTGCCCAGGTGCCCGGAGCTGGTGGGGCTGGCGCCTCTGAGCGGCCTCTTGCAGGGCCTCTGTCCTCCCCACCTCCTCCCCCGGTCCCAAGAAGCGGGTATTCAAGGGGGCTCTTCAGGGAACAGAAGAACAGCAGAGAAGCCCTGTGGGAGTCATCCCGCCGGTGGCTCCCCCAGTCCGGGCCACACCAGTAGGGCCAAAACCCCCAGGGGCTCCGCTCCCGGCCAGTCTGGGTCCTAGCCGAGCCGGTACCCCGAAGGCTGCGCCCCGCCCCGCCGCAGCTCAACCCCTGCCTGGCAGGCCCCCACGACCCTGCGGCGTCTGCCTCTCCGCGCTCAGGCCGGCCTGCCTTCCTCCAGCAGCTGGAAGCCCCCTCCCCCGCCGCGCCCTCTCTTGCTCCGGGAGTGGCCCCCGCCCCGCCTTGAGCGGCCCTTGCCCTGCAAGCCCCATCCCCCCTGCGCCCCGGCAGCCTCCCACCCCGCGGGCTGGCGGCTCTCTCGCACCGCAAAGGGCCGGGAAGTGGCGGCAGGGCGGCAAGGCTGTGGCCCCGCTAGTGCCAGAGAGGGGGGGGGGGGGTCGGGTTCTCTTGGCGGCCTGCTCCCCCCCCCCCGCGCACATGGGCCCGGTTGTGCTGCACCCGCCGGCGGCCCCCGACCTTCTGCCTCTGGGGGCAGGGAGAGGAGGGGGCGCGGCTGCCAGCTCCTGGCCGGGAGGAAGGAAGTTCGGAGGCCCTGGCCCAGCAGCTCTGTGAAGCTCCCGGGCCGCCGCCGCCGCCTCCCCGGAGACTGAGGCAAGGGCCGCAAAGGACAGGTTCCAAGCGGCTGGGGGGAGGGAGGGTCGCCGGGTCTCCCCCCTCCTCCGGGACTGAGCCTCCAACGCGGCTGGGATGGGGTTAGGGAAGGCAGGCAGGCCCGTGCCCAGGAGCCCTCTCCGGCAGCCAGCGAGGCCGCGGCGGATCCGGCCAGGAGGAAGGCTGGCGAGCGCCCTCCCTCCCTCCCTCCCCGCGTGGCGGCGGCGGCGGCAGCTCTGCGGCTTTCCCTAGTCTCCGCCCGCCGCGGAGTCTCCGCCCCCAGGCCGGCCGGGGCTGCTCGAGGGGGCGGGCCGGGCGGCGCGGCAACTTTGGCAGACGGCTCTGGGGCTGGGAGCCGGCGGAAGGCACTGCGCTGCGGCGGCGGCGGCGCAGGAGGATCCGGGAGTGCGGCCATGGCCCGAGGAGGAGGCCGGCTCCGGGCGGCCTTGCTGGGTAACGAGGGCGCCGCCGGCCACCTGGCCCCGCCGCTCCTGCTGGGGAGGGGGAGGCTGCAGGGGGCGCGCAGGCGGGGGGGGGCATCCGGGCTGGCCGGTCCCAGAGCCAGAGTCCTGCGGGCCGAGGGGGAGGGGAGGGGAGAAAGTCTGCACCTGCTTCAGCTCCCGCTCTGGGCAGGGCGGCGAGTGGGGCGGGAGGCAAGAAGGCGCTGGGGCCGGGAGCCTTGGGGAGCGGAGCGGCGAGTTTCCAAGACCCCTGGCTGCAAGCTGCCTGGAGCGCGGCGAGGAGGGAGAGGGGGGATCTTCTCACAAGACAGGGCGCAGGCAGTTCAAGCCGCTGCCTGGCCACTTTGAAGCTTCAGGGAAGCCTCAGCCAGGCAGGCAGGCCCAGCGGTCTCCCTCCGAAAAGTGGGCTGGGGAGGGGGACGGCGCTGCCTTCCTTGGCCGGTCTCCAAGGCGCGCAAAAGAGACCTTTGCAGCACTTCTCTTGCCCTGCAAGGAGTCCGGGAAGCGCTTCGGGGAGGCTGCGGGGGGGGGGGGGTCGAGTGGACCGCAGCAGCGCCTGATGCTCCACGGGGCGGTCAGGAGAGGGACTTAGCCGGGCTGCTGCTGGTTCCCGCCCGCCCCCAAAACCGGCCCTGGCGCACATTCCTTTTGTCCCGCCCCCCGCCCCCCCTGGCCTGCTCTCCGGTCCAGGCCACCTGGCTGGAAGCTGCTCCGGAGGACTGGGCCAGCCTCTGCACAGCCGGCCTGGCCCCCTCCTGCACCCCCTCCCCCCTGCACCCACCGCCGCCAGCGCTTTGAGGCCGGGCCCTTCCTCCGGGTAGCTGGCTTGCTGGGGGGGGGGGGCGGTTGGGCTCTGGCCCAGTTCTGCAAGCCCTGCCTGGGAACAGCAGGGAGGCCGCGGCCCGGCAGCTCCCCCAGAGAAGCCGCCGCCAGGTGGCAGCCCCCCCCCCTCCCCGCCCCTTGGCAAGAGAGAGGGCACTGCCCTGCTGCCCCGGGCTGCCTGGGGGGGACCCTCGGGCGCGGGGGGAGGGGAGGGGAGGGAGGGGGAGGGGAGGGCCCGCTTCCTCGCACCCAACCTCCTTCTCTCCCCCTCCCCCTCCGCAGGCCTGCTGGTTTCCTGCTGGGCGGCGCTGGCCTTGGACGTGTCGGTGGGCAAGGCGACCACCATCTTCCACCAGAACGGCACCGACGTGCTCCTGCCGTGCACCTTCACCGCCTGCATCGGCTTCGAGAACGCCGAGTTCACCTGGTGGTTCAACGCCACCAAAGTGCGTGGCCGGCGCGGGCTGGGGCTGGGGGGGCACAGGGCGCACCCCTTCCTCCCCCGGGCAGCAGAGCTCCCGCCCCTCCGGCGCCCGCGGCCTTTCCTTGCTGGCGAGAGGGCCGCGCCCTTCGCTCCCCGCGCTCCCGCTGCATCCCGTCCTGTCCCGCGGGGTCCGGGGGGCCAGCTGTGCCCCCGGCGGGAGGGGCACTTTGTGGGCAGGGCCCTTCACTCACTCCCGGCTCCCCCCTCGACCACAGCTGTACTCGGGGATGGTCCGCAGCAAGAACGTCCGGCCGGTGTGCAAGCTGTGCAACCCGCGCGTGCAGCTGCCCGAAGTCCCGCTGCACAAGGACAGTCGCGAGTACAACCTCTCCATCGTGCTCCTCTCGGTGGACTTCAGCGACTCGGGCAAATACACGTGCGCCGTCAAGAACCCCAAGGAGAAGGGCGCGGAGCACAACGCCACCATCGCCCTGGCCGTGGTGGTGGAGCGTGAGTCTGGCCCGGGCCGGGGGGGAGGGGCTGGCTGGCCCCCGCCTGCCCTGACCCGCCCTCTCCCGTCCCCCCCCCCGCAGTGGAGAAGGTGGACAAGACGCTGACCAAGATCATCGCGGCGGTGGTGGGGGGCGTCATCGGCCTCCTCGTCCTCGGCCTCCTGCTCAAGAAGCTCGTCCTCTTCGGCCTCAAGAAGCGGAAGGAGAAGAAGTGAGCGGGGGGGGGGAGGGAGGGAGGGGGGCTGCCCCACGCGGGGAGGGGGAGGGACGGCCCAGGCCCCGCCCCCCGGCCCCGCCCCCGCCTGCCCCCCCCTCTGCTGCAGGCCTCCTCTCCCTTCTCTCTCCGCAGCAACGAGTGCCTGGTGAGCTCCTCAGGAAACGACCACACGGAGAACGGGCTGCCCGCTTCCAAAGCGGACCAGAAAGCCGCCCCCAAGGCCTGAGGCTGCGTGCGGAGGGAGGGAGGGGGCGGCGGCCTTTGCCTGCCTGGCCTGCTGCAAGCGATGCTGCTTCTTCGCAGATGGGCGCCTCGGGCCTGGAGCTGCCCGCAGAGGACAGGAGCAAGGGTCTCTGCTCAGGCGGGTCCTGAGCCACGGGGGGCCGGGGGGGGCGCTGAGTGTGAGTGACTGCATGAGCGCGCGCGACGGTGGCCAGCAGGCTCTGTGCCACGGATTCCTCTTCGCCAACTGACCTCTGGTGCTGAAGCCCCTTTCTGGCGCCTGGGGGGGTTGGTGTTCTGTCCCGGGGGAGGAGCATGTGGGGGGGGGGGGGGCTTGGCCCCGGGGCTGGGGCTGGGTGCCCTCCCTCCCTGACTGACGGGAGCGGCCCTTCCTGGCCCCTCGCTCCTTCCACACCGGCCTTGCTCGGGTGCTGGGCCTCACCAGGAGAGCAAAGACCCTTCACCTGGGCCCGCCCCTGTGCCCACGCCCGCCTGCTTCCCTCTGGGCCCCCTGCTTCGACTGGGGGGAAGCCCCCGCTGGCAGGAAGAGCCTGGCTGGGAGCGATGGAGGGGACCCGAGCTGCCGCCCTCCAGGAGGCCAGGCCCTGGCACAGATGCATCGGCTGCGCTTGCATGCCGTCCCTGCTTGGGGGCCTTTTCAGAAGGAGGCTTTTCTGTCCCCTTGGCAAGGCCCCGCCCCCCGCCCCCCCCCCCCCCAGGCTGCTGGGACACCCTCAGCTTTTCCACCAGGAGGGCTTGCGACTTGCCCAAAGGGATCTTTTGCTAGCCGAGCTCAAGAAACCAAAGTCCCTCAGAGAGCGCTTTTCTGGGGTCCGAAGCAACGGAGCACATTTGCAGAGCTCCTGGGGCGGGGGGGTGGGGAGGGGAGGGGAGGCACCACTGGAGGCTTCTGGCACCAGTTTCTTTTTTTACCACCCCACCCCCATCTCAACTCCCGTGCATGGAAGCAAGAGGGTCAGTGATGAAGGACGCGCTGCCTGCCGTCTGTCTGTCTCCCCGACCTGCCACCAGCTCCTCATGGGCAGAGTTGTGCTCCTGGCCCCTCCCCTGGGCGTGCCTCAGTGTCCCCAAATGTAAACGGGAGGGGGGGGTTGTAATCTGACCTACCTCATGGGGGAGTGTGAGGAGGACGGAGGCCCCCAGGAGTCTTGCCAAGGGCTCTGTGGGGCGGGGGGCTCTTCCCCAGCTCTCCTCTGCCGCTTCGTTCGGAGCCTCCTCGTTTTTGTAATCCTGCCCTATTGCTTTGTTGACTAGCTACGTCCTCTCATGCGACTGGACTGCGTAGCTTCACACCATGTACTCTGCCGCCTCCAGGAGGCTAGAAATAAAGGAAGCCAAGGAGACCTGGTCAGTGTGTTTGTCCTGAGTCCTGTTGCAGGGGCCTGCTGGTGGTGGCTCTTCCTCCCCTCCCCCCCCCCAAGGCCTCCGCACGGGACAGACCTCAAGGAGTGCTAGGTGCTCCTGGCTCCTCTGCGAGGCCGGGCAGTTCCCCTGAGGGGCAGCGGGAGGTGGGGGGGGCTGGAAAAGCTCCGCCTGGGGAGGGGAGGAGAGAGGAGGCCTTGGGAGGTCAGGAACTGGCTGGGCCGCTGGAGTCCCCCCCGCCCGGGCAGGGGACCCTTTACACGTGGACAATCTTTAAAGTTCCCCATCAGGCCAGAGAAGTGGGGGAAAGCACATGTTCAGGCCTCACGGTCTTCAGATCTTCTCCCAACTGGATATGATGGGACTTCTAGGCGAGGCAAGGAAGACTCAGATGGCAGGCTGCTGGTGGCGGGGAGGGGGCAGGAAAACAAAAGCCCCAAGAGAGCTGAACTCCATAGCAACACCTCCCCCCTCCCCCCACCCTTAACCCCGAGCAAGACAGCTGGTGTGAATTCTGCCATGAAACTGTCAAGTGTAAATTCTCAGGGTAATAAGGGGAAGGGAGGGGCATTGAGGTAGAAAGGGCAGGTAGGACTGAAGACACAGGGTAAATAGTTCAAGTGAAAATTAACCAATACTAGTAAAAGTTTATAGTCATCTGGGTGTGGAGCAGGTCTCATTCTGTGTGTGTGTGTTTGTGTGTGTGTGCGCGTGAATGAGGCATTTGTGAGTTTCCTGCATTGTGCAGGGGGACTGGACTAGATGACCCTGGAGGTCCCTTCCAACTCTATGATAAAACATGTGAAGAGCTGTCAATTCAGATTTCAAGACAGAGATCACAGTAAAGGAATCCAAGCCTCTGTTTCAGCCAGGATGACCGAAAGCTTGAGTCCAGTGTCAGCCTTAAGGCCAACACAGTTTTATTGGAAGTATAAAGCTTTCCCGTGCAGGCACACTGCTTCTCTACAAACAATGGAATCAAAATCCCTCAGTCCTGCTTACAGAAGAAGAGGGGCAGAGGCAGCCAAGATGCCCAAGTGGAGCTGAAAGAGGATCAGGCGGCCCCAGGTGAGATCAAGGAGCTTGTCGATGCAGGCGCTCACAAGGAGGTGTGCAAAGGAAGCGGAAGCCCAGCAGCCCCCCCACGACAAACCAAGCTCCCCGTGGAGGCCCCGCAGCAACAGAGACTCTGCTGGTACCCACTTCTGATCCCCTTGGATTTTACATGTGGGGAGAGCAGAGGGGGCGCTTCCCCAGGAACCGCTGGAGGGGGCTGCCAAATTGGGTTTGGAGTCCATTCTATTCTATGGGCCCATAAGATAGAATGGGCCTATAAGGGGGCATCATTTTTTAATTTTGCCCGCCCCCTCAAAAAACATGGAGATCCAGTCCTGGGGCAGTGTTCGTTGTCAGGAAGAGTTACCGTAATTGGAGTCAAGATGCACAATTAACTGAGCAATAAATACAGCTAAGATTGGATTAACAATATGGTAGGACAACTTCTTGGTGAGTTCTAATTCAGCACTTTCACATTGTAGATTCCCTTTACAGTTGGGGCTTGTGTGTGTAGAACAGTGACTTTCAATTCTGTGGTTGTGTGTCCAGAGTGACTGAATGTTTCCCCCGCTGGCTTCTGGATACTGGGAGTTCTTACTTTGGATTTGTGTTCATTGATGCTTGCCTTGCATTTCCATAGCTGTACTCTGGCGCAAATCCTTTAGCATCCAGAGCCACCTCTGGGATCCGGTGCTGCTGTTGGGGGGGGGGGTCTTGGTTCTGCAGGAGGGGCGGTGCCAGCCACAGCCTGCCTGTGAGGCCTCCTTTTCCAGGGAGAGCAGAACCACTTCTGCAAGACCTTCCCAGTGGGGGCAGCCAGGAAGGCCTGTCTGGTGCTTGCCCATAGCTGAGCCTCTCTCTTCATCTCAGCCACCTTCTAGATGCTGAAGCATCCCCAGACGCAAGTTCCTCCAGGCAGCAGCATGGAAAAGGGCTGTGCCTGCCCCTCCTCGGCGCAGAGGGCCCCTTCTCTTTGCCAAGGGCCACCTGTGCCAAAGGGGCCCTTCTGCCTGCCTGAGCAGACCCATGCCGACCAGCTAGAGTGGGCTGAAGGCTGGCCCAGGGACACCCAGAGTCCTCTCGCCAGCTGGAACTGCTGGCATTCTTATGTGCAGCCCAACCCATGTTGGCCTGCAGCCCCAGGCAGGCCAGATGCCCAGCTCCATCCCCTCCCTATGACAAAGGGGCTCTCCCTTGTTGCTATACCATCCAGTCTTACAGCTGCAATGGAAGGCCTGCCTGAAAAGCCTCTTCTGCAGCAAGCTGGGATGAAGGGAGGTTTCTCATGACTTTATGTAGCCTTGCTTGTGAAATCCCAGCTGTTGTGATGAGCCAGCTTTTTATTAGGAAGGAGTCACCCACAGGACACTGGAAAGAATGAGGACTCCCAGAGTAGGGGTCAGTATCTTTTACTTAGTGATTTCAGAACAATTTACAGCCTGCAAACCCCAGACCTACCTAGGCCTGGTTCTATAAAGTGGGACTCCAGGTGCATTCCAGCCAGCCCTCTGGCCCCCTGTAGTAGTCCAGGGCAGCTGTCCAGCCAGAAAGCAGTTGGTGTAGTGGCGAAGTGCACCAACTCTTATCTGGGAGAACCGGGTTTGATGCCCACTCCTCCACTTACACCGACTGGAATGGCCTTGGGTCAGCCACAGCTCTCGTAGGAGTTGTCCTGGAAAGGGCAGCTGCTGTGAGAGCCTTCTCAGCCCCACCCACCTCACAGGGTGACCGCTGAGGGGGAGAAGATATAGGAGATTGCAAGCCGCTCTGAGTCAGAGAGAAGCGTGGGGTATACCGTAAATCTGCAATTCTTCTTCTTCTTCTGGCCTAGGGCTCTGTTGTTTGCAGGGCTGAAGCTCACAGAGTCTCTAGTTCCAAAGTATGGACATAACAGAATACAAACTCATTGATATTATCAGGGATGGAGAATAACAAGTTGTCAACAATAATTTAACTTGGAAAGGTCAGATGAGCTCTGATGATTTCTGGGTGTGTTAACTTGGAAAGGGCTGCTTGACTGTCGCTATATGAGAAGAAAAGTCTGTATTTTCTATAGAGTTGCAGGGGTGGATTTTGAAGAATATACACACAATTATATGGAAATGTAATATTTCCGATATGCTGATTGTTAGGAAAGAAGTTGAGGAAAAGAAAGATGATAGTTTTACCCTAATATTGGGTAGATCAAGAGAAATCTCCAAAGGGAAATGAGCCAATGTTGTGCTAGGATAGAAAGTAAGAGAGGAATGTATTTTTTAATTGCTTCTTAGAGTTCATTTTCAAGTCCAGAGCATAGTGTTTTCAAATTTTATATAAGAATTAAAGGGAATTTACCCATCCATTTGCATACTGCTCACATAGATATTGTTAGGAGAGTGATAATGTCACACACAGACATAGATTTGTGTGAAGTAGGTAGTTGTAGAATGTTTTAGGAAGTGAAACAGTGAATGGACCTATATTGATTTGAAGAAATCTAAGGATAGCTGAACTAGGTTATAGAGTTACAGAGAGTATACTGTGTACCCTGCAGTTCTGGACGGGTTTACATCAGGACCACACAATGTAGCTTCCAGACAAGAATAAAAGAACATGAAAGACACTGCAGACTTAGCCAACCTGAAAAATCAGCAGTGGCTGAACATAGCCTAACTCAAACAGGACACAGGATCTTACTCCAAGACACTGTAATGCTGGACAACGCATCCAGTCACCACGTCAGATTGTACAGAGAAGCCGTTGAAATCCACAGACATAAACACAATTTCAACAGGAAAGAAGAGAGTTTAAAAATGAATAGGGCATGGCTTCCAGTCCTAAAAAACACAAAATACTCTACATCTTATAACAGCACTGCAGATAAGATTAGAATTCCAACTGCCATTCCATATGCAAAGATGATGATGATGATGATGATGATGATGATGATGATGATGATGATGATGATGATATAGGATTTATATCCTGCCCTCCACTCCAAATCTCAGAGTGGCTCACAATCTCCTTTATCTTCCTTCCCCACAACAGACACCCTGTGAGGTGGGTGGGGCTGAGAGGGTTCACGCAGCAGCTGCCCTTTCAAGGACAACTCCGACGAGAGCTATGGCTGACTCAAGGCCATTCCAACAAGAGGAGGAGTGGGGAATCAAACCTGGTTCTCCCAGATAAGAGTCCATCCACTTAACCACTATACCAAGCTGGGTCTCAAACCTCCTCAGGAAAGTTCCATATACAAAATAACCTCCACAGGGAAGCTCCTCCACATGTCACAGTCTGGGAGAGCCAGTTTGGTGTAGTGGTGAAGTGCGCAGACTCTTATCTGGGAGAACCGGGTTTGATTCCCCACTCCTCCACTTGCACCTGCTGGAATGGCCTTGGGTCAGCCAGAGCTCTCTTATCTGGGAGAACCGGGTTTGATTCCCCACTCCTCCACTTGCAGCTGCTGGAATAGCCTTGGGTTAGCCATAGCTCTCACAGAGATGTCCTTGAAAGGGCAGCTGCTGTGAGAGTCCTCTCAGCCCCACCCACCTCACAGGGTGTCGTTTGTAGGGGGAGAAGATATAGGAGATTGTAAGCCGCTCTGAGTCTCTGATTCAGAGAGAAGGATGGGGTATAAATCTGCAATTCTTCTTATTCTTATTCTTCTTCCTCCTACTACAAGATATTGACTCAACCCTACTCCACCTTCCTGAGTAGATATAAATTCCTACCATTTCTTTTTATTTCCTCTCACTTTGACACAGAGAGAACTCTCTCTTTCGGTGTTATATCTCTGAGGAGAACTCTGGTCACAGCTGCTGGCAAAATGTCAGGTACTACTATGCCAAAACCAGGGCCTTACAGCCCGGAAAATCTACAACAGCTAGTTAGAAATATTATCTCAGTGATAGATTTTAAGGTATTAGTGAAAGTATACCCACATATACACTCGCAAATAAGAGAGCACTGATAGGCACATGCACATCCACACACACAAGGACTACTTTTACTGTATACTATCATGTAGTCATGGTTTCATAAAATGTATTTCTATACTATGCAAGAATATCTGTACTTATTTTAGTTAGAAAGAATTCTAGGTGATGGTTCTCAAAATGGATTCTTTAATAAAAAATGGAGATTTTCTGAGCCCCCTGAAAATTAGAAGAGGAATCAAAGGCCAAGGATTCAGTAAAGTTCAGTTTGACATTTGGCAGAAAGAAGTCGGTTTCTTACCTAAAGGCTTTTGATACTGGAAATGTCCCTGGAAAAAGCCCTTGGAAAAGAGTCTCTAATAAATTCCAAGACATATTGATAATTGGTACTTCCCAGTCAAAAGATAGCCAAAGACGGTCTTCTTATTGCTGATTCCTTATAATAGGTGGGCAGACACCCCGAAATAGTGTATAAAAAAGGAGGGAAAAGTCAGTGAAGGTAGGAGTTTCTTCACAGGAGTTTCTTCACAGACAACCACCTGAAGACCCCAGGAGAGATGAGATGTACTGTTTTGCTGCTATACACATCGTGGCTTTGCTCTTACTAATATAATAGGCTGCATAGATATAGCTATAGGGAATATTGTAGCCAGGTAAGAGTGTAACCATGCAGATCTGTAATTCTATATTCACGACACCCTTTTTCTTAAAATTTAGAATAATGTATTGATCAATACTCAAATAAAATGACTTGTATTCAAAGACCTGGAGTCTGGTGTTCTCTTTTCTCTGAGGGTAGTTCCTCAGAGTATTTGATTAATGATTCCCTCTCTCAATATAGGGATATCCCCTATATACTATACATGTTAACACACACACACTCTTCAAGGCCAGGGTGAAGGCCGACTCTCTATGCTGGAAGGGGTGTGGGCTACCAGGTACATATATTCACTGTTGGTGGGAGTGTCCGAAGATATATAACTTCTGGAAGTCTATCCTGGAAATAATATCCAAAATAATAGGGATTAGTATCCCTTGCACACCGGCAGTAGTCTTGTTAAATCTCTGGCCGGATCAGAAGCTTACAACCTTAAAGCAGGAACTAGTTGCATTGCTCCTGCTAGCAGGCAAAATAACTATAGCCTCATACTGGAAACAACCCGATAGCCCACCACTCCAGAACTGGTGTAAAAAGGTGTGGGATATCTTGATACAGGATAAACTGACGACGGCTATGATAGACAATAATAAGGAGGGAGATTGGTTTCTACAAAAGTGGTTTGACTTCCTTGGGCACGTGAACAACACCGACACTATGTTCGGGAAAATGCCGGCAAAATACGTGAATTTTACAATCTATTAACACTGAACTGGTCACAACTCAAGGATTCCCAATTATCTGATATATTTGCACTCTTTGAAATGTTTTTCTTTTCTGTAAAAGTTGTCTAACAATATAGAATGTGATGGTGCATGTAAAGCTATGTCTTAGACCCCGAGATGGGGGGTGTTGTTGTTGTTGATATGTTATTTAAAAGCTTTGAATAAAAACTTCAAATATAAAAAACACACACACACACACACACGCACACACCAGAACTGGGAGGGGAGTGGGGGGGGGGAGCCCTGATGCCCTTTGGGCCAATTCCAGAAGTGCAAGTAACTGCACAGCCCGTGCTGGAAGCCTCCGCCCCTCCTCTCTTGGCCACAGAATTCACCGCAGGAGAAGAGGGTCAGAGCAAAGGCAGGAGGGGGAGAAGGGGAGGAGGGTGGCCAGTGGAGGAAGTGCCTGCCTGGCCCCTAAAGCCCACCAGCAGCCTGGCCAGTTGACGGGGTCGGGTGCTTCCCTCGCAGGACCAGCAAAGTGGCTCCAAGCAGCCTCCTCAGGCAGACCCCCGGCTGCTGACCAACACTGGAAGGACATCCTGGCTCAGAAGGCCCCAGAGACAACAGGGCCCCTCCTCACACGGGAGTCTGGCTGGAAAGAAACAGACTGGCTTGCAGCATAGGAACATATGAAGCTGCCTTATACTGAATCAGACCCCCCTGGGTCCATCAAAGTCAGTCTTGTCTACTCAGACTGGCAGCAGCTCTCCAGGGTCTCAAGCTGAGGTTTTTCATACCTATTTGCCTGGATCCTTTTTAGTTGGAGATGCCGGGGATTGAACCTGGGACCTTCTGCTTACCAAGCAGATGCTCTACCACTGAGCCACTGTCCCTCCCCAACGCGAGAAGAGAATTCTGCCCAGCCTCCCTGCCCCGGAAACTTTTCCTCAGCTGCAGTCCTCGCAGGAGTTCTACCCTCAGGTGGGGAAATTCCAGGAAGCATGGGGAGGCACCTGCCAAAGGAGCCATTTTCTCCAGGGGAACGGATCGTTGTCATCTGGAGGGCGGCTGTAATTCCAGGAGATCTCCAGGCCCCACCTGGAGACTGGCAACCTTAATCCTGCCTGTCCCCAGCAGGTGACAAAATAAGGCTAACTCAGAACAAAACACGGTGCATAATCAAACCATAGAACACGGCCAGCCAAAAGTATAGTACTACTAACACCCTCCAAAACATATACATTTCACATCAGAATTCCTTGTCCACACATAAGAACTATTTCCCAAAAGCCCACAGTCCCAAATCACAAAAAGTGTGCGGACATCCCTGTGGCAGATTCCAAAGATGCTCTGCCTGCGTTCCAAGGAGCAGCCGCCTTTGGTGGGCCTCTTGCTGCCTCCAGGGGCAACTTCCCAGGGGGAGGGCTGGGGCCCAGCCAGAGACATTTGATCCAGTGACATCACAGGGAGCAGCCAGTGACATCACAGGGAGGGGCCACCTATGAATTTATGGAGAAGCTCCTTCCCCATAGATTTAGGGAAAACCTGCCCCCCCACAACAATGCCCATGGACCGGGCCAAACCCAAGAAAAAGTGGGAGTTGGCCAGTGGGTAGGATGAGTAAAACACAGTAAATTGGTATGCAGATAATACAGCAGTCAACAAATGTGAGGACTGGGTTGGAGCCCCGTGGCACCTTTAACACCAACAAAGTGGTGTCTGTAGCCCCTTCACAGGGCCTTCTTACTTTTTGATATTGTTTCAGACACTAGCATTTCTGGGGTTACACACACACACAAATTTTTCTCTGACATGAGGCATGGATTTTTTTGCTAGGGGGTAGGATGGGGTATAAATTGAGATGAGGAGGAAGGAGGAGGAGGAGGATATTATTATTGGATTTATATCCTACCCTATACTCTGAATCTCAGAGTGGTCACAATCTCCTTTACTGCCCCCCCTACAACAGACACCCTGTGATGTCGGTGGGGCTAAGAGAGCTCTTACAGGAGCTGCCCTTTCAAGGACAACTCCTACAAAAGCGATGACTGACCCAAGGCCATTCCAGCAGCTGCAAGTGGAGGAGTGGGGAATGAAACCTGGTTCTCCCAGATAAGAGTCCACGCACTTCACCACTACACCAAACTGGCTGTCACCAACTACATGTTGGGTTCAGCATATGCTACAGTTTATCAGTGAAGCTGTCAATACCTAAATAATTCAGTTTTCACTTAGAAATCAAACTTTCATTTCATTTCATGTATTCAATATATCCTGCCCTACCCACAAAATGGGCTCAGGATGGCTCACATCATAAAACCAACTGCAGCAAAAGAATAAATAAGATGAATGATTAATAGCAAAAAAAAGAGGCTCATATCAGATAAAATAAGTGTGTGTGCAATCTAAATGAAAGTGTACCCGCACACAAAAGCTGATGCCCAGAATAAAACTTGGTCGGTTCTTAAAGATGCCACCGGCCTCAAATTTTGTTCTGCTGTTTCAGATCAACATAGCTATCCCACCTGAATCCATTAGGAAATTTTTGAAGGCCTCTGATCTTCATTTCCCCCACACTCAATCTCACTTTCCCCCCATATGTAAATTGGAACCAAGCAAGTATGTTGAATCCACCCAAGAGAGCCTGCAGTCTGACTTTTGGCACATTAGAAGTGGGTGTAGCCAGCCAGGCTTTATTTTCCAACAGACACCAAACTTATAAGGACTGATATGTGCAGGATATCAATACTTTAGTAATTAATCCAGAGAATCCAAAAATACAACTGAAAACTTTTGCAGATCTTACAATATCAATAGACCTTCCACACTCTAGATCAGCTGGATGGATGAAAAAAATAGTCACCTTTCCTTGATCTCAGAGAGGTCTGTATCTCATGTGTGCTGCAAGAGCTATGCCAGGAAAGAAAGTTACCAGATCTCCCAAACCCCTTGACCCAGGTCTGCCAATGAATTGAGTTACCAATTAGAGCTTACCAACACTGGCTAATATGCATATTGACACCTAGCCTCTGGCCAGAGATGTTTCTCCATCTCTCTATCTAATCCATTTGTGTCTGTTTTAGCTCAATTAGCATTTCTAAGAAGCTGAGGTTGTAAAGTCATTACACCACTGACTTCTTTGCAGCTCGGAGGGAAAATCACACATAGACTTTATCACCCCAAGTCCTGTGTTGGTTGCCCGGAGGTGGCTCAGCCCCTGCTGGGAAAATCCAGGGGGGGGGCTCAAGTCCCCAAGCCCCCCACGTAGTTTACGCCTATGCTTGCCTCCCCCTCCTCAACCTGCCTCGGCCTGGCTGGACTCTCAGGAGCACTTGGGCCTTTGCCAGATAAAAGCAAAAAGCCCCCCCCCCCCAAGTCTCCCTCCCCCCACTTTCAGGAGAGCTGTGCGAGGAGCAGCCACAACCTCCTTCCAGTCCCTTCTGGGGCACAAAAGCTTCTGTCCAGCCATGACAGCCATCTTGGAAGGGCTCTCAGAAACTCCGCTGCTCTGTCCTCCTCCGTCGCCCCCAGAGGCTCACCCGGAGCAGGCCTCGTCTGGCCGCAGCTCTCTCCCTAGCAGAGGGCCAGATTCCAGGTGAGGGAGCAGGAGGGCAGGCAGACACCATGGGTGGGTGGGAAGGAAGGGACCCTTTAAGAAGCCCAACCAAAAGGGATGGGAAAGGGTCTCAGGGATGCACCATCTGGTGAGTGCCGCACAGAAGCTTCCTTTGGGACACCCCTCCACAGCAGCTGCCCCAGAAGCCTCACCACCTCTTGTGTCTCTCCTTGCTGAACTCCTTGCCCTGCAGAATCATGGCTCGGGGGGCAGCCCCTGCACATCTCTGATCACCACAGCCCCAAAGGCTGCGGGGCTGCAAAGCGGGCAAAAGCCTCAGCCAAAAAGCCCTCGTGGAGGTGGCCAGAAATAGGGGGTGCAGCTACTGGTGTGGACTAGAAGGTCCCTGGGGCAGCAGGGTGCCTCTGCAGGCCGGGGACAAGGCTGGCCGGGTGTCCAGAGACCCAGAAGGGAACAGCCAGGGGGAGGGGTAAAGAATAAAGGAGCAACAAACAGGCTACAAAGAGCATGATTAATATTGTGTGTGATGGGGCCAGGTGCAAGAGGCTTCTGAGAATAGCCAGAAGCCCAACTAAATACAGAAGAAAAGATCCACTTCTGAGTTTAGGTGTCTTGGTTGAAGCCCAGCAGACAGTAATTGCATCAGAAAATCACAGAGCTGGAAGGGGCTATAGAGGCCATCTAGTCCAACCCCCTGCTCAATGCAGGGTCAGCCTATAGCTAGGTTGTCCCACTCATGGCCTGTGGGCCACCTCCAGCCTTCCTAGGGCTTCAGTCAGGCCTGGGGCAATTCTCTCCTGCCCTCCTCCCCCACCTGTCTTCATCCTTTGAAGCTCCTGCTTCAGCTGAAGGCAGTCCTGGGCTTGCAAAGAAAACATGGAATGGATTTTCCATTAAGGTCTCCACACCCAAATAGACTATCTGGGCCCAGAGACCTTAACGTAAAATCCATTCCATGTTTTCCTTGGAACTCTGTCTGTCCTGCAATGTATTTCAATGGAGTGGAGCTAAAGCAGTTTCAGTTTTGCAGCATTTGTAGTCAGTTGAAACCCTTATAAAGGGTTGATGCTTTGAGCCAGCTTGTCTCTGCTGAATGGATTTCAAAACAGTGAGTATTTTAACCTGGGAACCCACAGTCAAAGGGGGCAATCATTGCCAATCTGAGCAGACCTGGGGGTGAGTGGGTGGAGAAGCCTGCAATGCCCAGCCATTTCATGATTTCCTAGGTTCAGAGCAGTTTATATTTTTAGTTTCTGCTGTGATCCTTGATTTTTCTTGTTTTATTTTAAAAATTGCATTGCCAAATCCCACTGTTCCCTGACATTTCCATTTTAAACAATATATCACAAGTTTTAAGCAAATTTGTATTTTAAGTTAAAAATATCTTTAATTGTGTTTATCAGTATCTTTTATATGGTTTATCTCTCCGCTGACATTATATTTTATGATATGCATGGCTCAACCTCCCAAAGTCCCATTTGTGTCAAATCCGGCCCTCGTAACAAATGAGTGACACCCCTGGCCCAGAGCATCCCTGATGAGTGTTCGTCCAGCTGCTGCTTCAAGACCACCAGGGAGGGGAGGGGGAGCTCCCCCCCCCCCGCGCAGCTGATTCCACAGATGAAGCGTCCCTCCCCCCTCGCATTCAAAGTCATAAGAATGAGCTGAGTAGCTCTTCTTAATTTTAAGAATGTATTTGAGCACGGTGAACTTTGTACAGTGTTTGAAAGTCAGGAGAGTTAGTCAAGAATGTGAGTCCAGTGAGTTGTCAGAAGATTGTCCCCTCTCAGCTGCAGAGTCTGGTGAGTAAAACTTCCACTTCGTGCGCTACTGGAATTAGTTGTGAGCTGCTGCATAGATTCGTGTGCTGTGGAGCCATTTTTCCTGGGCTAAGACAAAAAGGTGTGAGTTGGAGTCTAAAAACCTGTGAGCTGGCTCACGCTAGCTGAGTTTAGGGGGCATACTGTTGAAGACCTATAACGACAAGGGGAGACTCGGAGGAACCTTGTGGCATCAGCCACCCCATTTCCCTCCTGTCCCTACTTCTCTCAGCCTCTCCCCCACTCCTTCTCTTACTTTATGTTTTGTTCTTACCTCTCTCTCTCCCCCCCACCCCGCCAATTCACACTGTCAGTCTTCTCTTTTTTCCCTCCCTCCACCACCCCTATAATTCTCCCCACCCCCTTACTCTCTCTTTCTGGCCACAATGGGGGAAGTTGCAGCCAGCCAGAGGCAGTGAGGAAAGCCATGGGAGGGGAGTAGATTCCTCCCACTGTCTTGCCAGCCTGTGCCCAGAGCGACTCCCAGTCTGCATCTTCACCACCAGTGGGCCTGGCACAACTCCTGAGCTGCCCCTCAGCATGGCTTCCGGGCTGCTGCACTGCGAATGCCTGGCCTGGCTCACCACAGCCCCTGGGCCACTTGAAGGAAGGGGGGAAACTAACCCCCCCACCCCATGTATTTTTTTTTTTTATTTTCAGTTTCTCTGCACACCTGGAGAGTCCTCCAAGAGCACAGAAAAATCTCGCAGCCACAGGTGGCTAATGCTATATAGAAAGTGGGGACCCAGGGCATTAATTCCTCTCCTCATTTTAATCACCCCCATCACAGCTGTAGCCCTTGGGGGCCACCATGGCTCTCGCCCCCTCTCCAACCACCAATGGTGGCAAGCCACATGCTCATCAAGGTGGTAGCTGGGCCTGTGTGGCCGCCATGCCCACCAAGTCTTCTCCCCCTCCCCCCCACCAAGCTTTGCCCCCCACAGAAATTTTAAGGGAATTTAAACATCCCTTGCATAGTTTAAAAAAAATAAGATCCTTCTGCAAACTTGGGAAGTACCCCCAATTCACTGTGAAATCTCCTCAGACTCCTTCTGTGGATTCAGCTGTCTGCAGATGGGGGCACATGGGAGGAAGAGTATCTAGGCAGGGAGATGAGTAAGAAGACCCCTGCAGGGTCAGGCCACTGTGGGTCCTTCTGGTTCAGGGGTGGCCAACCTGTGGCCCTTTCCCACGGATTGTGTAGCTCCTGAAGCTCCCATCGGCCAGCTTGGAGAAAACATCTGGCTCTTTAAATCACTTCTCCAAGCCAAGTTAGAGAGCAGCTAGGAGGCATTTAAAGTTGTTTTATTTCCAACTCTCCTTCCCCTACCCCATCTATTTGCCTTCCTTCCTTGTGGCTCTTAAACATCTAACATTCATGTCTCAAGGCTCCCATACATCTGAGATTTATGTGGCTCTTCTGTTAAGCAAATTTGGCCACCCCTGATGTAGTTCAACATCCTGCCTCCCACAGTGGCCAGCCAGTTCCTCTGGAGGGCCAGCGACAGGACAGAGAAGAACATCAGAAGAATCCTGCTGGGTCAGATCAGTGAGGGTCCATCTAGTTCAGCATTCTGTCTCACCCAGTGGCCAGTCAGTTCCTCTGGAGGGCCAACAACAGGGCAGAGAGGCCAAGGCCTTCCCCTGAGAAGAACATCAGAAGACCCCTACTGGGTCAGACCAGGGAGGGTCCATCTAGTCCAGCATTCTGTCTCACCCAGTGGCCAGTCAGTTCCTCTGGAGGGCCAACAACAGGGCAGAGAGGCCAAGGCCTTCCCCTGAGAAGAACATCAGAAGACCCCTACTGGGTCAGACCAGGGAGGGTCCATCTAGTCCAGCATTCTGTCTCACCCAGTGGCCAGTCAGTTCCTCTGGAGGGCCAACAACAGGGCAGAGAGGCCAAGGCCTTCCCCTGAGAAGAACATCAGAAGACCCCTACTGGGTCAGACCAGGGAGGGTCCATCTAGTCCAGCATTCTGTCTCACCCAGTGGCCAGTCAGTTCCTCTGGAGGGCCAACAACAGGGCAGAGAGGCCAAGGCCTTCCCCTGAGAAGAACATCAGAAGACCCCTACTGGGTCAGACCAGGGAGGGTCCATCTAGTCCAGCATTCTGTCTCACCCAGTGGCCAGTCAGTTCCTCTGGAGGGCCAACAACAGGGCAGAGAGGCCAAGGCCTTCCCCTGAGAAGAACATCAGAAGACCCCTACTGGGTCAGACCAGGGAGGGTTCATCTAGTTCAGCATTCTGTCTCACCCAGTGGCCAGTCAGTTCCTCTGGAGGGCCAACAACAGGGCAGAGAGGCCAAGGCCTTCCCCTGAGAAGAACATCAGAAGACCCCTACTGGGTCAGACCAGGGAGGGTCCATCTAGTCCAGCATTCTGTCTCACCCAGCGGCCAGTCAGTTCCTCTGGAGGGCCAACAACAGGGCAGAGAGGCCAAGGCCTTCCCCTGAGAAGAACATCAGAAGACCCCTACTGGGTCAGACCAGGGAGGGTCCATCTAGTCCAGCATTCTGTCTCACCCAGTGGCCAGTCAGTTCCTCTGGAGGGCCAACAACAGGGCAGAGAGGCCAAGGCCTTCCCCTGAGAAGAACATCAGAAGACCCCTACTGGGTCAGACCAGGGAGGGTCCATCTAGTCCAGCATTCTGTCTCACCCAGTGGCCAGTCAGTTCCTCTGGAGGGCCAACAACAGGGCAGAGAGGCCGAGGCTGTTCCTGATGCTGCCTCAGAAGATCAGCTCCTCTGGAGGTGGGGGCTGATCTGGAGGCCAAAAGAGACCTCCAGGTTCCACTGCTTACTTGCTCCCCCCACCAGCACTCCAATTCTCTGCTCTGCCCCCCCCCCCGACCGACCAACCTACTGGAGGAGATGGTAGAGGTCGCCCCCCCCCCCCTTCCCATACTCCTGGCAGGCTGGTCTGAACCACACTGACTTGGAACAGTGCAAGCGTGGGGCCTCTCCCAAGAAGGGGGGGTGGGGGAGACATTTCCTCTGCTCAGAGGCACTCTTCTTCGGCTCAGGAGCCCTGGGGCTGCAACCAGCTCAGGGTCCAAGTCCCATGGGGGGGGGGCTGGGGCATGCCCCCCTCCCTCCCATTGTCCACAGAGTTCAGCAGCAGGCAAGTGAATGCAGACAGAGGCCGGCTGCTGCCCTGCCCTGCCCTGCCCCTCCCTGCAGGAGCGGCGCTTTGCTGACAGGCCGGTGAGGTGCCTGAGCTGCTGCGGCTGCTACTGTCAAGCTGCCAGCCACAGATCTTCCTGGGCTGCAATGCAGAGAAGGAGACAGGCAGGGGGCCAAGAAGGGAGAGAGAGAGGGCCGGGCTGGTGCATTCCGGGGCGGAGGGAGGGAGGGAGGGAAGGCAGCTCCCCTCCTCTCCCATCTGGCCTGCCTTGGTGAGGGGCAAGCGCAGCATTGGGCAGGGGGGCGGCGGGGGGGAAGGGCAGGAGCCCTGCTGGGGCTCAGGTCCCGGGGCAGCTGCTGCAGAGGATTGTGGGAAATGCAGTGCTGGGGCTGGGGAGGGGGCAGCTCCCAGAGCAAGCCAGAGGAGGGCAGGGGGAACAGAGGGGAGGCCTCCCCCCTCCAAAGAACCAGCGGGGCTTCCGTGCCTTGTCCTTCCTCAGGGCTTCAGCTGGGAAGCTCCCCTCCCCTGCCCCTCAAGAGTGGCCACGCCCAGGTGCCCCAGGCCAGTCTGGGGAGAGGGGCGCCCAGGCAACGGGCGGCGGGGGGGGCTTCCAGAGTTGGGTCTGCTGGCGGAGCCCCGCTGGCCCTGGGGTTGGGCTGCTCTGTGACCCAGAGTGTTGGAGCGGATGGGCCACCGGCTTGCCTTCCGTCCTTCTGCCTCGTGTTCTTGGAGCCTGGGAGACAAGAGAACTCTGAGTAGCCTCACTGCTGGGCCTGCTCCTGGTGGCCCCGAGTTGGGGCCAGCCAGCCGGGCCTTCTTGGCTCCCTCTGCTGCAGGAAATGGGGCTGCTGGGGGGCGGGGGGGGACCTGCCACCCTGCCTGCCTGACGCCCCACTGGAAGGGAAGCCAGGCAGAGGCCTGCAGGCCCTGGGGCGCGGAGAAGAGAGGAGGAGGTCCTTGCGCTCAGCACCGCCCCCGGGGAATCTCCTGGGGCGGGGCGGGGGGGAGTGCCTGCTGTCGGCTCTTCCGGGGCCCCCAGAAGCCGCTTCCCCAGCCAGCAGCACAGGGCTGGGGAGGGGGCAAGGAGCTCCCTCCCTCCCCCGCTCTCCGGGGGGCAAGCGGCTCCAGCCAGGGCGCGCTTCGCCCCCCCCCCCACGTGCTCTGCCGGGGCAGGAGCCGGGCGGCCGTCGGGGATCTTCGCCAGGCCTTCCGGGGGGGGGGCGGCTGGGGGCCCCGGGGGCGACACGGCTGCCTGGCTGAGGCCACTCCGCGCCCCCCCCGGAGGCTAGCTAGCCGCAGGCAGGGAGGGAGGGAGGGAGGCGGCGGCGAGGAGACGTTCCTCGCCGCCGCTGCTGCTGCTCGCCGCCAGAGCGCCCGAGGAGGAGGAGGGCTCGTCGTCTCCCGCCATGCCAGGTAGGCTCCCGCCCGCCGGGAGGGCTGTGCTGCGGCCGACCAGCCAGCCAGCCGGGCGCCCCGCGGGGGAGCAGCCCGTGGAGCCCGCGCTCCCCCCTGCCCGGGCTGGGGAGGGGAGGAAGGACGGCCTTCCCTTGGCCCCCCTCCAGGCTCCCTGGCGCCCCTTCCTGGGGGGGGGGGCGGAGGAGATAAAAGGCCTGGGGGGGGAGCTGAGGGACCCCGCCCCCTCTTGCCCCCCACCCCGAGGCAGGCAGCCGGGGAAGGACGGGATTCGCCCTCTCAGGCCTGAGGGAGGGGCGCTGGCTTGGGGAAGGCTGCCGCCCCAGTTGCTTTGAGCCCCCTTTTGTGGCGGGGGGCGGGGTCAAGCTGGCCCCACAGCCTCCCCTGGCACCAGGGGTCTCTTCGCCCTTGGGTGTAGTGCGGCCAGGCTGGCCTGGTGGTTAAGAGCGGGCAGACTCCTGCTCTGGAGATCCGAGTTTGATGCATGCAGCCAGCTGGGTGACCTTGGGCAGCATCAGTGGCTCTCCTCCTCCTTGGCCAGGCCTGCCTCTAGCAGCGCCTCCGTTGCCCAGGGTGAGGCAGCTCTACTGCTGGGACCTGAGGCCCTCTCCTCCCCCACCCCCCTCCCGTGCTGAGGGATGCACAGTTGCCTGGCACCCCCCCCCCCCCCTTGCTGTTCTCCCTGCCCCCCAGGGGGGTGATCCAGGGCTGCTGCTGGGTTACCTGCCCGCAGGGACTGTGCTTGTTGCCAGGGAGCCCCAGAAGGCACCTGGGCCGGAACTCTGCAGGGTTTGCTTTCCATCCTTCCCCAAGAGGGCCTCCGCCTGCAGGCATTTGCGTGACTTCTGTCCTCAGGCACTACAAGGCCTCCTCCTAATCCTCCCACCCAGACTGTCCCTCCAGATGCTGCCTTCAGTGTCTTCCATGCATGCAGACTTCTTCTCAGGTGGAACCCAGAGAACCTCCCAGGCTTGCCTTACTTCTTACAACATTTAGAACTTGCTTTGCCCCCTGAACAGACCCCTCCCACAGGACTTCATTTGACCCTTGTCTGGCTGAGGCCTGCACAGGGACTGCTTGGGGGCTTTCCTCTGGCCCCTGATGGCCCAGGTGACTGTGGGGAAGGGGGCCACTCCCAAGCAAGGCCCTGTGCCAACTTGCAAGGGAGTGAGTGGCCCTTGGGGTCTTTGTGCATCCAGCCATTGGTCACTCATTCAGAGGGGGGGATAATGTCTTAGAATTTGAAAAGACCTGTCCAGGGAGGTGGGGGTGGGGAAGCTCAGTCCTGGTGGTTTCCTCCCAGTGGGCCAGAGAGTGGAGGGCCCGTTCATCTTGGCCCCTTTCCTGCGTGGCCTGTGGGCTGACAGGGCTTGTGGGGGGGGGGGAGTTCCTCTTCCACGGCCCAGCCTCTCCGTGTCAGCGAGAGCAACAAGGCCACGAGTTCTGCTCTCCCTCCCCATCATGGCCTGCTCAGCTTCTGACTGTGGAGCATTCGTGGTGGGGGTGGGCTGGTTGAGGAGTGGGTTTTGCGGGTAGGAGCCCAGCTGGCTGCAGGAGCTCTTGTTGCAGCTGGTCAGGTGGTGTCCGGGGGGGGGGGGAATCAGCATCCCTTCCTGGACCCAGCTGAGCAAGCGTGGCTTTGGGAAGGAGCCTGGGAGGTACATGGAAAGGACTCCTGGGGGCACCCAGTAGCCAGGGCAGCGTCAAGAGTAGAGGCTCAGGCCCCAGGGGAAGGCAGCGGGGTGGGGGGAGCAGTGAGAGGAGCTGGTGCTGAGTGGAGCATGAGCTGTGCCCCGGAGCATGTGGACAAAGGACGACAGTGAGATGCAAGGGTGCCTTTGGACATGTGCAGAGTCCAGGGCTGACAGAAAGCTTGAGAGTCGCCTCTGCTGCCCCCCCCCCCCACCCTGGCTGGGTGAGCATGAAGGCCCTGGGGCCTGGCTGAGGGAGACGGTCACCCCAAGCAAGGGACCCTCATAAGAGCCCTGCTGGGTCAGACCAGGGAGGGTCCCTCTAGCCCACGGAGTGGCCAGCCGGTGCCTCTGGAGGTCCAACCTCAAGCACGGCAGAGAGGCCGAGGCCTTCCCCTACTGGGGCCTCCTGGCTCTTCTGGGATTAGTGCCTCTGGAGGCTCCTCAGGGCTGCTGCCCACTACAGACCCATCCTCCTCCCACAGTCTAGCCCCCTTTTGGTCATCACTGCATCCTCAGCAGCCAGCTCCACGTTTGTTTATCCAGAATCTGCTGCCCATGAACTTCTTTGCATGCCCTCCAGCTCTGGCGTTTAGGGAGAGGGAGAAGGCGCACTCTGCGAGCGTCCTCTCTCTCTGCTCCACGCTCGCTCAGCTCAACACTATGAGCCTCTTTCCTGTCCCCTCCCTTGCCCTGCCCCAGCCTCTCCAAGGGAGAAGGAGGCTCCAGCTGCTGCTTCACCATCTCGGCTGCCCTCCCCCTCCCCACTTTCCCCAGCTCTGCAGGGGTCTCCTTCGGGCAGGACCAGGGCAGCAGCCAGAAGAGAAGCACCTGAAGCCCTCAGTCCCCTCTTTTCTGGGAGGAATCAGAGGCAGAGGGAGGGGCCCCTCTCCTCTCCCTCTCCCCCCACCCTATATGGCAGCACCAGATTTGGGAGGAGGGTCCTTGAGCCCCCTGGGACTGCATCCGTGGCCTCAGGGAGCTCCCGGAGGGGAGGTGGGGCCCTTGCCCTCTTTGCCTTCAACTATTTCTCCTTTGCCTCTGGGCTAATGCGGAAGCGAGATTAGAGTGTACTGAAGGGCATAACGCCATGGGGGGGCCTCTGCTGGGCAAGGCAGCCTTGGAACCAACCGAGGTCTCCTCTGGAAGAGGGGCTGGAGAAGGGGGCACTGGGCTGAAGATCCCCTGGGAAGCCTGGGGGCGTCGCAGCCACCCAACCCCCGCCAGAGGCAGCAGCAGCTCTGGTTGTGTCGGAGGAGGGTGGTGGTCTGGGTGCAGACCACCGCCTCTACCCAAAGGACCCAGCCTTGGCAAGAGGGGGGCGGGGCTCCAGAGCGGTGGGTGGGGAGTGTCTGGCTCCTGAGAAGGGAGGGAGGAGAGGTGGCTGCTTTTTCTCCTCCTCTCGGCTGGCCTCCAACCTCTGGGCTGTCTCTCTTTGCAGGAAGGGAGTCGGTCAGCCTCTTGGGCCTGATCCTGGGCACCAGCCTCTCCCTCCTGCTCTTGGGCATCCTGGGCTATGCCTTGGCCAAGTGGTTCCGGGAAGGACACTTCTGGCACAGTGAGTGAGTCAGTCCGCACAGACAGCCTCCCGGCAGGCTTCTTGGCTCCAGCTGGGAGAGAAGCTCGGAAGGCGGGCAAGGCCAACTGTGGTGCAGCAGCCTTCCCTCCCTCGTCCACGCTGCTTTGCCTGGGTTCCCCACAGGCTCACGGCAGCTCTGGGGAACTGCTCCTTTTCAGGACAAGCAGAGGCCGGGCATCCTTGGAGTGGTACCACGCCTGCCTCCCCCCAGCAGCCTTCTCATACAAAAACGGGGGGGGGGGATAGTCATGTTACCCCTTTGGCTGCTCCAGGTGATTCATGTAGAGCAGCAAAACTGGCACAAGAACTCTGCCCTCACTGCTGGGGGGGGGGTTGTGTGAGCAGGCTGCTTGGAGAGGAGGCGGGAGCTCCCTTCCCCCCCCCCCACCCTGCCCTGCCCCGTGGCAGGGTTTCAGGCCTGTTTGTTAAAAGGTGCAGTTTCCCAGAGCAGCTGTGTGGCTGCAGGGAGGTCAGGCCAATGGAAGGAAGGCATGGGGGGGGGGCTCCTCCCCCTCCTCCTCCACCAGCCTGGCCCGGGATTGTTTCAGGTCAGGGAAAGGGGCGGGAATCTGGATTGTGTCCCCTTGGGAGCCCCAAGGTGCATCAGCCTGGCAGCCCCCACATGGGCTGCCTGAGAAGGTTCGCCTGCATTTGCAGAGGCAAGCATCATGTCAAAGAAGGGGGCTTTCCCAGGGATCCTCAGGCGGGGGGGGGGGGGTCTCTTCCCTGCAGCACAAGCCTCCAGACTGCCCAGGCAATGCCAGCCCCCCCCTCCAGTTCTCACGGTTGGTCCCCTCTTCATTTCCCCTCCTAGGGCCTCATTTTGTCTTCAACCTCTACCATATTCGGTGAGTATCGCCTCCCCCTCCCTCCCTCCAACTGCAGCTTCAGCTGGTGTGGAGCTGGACACACGCCCCCCCTTCGTGCCTGGTCAACCCCTGCCAGCCTGGGCACCCCACGGAGAGGAGAGAATTCTTTCTGCTTTGTCCCTTCCAGCAGCCTGAAGTCCGTGGAGCTGGAGCTGCCCCCCCCCTTCACCATCAGTGGCTCCGTGCGTGATGGCGGCAGCAGCTACCTGCGCTTCCACGAATGAAGGACCCCAGCAGGTTTGGGCACGCTCAGCCAGCTCTCCCCCTCTTCCTAGCCCCAGGAAGAAGCAGCCATGGGGGGTGGGGGGGGATGCCAGCAGCCTCCAAGTGGGGCCTGGGAATCCCTGGGATTACAGCTCAACTCCAGCCCCCCCCCCCCCCCGGAAATGGAGACTCTGGAGCGTGGTGGGCGCTGTGGCATGGCTCCACCCTCTGGATGTGGCAACCCTGGGTGGGTGTGAAGCCTGTTGGGCCTTTGCCCCCAACACCCCCCCTCCCGCTTCCACTCCCACTGATGGGGGGTAGGTGGCCCCTGCGCAGCCACTCATGGGGGGAGGAGAAGGCGCTCCTGGAGGTCACGTAGCAGGGCCTGTGGCTGGGCTTGGCAGACAGGTGAGGGGCAGAATCTGCCATCTTCCCAGCCCCCTCTCCTCCCACAGCATGCATTTATTGCAGCTGTAGCCCCCCCCCCCCTCAGAGGCATGAGATGCTGCCGCCTTTGGGGGTCTCTTTGTGTTGCAAGGGCAGGTGCAGGCGAGGAGAGAGCACAAGACAGGCTCCTGAATGCGAGCTTTTATTCCTCCGTCTTTCTTACAGCCTGGCCTCTGTTTCCTCCTCCATCATTCTGTAGGGGTGCAGTCTCCCTAATGGGACACCAGAAGAGCCCTGCTGGGTCAGCCCAGTGACGATCCATCCACTCCAGCCTCCTGTCTCACACAGGGGCCAGCCAGTTCCTCTGGAGGGCCAACAGTAGGACAGAGAGGCCGAGGCCTTCCTCTGATGCTGGCTGTGGGGTTCAGAGGATTAATTAGCGTCTCTGAATGTAGAGGATCCCCTGAGTCCCCAGGGCTAGGAGCCACTGAGCCTTCTCCTCCAGCTGATTCCCTTTTCCTGTCTCTTCCTGTTGCCATCACTGCACCCTTCTCAGCATCAGCAATGAAATGCACCACAGGTGTTGGAGCACAACCCCTCCCCCTCTTTTAAAAGAAAACAGGAAGCACCAACTGCACTCCAAAGTCCGTTGCAAAACCCTCAAGCCTTTGAGGCAGCTTTCTTTGCCTCTTGCCCCCCTCCTCTTGGCATGGTACACAAAGGACCGGGGTGTGGGGGGGAATCTGTTCTGGTATTCTCAGGGCTTCAGCAATACCTGTCAGGCCTTTCCGCTGCTTTCTGGACCTTGGGCAGCTTTGAGAGGTTCCATTTTCTTCCCTCCTTGAAGACGGCAGAATCCCCACGGATGTCTGTTGTCTGCAATGGCCTTGAATACCTGGAACGTCCCTTTCCGACCCTTATACACACACACACTGTGGCTAATAGCCACTGATGGACCTCTGCTCCATATTTTTATCTAACCCTCTGTTGAAGCTGGCTATGCTTGTGGCCGCCACCACCTCCTGCGGCAGTGAATTCCACATGTTAATCACCCTTTGGTAAAGAAGGACTTCCTTTTATCCGTTCTAACCCGACTGCTCAGCAATTTCATCGAATGCCCACGAGTTCTTGTATTGTGAGAAAGGGAGAAAAGGACTTCTTTCTCTACCTTCTCCATCCCATGCATAATCTTGTAAACCTCTATCATGTCACCCCGCAGTCAACGTTTCTCCAAGCTAAAGAGCCCCAAGCGTTTTAACCTCTCTTCATAGGGAAAGTGTTCCAACCCTTTAATCATTCTAGTTGCCCTTTTCTGCACTTTTTCCAATGCTATAATATCCTTTTTGCATGTGTTCTCTTATGTTCTTAAAAGGAGATTTCTGGGCAAGCAGTGAATTGGACCTTGCCTTCTGTCATAGAATGAGGAGTAGTTCTCTAAGCAAACCCCCAGTGTCTCCTGTGAAGCTGGTGTCCATGCTTGTGCAAGCTGGGGGTACTCCTTTGCCAGCCTGTTCGATCTCTTAACTAGGCCGCTGGCTCTTGGGTGCTACGGAGAAGGAGAAGGAGAGGCGTGAAAGGGAATTTGCTTCTCAGCAGAGACTAGTTGAGCCCCATCTTTTGTCAGGAGCTCTTGAGGAAACCCTTCTCTGGAAATGTATGAAAGGCATGAATTTGATCACTTCTTCTGCGGCAGCCTGAGGAGCAACGACAGCTTCAGCCATGTGGACTGATTTGCATGGTCAGTCTTCGGGCTGGTGGCCGTTCTTCAAATGGGCCCCCTTCTGTCCTGGGCCAGCTGGGCAGCTCCCTGGGGGTGGTGAAGTAGTACCAAAGGTTTCCTCCCCCAGTTCCCAGCCATGTCACTGGCTTGTTTGTCCCTTCTTGGCCATAGGAGTCCTGCTGTGGTGGCCTTGTGGGACAAGCCATTCACAGCTGAGCCGTGGGGTAGGGGGAGGGAAATGAAACGCCTCACCTGTGTGTAGGAACAACCAGGTGGTCACCGTATTCCACAACAGCTGCCTTGGGCAGGTTCCCCAAGAGAGGTGGCACAGAAATGCCCTCCATAAAGAAACGGAATGATCTGCTCTGTCATGGCCAGATCCTGCAGCACCTGTTTGCATGATGGAAAGGCTTCTGACATAATCTTCTTGGAAGGCCAGCCCTTGGTTATGTAAGCCCTTAGCACCTTCTCTCCGGGACTTGGCCTTCTCTCCGAAGAGGTGACACATTCTGTAGCTTTAATTATCCCTTGAGTTCCGGTTGCACTGTGTGACATGATCCTTTCTCCACCATCATCAAATTCCACTCTGTCCTCCTGACTGCACAGTCAAGGGAGGTAAACAACCTCGGTCATAGTCAAGGTCAGGCAGCTCCGGCTGCCCCCTTCCCCAGGCCTTAGGGGAGGGACGGTGGCTCAGTGGGAGAGCATCTGCTTGGGAAGCAGAAGGTCCCAGGTTCAATCCCCGGCATCTCCAACCAAAAAGGGTCCAGGCAAATAGGTGTGCAAAACCTCAACTTGAGACCCTGGAGAGCCGCTGCCAGTCTGAGTAGACAATACTTTGATGCTGAGGGTCTGAGTCAGTATAAGGCAGATTCATACCTTCAAGACCTAGAACTTTGGGGAGGGACAGTGGCTCAGTGGTAGAGCATCTGCTTGGTAAGCAGAAGGTCCTAGGTTCAATCCCCGGCATCTCCAACTAAAAAATAAGTGTGAAAAACCTCAGCTTGAGACCCTGGAGAGCCGCTGCCAGTCTGAGTAGACAAGACTGACTTTGATGGACCAAAGAGGGTCTGATTCAGTATAAGGCAGCTTCATATGTTCATGTTCAAACCTTTGTAGCCAGACCTTCAGGCCTCACAAGTCAATTTCCCACCCCTCGGACTGATGCCCCCAAATGTGACAAAGCCTCCAATAACAGAATATGTTTTTTTTCTGAGTCTGCTAGGGCTATGGAAACAAATGTAAGAGTAACTCCTTTACCATTTTTAGCAATTATGATGATGGTGCTGGTGAAGAAGAATTAGCTTGCCTGTCTCAAGAAAAACCAAGAGGGTTGAAGAGGAGGCAGAGCGGCTCCGTATGTGAGGAGGGGGGGTTTGTTTGTCAGGAGATACTGGAGGAGGAGGAGGAGGAGGGCGACAGTCCAGTGGAAGGTTCAGGGATGGCAGCACCATCAGTGTTGTGACTGGTCTGCTACAGATTTCTGGAGCAGAATGAGAAGGTGGGTGTTGCTGCCCTCCTGCAACAGCTCGACAGAGTTTTCAAACAAGATGACCCAGGAGTTATGGCGGCTTCAACTTCATCATCATCATCATCATTTTACTTTTATCCCGCCCTCCCCACTCCCCTGATGTGTGGCTGGGAGAGAAACTGCAAAGCATCCACAGTCAGGCATGTGTGCCTGCCAACTTCTTTCATCAAATGGTGGAGGAAGCCACGAGAGACCTGGCCATACTTGACTTGATATTGGCCAATGGGCAAGAGGTGACAGATAGGGTGAAGATGGCGGGGACTTACGGGGGGAAGTGACCATGTCCTGTTAGAACTTTTGCTGTGGGGGAGCAAGGAAGTTTGTAGCCCTCTATATGTTAAATTTCAGTAGGGCAGACTTTAATAAACTCAGAGGCATGATGAATATTCCATGGGCAAGACTGCTGGAAGGGAAAGCAGCAAGTGAGGGGTGGGCTCTCCTGAAACAAGGGCTCTTGCAAGCTCAAAGCATCACTATTCCAACAAGAAGGGAACATGGAAGGGGACCCAAAAAGCCAATGTGGATGAACAGAGAACTTTGTGATGTGCTGAGGGAGTAAAAGGAAACATCCAAAAAATGGAGGCTGCGACATACCGCTAAGGAATGTTATCTGTGGGTTGCTGGGCACTGGTCAGCCATCAGAGAGGCCAAAGCTCTCATTTTGCCATCAGAGAGGCCATCAGAGAGGCCAAAGCTCACAGTGAGCAAAAGCTGGCCAGGTAAGCTCGATAGAACAAGAAAATCTTGTTATATGTGAGGAGCAAATGTATGATAAAAGAGACAGGGCCTATTGTTGGGAGAAAATGTGACAGGACAGAGAGAAAGTAGAAAGGCTTAATGGCTATTTTGCCTCAGTTTTCTCTTGAAGAGCCCCGTGGTGCAGTGTGTTAAAGCTGCAGTACTGCAGTCCTAAGCTCTGCTCATGACCTGAGTTTGATCCCCGGCGGAAGCTGGGTTTTCAGGTAGCCGGCTCAAGGTTGACTCAGTCTTCCATCCTTCTGAGGTCGGTAAAATGAGTCCCCAGCTTGCTGAGGGGAAAGTGCGGATGACTGGGAAGGCAAATGGCAAACCACCTCGTAAAAAGTCTGCCGTGAAAGCAACGTCACCCCAGAGTTGGAAACGATTGGTCCTTGCAAGGGGACCTTTCCTTTCCCCTGAAGAAGAGTACAGGCTCATCTAGAGATGGTAGGAGGCAAGACACGGCATCTGGGCTGCTGGTTGACATGGACAGAGAAGTAGTTGAGAAGCATCTGGCTGCATTGAATGAGTACAGACCCCTCCCCCCAGGCCAGATGGGATGCCCCCAAGAGGGCTCAAAGAACGTTCTAGAGAGCTTGCAGAGCCCTTGTCCACCTTCCAGACCTCTGGGAGGACAGGAGACATGCCACAAGATTGGAGGAAGGCAGATGTTATCCCAATTTTCAAAAAAGGGAGGAGGAAACAACACTAAGGGGAAACGATACAATAGAGTCCAACCAAAAATACAAAATCTGTGGCTAACAGGCATTCCACAATAATAAAGAATTCTTTTTGAAAAAACTCTATTCTTCAATATTAATGAATATGTTTGCAATGTACAGTGGATTAGTTGCAGTGCAATCAGAAATAATCACTGACTAAACCATCATGGTGTTTCTCAGAGGTATGATTACACACCATGTTATGTACCACAACTCAATTATGTTCCTTTATAAAGTCCAAAAGTACACTCCCAAGTACAGTCAACAAAGATTGCAGATCTCTTTAGCTTCATTTTGGGTTATTTTCCACTAATGGACTGCTCTTGAGCACACATTCCAAAATGTGTGTGAACATGCCAAAGTATCTTATCTTCTCTCTCTTGTTCTTATAGTGAAACACCCTTCTGTAGTTCACACAGTTGTTATTTCCAAAGTGCTCCCATTCTACAAGTCCCTAGGGATTCAGTCCTACCACTTATACTTTTGGATTGAGCAAACAGCAGGCCACTCAGCCTGACTTCTGTCCCAGGAAGGTGCTGGTGCAGATTTTAAAAGGATCGATCGGTGAGCACCTAAAGAACAACTTGGAGATCCAGGGGAAGTCAACATGGATTTGCCCTCAGCAGGTCCTGCCAGACCAGCCTCATTTCCTTCTTTGATGGAGTGTCACTTTGGATTGAGGGAGTGTTGTTGACCTTAAACTTTTGACAGGGATCCTCGTGATGTTCTGATGGGTAAACTAGAGGGCTGTGGACTGGACTCTAGGACAGTGAGGTGGATAGAGGAAACTGGTTGGAGAACCCACTCAAAGAGGAGTTGTCTTCAATGGCGTTTCAGCTGAATGGAGGGAGGTGTCCAGTGGGGTGCCACAGGAGGGCTCAGTTCTGGGCCCAGGACTTTTCAGTATGTTTATCAGTAATTGGATGAGGATGTGGAGGGGCTGCTCATTAGATGTGCAGAGGACACCAAACTGGGAGGAGCAGCGAATACACCAGAAGATAAGAGACGGAATTCAATGAGATCTGAACATGCTGGGAAAGCGGGCAGATGTGAACAAGATGCAATTAAACAAGGATAAATGGCGAATTCTACGTCTGAATAACAAAAATTAGGAAAACACCTTCTGAATGGGGGATACATGTCTGGGTAGGGGTGGACTGTAAGTTAAATGTCCCCCTTTCCCCCATATTCCATCAACCCAAGGGGTTTACAGGTATTGTAATTATCACCATATTGGACTAGGATGCAATAATATTTGTCAGATGAATTGTTTTATTGTATTTTAATATTACTTTAATCCATTGTATGTATTCTTATTTGATGTAAGTTGCCCTGGCCCCACTCACTAGGACAGGTGGCCTAGCAAATTGAAATTAATAACTATGAGCAGCCAGTGTGATGCAGCACCAAAAAAGGCAAATGCCATCTTGCCAACAGAGGCATATCTTCCAGATTGCAAGATGTCCTAGTCCTGCAGTACCTGTGTTGGTCAGGTATTTTATAAAGCTCTGGAGGCCTCACTTCATGAAGGATGTGGATAGAATGGAGCATGTGCAAAGGAGAGTGAAGAGGATGGCCTAGGGACCCAGAAGCTGAGGAGGGAAGGTTCAGTCTGCAGAAGAGGAGGGGGAGGGGGACAGTCTAGAGAAGAGGAGGAGGGGGGTCTGCTTTTCTGTCTGTCCTCCAAGCACCAGCTGTGTATTTCAGCCCTGGAGGTGGGGGGGGGAGTGAGAGTGTCTAGCTAAGGTGCCTGCCAAGCTGCCCTGTGGTGGAGATTTTGGGGAGCCCCCTGCCAAGAACCCCCAGTCCAGGGGATCCCTGGAATGGTGGGCAGGGCTTCAAACTACACAACAAATCAGGAGTGCGAGTCCTCACAGACCAAGGGTGTCACCTGTCACCGTCCTGCCTGCCAGCGGGCAGATTCCTGAACTTTCTGGGATTAGAGCAGGGAGTCCATCTGCAAGGCTGGGCACTTGCAGAACGTGTTTCCATGGGCAGCCAGCTGGAAGACGAGGCAAGCCACAATTTTCGCAGAGCTGTTCTCTCAAGAGCAGTTCTCTGAGAGCACTCTCAGCCCTGCCTTCCTCACAGGGTGTCTGTTGTGGGGAGACGAGGGGAAGGAGATTGTAAGTTGCTCTGAGACTCCTTTGAGTAGTGAAGGAAAGGAAAGGTCCCCTGTGCAAGCACCAGTTGTTTCTGACTCTGGGGTGATGCCGCTTTCACAACATTTTCACGGCAAGACTTTTTACAGGGTGGTTTGTCCTTGCCTTCTCCGGTCATCAACACTTTCTCTCCAGCAAACTGGGGACTCCTTTGACCGACCTCGGAAGGATGGAAGGCTGAGTCAACCTCGAGCTGGCTACCTGAATCCAGCTTCCACGGGGGATCGAACTCAGGTTGTGAGCAGAGGGCTCTGACTGCAGTACTGCAGCTTTACCACTCTGCGCCACGGGGCTCTCTTTGGGTAGTGAAAGGCAGGTATAAATTTAACTCTTCTTTTTCCTCCTCCTCCTTCCTACTAACAATTAACCAATAGGTGGTTGCTTTGGTCTAGGTACTGAAATTAGATTGCACTTCTGAAGTACGGAACAACTCTTTAATACAAATTTTAATTTTTTTAATACAGGAATATTTCTAGATAACAGAGCAATGAGCAGAAAAAAACAAACGCTACATCTTAAGTTCTAGCTGCACAGTTGAATCTGAACACACAGTTACCATGAGTGAAGTCAGTCTCCTTTGTGCGTCAGGCCAGGGCCTCCCCAGTGCAGGATTAACCCCTCCCTTATTACTCCAGGAGAGAGAGCTGCAGCTGGTCTCCTCCAACTAACCGCTAACAGCTGCAATTCCCAGAAGCCCTTCAGCCTCTCCAAGCCCCAGGCTAACAAAGTTATGTTTGATATTGATCTGTGACAACCAACAGTCCAGCAGCGAAGCCATTCATGGCAGCAGGATGCTTTTCTCTGTAGTGTAAATCACAACCTCTCCCAATGACAAATGGTGCTGCTCCTTGTCACTGTTATTCAAAAGCACCAAGTCAGACATGTCCACTTTCTCATGAACCCCCAGAGGTTTCCCTTTGCTTTCCTCCCCCACATTTTAAGCCTGAGCCAAAGTGCCATACAAGAAGGAGGAATTGCACTGGAGGGTTGAACCCCTGGCTGGGGGTGTCTGGTCTGCCTCTCTCACCTTCTGCCTTTCAGGGGTGGCCCTGCCGGCTCTACACCTGTTGCCATTTATCTGCAGAGCAGAGGAATCCACCCCAATGGTGGGTGAGCCCTGCCGCACCTGCATGCCCAGCCCTGGGCCAGGGCGTTCCTTAGCTGAGTCCCCTTCTGCCCTCCCTGCTGACACTCGGGAGGTGTCTGCCTCTCTGTCATGGAAACCCTGCCTGTGTGCTTCACCTGGTGGTTGGGGGGGTGTCATGGCTGGACTCAGGGCTCTGAGCCACCATCTCCTACATACATCTCACAGCTTCAAGACACCACATCAGATTCATGGCCTGCTTTGGGGTTGGGCTATCAAGGGTGAACTAGGGCTTCAAGCCACCATGTCGACGTATGTCTCATAGATTCAAGTCTCCACATTTACATACGTTGTGGCACCCTTTGGGGACTGGGTGTCAGCCTGGACTCAGGGCTTCTGCACATGGTGCACCCTTGGGGGGCTGGTGTCCAGCTTGGACTTCGAGCTTCAAAGCACCATGTTTACACCTCTCAGGGCTTGGAGCCAACCTATCTACAGGCACTGTTGCACACTGGCTTGGGTTTGGGTCTAAGATGGACAGGGCTTTGAGCCATCACTAGGGGTATGCATTCAGATCTACCTGAGCCAAAAATATACCTGGAAAATACTTCTTTGGTATTCTTCTGGTAGTAGAAGAAGATATTGGATTTATATCCTGCCCTCCACTCTGAATCTCAGAGTCTCCAAGCAGCTCACAATCTCCTTTACCTTCCTTCCCCACAATAGACACCCTGTGAGGTGGGTGGGGCTGAGAGAGCTCTGACAGAAGCTGCCCTTTCAAGGACACGTCTGTGAGAGTTATGGCTAACCCAAGGCCATTCCTGCAGCTGCAAGTGGAGGAGTGGGGAATCAAACCCGTTCTCCCAGATAAGAGCACTATGGCTGACCCAAGGCCATTCCAGCAGGCGCAAGTGGAGGAGTGGGGAATCAAACCTGATTCTCCCAGATAAGAGTCCGCACACTTAACCACCACACCAGACTGGCATATTTCAGAATCCCAAAGTTATCTAGACCACACCCCCTCCCAGGAAAGTAAAAACAAAAATCCCCCCAAAAATCCTGGCTATATTTGGGGATTACTGGGTATATTTAAGAAAAACACAGCAGAGAGTCTGGAGCAAATTGTTCCCACGCTGCTTGCTGGGCTTCTCCAGCATCCCTCCCAAGTGCTCCTTCCCCAGAGTTGCAGAGGTGTGAGGAAAAGCCCCCTTTTTCCGAACATCGTAGTCACCAGTATGGTTGCCAGGGCGCCTGGAGAAGTGAGCTCACACATGTCTGGCCAGAGAGTGTGGGCAAAACTATCCAGGAATATAAAGGGACTTATGTGTACAAGCAGCCACAAGTTATACAGGCATTCTAAACCGGTACAGAATGCTTGCTAACACAAACGGACGTTTCCCCGTCATCGCATGGGCCAGCCATGGAGCGGAAGAGTCTGCGCCGCCACGGAGCTATCCAGGCAACCGGTTATGAAGCGCTGAACATGGAATCCATCGTGTAACGCTAACACCACTCGTAGCCATCTTCCCGCCAGGCTGGACTTCATTTCCTCATAGTGGAAGGCTCACGTACACACCCTATGTCACCTTTTAGCCCGCAAGCAACCCGTCTGCCCCATGAGTGGATTATCAACTCAAATGTCATCCCTGTTGTCTAGCAAAACCCTGGACAAAGACTTCTGCCCAGGAGAAGATAGGAAAAGAGGAAGACCATCTCCTGCCAGAGCCAAGTCTTTTGTCTAAACCGGGGGATACCTAGGTCAATATTTGATTCCCTATTATCACCTTCCCAGATAAGTCCGTCTAATCTTAAGTGTTTCCCCACCCAGTAGCCATTTCCATTCTTCTTCCCGACTGACACCTTGGAGCCGCCCCAGGCCCTGTTGCAATCTGGAAGTCCTTTCAGGTACACAGGACCTAGGCGAAGTTCATTGGTCAGGAGCAGGTACCCAATTAGGTGCCACCAAGGAACTTGCTATTGGCTCTGCAAGTGTCCACCCCTCATGGTCACTGCAGAGCCTCCCCTTTCTCCTCCCTCATACCTCCCATTCCCTGAGGGCTCAAGAGAGTCCTTATAACCTGTGGACTAGCTACCCACAGGTGTGCTTCTAGCAGTATCCCACCTCCCACTGCATAGATCCATCCCCGATTCCTGATCAGTTTCGGGTCCCTTACCCATTTCCTCTCTGTTGCCATTGGAGCCTTCCTCGAAGACTACGATAGGTAATATTACCCTGTGTGTCTACCCTTTTATGTTCCCCTATCGATCTATCTATTTTTACTAGGACTGTGTGTATGATTGTATGAATATTTTTATCTTGTATGGAAGACTATATTTTTCTCAATAAATTATAATTGGTTTTTACTAAATTAGAGTTCCGTTATTTAAGCATCACTCTCTGGTTGGTTAAATCTTGTATACATTGGTAAAAAGATCCCTAGTGAGCCAGGTGCCCACCTAACTAATTCCCCAACCTCGTTTGGAGGGCATTTTGGCTACCAGAGGAGAGACAGCCAGAGGGCCAGCTCTGCGAGGGGGGGGCGGGGGGAGGGTGCTCCTCGCTGGCTCAGCTTCGGGCAGGCAGGCTTCTGGTTTAGCCCAGTTTATTTGTTTTCACAGACTAAACATTTCCATTTATTTATTTTATTTTATTTATATTTACCCACACAAATGCCAACAACCAAACCAAAGCATATGATGACCCCATATCCTATATAAGAGATGATTCCCTCCTCTTATGGTCAGGTTCCCACCAAAAACAAAAGAAAGAAGCGATATAAACCAGTAAGCAGAAAACAGCTACAAAGGAGAGTCTGCCGGGGGGTCTTGTCTTGAGCTTGGCGTCTTGAGCCTTTGCTGAGGAACTTTTGCTGAGGAGAGCCAGTTTGGTGTAGTGGTGAAGTGTGCGGACTCTTATCTGGGAGAACCGGGTTTGATTCCCCACTCCTCCACTTGCACCTGCTGGAATGGCCTTGGGTCAGCCATAGCTCTGGCAGAAGTTGTCCTTGAAAGGGCAGCTGCTGTGAGAGCCCTCTCCAGCACCACCCACCTCACAGGGTGTCTGTTGTGGGGGAGGAAGGGAAAGGAGATGGTGAGCCGCTCTGAGACTCTTCGGAGTGGAGGGCGGGATATAAATCCAATATCTTCATCTACTTCACAGGGTGTCTGTTGTGGGGGGGGGAAGGAGATGGTGAGCCGCTCTGAGACTCTTCGGAGTGGAGGGCGGGATATAAATCCAATATCTTCATCTACTTCACAGGGTGTCTGTTGTGGGGGTGGAAGGAGATTGTGAGCCGCTCTGAGACTCTTCGGAGTGGAGGGCGGGATATAAATCTAATATCTTCATCTACTTCACAGGGAGTCTGTTGTGGGGGGGGGAAGGAGATTGTGAGCTGCTCTGAGACTCTTCGGAGTGGAGGGCGGGATATAAATCCAATATCTTCTTCTTCTTCTTCTTCTTCTTCTTCTTCTTCTTCTTCTTCTTCTTCTTCTTCTTTATTAAAAGCTTCCTGGAAGTCAAGGTAAGCAACATCTGTTGGGTCCCCTAACTTGCTCTGGGGCAATTTTTCAGAGCTAAGACAGAAATGTGTGAGCCAGAGTCTAAAAAATGGCGAGCCTGCTCACACTCACTCAGCTGAGAGGGAACCTTGCTCCAGCCCTGACCATCCCTCAGCAAAAGTCAGCCCCCCCCCCCAGGTGTCTGAGGCTGGTCCGTGCAGCTGGCCACTCGGCCAGTTTTGCAGAGGGAGGGAGGGGCCCACAGGCTCTGGGGGGCAGCGGGCAGGCCTGCACCCTGTTTGACGGGGGGGGGGAAGGGGGACGGGAAGCCGCTTCGCACACCTCCACTTCCTGGCAGAGCGGGTGCTGAGTGCTTTCGATGTCGCACTGGAAACAGTGACTGGTCTCTTGTAGCCTGCCAGGACTGGCTCCACCAGCTCGCTGAGAAGCCCTCTTCTGTCCTCTTCTGTGGGGGGAACCTCTGAAGACTCCAGGAAGAAGGGGAGACACCATGGTGGCTGTGGGGAGCCCCACCAGGGCCTTGGCTCTCTTGCTCTGCTTGTGTGAGTGGCACCAGCTGGGCGTCGTGGGGGGGGGCTGGGGGGGCCACTGCGGAAGGAGCTGAGGAGGGTCTGGCTTCTGTGGGGCTGGAGGAGGTGGGGGCACCCCAAGTGAGTCAGCCAGGCCTCCTTCTGGGATTGGAAGAGCTCCTGCACTGGCTGGGTGACCAAGAGCTGAAGGGGGAGGGGGCTCTAGCTGGTGGGGTGCAGCTCGAAAGGCCCCTTTTCACCAGACAGCAAACCGAGGCACAGAGCTGGGGTTGGGACTTCCCAGGCAACTTTTGCAAACCAGCTTCTTTCTCCCCCCCTCCCCGCCCAGAGGGACTGAGGGGCCTGACCCTCCACCCGCACTCCCCTCTGCGTCAACAAGGCTCAGAGCAGAGACAAGCAGAAAGGCAGAGTGTGCCCCAGCTGCCCTCCCCAAACCAGGTCTGTGGAGGGGGGGAGGAAGTCCCTCTGACTGGGTCTCTCAGGCCCTGGGGAGCAGAGCAACTTTCCCAGCTGCTGCCCCACAGTCAGGAGGGCCTTCCTGCCTCCCTTTGAAGGCCAGCTGTCCGGAGGGACCCTGCCACACAGGCTGAGGTGAGGGGCCAGCCTAGGGCAGGTGATCCTGACAAGAGGCCTCTCCCGTCACACCTGGGAGGGGGAGACCCACCCACCTTGGGAAGGAGCTTAGAACAGAAGAGACCCCCAGAGTCAGGCTGGAGGAGGATGAGATGATTTGTGGATGGCCCCTCCCTCCTACTGCAGGCCTCTGGCCAATGGTAAGAGTCCATGAAAACAGAAATAAAAGAGTCAGTAACTTAGAAACAGTTTTAGAATAAGATGGCAATAAATTAATCCCAGCCCATCCGGTCCAGCCCTCTGGGAGACACAGCAGGGACCACATCAGGAGGGAGTCCTCCCCCCCCCGCCCCGGGAGGGGCTGCCCCCTCTGGTAATTTGGAGGCAGAGCGGGGGGATGCACCACATCTGGCCTCCAAAGCAGCCATTTTCTCCAGGGCAACCGATGTCTGGAGATCTGTTGTCATTCCTGGAGGTCATCTGGCTCCAGCTGGGGGTTGGGTCTTGTCGGCTTCTGGTCTTGCTGGCCTTTTTGCGGGGGGGGGGGGGGGCTGCATGGTTTCTCCAGTGGCCCCCGAGTGGGAAACCAGCAGGCTGGGGAGGCTGAGCAGGGCCCACCAGGGCTGTGGGTCGGGAAGGCCTCCCGGGGGCAGGTTGGCGGCAGGGGCTGCGTTGGGGCTGCTGCTGCAGTAGCAACCAGGCTCAGAGCCGGCTCCAGGGGCTTTCTGAAGGGGCTGAAGTGACCTTTTGCTAACTGCTCTTGTGTTCCCTTCACAGCCAGCCCTGTTCGGGGACAAGGGAGTGAAAGTAAGTGAGACCCTTCAGCCACTTCCAGGGTGGGGGGGAGGCTTTCAAGGGCTCCTATCCCATCCTTTCAGTTGCCTGAGACGCTGAGGCTGAGGGGAAAACAGGGGCAGGGAACTTGTGGCTACCGGCTGCTCCGCAATTTCCCCCAAAACTTTGGAGTAGCAGGTTTGGGAGAGATTGGAGAAAAGCAGTAAAACCCCAGGCAAAGCATGAAGACACTGCAATGCTGTGGGGAACCACAGGGAATCTTGCTTCCCAATCCCAGCAGCATCAGTCTGGGAGGGTGTGGAAAGGGCTGTTGGCTTAAACATCCAAGTCCTCTTGCAACATCTTCCTTTGCTCTCTAGCTGGGGTCCCCCCAGGCAGACTGCAGGGAGCTTGGTCAAAGCCCTGCTTTTATAAGGGACTGGCCACAGGAAAGGCTCCTGATGAGTCTAGAGAGGGGCCGCCTTCTTCTTGCATGACTGTGGAAAAGGGGGAGCTGCTGGTGCCCCAAAGAGCAGGAAAGGGCGGACCCCAAGCACATCCCCCCTGACCTGTCCCAGGCAGGGAGGGCCACTGACCCTTTGTGGGGCCAGGAAATCTGGCTTCCTTGGGGGAGAGAGATGGGAACCCCCAGGCTCCGGCCTGCCCAGCCCCCCACTGGAGTTTGGCCAGAAAGGCCCCAGAGCCTGCCTGCGAGGTGGAGGTGGGCTGGTCAGCCGGACCTCTTTGGGCCGTTGCCCCTTGTCTTTCTCAGCCCGTCTGCTCTGCTGCAGAGATCCAAGTCAGCCTGGCTGGGAGCAACGTGACCCTCACCTGCCCCACAGAAAGTGACTCCTGGTGGAAGGAAAAGGGGGGCAAGGAAGAAAAGATCAACTGCTCCTCCCCAGCTTGTACCATAGTGGACTATCAAGGGACCCGCCACAACGGCCTGTACAGATGCCTCACGAAAGGGACCAGCATTTACCTGCAGGTCAAAGGTTAGTGCTGAAGCTGGGGAAGGGGGCGGGGAGGGCAGGAGGAGGGGCTGGCGGGGAAAGGAGCGGGTGGCTGCTGCAGGGGGTGGGGGCAGGGAGGCTGCCTAGAGCTTGCTGCAGTGGGGTGCCGCAGGGCTTGGTACTGGGTCCCATGCTCTTTAACTTGTTCATAAATGATTTGGAGTTGGGAGTGAGCAGTGAAGTGGCCAAGTTTGCGGATGACACTAAATTGTTCAGGGTGCTGAGAACCAGAGAGGATTGTGAGGAACTCCAAAGGGATCTGTTGAGGCTGGGTGAGTGGGCGTCAACATGGCAGATGCGGTTCAATGTGGCCAAGTGCAAAGTAATGCACATTGGGGCCAAGAATCCCAGCTACAAATACAAGTTGATGGGGTGTGAACTGGCAGAGACTGACCAAGAGAGAGATCTTGGGGTCGTGGTAGATAACTCACTGAAAATGTCAAGACAGTGTGCATTTGCAATAAAAAAGGCCAACGCCATGCTGGGAATTATTAGGAAGGGAATTGAAAACAAATCAGCCAGTATCATAATGCCCCTGTATAAATCGATGGTGCGGTTTCATTTGGAGTACTGTGTGCAGTTCTGGTCGCAGCACCTCAAAAAGGATATAGCATTGAAGAAAGTCCAGAAAAGGGCAACTAGAATGATTAAAGAGCTGGAACACTTTCCCTATGAAGAAAGGTTGAAACGCTTGGGACTCTTTAGCTTGGAGAAACGTCGACTGCGGGGTGACATGATAGAGGTTTACAAGATAATGCATGGGATGGAGAAAGTAGAGAAAGAGGTAATTTTCTCCCTTTCTCACAATACAAGAACTCGTGGGCATTCGATGAAATTGCTGAGCAGACAGGTTAAAATGGATAAAAGGAAGTCCTTCTTCACCCAAAGGGTGATTAACATGTGGAATTCACTGCCACAGGAGGTGGTGGCAGCCACAAGCATGGCCACCTTCAAGTGGGGTTTAGATAAAAATATGGAGCACAGGTCCATCAGTGGCTATTAGCCACAGTGTGTGTGTGTGTGTGTGTATATGGCTTCTCTTATGTTCTTATCCCTCCCCTCACCCCCGCCTCCCGAGCAGAGTGTCCTGGGTGCATGGAGATGGACGTCTGGGTCGTCACAGGCATCCTTCTGGCTAACCTCCTGGTCACTCTTGGAGTCCTGGTCCTGACTTACCACTGCAGCCGGAGGCAGCGGGCAGCCCGAGGAGGCCTGGGCGGGGGTCCAGCAGCAGGAGGCCCCCGAGCACGGCCACGCGGTGAGTACCCGCCACGGAGTAGGTTCCTCAAAAGGGAGGCTTCTCCCATTTCTGTCCAAGGCATTTTGGTGCGGGGAGGCCCGATGATGCTTGTTCAGCCCCCCCCCCCTCGGTGTGCTGCTGCAGAGTCTCCTCCTCAGGGTGTGTGAGGCCATGACTTGGGGGGCCCAGAGTTGAACTTGGGGGGCAGGAAGGATGCGGCTGCTCCGTTCCTTCTCCAGTCCAGCTGAGCAAGGGAATCCTGGCTGGGGGGTTCTGCAGGGAATGAGGGGGGCACCTCAAAGCTCTTGGGGCCAAAGCCTGCCTTGGGACCAGACAGCGGAGTCCAAGCAGCTTTGGCACGAGTGCCTGATTCTTTGGTGCTCTGCTGGGGGCACCCTGCCTGCCTGCCTCCCTGCCTCTCTCCCTGCCTACCTCTCTCCCTGCCTGCCTCTCTCCCTGCCTGCCTCTCTCCCTGCCTACCTGCCTCCCTGCCTGCCTCTCTCCCTGCCTGCTGGCCTCCCTCCCTGCCTGCCTGCCTGCCTCCCCTCCCGCCTCTCTCCCTGCCTGCCTGCCTCCCTCCCTCCCTGCCTGCCTGCCTCTCTCCCTGCCTGCCTCTCTCCCTGCCTGCCTGCCTCTCTCCCTGCCTGCCTCTCTCCCTGCCTGCCTGTCTCTCTCCCTGCCTGCCTCTCTCCCTGCCTGCCTGCCTCCCCTCCCGCCTCTCTCCCTGCCTGCCTGCCTCTCTCTCTCCCTGCCTGCCTGTCTCTCTCCCTGCCTGCCTCTCTCCCTGCCTGCCTCTCTCCCTGCCTGCCTGCCTCCCCTCCCGCCTCTCTCCCTGCCTGCCTGCCTCCCTCCCTGCCTGCCAGCCTCCCTCCCTGCCTGCCAGCCTGCCTCCCTGCCGGGGAGTACTTCAAGCCCAAATCAGGCTTTGGACCAGGGAACAGCAGACCCTTCAGGGGCTGAGGACAGGCCGTTTGGGGAGGTCCAACCAACGCTTGCCTCTTGAGGGGCAGAACTTCTGAAGTGGTGTCAGGGCTTGTGGCTGGGCTGGGGAACAGGGGACTGCCCGGGGCGGGGTGGGGGTGGGTGGGCTGGGAACCAAGCTTTTCTTCCTCCGGCTGGTCTGGGGGCTCTGAGGGGGAAGACCTGCCGTGTGCTGGAGGCAGGAGCCCCCCTGAAGCTCCTTGACAATGAGAAGCAGAGCCAGGAGGAACATCCCCACAGCACGCCTGGGGCTCAGCTGAGGGAGGCAGGGCCAGCCAGGGTGGGGGCATGGGCGTCCTTGCAGAGCTCTGTGAGGGGCCCCCAGAGGTCTTGCTGGTGTGTGGGGGGGCCACAGTCATAGGAGGAGGCTCCACTGTCCTCATCTTCTGTTGCAGGCCAGAGGGCAGAGTGCCCCCCACCTGTCCCAAATCCCGACTATGAGGTAAGGATAGCGCTGCTCTGCTCAGGGTGGGAGAAGCTGGAGGGGGCGCCACCTGGGGGGTTGGTGGGAGGGGGGCAGGGCTTTTTCCCAGGGAGGGGGAGATTCGACTGAGGTCCCAGCATTGCCTCATAGCGTCCCCCCCACCAGCCCACCTAAGGGTCACACCAACCCTTTCTTTCTGCAGCCCATCCGGAAAGGCCAGCGGGAGGTGTATGCCGGACTGGAGCCCCAGAGCTTCCGAGAGGGACCCCCTCCGGCCGGAGAAGCCAGCCCTGGCCTCACTGCTGCGGAATCTGGAACAAAAGGGGGAATTCGGAGTCCAGTCCGGCACCTATAAGACCAACAGAATGGTGCTCAAGGTATCAGCTTCCGTGTGCATGCACACTTCTTCAGGTACAGCGGAATGGAGGCTGCCAGTGTAGTACATGTAGGCAGAGAGTGAGCAGCAAAGTTGGCTACAATTTAATAAAGTTGCAAGGACCAAACTGGAATAATAAGCTCAGTTTATATGGTCACCATTGGCTTGGGTTTAATTCTGAGGGGGAACACAATGAAGAAAATAAATGTATCAGAATCAGTAGATCAATGGTGTAGTGCTGAGAATAAACAGGTCAGGCTCTGTGCCAAAGGATAAATGGACACAAATCTGACATCCAGAATCAGAAGCCAGAAAGGCCTGTCAGAGAACAATTCAGCCTTCCAGGACATTCCATGGCTGTTTTATTGCAAAGGAAGTTCAGGAACAGACTAGAAAGGGAAACTGCTGAGTTGCTAGTTGTTGCAACACTGAGAACAGTGGAACCCTCAGGACTTAACAGGGATATTGGGTTCTTATCCTTGCATCCATCAAGCACCATCTTTCTTCCTGCCGCCTGCTGCTTTGCTGCTCACCCTCTGCCTGTATTGCAGGGGTAGCCCCTTCCACAGCGCTATAACTGAAGAAGTGGGGGGGGGGGGCACACAAAACCTCATCCCTTGAATTAAACTGTGTTGGTCTTAAAGGTGCCCCTGCGGGACTCAAACGTTTTTCTGCTGCTTCAGACCAACATGGCTACCCACCAGCATGTCTGTCCAAGTTGGGGCCTTCACAGGACAGGATGGATTTTAAAAAGACCTTATGTGAACTAAATGTTTTAGTTATTGCTCAAGAGTTTTGGCTGGCTGTGTGACTTTGGGGTTTGGGTTTGCATCTGGACACTGGTGGAGACTCCAGGGAGGTCAATAGGAATCCCAGCATGGCCATCCTGAGCCTCTCGGAGAGACGGGCAAAGGGGCACTCCTCCCAGGGAGTCACAGGCGGGGGGAGCGGGGTCTCATCCTGATGCTCCCACTTCTGGCCTCGGGCGCAGGAGCCAGCGTGGGCTGCTGGGCAGGGGGTGAAGGAGGCAGGGCTTCACCAGCACATCTTGGAGACAGAGCAGGCCATGATCAGAGAGGTGCTGCAGAGCCCTCGGCTGTCTCCCTGGGCGTTCCCCCTCCCCCCGCATTTGTTAGTTTTTGTTAAAGGCCTTTTGGCATTCAAAGGAATGAGCTCCCCCTGGAGATGCGGGCCCTGCGGGATCTGCTCCAATTCCGCAGGGCCTGTAAAAGAGAGCTCTTCCGCCAGGACGTCACTTGTTAGAGGCCTCCCCACCCCCCTTCATTCCATCCCAGGGCTGTAGGACCTGCTGGACCTGGACAACAGGCCACGCCTGGGAGGCAGAACCTGCCATTTTAGTCTCTATTGTCACTCTGTAGCTTTAGATTTTATATGTCTTAATTGGTTTTAAGTGTTGGTTGTCTTTTATGATGTAACCCACCCTGAGCCTGTCCTGCAGGAAGAGTGGGCTAAAAATCAAATCAAATCAAACCAAGTCTTCCAAGTAGCTTGGACAAGTTCCAGACTGTCTCCAAGGGCGTTTCGTGTTTTCTTTTGGGTGGCTACAGCTGCTCTTCGCTGCTCTGCTGTGGCCAATGAGCAGAACCTGATGGGCTTTGGAAGGGGATGACTGGCGCCCTTTGGCATGGTCAACTGGAAGGTGTTTCCCTGGCCTGGGGACGGAGATCCCCTGCCCAGCCAATCCCCACACTGCAAAGGGGAGAAGGTGGCAAGGTCCCCTCCCCCCCCTTGGGGCTACTTGGGCTGCTCACTGATTTGGCGCAAGTGAGCCAGTATTCATGATCAGAACCTGGCCAGCGTGAGGGTCCAACTACCAAAGACCCAAGGCCAACTTTCTGCAAAGTGGCCTTTGATGCCCAACAAGGACTTCGGGGGGCAAACTGTTGGCATTTCTTAGTGATGACCGGGCAAGTGAGGGAGGAGACCTTCAGAAGGGTGTCAAAGTAGGAGCCGGGCTCCGGAAAGCCACAGAGGCTCTTTGGCCTCTCCTGCCCAGTTCTCCTCGACCTCCCTCTGGGGGAGTCTCCAGAATCTGGATGCTGACTGCTCTGACTGGCCAGAAGCCTCTGGAATTGCATGGCTCCTGGAAATGGGTGAGGCTGGTGTGATCTTGAAGCTCTGCAGCAAAGTGTGTAGAGAAACTGGGCAGAACCATAGAGTTGGAAGGGACCTTCAGGGTCATCTAGTCTAACTTCCTGCCCAATGCAGGAAATCCACAAGTACCTGCCCCTCCACCCTCAGCGACCCCCTGCAGGCTCCATGCCCAGAAGATGGCAAAATAATCCTCCAGGATCCCTGGGGCCAAACTGGCCTGGAGAAAAATTGCTGCCTGACCCTTAAGTGATGACCAGCATCTCCATGGACATGTAAGAGAAAGGGCCATGAGAACTCAGCACTGGCACAGCCCTTCCTGCCCTCCTTCTCATGACCTGCCTGAGTTCACAGAATCAGCACTGCTGTCAGGTGGCCATCCAGCCTCTGTCTGAAACCCTCCAAAGAAGGAGAACAGTGGAACAGATTTCCTCGGGAGGTGGTGGCCTCTCCTTCTTTGGAGCTTTTTAAACAAAAACTGAGATAGGCATTTGACAGCAATGCTGATTCTGTGAACCTTGGGGGAGATATTTGCCAATTTCCTGCATTGTGCAAGGGGTTGGACTAGATGACCCTGGAGATCCCTTCCAACTCTATGATTCTATGACAGCCCATCACCTCCTGAGGAACCCTGTTACACTGAGGAACCACTCTATCAGGAAGTTCTTTCTAACGTTTAGCCAAAAAAATGTTTAATTTCAACCTGTTGGTTCTGGTCCACCAGAAAACCCCACAACATTCTCCTCCATATAACAGCCCTTCAAGAGAGCCAGTTTGGTGTAGTGGTTAAGTGCGCAGATTGTTATCTGGGAGAACCAGGTTTGATTCCCCACTTGCACCTGCTAGAATGGCCTTGGGTTAGTCATAGCTATTGCAGGAGTTGTCCTTGAAAGGACAGCTGCTGTGAGAGTCCTCTCAGCCCCACCCACCTCACAGGGTGACTGCCAAGGCAAGTCTCCCCCCTCCTATAATTATGCATTTGATTTTCCCTACCTAAATGTAGAACTTTACATTCATCCCTGTTAAAATTCATTTTATTTGTTTTAGCCCAGTTTTCCAGCCTGTCAAGATGAAGAAGATGAATTAATTAATGAACCTTTTTGCCTTAAAATCCTTCTTTTTGTGTAGCTGCCATAAAGTAGTTAAACAGTATTTGTGTTGTGTTCTTTTCAAATGGAATTTAGCTTCTTTGTACAGAGGACTAAAAGATCCCTGTAAGAACTACAACACTGTTGGTTAAATCCAAGTAGGCAGCGGGTCTGAAGTAGTAGAACAAAATAGGAGTCAAGTTGCATCTTTAAGACCAACTTAGTTTTATTCAGAACGTTAGCTTTTGTGTGCTCTAAGCACACTTCATCAGACAAGGAATCCGGCACAGCGAGCAGAGACAGACATAGCTGGTAGGCAATGGCTCAAAATGTAAAATGGTGCAGATTTAAGATCCAATGGCACTGCCTACCAGATAATTTTACTATTCTGTCATTTTACATTCTGAGCCATTGCCTACCAGCTATGTCTGTCTCTGCACGCTGTGCCGGATTCCTCGTCTGATGAAGTGTGCTTAGAGCACACGAAAGCTAACGTTCTGAATAAAACTAAGTTGGTCTTAAAGGTTCAACTTGACTCCCACTTTGTTCTACTGTTGGTTAATGCTGTGATGAAAGAGGCCTGCTGGTGGAGGAAGGACATGGGGTGTGCTCCCCCCCACCAAGAAGGTGCCCCTCCGAACATGGCCTCTACCCCGAGTTGAGCCGCCTGGAAAAGCCCTCCCCGCTGCCCCTGCCTCCTGCCCAGCTCAGCCCTCCCCCAGGCCCAGCCTCTCCAGCTTCCTGCTCCTCCTCCACAGTCAGAAAGTGCTCACCGGAGTGTCTTCTTTGGCCCTGTCAAGGAGTGGGGGGGGGGGTTGGTACTACTGCTGGGGGCAAAGCAGGACCCCCTCCCTGGCGGCCAGAGGCAACAGTGAAGGCCCCCCATTGCTGAACCCTGAACACAAGAACCCCCCCAACCATCCCACAGTTGAGCAGCTTCTTGTTGGGGGGGGGGCAGGAGAGCTCAGCCCAGCTCAAGGCTTGGGTGGAGGGGTTGGCAGAAGCAAGGCCTGCTGGCTGCCCCCTGCGGCAGAGAGAGGGAGAAGCCAGGCCAGGCCTTCCTGCCCCACAGCTGCCCGGCCGAGAGGGCCCCCCCCCCCAGAGACCTCCCTTGCAGGAGGCAGCCTGGCACAGGAAGCGGCAACGGCAGGGGAGGGGCAGGGGGAGCATTGTGGTCTCCCCCAAGAATGTTGAGCAGCTCCCATCCCTGCCTCTGTTCACAGGATGTGGTTGCAGCAAGCGCAGCTGCACGGGGAGGGAGAGCAGCTCTGTCTGCCTTCGGAGCCTGCCCTTGCCTCTCGCCTCAAACCCACACAGCTCTTCAGAGGACACTTCTGAAATCAAGCCAGCAAAGCGTTTATTGAGGAGCTGGGGGGGGGGGGGCGCTGCAAAGACAGCTGGGTGGGGGTGGGAGCGGCTGCAGTTCTTTCAAGTCAGCCCTCCACCAATGTAAGTGAAGACCAGGCCCTGGGTTCAAGATTCTTTGCCCTATTCTGCAATGGAGCCCCCAGTCATTAAACCGGGAATGTTGGTACTGGGGGTCCATTTTTACCTGAAAGGCACCTCCCCTTGCAGAAACCACACCACATGTTCAAAGACAGTCCACAAGACTTCGCAGTCCTCTTCCCAAAGACCAGCCACTCCCTTGTTGGACAAAGTGGAAGGAACAAGCAAGCATCTCCCGTTCCTCTTCTTTAGAGACAGGGAAGCTCAAATCCAGGCCTGGACCAGCAACACTCAGCCGGCAGCTGCTTGGCTCTGCGAAGCCAGAAGGGCCAGCTGCTTCTGCGGGGCGATGGGAAATGGAGCCGGCTCCTCTGACGGACGGACGGCTGTGGCTTGAAACCTCCTGCTCCCCAGCAGCCCCCCCTTCCCAAAGGAAGGACGGTCAGCGGCAGCCAGATGTCAAGTGCGGCCACTCTGAGCCAGGCGCTCCTCGGCAGGCCAGCAGCGATCCCTTCTCATTCTCATCGGCGGCGGGCCTTGGCCACTCCAATGTGGCTGTACTGCCCATTGTGGCGCTCTCCAAGAGGCTGCGGCAGGCAGAGGGGAGGGAGAGAAAGAGAGGCCCACGTTTAGCGCTTGCCAGCAGCAGCTGCATCCTCCCAAAAGCAGCCAAGACCTTGGGGCCACTTCTGAGCCAGCCTCCCTGTGTGTTCAGCAGCCCATTTGCACACTGCTCCTCTTCGGGAAGATAAAGGGTCCTAACAACTTCACTGTGCCTCTGGCTGTGGATGGCCGCAGACGGGGAGGGTCTCATCCCTGCCCGGGTCTGAGACAGGACAGGCATCTGTCCAGATGCTCATGAAGCCCCCGAAGCCCAGGAGAAGAGCCCAGCAGGGCCACAAGCAGCCTCCCCCATTCTTGTCCCTCTGCATCTGGGATTTGGACATGGACGTCTCTTTTGCTATCAGGGCCCACAGCAGGCATGAGGCCTCTCCTCTTCCTCTGCGAATGTGCCCAAGCCCCCATGCCAGCCTCTCCACACAAGCTCTCCCCAGCAGCCCCCTCTGCAAGTGGCAAGTCAGATGCCCTCCTCCCACGTAGGGCCAAGAGCCCCAATGTCCCGGCGGCCAGGGCAGAAAGGACAGAGCAGAAGCCAGGGGAGGGGGGCAGCCGCTGGGGAGGCCAGAGAGGCCAAAGCTCTCACTCACCTGGTAGAGCTGGTCGGAGGCCAACAGCGCCTGCTTGTCAGAAGCTGCAGAGACCAAAGGCAGAAAAGCCCTGGTTAGCAGGGGTGGGGGTGGGTCTCTCTGCAGACCCAGGAAGGGGGTCTCTAGCACAGCATGCCTGCCCTCTGCCCTCTTTTCCTGGAGCCAGGTCATCAGGGTCTCAACAACTGCCCCCCCCAACCCTGGCCCTGGCCTCCTCCACCAGCAGGCTCCCTGGCTGGAACCCCTTCCGAGCGTCCCCCCCCAGCACGGCCTGCCACCCTCCAGGCAGCCCCCCTCCCCTCCCCCCCCAGCACGGCTTGTTCCAGCTTCTTGGGCAGGGGCTCTCCTTCCTCCCCCAGGGGTCCACTCGGCAACACAAGAAAGGGAGGGACTGTGAGGCCCGGGGACCCCCAGCTCCAGGACAGGCCCCAGTGGGAGAGGGGGAGGCCTCTGGCTGCCCATCCCCTACAGCCCCCCAGGGGCCATCCTCATCATCCAGACCTTTCCTTCTTTCCCAGCAGCCCCCTCTTCTAAAACCTCTCGCAGAGACACCAGAAGGGCACCCCCACCCCCCTGCCCACTCACACGGGTGCCCTTCTGCCCCACAGGGGACAGGCCCGAGCAGGAGGAGCCACAAACACCACTGGCCTCCCTCTCCTGCCAGTGACAGATGGAGCAAGGCACAGTGCAGGGACCCCCAGTGGCCACATCAAGCGGGACTGTGGCACGCCAGAGACCTCTGCAGCTCTGGAACAGCATCACCAAAGCTGCTTCCGCCCGCCGATGATGCCCCCAAGGGCACTTGGACTGCCATCTCTCCGAAAAAAGCAGGGGTGACATTTTCTGGATGCTGCCCCCCCACCCGCTCCCCTTTGAAAAATCTCCAGGTGGCAACAGCCCTTGTAGTTGCAGAAACATACCTTTCCTCTTGTATCTGCACAATGATATTTTTCAAAAAGAAATGCTGGGAGTTCAGAGGGCCTGGCGGATGGGTCGCCATAACTTGATCATGTCAAAGTCAGAGGCTGATGCCAGTTTTTGAAGCTTGAAAAAAAATCCCCTGGCTTTGGTCTTCTGACCCCCAACTCTCCCAGCCCCCTTTCACAGCCAGCCTCCCCTCTCCTCCACCCCCCCAACGCCCCCCAAAGCCCCTCCTACCTCTAGAGGGCTGGCCCGGCTCCTGTGCAGCAAGACACCACACTGCCCCCATAAGGGCCGCCGTGGCAATGAAGTCGGCCACCACAATCCCCAGCACTGTGGCCACGTTCAGCTGGACGCAATACTGGCACACTGTGCAAGGGCAAGAGAGAGCGTGAGTGTGGGCCTGGCACAGACAGCCTCCCTCCCGAGTCCAGATATGCTGCTGAGCATGTGCAGACTGCCTGCCCCTCCTTTCGCCACCCACTTACAATCTGTTCCGGAAACATTCTTGCCCTCAGTTGTATTCCTTTACACCTTGCCTGAAGGGCAATCACCCCCCTTGCTTACTCTGCAGCGTTTACGCTTGGCCTTGTGCCACAGCCAGTTTCTGCCAGCGTGGCCAACACAGCAACCCCCCCCCCCCAGCCAATGAACAGGGCAGAACCTCCCCCCGCCCCCCCCCCACATGCAGTGCCTTGGATGCCCTCTCTGGGATGCCCCCACCCCAGGAAATGGGATCCCAGGACAGCCTGACAGTGCAGATGCTGCGTGACAACAGGCGAGGTGGGGGAAGGGATCCTCTGCCCACCGAGCTCCTCTGCTCAGCCTCCAGCTCTGCGGGCGGCGGGGGGGGGGGACCTCCCTGGCGCTCCCCTTGCCTCTTCTCCTCTGGCTTCTGGTAGGCAGCTCCCTTGGTCAGAAGCAGCAACAGGACAAAGTCTGAATGCAGCAGCCGGGGTACCTTGAAGACCGGCCAAGTTTCATTCAAGGGAAGGGAGGAGCTTTTGTTTTCAGGTACAAGAAGTGGGCGGGGCCACACCACAAGGACTACAACTGGGCTGGCCTTCAAGCTGCCCTGCTGGACTCAGCCTTGGTTCTCTTGGCTTCCGTGAGCTTCAAACCCAGCCGGGATGGAGGAGGCCAGCCGGAAGGCCCCGAGCTTGATATTCACAGAAGCCACTGAGCTTTGGATTTACTTTCCTTCTAACAAAAGAGAAATGAGAATGGCACCAGTCTCCTCTGCCTGGTCTGATGCTGGCAGGAGGCTGGATCTCCAGTTCCCGCATCACACCCCGGCTGGATCCAGCATCCCAGAGAGCTGAGCATTGCCTTGCTCTGACACAGACCCACAGTGTGAAGCCAAATGCTCCCTTCTGGAAGAGGGAAGATCCCTTCAGGACTCAATGGGAGGATCTGGGTCACAAAGGAGACCTCTGCAGGGGGCCTCCCCTCCCCCTCCCTTCCCTGCCAGAGGCTGGGGGGCAAAAGGCCAATCCAGCCACACCAGCCGGCCTGCAGGGGAACTCTGGGCTGCCTCCTCCCTCCCATTCCTGCTGCCACCTGCTCCCTCCCTCCCCACAGCCACTCTGCAGGCTCCGCCCCTCCCAGGCCACATGCATCATGTATCAATATCATATGGATGCTCCCCTTTAACTGCAGGGGGAGGAGCACTTCCGGCTTTGGTGGGGGGACAGACTTCCTGGGCGGAAGAGGCCAGCATGTGCCTCCTCAAGGGAGGGGGGAATCTCAGGCCACGATTATCACTCAGCTGCTGCATGGGGGGCTCACAGGTTCCGGGGTGCTCAGGTGGGGGGTCCTGCGACATCCCTGACACGAGGACATCACCCTGAAGTGGCGTCATTGCACCAGGGACATCCTGCACTTATGCTCCGTTTTTTGGGCAAACTCTATGGTTTTGTAGCAACTCCCCCCCCCCCGCCGCCATAGCCACCGTGAGCCTGCTTCAGTGGGGAGGGCGGGATATAAATCTAATAAATAATAATAATGCTAGAGTTTTTGCTCCAAGCCCAGAGCCTCCTGTGGGGCCACGTCTGGGACTCCCAGGTCTAGCGGCCCTGCCAGAGGGGCTCACCCACTTCGAAAGTACAGCTGCAGGGATGCATTGCCCTCCGTGGAGCGGCACTGGTAGAGGCCTCTGGGGTCCTCCGTGGCCAAGCCCACAAGCAGCTTGCTGGTATTTGCACCGCCGATGTTGCTGCCATCTTTGCTCCAGCCCAGCACTGAGCGGTCCTTTTCCACCTTGCAGTGCAGGAAGACACGGTTCTTTTCATGCTTCACCTGGATGGAAACACCTGCAAAGCCAACAGGGGAGGGGAGGGAGGGGGGAGGCATCACCACAGGGGCCCGAAGGAGCTGCTTCACCTGCAGCCCCCACGCCTCTGGGCAGCACGCTCTCGCCTAAGCCTCTGGAGCAAGTGGGCCGGCGGGCGAAATGCCCAGGCCTCTGATTCTCAGGACAAGGGACCACCAGTTCAGTGCTCACAGGTCTCTGCGGGAATTCAGGATGGGAAAACCAGATATGTAGCAATGGTCTTGTCAGAGGCAGCTCTTAAGAGAGTGGGATACCTCTGCGGAGTCATAAACAAGACAGGCAAGAAATGGGGCGGGGGGGGGGCATGATGGCTTCTTTTCAAAGAGCTGTCCAAGGGAAGAGTGTGAAAACAAGGAGGGTCAGTCTGTACCTTGGCCAGAGTTCCCAGCGATGACAACAATCCCTGAGAGAGAGAGAGAGAGAGATGGAGAGGTTGAGAAGCAGCCGCTGCCCTCCAGCGACAAGGGTGGCATGCCAAATGTGCTCTAGGCTAGGTGCCCAAGCCTGGATCAGGCACCCATCAGAAAGGGGATCTGCCAGCGGAACCTGTGGAACTCATGGCCACTGAGGTAGGTGGCTGTGAAAGGTGACTAGACGGATCAGAGATGGGCTGCTGCTCTCCAAGGCTTCTGGTCACGGCAGCTAAATGGAAGATACTGGATTTATATCTCACCCGATACTCTGAATCTCAGAGTCTCAGAGCAGTCACAATCTCCTTCCCCTTCCCCCCACCCGCAACAGACACCCTGTGAGGTAGTGAGGCTGAGAGACCTCTTACAGCAGCTGCCCCTTCAAGGACAGCTCTGCAAGAGCTATGGCTGACCCAAGGCCATTCCGGCAGCTGCAAGTGGAGGAGTGGGGACTCAAACCTGGTTCTCCCAGATAAGAGTCTGTGCACTTCACCACTATACCACACTGGCTCTCGGAACAGCCTCTGGACCAGTCACTGCCAGGTGGGGTGCACCACCCAAACCCAAGACCTGGGGCTGGGGACGGGCATGCCCAGCTCACCGGCTGCCCAAAAGCACCAGGCCAGCCTCTGCGGCTGCCGGGAAAGTGGAAGGATGGCTGGCCACCATGTTCACACAGAATGGGGAAATACAACAATCCTTTGGGGGGGAGGGGGGAATTAGCTAGAAGGAACTCGAGGTGGAAGGTCTAGAGGCTCAGAGCTCTCCAGAACACTTAGGCTGGCACTGAAAATGGAAGTGCTGACAGAATTTCTGCCACAGCTCCAGAAACGTACAAGCCAGCTCCAGAGGATGCCGGTACAAGCCAGGGCTATATCTTTCTGTCCAGAGGATGAGAACACTGAATGCCTGTGGCTTGGAGGCCAAAGTCAGAGAAGGCCATGCTGGTGGGCTTCCCGGAGATACCTGCTTGGCCACTGGGGAATTCAGGATGGCAGACTAGGGGCTCTCCCCTCCCTGCCTGACTCTGCTCTTCTTCCCTTGTTCTCACAGCATGCATGTGTCCTGCTAGTTCTGGGCTGCCTTCTGCTCTCTGACCATGGTTTTCCGGGGGGGGGGGGGGGCAGCAGCATCTGCAGCACCTATTGCTTTTCAGAATGAACTATGGAAAGCCAATGCGGTAGAAGAATCGACTTTCCAAGTGCACTGGCAACTTCTGACATATGCATATTCTGAGGAGCACTTCTGAGGTACAGGTAACAGGTGAAAAGACCCCACCCCACCCCCCAAAGCAGTGATCTTTCTCTCCTCTTTCTCTTCCTTGCATCTTGGTCCCCCAGCTAGGACTGGCAACCCCCGCTTGGGAAATCCTTGGGGACTGGGGTGCTGGTGGAGGGAGGAGACTCTGGAAGGCTGCTCAGCAGTGATGGGACACCACAGAGGGAGCAGTGCTGGTGGAGGGAGGAGACTGTGGAAGGCTGCTCAGCAGTGATGGGACACCACAGAGGGAGCAGTGCTGGTGGAGGGAGGAGACTGTGGAAGGCTGCTCAGCAGTGATGGGACACCACAGAGGGAGCAGTGCTGGTGGAGGGAGGAGACTCTGGAAGGCTGCTCAGCAGTGATGGGACACCACAGAGGGAGCAGTGCTGGTGGAGGGAGGAGACTCTGGAAGGCTGCTCAGCAGTGATGGGACACGACAGAGGGAGCAGTGCTGGTGGAGGGAGGAGACTGTGGAAGGCTGCTCAGCAGTGATGGGACACCACAGAGGGAGCAGTGCTGGTGGAGGGAGGAGACTCTGGAAGGCTGCTCAGCAGTGATGGGACACCACAGAGGGAGCAGTGCTGGTGGAGGGAGGAGACTCTGGAAGGCTGCTCAGCAGTGATGGGGCACCTCAGAGGGAGCAGTGCTGGTGGAGGGAGGAGACTGTGGAAGGCTGCTCAGCAGCGATGGGGCACCACACAGAGGGAGCCGACTGTGGAAGGAGGGAGACTGTGGAGGGAGGAGACTGTGGAAGGCTGCTGAGCAGTGATGGGGCACCACAGAGTCATCCACCCTCCAAAGCTGCCTTGTCCTGGGGAAAGTTGATCTCTAAGGTCTGGGGATGAGTTGTAATTCCCGGAGCACCCGAGCCCCACCTGGAGGCTGGCAGCCTGTCTCCCTCCTCTTCCCTCCTGCCTGCATTGCTGGATCAACCTGCTGCCTCTGCCCGAACTAGGGTTGCCAGGCCCCCTTGGTCACCAGCTGGGGATTGGAGGGGGGTGGGGTTGCCAGGTCTGGGTTGGGAAACTCCTGGAGATTTGGGGACAGAGCCTGGGGAGGCAGGGACCTCAGTGGGGTACTATGCCACAGAGCCCACCCTCTCCAGGAGGACTGATCTCCATCGTCTGATGGTGAGCTGGGGTTCCAGGGGCAACCAAGACCTGCTCCATCCACCTGAGGCTTGTCCCACAATCAGACCCTACCTCTGACGATCAGTGCAAGGGCCATCACAATGAGGAGATGCTGGCAGCCACCCATGCTTTCTTCTAAGCTCCAGCGGCTTCTTCCCTTTGAGCAACAGGAAGAGACACAGAGCAGCAGGTCTTGCTGGCTGCCAACTTGAGCTGAGAGAGGAAAGCAGCAAGAAAACTTTTCTGAAGTCAGCAACAGGAAGCCGGCAGGGAGGGGAGGGGTTCTCTCTCTTTCTCTCCCCCCCTGCACATGGAGGTACATGTCTGTGTAGGTTGGAAAGAGAAAAAATACATCAATTTGAAAGAACTCTCACCTCAGAAAATGGATTTGAGTCACCAACACTTCCTACCCTTTAAAAAAGGGTACTTACTGGAAGATCAACGTTTATCAGGAAATAAATACATGCTGACGAGTTGGTAAAGTGTGGTTTGGATCCTGTTACCGTTAGGTGGATCTGGTTGAAAGATCACACCCAAAGAGTGCTTGTGAATGGTTCCTCATCCTCTTGGAGAGGAGTGACAAGTGGAGTGTCTCAAGGATCTGTCCTAGGGCCTGTTTTGTTCAACATCTTTATCAATGATTTGGATGAAGGAATAGAGGGAATGCTTGTTAAATCTGCAGATGATACTGAATTGGGAAGGGTAGCAAATACAGAAGAACACAGAAACAGGACACAGGATGATCCTGACAGGCTGGGAAACTGGGCTAAAACCAATAAAATGAATTTTAACAGGGATGAATGTAAAGTGCTGCATTTCGGTAGGAAAAATCCCATGCATGGTTATAGGATGGGGGAGACTTGCCATAGCAGTAGTATGTGTGAAAAGGATCTAGGGGTCTTAGCGGATCATACGCTGAACATGAGTCAACAGTGTGATGTGGTGGCTAAAAAGGCCAATGCAATTTTGGGCTGTATCGACAGAGGTATAGTGTCCAGATCACGTGATGTGATGGTATCGCTTTACTCTGCTCTGGTAAGACCTCACCTGGAGTCTTGTATTCAGTTTTGGGCACCACATTTTAAGTAGGATGTAGATAAGCTGGAATGGGTCCAGAGGAGGGCAACAAAGATGGTGAGGGGTCTGGAGACTGAGTCCTGTGAGGAAAGGCTGAAGGAGCTGGGCCTGTTCAGCCTGGAGAGGAGGCGGCTGGGAGGTGACAGGATCGCCATCTTCAAGCATCAGCAGAAGCAGTGTCCAGATCACACGAAGCGATGGTATCGCTCTACTCTGCTCTGGTAAGACCTCACCGGGAGTCTTGTGTTCAAGGGAAAGGTTGGAAGGGGGCGGCTGCGGGGGATGAAGGGCCGGGAGGGACCAGCCCAGAGGGGAGGGGGCGTGGCCCGGCAGGGGGGTGCGCGTCCCCTCCCCCTCAGGCGCGCAGCGGGGGGCGGTCTCCCCGAGGCCCCGCCCAGCACCCTCCTCCCTGCTTCCGGCGCGAGGCGGCGGCGCTTCTGTCCCCGGCTAGTGACGCAGCGGCGCGATGGGGTGACGTGTGCGTTGCCAAGCTGACTGGCCGGAAAGTGGCGAAGCGGCCCGCTCAGGTCAGCCGAGCGCCTCAGTCGGGCCCTCGGCGGCCGGGCAGCCCCGGGAGGAGGAGGAGGAGGAGGGCGCGGGCCTGGCGGGGATTGTGCGGCCGGCCCCGCATGGAGGGCGCGGGGCGGTGAAATGACGGACCAGGAGAACAACAACAGCGGCGGCGGCGGCGGCATCTCCAGGAACCCCTTCGCCGCCCTCTTCGGCTCCGTGGCCGACGCCAAGCAGTTCGCCGCCGCCACCCAGAAGCAGCAGCCGCCGCCCCCGCTGAGGCCGCCCGCAGGTGAGAGAAGGAGGCTGTGCAGGGATGGGGGGGGGATGGGGGGGGGGCAGCCAGCCTGCCAGGAACAGCCTCCCGGGGAAGAAGGCAGCAGGAATGGAGAGAAATGTGGGGAGGCTTTTGCACAAAGCCACGCCAGGTTCTCCGCATCTTATATTTCTCTGCTTTCTGGTGGGCGGGGCTTTGACCTTGCAGTGCCCTGGCTTGCTTCATAGATTCAGCTCTCCACAGACAAAGGCAGACATTGCTTAGAACAGGGGTGGCCAACGGTAGCTCTCCAGATGTTCTTCGCCTGCAACTCCCAGCAGCCCCAGACAGCATGGCCAATGGCTGGGGCTGATGGGAGTTGTAGGCAAAGAACATCTGGAGAGCTACCGTTGGCCACCCCTGGCCTAGAATAAGGTTTGGGATGTTCTAACCCAAAAGGGAGCAGGAGGGCTGTGGCCTAGAGGTCACTGGAGGAATGCAGAGGAGGACAGAGCATAAACAGGAAGCAGACCTAGACAGAGGGGGTCCAAAGGAAGAAAAGAAAAGGAGTACAGGGCAGGGTGTAGAACAGGGGTGGCCTACGGTAGCTCTCCAGATGTTTTTTGGCTACGACTCCCATCGGCCCCAGCCAGCATTGCCAATGACTGGGGCTGATGAGAGTTGTAGGCAAAAAATATCTGGAGAGCTACAGTTGGCCCCCCCTGGTGTAGAACATGGTGACAAAACAAGTATCCCCTTCAGAGGAGATGGTGTAGGTGAAAGCCAGGTCACAAAGAACAAGCTGTGTGCAGGGGTGATTGCACGTGAGTTTAGTGCAGGGTATCTCATTCCAGTTCAGAGGGGACATCATTTCTCAAAGCTGTCATTCCAGTGCCAGACATTGATGTTTCACTGAAAGGGCCCTCATTTGGTCTAATGGACCATGTTTGACTCACTTACTTCTCCTAATCTATACCTTTTTTTTGCTCTACCTTTGCACTAATTTAGTGGTGTCCTGTCAAGTCAGCTGTGATTCCTGGCCCTGCTACATCTAGGGAACTCCCTTTTTTTCCAAAGGGCTCCTTGTCATTCATTTTTATTACACCTGAAGCAGGTCAGCAGGCTGAGTCCCCTTTTGCTGCTGGTTTCCATGTAGGGCTCATGTGGGTGGTGGAGGTGGAAGTTCTTGGGTGCTGCATGCCCTCCCCGCAACCAAGAGTTGAAGGGTGTTCATTTGATAGTCGTCTTGTCCCAAAGGCTTGGGGATCTCTCCTGGACCCTTTGTCTGACCCAGCATCGTGTTCCCTGCAGTGGACAGACCGTGGCAGTGATACAGATATACTAGGCTTCCTCCTCTCCAGCTGGCAGTCAGAGAGGGGGTTATGTCTAGCTGTCATGGTTAATAGTCATTGATGATCCTTTTCTCCTTGGAACAAAAAGCTGCAAAACATAGAGTCTCCTAGGAGAAGTAAATTAGTTGAAAGTGAAACATCTGTTAGAAATCCCCACTGGTTACCTGAATTCCAGCCTCTGAGATGGAGGCATCCAGCTGTGCATCTTGAAGAGGAGGAGAGTTCCTGTTGGTGGAGCAGCTGTTGTGGTAGCTGCCCTGGCTTGGCATACAGATGGTAATCACACAGTTATTGGTACTGTATTGGGACATCAAGGGAAGGAAAGAGCTAAAAATGCCCAGCCTGTGTGTAGCTGGCAGGTAGCCTCCAAAGAAAGCAGTGCCCTTCAGTGAATCCCCTGAAGCTGCTGCTTTCCTTGAATAGAAACCAGTCTGAGCCACAGGCTCTGGGAGATTCCTCTTGCATCTTGACACTGTCCTTTGAGGGCTGCCTGCTTTTGGCCATAGTGGGTTGGGCTAGGCTTCTCATTAACAGCTGTCCTCTTCCAGTGGAAGAAACTTCAGCCAGCCAGGATGAGTCTGACAACAGTGTGTCTGAAAGTCTGGATGACTGCGATTACTCTGTGGCCGAGATCAGCCGTTCCTTCCGCTCACAGCAGGAGCTCTGTGAGCAGCTCAACATCAACCACATGATCCAGAGAATTTTCCTGATCACTCTTGACAACAGTAAGTCAGGGGCTTTGCTCTCTGGGGTTCTTGGCAGCCCAAAGTAATACAGCTGGGATGAACCAAGCCCATCTTCCATGGGGGTTCTGGTGGTTGTGTGGGTACTGCCTGAGGTCCTTGTGGAGGACAGGTGCTGACTTGGCTGCATTGGAGCCAAGACATCCTGGGCTGCTCAACATAGGGCCCTCGTGGCCTAGCAAGCCTGTGTTTTGTGGTTCACTGCCCCAGAAACTTTGTACTACATCCTGTTCTTCTGTACAGCATGAGACTAGCAGATCTCAAGGACTGGCCGCTTCCATATGAAACCACCACAACCATTGGCTATTTTCAGAGGACACCATTTAAGAGTAGGTGGGGGGCTGTCTGAGAAAAGGTGTTCTTGGTCATCATGGCACTAAAACTGTGGAACTCCTTCCCCAGTGAGATTATTTCCTTTATTTACATTATAGTTGGCCTTTCTCACCGAAACTCTGGGTGGATTACATCACATGAGTCAAATACAGTCCACAGGATGGAGCACCCAGTAGAATGTGCAGTAGGGTTTGGATTGCAGGAATCTGGAGCAACATATAAGTGTTTAAACATGATCCCTTAAACGATGCAGAAATTGCCTAGAAGGAGCATACCTAAAGCAAGAGACAGTATGTAGGAGTGTAGTCTACAGCTGCTATCCGTTTGTCAAAGCATCTTTTTGAACCATTTCGTTACAGTGTTGCCCTACCTGTGTGTATAAAATAAAACTCTCCTGAGTTTTCCCCCTTTTGCATAGTTTGTGGGAAACTGGGCCAGTGGCTTTCCCTTACAGATCCTTTTCCCTGTTTATGTATTTAAAGTTATTCTTAATGTCTTTTTAATGGTTTGCTGCCTTGAAAGCCCTAATTGGTGGGAAAGGCAAGATAAAAATGTCACTGACTTAGCTGTTCTGTGAGCTGAGGGTCAGCATTCTGAGCCCTCTCTTCCCTCCCACCTGGGAAATTTATCTGCTGTGTTTGTGGGATGCAACAGAGACATTTTCTTTGAAGGGGCCATGGGGTGGACCAGCCATTTAAGTGATGGGGAAAATTCATCCTGCATGCCTGACTGCAGCCCACCCAGAGGGCCCCATCCCAGCTATGTTCTGCTGGCACCTCTCGCCATTCCTCATTGGACTGAGCACCCGCCTCTCGCTGGGCCTCACACAGGGGCACGATGGGGCCACAGTGGTAATCCAGAAGCTGCTTCCAACTGATGCCTCTTGTGGACCTTGTGGCAGCTGGCTGGGGGGGATGGGGCACGGCTTGGGCTCTGCCCACTGCAGGGAGGGGTGGGGAATCCCCTCTGCCAGCTGGTTGTCATGGATTGAAAGCATAGCAAATGCCAACGGTCTGCTCCAGTATAAGGCAGCTTCATGTGCCATGTGAGCCAACCCAAGGACTCCAGTGAGAGCCAGTCCTGGCTTTCTGTCAATTAACTGGAGCAGGAGATGATCCAAAAGACCTCAGAAAGCATAACTCTTGCAGAGGGACTATGGCTCAGTGGAAGTCTCTCGTTTGCATGCAGAAGGCCCCAGGTTCAAACCCCGGCATCTACTCAGTGCCAGCCTGTGTAGACAACATTGACATGGGTGGACCAAGGGGGGCCTGATTCCATATGAACGTGAGACATGCCTCTCTGTCCCTTGACCCTTAAGGTCTGTGAGGCAGACAGCCTTGGCGGAAGGGGGAGTATGGTGTAGTGTTGGGGTAAAAAGTAGCAAATATTAGTTTAAAAGTTCTTTAGAGGTGCTAGTTCTGAATGCTGCTTGATTAGAAAGTGTTGTGGGATAATTTTGGGGTGGTTATATAGTTTTAATGTGTCTATTGTATACTTTTACTGACTTTTTAAAAGTTGCTTTGAGGCACGCAAAAAGCAAGAGTTAAAATATTTGTTAGTAAAGAGTTGTAAGTGCCTGCTGGTGACTTCTGAGCTTCAGAACCCTCTCCCCACCCCCAGGTGATCCCAGTCTGAGGAGTGGCAATGGGATTCCCTCGCGCTGCGTCTACCTAGAGGACATGGCAGAGGACCTGGAGGACCAGGACTGGCTGGACATGGAGAATGTGGAACAGGTGCCTGGGGAGGCTGGCTTTGCCCTTTGGGGTTGGTCTTGTGAGTGGGAGATTTTGGTCCTCTCTAAAGATTTTTTCGTGGCTTGGTTTCTACAGCCACCTCAATTGCTGGGTGGAACTTTTCCTTGAATCATAAAGGCGCTTCTGCCTTGCAGCCCATAATATTTAGTTTTCATTTATTTAAAGCATATATATGCCCCAGCTCCAAAATAAATCCAGTAATTGACCTAATTCTAATTATTGCTGCTAAGCGTTAAGGATGCAGCCTTTAGAAGAAGGGCTAGCCAGCATCTGATTTCTAAGCAAGGGTCTGATTTCTAAGCAAGCAGTGGTGAGTGAGAGCACTTGAGCACTTTCCACACATGCCCTTATCACCATCTTGGGATTTATGTTTCCAGGCACTCTTCACCCGACTGCTGCTCCCAGAGCCAGGGAATCACTTGATTTCCATGACTACCACCACTGCGCAGAATCTCTCAGCTGAAAGAGATGCAGGGGAGAAGCGCATTCTGCACTACCTTTTTGCCTGCTTCCAAAGAGCAAAAGAGGAGGTAGGTAAACGTGGCACGCCTCTCATTAGCCTGCTGGCCCTGAGCAGAGCAGACCACAGGCAAAGTGCTCTCTTCTGTTGCCCTAGATCACCAAAGTGCCAGAGAACCTTTTGCCCTTCGCAGTGCGCTGTCGGAATCTGACTGTGTCCAACACCCGCACGGTCCTCCTCACACCAGAGATTTACATCAACCAGAACGTCTATGAGCAGCTGGTGGACTTGATGCTGGAGGCCTTGAGAGGGGCTCGTAAGTTGAATGTGTGAAGCTGCCCTGTACACAACCAGAGTGCTGGTCTCTTTTCTCCTCTAAAGAGCAACAGCTCTCTGATGTCTCTGGCAGAGGCCTTTCACATCACCTCCTGCCTGATCTTTCTAACTGGAGCTGCTGCCAGGGACCCTCTGCATGCAAAGCCAGTGCTCTGCCCCTGAGCATGGCCCCCTCCTCTAAGCTGGGGCAGAACCTCAGGGCCCATGAAAGTTAATGAGCTGCAGCTTCTAGAAGTCTTTAACGGGTACTTTTAAATTTGCTTTTCCTTTCTCTGACCCTTCTCTATAGACTTTGAAGAAGTAACTGAGTTCCTGGAAGAAGTCATAGAAGTCATTACCTTGGATGAGGAAGTGCGGGCATTTGGGGAGGTCATGGTGCCTGTCTTTGAGATCCTTTCGGGGCGGATCAGAGAACTGCACCTTTGCCAGATCCTGCTGTATTCCTACCTGGACATGCTCCTTTACTTCACCAGACAGAAAGATATAGCCCAGGTGAGCCCTTGGCTGCTGTTTCCCGATGGTGCCAGGGAGCAGTAAAGCAACCTGCCACATGAACCTCCAGCCAGAGCTGCCCTTCTGAGGAGATGGCTGCTCCTTCTCTGCCGCACTTTCCTGCAAGACTCTTCCTGATCCACTGGACTGTGATGCTTGCCACGCAAGGAGCAGCTTCCGTTGCAGAGCCTTAACTTTCTGAAGGGAATTGCAAAGGGCTTATTTGTTGATGCTCATGGGGCAGCTGTTCTTGTTGTCCTTGTTTATCAGCACCTTTGGCTTCCCTTTGTTCAGGTCTTTGTGGAATACATCCAGCCAAAGGACCTGACCAATGGGCAGCTGTACCAGAAGACTTTGCTGGGAACCATCTTGAACATTTCATGCTTGCTGAAGACTCCGGGTGTTGTTGAGAACCATGGCTACTTCCTGTCCCCGTCTCGGTCCAGCCCTCAGGAGATCAAAGTGCAGGAATCCAACATTCATCAGGTGGGTGGAGGTGGCGCGTCTTCACAGCCAGTGCTGCTCATGTAACTGAACCAGGTAGCGGCTAAAATAGGGGAGGATGTTAGATAATGACCACTGCTTTCATTTTTAAATGTATAAACGCTTATATGCGGCCATTCCTTCCAAAATGGATCCCCAAGGTAACTCACAACAAAGGCCAAAACATCAAGTACAATACAGCCATGCAGACTGAACAACTAACCAAAGCCAGTCAGCAGAAAAAGAACAAAAAAATAAATAAGTTGGTCAGACAGACATTTCTCATAGCCTCCTTTTGTAAAGTGCTAGCAGAGAGGTCAGGGCAGCCAGCCCCCCTTGGCAAGGACTTACCCAGAGCAATGACCTCTGGTGTGTCCTTCTCACCCTGCATGTCAGAAGATGAGGCCTTTGAAGAAGGTCCACGTAGAACCACTTCATGGGGGAGAAAGTGGTCCTCAAAACAGAAGAGACGTTTGCCAGTGCCAGAGGGGTAAAAAGTTAGCCAGGTTCATTCTTAAACATATTAACACTTCCATGCTGCCATTCCTTCCAAAACGGATCCCCGAGGCAGCTCACCAGAGGCCTCTCTGATCTGGGAAGCTGCTGGTGTTCATTCTACAAACAGGGCACTGGGAAATACGACTGGTATGCAGGCTTAAGACCCAAAGAATCTTCCAGCTGTTAATGATGCTCACGTGGACATGTGTGTTAACAGTTCTGTTTTGGCAACAGTTCATGTCTCAGTTCCATGAGAAGATCTACCAGATGCTGAAGAATCTGCTGCAGCTGTCTCCACAGACCAAGCACCGGATCCTGTCCTGGCTTGGGAACTGCCTCCATGCCAATGCAGGCCGCACCAAAATTTGGGCCAACCAGATGCCAGAGATTTTCTTCCAGATGTATGCTTCAGATGCCTTTTTCCTGAACTTGGGGGCTGCACTCCTTAGGCTGTGCCAGCCCTTCTGTAAGCCCAGGTCTCCCCGCCTCCTCACGTTTGATCCCACCTACTGTGCTCTGAAGGAGCTGAACGAGGAAGAGCAGAGGAGCAAGAATGTGCACATGAAAGGTGAGCCACAAGTGGTGAGGCACTGCCCAGGCATGTGCTAGAGCTTCGTCCAGCTTTGCTTCTGGGAAGGTCTGCCACAGGGTTGCCATGACGCCAACTGGACATGTTCCAGGCTGTTCTGTTGTAGGCCACGCATTTTAGAAACCGTGCTAGACTGCTCTTAATGTGTTGTTATCATACCATTACTCTTTATTGATGTCAGTTAAGTCTCTCATGTGCCAAACTTCTTCTTTAATTGGTGTATTTTCCGTACTTTCTTGCTCTTCTGCTTATCTTTAGTGCATGGAAGAGAGAGGCCAGAACTTCTGAGATCTCTCTCATCTGTTAGGTATAACAACCTAGCTGTCCAAGTCCTTGACATTGAGAATCAAACCTGATTTTTGATACCAGACTGATCTATGACATCAGCCCTCAACTTCTCCTGTTTCCCCTCCCCTTTTGTAATTTGCTGGTTAAAAACACCAAATTATTTTCTGTCTTCCCATTGTATCTGAAGAAGTGAGCTCTGACTCACAAAAGCTCATGCTGAATAATTGTTGTGGGTCTTTAAGCAGCCCGACAACTTCTGATGATGCCCAGCCCCAGAGACGTCCATCTGACCTCGACGAGGGCCAGGGCCTTTTCAGCCTAGTAGAATGAGCTCCCCCTGGAGATCCAGGCCCTACGGGATCTGCTTTAATTCCGCAGGACCTGCAAAGCAGAGCTCTTTCGCCAGGCTTCCAGCTGAGGCAGTGGGCGTCACTTGTTATCAGCCTCCCCCCTTCATTCCATCCCAGGGCTACAAGACCTGCTGGGCCTGGACAAGAGGCAGGGCTGTGAGGCAGAACCTGCCATTTTAGTCTCTGGTGTCACTCTGTAATTTTAGATTTTATATATTTTAATAATTGGGTTTTTACTGTTGGTTGTTTTTATGAGCCCGTCCTGCGGGACTGAAACAAGGTGCTGCCGGGCTCAAGCCCTTGAAGGAGGCTGCTGGAGTTCAAGAATAGATAACAACTAACTGATAATTTTGGGGGTGGTGTTTTTATTGTAATATTTTCAGTTTTTGAGCTGCCCCAAGAAGGTCTCTAGACAGGCAGAACATAACGCCCTCCCCCCCCCCCCCCCCGCATAGAGCACGAACTGGGAAACTGAATCCTCTGCCAGCCCCTTTGGGGGGGCGGGGTGTTGCTTCTCAGGGCTGGTGGGAACCACTCACTCTGCCTTCCTTGAAGGTCTGGAAAAGGAGACCTGCTTGATCCCAGCTGTGATGGACCAGGATCCCGAGTTTGCCCCCAGCTACAACCTGGTGACAGAGAACTTGGTGCTGACGCAGTACACGCTCCACCTGGGCTTTCACAGGTACTGCCTCCAGGAGGACCAGTAGGGGGCAGGAATGGCAAAGCCATTGGGAATCCTGCTTCCTGGTCCCGACTCCAGCAGGTGGGAATGAGCAGAGGGCGTTTCTTCAGGGGCTCTGCTTGCTGATGTCTCCTGGTGTGGGAATAAGCGTGAGCACGATGTTGATTCTGAGAAAGGCTGTGGGTGAAATCGGGGCTGCTGGGCTGATGAGCATCTCCTCTCTAGTCCAGGCCCCCTTTCGGAGAAGAGGCTGCACTTTCCCGGGGACTGCAGAGAGAGACCAGGGTGCAGGTTTCTCCCTTGGGCAGCTGTCTGTCTTGTGCTCTGTCCTTGATCCTTTCCTTCCTTCTGGCTCATGCTTGTGTCGGTGTGGGCTGTACAGGTTGCACGACCAGCTCATCAAAATCAACCAAAGCCTCCACCGGCTGCAGTTGGCCTGGCGAGAGGCTCAGCAAAGCTCCAGCCCCACGGCGGAGAGCCTTCGAGAGCAGTTTGAGCGCCTCATGACCATCTATCTGTCCACCAAGACCGCTATGACTGAGCCACAGGTGCTGCAGAACTGCCTCAACCTGCAGGTGTCCATGGCTGTTCTCCTGGTCCAGCTGGCTGTTGGAAACCAAGGCACGGAGCTGGTGGAGCTGACCCTCCCTCTGCCAGAAGTGAAGGAGAGTGCCCTGGCCTATGTCCCAGGTGACTGAAATCTCTGGCAGCCAATGGGGTCTCTCCTTCCGCAGGACCTAAAAGCACTCCATGCTTGGGGCGCACTCACCTGCACATTAAGGCCTTGTTAAGTCACCTGCGTTGCGGGGTGGATTTCTGGCCGCGCTTGTCTGCTCAGCCTACCATGTCTGGCCATCTGCCGCTGGTAGATCGAAAGTGTTGTCCTCTCCAGAGGAGGCTTAGTGGAACGGTGTTAGCCAAGGGAGAAGAGGGTTGCTGATCTGAGCCACAGCACTGCACAGCCACTCCATGGGCTGTGGGGAAGGGGCGGGCGGGTGGCGGCGCCGTGACTAGACTCATTCCCAGCAAGCAGCTTATGTGGGGCTTCTGTTCACAGAGTTCTTGGCTGATAACTTGGGTGACTTCTTCATTTTTCTGCGCCGTTTTGCTGATGACCTCCTGGAGACATCAGGCGACTCCTTGGAGAACGTCCTGGACTTTGTGACAGTTTTTACTGGGGATGTGGGCAGGTAAAGGCATCCTTGGCTGCTTCCCCACAAGGCTTAGTGCATTTGCTTCTAGTGAATGGTGGTTGGGGGTGGGGTGGTCCAGGTGAAAGCCTTTGCCCCAAGCTGCGATTCCTCAGCCTGCTGCTCTGGCCTTTCTGGGGCTATGCAGACAGCTGGTGGCGATAGGTTCACAAGGGCAGTGCCCAGACCTATCTTTTCATGGGCTCCTGTGTCTTGGCTGCGTACCCAGAAGCTGGGCCATACCGGGCCTAGGACAGCTGCTTGGCTGCCGCTACTGTTGGGGAAAGTGATGCTGAGTCGAACCCTCCCAAGCCTTGCAAAGGCCAAACAAGCAGTGTGAGCTTAGAAGACCAGAGGATACCTGTGCAGTTGCTGAGGTTCCATTGTTTAAATTGATTGGAGACATTTATGCCCTGCCTTTTCATACAAACATCTGCCAAGTGGCTTCCTGTGGTTTCCATGTTCTGTTTCTGTGGCTGATGAAAGTATGTAAAATAAAACTCAACCTTTGGGCTATTTGAAGGCCTGAATGGCAGGTGTCTTGGACATCCCAGCATTCTTTTGTCCCTTGTAGGATGAAAAACCCACATCTGCGTGCCAAGCTAGCGGAGGTGCTGGAGGCTGTCATGCCCCACTTAGATCCCGTGCAGAATTCGCTCGTCTCCAGCGTCTTCCATCGTAAGAGAATCTTCTGCTCCTACCGGCATTCTGCCCATCTGGCTGAGGCACTCATCAAGGTCTTTGTGGACATCGAGTTCACCGGTGAGGCAGCCGGGCTTCGTGCCCATCCAGTCAAGCCCTGTGCTGCTGTGGGGGAGGGAGCCCTTTCCTCTGCCCTTCCTCAAGGAGCTCTCTTCTTTCTCTCTCTCTCTCTCTCTCTCTCTTCCTCTGCTTAGGAGATCCTCATCAATTTGAACAGAAGTTCAACTACCGCAGACCCATGTATCCCATCCTCCGTTATATGTGGGGCACAGATTCTTACCGGGAGAGCATCAAGGTAAGGCAAGGGAGACCCTGCTGGGCACGCGGCACACGGGGCTGCATTGGAGACTGGGAGAAATGGCTACCTCTTCCCACTTGGCAGGCACTGGCAGACCATGCCCTGGAGAACCTGGAAGCGATGACCCCCCCTCCTCTCTTTCTGCGCTTCATTAACCTGCTCATGAATGATGCCATTTTCCTGCTGGATGAAGCAATACAGGTAGACCAGTTTCCCCAGGCTGGGGCTGGTGGGGGGGGGGGAGGGGGAGAACCAACAGCAGTGGCGTACCAGTTGCTTTCAGGAGTGCCTGTTGGAAGAATCCCTCCCCTGCAGCTTCCCTTTATTTGGAGAGCTTTCCAGCTTCACCTGTGCTCTGTGTGGGATGTTCGCTTTGTGATAGCTCCCAGGGTCACTGGGCTGCAGAGAGCAGGCTTCCATGGCCAGGCCCTTGCACAGGAGGAAGCAGGCTCCTCCACAGAGCTTGTGCACACAAGTGACTTCTCCCAGCTCTGCCAGAAGGAACTGCCTGGACCTGCCTACCAGATACTCTCCCTTGTTCCTCCTTACTGGCCCGGTTTCTCCCTTGAGTACACTGGGATGAGCGGGGGGGATGGGGGTAGGGGCCTCTCTTCAGGTTGTGCCTGCCTGCGGACTGGGGGCAGGCCCTTGCCAGAAGCTACACCCTTCAAAACCCCTCACCCTCTCCCCTTCTCTTCCGTTCCCACCACAAAAGAAATGGCTTTAGAACCAGGCCACGTTGTCTTAAAACCCTGAATTTCTCCTGACCCCCATGGCCTTGATTTCTGTCTGTCTGGCAGCTTTATTTAGGTAGCAACATTTATTAGCTGCCTTTCTTCCGTATGGAGCTCGGTGGCATACAATACAGATGGAATACATAAAATAGATTACACAAAAATACATAAAACCAAAAAAATTTAATCACAATTTAGGACGGCTACTAACTTAATACAAGGCGGTCCTAAATAAAACTGTCTTCAGCTGCTTCTTAAAGATTGGGGTGGGGCAGGTAGCCGTGGAGCTGCCCCTGAAAAGGCCCTTTTTCATGTGCCCACCAAGCAGGCTTCTAGGAGGGCCTCTCCCTCTGATCTTAATCCCTGGGCAGGAGCCAGTGGGAGGGCAGGGTGCTTCAGCTACCACAGTCCCAAGCCATGCACGGCTTTAAAGGCTACATCCGTCACCACTGTACCATGGTCCCTCCCAGTGCCGAGAGGTGGCTCAGTAGGATACCATGGTGGTTGCTAGTATCAGAGGCCACTGAGAGATCCAGCAGAACGAGCAGGGTCACATTGCTGCCCTCTGCTTCTGGGCAGAGATTATCAACCAAGGCGACCAAAGCAGTTGCTGTTCCAGAACGTGGCCCGGAGCCAGATTGAAATGGGCCTGGAAAAGTGGTCTCTTCCAAGAGGCCCTGGAACTGAGAAGCAATCACCTGCTCAAGCTCCTTGCCCAAGAATGAACAATTGGAGACTAGCCAGAAGTTCTCCAACATGGTAGGGCTTAGGGGTGGCTTTTTAAAAGCAGGTCTAACCACTGCCTCCTTGAGGAAGCATTTTGCACTCCCCTTGCCCCTCCTCCTCAGCCAGCCTCTTTCTGGCTGCTTTTATCAGCCCAGAGGAGCAGGAACTGAGAATACAGGTAGTAGGTGTGTCACCTCTCCAAGGACCGTGTCCGTATCCTGGGGCTTCACAAGCTGAAAGGTACCCATATGAATCAGACAAGCAGATGCCAGAGATCCTCCATCTGAACACGCATCCACATTGGCATCTAACTCAGAGTGGATTGGGGCAGTTTTGTCTGCCAGGTAGCAAGTTGATCACGATGGGCAGTCATGTGATCAGAATCCAATTCCATGGGGCTCTCCTGTGAAAGCCTCTAAGCCAGAACAACTCAGCTGGACAATTGTGTGCAGATGCTTTCCTGTCTGAATGGTGCTTTGAGTCTGGCTTTGGTTCCGGTTATCACCGACCACTTTTTCACCCCCACCCCCTGTCCCTTCACCTCTGCAGTACCTGAGCAAGATCAAGATCCAGCAGATTGAGAAGGACAGAGGTGACTGGGACAGCCTGACCCCAGAGGCACGGCGCGAGAAGGAAGCTGGTCTGCAAATGTTTGGGCAGCTGGCTCGCTTCCACAACATCATGTCCAATGAGACCATTGGGACCCTGGCTTTCCTGACCTCAGGTAAGGGCAGCCCCCTCCACTTGCGGTCGGCATAGAAGGGAGGCTTGCTTGGGAGTCTAACAGCAGTGAGTTGGCTTCTGTTGCAGAGATAAAGTCCCTCTTCGTGCACCCCTTCCTCGCAGAGCGCATGATCTCCATGCTCAATGACTTCTTGCAGCACCTTGTAGGCCCAAAAATGGGAGCCTTAAAGGTCAAGGACTTCAGCGAGTTTGATTTCAAGCCCCAGCAACTGGTCTCTGACATCTGCACCATTTACTTGAATCTTGGGTATGTTGTGTGCTGGGGAGGATCGTGTGCGGTTGGGTGATGCTGGCCCTTGTGGGCATTGCCTGGAACAGGCTGCAGGGAACAAAGAGAAAACAGGTTATAAGGGGATTGTCAGGAAAGGGATTAAGAATGAAACGGCAAATATTGTAGTGTCCTTGTACAGAGATATGGTACAGCCTCTCTTGGAGTACTGGCTTCTGGTCACTCTAAAAGGATGTAGCAGAGCTGGAAAACGTGCAAGAGAGGGCAACCAAGATGATGAAACTGTTGGAACTTTTTTCCATGGAGAAAGGCTGAAGAGGCTGAGACTTTTCAACCTGGAAGAAAAGATGGCTAAGGGAAAACATGTTAGAGGTGTATAACAGGGGTGGCCAATGGTAGCTCCCCAGGTGTTTTTTTTTTGCCTACAACTCCCATCAGCTCCAGCCAGCATGGCCAATATTTTCTCTCCCATGAAACTAGGACTAAGAGACACGACTAAGTTTATGGATGGCAGGCTCAGGACAGAAGGAAATGTTCTTTACTCAGCAGATAATTAAACTGCAAAATTTACTTCCAGTGAACAGTAATGGCTCCAGGCACAGGTGGCTGCAAAAGGATTTGAGACAGATTCATGGAGGGTAGATCACCCCATGGCTAGTAGCCCTGGGGAGTGAAGGGGGAAGCTCCAGATTCAGAGGCAGCAGAATCCCAGTGCCAGGAAGCACCTAGGCTCTCTCACCTCTCCAGGGGAAGTGGACACTGGGCTAGATGGACCACTGGTCTGGAGCAGGAGGGCTCTTCTGAGGGCATACAATATCCAATAAACTTGCATGCTAGCTGCCAAGTCTGCCAGCCGTGGCTGTAAAGGATGGAGGCCCAAGAATCCTCCTGCCGATGAATGCCGAGTCTGTAGTTGCATCCCCTTCTGGTCCAGTGGCTGAGGGCATCCTGCATGTCCTTTAGGCATGCTGTCCTGCAGTGCCCTGGGTGGGAGTTCCTTTTCTGTGGGGTTCTGTGCATGCAGGTGATGATGGTCACAGCAGCCCCTGCTCTCCAGGTGTCCCGTAAAGACCAGGGGAGGCAGAACTGCTCCCCACTTATCAAATGGACAGCAATGCTGTCAGGTGGGATGGCCAGAAGACTTGTTTGCACTCCCTGAACTGCTGGTGAAGGGCGGATGCTGATTTACAGAGGGATCCCTAAGAACATAAGAGAAGCCCTGTTGGATCAGGCAAACGGCCCATCCAGTCCAACACTGTGTCACACAGTGGCAAAAAAATTTATATATACACATACATTGTGGCTAATAGCCACTGATGGACCTCTGCTCCATATTTTTATCTAAACCCCTCTTGAAGGTGGCCATGCTTGTGGACGCCACCACCTCCTGTGGCAGTGAATTCCCCATGTTAATCACCCTTTGGGTGAAGAAGTACTTCCTTTTATCCGTTTTAACCTGTCTGCTCAGCAATTTCATCGAATGCCCACGAGTTCTTGTATTGTGAGAAAGGGAGAAAAGTACCTCTTTCTCTGCTTTCTCCATCCCATGCATTATCTTGTAAACCTCTAAATCCCTGAAGGAGATGATAGCCTCCTGGCTCAGGGAAGGGCTGTCTTTGGCTGCAAGTTGGAAGACTCCTTTGTGCACACTTGGGGAATGCTGTGCCTTCAGCCTAGGATCAGATGTGGGAGAATGTTGAACTTGCAGAGATGCATTTTAAGCAGAGTCCTTCAGAGGGCTCTCTCCAAGAATGCTCTTCTTCTGAGCATTGCTCTGTAGGAAGCAGCGAGTTGGTCTTGGAACCAGTGCAAAGGGCGGGGATGCCTGGCTGACCTCAGGCTTGCCTGTGGCTGATGATGGCGAATTTGCTTGCATAGAGGAAGTAGCAGGGGGCCTTCCCCCTCCGTGCAGTTTCCTTTCAAACCCTTTGTCTGTTACAGGGACGAGGAGAACTTTTGTGCCACAGTGCCCAAAGACGGGTGGTCGTATTCCCCAACGCTCTTTGCTCAGACTGTCCGAGTCCTGAAGAAGATTAACAAGCCTGGTGACATGGTTGTGGCATTTAGCAACCTGGCAGAAAGGATCAAGGTGAGGGGGGGCGGGGCTTGACAGTGCCCCCTTGTATCTCAGTCCTTTCCTCTGCTGTCTGTATTTCTTCGTATGGGAGAGAGATGAGTGGGTGGCTGGATCCCTGCCACAGAAGAGGGAGCCTTGAGATGGCCCCCACCTGGCCTCTGAGCATGCCTTCTGCTCTTCCTGGACTCATCCTTGGCAAACTTTTTCACCCAAAGGGTGATGAACACATGGAATTCACTGCTCAGGAGGGGGTGGCAGCTGCAAGCATCCTTCAAGAAGGGATTGGATCAACATGGAGCAGAGGTCCATCAGTGGCTATTAGCCACAGCATATTGTTGGAACTCTCTGTCTGGGGCAGTGATGCTCTGTATCCTTGGTGCTTGGGGGACACAGTGGGAGGGCTTCTTGTGTCCTGGCCCCACTGATGGACCTCCTGATGGCATCTGGGGTTTTTGGGGCCACTGTTTGACACAGAGTGTTGGACTGGGTGAGCCATTGGCCTGATCCAACATGGTTTCTCTTATGTTCTTACTTGACATGGGCCTGGGCTTCTTTTGCAAGCTGCCCAGCGTTCTTTAGCGGAGTGGCCTGTGTGGAGATAATAATGCCTTTCCCCAGGAGCTGTTGCAGCAGCAGAGCCTGGACTTGGGGGGGCTTCCAGGTGCATTTCTTCTTTTAGGGAAGGGGCTCTGGCTCAGCCAGTCATCACAGGTGATGTGGCGACCCTGGAAAGCCATGGCCAGTCAGAGTGGGCAAGTCTCAGCCTGGCCTGGCTCAGGGAAAGGCAGCAATCTGCGTCCTCTTGCAGTCCCTTGCAGACCGCCAGCAGCTCGAGGAGGAGACCTACTCTGACGCATGCGACGAGTTCCTGGATCCCATCATGAGCACGCTAATGACGGACCCCGTGCTGCTGCCCTCTTCCCGGGTCACAGTGGATCGGTCGACCATCGCCAGGCACCTCCTGAGGTATTCAGAAGTGAACATTTGGCTGCTTCCCTTTCAGAGAGGGAGCACTTGCATTCAGTTCTGCCTCCCCCCTTCCTCCAGTCCTGCTTTTCTTCCTGGCATTGCCCTCCACCGCCTCCCTCCTAACTGCTGATCACGCTTGTGCTCTTTGCCCTCCTCCTGAAAAGCAGGACCTCGTTTACTGGAAGCAGAACTCCCCAAGAGGGTGGCAGAGGCTTCGCGCTCTGTCAGAGCAGCAGATAAGGCTTCCTATATAAGGAGAGCCCTGAGCCTACTTGCAGGGAGGGTGGGATAGAAGTTCAGTGAAATAAATCAGTGCATGAGGAGAAAGAAACCTTTCCAGACTCCTGATTTTGCATGTGTCAAGCAAGTGGATCTCAAAGTAATCAGTCCTTGATTTGAAACAAAGTATGATTTATTCGATAATCCAGGTTTGATTTGAGGATTGGAACTGATACATAGTAACAGTGAAAGGCACACTTAAAGGTGACACATCAAAGCATTTTCTAAACAAGGCTACATTCTCTAAACAATGCTACATTCACGTGTGAAGAGTCACACGGCAATCTCTTATTTCTCTTGTGGTTTCCGTCCTTGAGGTCAGGCCTGAGAACCATCCCTGGAGGCGCTTTATCTTCAAAGAGCAAATTCTTGCATTTGTTAGTAAAAGCGAGAGGTGCAAACTACCCCCTAAACATTCCCTGCTTTGATGTGCCCATCTTGACTTTGGTTAGTAACAGTCATGAAGCTTTACAGATACATTCAATTGCAATATTTCATTAGCATTAGATTATAGAAAGAAAGATTCACATTGCTTGACAGCATGGGAGTCAGAAAAAGAGCAAGCTTCGGTTTAAGTCTTCTTGACAAATTTCTTCTATAGTCTGTGCACAGTTGTTTACAGCAGGGGTGGCCAATGGTAGCTCTCCAGATGTTTTTTGCCTACAACTCCCATCAGCCCCAGCCATTGACCATGCTGGCTACGGATGATGGGAGTTGTAGGCATCTGGAGAGCTACTGTGGCCACCCTGGTTTACAGCATCAGAGAGTTCATCAGCTTATTACTGATATAGAAAACTGAATGTGCTCTCTTTGCAGAACAGCTTGATGCAGTTCACAAAGTGAAACAGTACACCAAAGATGAAGAGCCTGGGGGTATTCCTGGATGCCTCTCTGGCTATGGAGGCCCAGGTTACCCCTCATGACCTGGCCACAGTGACTCAGGCAACGTGCCATTTAGTTGCCCTCTGCTGAGGAGAGCGGGGTACAGAAAGCAAGGCTTGGAGGCAGATCTTGACTGGCAGGCTGGGCAATAAGGGATGAGGCAGGCAGACCCTGGTCGCAATCCTTGCAGGGCCTCCTTCAAGGTAAAAATTGTGCCCAGCAGTAAGCAGGAGGCCTGCACAGGTGGGTCAGTGCAGGGGTGACACAGTCGCTGCATCCTGCCCTGACGGTAGCCTGGACCAGGTGAAGTTTCTGGGCAGTTTTCAAAAACTGGTCTCCTGGAAAGCACGGACATCATCAGGGAATGTTTCCAGGGGCGGGGGGAAGAGAGGTAGTTGGTGTCCACTTACTGGGCCAACAGGGAGGGAGAGAGTGGTCTTGAACCCCTTCTGCTTCCTCTTTTCAGTGACCAGACTGACCCTTTCAATCGGAGCCCCCTTACCATGGACCAGGTCAGACCAAACACAGAACTGAAGGAACGGATCCAGCTGTGGCTTGCCGAGAGGAAGTCAGCAAAAGAGCAGATGGGGGACATTCTGTGACCTGGCTTAGCCAAAGCTGCTGTGACCTCCAAAGTCTTTCCTGCAGGTGACTGGACACTTGAGCCCACCCACCCACAGTTACGGGACTCCTTGGCCACAGAGTTCTCTGGGTGGGCTCTGCCCCCTATCCTTTGGTAGAAATCTCCAGTTGCTCATTGGCTGACTTGCCTGCTGTCATGTCTCAGTGGCAGTTGTTGTCACCAACACCCCACTTCTGTTGCAGCTGCAGCTCTCAGGCCAGAAACTTCTCTTGAAGCTCTGGTGTCACTGTGAAGGCAGAAAAGCTCTCTTCTATCACCCCCCCCCCCATTTTGGACAGGTCTTTGTTATGCAAGCCTGTCCTCACTGAGCCCATGAAGGAGATGCTGCCCTGACCAAGGCTCCCGCCCTTCCTGGTAATGCAGCATCCGCCACCCGGGGGGTTAAGATAGAGGGACTGGGAAGACTGAGTTCAGGGCAGCTTCCAGAGGTTGTGCTGCACATGATGCGTTGGCCAGCCGGCACTGCCTTGGCTTGGAAGGCCTGCTGAGGAGGAAGCACTGCGTACATGTTCCTACAGGTGCCCTATGACTCCTGCCTGCATTTGTACTGTGCCTGGTTTATGTCAATATGTATTCAGTGTGTATATAGCGTGAGAATTATCTTCAAACAATAAAAGTGGCAGGTTCATGTCTGGGTGGAGGGTCTTGGTTTTTGGGGAGCTGGCAGCATCAAGAGGACTGAGTTTCTATCCCAGAATTTCCAGTTAAAAGTTGGTAAGTTCTAAGTTGCTCCTCTGAGTATGTTGCTGCCTCTTTGAAGGGGAGATCTTTGGTCTTGCCTGTAAGAGTCTCTTGGGCACCTGAGGCAGCTTGCTTAGGTTTTATTTATTTAGAACATTTATGAGCTACCTTTCTTCATTAAGATCAAAGCAGCTTATAATAAAATACACAGAGTACAACAAAAATCTAAATTTTAAATCATGGTTTAGGTCTGCTTTAATCAAATGTGGTTCTATATAAAACTGTCTTCAACTGCCTCTGAAAGCTAGAAATGGGGGGGAGAGGGGTTGTTCCTTCCTATGGTGATGGTTCCATAATCATGGGGCTTCCTGACTATGCAGGGGAGTTGCTGGTGTGCTTTAGAGGTCAGAGTATCTGACTGGGTGCTGGAAGGCCTGGCTTCAAACATGCACTGTGCCATAAAATGGGGTGACCTTGGACAGTCACTCAGGCTGGAGGAGGGGAGAGTGATGTTATGCCACCCAGAGTTCCTAGAAAGAAGGATGAGGCAAAAAATTGCCAGTTGGACAGAGGAGGGGAGGGAAGTATGCTGGTTGAGTCCTCAGCACCTTGCCCAAGTAGCTTCTCTTTAGGGGAACATAAAGGCAGCTAGATGTGAAGAAGCGAGGGGAGGCTGGGGTTCAGTGGAAGAACATCTGCTTGGCTTGCTGAAGGTCTCAGGTTCAGTCCTGGCATTTCTGGTGGAAAGGGGCAGTTGCAGGTGATGCAAAAGACTTTGGCCTGGGTAGAGAACACTGAATTGATGGGCCGGTGGTCTGATGCACCTGCATGCGTTTTGTTACTTGCTTTAACAAGGTGAGGCATTCAGTGGCTAGAATTTGAGATTGTGGAGCATTAATCTCTTCCAAATATAGTTGACAACCTCTGTGCTGTTTTGGGGAGTGCCTTTATGAGGACAGTGCGTGTCAGTCACCACCTGGTGAGGTGAGCCCCCTTGGCTCTGAGGATGCTCTTCCCAGCGCTGTGAGGGTTCCAGCAGCACATGCGCACGTAGCGGAGAGCGTGCGGCTGCTTTGGGCAAGACCGGAAGCGTCAGGCAGCCGGAGCCTCGCCAGGCCTTGAAGGCGGCAGGGACCCGCCTTTTCCTCCTCTTCCGGCCTGAAGGCGGCTTCTGCGCATGCCCGTGCATGAAGGGAGCGCGAGGGCGGCCGTTGCGCATGCGCATCCTTCCCCGCCCGCTGCGGAGGTCGCCGAGACGCCCGTCCGGAAGGAAGCAGCTCGGGAGTGTGTGCGCAGGCGCGCGGCGTCCGCAGGCTGAAAGGAGCGCCGGGCAGGCAGGCCTGACCTTGAGGGCGAGGATGGCGCAGGCCGCGCAGAGGCTGGCCAAGAGGGTGGTCACGCAGGCCCCGCAGGCGCTCTCCGGTGAGCGGGGCGGGAGGGCGGGCGGGGGCGCTGGCCGGTCTGCATCAGTGCTTAGTTCTCATGGCCTCACTCCCTCTCTCTCTCCCCCCGCAGCCGCCGTCGCCTACTCCAGGCCGCGCCTGGCCACCTTCTGGCACTACGCGCGGGTGGAGCTGGCCCCGCCGATGCCCGCCGACATCCCCAGGGCCGTCGACAGCATGCGGGGCCTGGCCAGGAGCTTCCAGGCAGGCCGCCTCAAGCACCTCACCGTCAAGGTAGAGGCCCGGGCGGGATGGGGCGGGGGGCGGGGCTTGGGCTCTGCTGATGACCTCATGCCGCTCTTGCACCACGCCTGCTACGCGATGCTCAGACCGCTAGAGGAAACCTTCAAGACGGAGCTGGGCGTGTTTAGCTTGGAGAGGGGGGCCGTAGGATCATCACCTTCAAGGCCTTGTCATATAGAAGACGGTGTGGAATTGTTTCCTATGGACCAGAACCAACAGGTTGAAATTAAATCAAAAGAGTTTCCAGCTCAACATTAGGAAGAACTTCCTGATAGTTCAAGCTGGTTCCTCAATAGAACAGGTTTCCTGGGGAGGTGGTGGGCTCTCCTTCCTTGGCAGTTCTTATAGATGGCCACCTGACAGCAGTGCTCATTCTTTGAACTTAAGCAGATCATGAGAAGGAGGGCAGGAAGGGTTGCATCAGTGCTTAGTTCTCATGGCCTTTTCGTACACATCCAGAGAAATGCTATTTGCCACGTTGGGTAGCTTGGCCAGGGATCCTGGAGGGTGGTGGGGGGTTTTGCTTTTGGCATCTTCTGGGTGTGGAGTAGGTGTCACTGGGTGTGTGTGGATGAAGGTATTTGCAAGTTTCCTGCATTGTGCAGGGGGTTGGACTAGATGGCCCTGAAGGTCCCTTCCAACTCTAGGATTCCTTGTACATTGCTCATTCAATGTCTCCTCATATGCAATGTATCAATTTATGCTGTGTTTATTGTACACAGTCTTTTTGGATGTACTGTTATTAAGCAGTATTGTGTAATGCTGGTTGAGAAAAGCAAACTATAAACATGGTAAGAAAATACACGTGTGTGTGATGTGGGCAACTGTCATTGAATATGGAACCCTGGGAAATAGATCGGAATGTTTAGTGGTTGATCTGTCTCATTTTTATGAAAGAACTGCTAGGGACTGGGGAATCCACAATACCTTCAGGGCACCCCTGACAATGTGATGGTGGTGGCATAATTTGTTGTACTGTCATGGGTGAAGAGGAAGCTTCTGGGGTGTCGTGTCCTGCTTCTGGTGATGGCTTCTGGCATTCAGGCAGGAGCAGAAGGGGTTAAATTGTTTTTCTTGTCCTTCTTGTTTTTCAGGAAGCTCTGAGGAACGGCTTGGTGGCTACTGAAGTGCTGATGTGGTTTTACATTGGCGAGATCATAGGCAAACGTGGCCTAATTGGATACAATGTTTGAAAGTCCTTTGCTGTCGAGTCTGTGCTGTAATCATATTAAATTATGATGCTAAGATCAGTAAGTTTTGGTCTGACAGTACTGTTGAAGTGTGTGGCAGGATTAGGTGTGTGATTGGAAGGCTAAGGAGAGCCCCAGAGCACTCTTTTCTTTCTCTCCTTGCAAATGGGTTTACAGCTGGGTATAATAAGTCCCTTTGTATGAACCAGAAGGACAGATCCTTAGGCCAAATCTAGATAGCTGTTCTCACTCACTGCCAGCATTGGATATGGGTCTGTTAGGGACCCACTCATAGCCAAGGAAACCTTCATCTTTCTGGGGTGCTGCTTTAGGGAAATCAAGTGGAATGTTTTCCTCTGGAGCATATTAAAATACATACACATCTTAATATCGTCACGACTCAGAGCAGCTTTTAAATCACAACTAAGACATTACAAATTAAAATTGATAGACTAAAACTCTAGGCCCTCCCCCACTCTTGAGTTTTTCTGGCTGGTTTCCTAACAAAAACTGGTCAATCCTTTTGTCCTATTTTTTTTCCTTATAGAGCTTGTGATTAAGGAAAGTAAGTCTAAATTCTTCTAACTCGTATCCTAAAGACAACTGTGCTTAAGTATCAACTAGATTGGGGTCCAGTAACACCTTAGAGACCAGGATGGCTTTTGGGGCATGAGAGTCAAAGCAGCCTCTTTGTTGGAGAGTTATGACTCTTGAAAGGTGGCACTTTTGTAGAGCAACAGAACTACTCTCTGAAATTGTTCAAACCTTGGTTACTCTTCAAAAGTGTGTTCAGAGAGGAAAGTGTTAATGAACAGGTCCACTTACAAGGTCATCCTGGAAAAGGCCCTGCAGTCACCTCCAGTCTTGCGTCTTGACCCCTGAAAGTAAGGGAACTCCCAAGCAAGGAGGTCAGGAAGAATGAGCTGATGAGGAGTGCTGCCCTGGAAGGAAGATGTGATAGCAAAAGGCCTTCTTGAGTATCTGATAACTGAACTGCTTCCCGAGAGTGTTTGCGCTTCAGCTCTGAGCAGCCCATAGACTGGTTTTGGCTCTGTGCAATCACAGTTAAAGGACTGCCATCATTTCCACACAAAATGATGCCAGTTTTTGAAGCTGTTGATTGGTCTGTTTGCTTTTCTTGTATTATTGAAAAGAAGAACGACTGTTCTAAGACCTTGGGAACAAGAGGAACATAGTTGCTGCCAGCATTTTTTTTTCCTTTGGGGCTCTTTAGCACAAGTAGGATGGAAAATGCGTATGTCCATATTTATAACATTTCTCTTGAATTCTCCATTGATGGCCTCTAGATGGCTTGCAACTACGTCTGACAGCCATATAGCTTTCAACAGCTTTCCTAAGCAGCATAATTAGCCATCATCATACAATACCAGTTGCCAAAAGGCTGCCCAAACAACATCATCCTGTTACATAAATTCTCTTGAATAATTCAGCCTTGCAGAGTTTCTAGAAGGTTAAAAAGGGCCATTCCCCAGTGGGGGACCAACACTGTCTGATAACTGGGAACAGCCATTCTAAGTTGGTGCTGAGTAGAGAAGCAGAGCTGACCAAGACTGAGAGGGCTGGAGGGGGACAGCTCAGGGACAAACGCAGCAAACTCCATGCAAGGGGTTATTAGGCGAAGGACTGAAAAGAAAGCTGCCATTATTATAATACTCCTCTGTAGATCTGTGGTGCAGCCTAAACTGGAATACTGAGTGCAGTTTTGGGTGTTGGATCTCAGACAATACATTGCAGAGCTGGGGAAAGTGCAGAAGAGGGGAACCAAGAGAATAAAGGGGTTGGAAAGGCCGAAGGGTCCAGGGCTTTGCAGCTTCAGGGAGGGATATCATAGGTTTATTAACTAATGCAGAAGAAGAAGATATTAGATTTATGTCCTGCCTTCCACTCTGAATTTCAGAGTCTCAGAGCAGCTCACAGTCTCCTTTATCTTCCTCCCCCACAACAGACACCCTGTGAGGTGGGTGGGGCTGAGAGGACTCTCACAGCAGTTCCCTTTCAAGGACAACCTCTGCCAGAGCTATGGTTGACCCAAGGCCATTCCAGCAGGTGCAAGTGGAGGAGTGGGGAATCAAACCTGGTTCTCTCACATAAGAGTCTGTGCACTTAACCACTACACCAAACTGCAGGGGCTACAGTTTTTTCTCTTCTCATGCTAGAACTTGGGGGCACATAGAGATGTAAAATTTCTGGAAATATTGAAGCCATTGGTGGGGGAGGTCCTTTTTATGTTCATTTTGGAAAAATTTAAATATATGTAATACCTTTTTGTATCAAACCTGACCTTTTAGTGATTGAATAATGTAAAATACAGCATTTATAGTGTAGCATATACAATTCTGATATGTGGCATATTTACAGAACTTAAAAGTATAAATATCATTTTTGTAAGAAAGATTACAAAGTGCTGCACTCTGAGTTAGCATAGCACACATTTAATTTTTGCCATCTGAGAGAGGAAAATAAAAGTTGATGGTCAAAATGGTTCTTCATCCTCTTGGAGCAGGAGTGCCTCAAGGATCTGTCCTGGGACCTGTTTTGTTCAACATCTTTATAAATGATTTGGATGAAGGAATAGAGGGAATGCTTATTAAATTTGCAGATGATACTAAATTGTCAGGGGTAGCAAATACAGTAGAAGACAGACACAGGATACTGGATGATCTTGACAGGCTGGAAAAGTGGGCTAAGAGAAATATAATTAATTTTAATGGGGATATATGTAAAGTTCTGAATTTAGGTAAGAAAAATCCAATGCATAATTATAGGATGGGGGAGACTTGTCTTGGCAGTAGTTTGTGTAAAAGAGGATCTAAGGATTTTAGTGGACTGTACACTGAACATGAGTCAGCAGTGTGATGAAGAAGCTAAAAATGTCCAGACTGTGAAAAATGATGTTATTGCTTTACTCTGCTCTGGTTAGACCTCATCTAGAGTATTTGTGTTCGGTTTTGGGAACCACAATTTAAGAAGGATATAGATAAACTGGAACGGTTCCAGAGGAGGGCTACGAAGATAGTGAGTGGTCTGGAGACCCAAGTCCTATGAGGAAAGGCTGAAGGAGCTGGGGATGTTTTAGCTTGGAGAGGAGACCTCTCTGGGTTCCCATTGATGGAATTTGCCAACCTGGAGTTGGCAACTGGTAAGTCACACTGGCTGTCATAGGGGGGCTCCTGCTGAACAGGAGCAAGCAGGTAGGCGGCATCAAATCACCTAGGGTGTTGCCAGGCCTGGGGTAGCCAACCTCTGGATGGAGCCTAAAGATCTCCTGGGATCACAACAACTCCAGACAACAGGTCTCTCTCTCCCCCTGGAGAAAATAACTGCTTTGGAAGGTGGACTCTGTGGCATTCTATTCAGCTGAGGGCTCTCCTTTTACTGAGAGAAGCAACTTTGGTGGCCTAGCAACAGCCTCTGGCTAGCAGCTTCCCCTGGCTGAGGGAGGGAGTAATGGGAAGGCAGCGGCCGCCATGGCCTCTGTGGAAACGCTTCATGAGATTACAGAAGAGTGGCAGCCCTTTCTGAGGTGGGTTGATGGAGAGGACACAGAAGCATTGGAGATATGTCTGTCTCTGAGGAAAGGCTGTTTTGGCGGTTCAGTTTCTGGGCCTGCAGTAGGCAGAAGAGTCAGTCAATGGGAACCCAGAGGTGGTGACTGATGCATGATGGGCCAGTGGTTTGTTGAGTGCACTCATCAGCCAATGGGAGCACTCCATTTGACTACCACCATTAGGGAATTATATATGATGCAAGGAATAAAACAACACATATAACAACAAGCTATGAATGTATGTTCTTGGGCATGCAGTCAAAGTAAAACCAAAGCTAAAATTCTTATTCATAGGTTTCCTCTCAAATGGTGGAAAGGGCTACTATAATCCCACAGCATTCAGACAAGAATTCGGTAAAATGAGAAAACAGATAGTTAAAAGGCTTTTCAGAGGTCATGGCTTTTTATTTTAACAGCTTCTGTCAGACCACAGCAGATTTCAAGCAACTCCAGGCAACCTTGCCACACAAACTAAAATTGGGATGAGAGTATCCTTAAATTCACCCCTTTATTCTGAAGTAAGGGGCAATGGGAAGTAGTGATTACTGCTTAGACTCTACTTGCAGAAGCAGGCCATATTCTTCCTCCTGCAGCTTCCAGCCAATGCCCCACTGGTCTCAAAACAGAGTTTACAAAGGTGACAATCTCTGCCCCCCCCCTCGGAATGCGTGGGCCTTCTAGTCACTGCTTGCATTAGTCCTAAGGGAGATCAACCCAGACTGTTCACTGGAAGGTCAGATGCTGAAGCTGAAATACTTTGGCCACCAAATGAGAAGGGAGCACTCCCTGGAGAAGATCCTGATGCTGGGAAAGGCAGAAGAAGAAGGGGACGGCAAAAGAGGAGACTGCTGGACAGCGTTACTGATGTAACAAACACGAATTTGAGCAGACTTTGGAGGATAGTGGAAGACAGGAGGGCCTGGCGTGACTTTGTCCAGGGGGTCGCAAAGAGTCGGACTCGACTGTGTGACTGAACAACAAAAAGCATTAAGACTTTCTGTTCAGGAATGCGCTGTGAGAATGGCCATTCTTGGAAGCAGCAGTTATGTTCCAGTCTTCAGCTCTTCCACAATTTACATTGGATGTGGCCTAAGAATCTTTTGGAACAGCATCTGTGGGGAAAAACCCCTGGCCCATTGCTGGGTTCTCGGCTGTCGTCGTCACCAGTTGGATCTGCAGCTAACAAGCAGTGCAAGGGCAGCTACTGCAGGGAGCTACAGCCCAAAATCCAATCTGGTCAACAGAGGATGACCATTGTGCTGCTAAAATGCTCCAACAGTCATGCCCTGAAATGTTGGCTGGTCTCCAAGGTGCTCCTAAACCTGAATGCAAATGCTAAACATGAGCATTTCCAGAAACTGGGGAGTGAACCTGAGGGGACCCACACTGCCTCTCCAGCAGATTTGGGGAGCCTACTTAGTTTTGAGATCGAAGCCTTCCTCTTAGGCCAGTGCAAAAGCTTTGAGTTGCTACTGTATGCCTTAAGACTGCAGAGATGACTGAAGCAGGAAGTTTAATAAAGCAACAAAGAAGATTTATTAATGCACAGGTTATGTGGTGAATTCTCCTTAAAGATTAACGTGAACAGATCTGCTCATAACCAGAAGAGGTCCTTGCCACTCTGCCACACTACCAGGCAGAGCTCCACTTCAAATTGCCTGCTCCCCTGCTGAGCCCCCCCCCCACACACACACACTTCAGCTCTCTCCCACCCTCTCTGGAAGGAGGGATGCTGAAGCTGCACTGGCAGAGGCTCAGGTGGGAAGGCAGCTGAATGGCAGGACTGCCTCCTGTCTTACATTTCCCTCACATGGAGACAATATAGGGAAAGTGCAATGCTCTTATTGTCTGAACTTTTACAACTACTGTCCCAATATTCCCCACATAAAACTCTAGATTTGTTTGAATAACATCTACAGCACACTTGATTCCCCCCTAAATTAAATATGTCAAGTATTTAGTAGTATTGGGACATACATTGTTTAAGTACAGAAAAAAATTATTTACTAAGTCAAAATAAATATGCTAAGCCAGATCATACTCTAGGGCAGGAGTGGCCAAACTTGCTTAACATAAGAGCCATACAGAATGAATGTCAGATGTTTGAGAGCCACAAAACATGAACATCAGAAAGAAGGCAGGCAGGCAAATGGGAGGGAGAAGTGAAAAGAAAGCAACTTTAACTGCATTCTCCCTGCTACCAGCTGGCTTGGCTTGGAGAAGTGATTTAAAGAGAGAAAGCCAACCGACAAGGGTGGTGGGGGCTTCAAGAGCCACTGCTGCTCTCAAAAATATCCCCATTCATATTTTTCCATCACTGATGGTGACAGTACATTGCTGCCGCCACAAGCTTTTTATAAGCTGTTGTCAGGTTATGGTTGTGAGATTTTTAGAAACCCCACTCCAGACTTGCTGCCCACCCCTGCCCCCACTCTTCACTAAAGCACAGGCCCCGACCAACACTTCAGCCAATCCATGGCCCCCGCAGAAGGCATGTGCCACCAAGCGTGCCTCGGAAATAAAACATTTGTTTAAAATATTTCAAATTGGAGAGCCAGTTTGGTATAGATGGAATGGGCATCAGAGTAGCCCCCTTCTGATTCTGGCCCTCCTAAACTGCTCTCCCCACAGCCCTCCTTCCCAGCTCCGTGCAGCCATATACGCTCGCCCTGCCCAACTTCACAGAACAGCAGCCCACCCAGAATACAGCTGCCACTGCCAGGCACCCAGGAGCCTTCCCCTGCTATGGTACCTACTTTGTAAGGCAATACAGTCTGCCTGCCTGAGTCATATCATCAGATCTACCAGTGAGGAAATGCAGACCACAAGGACTGCTCTCTCCAGATCCTAGACAGGGTGCACCCCTGCTGGGAAGTGATGTTACTTTATTGGAGGTTGGAGTCTGCAGTTCTGCACCACTTAAAAGCAGAGCAGGTGAGAAGTGCACACCTTCAGGCCTTGCAGAAGGGGAGACCTGCTCCCCTGAAGAGTTCCAGCCACAGGTGATGTAAAGGGGCCAGGATAAGGGCATCCAGGCAAGCCTGCTCTTTGGTCCCCTTCCGCAGCCCTCTTGCTACACTGCAGGAATGGATCCGGCGCTTTGCAGAGGCGGGGCAGTGAGCCAAGGGGGTATAACCTGGAGGGAGGGAGGGAGGGAGGGAGTGGCTTCCCCCTCCCTGGTCCAGGCGGCGGGGGTGCGGGCATGCGCAGTGGCGTGGCGCGGGGCCCGGGGCCCTGGATAGGCGCCTGTGTTGTGCAGGGCGGTCGGCGGGGCGCTGCGGCTCATGCGCGTTGCGGGGCGGGGCCCGGGAACGTGGATGGGCGGCGCTGGGGCTGGGCGGCGGCGGGGCTGCGCGTGCGTCAGGCAGGTTCCCGGGCCCGGCCCGGCCCCGCTCTCTGGCTCGTCGCCTCACAGGGAAGATGGCGCACAGCGGTCGGTGGCGCTTCCCAGCCCGGCCGGGCACTGGCGCCTGCGGCCGCCGCGGGCTCGGGGGCTGCCGCGTGAGGGTGCCGGCCCTGCGGAGCCTGCGCGAGGAGCCGCCCGACGAGCGCGCCAAGGAGCGGGGAGCCGCGCCCCCGCCGCCGCCGCCCTCCTCCGCCTCCTCCTGCTCCTCCTCCTCCTCCTCCGCCGGGGTGGCCCCGGGCTTCGACGCCGCGCTCCAGGTCTCCGCCGCCATCGGCATCAACCTGCGCCGCTTCCGGGCGGCCTGTGGCGCTGAGGCGGGCAGCGGAGAGGTGAGGCCGGGCGGGGGGGGGGGAGGCCGGACACGCCCCCGCCACGCCTGCCTGCCTCCCGGGCCGGGCGCTCGGGGGTGCGCTTTCCCTTGGGGCAGAAGGGCTCGCCTCCTGCCCTTGAAGGCTGTCCGGAAATGTCAGCAGGGAGCATGCCTCGTTCTTAGAACACTGGTTGTGCATGCCCTTGATCTAGGAACCTACACGGCTTTCATACAGAGTGCTGCAAGGAGCATCTTTCTGCATCTGGGTGAGTGAGGCCCTGCCTTAAGCTGCCCTCGTTTCTGGGCACACAGCAGGGCCTTCTCAGCAGCTGCCCCTTCTTTGCCTTTTTTAGGAGGCAAGTGAAAAATGTGCCCTGTTTATCTGAAAGAAAGGCTGGCTTTTTCCCCCAGGAGGGCCACCTAGAAAAATAGTGAGCTGTCTTAAATTTACCTACAGCTTACAAATATGTACAGTAATATTCGTGTGTGTGACTCCCTTTTTAGGGGTCATCTTGCGTTCAGCATCATCTTCCTGTTGTTGAAATACAGTCCCTGTTCTCACACCTGTTTTGATTGGAGTTGCAGCTTGGCTAATTAAACTGGATACCTGTTACATTATTGGTTTTGGAATATGTTTATCACTTGATTTTTTAAAAAATGTTTTACTGGAGAGCCAGTTTGGTGTAGTGGTTAAGTGTGAGGACTCTTATCTGGAAGAACCGGGTTTGATTCCCCACTCCTCCACTTGCACCTGCTGGAATGGCCTTGGGTCAGCCATAGCCCTGGCAGAGGTTGTCCTTGAAAGGGCAGCTGCTGTGAGAGCCCTCTCCAGCCCCACCCACCTCACAGGGTGTCTGTTGTGGGGGAGGAAGGTAAAGGAGATTGTGAGCCGCTCTGAGACTCTTCGGAGTGGAGGGCGGGATATAAATCCAAAATCATCATCATCATCTTCTTCTTCTTCTTCTTCTTCTTCTTCTTCTTCTTCTTCTTCTTCTTCTTCTTCTTCTTCTTCTTCTTCTTCTTCTTCTACTTTTGTGAACGGCTTTGGAAGCTTGTTGTAAAGCAGTAATAGAATACAATAAACACAGCTGTAGAACTGGTATTTCAGTTACTAATAACTATCTTGGAATAATAATGCTATAGCTATGTTTACTGGTGGTGTTAAATTTGTGCATAAGTAATTTGGAATGGGAGTGAGTGTAGCAGCCAAGTTTGCAGTTGATACCACACTATTAAGGGTGGTGAAAACAAAAGTGTAAATTGAGAGAATACGAAGTTAAGTGTAGGCATGTGTAATGCGATGCACACTTGAGCAAAAAAAGTCTGACTTTAAATATGTGCTGATGGAGTCTCAACTGCTTGAGATTGAGAGGGAAAGAAATTTCAGGGTTCTTGTAGGTGGCATGATGAAAATGTTGACTCAGTGTGTGGCGACAGTGAACAAGGCAGACTCATATTGGGCATTCTTAGGAAACAAATTGGAAGGTCTACCGGAAGAGCCTCTGCTTGGCATGCAGAAGACCCCAGGTCAGTCCCTGGCAGCATCTCCAGTTCAAAAGGACCAGGCAGGAGGTGCTCTGGGAGACCCCTGCCTGAGAGGCCGCAGAGCTGCCCTGCTCCCAGTTTGAGTAGACAAGGCTCACCTTGATGGACGGATGGTCAGATTCCAAATAAGGCAACACCATCTGTGTTCATGAGTTTTGCTTGTGTGTTTGCTAATGATTGTAATAGATTTTACACTGCAGGTATTTTTTATTCTACTGGTATGATCTGAAGCCCCTTAGTCTCTCATATATGGCAATGTTCAGTTGTTGTCTCAGTATCTCAAAGAGGATTGGGGGGGGAGGGGTCAGGCAGCCATTTTTGTCCATGCCACTTTGCCTGGGGATCCTGGGGGGTTTGGTGTTTTTTCTTTTGCCATCTTCTGGGCATGGAGCACCAGGGATGGTGGGTGGGAACAGGGGCACTGGGGGTGTGGTGTGTGGGGAAGAGGTAGGTGTGAAGTTTCTTCATTGTGCAGGGGGTTGGAGTAGATGACCCTGGAGGTCCCTTTCAGCTCTATGGTTCTGTGTTAGAGAGCTGGGGGAAAATGCACATGAGAGCAACCCAGATGATTGTTTGGGGCACCCTTCCTGTGATGAAAAGCTAAGGAGTCTGGGACTTTTTAGTTTAGAGAAAACAATGACTGAAGAAGTTTATAAAATTATTCATGTTGTGCGAAAAGTAAACAAAGAGAACCCTTCCTCCCTCTCCCATAATGACAGCACTCAGTGTTATGGGGGTTTTCCAGGAAAATGTGATTTGGAAAATTTTCTGAGCTGTTGAAATTAATAATTTAACTATTTAATGTTAGCAAAATTTAAATAACATAAGGCCAAGAAGGCAAATGTGCCGTACACAAGCCTGGATGATGTACAAGCCCTGGGATTTGTCCATCCTTCATATCCCACATTTAGTCCCTCTAACATAATTGATCTACAGCACGAACAGACTAGATACAAACATATGATAGAATCCCGCCCCCCCCAAGGAGAACACAGCTTTGGGAAATGTTCTGCCTCGCTTCACTGTTAGCACTGAACAGCATTCATAAGAACATAAGAGAAGCCTTGTTGGATCAGGCCAGTGGCCACCCAGTCCAGTGTTCTGTCACACAGTGGCCAAAAAACCAGGTGCTGTCAGGAGGTCCACCAGTGGGGCCAGGACACTAAAAGCCCTCCCACTGTTCCCCCCCCCCCCAAGCACCAAGATCACAGAGCATCACTTGCCCCCGATTGAGAGGTCTATCTATATCCTGTGGCTAATAGCCTCCATAAAGCTGATGGGCAAAAGATTCAAGGCAGGCAAAAAGAAATGCTAGAGAGTCTGGGGCTGAAGAGGATTAGGCAGAGTTAGGGAGCAGAGGTCCATCAGTGGGTATTAGCCATAGTCAGTAAGGAGAACCCTAATCAGAGGCAGGGTGCTTCTGAGACCCAGTGCCTGAAGGCAGCACCAGGGAAGACCTTGGCTTCTGTATCCTCTTTGTTGGCCCTCCGGGACAACTGGTTGGCTGCTGTGTGGAAAAGGATGCTGAACTGGATGGACAGCTGGTTTCACCCAGCAAGGTTGTTCTTAATGGAAACTCTGTATTCAGAGAAAGCAAACCTCTGAATGCCAGTAATTGCTGTTCATACAAGTTGCTGGACTCGGCAGACCACTAGTGTGATCCAGCCATGGTTTTCTTATGTTCTTGCAGTGGAGAGAGAGGTCAGCAGGGCTGTAGAGATTAGACTGCCAGACTAGGACATGGGAGACCCAGATCTGAATCCCTGCTTGGCGGTGGGAGCTTCCTGAGTTGCCCTTGGGCCAGTCACACCCTCTTGGCCTAACCTACCTCACAGGGTTGTTGTGAAGATAAAATGGGGGAGGGGGAAAGTATGTAAGCTACTTTGGGTTTTAACATAGTTGGCAGGACACAAGGCTGTGGGGGCAGGGATCAGGTTGCTTCTCACAAAAACATTCTATCATTAACAGCTTTTTGGGTCTAGCAAACTGAGTGAAGTCTGTGGCTTCCTTTATAAAATCAGTTCCTCTGTTGCTGGGTCTTCCTCTTTTCCTGGCATTATTGTTTTTTCCAGTTACTTTTGTCTTTGCATGAGGTGACCAAAGTACAATAAACTGAGTTTAATTGTTTTAGCTTCAAGACGGGATTCAGACTTGATATGATCTAGAACCTATTTACTTGTGTTCTTTGCGGTCCACAGTATCCATAAAACTATTCTCCAACACCATGTTTCAAACGAATCATTTTTCATCATGTTAGCTTTCTTCACCTTCCAGCTTTCTCATCCATACACAGTGATGGGGAATACCCAGTTCCCTTGTTCTGGGTCTCCAGCAAAACATCCTCACACTTTTAAAGGCTCCAGTACATAAGGACATAAGAGAAGCCATATTGGATCAGGCCAATGGCTCATCCAGTCCAACACTCTGTGTCACACAGTGGCCAAAAAAACCAAGTGCCATCAAGAGGTCCACCAGTGGGGCTAGAAGCCTTTCCACTATGCCCCCCACAAGCACAAGAATACAGAGCATCACTGCCCCAGACAGAGAGTTCCAACAATAAGCTGTGGCTAATAGCCACTGATGGACCTCCGCTCCATATGCTTATCCATTCCCCTCTTAGAATCATGGAGTTGGAAGGGACCTCCAGGGTCATCTAGTCCAACCCCTTGCACAATGCAGGAAATCCACAAATACCTACTCCAAATTCACAGGATCTTCATCGCTGTCAGATGGCCATCTAGCCTCTGTTTAAAAACCTCCAAGGGAAGAGAACCCACCACCTCCTGAGGAAGCCTGTTCCACTGAGGAATCGCTCTAACGGTCAGGAAGTTCTTCCTAATGTTGAGCCAGAAACTCTTTTGATTTAATTTCAACCCACTGATTCTGATCCTACCTTCTGGGGCCACAGAAAACAATTTCACCCCATCCTCTAGATAACAGCCCTTCAAGTACTTGAAGATGGTGATCATATCACCTCTCAGCCACCTCCTCTCCAGGCTAAACATTCCCAGGTCCTTCAACCTTTCCTCATAGGACTTGGTCTCCATACCCCTCACCCATTCCAGCTTGTCTATGTCCTTAAAATGTGGTGGCCAAAACTGACCACAATACTCCAGGTGAGGTCTTACCAGAGCAGAGTAAAGCAATACCATCACATCACGTGATCTGGACACTATACTTCTGCTGATACAGCCCAAAATTGCATTTGCGTTTTTATCCACCGCATCACACTGTTGACTCATGTTCAGCATATGATCCACTAAGACTCTTGAAGCTATCTATGCTTGTAGCTGCTGCCACCTCCTGTGGCAGTGAATTCCATATGTTAATCACCCTTTGGGTGAAGAAGTACCCAAAGTACCAAAGAAGTAAGATGCTGATTCTGATTTGAAATCTTATGGTATGTTGAATTGGATCCAGCCAATGTTTTTGGTCAATCTCACCCTATTTCCCTCCTTACTATAAGTCCTATAATTTATTTATTTACTTACTTTTGATTTATATCCCACCCATTCCAAAAGCGGACTCAGGGCGGCTAAGAGTCATAGTAAAACCAACAATCTCAGTTACAAGTTTAAAGCAATAAAACGTAAACAACAATTTAAAAACCAAGATATTAGGTGCTATACAAAATCTTGAAGCATAGGTGGATCAGATTATATTAGGTCTTCTGCTTATCTGTTGGTGGTCCTTCTGATGGTATTGCTCAGCAGCATAGAAGCAGCAGCCTTCTCCCACTAGTTACTATAGAACTGTCGAAAAACTTGGTAATACATAGCTTCTGTTCATGCAAGTCCTGTGATCTCCCAATATAGATTTTTTTTTTTAGAAAAAAATTCAATGGGGTCTCCATTCCTTTTGCACTGTTTGGATGCAACGAATGGGAAGGCAGGACAGCATTTATTGCAAGTATTCCCTAATTGCATTTGCAAGAGAAAGCTAATGTGTCACCATTTCCAGAGTATGAGATCTGTTGGCTATGGAGAACTGCTGGTCCTTGCTAAAATACAAGGAGGCAAGAATTTATATGGCATCATTTTTTGTGGCTGCAACACTTGGCATTGTGCATAACTATTCAGGATGAAGTATGACCCAGTTACTTGAACATATGAACATATGAAGCTGCCTTATACCAAATCAGACCTTTGGTCCATCAAAGTCAGTATTGTCTTCTCAGACTGGCAGCGGCTCTCCAGGGTCTCAAGCTGAGGTTTTTCACACCTACTTGCCTGGACCCTTTTTTGGAGATGCCAGGGATTGAACCTGGGACCTTCTGCTTCCCAAGCAGATGCTCTACCACTGAGCCACCGTCCCTCCCCTACTTAAGCCTTATCACAATATTTTAGCAGCAGTAGACACCTTTGTAGCATCACAAGTCAGATGATGACCTTAGCGGACGGGGGGCGGGTGTGGCTTGGTGGTTGAGCTACTCTCTCCTTGGCATGCTGAAGGTCCCAGGTTCAGTCCCCAGCCGCAGGGGATAGGGAAGCCTTTGCCTGAGGCCCTGGAGATACGCTGCCAGTCTGAGCAGCCACACCTGACTTTGGTGGGCCGAGGGGGGTCTGCTTCAGTAGAAGGCAGCTTCTGTGGTCATTCATCTGGCATTGAAGTTCCCTGAAGGCTGTGATAGATGTGATGCTGGGACCCCTGATGTGACTGGATCCTGCTGTGTATCAGGGAGGGGCAAACTAGATGCAGCCACCTGGGGATGCTGCCTCCATCTAGAAGCATCCAGTGATATGGGTTAACAGTTGTGTGCTGCTGTGATCCTTGAAGAAGGCAGTGATTTATGATGGCGAGTTCAGGGTGCTTCTCTCCTGCAGCCTATCATGCTGGTGCTGAGTAGGTCCAGGGGCTGTTAGTTGCACCACTTCCTAGAGAACTGGAGCAAAATGTGCTCCTTAGTAGTTCTGGTCCAGGAGGCCATTGTTGTAGCTAAGAGCAATAGTGGTTATGGAACAGAGTGTGTGAAGGAATTTATTGCTTCAAAAGTGTATGAATGTAGGAAGGTGCTTTATATCAAATGCTGTCGGAGATTCTTTTAGCCAGAGACGCCAGGGATTAGAATGGAAGGCGGGGGAGCAGGCTTTTGTGTGCAGAACAGGAACTCTGCCTCGGGGGTTGTGGCCCCGTACAAGTCATAGAGTTGGAAGGGACCTCCAGGGTCATCTAGTCCATTCTTCTGGAGAATGCAGGAAACTCACAAATACCCCCCCCCAAGTTCACAGATAGAACAGGAGGTCTATCATGAAGCCGGTTTGTATTGTGTGGGCTATTGCTTGGAGGCTCTGCTCTTCTGCTTTTAAACTGATGAATTTGTCCACAAATACTTGAGAAAGAGAAACTAAGTTGAAACAATCATTGGGCTTCACCTTATTTGACCCTCACACCTGTCTACACCAGAAAAGACCGTTTGGATTTGGGTTTATTGACTTTATACATATCTACATAGGAAAAGTTTGCTTGCAGCAATTTATCATATTTTACTAAGATATATGGATTTGGTTTAGGACATTTGTTGTATTTGTAAATTGCTGATTTTGTATTCAGATATATGATTTTTATGATGAGTCACAATATATACAATTATTTGGAATAGTCTGGAATTGGTTCCACAGTTTCGTTTCCCTGTAAGTTTACAAAGTCAGCATTGTTGTCAGATGTCCATCTAGCCTCTGTTTAAAACCCTCGAAAGAAAGAGAGTCCCCCACCTCCCAAGGAAGCCTGTTGCACTGAGGAACTACTCCTAATTGTCAGAAAGTTCTTCCTAATGTTTTGCCAAAAGCTTTTCTGATTTAATTGCAACCCATTAGTTCAGGTCCAACCTTCCGGGGCAAAAGAAAACAACTCCACACCATCCTCTGTATGACAGCCCTTCTTGAAGATAGTGATCATCTCTCAGTTGTCTCCTTTCTAGGCTAAACATGCCCAGCTCCTTCAGCCTTTCCTCCCAGGACTTGGTCCCCAGACCCCTCACCATCTTCGTAGCCCTCCTCAGGACCTGTTCCAGCTTGTCTAGATCCTTCTTAAATTGTGGTGCCCAAAACTGAACACAAAACTCTGGGTGAGGTCTAACCAGAGCAGAGTAAAGCAGTTCCATGGCTTCACATGAACTGGACATGGTACTTCTGTTGATATAGCCCAAAATCACATTGCCCTTTTTACCTACTGCTTCGCACTATTGACTCATGTTCAGTGTATGGTCTACTAAGACCCCGAGATCCTTTTTGCACATACTGCTGCCAAGACAAGTCTCCCCCATCCTGTAATTACGCAGTGGATTTGTCCTCCCTAAATGCAGAACTTTACAGCTATCCCTGTTTAAATACATTTTATTTGTTTTCAGCCCAGTTTTCCAGCCTGTCAAGATCATCCTGTAACCTGTCTCTCTTTTACTGTATTTGCAACCCCTCCCAATTTAGTATCATATTCAAATTTAATATGCATTCCCTCTGTTCCTTCATCCAAATCATTTATTTTATTTTTAATTTTTTTTTCTATTTTATTCAATTTATACCCTGCCCTCCCCACCAATATAAAGATACTAAGCAGAGCAGGTCCCAGGATAGATCCCTGAGGCACTCCATTTGTCACTCCTCTCCAAGAGGATGGGGAACCATTCACAAGTACTCTTTGGGTCTGATTTGTCAGCCAGTTACAGAACCACCTAACGGTTACAGGATCCAAACCACACTTTGCCAACTTGTCAACAAGAATAGTATTTGGAACCTTACCTAAAGCCTTACTGAAATCAAGATAAACTATGTCTACAGCACTCCCCTGATCCAGTCAGGTAGTAGCCCCCCCCCCAAAAAAAAGAGGCTGATCAGGTAAGCAGGGCTATTTTTGTAGGGAAAACCCAGCAGGAACTCATTTGCATATCAAGCAACACCCCCTGATGTCACCATTGTTTCACATAGGACTTTTTGTAGAAAAGGCCCAACAGAGACTCATTTGCATATTAGGCCACACCTCCTACTGCCAAGCCACCCTGTACATTCCTGCTCAAAAAAAAGCCCTGCAGGTAAGTCTGTTGGGGGCTTGTTTTTGAAAAACCCGTGCTGACTCTTAGTAATCCCAACTGTTGTCTCCATTCCCAAGAAAGGAAAAAGGAGGATCCAGGTAACTACTGACCTATCAACTTAGTAACCATACCTGCTGCCCAGTTGGATCTATATACCTGGAAAAGTTTTAGAATAAATTGTCAGTCACTTAGTTTTTGGGCATTTAGAAAAGACAGTTGGGATTACTAAGAGTCATGTCACAGCCCAGGAAGCTCCCACAAGATAATGACTCAGCCTACCCCGCCTACCTGAGTAGATATAAATTACCTGCCTATCAACTTCTTCTCAATTTGACCCAGAGAGAACTCCAGTTTTCTGGGTTACACCTCTGAGGATGCCAGTCACAGTTGCTGGCGAAATGTCAGGTCTCACAATGCCAAGACCTGGGTGGGCTGGCCTCCTTACCTGTCCAGGGATGGAGACTCCGCCCCCTCCACTGGTGCAGGCCATCTACTCCCAGCCCTTTGCAGCAGGCTCTCTGCTGATTCCAGTGACGGCCCCTCAGGCTGCCTGGTTGAGATGGAGGCGAAGGCTGACCTCGGAGCATGCAAAGGGTCCCAGGTCAATAGTGCCCCTGGGCCAGCATTTCTTTTGTCTCAGCCAACACAAGGCTCTGCAGACTGGTCCCATTCCTCTCTTAATGGAGTAGCTTTTAAATTGTATTTTAAGTAACGTTTGCTACAGATGTGCAACAGTAGATTGAAGGAAAAAATCCAATTTTATATTACAATAAGAAAACAGTCCCACCTAAAGTAATACATTCTGTATATATATTTGAATAGTGAACCAAGAGTCAATTTTTGTGCCGGTAGGATCATAGAATTTCTTTTCTGCCTGGTGTATGCCATGAGTGCTTGTAGCCATACTGGTCCAAAATTAAAATCCATAAACAAGCCACAACAAGCCTTTTCTTAGGACCAGTTGCAGAGAACAAAACAGTGATCATGCTTTCAAGTCCACCAGAACTCTTCCTTGGGAGAGAAGAGTACACTGCAGGCTCTGTTGAATGTTGGATCAAGAAGGAAATTCATACCTCTGAGCAAGGGGGGCGGGGCTGTGTGTCTTCACTGTCCATTCATTGTCCATTTCTGCAGCATTCAAGGGTTTGTGTCACTGTCTTTGACTCATTAGAATACAAGAATATTTTCAACTATTTTACGGGCTGCCAAGACATTTATTATCAAATATGTTAAAATGGGATGTCAGTCTAAAAAAATGCATTAATATTATTGGTTGACTTAATGGTAATTTAAATAGCTGATTTGATAGTAAACAGTTCTCGAAAGAGCTCTCTCAGCCCCACGTTCCTCACAGGGTGTCTGTTGTGGGGAGGGGAAGAGAAAGGAGATTATAAGCTGCTCTGAGACTCCAAGCGAAGGGCGGAGTATAAATCCAATGTCCTCCTCCTCTGCTAATTGTTGGGCAGATAAAATGGAGTATTTCCAGCATTTGAACTACAAAGAAAACACCACTTCTCTTATTATAGAGAGCACCAAATACTCCCAACTTGGTTATACCAGCATCCAGTAAACATGAACACACCTGCACAGACCAGTGACAACACAGTGAAAAATGTCCAGAAAACCTTCCAGTGCCCTGAATAGAGTGTGATCTTATTGTTTATTTTGACATATAGCAAGTAAGATTAAAATACAGCATGTTATGCGTAGAGGCCTGGAAGAGCCAGTCTTTTAATTCCCTGAAAGCTTCACCGCTTCTCCATCTTCCTTTGGTTTTATTTCTTTCATACTCATATATCCCACCTTCAGCCTCCTCTTCTCCAGGCTGCCCCATTCCCTGGCATCTCCAGCTAGAAGGGTCAGGGAGGAGGTGATCCGGGCAGAACTGCTGCCAGTCTAAGTAGATAACACCCTCCTTGAGGGACTGACTGGTGAGGTCTGGTCAGTGTAAGGTCGCTTCAGGTGTGTTCCTGTTTATTGGATGCTGGCATAACCCCAAGACTTGCCATCCCGGGGACAGTCTGTCTGCAGTGGCCTCCTTGCTCTGCTTCCCCCATCCCCACCCCTCTACCCTTGTGGGGATTTGGACTTCCATCCAAGTCACTAAACTGGTTCGCTGACACCTCTTAAGAGCTTTTACATAGTAGTAATGGCTGTAATTGCTTTATGGCTTGTATTCTGTTTTAAATTTTTGTATGTTTTAAGATTGTTGTAACCCGCCCTAAGCCTGCTGCACTGGGGAGGGCACGCTGGTCAGGAATCAAACAGAATAAAGGAATAGGGCAAAGAACAGATCCCACATTAGCAGCCACTGTCATGTGTACAGATGATGAAGTCGTAAGGGCCCCTGAGGAGAGAGGAGGTTGTGAGCTCCTGGTTGTGTTGCAAGGGGGGGCATGGGGAGGACGTTTTGGGATCTGTACAGACTTGATATTTGGAATTGCATAGCTGAAACTGGAAGGCAGTTAGGTACTTTTGAAACCGTTTCAGTGACTGGGGTTGAGAGTCCCAAGTTCCTTTCTCAGACTTGCTGAAACCTCACAGCATCCTTTTCCTCAGAGGTGGCCATAGTGGTCTGCAGCAGTTGATGTCCAGATGTCTGTCTGTCCAGTGGCTCTTTAGAGACCAAGAGGATTGGAGGGGGGGGGATGAGCTTTGAAGAGTCAGCGCGCTCTTGGTCAGGTGCCTTTGGCCCTCGAACGCTTCCTTCCGCCACATCTTGTTGGTCTCCGAAGTGCTCCTGAATACGAATCTAGATGTGCTGCCGCAGACCAAGCCAGGTGCCCTCGGTTACGGTGAGTGGAAGCTACTGCTTGCTTCGTATTCCCTGGGATTTGTCTGCTTGGCTGTGCAGGAAAGGCAGATGCCCAGAGGTCACTGGCTGGCTGCCTCTACTCTCTTCCACCCGGGGAGGCGCAACAAAGGCTTCCTTTGTGTTCTCCGCAGCAGTAGCAGCAGCCCTTGCTGACTTTCACCTGCAGCTCAGTAGGGCAAGCCCAGACCTCTTCAAGCATCTCCGTGTTCTTGTTGTTGTGTACGTCTTGCAGAGAGCCCCACGTGGTTAAGGAGAGAGGTAAACTGTTGGGTTTATCTTTAACAGGATCTCCTTTCGAGGAACCAACAGGAATTTCGTCTGGCACATTTGCCCTGTGCTCTGCATGCCCCCCCCCCCCCGCCTTGCAGGGCTACTTCCTGCTTGACATAATGCAGAGAAAGAAGCCAGTTGTGGGCGTCCCACCTTATCTGTGTCATATCTAAGCAGCACAGAGAAAACTCATGTGGAATAAAAGCTTTTTTAAAAGGGCTGGCAGCTGATCCCTTGGTGATTGGCTGCCTGAGCTGCTCCATTGGAGACCCGCTGCAGCAGCAGCACCGTGGCGCCTGGCCAGCAGCTGGTGCCCCTCTTCTGTGCCCCCCTTCTGGCTGCAGCCTTGCAGGATGGTGGCTCCTAGCAGGACGAATGGGTTGTCCTTGGCTGTGCAGGGCGGGGGGGGGAGGGGACAGTCCCCCGGCAGCCTTTCTGATGATGGGGCAGGTGGGAAGGCTGCCCAAAAGGTGCTGCCGCTTGGCTTTCCACCCAGAGGCAGGCAGGCGGTGGGATTTCCTCTTGGCTGCTGAGGCAGGGCAGTGGCCACGAGACCTTCGCATGGCAGGTTGCCCCTCAGCTTCCCAGCACTGGGGCTTCTGCAGGGGTTTGGGTTTAATGGCTTTGAAATGGGGGGGCGGGGTATCATGATATTCATCAGGTTCACTGAATTCCCAGCTTTCCTTTTTCTTAAAAAAGGAAGGACAGAGAAAGGCAAAAAGGGCTAGAGGCGAATGGCTAAAACGGAAAGAAAGAAAGAAAGAAAGAAAGAAAGAAAGAAAGAAAGAAAGAAAGAAAGAAAGAAAGAAAGAAAGAAAGAAAGAAAGAAAGAAAGAAAGAAAGAAAGAGAAAGAGAGCTTGGATTTCTAAGAAGCTGAGACACAAATAGTTATAGCAGTAACTTAAAATTCCCTTGCTGCCTGGGGGGCGGGGGAGGGAGTCTGGGGCTATCGTCTGGGCAGGGCCAGGGAAATCTGGATTCTCCTACTCACATGGTCTCCATCCAGGGCTGGCTGCCATCTTCCCAGTCTTGGGGAAACCCAAGGCGTACTCAAATGTACCACAGTCCTATGGGGAAGTGGGGCAGGGGGAGACCTGCTTTCAGCAGCATCAAAACCAAGGTCAATAAGCTGTGTGCAAAATTCACAAGGACTTCATCTGTGAAGTAGGATAGAGCTCTCCCCTGCTCCATCCCCCGCTTTCAAGTACTTCTTGACGTCTGCAGTCACAATTGGCTATTCCTGGTGACAAGGCTGCTTCGGTTCCCATTTGCCAGTCAGCCACAAATAGTGACAATATTATAAAAGTCCTTAGTCCAAAATAAGCTTTGGCTACAGCAAATCATACACCTCCATACTTCAGGGGCTCGACCTGGTTTTGGGTTTATATTCCTTCACAGAACACAGGATAATTTGGGGTGGTCCACAGCTTTACTCGGGGAAATGGAATTATTTTGTAGCGTTCTTAGCGGGGAGAAGTACTTTTGCTTGCATGCTCCAGAACGGCTTTGGCTGGAGGAGTGTGGCTTTTTTTGTGGTCTTGCGGACAGAAGTGGTTTCTTCATTATCTTTCCTCCAGCCATGGATTCCAGGCAAGTGCTCCAAGGGAGGGCAGCCTCCAGGTGTGCTCTTCAGTTCTGTTTTGCGTGGGTATCCTGTGCCCCAAGAGCTGATCTGGCACACCTCTCATGGTTTGTGAATAGTGCTTCTTTGGCAATAAGCAGCCAATGCAACACATTTGCCCGACATGCAACATATGTACATCTTGTTATTACCTGCTTTCCAAGCTCCATTTATGTGTGAACAGTTGGCTTTAACTTCATAACTTCTTCTTCCTTTCCCTTCTCTTTTGTAGGATGAGCAGTTCTTAGGTTTTGGCTCAGATGATGAGACCAAAGGACAGAGTCCCACCAAATCTTCCACAGGTACGTTTAGACTGCAGAATGGGCTGTCCGCAGGGATGGGCTTTCCAAAGAAAGATGTCCAGGGGGGGGTTGCCATTGCCTGCCTGCTGTTCCTCGGGGGACTCCCGTCCAAATACCGACCAGGGCTGACCCCGCTTAGCTTCCAAGATCAGGCTGTCTTTGCTCTAGTGAGATCTAAAAGTGGCTGGATGGGAAATGGTTTATTTACAGTCAGGTGCAGCTTGTGCCACACGTGATATCTCTTCAGTTTGCCAGTGGGAGACATGGAGGACTATGGCTAGATCTCACAATTCAGATTCTGCTTTGGGCTGTTTGGAGAAGTGGGGTACAAGTCCCGAAATAGACGGGGTTTCAGGCTGGCTCTGCAGCTGCTGAAGCCCGTTGGGGAGGGCCCTGCCGCTGGGGTGGGTGGGAACTTCTGGCTGCGTCAGCTGCTGAGTTCTTGCTGACTGGCAGTTGAGCAAGGGGTGCCAAATCCAGCAGAAAGGCAAGCATGCACCCCCGCGGACTGAGGCATTTTAATTCCGCTCCCGCTGGCCTGGATCGCTCTCCTGATTCAGTTCTCCCAGCTTGGGGCCGTGGTGTTTCTGGCTACTCAGATTGTTTCAGATGGAGAGGAGGCTTCATCCCTTGGTTGGGGTCATCCTGGGAGTGGTTTGTGGGCTTTCAGATGTAGTAGTTGAATGGTCCTGGAATAATGGAAGCAGAAGTTAGGAATTATCTCCAAAGCTACTGTTCCCATTTTACGGTAACTTTAGAAGTCTTGGGAAAACTAATCCATTATCATCAGCTAGAAAGAAGAATTTTTCCAGCGGCAGAGCCTGTGGGATGTAGTATTCAGTGTACCTTATCTTGGTATCTTATTATCGCAAGCTAATCCATTGGCAGTGGGCTCACTCTCATACCTGTATACCTAGTGTGACTTCTTGATGCAGGTTTGGAAGTGGGGGCCGTGGCAGGATGCAGAGGTGCTGAATGTGCTCTCTTCCTTTCCTCCTCTCCCTTTCTCTTCCGTCCCAGCCAAGTCTAGTGCACGGAAACCACGTGGGAGACCCAGAAGCAGCTTGGACCGAAGTGCAGCCGTGCTCTGCGAATCACCTTCAACATATTCCCCTTTGAGCAAACCGGAGCTCTCATCAGCAGAAAAAGTGAAGAAGAGAGAACTGAAAAGTGGAGAAAAGAGACGAGGGAGGCCTCCTGCACTTGCCAGCATGAAGTTCAAAATCAGCCACATGAAGGGCACCCCAGATGCTCCAAAGGGGGGCAGCAAGGAGGAAAAGGAGAATCTTAAGAAAGTAAAGCGGGCGCCATCTACAGCTTTCCAGCATGCAACGAAAATCAAGAAGCTAAGAGCAGGAAAACTCTCCCCATTGAAGTCTAAATTCAAATCTGGCAAGCTCCAACTTGGAAGGAAAGGTGTGCAGCTGGTGCGCCGGAGAGGACGGCCGCCATCTTCCGACCGCTTAAGCCCGTCTCTGGTGACAGCGGATGGCTCTCAGCCAGAGAAAGCCCAGAGGATCCGGAAGGAGAAAGAGGGCATATCTCTGCTCCCCAAAGAAGCAAAGGCTGCAGTCAGGCAGAGCCCACGCAGGATAAAGCCAGTGCGGATCATTCCTTCTTCCAAGAGAACAGATGCCACCATTGCTAAGCAACTCTTGCAGAAGGCAAAGAAGGGGGCTCAGAAGAAGATTGAGAAAGAAGCAGCAAAGCTGCAGGGCCGGAAGGCAAGAACTCAGCTCAAAAATATCCGCCAGTTCATCATGCCAGTGGTGAGTGCAATCTCTTCCCGGATCATTAAAACTCCCAAGCGCTTCATCGAAGATGAAGACTATGACCCACCCATCAAAATAGCCCGCTTGGAGTCTACCCCAAACAGCCGGTTCAGCGCTACCTCCTGCGGGTCCAGTGAGAAGTCCAGCGGGGCCTCTCATCACTCCTCACAGATGTCTTCGGATTCCTCCCGGTCCAGCAGCCCCAGTGTTGATACATCCACCGATTCTCAGGCCTCAGAAGAAATGCAAGCACTTTCTGAAGAATGTAGCAATACCCCGGAGGCTGTTCCCCCTTCGTTGCCTGCCTCCCAGTCTCCTGAGAATGAGGGTGGTGAGAGAGGGGGCAGGAGGAGGAGGTTTTCAGTGGCAGAACGAAATTTTGGGCCCAAAATAGCTAAAAAGCTACCCAGCCTCCAGAGCATCTCCCAGCAGCAGTCCTCGTCTGCCTCTCCGCCACCGCCACTCCTCACCCCACCACCTCCCCTCCAGCCAGCTGCCAGCATCTCTGAGCATGCCCCTTGGCTCATGCCTCCCACAATTCCTTTGGCTTCACCCTTCCTGCCCTCCTCTGCAGCACCCATGCAAGAGAAGCGGAAGTCCATTCTTCGCGAGCCTACATTCCGATGGACCTCGCTCAAGCACTCTCGGTCTGAACCTCAGTACTTTTCCTCAGCAAAATATGCCAAAGAAGGCCTCATTCGCAAACCCATATTTGATAATTTCCGGCCTCCTCCACTGACCCCTGAGGACGTTGGCTTTGCCTCTGGTTTCTCAGCCCCCGGTGCCCCAGCTCCGACACGCCTGTTTTCTCCTCTGCACTCTGGGACAAGGTTTGATCTACACAAGAGAAGCCCTCTCTTGCGAGCTCCGAGGTTCACGCCCAGCGAGGCCCACTCACGCATCTTTGAGTCTGTCACCTTGCCCTCCTCTGTGAGTCGCGCTTCTGGGGGAGCTGCTGCCACCTCCGTCTCTCTGAGGAAGCGGAAGAGGAAGGTGTTCAGCCCGATTCGGTCTGAGCCCAGGTCTCCATCACACTCCATGAGGACGAGAAGCGGGCGCCTGAGCACCTCGGAGCTGTCTGCTCCCCCACCACCAGTCTCTCCGTCACTCGCAAGCATTTCTGTAGGTTCCTTGACTACCAGTGCCTTAAATGCCAGTTTCTCCTTCCCTGCCCATTCCCTTTCCCCACCTGGGGGGGAGTCGGTAGAGAAGAGTCAGAGACTGAGGAAGCAGCCAGGGGCTGCAGCTGAGCCCTTCTCCTCCAGCAGCCCTGCTCCCCTCTTCCCATGGTTCACACAGAGCAGTTCCCACCCAGAGAGGGGCAAGAACAAAGACCGAGCCTCTGAGGAGTCATCCAAAGACAAAGAAAGCGACCGAAGTGTTGAGAAGGAGAAGAGCAGAGAGAGAGACAGAGAGAGGGAAAAAGAAAACAAGCGGGAGTCACGGAAAGAGAAAAGGAAGAAGGCTCCTGAAATCCAGAGCAGCTCTGCTTTGTTCCCTGGGGCTCGTGTTTCCAAAGGGAGAGGGGTTGTCCACGAAGACCCTACCATTTCCTCATCTGCCAAAAAAACCGTGGGGCGAAAGAAGTCGACAGCCGCTGACCCAGTGGCTGACGTGCCTGCCGTGGTTCTGGTGGACTCAGCAACAGCCATCAAGACCAAGATGGCAAAGAGAGGCCGAGGAGGGCTAGAGAAAGCCAGCCTGGACCTTGCCCTTCCAGCCCCTGCAGCAGAAAAGGAAGGCGTGCTCAAGCTGCCCACCCCCTCCTCCATCAGCTCTATGCTGGCTCATGCAGACAAGCTGCCGATGACGGACAAGAGGGTGGCTAGCCTCCTCAAGAAAGCCAAAGCCCAGCTGTGCAAGATCGAGAAGATCAAGTCTCTCAAGCAGGCAGATCAGCCAAAGGGACAGGTACTTCCCCAGAGAGAGGCTGGGGGAGGAATGAATTGCCAGGCAGAGTTTTCTTTCTCTTCATGCTTCCAGTGGTCTGTGGTGCAGAACAACTGCGCTGTTTGCCCCCAAAGATGATGGACTTCAGTATATGACTGGCCCCCCTCTAATAGCAAAAGGTTGAGCATAAAAATGGGTGGCCCTGCACTCCAGAGGTTCTGCCTGCTGGGCCCCTGGGTCTCCTCCCCCTCTTGCTACCTGGCTGAGGGATGCTCCAGAGGCCAGCAGGTCACATGGCCCAGCTGGGGAGAGAGAGGGATGTGGCTCCTCCAATCCACCCCCACTCCTGTGGTGCCTGTCATTCCCAAACCGAAGGCATCCCTTCCCCTTCTAGCTGAAAACGTTTTAAAATGTCACCTTTTAAAATGTGAGTGACTGCAGTAGTTCTCCCCGTGTTCCCAAAGACTTGGGAGTGCATCCCTGAGATGACTGCTGGATATTTCCAGCCTCTCTGACGTTTTCCTAGTGCCCATTGGCTGCTCCGGTCAGAGGCAGGCTGCTCCGGTCAGAGGCAGATATTAGATATGATTTCTACGGGCAGCTGAGGGCAGAGTCCTTTGCAGGTGAAAACTGGATGGCAAATTTTTGGGATCTTTTACAGAATTAAGCTTGCTTTTAAAACTTGCTGGTTTCCACTGTGCCATCCGTGACAGGACAGTTTCACTTCCAAATTCTGAAAGCTGCAGCTGGCTTTGAGTCCCCTGAGAGAGCTTCTCTGGCTGATCCTTGTCTTCCTGCTTCCTTGGGATTTAGGGTCAGGAGAGTGACTCCTCCGAGGCCTCGGTGAGAGGGCCACGCATCAAGCACGTCTGCAGGAGAGCGGCTGTCGCACTTGGGCGCAAGCGAGCAGTCTTTCCGGATGACATGCCCACTCTGAGTGCCTTGCCGTGGGAGGAGAGGGAGAAGATACTGTCTTCCATGGGGAACGATGGTAAATGCCTGGCTGCAGGGGCTGAAGGCTGTTGGCCTCTCTGCTTTTTAGAAACGTCGTCACTGCCTTGAGTCTTGGGAGGAAGGCAGACTACAAATGGCAGCAGTGACAAGTTTTTTGGAATCTTTTACAGAATTAAGCTTGCTTTTTAAAATTGCCAGTTTCCACTGTGCCATCCGTGGAAGTACTGAGAGGCACTTGTGGGGGGAAGTTAAGTTCTTCTCTTATTGGCTGCTGAATTCACAGCTGATGTTTCCTTTGACAGACAAGTCCTCTGTTGCTGGTTCCGAAGAGGCCGAGCCCCAGGTGCCGCCCATCAAGCCCATCAAGCCCGTGACCAGGCACAAGCCCCCCCCAGAGCCTCCTGTCAAGAAGGGACGGCGCTCACGCCGCTGTGGGCAGTGCCCAGGCTGCCAGGTGCCAGAGGACTGCGGTGTCTGCACCAATTGCCTGGATAAGCCAAAGTTTGGGGGGCGTAACATAAAAAAGCAGTGCTGCAAGTAAGTGTGCAGGCCCCCAGCTTGGAGTACAAGCCCATGGGAGGGGTGGGACACTTTGCTTTTTAGCCTGCAGAATAGCCTTTGACTGTCAATCAAGCAAGGCCTCAGGATTCTAAGCCTGGTGGCTTTGTCTGGCTGTGAGCGTGACCTCGATGCACCCCATCTTCCGGAGTTGGAAAGAGCAGGTGACTGGGCCACTTGGGAAGGGGGGAGGGCTGCACCCTCGCCCTGCCCCCTCAGTTCAGGCCCCTCCTTCCAGGCTTCAGGAGGAGTCTCCTGGTTTTGAAACCTCTTTCTAAGAATGCAGCTGTGAGAAGCTGTCTCTGCTGGGAGGGAACCTGCCCCACAGGAGTCTTGCTCTTGGCCGAAGTTTCAGCTCTCCAAGCGAGAGGCAGGCAGTGGCCACTCACTCAGGCTGCTCCTTTCTGAGCTCCTGCTGCAGGGGCCCTTCTAGTTCCGTCACTGCCCAGGCTGATCTGGAAAGGGTTTCTGAGGGAGCCCTGGCGGGACCGGCTTCCAAAGCAGCTCCTTTTCACAGTCCAAAGAAGCCTGCAGTGCCAGAACAGGAATGCCTGAAGTTTGCAAGGGCAGGTGAGCCTTCTTGACTCTCCCTACTTTTCCGTTCCATCCTAGGATGAGGAAGTGTCAGAATTTGCAGTGGATGCCGTCAAAAGCCTACCTGCAGAAGCAAGCCAAAGGTAGGCCACGCAGAGGGGAGAGAGGCATTATTGGCCCTGTGCTGTGCACGTTTACTGCAGTGCGGGAGCCACCACCAGCTGCACTCCTGCTGTCGTGCCTGAAGGGCTCCTTTTGCTTTACAGCTGTGAAGAAGAAAGAGAAGAAGTCCAAGTCCAGTGACAAGAAGGAGAGTCAAGTCGTGAAGAGCCAGTTGGACTCGGGGCAGAAAGCTGCTCCACAGCCCACCCCAGCAAGAGAGGATCACACCGCAAAGAAAGGCAGTGAGCTCGTCCGGAAGGCCACTGAGGAGAAGGTCGAGGAGGGCCCAGCACCAGCACCCCCGGACAGCAAACAGGCCCTTCCACCTGCTGTCAGGAAAACTGGCAAGCAGGCACCAGTGCCCTCCCCTCCACCACCCTGCTCAGGCCCACCAAGAAAAGAAGCACCGAAAAGCATCCCTGTGGAGCCCAAGAAGAAGCCCACTCTGCCTCCAGAGGCAGGTAGGTGCTCGTGTGCTGCAAACACTGGTGGCGGCAGCCTCCTGAATGGTTTGGGGGTGGGGGGGGTGACCGTGCTCATGGCTGGCTTGTGGGGCCTGGGACTTTCCTGGGGCACCAGTCAGCAGTCCCTTGAGGAAGAGCAGGGAACCTTCGAAAGTGGGAGCTGCCCCTTGGCCCAGATTACACTGCTTGGATTTCTTAAATGCTTTCATGCTCCACTCTCAGCAGCAGCACTCAGCACCCCACTCAGAAGCCTGAGTCAGCAACAGTAGGACATGGCAAGAAACAGCATAAAACCAGCCGTGATAGTGGGTAAAAGCAGTCCTCTCCAATGGACTAAACGCATCAAGCCAGCAGGATGCAAATAAAAACTGGCAGGAAGCTCAGATAAAATGGGGAACAAAACAACCTCAAATAATATCTCATAGGGAACAGTTGATTAAAATGAATGTTGAACTCCTTGCCTGATATTGAAATCATAGTAAGTTTGACACCAGGAGAACCTCAGTGGAAAGGGAGTTCCCTCCGCACAGCTGTCCCTCGGACACAGCAGGGCCTCTGAGGACCTCTGTTCTGGTCACAGGCCAAGCAGGGCTTCGTAGGCTCATCGGCACTTCCTTCAGCATGGCAGACTGGCAGCCACTAAGAAAGAACTGTTAGAACCAGGAAGGGACATGATCTGGGAGTAGCCTGCTCCACCACATTCTGCGCTACAGAAGCTTCTCAGTCACGCTCAAGGCAGCCCCATGCGGAGTGCATTGCAGTAGTCCATGCATGCGTAACTGTGGCCGGATCATGTCTCTGGAGGAAGTGCTACATGCTACAGAGGAGAAAAGCACTTTCATCTGCAAGACCTAATTAATAGCCACCCTAGACTGCCTGAGTCTGGGCAGTGTCCTGTTCTTTCCTCAAGTCCCAGATTCCTCTTGGTTTCCAGTGGCAACTCTTAGGTTATGACAAGGTGTGCTTGTACTTCTCCTAGGCGTAGAGCAAAACAAACAAAAGAAAATAACTTCTCGTCCCAGCTTACCAGTGAAACAGAAGCCGAAGGAAAAGGTAACTTGCTTTTTGAATTTTGTCTCCAGGTTCTTCTCTCTCCCCCCTTTCCTCCATAATTGGATGCTTTCATGCAGATTTCCTGGCCTTTAAAGAGCCCATGCTTATATCACGGATTGAGAACTCCTTCCATTTCTGCCTCCCCTCCCTCCGTGTTCCAGCCTGGCTTGGGCACAGCGGCACTGGGAGCTGCCTTACACAGACTCCACAGCTGGTCAGCCAAGGTCAGACTGGCAGCTGCTCTCTGCAGTCTCAGGCACATCCCTGCCCACCTGATCCTTTGAACTGGAAATGCCAGGGATTGAACCTGGGGCCTTCTGCATGGCAAGCGCAGATGTTCCACCCCAGACTTCAGGATACACACGATGATATGTGAGGAGCAGCATATTTCACTAAAAGAGAAAGGAAATTAGTTCTGCTTTGAAAACTCTACATGACTGTTCTCAGACTCATGCTGGTTGTTCCTTAGTAGGTTTCTTTAGGATCACAGAGTTGGAAGGGACCTCCAGGGTCATCTAGTCCAGCCCCCTGCACAATGCAAGGAATTGTGCATTTAGCTCCCCCCACACAGACATGCATCCCGTGCTGCAACCCCTGCAGGCTCCAGGCCCAGAAGATGGCAAAAACCTCCAGGATCCCTGGCCACAGTGGCCTGGAGGAAAAAGAGAGTTCTTTTCTGGTTCAGGATACAAATAATCAAAGATTTGGGGTCCGGAGTGTAGAATTTGGGGTTGACAAGATGCCTTAATTCTCCAGGAAAAGCCCCTTCCCGTCAGCAAGCCTGAGAACAGCCTGCTCAACATGTTGACCACTCTGACAAACGGTGGCTGCTCCAAGCAGAAGCCTCTGACGGATGGAGTCCACCGGATCCGAGTAGACTTCAAGGTAAAAGGGCAGCTTGGGACGACCAGTCTTTCCCCCGAGGCCTATTCTGCCGAGAGCTGCTGGAGCTTGTGGCGGCTTTAATGCCCAAGAGCTGGCTCTCCTCCCTCCCAGGGAAAAGTCTGCAGGAGTCTGGGAGAGTGTGGGGGGGAGGGTCGCAAAGGCTCCCTGATTTGGTGCAGCAGATGGGATGGGAGCATCGGCTGGAGAAGCCATTTAATGGCTGGTTTCCAGAGCCTGCCTAGTGCTGCTTGTTGCCCGGGTTCCTGCCTCCACTGCATCCAGTGTCAGAATTCTTCCCTTCTGAAATGCTCCCTCTTCAATGCTGTTTAGGAAGACTGTGAATCCGAGAACGTTTGGGAGATGGGCGGTTTGGGTATTCTGACTTCGGTACCGATAACTCCCCGAGTGGTCTGCTTCCTCTGTGCCAGCAGCGGGCACGTGGAGGTAAGATGCCAGCAATTCAAGAGGGTCGGCATGTGTGGTTATTTGAGCTGCTTTTAATGTAAAGAAACATTTAATCTGTTCTGGACTGTAACTCTCAATAGATGCTGTCAATATTTTGCCGAACAAGCTACTGTTTGAGATGCTGCTGTAGCAACCCCTGGAAGCAAAGGCGAGCTGGGTGGGTGACCTTGGACCACCCCAGGCCCAGCTCGGCGGGGGGAGGGAGGGGGTTCCTGCTGTTTATTTATATATCGCTTGACAGGCCCCTGCCCCAGGAGGGAGCTCATGGTCCGGCATTTGAGCCAGCGGAGGTGGATGTAAAGAGGGGGAGGAGGACCTGCACATCTCCCAGAGACCTGTGCTTAGAAGACGTATTTTCCAGTGGGGGGGTGGAACTGGGGTCCTGGAAGATGAGGAGAGCTTTGGAGGTCATGATGTAGGGTTGTGCTGGATCTGGGAGGAAGTAGGAAGGTCACGTGGTCAGAGAGGTGAAGGGTGTGGGTGGCAGAGGTGAGGGGGCCGAGATGAGAGAGGAGGAGGAGGAAGGCATGGTGTTGAACAAGGCGAGTGAGACTGAGTCTGAAGCAGAGGGGCCAGCAGCTATTCCAGAGACTTCTAGAGCTGGTCTGGATCCTTGTGGGGCATTGGTAGCAGCTGGCCAAGCAGCTGGAGGAGGAAGGTGTGATGGGCAGGAGGACCCAGCAGCTCTCCTGTTCTCTCTCAGAAGTGTTCAGCTGCAGAAGAGCCTTGTGCGTGTGGAAAGTGCAGAATGAAGGGGAGGCTGAGAACTGGACCTTGGGGAAGGTGGTGCGAGCGAAAGAAGTCCTGATGCTGTCCCGAGCAGGTGGGAGGAAGGGTCAAGAGGCATAGTGTGGGGAGAGGCGGACTGTGATGCCGCAGTGGTGAGAGAGAGGCTGTTCCACTGTGGAGGGCTCTGGGGCAAGCAGTGAGGGAGTCAGCCGCACGGCGGAGAGCAGAAGAGGGGCTTTAGGGAAAGGAGAGGGACGGCAAGCAGCCCAGGCAGGCAGAGGATCAGCCTTGTCAGGAGAGGGGGTGGGAGACTTCCATACAGGGGGCCCAAAGTCCTCCTTGAAGAAGGTGGAGAAGAAAGAAGCAGGGTGAGTGCATGAGCCGCGGCTGGATATGAAGCAAGATATGAAGAGGAGGCTAGAATGAGCACGGTGGCCATTGGGGAAGGGAGGCTTCCAAGGGGGGGGGGGGCAGATGCAGCAGGGCCAGTGTCCGAGGGAAGGGATCACGGGAGGGGGGAAGGGAAGTGCTTCAAGGGGCAAGGGCAGGTGGGCCTCCTCGTGCTGGGAAGCAAGTGGCACCAAGAAGCAAGCAGGGGGAGGGAGGTGATCCACGGGCTTTGCCCTCTGAAGACCCAGCTCCCCACAAGCATCCTTGCATGGTGAGATCCAGCCCAGGGGCTGGTGGGGAAATGGTCACATGCTTGCGGGGGGGGGGAGGCTAGGAGGCACAAAAAGGGGACAGGGAAGCAGCCGCAGGAGAAAGTCCACGCTGGTGCAGGACTTGGAAGAGGAGCTTCTTAGGCAGAGGAAGGCAGGAGGGCGGAGGGGCCTGGCTGGCAGCAAGAAAAGGCCCTGTGCAGAAGCCCCTGGCTGGCTCTTGCTGGGGAGGGGCTCTGTGGCGTGCAGGGGGGAGAGAATGGGGGTCCTGCCAGCTCTGGCTCTGCCTCTGGGGGACTCCTCCGGGGCACAAGCAGAGAGAGGGTGGTGCCTTGGGGGGAGGGGGCATTGGGTTCCAGTCACACGGTGGGAACTGGTGCCGCTGCTCTCGGGGCTCTTCTCTTCTAAAAGGTGGTGGTGCTGGGGGACTGGAGGTTCTGCCCCATGGCCCTGGGGCTCCATGGGGCTTTGCTTTGTCCCTCATGCTGTTCAACAGCTGGGGAGGGGCACCTGTGGACTGAGATAAGCATTATCACAATGTGTGTGTGGGGGGGGGGGTGCTGACAAGCAAGCTTGGTCTGGCCAAGACATCTGTTTATTGGCTGCGGATTTGGCTGTCCTGGGGGAGGGTGCACTCCCTCTTAAGGAGCTGGGGGGGTATTCCCAGTGGGAGGTGGCATCTGTCGCAGCCGTGGTGACCCTCAAAGGCAGGCAGGCAGGCAGGCTTCCCCTGGGAGTGCCACGGATAAGGCAGGGCTGTCTTGAAAGGCTGCGTGGGATTTCCCAGCCAGGGCTCAGGCTTGGCAAGTGCTGCTTCTTCAGGGGCTTCTTACCTTTCCAGGCGCCTTTAGGGCCCTCATACGTACAGCTGGGAGCAGGAGCACTGAAGGGCCATGTTCCCCGTTTAGAAGCCTTTGGAGGTGAGAGGGAGGCGGGGGTGCTTCTGGAACGAGCCTCTTCAGGGTCGCCAGGGCCAAGTGGGTGCCTTGTTGGCAGAGCTTGGAACGGAGGGGTTGTGAGGTGGTTGCTGTTTAACGGCTGCTCAAGAGATTGGCTTTTGTTGCGGTTGGTTGTTATAGTTTTCTTTATCAGCTTTCCTGGGAGTCCTTTGAAGTCTGCGGCAGGGGTGGTATCACTGCTTCCAGGAAGGTGTCTGGGGAAATGGTGGTGTTGACTGCATGTTGTGTCACTACTTGCTGGAGTGTTTCTAAGCTTCTTTGGAAGGAATCCCAGTGGGTTTTCCTCCGCAGAAGCCGTAGCCCCCATTAAATGGTTAGTCCTCCTTGCGACACCCAAAGGACCACGTGGAAATGGGTTTTGTGGGTTCAGACCCTCCCAAGCAAACCTTTGCTTTTGGGGCCTTTGTTTCTTCCCTTCCCAGTTTGTGTATTGCCAAGTGTGCTGTGAGCCCTTCCACAAATTCTGCTTAGAGGAGAGCGAGCGCCCCCTGGAGGACCAGCTGGAGAACTGGTGCTGCCGCCGTTGCAAATTCTGCCACGTGTGTGGGAGGCAGCATCAGGCCACCAAGGTAGCTCCCGGGCAACACAACGTCCCTTCTGGCCCTTGGGGAACGGGGAGGAGTGGGGTTGTTGGTGGGCTGTATCCCCAGATTGTCCCGGAAGTTCTGTGCTGCTCACAATTCACAGCAGCTTGGTTATGCTGAACTAAAATGCTCCAGTGCAGCAGAAGAGTCTGGGTTTGTGTCAGCATTGCTTGCTGTGCTCCATTCTTCTGCAGCAGCTGCTGGAGTGCAGCAAGTGCCGGAACAGCTTCCACCCAGAGTGCCTGGGACCAAACTACCCCACCAAGCCCACCAAGAAGAAGAAAGTTTGGGTGAGTTCTAGACTCCGCTCTTTCGTTGCCTGCGAGGAAACTGCCAGAGAGCCAGAACTCTGCCAGTCTGCCATGTCCATTCCCACTGAGCAGCCCCTGAGTGGAGGCACATCTTCAGCCCTGGGGGAAGAGTCGTCTGAGCCTCGTGCGGGTTGTTTCCACACGAGAGCCCTGTCTGAAAGAGCACCACCCCAGCCAGCTCCACACAGAACTCTCCGTGCCCCACTGCTGAGCAGCTGTTGCAGCCCAGGCCCAGGAGAGCCAGGAGGGGGGCAGGCTGCAAGCAAGGCCTTCAGTGGGGGTCTCCTGTGGCAAGTGACCTCCTTGCAGTCCGCAGAAATTATTATAGTTAGCTCTTAATTGCGTCTTCATTATTTCAGCTTTTGTTACCACAGTTATGCTGTCGATTCCTAATGGGAGCCCAGAGCACATAATTTGCTCTCTCGTGCCGGAGCAGTTTGGAGCTTTGCTGTGTTGACTCCTGGGGGCGGCACTCAGGGCAGCCCTTGTGGCTCTTGCAGCTGGACAGCTGGAGTTCAAGGACTGCCTGAAAGCCGTGGGCAGTGCAGCCCCAAGATGGCGAGGCAGCCCCTTCTCCTGCCAGAGGCCTCCAGAGCACCCTGGGCTGGCTGGCTGCCTGGCGGTGCAGTCTTGTCCAGTGTCTGAGAAGGTGCATGAGGGTCAGCAGTGGAATGCAGGGAGCTGGTCGTGCCGTCCCCTTGATGGCCGTCGGAGCTGAGGGAAGGGATGGGGCTAATTCTGGGGGAGGCTGCTGTGAAGGAGAGCTTGAGCAAAAGGCCTTCTTGTCTTTCCAGATCTGCACCAAATGTGTCCGATGCAAGAGCTGTGGGGCGACAACGCCAGGCAAAGGGTGGGATGCCCAGTGGTCTCATGACTTCTCGCTGTGCCATGATTGTGCCAAGCTCTTTGCAAAAGGTAGCGGGAGCTTGCTTGGCCATGGGGCTGCCCGCCAGCCGTAGACGGATATGATGATCCTTGGTGCCCACGGCAGGAGGGGTGGGAAGCTGGGAGGAAGAGCCTGGCTTGGTCCCGGCCCCTTTGAGCTGACAGCTGCGCCTGCTTGCAGGGAACTTCTGCCCCCTCTGCGACAAGTGCTATGACGACGACGACTATGAGAGCAAGATGATGCAGTGTGGGAAATGTGACCACTGGGTCCACTCCAAGTGCGAGAACCTCTCAGGTGAGGCCTGGCTGTCTTCAGCCCGTCCGTCCTCCTTCCGGGAGGTCAGGATTAAAGTGTGCAGAGGAGGCCAGGCACAGGGACTGGTCCAGAGCCACTCAGGGTGCTTTCTGGCTCAGCAGGGATGCAAGTCCACACCACCCTTCTCTGCCAGCTCTTCACCCTGGTTTGGGTCATGACTTCCCTCCTCCTGTCTAGTCCACGGGTCCGGAGAGATGATCTGGGTGCTGGGAAGGGGGCAGCTCTTGCATCTGAGCCTCAGCAGGACAAGATGGATGGACAGCTAGCCAGGCGCAGGCTTTGCAGGAACCCATGCTGTGCTCTGTGGGAATCATAGCACCAAACCCACTGATGCACAGTTAGCCCCCAAAATATGCCCCCTGCCTGCATGGTCCAGCTCAGAGCTGGGCGGGTGGGCTTTCTGGCCTTGGCCTCCATGAGACTTGTCCACTCTTCCTTCAGACGAGATGTACGAGATCCTCTCCAGCTTGCCAGAGAGCGTGGCTTACACCTGCCTCAGCTGCACAGAGCAGCATCCTGCTGAGTGGCGCTTGGCCCTGGAGAACGAGCTGCAGCAGTCTCTCAAGCAGGTCGTGACGGCCCTGCTCAGTTCCCGGACAACCAGCCACTTGCTGCGCTGCAGACAGGTGGGCCCCCTGTTGACCTCTGCACATGCTCGCTAGGCGCTTGAGTGGAAGAGCAGGCTGAGGAGGAGGAGGAGGTGCCTCCTGCCAGCAGACGTTTGGTGGCATGTCTCCATGTGGCAGGGAGGGAGATGGAATAGGCCATTCTGGCATTTGCCGGGGGTGGGGAGAGTTGTCTCCCTGGCCCCGTGTCCACGGGGGGTAGTAGTGGTACAACCCGTGCGTGACCCAGCTTTGCAAGCTTGCTCAGGGTTGATCTTTTCCTTCTTCTTCCTGTCCCGTCCTCCCACCCTGGGGCCAGGGGCTGCCTCTGCCTTTTGTTCTTCTGAATTATGTATCAGCAGAAGACTTCTTATGCATCATCTCCTGGCATGTCTTATTCAGTGCCAGAGTCAGAAAACATTCTGTTGTCTTGCTGTCTGTCTCCAGGCAGCCAAGCCGCCTGATTTAAACCCTGAGACTGAGGAGAGCATTCCGTCCCGAACCTCTCCGGAAGGGCCAGACCCTCCTGTGCTAACGGAAGTCAGCAAGCAGGAGGAGCAGCAGCCTCTGGACCTGGAGGGAGTGAAAAGGAAACTGGACCAAGGAGGCTACTCGGCTGTGGTGCGTTGTGCTCTCCTGGGGAAGGGAAGGTGGGCGAGGGATGCTGGGAAGGAGCAGACAGAACCACCGGGCTCTTTCTGAACTGCACTGAAATGGGCTTCCTCCTGTCCTGTGTGCCGGGTGTGCTTGGGCTTCCTAGCCGGTGCGCTGTTACTCCCAGACCTGCTGCTGTTGTGGAGAACAAGGCAGGGCTTCTGGAGAGCGGGAGGAGGGGGGACCTTGCAAAAGAGGGTGGCAGTACAATGACCTCGGTGTGCCCCTTTAAGCTGGAGCTGAGTGATGATATTGTGAAGATCGTTCAGGCAGCCATGAATGCCGACGGAGGGCAGCCAGAGCTCAAGAAGGCCAACAGCATGGTGAAGTCCTTCTTCATTCGGGTAAGCCAAGTTTGCCCCTTCTGAGGGCAGGAGTGTGATTTCTGCCTCGTATTGCTCATATTTCTCTTTCAACTCCTGCATGGCTCGCTACAGGAAGTTGGCATCTGGGCTTGGCAAATCTCTCTCATCACGCTGTGGCAGGTCTGGGACCTCTTAGAGCATCTAATGTCGACCGTCTAGCTACTCACCACCATTAGAATTTTAATTGTTGTCTGAAACTATTGTACTAGCACCTGTGGATGTTTTAATAATTGTTCTTATGTTTTTATGTCCTTACTGTTGTTTTATCTTGCTTGGTGACACTAATCTGATTGCCTGACCCTTAATCGGTGAGCCGCCCTGAGCCTGCCTTGGCGGGGAGGGCGGGAGAGACGTTAACTAAATAAATATGTGAAGTCCAGAATAACAACTTCCTGGTTGTGAATTCAGAGGAGTTTCTTGAAATGTTTAGTGCTGTCTTGGACAGCATTTATAATAAAATCTTTTTTTCCCCTTTAGCAAATGGAACGAGTTTTCCCATGGTTCAGTGTAAAGAAATCAAGATATTGGGAACCTAATAAAGTCACAACCAAGTAAGTAAGTGCTGTGCAGTTGATCCAAGGAGGGAGCACAGCTGTGGCATGCTGTCAAGGAAACAGGAGTTCAATTTCTCGGCTGTCTGTCTTGCCTGCTGGGGGTTTCTGGGGTGGAGTCGGCTGCCTTGGCTTGCCTGCTGGGGGTTGAGTCCAGGGCAGGCTGGGGGATGCCTCCACGGGGGCTGCTCTGCCTGATGCCGGCCCTGTCTTTCGTTGCCTTTTCAGTAGTGGGATGCTGCCAAATGCGGTCTTGCCCCCATCTCTCGACCATAACTATGCTCAGTGGCAGGAACGCGAAGAAAACCGTTGTGCTCAGCAGCCCCCTCTGATGAAGAAAATAATTCCTGCTCCCAAACCCAAAGGGCCTGGAGAACCAGACTTCCCCATGCCACAGCCTCCACCCACAGCACCTCTCTCCAGTGAGTGATGGAGCCTTGTCTGCAGATGAGCTGCCGTGGCGAGGGGGCCTGGGATAAGTCCTGTCCTGCTGTAGGCCAACGAGACATGGGGGTGGGTGGTGGGGGTCAGGGCAAGGCTTGCCAGGGGGTCTCCAGAGCCTGGTCTGTGGTTGTCTCCTCGGCTGGATGGTCCATCTAGATTGGGTGCTCTGGAACTTTGTGAGCCCGTTGGTTTCTCCAGAGATTTCTTTCTGGGTGTGTGTTTGTTCCCTGTCTGTGTTATCTTCCAAGTGTTGCGGAAAGTGAACATCCCCCTCTTTTTTTGCTTGGAGGCTCTGAGAGAGGCAGAGAGGGCAGCCCAGACCTCACCCCCCCTCCAGATGTGGAAGACACCCGGCAGTGTGCCCTTTGCTTGAAGTATGGAGACGACGGGACAAATGTACGTACTTGAAGGGCTGTCCTAGAGAGGATGGGGTGGAATTGTTTTCTGTGGCCCTAGAAGGTAGGACCAGAACCAGTGGGTTGAAATTAAATCAAAAGAGTTTCCGGCTCAACATGAGGAAGAACTTCTTGACTGTTAGAGCAATTCCTCAGTGGAACAGGCTTTCTTGGGAGGTGGTGGGCTCTCCTTCCTTGGAGGTTTTTAAGCAGAGGCTAGATGGCCATCCGACAGTATGAGGATCCTGTGAATTGAGGGGGAGGTGTTTGTGAGTTTCCTGCCTTGTGCAGGGGGCTGGACTAGATGACCCTGGAGGTCCCTTCCAGCTCTGATTCTATGATTCTAAGTAGCTTTGGTGGGACGTGGGCTCTGGCAGGCAAGGGAGAAGGCCCTTGGACACCTCTCAGTTGTGGCCAGTGCTAGAAAACAGCCCAGCAGCTGAGCTGGCAGTTGCCTTCCTGTCGGTGTGTTCTGAGTGCCTCTGGCGACCCTTCCTGCAGGACGCTGGCCGGCTCCTCTACATCGGCCAGAATGAGTGGACGCACGTGAACTGTGCCCTGTGGTCTGCGGAGGTGTTCGAGGATGAGGATGGCTCCTTGAAGAACGTGCACGTGGCAGTGATCCGAGGGAAGCAGCTGGTGGGTAGGAGCAGCAGAGGTCGAATGGGGGCTTTAAAAACCATTCCCATCAGTCACTCTGTGCAAAATCTCTTCCCTCTTGCTCTGGCCTTGGGGAAGCCTGCGGGGTGCATCTGGACTTAGAGCCGGCAGGCAGAGTCGTCTGCGGAAGGGAAATTCCCACTTCTGCCTGCTAGTGACAAAAGGAAACGTTGAAGCCTGCTTCAGGGGGCACTTGGAGGGCAAAGCGCCTCTCCCACCAACGTTTGCACATTCCGCTGTTGCCTTTGTGTGGCCAGGGGAGCGGGCATTGGTTGGGCTGCTGAAAGCTTCGGTGAGCGGCGAGTTTGCCTTGAGCACAGGAGTGAGTGCTGGGGGCCAGCTGGCAGCACTGGACTTCTCTGCTCTTCCTCTGAATCGCTGACGCGAAGCTTCAGGAGAACACCTGCGCTGATGCCATTCCCGGACTCCCGTCCTGGACAGGACAGTCTGGGCTGGAGTGGAGCTTGAAGGGAGCTCGACCGTGGCTTGATGCTCACCTGACAGGGCCTGCTGGGGGGGGGGGGGGTGGGATGCGTCTCGGGAGGGCCTTGTCATGCAGCACTTTTGTGAAAGCCCCCAACCCTGATCTTGCAGAGGTGTGAGTTGTGCCTGAAGTCGGGGGCCACGGTGGGCTGCTGTTTGGCCTCGTGCACCAGCAACTATCACTTCATGTGCTCCCGAGCCAAAAACTGCGTCTTCCTGGAGGACAAGAAGGTGTACTGCCAGCGCCATCGAGACCTCATCCAGGGAGAGGTGAGGCCCTTGCCTGTTTGTGCCGCTTCCTCCCGCGGGCCTCTGGCTCCGGCTGCAGCACTTCTGCCTCTTTCCTCCAGCTGCAGGTGGTGCCTGAGAAGGGGTTTGAGGTCCTGAGGAGGGTCTTCGTGGATTTTGAAGGGATCAGCTTGAGGCGGAAGTTTCTCAACGGTCTGGAGCCAGAGAACATCCACGTGATGATTGGTGAGGCCTCTCGGGCACTGGCTTTGGGCTCGTGGCTGGTGGACTCTGCCTGCTGCGGTTGCTCTTCTTCATGGAGCTTTCCCTGTCCACCCAGGGTCCATGACGATCGACTGCCTGGGGATTTTGAATGACCTTTCTGATTGTGAAGATAAACTTTTCCCCATTGGCTACCAGTACGTACCAACTAAGTAGGCAGCCTTTCACCTTGGAAGGTGCTGTGGGGGACCCAGTCTGCTGTGGGAGGGCCTCTTTCCCTCTCTCCAGGCTCAAGGCAGGCGTGTCCCTCTGAACTTTTCTTGCTCATCTCTCTAAAATATTCTCCAGGTGTTCTCGGGTATACTGGAGCACAACAGATGCTAGGAAGCGCTGTGTCTACACGTGCAAGATTGTGGAGTGCCGCCCTCCCACCTCAGAGCCAGACATCAATAGCACCGTGGACCACGATGACAACAGGACGATCGCACACAGCCCAGTGCTGCCTCCTGGTGAGCCCCGCTCTGGGTCAGGCCCGTGTTGCTTCCCTCTTCCAGGATCAGCCTTCTGCTGTGTGCACTGCATCATCAAGGGCTGATGACCTTCCATGCGGGAGGCACAAGGTCACGGTCAGAGGCAATGCTCCCTCTCAGCTGGGGAGTCTTGTGAGCAGAAATTCTACTTTGTGAGCTGCTGGCATGAAAGTGGGGAGCTGCTGCATCAATTAGCTTGCTCTGGGGCCATTTTCCCTGAGCTAGGACAAAAATGTGTGGGCTGGAGGCTAAATAACTGAGCTAGCTCACACTCACTCAACTAAGTCAGATGCTGCCTGCCCGAAAGGAGGAAGGCAGCAGAGACACCTTCCCCCGACTGGAGAAATAGGCCTCAGTTGCAGAACGAAATACCTTCACCCTGTTTCTGTTAGAAAACTTCAAAGTCAGATATACAAAGTGAAATTATTTTTTTAAGCAGAGTTTCTGGAATAGTTTGACCTATAGAAAAAATTTTTAACTACAACGACAGCAAAGAGAGGCTAAGGATAGGGGCTCACAGACAGCCAAAGGCAAAGGTCAACAGGTCTCTGTTCAGGCCACACACTGGGTCTTGGTGCCAGTGGCAGGCCTCATGTGAGACTGCACAGGTGACCTCTCAAAGATCGTCAGTGACAGGCAAGCACCCTGTTTATCTACTCTGGTCTCCAAAAGTCCCCTAAGGTAGTGATTGTGTAATGAGTTTGCAGAAAGACAGCAGAGACTTAATCAAAGTGCACACTTCCCCACAATGGATCGCATTTCCTGTGCTATGAGCCACTTGTTCAGTTTGGAGCACCTCTAAATTGGTTTTCAACATTCTGAATAATCAGGTGTCACCTGCAAACTTGACCCACTTCTCTGTGCTCTGATGCCAGATCTTTTAGGAACCAATTGCCTAGCAATGGGTCGAACTCAGATACTTGTCAAAGCCCAGTGCTTTGTCAGAGCCAGTTTGGTGTAGTGGCTAAGTGCATGGGCTTTTTACCTGGGAGAACTGGATTTGATCTCCCCACTCTCACATGCTTCTGCTGGAGGGACCTTGAGTCAGTCATAACTCTCTCAGAGCTGTTCTCTCGAGCAGTTTCTGTCAGAGCTCTTTCAGCTCCACCCAACTTATAGGGTTAGGGTTAGGGTTGCTGTGAGAGGAAGGGAAAGGAGATTGTGAGCCACTCTGAGTGAAGGGCAGTATATAAACCCAATCTCCTCTTCTCCTCCTTGCTGCAAGAATTGTCCATTGTTCCCCTGCCTCCCAATGAATCCAGAATATTTCAAGAAAACCCCTTTGCAGGGAGAGAAGGGAAGAGGGACAGCCTCCAGAGGGAATGTGCAGAGCTGTGTCTGGTCTGCAGAAAACCCAGGTTGTGCCTCAGCTGCAGCAGAGCTAGCCAAGAGAGCATGCTGATTTATTGAGGCAATGGTTAAGAGGCAGGTTCTGTGCTCGGGGTTAGGAAAGGAATTGAAAACAAAATGGTGGATTTTGTATAGATCTCTGTGCAGTCTGATGTAGAATTCAGGGTACAATTCTGATTGTCCAGTTTCCAAAAGTGGTGGGTGGGTTGTGGGTCTTTATTCAGAACGTGACCCCGGAGATCCCGTCCAACTCTGTGATTGCTTTTGTGTAATTAGAAACGGGGGGCGTGTGGGGATGGCCGCTGGCCGACCACCTGGATGGCGATATGTTTTGAAGCAGGAGCTCTGCAGGCGCCAGTGTGGGGGGTGGGATGGGGGGCAGCAGCAGGAGGAAGCTTTGGGCTCTGGCCGCTGTGTGAAACAGGATGCTGAACTAGATGGACTGCTGGTGCAGGCCAGCAAGGCTGCTGCTGTGTTCTTACATTAGATTCCTGATTTCTCATTTTTCTTCTGCAATAGAAATCCTTGCTAAAGAAGTCCGTGGCATTTCCACAGCTGTGAATCCTCCGTCTTCAGAACTTCCTACACATTTGCAGAACTACAAGGCTCTGCGGATCAGAAGACCAAGTTATACCCCTGTTCAGCGATCCCCCGGCTCGAGGCCGTTGCCCTCTGCAGGTCTGATCTGTTGTGCTTTGACCTCTAAATGGCCTGCTGTTTCCCTGGGCTGTGAGCCTCCAGGAGCTTATTTTTGCTAGTCCAGCAACATCTGAGTTTCCTGGAGGGGATGATTGCAAGGGGTGCACCCAGCAGAGCTGCCTCCATGTCCCTCTGGCCGCCAGGTGAAGGCATCTGCTAGGATTTCTTGGCCTGGAGAGAAGTGCCCTTTATGGCCATCCCTCTTTCAGAAGGGGTGGTCTTAATGCTGAGCCTCTGCTGGATTTGATGCAATCATGTGGAGCTTATATGTGTTGATGGCAGTTTGTGATGCTCCCTTAACTCCTGGAATATGGTGGGCTCTGGGCTTGAGGCCAGTAGAACTTTAGAGGCTTTCAGGGTCTGAGCTTTTGAGAGCCAGATCTCCTCCATCAGATCTGAGTTGGAATAGAGATCTCTGAGTCCTTCTATCCCAGTCAGAAAGTGGGTGGGGTGTCACAGAGAAGGAATGTGGGACACACACTGTAAGCAGCTGGCTTAGAGCAGAGGGGAAAGGCTTAGAGGCAGAAAATTAGCATCTGTAGTAAGAGAAGAATCCTAGTCCCTAGTCAAGGGGGGGGGCGTAATCCATTGTCCTGAACTTGTGAATGAGAGGAAGAACAAAAGATCACACAACTAGGACCAAAAGCCTAAAATGTAGACCTCTAACTATTGTACCAGTATCCTTAACTGTTAGGTCTCTGGCTCTTCAGCCACTTGCCTTCGTGTTTGCAGGAATCATAAACCTTTGCCATGTTGCGTCTTGCAAAGCTGTTGGTTATATTCAGTCTTTCATTCTTCCGTTGTTTCCCCCTCAGTGCCCCCCCAGCCCCACTGCTTAGCACTTAGAGCACCAGAAGTCTCAACAGTCCTTGCGGGTTGACCAGTATTGATACCAACGGCAGCTGAGCTGGGAGGATCTGTCTTGTTCAGACATGGAGGCTTTGCTTAATGTGAGGCCACAACTGTACCAGACTAGTGGAGGCATCCCAGAGTCCTGGAGTCTCAGATTCCACATGCAGCTCTTAAATTCAGTGGGCCTCTTTCCTAAGACACTCCTAGACACTTCGGGGCTCTCATTTTGAACTGTATAATTAAATTGGAATTTGAAAGAACCCCAGGGGCAGCCAACCCTAAGCCTTGCACCCTGCAATTTCGAGCCACCATTTCATGAACTGTTGGGGGGGGGAGTAATTCTGAATGCAGAAGGGCTGCATGTGGCTGAGTGGTTGAGCATCTGGTTTGAATGCAGAAGGCCCCTTGGGGTTCAGTTCAGGACAATGGATCCCCCTCCTGTTTCGGACACAACGGATTTCACAAACAGATGGCTTCCAGTTTTTTAATTCATTGAGAAGCTTAAGCAGAAAATCCACAAAAGGCCTTTGAAAATGCAGATCCAACTTGGCTATTTTGAATGTTTGGTTGAGCAGCCAAATTCCATATGATGTGAGCAGGTCAGCTCTTGCCGATCTTGGTACGCCTGCTTTGGAACTCCACGGGAGGTTGTCGTGACTGGCCTTTTCGTCATAGCTCATTTTTTTATTCGCATTCTGTAAAATGCGCTATTACTGTTGCTACCCATAAATATTGCCCCCCCCCCCAGGACCAGGTGGTGAGTGATGGGAGAGACCCTTTTCTGCCTGGGACATTGGAGAGACAAGGCTGGCCTTGGTGGGCCCAGGGTCTGGGCTCCCACACAGAAGGGCCCCTCCACTGGCAAGGAGCAGGTGTCGGTAGAGAGGCCCTGGAGAGCTGCTGCTGCTGCTGCTCTGGAGGAATCAGGGTGGAGAGTCAGACTCAGCAGCGCTTCTGCTTCTGTCTTCTCTCTGGCTGGGTTGACCACTTTGCCAGAGGGAAGAAGAACAAGGCTGAATCAGAGCAAGAGAAGAGCTACATTGTCCCTCCGTTCCCTGAGGGGGGCGGTCCTAGTGAGTATTCAGAGAAAGATGACTTGCCTCGTTGACCCGTTAGCCTCAGTTGTGTAACTCTTCTTCTTCTTCTCTTCTTCCCCCCCCTCCCCTCCTTCTCCAGGGAGCCCCACCCCTGTGACTCATGAGATCGTGACGGTGGGAGACCCGCTGCTGCTGTCATCTGGACTTCGGAGCATTGGCTCCAGGAGGCACAGTGTCTCTCCTCTGCTCCCTCCGCAATCCAGACCCTGGGTGCTGTCTGCCAGCAGAGCCAGGGCTGCTCACTCCAGGCACAGTGTGTCCCCAGGGCCCCCCAGCCTGGGTCCCCTCCTCTCCCAAGAGCAGGCCTGGAGCACGCCACCAGCAGAACAGCCGCTGGGCCCAGCAGCCTCCCGGGCGGCTCTCCAGAGCAGCGCTGCCCCTCCCACTTCCCAAAGGTCCGTGATGAAAAGTGGCAGTAAAGGCCTTCCCCTGGAGGGGTCTGTGTCCTTGGAAGCAGTTCCCCCGGGAGGCTGCATCCCTGCACATGCCGAGAAAGCCAGGCTGCTGAGTTCCAGAGACTCCAGCGCTTCCCCCAGGAGTTCAAAAGCCAGCACTCAGTCAGCCGTCACAGCTGGCCCAGAGCCAAACACCAGCCCAGTGGGGAAGCTTCCGGAACCCCCATCTGGATTGTTTCCCTCCAAAGACACGGCAGCATCTCTGACTTCACATCAGAGAGCCCCCAAGAAGGAGCAGGACCAGCAGGCGGGCCTCCCACAACCAGAAGCAAGCTGTGCTTCTGAGGATTCTGCAGTGAAGGCCCCCAAGCCCCCTCCAGCCAGTGAGCAGCCCCTTCCCTCTGCGACCAGAGAGAGGCGGCAGAAAGGGAAGAAGGGGGCGAAGGAGAGGCAGTCCAGCAAGCCTCTGGCCAGCTCAGCTCTCCTCCCCAGTGGCAGTGGCAGTGGAGACAGTGCAGAGCCAGGACGCGTCCCTCACGGCCCCGAGCCCTGCAGTGCTGCAGCTGCTGCAGAGAAGACTCCAGAGGGCAACATGCTTCCTCAGAGGGCCTCCCAGGCACCTCCTCCCCATGGCGAACTGACCCCTTCGAAGGACCTGCAAGCCTCCCAGAAGCGCACCGTGAAAGTCACCCTGACCCCCCTCAAGATGGAGGGGGAGAGCCAGCCCAGAAGCAGCCTCCTGCGGGAGAGTTGCCAGGCAGAGGACAGCAAGCCGGCTTCTGTGGCGCAGCCTTTCCCTGGAGTCCAGGGTGGACCAAGTGACCCTGCAGCTCCAGAGTCCCAGGGCGACACCTACCAGGCTCTTCCTGGCCAAGACAGCAGCTTGATGCTCCAGGATGGAACGAAAGCACAGGAAGACGGAGGAGCCTACAAGCGGCGGTATCCAAGGCGCAGCGCCCGGGCCAGATCCAACATGTTCTTTGGGCTGACTCCCCTGTATGGTGTGAGGTCTTATGGTGAAGAAGACATTCCCTTTTTCAGCAATTCCACTGGGAAAAAGCGGGGCAAGAGATCTGCCGAAGGGCAAGTGGATGGTGCAGATGATGTCAGTACATCCGATGAGGAAGACCTCTACTACTACAACTTCACCAGAACGGTGGTGTCCAGCAGCACGGAAGAGCACCTCGTGTCCCACAACTTGTTTCGAGAAGAGGAGCAGTGTGGTCTCCCCAAAATCCCTCAGCTCGACGGTGTGGATGATGGGTCAGAAAGTGACACGAGCATCACAGTGACCACAAGGAAAGTCAACCCAGTGACCAAAAGGGGTGGCAAAGAGAATGGGACAGAAAGCTTGAAACACGATAGGAGTGAAGAAAGTGGAGAAAAAGCTCATGTAGCGAAGCTCTCTGCTGGCCACAAAAGCGCCGACCCAAAGATCGAGAACTGCCGGGTCAAGACGCAGAGTCAAGATCCTTTGGAGGCTCAGCTGAGCTCCTTGGATGCAGGTCGCCGGCCTCGCGCCAGCACGCCTCCCGAGAAGAACCTCTTGGACACCTTCAGCACAGAGCTCCTGAAATCTGACTCGGACAACAACAACAGTGACGACTGTGGGAACATCCTCCCTTCGGACATCATGGACTTTGTCCTGAAAAACACCCCCTCGATGCAGGCTCTGGGCGAGAGTCCCGAGTCTTCCTCCTCGGAGCTCCTGACGCTGGGAGAAGGGCTGGGCCTGGACAGCAACCGGGGGAAGGACATGGGCCTCTTCGAGGTCTTTTCTCAGCAGCTGCCCACAGCAGAGCCGGTGGACAGCAGCGTCTCTTCATCTATCTCTGCAGAAGAGCAGTTTGAGCTGCCTTTAGAACTTCCTTCTGACCTCTCTGTCTTGACGACTCGGAGCCCCGCCGTGCCCACCCAGAACCACAGCAGGCTTGCCGTAATTTCAGAATCGTCACTCTCCTCGTCTGGGGAGAGATCTATGCTAGCTTTGTCCGCTGCAGAGCCTGCAGAGAAGAGAGTGGCAGTCACTGAGAAGCCTGCCTCTAGTGAAGGAGAGCCAGCTCTCTTAAGCCCACGTGTGGACCCCAGCCCGGAAGGACATATGACCCCTGACCCCTTTATTCAAGGTCACATGGAAGCAGATCACATTGCTAGTCCCCCGTGTGGACAAGTAGAACAAGGCCATGGAGCCAACCAAGACTTGACCAGGAGCAGTGGGACGCCTTCTCTCCAAGTACCAGCATCTCCTACCCTCCCTCTCCAGAATCCCAAATATGGTCCAAACTCTGCAGAGAGCCCAGGTCCGTCTCAGATCTCTAACGCTGCTGTGCAGACGGCCCCCCACCATCTCAAGGCGGCCGCAGCTGCTGAAAAGCTCCTCGTGGTTAACCAGAACATGCAGCCGCTCTACGTCCTGCAGACTCTTCCCAATGGGGTCACTCAAAAGATACAGTTGACCTCCTCGGTCAGCTCTGCATCAGGCATGATGGAGGCGGCGAGCCCTTCCGTGCTGGGGCCCATGGGCACCGGGCTGGCGTTGGCTGCAGGCTTGAGTCCCAGCCTGCCCTCCTCCCAGCCTCTCTTTCCATCGGCCAGCAAAGGGCTGCTGCAGCCTCTGCCCCATCACCAACACTTGCATTCCTTTCCCGCAGCACCCCAGAGCGGCTTCCCTCCTGCTCTTGGCAGCCCGGCCTCGGGCGTTCTGATTGGGGTCCAGCAGCCACCTGACCCAGAAGCCCCTCCGAGAGCAGACGCTGGGCCTGCGGCCGCCACGCCTCCTCCCAGCCTTGCCAAGAAGAGGCCAATTGCTCGCCTGCAGTCGCGGAAGAACAAGAAGCTGGCCCCTTCCGCCGTGGCCTCTTCCGACATGGTCTCAAACATGACGCTAATCAACTTCACCCCCTCCCGGCAGCTGCACAGCCATTCCAGCCTGCTAGATCTGGGGACAGTCGGTAACTCCACCTCTCACAGGACCCTCCCCAACATCATCAAGCGCTCAAAGTCGGGGGTGATGTACTTTGAGCAGGCGTCCCTCTTGCCCCAGTCCGTAGGAACCCCTGCAGCAGCAGCTGGGGCTGGAACAACGTCCCCTCATGCGGCTGGACCGGAGGCAGGCCCCCTGGCCCCCCCTGGGCCTGCCCCAGGCCTCAGCTCCGCTCCTTCTGTGCTGAATGTGGTGTCTCTGCCTGGGCGAGGGTCGGTGGCGCTGGGCAGCCCCGGACTGCAGGGAGTCTCTGACCTCGGCCCCCTCAGTAGCCTGCTGATCAAAGCCTCTCCGCAGCACGCAGGGGCGCCCCCCTCTGGTTCGGGGATGTTTTCACAGCTCGGCACCGCATCTGCAATGGCTGCCGCCTCGGGGGTCTGCGTCTTGCCCTCTGCCCACCCCGTGGGCGCGACCACGGACCCAGAAGGCTCTTACCAGCCCATGACACCAGGGCTGGGCAGCAAAGCTGGGAGTGTCCCACCCAAGGGGGGCGACCTTGTTCCTGCCGCTCCACTCTCCAGCCCCCCCCCGACTCGGGTGGGTGTTCCTAGCGCTGCAGCTGCAGAGCAAAGCAAGCCTTCCCCTCTTGTCACCCGTTCCCACTCAGCTTCTCCCGGGAGCTCCCCCCCGCCTGCTGACCAGCCTGCTCCTGGGCCTGGCTCTCTGAAAGCCAAACTCAAAGTGAAGAGGCTCCAGCCCCCCTCGGACAGCAGAGCGCCTGGCAAAAAGCACAAAGCGTCTCACCCATGGACCACTTCGCCGGAGAAGCACATTCCCCCCCAAGGGGCCTCTGCGGCTGCTGGGTGAGAGGAGAGAGCTTGTCCCGGGTGTCCCTCTCTGCCCCCAAGCCCAGCAGCCAGCCAGCCAGCCGTCACCCCCACTTGCCCTCCAGCCGGAGATGGACCCAGCTCCTCAGGAGGAGCCATGCTTCTCTCTGGGTTTCCTCACTTTCTTGGCGGGGGGGGGGGCGGGATCCCAGTTGGCAAGGAGGCCGGCAGTGTGGGAGAGGAGGCTGCAGGGCTTGGCTGAAAGGCACAGGGTCTCCTTGGGGTTTCCAGGGCACCGCTGTCTGTTTCGGTCCACATCCTGCAAGGGCACTGGTGGCTCTGGTGCAGGGGTGGGGGGCTGGCCTGCCTCTGGGGCAGCCCTGAGTCTGTCCTTCTGCCCTAGGACTCCTGCCCTGAAGGCTCACACAGGAGAGGAAACAAGCCGAGAGCAGCCCTCGCCCAGAGCGCCAGGGTAAGTCATTGCTGCGCTGAGCACCTGGGGGGGTCTTTCTCCCTTTCCTTAGGGAGTGTGTGTGCCCCCTCCGCAGAGAGCGAGCTGCTCGAGGTGCCTCAGGGCATGAAGACGGTGCAGAAGCCACACAGGGGCAGAGGACTAGAAGCCCTCAGGAAATCGGCAGGAGAAGGGGGGGAAACCCTTAACAGTGGTCTCTAAAGGGGAGTCATGTAGGCAGCAGGAGAAAAAGGTCTCTACCTTCTTGGCGGCCTTGGAGCAAAGGGCAGGCTAGAAGCTGCTGTGGGGGTCCCCTCCCTCCCTCCCTCCGTGGGGATAATCCAAAGCAAACCCCTCCAACCGGAGTCCTGGGGTGTTGCATTCTTGCAGGGGGGCCCTCCTCCCTCCCTGCCTGTCTCTTGGCATGAACATCGTCTCTCCTGGTCCCTCCTGCTTGTCGCCAGGAGTTGCAAATGCAAAGGCCAGCCAAGAAGGGCGGAGGCTCATGCTCTGTGCTTCTTTCCACAGGCAAACAGTCTCATCTCTTCCAGAAGCACAGCCTGCTGCCCGGGAGCCGGAAAGTGCAGGTGTGTTTCTCTCCTCCTCTTCTCTTGGATCCCCCCCTCGGCTGGGGCTGGGAGGCTCCGTCCTGCCCTCCAGGCTGGGCCTCAGAGTCTGGTGCCAGGAGACTGCCACTTGACCCCTTGGGGTTCCCCAAGCTTCCGTCTTGCCCCCCACACTTTCCAACACCTGCATAAAGTTGCCAGGAGATTTGGGCTGAACTGCCATCACTATGCAGATGGCATTCTGCTCTCTCTGGCGCTACCAGCTTCAGCTGCCCCTGCCATCTGAGGCTAGGTGGCAACAACCTAAGAAAGGGCCTTTTCTGTCACGGCACCAGGACATCGGGACCCTACCCCCCCCCCCCCCCAGAGATTTGTCTGTCTCCCTCTCTTGGTGTCTTGCACCGGCATCTGGCATACACCTAGGAATGGGGGGCTTGTGTGTTCCCATTGCATTGTATAAGTCAACTGCATTTATTATGGTTTGGATGTTAGGCTCCTTGTGGATGCTGAGCGGGTGGAAAGGCAGCTTAAAAACGTTTTACATAAATGAAAGGAATGAAGAGGCCAGTTCCTGTGGGGAGGGGCCACCCAGGCCTCCCACCCCCTCTCAGTGCAGGGGCCACCTGGAGCATCCCTGACAAGGGTTCGCCCAGCTGCTGCTTGAAGCCTGCCTGCTGGGGAGGGGAGGGGAACAGGGAAGCAGCTGACTCCCTGTTGAAGAGCTCTGGCTGTCCATAGGTGAGGCCGCTGCTCTCAGGAAAGGCACCAACCTGCCCTCCCCCCTGCTCTGCTGTGAAGCTCCACAATCCTGAGAATCCCCAGGCAGCTGCAGACGGAGCTTCCCAGGAGACTGGGAGTGGGTCCCCTTTGCTCGACTTTTTTTTATCACAACTGACATGTGCAGTGTGCTATGGAGAGACTTGCCCAAGGGCCCCCCCCCCAGTGAGCTTCCGTTAGGATTAATAGTCTTTTTATTGCCTCCAGAAACCAAATACACAAAAGAAATATAAACAAACAAAAAATCAAAACCAAACAACATAGCAACATAAATTAGGATGGAGAATGCAGCTTCCATACATAACTTTCAATAATGCACAATCATATATCTTTTTCACAATTATTTTTAACCCCGTTTCACTCAACATACTACCTTACTAACCTTTTAACGGGCTTCATTCTCTAAAGAAATCCACATACCATTATTTAGATTTGCATATCCAATCATAAGGCGGTGACCCATGGAGAGCCAGTTTGGTGTAGTGGTTAAGTGCACGGACTCTTATCTCGGAGAACCGGGTTTGATTCCCCACTCCTCCACTTGCAGCTGCTGGAATAGCCTTGGGTCAGCCAGAGCTCTCTTATCTGGGAGAACCGGGTTTGATTCCCCACTCCTCCACTTGCAGCTGCTGGAATGGCCTTGGGTCAGCCAGAGCTCTCTTATCTGGGAGAACCAGGTTAAATTCCCCACTCCTCTCCATGCACTGCTGGAGTGGCCTTGGGTCAGCCAGAGCTCTCTTATCTGGGAGAACCGGGTTGGATTCCCCACTCCTCCACTTGCACCTGCTGGAATGGCCTTGGGTCAGCCATAGCTCTGGCAGAGGTTGTCCTTGAAAGGGCAGCTGCTGTGAGAGCCCTCAGCCCCACCCACCTCACAGGGTGTCTGTTGTGGGGGGAGAAGATATAGAAGATTGTAAGCTGCTCTGAGTCTCTGATTCAGAGAGAAGGGCGGGGTATAAATCTGCAATTCTTTTTCTTCCTCCATAGTTTATATTAATTTTGTTCTGTTCACAATATATTTGGCAGAAAATCTATCACTCTCTCTCTTTCTTTCCCCCCTTTCTTCTTTTTCTTTGTCTTTCTTTCTTTCTTTTTTGGAGGATTGAGATCATTTGTATAGACTAGAATTAATTTTGACCTTCTCTTCCTCACCAACCATGGAGTTTCTCTTAAGACCTTAATCTTTTGTTGTTCAATAATTTTTAATGATTGATCTGTTAAGACTTTCCAACCTGCCTCCTTACTCATTTTTCTCTTAAAGGTACTATGAACTTCCCTCAGAAGAATATTTTTTATTACTCTTATATGAATCCTCTGTTTCTTCCTCTATATCCAAGGGCTCTATTTCCATTACTACTGCCAATGCATCACTTGATATTTGTGATAAATCTTGTTTTTGTTCTAGAACTTTTTGAGTTCTCAAATTATAAATTACCTGTTCCATCTCAGAACTAACTAACCTTTCTTCTTTTATCTCTTGAGTTAACTTATCTACTTCCAATATTTGTTTAGCAACCTTCATTTTAATATCAAGAGGTTTTAGATACTGAGTTAAGCCCATGATTTCTTCCTTAGTTCCTGTTATTTGTTCCTGTAGGCCGTCCATTTTTGAGTTTAACCCACCCATCTGCTCTGCTAGATTCACCTGCATCTGATTCAGCACTCTCCTAAAATAGATTTGCATATTGTTTTGTAGTTCTTCGATCGTGTCCTGAGATATTGTGGGCCCCATTGATTTTGGGGCATCTAGTGAGGCTGCTGACTTGACTAACATACTCATTGTTTAAGATACTATATTTTAACCTAAAGACCAATGTCCTTATTTGTATTAGTATTCAGGGAGGGGTTAACCTCTTCCTCTTCCTTTATCTTTTTCCTTATCTGTGCATCTTATCCTTATCCACACACTTATATCACCTCTAACAAGTACACACTTAGGTATATTTAATTGTTGTTAGTTAATTATCACCTCTTCCACACCTAGTGCCTCTTACTCTCTTCCACTTAGCTACTTATACCCTCTTGCACTACTAGTGATTAATATCTTTCTTTTCCCCACCTTTGATCTTCCTTTAACCCAATTTCCTTTTACTCCCTTCCTTTTAATAATTAATAATTAATTTTACAACTATTACAATTAATAATTAATAATCAATAAAGCACAAATGAACAATTAATGTTAATTTCCTAAACAGTTCATCAACCAATTTGTTACTAATTCAAAATGTGAGGTTATGTTGCAGACTTTAGAATTCAAACATTCAGAACTAATTCATTACTGTTTCTCCAGTCCACCCTTTCAGTCAAGTCTCCTCATTACTAAGTCAGTCTCTTTCAACCTTATTCTGTCTCTTCAAAATTTTACAAAGTTAGTTCAGTCTGTCCATAAATGATTTCTGAAAAACTGATTCAGACCCTTCAAAGGTGGTTTTTCTCTTATAATCTAGTAAAAAAAAAAACACGTTCTTCCGTCTTCTCTGACTCTTCAATCTTCTGTACTTGTATATATTAGTTAAGGCACTTGCCCAGGCAGTCTGTTGCTAGTTTGTTTGTTTTTGTTTATGTTATAAATTCTCCATCAAGACTTTACCACCCTTACATGTATACAGCCCCCTCTCTTTTTTTTTCTCCAACAGCACGTCTCTCTAGTCGCACAACCACACCTCACTCTCTCATACCTCACTCTCATGCACATTTACTTATGCACTTATATACTTATATGCTCTTACTCTCAACTGCTCAGGCCTTACATACAAGCATTGCCTCTCATTTAAGCTCTATTATAAATCTTCTGGGTTTTCTTTCCTCTTCCTCTTCAACCCCTTTCTTCTCCACGTCTACACAATGATGGAATGTCTCTATTTGAATAATAAGCCAGTTCTTTAAGGTAAATGTTCCTCTGAATTCAAGAGCATCCTGTTACATTCCCACTTTATCCTATGATGCTTAGAAAACTTAGTTGGTCAGTTAATTGTACTCCATTCAGTAATTCTGCACCTTTCTGCCACACCAAAGCTTTTAGTCAATTTCATCTGGCATCGTCCCCACTTACTCCGCCTTCCCTCTCTCCGTCTCCACATAGATCCACCGTTCTTTTTCCTCTTCTGTCCATCAACTTTCCAAGCCATTGCCTCCTCTTTTTGCACCAAACCAGCTTCTTTGTTGCAAAAGAAATCTCTTCTTTGTTGCAAAATCTCAATTGCTATTCCCCTCGTCTCTGGTGTTCACGACCGAATCGCCAAAATGGCGTCTGCTGCAACCCAGACTTAAGGGGAAAAAGAGGGGGAGTGGTCTGAACTGAAGCTTACGTCCCAATTCAACCTTCCCCAAGCTCCCCCTTCCTCAAGAACCCCCCAATCGGGGTTCTAGCAGGTCTTAAACTTCAAAAGCCCCCAAAAGTTGCACAGTCGGCACATTCCCCACCCGAGAGGAGAAGATGATGATGATATTGGATTTATATCCCGCCCTCCACTCCAAAGAGTCTCAGAGCGGCTCATAATCTCCTTTCCCTTCCTCCCCCACAAGAGACACCCTGTGAGGTAGATGAAGATATTGGATTTATATCCCGCCCTCCACTCCGAAGAGTCTCAGAGTGGCTCACAATCTTCTTTCCCTTTCTCCCCCACAACAGACACCCTGTGAGGTAGATGAAGATCTTGGATTTATATCCCGCCCTCCACTCCGAAGAGTCTCAGAGCGGCTCACAATCTCCTTTCCCTTCCTCCCCCACAACAGACACCCTGTGAGGTAGATGAAGATCTTGGATTTATATCCCGCCCTCCACTCCAAAGAGTCTCAGAGCGGCTCACAATCTCCTTTCCCTTCCTCCCCCACAACAGACACCCTGTGAGGTAGATGAAGATATTGGATTTATATCCCGCCCTCCACTCCGAAGAGTCTCAGAGCGGCTCACAATCTCCTTTCCCTTCCTCCCCCACAACAGACACCCTGTGAGGTAGATGAAGATATTGGATTTATATCCCGCCCTCCACTCCGAAGTGTCTCAGAGCGGCTCACAATCCCCTTTCCCTTCCTTCCCCACAACAGACACCCTGTGAGGTAGATGAAGATATTGGATTTATATCCCGCCCTCCACTCTGAAGAGTCTCAGAGCGGCTCACAATCTCCTTTCCCTTCCTCCCCCACAACAGACACCCCGTGAGGTAGATGAAGATATTGGATTTATATCCTGCCCTCCACTCCGAAGAGTCTCAGAGCAGCTCACAATCCCCTTTCCCTTCCTCCCCCACAACAGACACCCCGTGAGGTAGATGAAGATATTGGATTTATATCCCACCCTCCACTCCGAGGAGTCTCAGAGCGGCTCACAATCTCCTTTCCCTTCCTCCCCCACAGCAGACACCCTGTGAGGTAGATGAAGATATTGGATTTATATCCCGCCCTCCACTCCAAAGAGTCTCAGAGCGGCTCACAATCTCCTTTCCCTTCCTCCCCCACAACAGACACCCTGTGAGGTAGATGAAGAGATTGGATTTATATCCCGCCCTCCACTCCGAAGAGTCTCAGAGCGGCTCACAATCTCCTTTCCCTTCCTCCCCCACAACAGACACCCTGTGAGGTAGATGAAGATATTGGATTTATATCCCGCCCTCCACTCCGAAGTGTCTCAGAGCGGCTCACAATCCCCTTTCCCTTCCTTCCCCACAACAGACACCCTGTGAGGTAGATGAAGATATTGGATTTATATCCCGCCCTCCACTCTGAAGAGTCTCAGAGCGGCTCACAATCTCCTTTCCCTTCCTCCCCCACAACAGACACCCCGTGAGGTAGATGAAGATATTGGATTTATATCCTGCCCTCCACTCCGAAGAGTCTCAGAGCAGCTCACAATCCCCTTTCCCTTCCTCCCCCACAACAGACACCCCGTGAGGTAGATGAAGATATTGGATTTATATCCCACCCTCCACTCCGAGGAGTCTCAGAGCGGCTCACAATCTCCTTTCCCTTCCTCCCCCACAGCAGACACCCTGTGAGGTAGATGAAGATATTGGATTTATATCCCGCCCTCCACTCCAAAGAGTCTCAGAGCGGCTCACAATCTCCTTTCCCTTCCTCCCCCACAACAGACACCCTGTGAGGTAGATGAAGAGATTGGATTTATATCCCGCCCTCCACTCCAAAGAGTCTCAGAGCGGCTCACAATCTCCTTTACCTTCCTCCCCACAACAGACACCCTGTGAGGTGGGTGGGGCTGGAGAGGGCTCTCACAGCAGCTGCCCTTTCAAAAACAACCTCTGCCAGAGCTCTGGCTGACCCAAGGCCATGCTAGCAGGTGCAAGTGGAGGAGTGGGGAATCAAACCTGGTTCTCCCAGATAAGAGTCCGCACACTTAACCACTACACCAAACTACACCACTGAGGAATGCGGCCGCCTGTCGTCGCACCAAAACCAGAACACCCCGCTCCCTCCCCCATGAGCTTCCTGACTGAGTCAGGATGTGAACTTCAGCTCCGCCCAAGTCAGATCTCGGCCCAGGATGATGCAGGTTGAGCTCTTTAGCCCAGCTGAGGACTGAAGGCAGAGGGGGGGCCTGTTTGTCTTCCAGATGCCAAAGCGGCTGAGGAGGAGGAGGAAGAGGAGGAGGAGGAAGGCACCTTCAGCTCTCCCCTCCTCTTCTGGCTGCAGCAGGAGCGGAAGCGGAAGGAGAGCCTTCTGGAGAGGAGGCCCAAGAAAGGGCTGGTTTTTGAGATCTCAAGTGACGACGGCTTCCAGATCTGCTCCGAAAGTATTGAAGGTGGGCAGGGATGGGGGGAGCAGGGAGGTGCCAGCAGCTTCTGGCACTCCGTTGAGGCAGGGTGTAGGTGTGCCAGCCATACGGCTGTGAGACAAGAAGATGGAAGCCGCTGCGTGGCACCTCGTTCCTTGTTTTTCTTCCCTTAAATCTCAGATGCCTGGAAGTCTTTGACAGACAGAGTGCAGGAGGCCCGCTCCAACGCTCGCCTGAAGCAGCTGTCTTTCACAGGTAGCAGCAGCATTAGTGGTTCATTTCCCCCAGTCCCCTTTTCTGCCTTGTTTTGTCTTGTCTTGTCCTGGAGCTTGTGGAGTTCCCAGGAGGGCTTGGGCAGCTCTTGGCACATTCTCAGGGCTCCGTTTGGCCTTCTGGCGCCACCTGGAGGCTGGGCCCAGCTCTCCGCTCTCCCCTTGAGCCTACAGCAGAGTTTGGGGCCTGGACCCAATCCCTTGCGGGGGGGGGGGGGCGGCTGAAGGGCAGATCTGCTCCGGCTCGGCCGTGCTGTGTTGGCACCAGGTGTGTTCCTTGCAGGGGTGAGCGGGCTCCGAATGCTGGGCATCCTCCACGATGCCGTTGTCTTCCTGATCGAGCAGCTCTCTGGAGCCAAGCACTGCCACAACTACAAGTTCCGGTTTCACAAGCCAGAGGAGGCCAAGGAGCCCCCCGTGAACCCACATGGCTGCGCCAGGGCAGAGGTGCACCGAAGGCAAGCAGGAGAGCCTTGTGGGCCTTGGGGCTTACCCATCCCAGGCGGGGGGAGGGAGAGCTAAAGGCCTTCAATAAGAAGTGGCTTCAGGTCTCGTCGTTTGGCCAGTAGGCTTTGGGGGACTGTGGGATGGCCCGCACTTAAAGGGGGTGGGGGGGTGGCTCCTGAGGGTGCCCTAATCCTGCTCTCTTCTGAACTCCAGGAAGTCTGCCTTCGACATGTTCAATTTCCTGGCTTCCAAGCACCGCCAGCCACCAGAATACAACCCCAATGAGGAGGAGGAGGAGGAGGTCCAGCTGAAGTCTGCCCGGTAGGTACCGAGTGGGTGTGAAGACTGGCAGACTTCCTTTCGGTCTTGCTGGCAGGCGTCCAGCCGACCTCTAGGCCAGCTCCTGCACAGTCTGCCCTGCAGAACGATTTGCAGAGCACTCAGATGGGAGGAGAACAGAGGCTGATGGGGCTCCATCAGTCACGAGTGGGGAGGCATGACGGGGGGGGGGGGGGCGGGGGTCCTTTACACTGCCCTGGTGATGAAGATGCCTCCTCTTGTTCCCCAGGAGGGCCACCAGCATGGACCTCCCGATGCCCATGCGCTTCCGGCACTTGAAGAAGACCTCCAAGGAGGCAGTTGGCGTCTACAGGTAGGTGGGAGACCACCTGGGCAGGCGAAGCTTGGGCTGCAGCTCCGCAGTCTGGCGATAATGGCGGAAGGCCCCCCCTGGGGAAGCACTGCAGTCAGCTGCTGGGGAGAGCCATGGCCAGTTTTTGAGAGCCTGCTTGGGGTGGGGGCAGCGGGGGTAGAACTCCTCCAGGCTTTGTGCCAAGAAGGGTTGCGCTGCTTGATGCTGCCAGGTGCCCCATGCGCTCTCCCTCTCCCCCCTCTCTCTCTCCCCCTCCCTCTCTCCCCCTCCCTCTCTTCCCCTCTCCCCCTCCCTCCCCCATCTCTCCCTTTCTCTCCCCCCCTCTCCCATCTCTCTCCCTCTCCCCCCTCTCTCTCTCCCCCCTCCCTCTCTCCCCCTCTCCTTCCCTCTCTTCCCCTCTCCCATCTCTCCCTCTCTCTTGCTCTCTCTTTCTCCCTCCCTCTCCCCCTCCCTCCCCCATCTCTCCCTTTCTCTCCCCCCCTCTCCCATCTCTCTCCCTCTCCCCCTCCCTCCCTCCCTCTCTCTAGGTCCCCCATCCATGGCCGAGGCTTGTTCTGCAAAAGAAACATTGATGCCGGAGAGATGGTCATTGAGTATGCAGGCAACGTGATCCGCTCCATCCTGACAGACAAGCGGGAGAAGTACTATGACGGCAAGGTGAGCTCCGGAAGAGGAGCCTTGGACAGGGAGTGGGAAGCTGGGGGGGGGGGTCATCATGGGATCTGCAGGCCAAGCAGCTGCTCCACCCGCTGGCATCTTGACCACTGCCTTGTCTGCCCAGATGGACTCCTGAGCTGGGCCTGGCAAAGGTACCCGAGGAGGGGAAGGGGGGTACTTCTAGGCGCCAAGCAGGGAGGTTGTAGGTTGTTTGGTGGCCTCAGATCCCAGGCGACAGGTGCAACGTGTGTGCTTCCCGGGGCTCCTGACGCATTTTGCCTGCAGTGCCTGGGGGGCGGGGGGGGAGTCCTTGGTGGAGGAGCTTCCCAAGGATCACAGCAAGCGGCTTCTGCCTGGCCCAACAGCAGTGTAAGCAGCCCTCTCTTCTCCCTCCGGCCCAGGGCATCGGCTGCTACATGTTCCGCATTGACGACTCTGAGGTGGTGGATGCCACCATGCATGGCAACGCTGCCCGCTTCATCAACCACTCCTGTGAGCCCAACTGCTACTCCCGGGTCATCAACATTGATGGGCAGAAGCACATTGTCATCTTTGCCGTGCGCAAGATCTCCCGTGGCGAGGAGCTCACCTATGACTACAAGTTCCCCATCGAGGACGCCAGCAACAAGCTGCCCTGCAACTGTGGTGCCAAGAAATGCCGCCGGTTCCTCAACTGAGCCGGCCTGGCTGGGGGCTCGCTTGGCCTGCACCCGTGGAGCAGGGCACCCCTCCTTCCACTCCGGAGAGGCTGGACTGGGTCCTTGGAGCACGAACTGGCCCTGCTTGTGACAGACGCGGAGTTCTGGGCCAGCAGTGCTGCTGTGGGGAGGGGGGGGAGGACTGTGACCTGGCTGTGTTGGAGGGGGGGGGGTGGTCTGTTTTGGCTTCGGCAGGCACATTTGTGGCGCTGCCCAGAACCGGCATCTGAGTTTGAGCAAAGGGGGAGGCAGTGCTGCTGTCCTGTCTTGCTACAGGGAGCAGCAGGGGGGTTCTCAGCCTTCCCCTCCCCTCTAGATGTCGCACCTGCAAAGAGGGAGAGTTCTGGGTCCTCCTTGAGCAAGCCCCAAGGGGGAGGTCCAAGGCAGGGGTTCTGCTCAGGCAGCCGGAGCGAACTTCCAGCTGCAGCCGTCAGCGGTCCAGGGGCTCTCCACACTGGTTCTGGGCAGGCCTTCCCGTGGGCAGGAAGGCAGGTGGTGACCTTGGAGCCCCCGTAGAGCACATCTGAGCAGCCCCCCCCCCCGGTGACCACCTCTTGAATTGCATCATTGGATTTACTGGGTTCTGTTTACAGGTTTAGTATTTAAGGTTTTGTAAATGTAAATAATTTTGTATATTTTTCTACGAGAAGCACTTCATTGGGAAGAGCACTTATGAGACTATTTTTTCAACTGTGGTGTCATCCTAATTTAAGCGAAATCTGACTTTGGCTGGGGGGGAGGGCCTTCAGGACGCAGCTGGCCAGGGGCTTCATGGGAGCCTTTCTGCGGTGGGGGGAGGAGAGTTTCCCAGTGGTTCCTTCTTCCCTAGAACCTTTGGCTGGACCTCGAAGGATTCTGTCTAATGGAACATTGGCAGGGGGGGGGGGAGATTAAATGGTGGGGACTGGAAGCTGTGAGCTCCTGCCTGCCTGGGCTGGGCTGGGGTACCCTCCGCCCTCTGGGAGCCCAGCAGCTCCTCTCTCCCTCCCCCCAGGGCAAACTCAGCTGTGGGGCTTCCTCTGCTGCAGCCAGGCCCCAGCAGGGTGGGAGGGCCTCTGGCCCTAGTTTCCTGTCAGGCCAATAAGCACACTCCCTGCCCTCTGCCCCTCGTGGATCCCTCCAGCCATTTGCCTGGAGGTGGCTGCTCAGCAGCGCCACTGAACACCCCCTCCCCCCCCCCGCCAGTGTTGCTTCACACTGGCTGCTTCCCCATTGGATACCGGCAGCCAGCGCAGGACCCTCTGTCCTTCCTCTGGGTGGCACATGTGGGAGTGCCTGGGCAGGAAGGCATGGGAGGAAGGCTGCCCCCCCCCTTCCCGTTGCCTTGAGGACGCTCTGACCGAGATGCCCAGGGACCTGGGAGAAGGAAGAGCCAGCTCTCACTGGCCCTTGCTGCTGCTGCTAATTCTGTCCGGGCTGCCATGAGCGGCAGCCGCCGTGGCCAGTCAAACTGTCTGTTAGCCGAGGAAGCTGTGTACGGGGCAGGCTTTGCTGCTCTGTGCAGGGGGTGGGGCAGAAGGGGGCCTCTCCGCACAGCCTCCCGGCAATATGAATGTATATTTGTAAGGACTGACGGAGATCATGATACCTGAGAATACGAAGACTCAAACCTTTAAGGTGTTTATTTTTTTAAAGGAAAAGCGGGTCATAGCAAAGGGCTGAGTCTAATCTTCGCTTCCCTTCCTCCGTTGCAAAGCAATACTGGGCTCTTCAGACAGACAGACGTCCTTTGTGCAGAATCATGTCATTTGCCCCTAGACTGCTGGTCCATCCCCCACCCAAATACCTGCAAGGTTTTATAACTATAAATGTGGTATATATAGGAACTACTATTTTAATGCTCCGTGTCTTGAAGCCTGGCTTTGAATTCTCTTTAACACTCTAGATCAAGGTTGTGTTGCAATTGCTCCAGAGGCAGGAAGCCCAGCCAGCCCAGGGGTCTCTCTCCTGGCTCCACCTTCTTCCTGGGCGGCCAGGCCTTCTCCTAGCTTTTCCGTGTGAGCAGTCGATACTTGTACAACTTGTTTCTCTCTTCCTCCTTGGACTCCTCCTTCCTTGTTGGGGTGCCGCAGCTGCCGTGTCACGCGCTTTCCTGGTCTCTGCACCAGATCCTGCTGCCGCTTCCAGGCCTCTCCGCCAAGAGCTGTCCGTGTGGTGTGTTCCTTGGATTCCGTGTCAGTAGTGAATAATCGTTTTGAGCCACGCAGATGCTCCGCTGCAAACACAGGGTTATGTTCCAAACAAAATGCAACTTCTTATGTCAAACCAATCTTCAGTTTTGTTTCTTTTTTCTCCTTGTGTTCTTCCAAACTGTTTGGACTTGTTTTTCTTTCTTTCAAAAGAGGAACTGTGTCTCGAGTGCGTCAGTGTTAATTCCCTGCCCTCCCAGGGACGAAGGAAGTTCTTTCAATGGTTCAAGAAATGACTGAATGTAAAAATAAGTGTATATAGTTGTAAAAAAAAGGAGTTTTTAAACATGTTTATTTTCTATGCACTTTTTTATTTAAGTGATAGTTTAATTAATAAACATGTCAAGTTTATTGCTTCAGAGGATGACGGGATTTCCCTTATTGATGGGGGGGAGATGCCCTGCCCTTGAGCTTGGGGGTGCCTGGCGCCACGGAAGAGGGTTTCAGAGTGCCCCCCCTCGTGAGCCTCACGCTGAGCCAGCCAACCTCCCTCTCAAGATTGCCATAGTCGGGGGTCTCTTAGAAGAAGGCGGGATGGAAAGGAGGAAGGAAACTGCCCAAAGAGCCACCCACCACGAGGGGGGGGGGCATTTCCCTCACTTGGTTTCTGCTCTGGATGATGGGCCAAACTGAGGGGGGGCTCAAAATCCAGGCGGCCTCTCCCTCGCAACAGAGTGACTGTGCTGCAGAGCATGAGCCTGTGGCCCCAGGGGCTGAGCTGGCCAGGAGGCTGCCTTTGACTTGGCCCAGGAAGGGGGGAGGGCCCTGGGGCTGGCAGGTGGATGTGAACGGGCTCTTTCTCAAGTCCCGGCAGTTCAGCTATCAACACCAGACCATTTAGCAAATAGGCTTCCATAGGCCAAGAGGGTTCTTGCGAAAACTATGGTGGGCTCTTGCCCTACACTTATAGCTATCTTAGCCATTATGCATTTGAATGCAATGGTGCCAAGCTCTCTCCCGCCAGAGATGGGTTCTCATACCCCCTTCTGCAGGAGGCAGGCCCCTGACCATGGCTGGCAATAGGCTTCATTGGGTGACTGCAGAAAGCAGCAGAGGCAACTGCAGGTCACAGACTAGAACTGCATCCATGGCAGGAGGTTCTCTTGGGCAGGGGCTGCGTCTCCTTGGAGAGCGGCGTTCTGCTGCAGACTCCCCCAGAGGCCCTGTCCATAAGAACAGAAGAGAAGCCATGTGGGAACAGGCCAGTGGCCCCTCCAGTCCAACGCTCCGTGTCACACAGTGGCCAAAAAACCCAAGTGCCATCAGGAGGTCCACCAGTGGGGCCAGAAGCCCTCCCACTGTGCCCCCCCCGCAAGCACCAAGAATACAGAGCATCCCTAAGGGCAAGGAGCAGGTGCGCCTCCAAGGGGAGGGCATGCCAGAGGCAAGGGGGCACCACTGAAAATGCTGTCTAGTCACCAACCTGGCCTCCCAGGTGGTTTGTTGTTCAGTCGCACCGTCGAATCCAACCCTCTGAGACCCCACATAAAATGAAAGTGAAGAAGTGTGCAAGCCCATGAAAGCTGCTACCCAGAATTATGCTTTGTTGGGACTTAAAGGGGCCCCTGGACTCTGACTTTTCTCTCTTGCTTCAGACCAACACAGCGACCTACCTGAATCTATCTTCACGGACGTTTGTCACAAGTTGCATTTGACTGCCCAAATGCAGGAGAGGCCAAACAAATTTGTGCAGATCATGCAAGACAGAAGCACGGGGGAAATCACAGCAACTGTCATTCTATAAAAATCCTTTAAACATCCACTTTAACCAAGAAATTGGGAAGCAGATCTTGAGTAGCAGGCTGGACAGTCCAGGACGAAGCACCCCTTTCAAGCTGAGTAGTGCCCTTAAAGGGACGAACCAGCATGTGGAATTCTGCATGGCCGCCCCCACAGAGCTAGCATGATGGTGTTTTCATGCCCAACCCCTCCCCTTCGCCTGCCTTTTTTCCCTGCCACTGCACGGATAGGTTAGAAACAGAGAATCAAGGGACCTCCAGGGTCATCTAGTCCAACCACAGAGGAGTTGCCCTTGTTGAACTTGCCCTCCAGGAATGGAGGAATCCCCCTTTAATGCCATCTATGCTTGTGGCCATCACTGTATCCTCTGACAGTGAACTCCACAACTGAATTATCTACCCACATTGTTAGGTTGCCCTGACTGCTACGAGGATGGAGAAAGGAAATTCTGCCCTCACTTTCTCTACCCCAGGCAAAATTTGGCAAAACCGCTGTCATGTCTCCCCTCCTCAGTCTTCTTTTTTAAATGAAAAGTTCTGAATTCTTTTCTTAAAGAGCCAGTGCAGTGTGGTGGTTGAACCACAGAATTATAGAGTTGGAAGCCCCTCCCCCTCAGAGCCGACCCCCCCTGCACAATGTCTCCCACACGCCTTCCCAGCGACCCTTCCTCCACACCCAGAAGGTGGCAGAACCTCCAGGATCCCAGCCTGAAGGAAAGTGCTGCCTGACCCCAAAGTGGCAATCAACATTTCCCTGATGCCCCCCCCCCCGCCTGCCCTCCCTCTCATGGTCTGCCTAAATCCTCAGAATGTGACTACAGAACTAAGCGGGACCACAGGAAAATAGACTGCAAATCTGGAAACCAAATTATCTCACCATGCCAACACTGAATGTGTTCAAATTCTTGTGTTTAAATTCTAACAAAATTACACTCAAATACAGAATATCACCATCCACCAAGGTTCACGTTACTTTTTCTAGTCTTTCTGTTGAGCACTCCATGTGTGTATGAACACATCCGAGCACAAGTCTGCACTCCAACTTTCCAAAAATGAATCCCAAATGATTCCCACTTTATTGCTCCATTTTGGTCCAGGGGATATTTTATTTTGTTGTGAATCCAAAAAGAAGTTGGCTGGTGCTCTGTCCCTTCAATTTGAATGCCTCTTCTCGGTCAACATGGAGTATCCAATTCAGTATGTTTTCTCACCTTGGCATTTATGCTAATCTCAAACCATTTACTTCCCAGAATGTCATAGCCAATGCTAACATTTAGCTCACATTAATCACGTTCAGTTTTGTTACGACTTTGGTCTCCATTTAGACCTCCCTATTTCATTACATTAGCATGGAATGAGCCTTGCTGTCACATGGCCCCCCAGGAAGGAGAGCCCACCACCTCCCCAGGAAGCCTGGGGAACCCCTCTCTCAGGAAGGTCTTCCTGGTGTTTAGTCAAAAACTTTTGACTTTTATGTCAACCTTGCTGGTTCTGGTCTGACCTTCTGGGGCCACAGAAAACAACTCCACACCATCCTCTATAATAGGACAGCCCTTCAAGTACTTGAGGATGGTGATCATACCACCTCTCAGAGACCTCCTCTCCAGGCTAAACATGCCCAGCTCCTTCAACCTTTCTTCATAGGACTTGGTCTCCAGACCCCTCACCATCTTCGTAGCCCTCCTCTGGACCCGTTCTAGCTTGCCTATATCCTTAAAATGTGGTGCCCAAAACTGAACACAATACTCCAGGTGAGGTCTTACCAGAGCAGAGTAAAGCGATACACTCTCACGTTGCATAATTTGGACATTACTGTTGATACAGGCCAAAGTCACATTTGCCTTCTTAGCTACCATGTCACACTGCTGACTCACATTCAGTGTATGGTCCACTGTCCCCTAGTTCCTTTTCACACATTCTGCTGCCCTGACAAGTCTCCCCATGCCTATATGTGTTGGGTTTTTCTCCCTAAATGCAGAACTTTACATTTATCCTGGTTAAAATTCATTTTATTGGTTTTAGCCCAGTTTTCCAGCCTGGATCCCGTCTCTGTCTTCTACTGTACTTGCTACCACTCCCAATTTAGTATCATCTGCAAACGTAATATGTATTCCCTCTATTCCTTCATCCCAATCACGTACAAAGATATTAAACAGAACGGGTCCCAAAAGAGATCCCTGAGGCCCTCCACTTGTCACTCACTCCTCTCCAAGAGGATGAGGAATCATTCACAAGCACCAAACCACATTTTGCCAACTTGTCAAAAAGAATATGATGTGGGCGCCATCTTATCAAAAGCCTGATTGGTTGGTTGGTTGGTTGACCATCAGACGAACCCACCTCCCCAGGTAGCTGAGCAGAGAAGAATGCCAGCTACTTTGGGCCCCCACTTTGGAGAAAGGTGACCTGCAAGTGAAGGAAAGCCGGTGCTCCCTCCTCCCGCGACCTCTCAGGCTTCCCAGCAGAGGCCCGGCCTCTCTCCTCCCTCCCCCGGCCGCTATTGGCCGCCTGTGGGCCTCCCTGCGGCTGCCCCCGGCCCCGGGAGCAAAGGCCTTCAGTGCCCGCTCAGCATGGGAAGCGCCGAGGAGGCCCGGGCCGTCCTGCAGAGCCTCTTCCACCCTCACCTCCCCCTCGGGGAAGGCCCCGATGAAGAGGAGGAGGAGGGGGAGGGGGAGGAAGAGCCGCTTCAAGGGGAAGGTGAGCCGCCGGCGGGCAGCACGCGGGGCTCCTCGGGACGGGGGCGAGCAGCAGGCGGGGGGCCGCCGCAGCAAGGCCCTGCTTCTGCCGAGGGGCGCGCTGGCCCTCGCTCGGGGTCCCCAGCTGCCGAGCCCGCCCGCTTCTCCCTTCTCGTGCCCGCAGGAGCCTTCGCGCCGGACGTGCTGGAAGAAGCACGGGCGCTGGAGCTGCAGGGCATCGCCGCCGCTGAGGCGGGGGACCCCGAGGCGGCCCTCGAGAGCTTCAGCCGCGCCATTCAGCTGCTCCCGGCCCGAGCCTCCCCCTACAACAACCGCGCGCAGGCCCGGCGCCTCCAGGGGGACGTCGAGGGTGAGCACGGCGGCGCCAAGGCCGTCGGGGCGGGCGGGCGGGCGGGCCAGGCGGCCTCCAGAAGGCCCTGCAATCTCTCTCTCTCTCTCTCTGGCGCAGGCGCCCTGGCAGACCTGGCGGCCGCGCTGGAGCGGAGCGCGGGGACGGGGCGGGCGGGGCGGCAGGCCTTGGTGCAGCGGGGGCTCATCCGGCGGCTGCAGGGGGACGACGAGGCCGCCCGGCAGGACTTCGCGCAGGCCGCCCGCCTGGGGAGCCCCTTCGCCCGCCGCCAGCTGCTGCTCCTCAACCCCTACGCCGCCCTCTGCAACCACATGCTGGCCGCCGCCCTCCGCAAGCTGCGAGGCCCCCCCGACGCCGCGCCCTGAGCCCTGCTGAAGCACCGGCCGGGGGGAAGGGGGGGGGGCTGGAGACATGATAAGATTAAAGTGGCTTCTTCTCCTCCGTCGCCTCGCCTCGTCTGTGTTCTTCCGCCCGTCCCGTCCCGTCCCCAGCGCGGGCTGCTGAGAGGGCCGCTCGAGCCCCGGCAGCGCAGGGAAGCTTCCAGCCCCCGAGCCAAGCGGCCCCGCGCGGCAGGGGAGGGGAGGGGAGGGGCGGCCTGCTGCCGAAAGTCCCCGCCCCCGAGGAGGAGCCGGCCCCGGCCAGGCCCCGCCCGCCTTCCCTCCCTGCCTGCCTGCCTGGAGGGCAGGCCGGCCGGCCGCAGCGGGGTGGGGGGAGGCTAGAGGGGCTCCGCCGCAGGACCCCGCCGCTGCTGCCCTTCCCTTCCCGCCGGAGATGCGCCAGCCCCGCGCAGCCCAGGAGCCGCAGCAGCCGCCGCCTTGAGCCTGGCCCGGGCCAGGGATGCCCAAGTCGCCTCCCCTCGCCAGCCATGGCGCTCCTCCTCCTCCTCCTCCTCGCCCTCCTCCTCCCGGCGCTGCTCCCCCCAGGTAGGCAGGCGGGGGGCGGGAGGGAGGGGGGCTCCTGGCGCAGCCGCCCCTAAGCGCCCTCCCTTCCCTCCCCTGCAGGCGCGGCGGAGCCGGAGGAGGCCGAAGGGCGCGCCGCCTTCTCGTGCCTGGCCGCGGCGCCCAGCCTGGCCTGGTACCTCGACGGCGAGAGCAACAGCTCCAGCGCGCCCGGGGCCACGCCGCGCCGCCTGCACCGCCGCCTCAACTGCTCGGCCCTCGACCCGGCCAGCGGCCGCCTGGCCCCGGTCCTCCTCCACGTGCACTGTGAGTGGGCCGCGCCGCGCCGGGAAGCGGGAGGGCCGGGCCGGGCCTCCTCTCCCGCTTGCCCCGACCGCCTGCCGCCTTGCCTTGCAGTTAAGCCCGAGCTGGTGCAAGTGGAGGCCCGCGCGGCAGAGGGGGGGCCCCAGCGGCCCGGCCTCCTGCTGGTGCTCTTGGTCCTGGTGCGCGCCAGCCCCCCCGCCAGCATCACCTGGGTGGACCCCGACGGCCGCCGCATGGTCAACACCTCCCACTTCCTCATCGTGGACGCCAAGACCTACCCCTGGCTGGCCGGCCACACCCTCGAGGTGCAGCTGCGGGGCTGGGCCCGCAACCTCTCCTCCCCCGACGACGACCCCGCAGGACTAGGCCTCAACGCCTCCCTGCTGCTGCCCGGTGAGGGGGCGGGGAGGGAGGGAGGGAGGAGCGCCTTTGTGGCCGGGGCGGCTGGCCCCAGCCTGTGTGCAGCGGGGCAAGGCGCTTGGGAGGGCCCTGGCCTGACCAGCTCTTCTGGCTGCTGCCTAGGCTTCCTGGACACCCACGTGGAGCTCCCCCTCCTCGCCCTGGTCATCGGTGCCGCTGTGGCCCTGGCGCTCTTTGTGGGCCTGGGCACACTGGTCAGCTTTGTGGGATACCAGAAAGGAAAGGTGGCTTCAGGTAAGGGGGGCCCAGCGGGCGAGGCGGCCGGGCACCACCCCCTCCCCTCAGGCTGACTGGCTTCTCTGTTTCTTTGCAGGACTCGCCCTGCCAGCCCAGCAGCCTCCCAGGTAACCTCCCCCGCCATGGGCCCTTGGCCCCCCCCCCGCCTGCATGGGCCCAGGGGGCCTCGGGCCTGGTCCCTGCTCCTCAGTCGCCTTCCGCTCTCACCCAGGGACTCCTCCAGCCATGCAAAGCCACAGGGACCCCCCCGGCTGCCTCGAGCAAACATGTCCCTCCCTTCCAACCTCCAGCTGAATGACTTCCCGCCGGAGCCTCCGAGCAAAGCAGGTAAGTGCAGCTTTATCCATATTCTCCCCTCCCCAGGGCCAGCCCCAACCTCTGTCTCCCTCCTTTTACAGCCACGGTCCCAGCCGAAGGCGCCGAGGACGAGGAGGCGGCCCTTTCAGAGCCCGAGAATAGTCTGGCCTTGGCAAACCGAGGTAAGGGAGAGCTTCCAGCAGTAGTGCTCCCCTCATCACCAGGGCCAGCTGGAGCCCCTCAGGCTCGGGGAGGCATCACCTGCGAGAGCAGAGGAGCATCATCGCTGTCCTGCTGTAGCACTGCTCGCAGGGGGACTGCTCCTTTAAGGCCAAGAACATGTCAGGGTGGAATCGCAGCATGTGTGAACCAGACCTCAGAGGGCGGCAGCCGTGGAAATGGCAAAGGTCACGCAGGGAACAGCAGAAAACTGGGGAGAAAGGCACCAGCAGCCTCTTGTGTGCTGGTAGAAATCTGGGGGGCGGCTGCCCTGGTGGGGCCCTCAGTGCAGTCCTGTTGGCTCCCTCCCCCCGCCCCCAACAGGCAGTCAGGTAGGAAGGGGGGGGGGCTGTCAATAAACTGACCTGAGGCATTTCCCTGGGGCAGGCAGGCAGGCAGGCAGGCCTGCAGCCAGGATTTTTTAGGCAGGGGGTGGGGGCCAGAGCAGGGGAGTAGGAAACTTAATTATATTTCTGATTTAATCAGTGATAATCATTCGAATCCAGCAGGTGGAGGCTGCCTCAGGAGGGCAAGACAATGAAGAGTGGCAGGCAGGGAAAGAGAAAGAGAGAAGATATTGGACTCATACCCCCCACCCTTCTCTCAGAGCGCCTTCCCTTCCCCTCCAGATGAGGTTCAATGTGGCCAAGTGCAAAGTAATGCACATTGGGGCCAAGAATCCCAGCTACAAGTACAAGTTGATGGGGTGTGAACTGGCAGAGACTGACCAAGAGAGAGATCTTGGGGTCATGGTAGATAACTCACTGAAAATGTCAAGACAGTGTGCGTTTGCAATAAAAAAGGCCAACGCCATGCTGGGAATTACTAGAAAGGGAACTGAAAGCAAATCAGCCAGTATCATAATGCCCCTGTATAGGTTGATGGTGCGGTCTCATTTGGAATACTGTGTGCAATTCTGGTCGCCGCACCTCAAAGAAGGATATTATAGCATTGGAAAAAGTCCAGAAAAGAGCAACTAGAATGATTAAAGGGGTGGAACATTTTCCCTATGAAGAAAGGTCGAAACGCTTGGGGCTCTTTAGCTTGGAGAAACATCGACTGCGGGGTGACACAATTGAGGTTTACAAGATAATGCATGAGATGGAGAAAGTAGAGAAAGAAGTTCTTTTCTCCCTTTCTCACAATACAAGAACTCGTGGACATTCGATGAAATTGCTGAGCAGTCGGGTTAGAATGGATAAAGGAGGTACTTCTTCACCCAAAGGGTGATTAACATGTGGAATTCACTGCCACAGGAGGTAGTGGCAGCTACAATCACAGCCAGCTTCAAGAGGGGGTTAGATAAAAATATGGAGCAGAGGTCCATCAGTGGCTATTAGCCACAGTGTGTATATATATGTGTGTGTGAATATATATAAAAAATTTTGGCCACTGTATGAGAGTGTTGGACTGGATGGGCCATTGGCCTGATCCAACATGGCTTCTCTTATGTTCCCCTCCTTACAACAGATGCCCTGTGAGGCAGATGGGACAGAGAGCTCTGAGAGAACTTGCAAGTGACTCAAGGTCACTCCAGCAGCTGCATGTGGAGAATCAAACCCATTTCTCCCAGATTAGAGTCTGTGCTCTTAGCCGTAGCCTGAAGGCAAGCTGGAAATACCCCAAAAAGCTTTAGGAAAAAAGATGTTTTTTTATTTCTCAATGAAGAGTGTGGCAAAAGTGGACTTAGAACCTTGTCCGTCCCCTGCAAAGGGGCACCAGGTTCCCCCAGGAAGAGGACAGGCAGCAGCTGGGCAAGAGGAAGGGGAGGGGGCTGCATGACCCAGAGCCCATCCCCTGCCCCTCATCAGGCAGGAAGGCATGTGTGCTGAGCAAGCTTCCCCCTTGCTTCTGCTAGTCACAAGAAGAGGAAGGAACCATTTTGGCCCCAAAGGGGGAGATGTGTTTTTTAATGGCTGGCTCGACTCTGAGGCTGTACTGATGAGGACCGGGCAGAAACCCCAAGGTCCTTTCCACAGCAGGTGCTGGGCTCCCGCTGCAACATCACCCTGTTTGTAGCAAGAGCTCTGAGGATGTCCCTGTCCTTGCAGGCCTCAGCCGCTTCCCCATGGTCGGGTACATCTACCGAGCCTCAAGTGGCAGCAGCGAAGAGATCTGGCTGTGAGGAGAGGGCTGCAGGGGAGGTGGCCAGCACAGACCGGGCCAAGACGCACCTGCGCTTGCACTTGGACAACGCTTCCCCTGCCTGGCCTCCAAGAGGAAAACCAGACAGGCCAGCTCCAAAGTTGGTCCCTCCAAGTTATCTATCCCCTCCAGGCAATATCCCCCCAACACCCCCCCACCAGCTGAGCCAAGGAACCAGCAGAACTCGTTCTCTTCCTCAGGCCAGGGGCACATTTCCCCTCCCTCTCAGCATGGCAGCTGATTCTTTGTGCATGGCTCCCTCTTTCTCACACAGCTGCTCAACCTGCACGTGTTTGGTGTTGGGGAAGTGGCTGCCAGGCTTACCAGCATCAGAAAGGGACTAGCTATGCCCTCCCTTATGGAATGGCCTGCCTGAGAGAGACAAGAAGGCTGCCCCTCTCCGGGCTTCCTGCAAATGAGGCAAAACTGGATTCTTCAGGAGGGCCTCCTTCTTGCACAGGTAAGAAGGCTGCACTGTACAAAATGGCTCACAGAGTTACTTGAATAAATTTTTAGGGACTGTGATGCTACAGTTTGGTGCAAGGGTTAAGTGTGTGAACTCTTATCTGGGAGAACCGGGTTTGTTTCCCCACTCCTCCACTTGCACCTGCTGGAATGGCCTTGGGTCAGCCAGAGCTCTGGCAGAGGTTGTCCTTGAAAGGGCAGCTGCTGTGAGAGCCCTCTCAGCCCCACCCATCTCACAGGGTGTCTGTTGTGGGGGGGGGAGATATGGGAGATTGTAAGCCGCTCTGAGTCTCTTATTTTAAGAGAAGGGCAGGGTATCAATCTGCAATTCTTCAGTTTATAGCTTCTACTGAAAGCAGGATCCTATTATGTAATGTTTGCACTGCTTAATTTGTCATGCTGTGCTTCAGTCCTATCTTTTCAGATTTCTGGCTAGTTCTAGACTTCTGCAATCATTGAACATCCCATTTTGTTGATTGTACCGATTCATTCTGTAATCCACCTGTAAGGACCATGGACTACAAATAAATTTTTAAAAGGCATGAAATATGACTTTGTAGGTTTTGTGTTCTCCAAATAAACTCTGTAATCCACGGATAGCCCCTTTCCTTACCCCCCCCCCCCCGGAGGGATAGAGCAGACACATTCCCGCCTGTAGGCTACAAGCTGCTGTGTCCTCCCACCTCTTCTCTGGTCCAGAACAGGGCCAGTGGGAGGGATTCCAGCCCCACCATCAGAACGGGCTTCCTTTGCCTTCATTCAGCCAGAGTTCAAGGCAGAGAGGAGCTGGGCAAGAGCCTGGAATGCCATCACCTGCTCAGAGGATCTCAGGGTTGAATAGAATTTATAAGCATTCAGATGTCATCACAGAACAAAACCAAAGCTGAGGCTTTCAGGACATGGCCCACATCTCCACCCCTTGCCACAGAACAGGAAAGGGCACTGCCCACGGCCCAGAACAAAGTGCAGGAAGGTCCAAACATCTCTCAGAAACTGGAGGAAGAAGGGGGCTGTGGAACTAAGAAGCAGCCCAAGGGCCTTTTGGACCAGTGGGGGGGCAATGCCCTAAGACACCTCCCCCTTGCAGTCCTGGCCCCACAGGAAGCCTTCGGGGACTTGTGCTGACTGGGCAGGCAGTTCCCTTGCACAGCTTAGGGGAAACTCAGAAGATCAGTCTCTCCAGCTTGCAAAGCAGAGTTGGAGGGAGGGCTTGTCCCCTTCTTGCCCTCTGCTGGGGCCTTGAAGTGCTGCAGAAGGAGAAAAGCTCATCAGAAGGCCCCATGATCAAGACAGCTTTCCTCTGGTGCTTGATTTCTCCCCAAGCTCAGACTGAGTGTTGGCAGGAGGGGGGAGAAGGCTCCTGTGCACGGAGGCAGAAGAGAACTGTCCCTCTCCCCGTTTCTCTGCAATCAGAGTGCCCCCACTCCAGCACAGGGACCAGTGCAGCCTCCATACCTGGGAGTTCTTGAATTCAGAGTAGAGCGAGAACAGGGTGTGCAGGGACTGGATCCGGCTCTTGTAGACAGGAATGTCCAGAAGAGCTGGGGAAAGCAAAGCTCCATCAAGGCAAGGCAAAGCTTTGCCTGGTTTCCAGCAGCCCCACTCTGGCCAGAAGAAGGGACTTACCACAGATCATGTCTGTATATTCTGCAAGGCTACAGCTGATCTCCGCTGTTGGCAGGCTCACCTGAACAGGACAAAGGGAAGCAGCAGCCGTCTGGCAAGGCCTCTGTGGAAACCTGCAGCCTCATCCTGGCTCCCACTGATAGGAGCTCACAGAGACTACCCGGGGGGGGGGGGGGAGGCTTAAGCCCTAAAACCAGGGAAGTTCAGTTTCTCTTGCCAGAAGCCTCCCTACCTTCCCAAGCAGTTCTTCAAACTCAGGGGACCATTCTTGCATCAGTGAGTCTATGTCAGGCATGGGCCTGCAAGGGGTGAAAAGGAAGGCCAAAGTGAGGCGGCCCTGCTGCCTGGGCCAGGCTTCCTTGGAAGGGCAGCTGCCCACTAAAGAACACCCAGTGAGTAGGAGCCTCTAGGAGGGGGGGGGCAGCCCACCTGGCATAGTGTACAGAGGCTGGAGGCTTGCAGCGATGGAGCTCGCTGATGCTCTCAATCCAGCTGTCAATGGCTTTGGGGTTCTTCTCAGCGTTCTCCAAGCTCTTCACTTTTATTTGCTGCTAGAACACCAAACAGATCTCACCCAGCAGCCCTTGCTCCTTGGGCCAAAGAGCCCCGCAGCCCCGTTCACATAGCGGCCTGCCTTCCGCCTCACTTACGGCCACGTTGTGCTGCTTGGAGTTTTCTGTCAACCAGAGGGAAAGCACCGTAGGGTCCGACTGCTTTGTGGATGGCTCATCTAGCACCAGCAAGCCCAGGTTATCTGGCTTTCCATCCGGGCGGGGGACCTGCGACAGACAGCGGCTTTGCCTCTTGCGCTGCCAGATGGCAGAGAGACAGACCAAAGTTTCCCCCCACCCCCGCCTCCTTCCCATCCTGGCCATTGCCCCAGTCCGGGGGGGGGGGCAGGTAGAGGCACCTTCAGGAAGGCGTCAATGTCTCCTACTGCGGGGATGAAGTCCGGGATGAAAGGCCGCAGCTTGTGCTCCAGGTCGATCATTTGTGGAGAATACCTGCGGGGCAGAGGCTGTCAGGGAGGCTGCCGAGAGAGGCCCCCCCGCCCCCCCAGGCTCACCTGCGGATGTACTGGAAGAGGTCCTTGATCTCCAGGGAGACGGGCAGGCAGTCGTACTCGGCGGGGTTGTAGGCCCTGCGGAGGGAGAGAGCGGGCGTGAGCGGGGCCGGGGCCGAGCGGGGGGGCCAGGGCCGCCGCCTCCCCCCCCACCGACCCCTCGAGGGGGGCTCCGTGCTCCTCGTCGTCGTCCTCGGAGTCCGTCTCGGAGGAGTCCTCGTCGTCGTCGTCGTCCTCGTCCTCCACGTCGTTCTCGCTGAAGCGGCGCTGCTGGTGGGCGGCCAGGCGGGCGGCGGAGGCCTTCTTGGGGCAGGAGGCGGGGCCCAGCGGGGCTGGCGGCGGCAGGGGGGGGGCCAGGCCGCCGGCCTTCGGGCGCCCCCCCTCCTCCTCCTCCTCCTCCTCCTCGAAGTCCTCGCTGCTGCGCGCGGCCGGGCGGGGGGCTGCGGGGGAGGGGGGAGGGGAGGGTCAGCAGCCGCAGAGCCCCTCCCCCTCCCTCCCGGGCTGCTGACGACCCCCCCTCCTCCTCCTCCTCGCTGCTGCGGGCGGGGCCCTGGGGGGAGGGGCTCTGCGGCTGCTGACCCCTCCCCCTCCCTCCCTCAAGGGGGCGGGCCCACCTGGCGGGGGCTGCGAGGGGGGAGGGGTCAGGTGGCCCCCGGGGGGAGGGGGAGGGGCTCTGCGGCTGCTGACCCCGCCCCTCAAGGGCCCACCTGGCGCGGGCTGCGTGGGGCTGGGGGCGTCGAGGCTGGCCACGTCCTCGGGCTCCGTCACGTCCAGGCTCTCGTCGTAGGGCTGGTTCTCCACCAGCCGCGTCTGCAGCGGCAACGAGGCCCCCGGCGCTCGCCTCCCCTCGGGGGCCGCTTCGGCCATGGCGTCTCCCGGGCGACCGCGAGTCTCGCGAGAGGGGCGGGGCGGGCCCAGGGCAGGCCACGTGGCCTCGCGTGCGTGGTGACGTCGCTTCCGCCTGGCAGACGTGGCTGGGCCGCCATCTTGTGCGGGCGTCGCGGAGGGAGGGAGCCCCGCAGTCGCCGCCATGGTGAGCCCGGGAGAGGGCCGGGGTGGGGGGTGGAGGGGTGGTGGTCTCTCTCTCCCCCTCCCTCTCCCCCTCCCTCCCCCCTCCCGCCTTGACGGGCCCGGCCTCTCCCTCCCTCCCTCGCGCAGGTGCTGTTGGCGGCCGCCGTGTGCACGAAAGCGGGCAAGGCCATCGTGTCGCGGCAGTTCGTGGAGATGAGCCGGACGCGCATCGAGGGGCTGCTGGCCGCCTTCCCCAAGCTGATGAACACGGGCAAGCAGCACACCTTCGTGGAGACCGAGAGCGTCCGCTACGTCTACCAGCCCCTGGAGAAGCTCTACATGGCGCTCATCACCACCAAGAACAGCAACATCCTCGAGGACCTCGAGACGCTCCGCCTCTTCTCCAGAGTGGTGAGGGGGGGGCTCGGGCGGCCGGCCGGGGGGGACAGGGGCTGGGGCCAGCGAAAGCCAGGGGACGCCGGCCCTTCTCTCGGCCCGCTTGGAAAGTAGGCAGGAAGCTCCCGGACACTTCCGCGGGGCTCGTGTGCTCAGCTTCAGGGTGGCTGAGGCTACCCTCACACGTAACCGTCCAGTTAGCATGACACGAATCTGGATGTGGCCTTGTTCTGTTATCCAGAGAGTTCTACTGTCTTGTCTTTTTACTGAGTGCATAAAGCAACCTACAGTGTTTTTTGGCACAGCAGCTCTATGACGTCATTTGGGTCTCAAAACTAACTAGCCTAAGGTCACCAAGAGGAGGCATCTGAACCTGGGACAGCCCAAATCACAGCTTGACGATTTGTGCTGGTTCCAGTTGGACCAGTTCAGTGCTGACTGAAGTTCCCCAAATATTTGCAAATTATATGAAGTCCGTTTTAATTGTCCCATCTAGAGATTACCCAGCATGTTTCTGCCTGTGAAATGTTGTTTTCTGAGCAGTCATAAATTTCCTTGTTGGAAAAAAGTATAAGAGAAAAGAAGTAAGTATACAAATATCAGCTCTCATTTTCTCAGGAAGCGTTTTATTTCTTGGTTCTATTCAGATCCCGGAATACTGCAGAGCATTGGAGGAGAATGAGATTGCTGATCACTGCTTTGATCTAATCTTTGCCTTTGATGAGATTGTTGCCCTTGGGTACCGGGAGAATGTCAACCTGGCCCAGATCCGCACCTTCACAGAGATGGACTCACATGAGGAGAAAGTCTTCAGAGCTGTCCGTGAGGTGAACCTGTTTGCTTTGTTCCGTTTATGCTGATGTTTTCGCCTGTAGGGTGTCTGATGCTGTATGTGCTGCTCCTCCAGCGCTATGGATTGGCTGCTTTCTGAAACAGGAGGCTGGACTACATGGGTCGATGGTCTGATCCAGCAGGATAGACATGGTTAGGGGATTAGTGTCCTTAATTTTTTGCACCATGTTTATTTTTGAGAACTGGTAGTATGCTTTTCTTTCTTAGACACAAGAACGTGAGGCAAAGGCTGAAATGCGTCGAAAAGCCAAGGAGCTGCAACAGGCACGTAGGGATGCTGAACGACGGGGCACAAAAACATCTGGTTTTGGTGGCTTTGGAAGTTCAGCTGTGTCAGGAGGCACCCCAGCTGCCATGATCACAGACACCATCATTGAGACAGAGAAACCAAAAGTGACTCCTGCACTGACCAGGTCTGAAAGCAGTGTTGTTGCGGGGTGGGCAATGTTTTTCTCAGAGGGGGGAGTCTCTGCAGGTATCCAGCTGGGGTGTGTTGTGTGAGCAGTGAAGGGCATATGAGTTCCTGAGCTGCAGTTTGTGTTAACTGATCTCGAGGTTCTGGCACTGCTAGGGAGCCCTCAGTAGCCTGCTCAGATGAGCCCTGTGACCGATGTGATTGTTAGACTGAGAGACTCGCGCTTGTTTGTTAGGGCGTCTGGATCCAACAAGGCACTCAAGCTGGGCGCCAAAGGGAAGGACGTCGATAACTTTGTGGATAAGTTAAAATCAGAAGGAGAAAACATCATAACCTCTTCAGTAGGCAAGCGATCCTCCGAAGCAGCCACAGTGTTTGCTCCACCTGTGAATATGGAGAGGTAAGTGGAAGATGGTCGTGCCTCTGGGAGGTCTGCAGTGCAGTTTGGTGTAGTGGTTAAGTCTGCGGACTCTTATCTGGGAGAACTGGGTTTGATTCCCCACTCCTCCACTTGCAGCTGCTGGAATGGCCTTGGGTCAGCCATAGCTCTAGCAGAGGTTGTCCTTGAAAGGGCTGCTGCTGTGAGAGTCCTCTCAGCCCCACCCACCTCACAGGGTGTCTGTTGTGGGGGTGGAAGGTAAAGGAGATTGTGAGCCGCTCTGAGACTCTTCGGAGTGGAGGGTGGGATATAAATCCAATATCGTCTTTTTCTTCACTTCTAGGGGACTGTGGGGGTTTTAGGCATCCTCCAGCCCCATCTTTCAGCTTTTCTGATGCGCAGGGCACCCTGGGTTTTTCCCTCAACTTGTGTGTTTGGGGGCAGGTATTGCTTTTGATTTTTGCCTACTGTTATGCAGAGCAGTATCTGAGGGTGCAGATCTTGCATTTAGTATAAAGTGGTCTATGGACAAGCTTGTGCCAGGCTGGAAGGATTGCGGGTGTAGATACTAGTGGATAACAATGTGCCAGGGATGTAGCAGCCAGGCTGGGGCTCTCCTGGTCAGTGTGGCTTGCTTGATAGGAAACAGTAGAGCTGCAGAGCCCCACGTAACGTGGCTGTCTTCTCTCCAGCGTGCACATGAAGATTGAGGAGAAGATCTCTCTGACCTGTGGCCGTGATGGGGGACTCCAGAACATGGAGCTGCATGGCATGATTATGTTGCGGATCCAGGATGAAAAGTTTGCCCGGATTCGAATCCATGTGGAGAATGAGGACAAGAAGGGTGTGCAGCTGCAGGTATGGCTGGCCCGGCTGTGGCCAGTGCGGAGGGCGGCAACTGCAGTCATCCCGAGAGAGGGCCTTGTGGGGATGGGCCCTGGCTGTCCCCCCCCCCCCCCCCCGGCTGCCTGGAGTTGTGCTAGAGTTAGGCCCATGGTTTTGGGCTGGTGGGCAGAGGTTTTAGCATTTGTGTGCACCAGGGAGCCCCTTTCTTTTCCTGTAGGGAGACGGGAAGAACATGCTTTTTTCAAACCTGACTGTCCCCTTACAAATGTGGTTAGAGAGCCAGGTTGGTGGTGGCTTGAAGAAGGGCCTGGGTCTCCTGGAGCTAATTTGGAGGTCTCTGCCTGATGTCCAGAAGTGGTTGAGCCAGTTAGGGGAAGCCCAGAAGTGAGAGAAGGCTTTTGATTCCTTGCTCAGGGGCTGGTGGGATTGATGGCTTCTCTCTCTTTCAGACTCACCCCAATGTTGACAAGAAGCTTTTCACTACAGAGTCCTTGATTGGCTTGAAGAACCCTGAAAAGTCTTTCCCCATAAATAGTGATGTGGGGGTGTTGAAATGGCGGCTGCAGACCACAGAAGAGTCTCTTATTCCATTGACAAGTGAGTGTAGCTGGGGTTGCCCCATGGATCTCCTGGAGCAGATGGGGAAGCTAGGGGTAGCTAGGTACAGTGTCCCTTTTAGAGTTTGGCAGAGTTGTCACCGGTGTGTGTCTGTGCTTTGCTTTAGTTAACTGCTGGCCATCTGAGAGCGGCAGCAGCTGTGATGTCAACATTGAATATGAGCTGCAGGAAGACAGCTTGGAGCTGAATGACGTGGTGATCACAATTCCCTTGCCGTGAGTCATGCGAATTCCTTGGGGTCCTGTCTCCAAGTCAGGTGGGAGGTGGGGATGTGCCGGAGGGTAACCCGTGGCCTCTGATGCAGGTCTGGCGTGGGCACGCCGGTGATCGGGGAGATTGATGGCGAGTATCGTCACGATAGCCGAAGGAACACCCTCGAGTGGTGCCTGCCTGTGATTGATGCCAAAAACAAGAGCGGCAGCCTGGAGTTCAGCATCGCTGGACAGCCCAGTGACTTCTTCCCTGTGCACGTCTCCTTCGTTTCCAAGAAGAACTTCTGCAACATCCAGGTGAGAGGAGCAGAGGCCTCCCTGCCCTGCCCTGCCCTGCCCCTCCTCTGCTGGGTCATTGGCAGTTCACCCCATTTGGGAATTGGAGGGGGGGGGGGTTGGAGCAGCAGGAGCAGGCTTGTCTGGAGTCAGACCATTTTCCTGTCCAGCTCAAGGTCTTGGCTACGACTTCCTGTGCCTGGAGATTCTTTTAGTTCCAAGTGGCAAAGGTTGGCCTGAGTGGGTGGCGCCATCGTGACCTGCTTTAGGTTGTCTGGATGCGTATCAGGGGACAAAATCTGCACTTGGCCTTTGCCCCCATCTCGTGGCACTTGCTGAAGTCTTTTCTGCTTCAGTCAACGGTGCCCTGTGGTCTTGCCCTACAGTGTGCTCGAGTGAGCTGTTCTGCATTGTGCTTCATCCCAGGTTACTGCATGCCCTTCTTCTCTCTGCAGGTTACCAAAGTGACCCAGGTAGATGGGAACAGCCCTGTGAGGTTCTCCACAGAGACCACCTTCCTTGTGGACAAGTATGAGATCCTGTAGCCCTCTCTGCAGAAAAGCAGCATGGAAGACTTTGAGGCTGGGGGTGCTGGGAGTGGGCCACCACTCTGTCCATGCCAGAGGACTCTTGACATGTTAGTTGGCTCGCTTACGTTTTCAAAGTCACAGCCAGGCAGGGAGAGGCTGCTTGCTTCTCTGGCGCAGCCGGCCAGGCAGACCTCCTTCACCCTGGGGCAGGGCTCTTTCCCTCTCCCCCATCCACTCCTTGGCGTCTCTTGTATTGCTGACCACTTCTGCTGCTCTGGGGAAAGAGAGGAAGTGGCTCTCCCACTGTCAGGGGAATCACCCGTGGACCTGGGACATCACTGGGCGCTGCCACTTTCTTGCCTTAGGCAGTTGAGCCCTTGCCAGGGAATCGGGCAGCAGCCCAGGCAGCTCTGTTCCAGGCTTTGGCTTGAGGACTCTTCCATGGCTGTGGGGAAGCTGCCTCCTGTCCAGAGGAACAAGACATAATTGGGGGGGAGCGAGGGCTGCAGCTTCTGCAGAGGCCCTGCTTGCATGCTGAAGGAGCCACCAGCCTCTCCCCCCCCCACCCCTGTGGCCACGATGCAGCAGAGGAGGCCCTTTCCTGAGTCTCCTGGGGGGAGGGGGGTCCTGTCCTGTAGGTTGTAGCTGTGAATCGATCCCCTTGGTCCGCCTGCGTTCCCACATGGTCAGTCTGGTTTTTAGAGGGGAGGAAGTTCCACCGCCCAGGGAGGCTTCGGTTCTGTGGGGGTGGTATTCAAAGGAGGCTCTGTAACCCTGTAAAGCAATGACTTAGGAAATAATACATTCCGATGTACACAAAGACTCCCAACCCCTTGATCAAATAAAGAGTATTCTAAAAGGTGTTGTCTGCGGCTGGTGGGGGATTGTTACACGAATGCCATGAAAGAGCATGTTGGAATGGGGGCGGGTTTTGTCTGAAGCTGTCTCAAACTGAACATGGTCTGAGGGAGTTGCCATGGCCCTGGCTGGGCTATGCTCTCTCCCCTCCCAGAGTGACCCATGCAAAAAGGCCTCCTTGTCCAATAACACACTGTCCTTTTGGGCATCACTTGGCATCCTGAGCATTTCAGGGTGTTTGAAACTACTCTTTCCACAAAGATCATCTTAAAAGTACCAGAGTGGTGGTGGTGGGGGGAGTTTGGGTTGTAACTTTGGGGCACCCAGTGAAATTGACAGACAGTAGAGGTAAAACAGATAGAAATAAATACTGCTGCATTCAACAAGGAATTCACTTTGCTGTCCCAACAAGTAGAGGAGGCTTGAGAGGATTCTGGTGCCCCCCCTCAGGAAGCAGTGGCTCTCTCCATGCCAGTGGTGGGGAAGGGATCGTGGGAGGCCATCAGAGGGGCCAAATCCCTGCTTGTACAGATCTGGGAACTCCCTGGTGGCTGCTGTGGATGTGAGGGAGCTGCTGACTTGCAACGCAGACCTGTAGCCTGCTGGCCGTGGGTATGAGTGGACATGGAGGGTGAGAGGAAGCAAGAGAGTCCATCCCCCCCCCCCCGTGTCTGTCGTCTGGAGCGGCTCCTTCCTTTTTCTCCTTGGCCTTGAGGTCTGTCTTGAACTGCTGCAGGCAAAGATGTGGTGCTGCTCCACCCACCTCATCTCACACACACACCCCCTCAATGGCGCCGTGTTCTTGGCCGTGCCCCAGGCTACTCCCCCACCCACACACCTGTCAACCAAGTTCCTGCAGGAGCCCTGCTGAGCTCCCCTGCGGCTTGTGGGGGCCAAGGGAGGCTGGCTGGGTGTGCTCGGAGCGCAGCACCTGCCGTGGAGGCGCCCGGGAGTTCTTTGGAGGGCTGGGCCTGGCTGGATTTCTTTCAAGAGGAGCCCTGAACCAGCTGGCAGGAGGCGGCATCAGCTCCGGGGGGCTCCTGTGACGGGCGCTGGGCGCGGCATCTTGCAAGGGGCGCCTCCTCCGTGGCCCGGCTCCGCCCCGCAGCGGCCCTCCTCCTCCTCCTCCGGGGGGCGGGGCGGGGAGCCAGGGCGCCCCCGGCGGGCGCTCGGACGTGGCACATTCCAGGCCGCCCCGTCTGCTGCTCGTGCTGCCGCGCCCGGCCGGCCGGCGGAGGAGGAGGAGGAGCCGCCGCCTTGGGTGAGGGGAGCAGGGGGCGGCTGGGAAGGGGGCCTCGCCTCGCCCCTCGGCTGGGGTGGGGGTGGGGGTGGGGGCCGGGGCGGGGGCTCATCTCGCCGGGGGGGGGCCTGGTCTGCCCTCGGGGGGCGGGGGCGCTTCTGGGGAGGGGGCTTCTGCTGAAGCCGGCGCTGCTCCCCTCCCCTCCCCTCCCCGGAAGGGGCCCAGCTGGGCCGGAGCCCCCCTCGCTCTTCTGCCTGCTTTGGGCTGGGCTTTCCAGCCTCGCTGCTTCCCTGCCGGGCGGGGGGGTGGGGGGGGGGGGAGGTGTGTGTGATGCAGCTGCTGGTTTCCCGGGGGCTTTTCCCTGCACCATAAGCTGCTTTGAGTCTTGTGTTGAGCTGAGAAAAGCTTGTTAAAAGTGCCTGAGCAAGAGGTGGGGGGGGGGGAGCAGGGGCCCGGCCTGTGGCCTGAGCTGCCCAGCCTCACCCAGTAGCCGCACAAGGGCTGCATTCTCCTGCAGCCCCAAGGAGAGAGAAGAAAGGCTCTTTGTCCACCTCCCTGAACAGAGGCTGCTTGTCAGTGCTTGCGGCCTTCTCAGGAGGGAAGGGCCTGGCGGGGGGGGGGGGCAGCAACAGGGTGCCCCCCCCCAAGAGAGCTCTTTGGCCCCCTATCCGAGAGAGCCAGCTGAGGGAGGCCGGCAGCTTCTCCCCCAGGTGACCCACCCAGGCCCAAGCCAGGTGTCCTGCCTCTTCCCCCTCTCAAGAGGGGCTGGGCTGGAGGGGCTTCGGTCTGCTCAGGCTGCATGCATGGGGGCTGTTTCTGAAGGGGGGCAGGGGTCGCCTATTTTGCATGCCCTGGGGGGAGCAAGAGGGGCAGGCTGAGATGCAGAGTCTCGCTGCTGTTATTTCACAGGTGCCTGCATGGAATTCCCAGAGCCTCAGGAGCTTGCAGAAGCTGCAGCAGGTGGAGGACAGCTCCCTGCCTGAGGGTGGCAGTCTGGAGAGGAGGAAGGGCAGGAGAGGTCGTCTGGGGCTCAGCCAGCTGGCCCTTTGTGATTTCTTCTTCTTCATTCTCTTGTTTAGAAAATGTTTATGCCGCCTCTGGAGGAGTCTGCCTAAAGCAGCTTGCAAAAACACAAGGGGGAAGACAGCCGAGTGGTGCGCCTTCAGGGGGGGCTGTGGCCATGGAGACCTGCAGCCGCAGTCTGGTCCCTCCCCCCTGCCGGGCACAGACGCCAGTCCAAGTGAGTTTAGCCCTCCCTGAGCTGGCTTAGGAGGGGGGCAGGCCAGAGAAGGCGCTGCTGCTAGGCTTGGGGGCTCTGTCCCCCCCCACTGTTCTCCTCTTTGGCCCTCCCTCCCCAGGCCCTCCAGTTACCCAGTTAGAGGGATTGGCCAGAAATCCAGGGCGTTAATTGGCTTGCTCGGTGATCCTGTCAGACTGAGCCCTCTTCCCTCCCCCCCCCAACCCTAACCCCAGGAGTTCCCTGCCGCTCATGTTTCCTCTCTGCCCTTCCTTCTTCCAGAGCAAGATTGTGGACCTGACCGAGGCCGGGAAAGGGCTGAAGGTGCAGGCCGAAAAGCCCCACCTGGTCAGCCTGGGCAGCGGGCGCCTCAGCACCGCCATCACCCTGCTGCCTCTGGAGGAGGGTAAGTGGGGAGACGCGGGGCGCTTGGGGGCAGGGGCCAGCAGCAATCCCAGCTGCCCCGCTGTGTGCTTTGTCCTGGCCAAGCGGGGGAGTCACTGGCTGTGTCGCTTTGCAGGCAGGACTGTGCTGGGCTCAGCTGCTGGGGGCATCGTCCTTCAGGGGGCCGGGGTGGCCCCTCAGCACTGCTTCATCGAGAACCTGCATGGGACACTCACGCTGCACCCCTGCGGCAACAACCCTTGTGCCATCGACGGCCTGGCAGTGACCCGCCCCACACGCCTCTCCCAAGGTAAGGAGGCGCCTGAGCAGGCTGCGTTGCCGACCGGCCTCCCGGGAAGGGGCATGGAATGGGCATGCCCTCCTTGGCGCCGAAGGCTTGGAACACCCCAGATTGAGTCTGTGGCTTGCAGCTCAGGGCAGCGGGCATCCTGTGTGCAGAGAGCCCCAGGTCCAGGGCAGTTCACTCTCTCTCTCTCTCAGCGGCTCACCAGCCCTGGCTTCTGGGGGAAGTCTTTGAGGTCAGCGAGAGTTTGGCTCAGGGCCTCCACAAGCCGAGCTAAGCCGAGCTCTGCTCAGCCTCCTCCCAGTTTCCGAACTGGCCTGCGCATCCTTCCAGCTTGGCAGGCTGTGGCCAGGGGCTTGTGCTGGGGCTGCAGGGCAGCAAACCATTTCAGTCCTGCCCAGTCTAGGCCCGCCTGGCAAACAGCTCTGGTCTGAGCACAGACGCAGCTCCTCTCCCGCCCTCGGAGGGGGCAAGGCTGGCCAGGCCCTCAGCCGCTGCAGAGACGGCAGGAGTGTGGGGCTGCAGGCTGCACGTTCCCTTGGAGACCCACAGACAGACCAGCCTGGCTGGAAAAGGGCAAGTGCTGGGCCACTCTTGGCAGCTGCCCCGTCAGGTCAGAAAAGGGAAACCCAGCTGGGAGGGAGGCAGGGAAGCAAGGAGCCCCTCCAACCCCCCAAGTTTGGGCCTAGTGCTGAATGGAGCAAAGCCAACGGCTCTCCCTCCACTCCTGGCTAGCCGAGCAGAAGGCATGTTCCTGGCAAAGACCGACTGGCATTCCTGCGAGAGCTACTCCCTCTGCTCTCTGGCTGTAGCCAGCCCTGTGGGGCAGCTGCCGCCTTCCCCTCAGATTCCTAGTTGTCACCCGGGATGTGATCTCAGTGGTGGCCCCAGGGCTTTTGTAGACTGACAGCTGCCTGAGACTGGGTGTGGCTTCTTCCTTAATTGCCCTCATCTACCCAGGCTTGTGTGCCAAAGGCAGGTGGCACTACGCCCTCCTTCCTGCCAGGCGGTGCTTGTCTGTAGAGCTGTGAGCAGAACCCCCCCCCCGCAGGGGCTTTCCTTTGCACCAGAGACAAGGGCAGCCTGTGGCCACAGGCAGAGCTCAAGCAGGGGGGTGGGGCGGGGGGCTGGCTCATGCTGCCATATTGCGGGAATGTTTGTCGGTGGGTCTTGATGGCCCAGCGTGGGGTAGTGGTTAAGAGTGGCAAATGCTCCCCTGGGAGGACTGGGTTTGATTCCCTGCTCCTGCTCCACATACAGCTGCTGTGTGACTTCAGGTCAGTCACAGCTCTCTCTCAGGTGTTCTCTCAAGAACAGTTATCTCAGAGCTCTCTCAGCCCGCCCTGCCTTGCAGGGTGTCTGTTGTGGGGAGAGGAGGGGAAGGGGATTGGAAGCCACTCCCAAGACTCCTGTGGGTAGCAAAGAGGGGGGTATAAAAACCATCCCCTCCCCCTCCGGGCGGAGGCATCAGCCATGGTGGGCAAAGGAATGATGGCCTGGCTGTGGGCCTCGGGCGCTCTCTGGCAAAGGGGGGGCCTGAAGGGCACCAGGAGGACTCAGGAGTGCTCTGGGCGTTGGCAAGACTTCCGGCTTTGTGTACCCAAAGTGCCTGTGCTGCTTGTGTGGCACTGCCAGAGCTGGAAGAAGGCCACAGTCAGAGAGCCGTGGTGGTATCTGGTCACGCCCATGTGGTACTGTCCTTGTGCTAGTGAGACTGGCACCTGAGAGAACGAGTTGCCCTCAGCCGAGCAGGGGCCGAAGAGCGTTCCCTGCAGGGGCTCATGCCCAGCCTTCAGGCTGGCAGAAGCTGGGGGCTCTTTGCAGGGATGGGAAGGGGAGAGAAGCAGCTGTTTCCATTGCCTGAGGCTCAGGGTGTAGAAGTGCAGGGTACGAATAGCAAGGCAGACAGAGAGGTCAGGACAGATATTTTGAAAGTGGAACAAAAACAAAATGTTGACCTTCAAACAGAAAGGCAGGCAACAATGATATGAACAATTGCATACATGAAAAATGTTTGCATTCGTAAAAACTGGATAGTAACAAATATCACAGTACATAGCAAAACCATCTGATAAAATTACAAAATAAATAATAGGCTTAGCTCCATATAAGCAATAAATTAAAAAATAGCATTTTTACACAGAAAATGACAAGAGAGACTAACAGAAGGAGCGTGAATCTCCACATTTGCATGAAAAAGACAAGGCAGCAGGAAAGCCGGTTTTGATGCTAACCAGAATATAACAAAATGATTTTGTGCCTCCAAACTGGGAGAGGGAAAAGCAGCTCACAGCCAGTGTGCTGCTGCGTCTTCTTGTAGGTCTGTCGAATTAATAGCCAGGGTATGAAAGGAGGTATGTCCTAGTTGCAAAAACCAACTAAGAAATAACTGGAATTCCCTTATAGCAACAGAGGCCGGTTTCGGAGAGCAGGTTATAAATTGAGTGAAATAAAATTCAACAGAATTGTAACGTCAGTGACTCCTTCCAATAATCGTAAAGCAGTTATTGTTTAAACACAGAATGAAAACATCACCCTATTTTAAATCGCACAATTACATTTGATACTGTACAGTATTGTTAAGAATCTAATCATAGCTGTAAATCAGCTGCTAAATACTTTTGTCTCGTTAAGGACTGGTCAGCATATTAAAACCATAACTGAATCTTGGGGGGGGGGGAGGGATTTGAGGAGCCTCTGCTCTCATGGCTGAGAAAACCTGATTGTTTGACTGGTCTTGTCTTGTTTCTGTCTTTTTGCCCTTCCCTCTGTCTGGTGGTTGCATTTGACAGAGTAGGGCTGCAGAATGCTTTTGAGAGAAGAACAGATGTGTGGCTCGGGAGGGAGGGAGGGCAGCAGAGCTGGCAGGGCCACCCTCCCCTGGCCAACAGGCTTCTCGGTCTGTCCTCTGCTGACCCCTCCCAGCCCAGCCCCACCGGCTCACTTTTTCCACCGCCCCCGCCCGCCTGCCTGGCTCCCGGGCTGGCCAGCAGCGGAAGGGGGGGGCAGCAGGGGGAGGGGGGCGGGAGGAGCGGCCGGCGAAGGAGCGCCTGCTCACCTCCTTCCCCGGATGCAACGCCGCCTGCCTGTAGGGGGGGGCAGGAGGAGGAGGCCAGGACAACCCCCCTCCCGCACGCCCCTGGCCCTGCCCTCTCTTCCTCCCTGCTCAGCTGTGACTTGTGGGAGGGCGGGCCTGGGCGGCGGGGGAGGGGGCGCAGCCAAGGGAGGCAGTGTTGTGGTATGCACAGAGAGGGGGGGCCTCCTCCTCCTCCCCCGCCCCGCTGAAGTCCCCTCCCCACCCCCAGTCCTCCAGAGAAGGGGGGGCCTGCAGCAGCAACAGAGGCCAGGCGCCTCCCCAGCCACCCCGCCCCCAGGAGGAGAAGGGCTTCTGTGCAGGAGGGAGCATCGTTCTGCCCTTGGGGGGCCTTGGTTCCCAGAATGCAGTGGGGGGGGGGGCTGGAAGAGCTCCTGCCTTTAAATGGGACTCTCCTGAGTGATCTTGGGCTGCGCATTTTATGCAAGAAGGCCACTTGCTCACCATGTGGGATCCACCGCAGAGAAGGGGCGATGGGTGGGCAGCTGCCAGTTTTACCTATTTCCCAAGTGGCACCTTCAGGAGGGGGAGAGCAGAGCAGGCCTCCAGTGCCATGAAAGACTTTGTAGGTGCCATGATAAAGAGTCAGGTGGGGGCAGCGTCTTGGCGGTTCTCCATTCCAGAGCCCCAAATGGTTTCTCCTAAGGGCTTCATATAGTGACTGAATAGATGAGAGAGACAATTCAGCCTCGCGACCCCCTACGGCAGAACCTGCGTTGAAACACGTCTCCCCTGCAGCACCTGGGAACTCTTACGGAATCCGTGCAGGAAGAAAGCAGCAAGAGTTGCTTATAGATATTTGATGTTGATGAATCTGACATGCCGAGTCTGGGGAGTGGAGAGAGGGAGGAGCTGGATCGCGGAGGGGGGTGGGGAGGTCTTCAAGGCTACACCTGCTTTTCCCCCTGGATATTAAAAGCTGCAACTTATGCAGCAAAAAACCAAAACAAAAGCAGTGTCCAGGAGCTCTTGGACACCACAGTGACTCCTTAGCAAAGCACTAAGTAAAGTATGTGGGTGCTGTAACTCAGGAGTCCCCAACCCCAATTTAGGGGGAGGCGTTTGTGAGTTTCCTGCATTGTGCAGGGGGTTGGACTAGATGACCCTCGAGGTCCCTTCCAACTCTATGATTCTATGATAACCCCCGGGTCGTGGAGCAGTACCAGTCCATGCCCTGTTAGCAACTGGGCTGTGAGTTGTATAATTATTTCATTATATACTCTCTCAACTTGACTTCACAAACGAAGATTTAAGAAAGGTGCAGTAGTCCACGTCATTATATACTACAATGTAGAAATAATAAGACGACATTGGACTTATATCCTGTCCTCAACTCCAAATTTCAGAGTCTCAGAGCAGCTCACAATCTCCTTTACCTTCCTTTCCCACAACAGACACCTGGTGAGGTGGGTGGGGCTGAGAGAGCTTTCCCCAGAAGTTGCTCTTTCAAGGACAACTCTGCGAGAGCTATGGCTAACCCAAGGCCATAGCTGCAAGTGGAGGAGTTGGAAAGCAAACCCGGTTCTCCTAGATAGGAGTCTGCAGACTTAACCACCGCACCAAACCAATAGAAATAAAGTGCACAATTGTATCATCCCAAAACCATCACATACACACACACACACACACACCCCAGTCCGTGGAAAAATTGTCTTCCACAAAACGAGTCTCTGGTGCCAAAAAGGTTGGGGGCTGCTGCTGTAATTCACAGGATGCCTCCCTTGAACATGTGCTTTGGGCCTGTCCAGTCATTTGGTTTTCTGGAAGGAAGTTATGACTCATACCAGCAGTTCTGCATGGGAATATTCTGTGCCCTGAGAACACTGGAGAGACAAACATCTGCCTCTTGGGACTCCGTGGACTTTGCAGCTTGATCCTGTAGATGAAAAGCGGCCAAGACGTGGTTGAGGACAAGGAAAGATGGCCTGCTGGCCTGGAGGTTGATTTAAGAAGGACATGGGGTGGGGTGGGGATCTTTACCTGCTGCCCATATTGCTGGCTCCTCACGCAGGATCCCCCCCCCCCCGAGGGTCTCTGCCTGCCATCACATGCCAGTGTTAAGCAGCTTCAAGGACCCCACAGCGCGGATGCCACTGCCCCCCCTTTCTGGAATCTGTTGATCTGCTTCTTGTGTGGAAGTGGAGAGAGTTGAAGGGCCAGGCGTACAGCCTTTTGCCACACAACTCTCTGGAGGGAGGGGGGTTGTCTGAGGGCAGAAGTCCAGCCCCCCCCCCCATTGCCATGTGTGGCAGGCAGGAGCCAGGGCTGGAGGGGGTAGCAGCTGCCCCAATGGCTGGCGCTGCAAACAGGCCCTCTGAGTAGTGGGGTGCGGAGAGCTCCCTCTGCAACAGCTGCAGCTGAGCCAGGGTTGTGCCTTTGCTGGTCCTGCCCTGACCCCGTCTCTGGGAATGGCATTTTAGGTGAAGCTGAAACTGGTTCTCCTCTCCATGGCTTGTGTGCCCCCCCCCCCCAGCTCACTGCCAGAGCTGCTGCTGGGAGAGCACTGCGGGGGGGGGGGGGGGGCTTTCACTCAGCAGCAGCAGACTCCCTTCCCCCAGGCCACTGGGGCTTATTCAATGTTATTAAATTGGCGCTTGGATATTTTTGTATTGGTAGAAAGTTATCCCTCCATGTGTCGCAGGCTCTGAATTCCCAGCTTTTAGTTTTTACAAAAAACTAGTCCATTCTGTCATAGAGATCCACCTTTCATCACTGCAAAAGGGGATAAAGACTTAACTTTAAATAAAAACAACAGCTGGAAATTCAGAGAGCCTGTGACAAGGGTTAGGGTAACGTATTGATAATAACAGTGCTCACCTCCTGATTGTTTTCAAAGATCACCCCCACCCTTTCTTTGAGGGGGTGAACAAACACGTGGACAAAGGAGACCCAATAGATGTTGTTTACCTTGACTTCCAGAAAGCTTTTGATAAAGTTCCTCATCAAAGGCTCCTTAGAAAGCTTGAGAGTCATGGAGTAAAAGGACAGGTCCTCTTGTGGATCAAAAACTGGCTGAGTAATAGGAAGCAGAGAGTGAGTATAAATGGGCAGTCTTCGCAGTGGAGGACGGTAAGCAGTGGGGTGCCGCAGGGCTCGGTACTGGGTCCCATGCTCTTTAACTTGTTCATAAATGATTTAGAGTTGGGAGTGAGCAGTGAAGTGGCCAAATTTGCGGATGACACTAAATTGTTCAGGGTGGTGAGAACCAGAGAGGATTGTGAGGAACTCCAAAGGCATCTGTTGAGGCTGGGTGAGTGGGCGTCAACGTGGCAGATGCGGTTCAATGTGGCCAAGTGCAAAGTAATGCACATTGGGGCCAAGAATCCCAGCTACAAATACAAGTTGATGGGGTGTGAACTGGCAGAGACTGACCAAGAGAGAGATCTTGGGGTCATGGTAGATAACTCACTGAAAATGTCAAGACAGTGTGCGTTTGCAATAAAAAAGGCCAACGCCATGCTGGGAATTATTAGGAAGGGAATTGAAAACAAATCAGCCAGTATCATAATGCCCCTGTATAAATCGATGGTGCGGTCTCATTTGTGTGCAGTTCTGGTCGCCGCACCTCAAAAAGGATATTATAGCATTGGAGAAAGTCCAGAGAAGGGCAACTAGAATGATTAAAGGGCTGGAGCACTTTCCCTATGAAGAAAGGTTGAAACACTTGGGACTCTTTAGCTTGGAGAAACGTCGACTGCGGGGTGACATGATAGAGGTTTACAAGATAATGCATGGGATGGAGAAAGTAGAGAAAGAAGTCCTTTTCTCCCTTTCTCACAATACAAGAACTCGTGGGCATTCGATTAAATTGCTGAGCAGACAGGTTAAAACGGATAAAAGGAAGTCCTTCACCCAAAGGGTGATTAACATGTGGAATTCACTGCCACAGGAGGTAGTAGCGGCTACAAGCATAGCCAGCTTCAAGAGGGGTTTAGATAAAAATATGGAGCATAGATCCATCAGTTCTCTCCCCAATGCTGTTTAACATTTATATGCGCCCCCTTGCCCAGATTGTCCGGAGGTTTGGGCTGGGTTGCCATCAATATGCAGATGACACCCAGCTCTATCTACTAATGGACGGCCGGCCTGGCTCCGCCCCAGGGAACCTGGATCGGGCCTTGCAGGCTGTAGCGGCGTGGCTTAGATTGAGTGGGTTGAAGTTGAACCCAGCGAAGACAGAGGTCCTTTGCGTGGGTCGCGGCGCCCAGGGAGGGGAAATAGCTCTCCCAACCTTCGACGGCGCACCATTGGAACCAGTGCGCCAGGTAAAGAGTTTGGGTGTTTTACTGGAGCCTTCATTATCAATGGAGGCCCAGATAGCAGCCACTGCCAAGTCAGCATTCTTTCATCTGAAGCGGGCAAGGCAGTTGGCCCCCTTCCTGGAACGCCGCGACCTCGCAACAGTGATCCATGCAACGGTCACCTCAAGATTGGACTTCAGATGAAAGAAATTGCTGAGCAGACAGGTTAAGACGGATAAAAGGAAGTACTTCTTCACCCAAAGGGTGATTAACATGTGGAATTCACTGCCACAGGAGGTGGTGGCGGCCACAAGTATAGCCACCTTCAAGAGGGGTTTAGATAAAAATATGGAGCACAGGTCCATCAGTGGCTATTAGCCACAGTGTATGGAGCACAGGTCCATCAGTGGCTATTAGCCACAGTGTATGGAGCACAGGTCCATCAGTGGCTATTAGCCACAGTGTATGTGTGTATATAACATTTTTTGCCACTGTGTGACACAGAGTGTTGGACTTGATGGGCCGTTGGCCTGATCCAACATGGCTTCTCTTATGTTCTTATGGACTACTGTAATGCCCTCTACTTGGGGCTACCTCTGTGCCGGACTCGGAAGCTGCAGCTAGTGCAGAATGCGGCGGCCAGGCTGTTACTGGGGCTCCCGAAATGGGAGCACATACAGCCGGGGCTGCGCGGACTGCACTGGCTGCCAGTTATCTACCGAGTCCAGTACAAAGTGTTGGTTATTACCTTTAAAGCCCTATATGGCCGAGGACCTGCCTACCTAAGGGACCGTCTCTCCCCGTATGAACCCCAGAGGGCACTGAGGTCAGCAAGTAAAAACAAAATGACCATCCCTGGGCCGAGAGAGGCCAGGCTCCAAAGCACCAGGGTGCGAGCCTTTTCAGTTGCGGCACCTGCACTGTGGAACCAGCTCCCGGAGGAGGTGCGGGCCCTGCGGAACCTCGACCAGTTCCGCAGGGCCTGCAAGACTGCCCTTTTTAGACGCGCCTATAATGATACGGACTGCTGAGTTGCAATGAACGAAGAACCGCCATCTTTAACACCATTTAAATTGGCAGAATCAGCGCCAGAACAGCTATTACTGCCAGATATATATATAATGTAATGTAAATTAAGTATTTTAATTGAATTAACGGGTTTTTATGTGTAATTTTAATTGTTAATCTAATGTTTTACTATTTATGTTAATATATTATTTACTGTTAGCCGCCCTGAGCCGCTTTGCGGGAAGGGCGGGGTAGAAATAAAATTTATTATTATTATTATTATTATTATTATTATTATTATTATTATTATTATTATCAGTGGCTGTTTTTTGCCACTGTGACACAGGGTGTTGGACATATGGACATATGAAGCTGCCTTATACTGAATCAGACCCTTGGTCCATCAAAGTCAGTATTGTCTTCTCAGACTGGCAGTGGCTCTCCAGGGTCTCAAGCTGAGGTTTTTCACACCTATTTGCCTGGACCCTTTTTTGGAGATGCCAGGGATTGAACCTGGGACCTTCTGCTTACCAAGCAGATGCTCTGCCACTGAGCCACTGTCCCTCCCTCCACTGTTGGACTGGATGGGCCATTGGCCTGATCTAACATGGCTTCTCTTATGTTCAGCCAGTGGCAGGGGAAGGAAACGGCTCCTGTAGGGACAGAGTCAGGGGAAACTGCTTCCATGTGGATGGGGAAGCCTGCATTTCCTCACGCATAGTCGCCACCCAGCCTTTACTGCAGTTGTTCCCAAAGCTTTGGAGCAAAGCAGATTTGAGCAAGTGCTGGAGAATCCATGAGGGGCACAAGTGCACCGTGCTGCTGTGGGAAAGCAGGAAGGAAATCCAAGCCCCCAACATTGACCCTGGGCAGAGGGTGCTTGCAGAGGGCCTGTGGCCATCACTACATCCTCTGGTCCCCTATTTTCGTGATGGGGAGTCAAGATTTATTTCATTTGTCCTGAATGCACTGCCTGTCCGCTTCATGGGGTGTCCTTCACTGCCAACATTTTGGGAGGAGGAGAAAAAGTTCTCTGCCCACTTTTTCTAACTTGTGCGTGACTTTATAAGCCTCTATTGTGTCCCACCCTTCTTTATGTCTTTTCTAAGCTGCAAAGTCCCGGACTCTCCAGCCTTTCTTCCTAGGGAAGGTGCTGCAACCCTTCCCTGCCTGGATTGCCCTCTTCTGCACTCTCCCAGCTATGCAGGGTCCTCTGGGAGACACAGCATTCTGCACAGTGTGAGGCTGCCCCACACATCTGTACAGGGAGGGGCATTCTGCTTGGCTCCCCCCCCCTTCCCATCTCATTCCCAGTCGTCCTCGGTGTGGAGTTTGCCACTTTGGGTGCTGCCTGTGGAGGCGGACCGTGAGAGGCTGGTGCCTGGAGAGACTCAGGGAGTCCACTTGAGCTCTCTCTGTGTCCCGGAGGGGGATTCTGAGCTTTGGGCTTCCCAGCAGCAGCCTCTAGCAGGCAGCATTCTGAAGCTGGATCTCTGCAGCGATGGGCTTGTTCCTCTGGAGCAGCCAGGGGAGCCCAGTGCTCATGCAAAGAGCTTGGCGGTGCAGGGGGAAGCGGCTCAGCTGTATGGGGAGGGCATGCTGCGAGGAGGCCTGCTTCCCAGAGCGGGTGGCAGGGCAGCCCACCCCACCTTGCTGCTCAGTCATTGTAGGTCTTTTCTGCTTGGCCGTTCCCTTTGGGCCTGTCTTGATGGGGGCGGGGGGGGGCAACTCTGTGGGAAGCACAAAGTCAGTGTGAGTTGTGGGTTGGGCTGCTCCTGGCTGGGAGGAATTGGAGGCAGAGCTGAAAAGTGCTCCCCCCAGGGTAGCTGTGTCACATGAGCAAAGGAGAGGGGCTGGGTGGGATCAAGGGGCTTTCCAGGCCCCTGCTCCTGCCTTGGGGTGTTGGGGGGGGGGGGTCAGGCGCAGAGCATGGAAGAGGCGTGGCCCTGGCTGCCTTCCTGCTGCTCACACCTGCTGTTCCGCTTGCTTGCCAGCTGCAGGCAGAAGCCGGCTGTGGAATGTTGCTCCCTCCGGCAGGGGAGGTGGCCTCACGCGGCAGTGGCTCAGGAGGTTTGGGCAGCCGCCCCAGGCTGGGGATTAGAGGTGGGATGTTTGGAGGCAGACTTTCTGGAGATGTGCCCTAGGGAGACGCAGTGCTCACCCGCATGGCAGTGGCTGTCCTCGGTTCTGGGGCAGAACCCAGATCTGGGCCTTTGGAACCCCTTTCTGATTTGCCCTGAAAGGCCCTCACTCTGCTGCTTGGCCCCTTTGCTCTCCTCTCCTGGAGGGCTGGCAGTATCTGCTCCCTTGGCTCTCTCCAGCCAGACCCCCTTGAGGCCTTTTTTGGCCTTTTCCCGACTGTGGTTGCCTTCTGGTTCCTCCTGTGACCTTGGCTTGGAGCTGTAACCTGTGGCAGCTGGGGATCTCTCTGGAGTGGGCTTGGGGGACCAACTACACTGCAGTGGGACTGGCTCCCAAGAAGCTGCCCTCCCAGCACTGATGGGCCCGAAAAGCCCACAGGGACATGGGTGCCCCTCAAAGAGGGATGCCGACTGGCAGCAGCCCCTGTGCCCCCCGCCCAGCCTGCACCAGCAAGGCCACGGGACGGTCCATTTCTCCTCGGGGCTCAGGAGCACAGCAGAGCCCCCAAGAAGGCTGGGTTTTGTGAGGCTCCAATGAGGAAAGGCTGAAGGGGCTGGGATGTTTAGCCTGGGGGGGAGGCGGCTGAGAGGTGATCTCATCACCATCTTCAAGTCCTTGAAGGGCTGTCATAAAGAGGATGGCGTGGAATTGTTTTCTGTGGCCCCAGAAGGTAGGGCCAGAACCAATGGGTTGAAATTAAATCAAAAGAGTTTCCGACTCAACATTAAGAAGAACTTCCTGACCGTTAGAGCGGTTCCTCAGTGGAACAGGCTTCCTCCTCGGGAGGTGGTGGGCTCTCCTTCCTTGGAGGTTTTTAAACAAAGGCTAGATGGCCATCTGACAGCAATGAAGATCCTGTGAATTTAGGGGGAGGGGTTTGTGAGTTTAGAGTGGTTCCTCAGTGGAACAGGCTTCCTCCTCGGGAGGTGGTGGGCTCTCCTTCCTTGGAGGTTTTTCAACAGAGGCTAGATGGCCATCTGACAGCAATGAAGATCCTGTGAATTGAGGGGAAGGGGTTTGTGAGTTTCCTGCATTGTGCAGGGAGTTGGACTAGATGACCCTGGAGGTCCCTTCCAACTCTATGATTTTAGGATTAGGAAGAACTTCCTGATCGTTAGAGTGGTTCCTCAGTGGAACAGGCTTCCTCGGGAGGTGGTGGGCTCTCCTTCCTTGGAGGTTTTTCAACAGAGGCTAGATGGCCACCTGACAGCAATGAAGATCCTGCATCAGTGCTTAGTTCTCATGGCCCATTCTTGCACACCCAGGAAATGCAGTTCACCACTTTGGGGTCAAGCAGCCATTTTTTTCTCCAGGCCAGTTTGGCCCCAGGGATCCTGGAGGTTGGGGGGGGGGAATCTGGGCTTGGAGCAAGGGTCACTCTGTGTGTATGTGTATACACACACACACAGGTTGTTTTGTGGAAAAAATAGGTGATGGAGCTCATCCAGGGATTTATATATAGAATCACAGAGTTGGAAGGGACCTCCAAGGTCATCAAGTCCAACCCCCTGCACATTACAGGAAATACCCCCCACAAATACCTCCCCCATATGTATATGAAGAGCCCCATGGTGCAGAGTGTTAAAGCTGCAGTACTACAATCCCAGCTCTGCTCATGAACTGAGTTTAATCCCAGCAGAAGCTGGTTCAAGTAGCCAGCTCCAGGTTGACTCAGCCTTCCATCCTTCCAAGGTCAGTCAAATGAGTCTCCAGTTTGCTGGGGGGAAAGTGTAGGTGACTGGGGAAGGCAATGGCAAACCACCCCGTAAAAAGTCTGCCATGAGAACATTGTGAAAGGAACATCACCCCAGAGTCGGAAACGACTGGTGCTTCCACAGGGGACTACCTTTATATATATATAGGGGAGGAAGTACGTAGTTGTGAAGTTCCTGCATTGTGGAGGTGGTTGGGCTAGATGACCCTGGAGGTCCTCCCTCCCTCCCTCCTCCCAGCAGTGTGCTTCTGTGGCTGGGCTGCGAAGAGCCCCTGCTGCCATCCATCCATCCAGTCCTTCAGGGGTGCTGCTCTCCTCCTCCCCCCCCCCCTCAGGGTGTATGATCTGCCTGGGCCAGTCGACCTTCCTCCGGTTCAACCATCCTGCGGAGGCGGAGTGGATGAAGAGCCTGATTCCCAGGGCGGGACGAAGCCCTGCAGCCCAGCGAGGAGGACTCCTGCCCGGTAAGAGGCTGGTCAGAGACTTCAGGCTGAGTGGACTGTTCTGGGGGACACATTGCTGCCTGGGGTAGAGTTCAGGTTCTGGGTTGGCTTGCTTTGGGAGGGAGGGAGGGGGCGCCGCAACAGTCCCATGTGCTTCGCAAGGAGGGAGGGAGGGTGTTTCCAAGGAGCAGGAGAGCTCCAGCTGTGGCGAGAACAGCTCCCTGCCTCCTCCACGTCCCTCTATCGAGCCTGCCTGTTTCTCCCCAGAGGCCCAGAGCCTGCGGAACGGCAACCAGGAGGCAGCCAAGACTTCCCGGCCCAGCCCCAGCGCACTGGTCAGTTCCATTGAACGAGACTTGCAGGACATCATGGACTCCCTAGTGCTGGACGAGGAGAGCATCTCCCCCAAGCCGCTGTCCCCGGACTCCTCCATCACGAACGGCAGGGGGGGGCGTTCCCTGCTCTCCCCGCCCCAGAGCCCCAGTGCCATGTCTGTGGGTTCCAGCTATGAAAACGCCTCGCCACCATTTTCGCCGCTCTCCTCTCCTGCCAGCAACAGCAGCAGCACGAGTCACTCCCCGCTGGGCCAGGATCTCAGCCCTGCAGCCCCCCCTGTGGTGCCTGTCCGCTCCTCCAGTTACAGCCACGTGATGCTCACGTCCCACGGCGGGCCCGGCCTGGAGTTTCCCAGCAGCAGCCCTCTGAGTCCTGCGCGAGGGACGGGGAGTCCCAGGGCTGCACGCAGAGCCACTCCAGAGGCTCCCCCGAGTCCCACACCCTGCCGGAGGGCTCGGCCTCCAGTGGACAGCGTCTGCCCTGGCCAGCGCATCTCCCCTCCGCCTGCACTGCCCATCCCCAGGAGTGGCGACGGTGTGCCAGGCAGCCCTCGGACGCACCCGCCCAGCAGCACACGCTTGGCACCCAAGTCCCAGCCATTGTTTGTGCCGCAGTCCAGAGCCGGGACGCTGCAGGAGAGGCCCCCCAGCCCCTCCCGGGAGATCCGAGATGTTCCCGTCAGCCCCTCCCGCCAAGGCCCCGGGAGAGGCTGCCACACCCCAGAAGCAGCAGGAGCTGGGCAGAGCCCCCAGTCGGGCCGGGGGCTGCATCCCCCCGACAGTCCCCGAGTGAACAGGCGAGACCTGCCGCCCCTCAGCCCTGCCCTCTCCCGCAGAGCAGCCTCGCCAGTCGCCCACCCGAGCCCCTTGCCACAGGCCCGAGGGCCCGAGAAGCCCTGTGCCCGGAGGAGGGACCGTGCAGACAGCCCCCTCTCCACCGCCTCGTCGTCCTCCTGCCTGCGGGGCCGCAGCCCTTCACCCACATGGCTGCTGGCTGCCGGGGAGCGCAAGCCCAGCTACAGGGGGGGGCTGAGCCCTGCCTACAGCCTGGGCTCTCTGACGCTGCCCACCTCCTCCCCGCACCAGAGCCCCCGGGCCGGCCGCAAGATGTCTGGGGAGCTGCCGGGGCCCCTGCGGGAGCGCAAGCGAAGCATTTCGGAGCTCAGCAGCAACCAGGGAGACCTGCTGCAGTACCACTGCTGGCAGCGGCAGGAGCGTCTGCGCGAGCAGGAGATGCAACGCCTGGTGAGGAGTGGGGACCCTGGGGGGGCTGGGAGGGGGAGGAGCCCTGGGGGCCAGAGGAAGGACGCAGCACTGCCTTTGGGAGTCAAGCTGGGCCCTGAAGCCTGACAAGCCAGCTGGGGCAGGTGCTTTCTAGGAAGAGCTGCAGTGCCAGGTCGAAGTTGTCCCCTGTGCAAACACCAGTCCTTTCCACTCTGGGGTGACGTCGCATCACGTTTTCACAGCAGACTTTTTACGGGGTGGTTTGCCATTGCCTTCCCCAGTCATCTTCACTCCCCCCCCAGCAAGCTGGGTACTCATTTTACCCACCTTGGAAGGATGGAAGGCTGAGTCAACCTGGAGACAGCTACCTGAAAACCCAGCTTCCACCAGGGATCGAACTCAGGTCGTGAGCCCCCAGCTTGGACTGCAGCACTGCAGCTTTACTACTCTGTGCCATGGGCTTTATTGCTCCCCACCCAATTCTCCCAACAAAAATGCCCCCCCAGCTGCTGTTTCATTCTGGTAGGAAGCAAGGCAAAGGAGCTTTTCTAGGTTCCCTGTTGGGGCGAATAGTGTGTTGGGGGGCAGTAGGAGGGAGAGCGGCCCTTCATTGACTGGAGCCCTCAGAAGAAATTGGGGAGATCCCCCCCAGCCCCCTCCTGTTCTTGCCAGGTGTCTGAAGAGCCAGTCAGGGAGGGGATGAAGCCCTTTGTGGGGAAATCACAGAAACCACAGCTGGGGGTGGGGGAGGCTGCCTTTCCCTGTGAGCCTGTGCATGCCCCTGCCTCTGGGCTCCTGGGAAGGAAGGGTGGTGTGGCTCCCTCCTCTGTCTTTGGCACTTTGGACATTTCCAGACTGGTGACCTCCCGGGAGGGGGTGGGAACAGCTGCTGGCAGAAGCATCCACCTGTTGCAAAGGTACTCCCCACCCCACCCCGTAATATGAGCACGGAGCAGGAAGTCAGAGCCTGCGTGGGGAGTGGGGGGGGGGTCAGGGGTGAAGTGAAGAATTCGCTTCATCTGTTGGGTGTGGCTTGTGCCCCCCCATCATTTTGTAGCCCCCAGGCCACAAGCCATACACTCTGTGGGACTTTCCCATTTGGGCTGGGCTGTGTGCTTTGGGAAGGGCCCCCCCCAGGTATTTGCTTCCTTATTTCACAGCCTGCCGGCTTAGACTTAACTCTTTGCCTCCCAGGGCTTCGGGGTGCACGGCAGTGTCATGCCCTTCTGGTTAGGCCTGTGGCTGCCCACATGAATGAGCCCTTCCCTCCCTCCTGCCCCCCAGACCCTTCTTGCCCATCCCGGCAAATCCTGCTGTGGCGCTGGGTCTGGGGGTGAACGACTCAGGATGCCCTTGGGGCAAGCAGCTGCACCTGCCTTTGGGCTGCTCGTGGGTGGTGGTGGTGCGTCCAAGGAACGGGCTGCCCAGCTGTGTTGGGGGAAGCTCCTGCTGCTCTTTTGACGTGGCCAGCAGGGAGTCCCCCCCCCCAAAGCCCTGAGAAGGCCCTCCCCTGCCTGCCTCTCCCTGCCCAGAGCTGCTTCCCCGGGAGGCCCTTTGGGCGAGGGGAGGCGGAGCTTGGGTGGAGGCCACGCCCTGCAGCGGGACGTGGAGCAGCTTTGCCACTTGGGGTGCACAGACCCCCCCCCCAATATTCAGATATTTATGCCCCACTTTTGCAGGGGGCCCCAAAGCTGCATGGGAGCATATTTGCCCTTCCTCCGCTTGTCCTCTCAAGAGCCCCTGAGGGAGGGCAGGGAGGCGAAGAGAGATTGGCTGGCCTTCCCAGCCTCAGGTCCCCAGTCCTGGCCTGGCACAAACCACTCGCCCACGGAAGAAGGGAGGAAGGAGCAGTGCCCCCCCCCCCGGGTTTCTGGCCAGTGTGCTCTGGTTCCCAGGTGAGCTCTCCGGGGGCTGGATCCCACCAGACAGACAGACAGACAGACAGACCTCTTGCTTCCCTTGGAACGGCGGGGGCAGCCTGAGTGGGTTGGCGGGCCGTTTCCTTTTCTCTGGGGGGGGGGGTGCCAGGCTCCAACATAGCTCTCAGTTTGCATCTGCCCTGCATCTGGCTGCCTGCCGTCTAGCAAGCACTGCATTCCCCCCCACCTGTCTCGCCAGTGACTCAGATGCTCCCCCCCCCATTTGCTTACACAGCGGCGGTGGCGGCAGGTGTGAGTGGCAGAGCAGCAGAGGGCTGGGGGGGAGCTGAGGCTTGGCCCACACCCTGCAATTAGCTTCTGCCTCCCCCTGAGTCACCTGGGGAGTGGAAAGCCTTCCTCACTTCAAGCAGCCCGGGGGAGGGGGGTGATGCAGAGAGCCACGCTGGATTGCACGGTGAGGAGGGTGGGAGAGGGCGAGCCACACATGTGCCCACGCCCGAGGCTGGGGGTGCAGAATAGGAGGCTGGTGGGAGGCAGCTGCTCCCCCTCCCCATGTAAATCCATACCTGATCTTGTGGGACTGGGGGGAGGGGGGAGTCTTGATCTGGGGCCTGCCAGGGCTTCTCTTAGAGGGGAGCAGATCCATTTCTCCCTGGGCCTCTCTGGAGGGGGGGGCGGTTGGCTGGAAGCTTCCATGCCCCTCCCACTGGCCCCAGACTCTTTCTGTTGTTCTGCTGACTTGGAGGGCCTGAAACGGCTGGGGGGGGGGGGCAGAGGGGTTTCCCTGTGTGCTGCCGAGGGCTCGAGGATGCCCGTGGAGTCTCTCTGCTTGAGTGTGATTCCTGCAAACATCCCCAGCAGCCAGAGCAGGGCTTGGGGGGCCTCCTCAGTCCAGCCAGGCTCCTTCCCTTCTTTCCCTTGACTCGCTCTGCTGGTTCCTCCTTCTGGAAACGGCTTTAGAGGGGAAGGTGGGGGGTCCCTTGGCTGGCCTTTCTCCCACCCCCAGCAGATTTATGCTGGCTTTTTAAAAGGGGGGGGGGAGTAAGGACATTACTGGGTAGGTGCTTGGGGGTTTTTTAAGCTGGCTGAAAGCAGAGTGCAGGGGAGGGCAGAAGGCTGCAGGGGGCGCTGTGGAGAAGAAGCAACCCCCCCCCCCCCCCGCAGACCTTCTGTTGCTCTCCAAGGGCCTCTGCGTGAGCCGCAGTGGTGAGCGAGGTTGCCCCCCAGGGGAGGGGCCCTGCAAGGTGGGGGGAACGGCCTCCTTAGGTTCTGGCCCTCTGAGGAGGGGCTCCTGGGAACACGCCCAGTGGGGCTGGCGCCAGAGTCCTGGGTGAGGGGGGGGACAGGTTGCAGTGAGGAGCTAGAGCTGCCTGGCACAGCTGACCTCTGCCCCGGGATGCCAAGGCCTCGGAGTCTGCCTTGTGCCCCCCTCCCCTCCCCTCTTCTGGTGAAAGGCCAGAGACCTGCATTTGGGGAACCAGGAGAGGGGGGGAGGGAGGGGAGCAGGTGAGGAAGAGGACGATTGGTGTGAGAGGGCCCCTGGCCTGCAGTGGGTGATTCCCTGCCCCTCCCCTCCCCGCAGGAGCGTCAGCGGCTGGAGACCATCCTGAGCCTGTGCGCAGAGTACAGCCGCAGTGATGGATGCCCCAGCCCAGAGCAGCAAGCCTTTCCCGGGGCTGCTGAGGGGGGCAGGAGGTTGGAGGCAGAGCAGCGCTTGGAGGAGGACCCCCTGAAGGAGGAGAGCAGCAGCACGGAGAGCGCTGGCCAGGAGGTGAGGCAGGCAGGGAGGGGAATCCTCTGCCCCGGAACCAGCAACAGAGCTGGGATGGTCCGCACTGGGCAGCAGGGGGTGTGAACAGGATGGCCTCACTGATGGGACCTCCTGATGGTGCCTGGTTTTTTGGGGGTGGGGGGGTTGGCCACACTGTGTCAGAGTGTTGGACTGGGTGGGCCATTGGCCTGATCCAACGTGGCTTCTCTTCTCTTCTTAAGAGCAGTGCTCCATCAGTGGCTGTTAGCCACAAGGCCAAGAGGGAACTCTCTGTCTGGGGCAAGTGATGCTCTGTATTCTTGGTGCCTGAGGGGGGCACAGTGGGAGGACTTCTGGTGTCCTGGCCCCACTGGTGGACCTCATGATGGCACCTGGGTTTTTTGGCCACTGAGTGACACGGAGTGTTGGTCTGGATGGGCCATTGGCCTGACCCAACATGCTCTCTCTTATGATCTTGGGGGGTGGGCGAGCTGTAAGTTAAATATGAGCAACCAGTGTGATGCAGTGACAAAAAAGGCTAGCACCATCTTGGGGTGGATCTCCAGAGGCAAGAAGCTCTAGTCCTGCATGGGTCCGGCTGCCCCTGGAGTCCTGCGCAGTTCTGGAGGCCTCCCTTCAAGAAGGGTGTGAGCAGAATGGAGCGGGTGCAGAGGACAGCCACGAGGATGACCAGGGGCTGGAGACCCAGAAGCTCTGCAAGGAGGAAAGGCTGAGGAGGGGCTGGGGCGGAGGCTGAGAGGGACAGGATGGCTTAGAGGAGGGGGGCAGGGGGCTGTACCTGTGGGCAGCAGAGGAGAAAACTCGCAATACATGAAGGGCAGGAAGGCACCGGCTGGATAGCAGGAAAACCCTTCTGACAGAGTTGCTCAGCAACGGAACTGGCTGCCTAGGGAGGTAGTGCTGGCAGTCTTCAAGCAGCAGCTGGACGAACCCTTCTAGGCTGATCCTGCATTGAGCAGGGGTGGGATTCTCGGGGAGGCAGGCGGAGCCTCGAAGGGCCCTTGCTGAGGTGCTAAGTCTCCACAGCACGAGGAGCCGCTGCATGTCCCTGCCGTGCGAGAGGCCACCCTGCTGGAGGAAGCCCGGGCCCGGCTGCTCACCAACATCGACCGGCTCAAGAGTCGCGCCCAGGAGCTGGAGCAGCAGCTTCAAGAGACGGCTCGGGAGGTGAGCGGGGGGAGCGGAAGGGGAAGGATCAGATCCCTCCGGAAGGGGGGGGGGCTGCAGCCTGACCTTCTGCTGTTCCCGGCAGGTGGAGATGGAGCGGGCCCTCGTGCAGGGGGAGCGCGAGGCGGAGCGGGTCCAGCTGCAGCAGGAGCAGAAGATGATGCAGCAACTGCAGGAACGGCTCTCGGATCTGGACAGCTCCATCCTTCGGGACCGAGACAAGGTAAGGAGAGGCCCTTCAGCCCTGGAGGGATCCCATGGGTGCTGGGGCAGAAACACCTGCTCGGCTTTCCTCTAGGGTCTCCTGGGGGCTGGTGTTCTTCTGGGTGCCAGGCAGGAAGCCGGGGGGGAGGGGGGCATGAGGCCCAGCTCTGGGCTGGGGGCAAGGAGCCAATTCTGAGGCTGCCTGCTGGCTTCCCAAGGCCCTGCTGCAGCTTTGTGGATCTGGGCCTGAAGAAGAGGGCTGGGGCTGCATTGCCAGAGAAGCAGGCCTCGGCCCCTCACTTGTGCTTTGCTCTCCTCCATCCAAGGAGGAGGTGACACTTTCCCAGACTTTCTCAAACCTTTGCTCACGCAGGGAGCCTGAAGGAAGCACACGCCCCCCCCCCACCGCCCTGACACTAATAACCCGGCCACACTAACCAGCCAAGCACTAACCACCTCGGGACCCCCCTCCCCTCCCCTCTCTCTCTCCCCCTCTCTCTCTCTGCCTGCCTTTGCTTCAGTGTCTTCACTCACAACCAGTCTCCCCCTGGTCCAGCTGGGGCCGGGAGGAAGGAGGAAAGTGCCCCCTCCCCCCCGCTGGGCTGGGCTCCCCCCGCCCCCCGCCAGAAGCAGCAGCAGCAGCAGGCAAGCACCCACAGCCTCTCCCCACCCCACAAGTAGGAGTTCTGTGCGCCTTCCCCCCAGGCCAAGCGATGGGCCGTCAGGGTGCGCTGGGCCCCTTCCACATGGAGGCTGGAGGGGGGGACAGTCCTTCCCTCCTCTCTCGGAGGACAGGATGCAGATCTTGTGCCCTCCCTCTCCCCTCCCCAGCCAGGCAGGGACTGACTCCTCCCTTCCCTCCCCCCCCCAGAACCTGCCTGCCTGTTTCAGCCAGCCCTGTTCTGGAAGGAGGGTCTTGGGGCTGCCCCCTGGGTGGCTTTCCTGAGCTGCTGTCCTGTGCAGCCCTGGCCCAGGGGCGAGGGGGGCAGCTGGGACCTCTGCTGCTACTAATTGTCTCTCACCCGCTCGCTGAGCTCGTCCTCGGAGCCCCCACAGGGCCAGGCCCTGGGTCTGTGTCTCAAAGGCTGCCCAAGTTTTGAGCCTGCTGCTGTTTGGGGAAGGAGGCAACCTGGGGTGGGGAGCTGCCCCCCCAGTGGGCGGGGCTGGGCAAGAGAGGGAGGTCACGGGCTTTGAGACGCACGACTGAGGCCCCCCCTGCCCTGTAACCTCTGGGCGTCCAGAGCCCCTCACTAACCCCACCCCCCAGCTTTGCATGCTGCGCTCTTGAGAAGAGTGTTTTCTCTCTCCCCCCCTCCCCTGTCTCTTCGGTGTGTGTGGTTTTCTCCCGGATTCAGGAGAGGGCAAAGGTTGATGCGGAAAGGAAGGAGCTCGAGAGACTGCAAGCCCTGTGCTCTGAGCTCCAGGGCCAGCTCCACAGCTGCCCCGAGTCAATGCGGGAGCAGTTGGAGGACCAGCTGCGCAGGGTCAGTGCTTCCTCCCTCCCCCCCCACCTCTGGGCCCAGAGATGCCGCTCAGCAGCCGGGGATGGTAAGCCGGGCACCTCAGCCGGGGCCTCCTGGCCCAGCCGACTCCTCTGGCTGCAGACAGAAGCCAGAATGCGCCAGGCTCCTCTGGCTGCTTCGCCTTTGGGAACTTGCAGAGGTTGAGACTGGAGCCAGACCTCACAGGAGCCGATGGGCCCAGCCAGCCCCTTTCTGGCCCAGGCAGGACTGGTGCGTTTGGCTTCCTGCTCAGCCTGCCCTCCTGGGCCCAAGTCTCTGAGCCCCTCCCCAGGCCCCTTTCTGGCACCCCCTGGTGGCCGCTGGCTGCCTTGCTGCACCACCTCTGCTTGGCTCTGGCCAGGCCCCTGGACCTTTTCTGAGCCCCCCACCCACCCCACCCCCGGTGCCCCTGCTGCAGGAGGCCGAGGCGCTGGAGAGCGAGGCCAAGGTGTTTGAGGACCTGGAGTTCCAGCAGCTGGAGAAGGAGAGCCGTCTGGAGGAGGAGCGCGAGGCGCTGGGCCAGCAGTTGCTCCACAGCACAGCAGAGAGCCACCGGGCCATGGCCCGCAGGAAGGTCAGCTCCTGCCCGCCCCCCCCCCCCCACTGAGGAGGCCCAGGAAGCCACCCCTCCCCCCCCCCCCCGCTCAGCTCCCCCTTCCGTCTGCCTTCCCCCACAGGAACGCATGGCGGCCCTGGAGAGCCAAGCCAACCAGATCCGGCTGCAGGCCGCGCAGGAGGCAGAGCGGCTGGGCAAGGAGAAGGCTGCCACGCTGCAGTTGCTGCAGAAGGTGAGGCCGAGGGAGCTCAGGCAGGGAGGGAGGCTATGCTCTGGAGCCCCAGCGCAGTCCCCAAGAGGGGGCCAGGAGGACATGCTCCCAACCCTCCCCGTCCTTCCTCTCCCGACAGGAGAAGGACGCCCTTCTGGCGCTGGAGAGACGGTACCGGGCAGTCACTGGTGGCCCCGGCTTCCCCAGGGCCTCTGCAGCTGCCCTTCGAGAGGTAAGTGCCTCCCTCCGGCCCAGCCCAGCCCACTGGGTCTCTCCAGCAGCCTCTCGGAGACCCTTCGGGGACGACAGGCAGGCCTGGTCACTGCAGCAACAGCACCCATTTTCACCCTCAGCCCAGGCGGAGACGGAAGCAATCAGCAAACCAGGCAGATCTTTCTACAAGCCCTAGAATTCATTTATTACTATTTATTATTACTTGAGTTTTCTATCCTGCCCTCTCCGCAAGCAGACTCAGGGCGTCTAACAGTCAAAGAGGAGCCCCAGGCTGCAAGACCTGAAATCTAAAAAGCAGAACATTTTGGGGGAGCAAAGAATAAAGCCAGGCCTCTGTCTTGAAGGCATGGAGGGCCTCCAAGGCAGGGCAGGGCAGGCTTGCCAGGGGGCTGCCAGTTTCGCCGTCATTACAGTCTGAGTCTCTGTCTTGGGGGGGCGGGGTCTATTGGGGGCTCCTCCAGCCCTGCTCCTTTTCTTCCTGCCCCAGAGGAGGGATTCAAGGGGGCACCAGGCAGCTCAGTGCCCCTCCCATCGCTCCCCTGATGGACTTGCTACAGCAGAACTTTTGCAACAGCCAGACATTTCCATGGGGAGAGAAGGGGGAGCAGAGAGCCAGCATGGCGTACTGCTAAGAGAGCCAGACTCAGGTTTGAATCTCCGCTCTGCTGTCATGGATGCCGGGTGGGTGACCTTGGGCCAGTGACTGCATTTCAGCCTCCCCTCCCTCCTGGGGCTCTGGTGAGGATAACATGAAGGGGGGGGGGAGAGGATGGAAGCTGCTGTGAGTTTCTCCCTGAATCAGAGACTCAGAGCTGCTTACAATCTCCCATATCTTCTCCCCCCACAACAGACACCCTGTGAGGTGGGAGGGGCTGAGAGGGCTCTCACAGCGGCTGCGCTTTCAAGGACAACCTCTGCCAGAGCTATGGTTGACCCAAGGCCATTCCAGCAGGTGCAAGTGGAGAAGAAGACCGCAGATTTATACCCTGCCCTTCTCTCTGAATCAGAGATTCGGAGCGGCTTACAATCTCCTTTATCTTCTTCCCCCACGACAGACATCGTGTGAGGTGGGTGGGGCTGAGACAGCTCTCCCAGAAGCTGCCCTTTCAAGGACAACCTCTGCCAGAGCTATAGTTGACCCAAGGCCATTCCAGCAGGTGCAAGTAGAGAAGAAGACTGCAGATTTATACCCTGCCCTTCTCCCTGAACCAGAGACTCAGAGTGGCTTATATCTTCTCCCCCCACAACAGACACCCTGTGAGGTGGGTGGGGCTGGGAGGGCTCTCACAGCAGCTGCCCTTTCAAGGACAACCTCTGCCAGAGCTATGGCTGACCCAAGGCCATTCCAGCAGCTGCAAGTAAAGGAGTGGGGGATTAAACCTGGTTCTCTCAGATAAAAGTCCTTTTGCCTTTCTCTGCCACAATAGACACCCTGTGAGGTGGGTGAGTCCGAGAGAGCTCTCCCAGAAGCTGCCTTTTCAAGGACAACTCTGCAAGAGCTATGGCTGACCCAAGGCCATTCCAGCAGCTGCAAGTGGAGGAGTGGGGAATCAAACCCGGTTCTCCCAGATAAGAGAGCTCTGGCTGACCCAAGGCCATTCCAGCAGCTGCAAGTGGAGGAGTGGGGAATGCAACCCAGCTCTCCCAGATAAGAGAGCTCTGGCTGACCCAAGGCCATTCTAGCAGCTGCAAGTGGAGGAGTGGGGAATCCAACCCGGTTCTCCCAGATAAGAGAGCTCTGGCTGACCCAAGGCCATTCCAGCAGCTGCAAGAGGAGGAGGGGGAATCCAACCCGGTTCTCCCAGATAAGAGAGCTCTGGCTGACCCAAGGCCATTCCAGCAGCTGCAAGTGGAGGAGTGGGGAATCAAACCCGGTTCTCCCAGATAAGAGAGCTCTGGCTGACCCAAGGCCATTCCAGCAGGTGCAAGGGGAGGAGTGGGGAATCCAACCCGGTTCTCCAGATAAGAGAGCTCTGGCTGACCCAAGGCCATTCCAGCAGCTGCAGGTGGAGGAGTGGGAATCCAACCAGGTTCTCCCAGATAAGAGAGCTCTGGCTGACCCAAGGCCATTCTAGTAGCTGCAAGTGGAGGAGTGGGGAATCCAACCCGGTTCTCCCAGATAAGAGAGCTCTGGCTGACCCAAGGCCATTCCAGCAGCTGCAAGAGGAGGAGGGGGGAATCCAACCCGGTTCTCCCAGATAAGAGAGCTCTGGCTGACCCAAGGCCATTCCAGCAGCTGCAAGTGGAGGAGTGGGGAATCCAACCCGTTTCTCCCAGATAAGAGAGCTCTGGCTGACCCAAGGCCATTCCAGCAGCTGCAAGTGGAGGAGTGGGGAATCCAACCCGTTTCTCCAGATAAGAGAGCTCTGGCTGACCCAAGGCCATTCCAGCAGCTGCAAGTGGAGGAGTGGGGAATCAAACCCGGTTCTCCAGATAAGAGAGCTCTGGCTGACCCAAGGCCATTCCAGCAGGTGCAAGTGGAGAAGTGGGGAATCCAACCTGGTTCTCCCAGATAAGAGAGCTCTGGCTGACCCAAGGCCATTCCAACAGCTGCAGGTGGAGGAGTGGGGAATCAAACCCGGTTCTCCCAGATAAGAGAGCTCTGGCTGACCCAAGGCCATTCCAGCAGCTGCAAGGGGAGGAGTGGGGAATCCAACCCGGTTCTTCCAGATAAGAGAGCTCTGGCTGACCCAAGGCCATTCCAGCAGCTGCAAGAGGAGGAGGGGGAATCCAACCCGGTTCTCCCAGATAAGAGTCCTCACACTTCACCACTGCACCCAACTGGCTCTCAGGAGAGAAATGGGCAGCTGTATGGTTGAAAGAAAGAAGTGATGAAGAAAGCGGAGGGTGTGTGGGTGGGGGAGATGCAGACAGGCATAAAACAAACTCAGGGGCACAAGGACAGGAAGCGCTGCTGGCATGATCTCATATACAAGACCTTGTCTTTGGATAAACAACAACCCACAGCACATGTTGCTGAAGCAGTTTTCCAGTCCAGGATCGCAGCAGTTGTGGCAGTGGGGAGCCAAGGGAGTCTCTGCATGTGTGTCATGAATTAAACTGCTGCTGCTGCTGCTTCCGCCGCCCTGTAGCTGAAGGGGAGACGATGCTGCCCTCCCCTGAGCAGTGAGTAGGAGTTCGGAGGGAAGAGCCTGCTTCCTTCCCCAGGCGTGACCTGATGGTCCCGGGCTCTGCCCTGGCCTGCCTTGCGCGGAGCTGCCTCCTCTCCTCCCGAGGAGGCCCAGCCTTGGAGGGGGGAGGGGCCCAGGAGAGGTTTATAGATGGAGTTCCCTCACTCCCCCAAAGTGCTAGAACTCCTTCAGTGCAGCTGATGGGACAGAAAGGAATGCTTCTTTGCACAGGTGGAATTCACTGCCAGAGCTGGAAGGGGCACTAGGCGGAGTAGGAGAAGTTGGTCACTGGTTACTTGCCCTCTGGCCCCCTTCCCCAGGAAGAAGAGGCAGCCGGCTGAGATGCTGGGCAGGGGGGCTGTAGGGCTTCTTGCTGCTTCTGCCGGGCCAGGGGGGCTTTGGGGCATCAGGAGGGGAAGACCAGCCAGACCCCCGAGGGGGTAGGGAGGAGAGCGGCCTCCTGGTGTTGCTCTCTCTTTTGTCACCTGGGCCAGCAAGGGGGGCATGCTGTGACTGCTCAGAAGCACAGCCCCTCCCCCGGCTGAAGCTCCCGGTTCTCTAAAGCCAGGCCAGGTCACTGCCCCCCCCCCCGTCACCTGCTGCGCCTTCTCCCCCTCTGCAGGTCTGTCGCTCCAAGACGGAGGCCCACTCAAGTGGCGTGGTTTGGCCAAGGAGCAGCAGCTTCTCCTCTCAGGTCAGTGTGGGAGGGGCAGCCCCAGCAGAAGGGGGCGGCTGCTGGCCTCGTCCAGACCTCCCGTTGGGCCCCCTCTCTCTGGGCTCCAGACGCTGGCTGGCTTTTCCATCTCCTCTCCCTCCCTCCCTCAGCTGCAGCCTGGCCCCCCAAGTTTGCCAGAACGGTGTGCACAGCCGCCCCTTCCCCCGCCAGGAATCTAGGCTCTGCTCCAAAGCAAGAGACTCCTCTAGTGCTGTGGGAATGCTCCCCCCCCCAGCAGAGTCATGCTGTGTGCTCCCACGGGGATCAGTACTGTGTGCCAGAGTCCTGCTCTTCCCCACACCTGACCCTCAAGTTAGCAGTTCCCTCCCTCCCCCCGCCCCCATTCCTGAGCCAACTCTTCATTCATCGGTTCCGGGAAGGGGGTGGGGGGAGGACTACTGGCTTTCTCTGTTCAATATATTTTTTCTTTTGGCTTCTCCGGTTGCAACTGCATTCTAAAACAATGTCTTTTAATAAAATGGGCAAGAGCTCTGGCTGCAGAGGAAAGCCGGCTGCTGGAGGCTTCATTCGCCCCCCCCCCCGCTCTGGCCTCTCCCCCACCCCGTCCAAGGGAGCCGCACTGCTCACCACGGGGGGTGGCCTTGGCCGTTGCTTTAAAATCCACCGTTCATAAGGGGGGGGGGTTGGCATGTGGCATGACTTCTCCATTCTGGCTGGCGCAGAGGGGACCTGAAGGCCTATAGTTTCTGTCTGTCCTGCAGAGCGCCGTGTTGCCACCGTCACCTCCGGAGAGCTCGGGCCCCCTGCCTGGGAACTTGGCCAGCACCCTTCAGGATATCGAAGCCAAGCGCCAGCTGGCCCTGCAGCGGAAGGGTAGGCACTTGGGGGGGGGCAACACGAAGCGCTTGCAGCAGCCCCCTCTGCCGCTAGGTCTGTGGCGGACATGGGGCGGGGCTCCTCCAGCCCCCCATGTAGGTGAGGCTGAGCCGGCTTTTGTCCTGGGCCCTCTGCAGGGCAGCAGGTGATTGCCGAGCAGCGGAGGCGCCTGGCAGAGCTGAAGCAGAAGGCGGCCGCGGAGGCCCAGTCTCAGTGGGAGGCCCTGCACGGGCAGCCCCCCTACTCCCCCCTCATGCCCCATTCCATCCTCCATCATCACGCCCCCGGGGGCCTGGCCATGCACGGGAATGACCCGGAGAACGCCTACGACACGCTCAGCCTAGAGAGCTCCGACAGCCTGGACACCAACCTCTCCACCAGCGGGGCCTCAGCCTGCTCCCCAGACAACATCTCCAGGTACAGGCCAGCCGCAGGCGAGGGGCAGGGAAGACCCTCCCCCCAGCCCTGAGCAGAGGCAGAGCTTCTGGGGGAGGAGGGGGGAGTTGCCCTCAGCTTGTCCCCAGGGGTGCCTCCTGAGTGCGGTGAGTATCCCTCACCTGCCCATCCATCCATCCATCGTCCAGCTCCTGGGCTTCCCTCTGCCTCCCAGGGCTGCCTCTGCTCTCTCTGGGCACAGGAAGGCCTCTGCCAGGGGGCAGGGGGAGATCCTGTTGGGGGGCTGCTCTGGGGAAATAGCAGGAGGATGAGGGGGAGGGAGGGAGTGACTGCCTGCCTGGCCTTGCCTTGCAGTGCCAGCGGAGCTGATGTGGGGAAGATGGAGGAGATGGAGACCATGCTGAAGGAGGCCAACGCAGAAAAGTCCCGCCTGATGGAATCACGAGTGAGTGAGTTGGGCAGCAGGGAAGAGGCCCCTTCCCAGGGCCACTCTGGGAAGGCTCTGAGAGTTCCCCCAGGATGCCCCTCCCAGCTTGCCCTGCCGGCTCTCTTCACTGATGCCCCCCGACCCTGGCAGACCATCTCCTCTGCTGGCAGGAACCAAATGCCGCCGAGCCCAGTGAGAACAGCCCCGCACACTGCTGCCAGCTCTCTGCCTGGCGGATGTTAGAATAATGCCGGGGGGAGGGGTGGAACCTGAGCTGTGGGCAGAGCAGATGGGCAGGCTGCTAACCTGGTGACCGCTGGCAGGAGGAGGAGATGGAGCTGCGGCACCAGGCACTGGAGGAAGAGCGGCGGCGGCGGGTACAGCTGGAGCAGCAGCTGCAGGATGAGGCCGCACGGCGGCAGAGACTCATTGAGAAGGAGGTCAAAATGCGGGAGAAGCAGTTTGCACAGGTAGGGGCAGGGAGGGGGGAGGGCAGCAGTGCAAATGTTGGATTATTGTGGCCTTGTGGCTGCCCTCGCCCTGCTGGGTGCCAGCTCCCGGACTCCAGGGTCACCTCTCTCACACAAGCAGCATGGCTTCCGTGGGGGACGGCCCCGCCTTCCTTCCCCAGTGATGATGAGATCTTTAGCCCTTTGGTGCTTTTGCACAGATACCACATTGTGTGTGTGAGTGGGGTAGGGGGGCCATACAGATGCTGCCCCTCCAGAACCTTCCGCTCTCTTGCTCCGGCTTCCGCAGCAGGGGAAGACTTTAGCAGTCCCACCAGAAGGTGACGAGGTCCAGGCTGGGCCTCTGAGCGGCTCTGCTCTGCCTCCCCTCCCCAGGCACGGCCCCTGACCCGCTACTTGCCCATCCGCAAAGAAGACTTTGACCTGCGTGCCCACGTGGAGTCCTCGGGCCACAGCGTGGACACCTGCAGCCACGTCATCCTCTCCGAGAAGATGTGCAGAGGCTACCTGGTCAAGATGGGGGGCAAGATCAAGTCCTGGAAGAAGCGCTGGTTCGTGTTCGATCGCCTGCGGCGCACCCTCGCCTACTACGTTGGTAAGGCCCTGGCCTGCCCTGCTCCCCACCCCCCCCACCCCGCGTGGGCCTTGGAGTCTCATGGCCTCCTGCTTCCCCCACAGACAAGCACGAGACAAAGCTCAAAGGCCTGATCTACTTCCAGGCGATTGAGGAGGTTTACTACGACCACCTCCGCAGCGCAGCAAAGGTCAGTGCCAGGGCAGGGGGCGGCTTTCCCACGAGCCCTGAGCCCGGCCTTCCCTTTCTCACCCGTCACTCTGCCTCTCTTGTCCTCCAGAAGGGGTTCTTCTCCCTGAAGCGGGTCAGTGTAGGTACCATCCTGGTTCTTGGCATGGCTTTCAGCCCCTCTAATCTTGAAGTGCCCACAACGCCTGGCATTAACAGCTTTGCCCACCCGCACTTCCACTGGAGCTCAGCTCAAGGGTGGAAGTGGATCAGCGGGGCAGGCTCCTTGGTAGCTTCCTTTCTTTAGGGAAAGCTAAGGGCGGGGGGGGGGATGCTGCGTGAAACTGCAGGAGGGGGAGCATGGTGGGGGAGTGGTTGCACCCTTCTGTAAGGGCCAGGCCAGAGTCTCTGTGCCCCCCCCACTCTCTGGCTCCCAGCTGCACTGGATGGGGGGGGGGCACATGCCAGCATGAAGGACCGTTCTGTGGGCAGGGCATTAAGCAAAGGCCTGCTGCTAACAACCAGCCCCTGCCTCACTAACAGCTTCTGGGTGCCCCTGCCAGTACCAGCCAATGTAATGCTGGTCTGTTTCTGTTGCCTTCTAGCATCTAGCAGACTTCCTCCCTCTTCCCTTCAGTAGAGAGGTTGGTCTCCAGGCTCTCGTTTCTCTATTCTGCCCTCCACCCCCCCTGCAGCATAAGGGTTGGGCTCTCTCTTCTGCCTCTTTTTTGGGGAGGGGGTGTCAAGAGAACCAGTTCTTCACATTCCAACCAAGCTGGGGGGGGGGGGGAAGAGTCTCTCCCTGCCCTGTTCAAGCAGCACGTCCTTCTTTGGGGAGGGGGTCCAAACACCTCTCCCTCCCCTCCTCTTCCTTCTCCCGGCAGAGCCCCAACCCAGCCCTCACCTTCTGCGTCAAGACCCACGACCGCCTTTACTACATGGTGGCACCTTCCGCGGAGGCCATGCGCATCTGGATGGATGTCATCGTGACCGGAGCAGAGGGCTACACCCAGTTCCTGAGCTGAGGTGCTCCAGCAGGACGGCCAAGCCTCCGGGGAGGAGGAGGGGAGGGGGCTGCCCTGCCAAAGACCCTCCAGGCAGAAGGGCCCCTACAAGAGCCCTTCGACCTCCCCACTGTGCAGGCCCTGCCATCCACCCAGTGCCTTGCGAGGGGAGGGGAGGGGAGGGGGACAGAGGACTTGGCCCTCCCTTCCACACCACCTTCCCTGAGAACATCCACATACCCCAGAGTGCTCCCTCTGGACCCACATTTTGGGGATCCGGGCTGCTTTGTTTCTCGCTGTTGCCCCAGGCTGCTCAGTTGGGGGGGGGAGGGGGGGAATAAAGCTTTGTAAGCTCCCTGATGCTCCCAGCGACCTTCTTGCCCTGGCACCAGGAGAGCTGCTGGACTGCAGTGGCATCCTGCGCCCTACAGCTGCATCAACACACACACACACACACAAGCTGCAGTGGGGGGGATCTGTGAGCCAAGAGCTGCAGCCTGACATCCCCCCCCCGCCCCCGGATGGAACAAGGAACAGCCACAGAAGGGGGCCCTGAGGCTGCGGGGGGCGGCTTGCAGGTGCTGAGCCCCCACACACACACACACAGGCAGCTCAGCCAGGCTGCCTTCAGAGAAAGAGGCGAACACGGGAAAAGGGGAGTTTGGTTAGTTTTTAATATTGCAGAGCAACGCCAGCCTTCCGCCAGCAGCCCTGCTGTGCTCCTTGTGCCCCTCACAAAGGCTGCTGCTGTGCAAGCAGCAGGGCAAGGAAGGCCCCAATCCAGGCCCAGGAGCAGCGCGGCAGGGAGGAGCCTGCAGCAGTGAGGCGGTCACCAAAGAGATCCAGGAGCTGCAGGGCCACCCCATTTGTCCAGCCGAAGCCCTCCTGCCAGAGAAAGAAAAGACGGGGCTAAGCTGGCTCCACCCCCATTTGGGCAGGCGAAAAGGGCCCAGCTCCCCCCGCATCCCTGCCCAGCCTGGGCGGTGATGGGGGGCACAGCCCCAAAGAGATTCGCGGGAAGAAGCCATTGTCGAAAAAACACAACAGATTAATAACTCTCAAGTATCCTATGTACAATGTCAATAAATATTTCTAGCCATTTGTGTCAGATTTCATTCAATAACGTACAAGATCTGCCAAGTGCATTTCCTACTCCTACAAATCCATGTCTCTTCCAGAGTCTCATATCCATTCAGTAAGTTCCAAAGGTTCCAAAAGAATCTAAAGGGCCAGTAAGAGTCTTGCTAAGGTCAAAGTGCATCCAGCTTCCAACTGGGAAACTCGAGTAGACAAACTGGGCTGCCCTTTGAGCCCCCGGAAATGGACTGCGTGGAGCCAGGCAGCTCCCTCCTCCTTGGGGGCGGGGTGGGAGGGTGTGTGTGTGCAAAGGGGTCCAGTCAACTACCTGGGGGAAATCTCAGGCATTTGCAGGCCTTGTATGTACACTGCTGAATGAAATTTGACACCAAGGATATTGTTATAAATATTTATTGCTATTATAAGTAAAAAAACCCAAAAGGTCGTGCCCTGTGCAAGCACCGGTCGTTTTCTACTCTGGGGTGACGTTGCTTTCACAACGTTTTCATGGCAGACTTTTTACGGGGTGGTTTGCCATTGCCTTCCCCAGCTGGGGACTCATTTTACTGACCTCAGAAGGATGGAAGGCTGAGTCAACCTCAAGCCGGCTTCCTGAACCCAGCTTCTGCTGGGATCAAACTCAGGTCATGAGCAGAGACCTCAGACTGCAGTACTGCAGCTTTACCACTCTGTGCCACGGGACTTTATAAGAGATTGTGCAGGAGTGGGTCAAACCTTCAAATGGCAGTAAAATTTAGAAACACCAGGCTGTTGCCTGTCGGCTGGCTTCTCTGTTTCAGTGCTGGGGCCCGCTGCTGGGGCACACCCACCCGGCAGGCTCTTTGTCCAATTGACATGGTGTGCTGACATTTCCCGCCACAAAGCCTTCAACTGCTGCAGCGGACTCCGGTCACACCCAGTGGAGAAGCATCTGCCATGGAAGCCATGCCCTTTCTTAACTTCCGACTTGCTGCAGCGACAGACATGCATCACCATATTGCAGCTTCACTCACTGAAGAACTGCAGTAGGTTTCACTCCGCTGCTCAAAAACCAGATAATGGAGGAGCCCTGCTTAGAATCCTAGAGTTGGAAGGGACCTCCAGGGTCATCTAGTCCAGCCCCCGCACAATGCAGGAAATCCACAAATACCTACCCCAAATCCTCTGGGGCCCATCTCACACGGGGCAGTGCCACTGGGGGGGGCTGCTTGTCTGCACTCTGCTGCCACCCGGGGGACATTCTTTATGTCATTGGTAAAAATACTGCCAAATTCCTTTAAATGATTGCCATTTTAAGGTTTTCATTGGACTCGCCCTTGTACATAGCATACTGGAGAGTTAGTTTTCTCTGCGATACCCACAGGACAGGGACACGTAGTTTAGCCTCACCTGAACGACATACTCCCCACCTGCGCCTGGGCTCCCGTCACCTTCAACATTATACTGGAGAAAAAAGGAGGGGGCATTTCTGTGCTGGATGCTGGGCAAAGGCAGCATCTGGGAGGGGGCAGTGGAGACAGGGCCAGGCCTAGACTGTCTGGCGCCCCCCTCCCCCGCACTGATGACATCATCCAGTCACTTGGGGGAGGGCCCAGTTTGGTGCCCCCAGAAGGCTAGTGCCCTAGGCAATCACCGAGTTGGCCCTAGTGGCAGGACCAGCCCTGGTTGGAGGTGATAAATGGCACAACATCCCTGCAAGTATGACGGCAAGCAGTCTCACCCCCTTCTGACCCAGCCAGCTTTGTAGAAGAGCTGCTAGAGCAGAAGGTGACGCGCACCCTGAACTCTGTCTGCTGCCCCCGGGGGCATGCCTACCTTCTCAAACATGGCCTGGTACCTCTCGTAGACAGCCAGGTTCATTCTCACCCAGTTCTGAGCCAGGCTGAAGGCTAGGGCTTGGGCCTGCGGGGAGGAGGACTTGGCCAGACCTGGGGCAGGAAGCAGAGGGGGTGAGGGGAGGGCGGAGGCAAAAGCAGCAGGGCTCTTGCAGACAGGAAGGGGACCAGGCAGGGCACAGTAGCCGCAGCTACCCAGAGACCCGGCACACACACACACACACCACAACTGGCCAGCGAGCACACAGGTATGGCTTACCTGGCTGGCTGGGATGGCCTCACCTGCAATCACCATATGCTGGAGCGGGGCCCATGCATTCGGAAGGTCCCACTGCTGGCCTGTGTGAGCCAGGGAGGTCGGCAGCCCATGGGCATAGGACAGGGCAGGGGTGCTCTGTGGGCAGGCAGAAAAAACAGCACCCAGGAAGGAATGGTCAGGCATTCTGGAGACGGTGGCAGAAGTCATCGATGACACAAGATGAACATTTGAAGCTGCCTTATACTGAATCAGACCCTTGGTCCATCAAAGTCAGTATTGTCTTCTCAGATGTAGTTGTCGATTTTTAAAAAATTTCTATCCTGCCCTCCCCACTGGGGGGTCAGGGCAGCAGGGAGCCAGCCTGTGTAGCTTCCACAGGGCCTTGGAGGGAGGCAGAAAGCACTGCCCCCCCAGGGGGCAGGAACCAGAGGGGGTGAGAGAGGAGCCTGCCCCAGCCCTCCCCCGCCTGGTTTGCAAATGACCTGCCAGTGGCACCAGCTGCTGTCCTCCCATGGCCACAGGTGGCCCATGCCCAGCAGCCCAGGGGCACTGCAGGCACAAAGGGAGGGGTGGCACCACTTCTGCCAGGCAGGTGCCCACACTGCAAAGCTTGCCAGCCATCTAAGACCACTCGGGGGTGGGGGGGAGCAGAGAATCCCCAGGGGCACACGATACTGAATGCCCCCCCCACATACACAGGTGGTTTCTGCTGTGTCAATTGCCCCCATGAGGCTGGTTCCCCCTTGGGGGGAGGGAAAGGCCCCACCAGGGAGAGAGGAGGGGGCCGTTTGGATCCAGCCAGCCTCTCGCCCCTCCTCCCTGGTCGGCCTGCAGCCTGGCTTCCCGGGGTGGTTGGGGTTTCAGGGGAAGGAGGAGGGGAGGAGAGAAGTGTGCTGCTGGGGAAACCTATCTCCTGCACAGATGCCCCCTTGCCCACCCTGACACTTCAGCAAGACCCCAGCTGGTGCTTGACGCCCCCTGAAGGAGGCCAGCCAAAGCCACGAGGGGCTGCTGCCCTGCTTACCTCAAGGTAGCGCAGGGCCTTCTCGGTGGCAGCACCCTCCAGGTCACACTTGGCCCACAGCGGGGTTAGGTTGGACGGGTAGAAGGCCTGGTTGTGCCTGCCGCGCGCCAGGTTGTAATCCAGCCAGACGCCGGCCGCCTCGTTCCACAGGACAGCCCGCACTGCCGCCACCCGCCGCTCGTGAGCTGCCTGGAACCGCTCAGCCCCCTCAGCATCCCCTGAAGGGAGGGCGAGGAGTCAGCGAGCCACGGGGGGGGGGGGGGCTTAGGGTTGCCAATCCCCAGGTGGGGGCAGGGGATCCCCCGGTTTGGAGGCCGCCCCCCCACTTCAGGGTCGTCAGAAAGTGGGGGGAGGGGAAGGAAATGTCTGCTGGGAACTCTGTTATTCCCTATGGAGATTTATTCCCATAGAAAATCATGGAGAATTGATCCGTGGGTATCTGGGGCTCGGGAGGGGGGCTGTTTTTTGAGATAGAGGCACCAAATTTTCAGTATAGCATCTAGTGCCTCTCCCCAAAATACCCCCCAAGTTTCAAAAAGATTGGACTAGGGAATCCAATTCTATGAGCCCCAAAAGAAGGTGGCCCTATCCTTCATTATTACCTATGGAAGGAAGGAATTGAAAAGGTGTGCCGTCCCTTTAAATGTGAGGGCCAGCACTCCCTTTGGAGTTCAATTATGCTTGTCACAGCCTTGATCTTAGCTCCACCCCTAATGTCTCCTGGCTCCACCCCCAAAGTCTCCAGATATTCCTTGAATTGGACTTGGCAACCCTAGGGGGGCTGCTGCTGCCCACCCCCCACCCTGCCCCCGGTCAGGGCCCTCACCCACCAAGCGCCTGGCAGAAGGCGGCCAGGAGCGCTTCCACGCGGCACAGGATGGCATTGAGGTCGACGGGCACGACGGCGCTGGTCTGCGTGTCTTGCAGGGTGGCCTCAGCAGGCGGCGGCCCTGGCAGGAACCAGCGCGACGAGAAGTCCCAGCCCGACTCCGCTGCGCCCTTCAGCTCGGCCCACAGTGCCTCCTGCGCCTCTGCCCACCGAGAGGAGGAGAAGGGAGCTCAGCACCGCACCCGGCCTCCACGGCCCTTCACAGTGCCCAGCCCCGGGGGAGGGGGGAGGCTGACCTGCCGGTAGGCCCTGCACAATCTCCACGTCCTTGCTGTAGGACTCCGGCCTGGGAGGGAGCGAGGGGAGGGGAGGGGAGGAGAGTCAAGTGTGGGGGGAGGAGAAGGACCCCCAGCTCCACCCCCCCCCCGCTGGCCCAATCCCCCCTCACCTGGGCTCCCCCACCGGCACGCTGTAGCGGTTCAAGGAGTGCTCCTGGCCCCCCACGCTGATGTTGACAGCCCTCTGCTCCTGCCAGAAGCGGTACTCCTCTTCCAGGAGATGGAGGCTCTGGCTACAGGCCACACACACAAGCAGCCCTTAAGCGGGGGGGGGGGGGGGGGGAGGGCAGCCACATCCCTGCTCCTCCCCCCACCATCACCCCCCCCCCGCTTACTTGAGGAAGGCCAAGTCCTGGGTGCGGTTCAGGTAGGCCTCCATCATGAGGGTCAGGAAAGGCGGCTGGCTCCGGCGCTCGTAGTACACCCGGCCTCCGTTGGGGACGTGCCCGTACCTAGCAGCAAGAAGCAAGACTGGCACGTGCTTGCACTGAGGGGGGGAGGAGCCACCCCACACACACACACCCCTTCTCCCTCCTCCGGTCTGGGCTCTCACTTCTCCACCAGATGAAGGAAGTTTTGGATCATGCCCTTCACCGTGGCCGTCATGTTGGAGAGCAGCAGTCCTTCCATGACCCAGAAGGAGTCCCTGCAGGGAAAGAGCAGGCCTCAGCACTGGGGGCACAGCAAAAGAGCCCCCCCCCCCAAACACAGCCGCTGCCTTCAAGCCTCTGGGTCGGACAGGCTGGCCAAGCCCGGGCCCACCTGCTGCTCTGGAGGCCAAACAAAAGTGCCCCCCCTGCCCAGCTACTCACCAGTAGTAATACTCTCTGAATCGCCCCCCGGGCACCACCAGTGGGTTCGGCACGTAGATCAGGGAGTAGCGGTCTGGTCTGGTCTGGACGTCAGCTTTGATCTGAAAGGCAAGCCACCTGCAGCTGCCTCTCCTGTCTGGGGACACAGCCTGCCCCCCCCCCCAGCGCGCGCGTGATGTGGGGAAATCCTCGCCCCTCACCTTTCTGCCCAGCACCTTCCACTTGGCGTTCAGCGCCTGGGCCCAGGAGCGCAGCCTCTGGTCAGAAATCCGCCCGAGCAGCTCTGGGCTAGAGAGGGAGAGGAGCGGGCTGGGGAGCACTGCCCTGCTGCGGAGGGGCCGCCTTCCCACCCCCACCCCGGAGGAGACTCTAGATGAGGGCCAAGCAAGGGCCAGGCTGGTCAACCCCAGCCCGCCCCCTCCTCACCAGTCAGCCAGCCTCTGCCAGGCTTTGCGCTGTGCCAGGAGGAGAGCAGGGTGGCCACAAAACAGGCCCGGGGCTGGAAGGGCTCTGCGGGGCAAGGCAGGTGGCTGGGGTCGGGGTCACACCCCTGCTGCCCTTTGGGGGGGGGGGGGTGGCAGCAGCACAGAAGGGAGCTCCTTCATGCCTTCTGCTAGGCGGGCAGCCAGATACCTCTGGGTCCAGTCTGCAGGCTCCCAGGGATCCAGCTCCTGCCCAGGGGGAGAGAAGTGACTCTCTACAAAGTCCATCAGCTGTTGTTTGGACACAGCCCTGCCGGGCATGGCATTCACCAGCTGCTGGAAGTCCTGCAGAGCCTCCTCTGGACGGCGGGGGGGGGGGAGAGAGAGAGAAAAGGGCCCCCCGTCAGAGCAGAGGCCGGGTCTCATCCTGGCAGCCCTGGCGGTGCTCAGGAGCAAGCTGCACAGTTCCCACCATCTGGAGCAGAGCAGAAATGATGCCGCTCGCTCGAAGTCTTGCCTGCATTCCTCCCGGGGGCGGGGAAGGAGGGCTTCTCCTTCCAGTGGGTCTGAGCAGAAGGGCTCCGTCCTTGAGTGACTGTGGCTTGGAAGCCAGCTGTGCACACCAGGGTGAAAGCTCCAGGGAGGCGGCACCTTAGGCTGCTGGCCGAAGCAGGAAATGCGGCTCTTCTGTCCGTCAAAAAGGTTCCCACCCCCCCCACCCCCCACCAGCAGCCACGGCCCCAGCGGGAAAGAGGAACCGCAGGAGAGACAGGCCTGGGAGTGCCCCCCCCCCACCACCACTCACCTGGGCTCCCTCGCAGGGGCATGTCCACAAAGTGCTTGTCGTCGGGGAAGAGCCTGCTCATCTGCACCTGCCTCAGCAGCTCCCCAGTGCAGTAGACCTGGCTGGAGAAGGCGGCCCCAGGGGTCAGGGGGGGCTCTTGCTCCAGCTCCCCAGACAGGCCCTTGCACCGTGGTCCGCCCTCAGCAACTGACAGAACTCGCCTTGAAGGGGGGGGAGGGGGTCCCTCAAGGCTCCTCTCCTCTTTCCTCTCAGCCTGGGTTCCTTCTCTGCCACGGAGTCGGGCTGTTGTGAGGAGCAGGAGGGCCCTTCGCCAAATTCGGGGTGCTCCCTACAGGGACCCTCCCTGACCAGTCCCTTACGGCTGTGGCCATCTCAGCAGAAGAGCTCCCAACTCTTCCCAAAGAGCTCCAGTTCCTGCCTGCCACGGAAGAACATCCCCCTTCCCCACCCACCCCCGCAAAGGCAGCGACTGAAGAGCACCTAGAGCCCAGCTCTGGGAAGGAAGGAAGGAAGGAAGGAAGGAAGGAAGGAAGGAAGGAAGGAAGGAAGGAAGGAAGGAAGGAAGGAAGGAAGGAAGGAAGGAAGGAAGGAAGGAAGGAAGGAAGGAAGGAAGGAAGGAAGGAAGGAAGGAAGGAAGGGCTGTGTGCAAATCAGCTTCTGTCCTCCCCCCATGGGCCAGAGGCCCTGGTGCTGGTGCGCACCTTCCCTGGCACCCAGAAGGGCCCCCTGTCCCTCACTGGCCAGGCCTCGCGATTGCTGGGCCCCAGTACCTCCCGCTCACCTGGCACAAGGGGGTGGGAAGCTGCCTGCCACTGCTTGCAGCCCCGGGACAGCCGCACAGATGCCCAGCAGCACCCACCAGGCTGGGAAAGGCATCCTGTCTGCAGTGAGGGGCAGTCGCAGAACCCCACCTGCCCTGCAATGAGTGCCTGCAAGAGGCGGCGGCACTGGAGCAAGGTCCAGAATGCAAAGTCTGCCCAGTGGGCTCCAGCTTGATTGTGGGGGCGGGGCCTGGCTTGGGAGGGAGGAGACTGGACTCCGGGGCCCTGCAGCTGGCAGGAGCTTGTCAAGAGAGGCTGATCTCAGCCCCCAGCGCTCTGTTGCCACCAGACCTCATCCATTCTCTCCAAACCATTCCCAGCAGAGTTCTCCCCCCTGTCCAATTGGTCCCACCAACAGCCCCTCCCCAGCTCAACAGAGAATCATACCATGGGAAGGCACCTCCAAGGTCATCTAGTCCAACCCCTCTGCACAATGCAGGGAATTCACAAGCACCTCCCCCCCACACACACCCCTGAGACCTCTGCACCATGACCAGGTGGCTAAACAACCAGCTCCAGGACCCCTGGCCAAAATGGCTGACCCCAAAGTGGCAACCAGCATTCCCCCCCCCTTCAGCCAGGTAACCTGCTGGGGCCTCAGTAGGGTCAGCCCCTCCCCTCCCAGTTGTCACGGGGTGGCAAAAAGTGGGGACATCTGTCAAGCACCCACAGCTGAGAGGGGGGAGACTAACAGGAGAACTCATCCCAGGATGGCTTCCCCACTTCTCTCGCTCCCCTGCTCTGCCAGCCCCCCCCCATCACCACTGACTCCACCCATTGGCCGGGCTGCCTCAGATAGTGCAGCAGAGAGACTCTCCCTGCCTGAGCCTTGAGGGTCATCTGGAAGCCCCTCCTAGCAGCGCAGAAGGCAGGCTCTCCCAGGCCCTCCTCTACTCGGATAAACATTGCACCACACACACACACACACAGTCTGTCTAAGCCGTGGAGTCTGGTGAGCAAAAGTTCTGCTTTGGGAGCTACAGTATTAAAGGTGAGGGCTCCTGCATCAATTAGCGTGCCCTGGGGCCATTTTTTCCTGACAAAAACGTAGGGTTGCCAATCCCCAAGTGCGGGCAGGGGATGCCCCGGTTTGGGGGGCCTCCCCCCGCTTCAGGGTCGTCAGAAAGCTGGGGGAGGGGAGGGAAATGTCTGCTGGGAACTTTTTTATTCCCTAGGGAGATTTATTCCCATAGAAAATAATGGGGAATTGATCCACGGGTATCTGGGGCTTTGGGGGGGGGGGCTGTTTTTTGGGATAGAAGCACCAAATTTTCAGTATAGCCTCTAGTGCCTCTCCCCAAAATACCCCCCAAGTTTCAAAAAGATTGGACCACGGGGTCCAATTCCATGAGCCCCAAAAGAAGGTGCCCCTATCCTTCATTATTTCCTATGGAAGGAAGGAATTGAAAAGGTGTGCTGTCCCTTTAAATGTGAACCCCCTTTGGAGTTCAATTATGCTTGTCACAACCTTGATCTTGGCTCCACCCCCAAAGTCCGCAGATATTTCTTGAATTGGACTTCGCAACCCTACAAAAACGTGTGAGCTGGAGGCTCCCACGCACTCCACACAAGCCTGGTTTCTGGTAGAGGAGCTGGGAAGAGCCACACCCCCTGCTCTTGAGATCACAAAGGCTTCTTCTTCCACAGTCTTCCAGTCCCCCCTCCCTTGCCCCAGCCAGGCCTGCAGCTGGCTTTCTGCAGATGGGCTTGGGGGGAAAGAGGGACTGGTCCTGAGGCATGTTGATCCTCCATTTCCCTGCTTCCTTCGGCCTTCCTCCTCCGTAGGAGCCAGCGCAGGTGTCGCAAGTGCTGGGGACAGGATGTCTGGGAGGGAGACTTAGCCCCCCTCCACCTGAAGGCTTTTTGTTGTGGCAGGACTGGCTGGCCTTCTGTGGCTCTTGGAGGGCTTGCCAGCAGCTTCCAGTGTCTGGCTGGGGGGAGCTCCAGATCAGGGGGAACACCCCCTGGCTTCCAGGGCAACCTGAACCCTGCCCCAGAACACCTCAGCCACACCACCCGGTGCACAGATGCGGTCAAGAGGGATTGCACGCTGTCAGAGGCGGCCTGCAGCTTGCTCTTCCCAGAGGAATGTGGAAGGCTGGAGAAAGGCAGATGGGCTGGAGGAAGCTCTTGGAGGGCTTGCCTGCAGGACACAGAAGCAGCTGACCCAAGAGGCAGGCCTGGAAAGAAGAGAGCTGCTGCCCAAGGGGGTGGTGGGCATCCCAGGCATCTGTGGGGTTGAGAGCCCAGTGCCTCAACACATGGCAGGGCGCTCAGCCACAGCCTGCTCCAATGAGAGGCCAGACCTGGCTGCAGAGCCTTGTGGGGTGAGGCACTCTGAGCCGCTCCTACTTCGCAAGGCTGCTGTGCATTAAACTGAGCTCCTGGTTGGGAACAACTGAAAGAGGCAACCCTCCTGCCTCTATCCTGCAAGCTGTGGGGAAACCAAAAACTCCTTTCCCTCAAAAAAGAGAAACCAGAATGAGGGAGGGTCAGCAACTTCAGCTACCTTTGGAAGGTCCCAGGACTTCCTGACAAGGAAGGAATGAAAGGGTCACCTATCCCAGACCTGATTCTAACCAAGAGGGAATACAGGGAGCTCAGGGGGAAAGCAGCCACGTAATGCAGGAATTCTTGATCTCATGGAAAACTCAGGATGAGCAGAGCCAAACACATACCTGGAACTTCTGGAACGCTTATTTCACAGAACTGAGGGAAACTCCAGGAAACTTCCATGGCTGGAGTCTGAGATGTGGGGCTCCCTCAAAAAGGAGTTGCTGTAGTCACCGTTGCAAACCAATGGAAAAGTGACATGGGAAGCATCCAAAGATGCCAGGGTAGCTGCATGAAAAGATGAGCTGAAAGCCAAAGAGGACACCTGAGAAGCAGCAGGAGGAACACAACACTGGAGGCAGCTGCAGGTGACTAGTCTGAACAGTACCAGGAAACCCAAACGGAGCAGAGATGGGAGCGGTCGCTAGGAGCAACAAGAGGGTATGTCTGGAGGAGGAAGAAATTATAGGAGAGTGGATGGTTAAATGCTGATGGGTCTCCTGGGGAGGAAGAGAAAGAGCAAGAGCTGGCTTTGCCCAGCTCCTTCAATCATACAGGAGATACAAAGTACCTTTAAGAACAAAGTTTTATTCACTGTAGGAGCTTTTTGCCTTGATACAGCAAGAGAGAGAGAGAGACAGAACGAGAACTCTTGGATGCAACTGGTTTCTCCCCCTCTTTTTCACTGTATTCATGCCCTCGTGATTCAGTCTTTCCCAATAAGAAAGCAATGTGAACTGTTTAGATGAGGAATAACAAGCCAGTGAGGTGGGTTATGCTGAGATTGTGTGTCCAGACGAAGTTCACCCAGCACATTTCCTTTGTGGAATAGAGTTTTAGAACGTTGACTTCCCAGAGAGTAGGAGGATAGTGACCACTATACATTGCTGCCTCTCTATTCTTGCACTGTCTCATAGGAGTTTTAGTTATTTATCTGGGGAAGAGTATAGTTTTGTAGACAAACACAAAGCCCTCAGTCTGAATCAGGGGTGGCCAAAATTGCTTAATGTGAGAGCCATATAGAATAGATATCAGATGTTTGAGAGCTGGAAAAAAGGAAGGAAGGAGGGAGGTAAATAGATGGGGAGAGGAGGAAAGAAAGCAACTTTAAATGTATTTCCAAGTCACTAGATGGCTTGTCTTGGAGAAGTGATTTAAAGAGATGCCTTCTGCAAGCTGGCCAATGGGGTGGGGTGGGGAACTTCAAGAACCACACAATATGTGTGAAAGAGCCACATGTGGCTCCCGAGCCGCAGTTTGGCCACCCCTAGTCTGTATTATGGCACCTTCACATGCTCTGGACCACCATACAAAGCAAATTGTGTACAAAAGCTTGCAACACCCAGTCATTTCATGTTTTCCTCTGCATCTTAGGCTTAGAGCATAAATCAAAAGTAGGTTTGCAACTTAACAATACATGCCTGAACAGCATACTTACGATGGCTACAGCACAGACATTGTCTCTAGATTTTGATGCAATAACTCAGAGCAAAAGGTGTCAGTTATCAGAGACTCTTGGACTTCCGGGGTTGGTAAAATGCCAAGCTGAATTGCTTCTCAGAAGGGGAGCAGGCTGGGGCTTCTGTTCGGGGTAGTGGAGGGCAATTTAATGCCTACTGCCTACTTTTCTCAGTCAGAGATCAGTCCAAGATATGCACAGGAAACTCTGAGATTTACCTTGGCTAAAAGGGAGTCCCGGGGGGGGGCTCCTTTGAGGCTTTGAGGGGTCTCCGGAGATGAGTTGCATATTCATCATCTGCAGTGGAGTGGAATAGGAAGCAGAGAGTGAGTATAAATGGGCAGTCTTCGCAATGGAGGACGGTAAGCAGTGGGGTGCCGCAGGGCTCGGTACTGGGTCCCATAACTTGTTCATAAATGATTTAGAGTTGGGAGTGAGCAGTGAAGTGGCCAAGTTTGCGGATGACACTAAATTGTTCAGGGTGGTGAGAACCAGAGAGGATTGTGAGGAACTCCAAAGGGATCTGTTGAGGCTGGGTGAGTGGGCGTCAACGTGGCAGATGCAGTTCAGTGTGGCCAAGTGCAAAGTAATGCCCATTGGAGCCAAGAATCCCAGCTACAAATACAAGTTGATGGGGTGTGAACTGGCAGAGACTGACCAAGAGAGAGATCTTGGGGTCATGGTAGATAACCCACTGAAAATGTCAAGACAGTGTGCGTTTGCAATAAAAAAGGCCAACACCATGCTGGGAATTATTAGGAAGGGAATTGAAAACAAATCAGCCAGTATCATAATGCCCCTGTATAAATCGATGGTGTGGTCTCATTTGGAGTACTGTGTGCAGTTCTGGTCGCCGCACCTCAAAAAGGATATTATAGCACTGGAGAAAGTCCAGAAAAGGGCAACTAGAATGATTAAAGGGCTGGAACACTTTCCCTATGAAGAAAGGTTGATACGCTTGGGACTCTAGCTTGGAGAAACGTCGACTGCGGGGTGACATGATAGAGGTTTACAAGGTAATGCATGGGATGGAGAAAGTAGAGAAAGAAGTACTTTTCTCCCTTTCTCACAATACAAGAACTCGTGGGCATTCAATGAAATTGCTGAGCAGACAGGTTAAAATGGATAAAAGGAAGTCCTTCTTCACCCAAAGGGTGATTAACATGTGGAATTCACTGCCACAGGAGGTGGTGGCAGCCACAAGCATGGCCACCTTCAAGAGGGGTTTAGATAAAAATATGGAGCACAGGTCCATCAGTGGCTATTAGCCACAGTGTGTGTGTGTGTGTGTGTGTGTGTGTGTGTGTGTGTGTATATATATATATATATATATATATATATATATATATATATATATATATAAAAATTTTTGGCCACTGTGTGACACAGAGTGTTGGACTGGATGGGCCATTGGCCTGATCTAACATGGTTTCTCTTATGTTCTTATGTTCATATTTAACATGTTGCAATTTTTAGTAAAGATCTGGAGGATACAGCAGACTCAACAGATACTTCAGTCTTTCAAAGTTCCTGCTTTCATTTCTCTAAGCTTCTTGTAAGGAGCACATGCAGTGATTCTCCTTCTCTTGAGAGATTCACAAGCATCCCATTCAAAAGCATGAGTACTAGTGGCTGGTTCCTTCCTTAGTATTCAACGACTCTGAAGCTGGCCTTTGAGTAGGTTAGGCTGAAAGGGTGTGATTGGCTCAAGGTCACCCAACAAGCTTCCATGGCTGAATGGGCAGTCTGACACTGCAACCACTACACCATGCTGCCTTCCATTTGATCCAATTGGCAGCTGAGGGGACTGTGAGAATGTGACCAACAGGAGAATACTTAATGTCAGCAAAGCACCTGAGTTCACCTCCTCCCCTCTGCCAATATATTGACTGGCAAATGAATTAGATGTGAGAAAGAGGCTGGCATGACCTCCTTGCAGGGAGTTCTCGCAGGGCGTCTCCTCCAGCCTCGAACTCCTCAACATCCTTATCAAAGAACTGGATGAGGGGTGGAAGGAATCTGGTTTACAGCCAGCACACAACCAGGAAGGACAGTCTACACCACAAAAGACTCAAGTCAAATCCAAAGTGCCCTGAATAGGTTAGATAGTTGAGCTGAAAGGAAGAAAGCAAGATTATAGAATAGAGCTGGAAGGGATCCCCAGGGTCATCTAGTCCAGCCTCCTGCACTATGCAGGAACTTCACAAATACCTCCCCCCGCCCCCCTCCACACACACATCCCTAGTGACTCCTGCTCCTTGCTCTCCATGATCCCTGGCAAAACTGACTTGGAGAAACACTGATGCTTTGGGGTCAGCCTGCAATCAGCATCCTTGGATATGTAAGAAAGGACCATGAGAACTCAGCACTGAGGCAACCCTTCCTGCCCTCATAATCTGCTTAATTTACACAACCAGCATTGTTGTCAGATGGCCCTCGAGCCTCTTTAAAAACCTCCAAAGGAGAGCCCACCACCTCCTGAGGAAGGCTATTCTACTGAGAAACCCCTCTGTCAGGAAGTTCTTCCTAATATTTAGCTGAAAACTTTTAATTTCAACCCATTGGTTCTGGTCTGGTCTTCTGGGGCAACAGCAAACAATTCTGCACCATCCTCAATATGACAGCCCTTCAAATACTTGAAGATGGTGATCCTATCACCTCTCAGCCGCCTGCTCTCCAGGCTAAACATCCCCAGCTCCTTCAACCTTTCCTCACAGGACTTGGTCTCCAGATCCCTCACCATCTTTATCACCCTCCTCTGGACGCGTTCCAACTTGTCTAGATCCTTCTTAAAATGTGAAGTCTAACCAGAACAGAGTAAAGCGATACCATCACCTCATGTGAACTGGAAACTAGACTTCTGTTCTGTTGATACAGACCGAAATTGCATGTCTTTTTAGCTACCACATCATATTGCTGATTCATGCTCAGTGTAGGGTCCACTAAAGCCCCTAGATTCTTTTTGTACATACTACTGCCAAGACAAGTCTCCTCCCCTCTTATAATTATGCATTTGATTTTCCCTATCTAAATGCAGAACTTTACATTTATCACCATTAAAATTCATTTTGTTTTAGCCCAATTTTCCAGCCTGCCAAGATCATCCTGTCTTCTACTGTATTTGCTATGGCTCCCAATTTATTATCATCTGCAAATTTTATAAGCATTCCCTCTATTATTTCATCCAAATCATTTATAGAGTTGTTGAATACAACAGGTTCCAGGACAGATAAGGATCCACTTGTCACTCCTCTCCCAAGAGGATGAGGAACCATTCACAAGCACTCTTTGGGTGCGATCTGTCAACCAGTTACAGATCCACCTAAAAGCAACAGGATCTAAGCTACATGTTACCAACTTGTCAACAAGAACAGTATGTGGAACCTTATCAAAAGCCTTACTGAAATAAAGATAAGCTATGTCTACAGCATTCCCCTGGTCCAGCAAGGTAGTAACTTTCTCATAAAGAGAGATAATAGAATCATAGAGTTGGAAGGGTCCACCAGGGCCATCTAGTCCAACCCCCTGCACAATGCAGGGAACTCACAAACACCTCCCCCTAAATTCACAGGATCCTCATTGCTGTCAGATGGCCATCTAGCCTCTGTTTAAAAATCTCCAAGGAAGGTTAGATAAGGTAAGTCTAGGACTTGTTCTTGAGAAACCCAGACTGACTCTCAGAAATCAAAGCTGTCCTTTTTAAATGCTCAAGGATTGACTGATTTGTTCTAAAACTTTTGCAGTCATGAAGCTGACCGGTTGGTAGTCACTCGGATCCTCCTTTTACCAGATACAAATGCAAAGTTCCACATTTTGGCAGCGCCCCCCTCCCCACCCCTGCAAAAAAAAAAAAAAGAACACTGAAGCATAGGCTGCCTAACTTGGCAGAAGTGCATGTAAATGCACTCTAAGTTAATTTGAAGGCTTCAGTATGTTCAGAGCACTGCACCTGGGTTGTTACGGTCCAAAAGCTGCATTGGCAGTGATGGGGACTGTTGCACGACTGTGCTGCTACCTGTCCTCGTTAGCAGGCTCCAGACCACTTGACATATTAAAAGCTTGTGCTTTCTTTCAGCTCCTTTTTTGAGATTTCAGTGTTCAGATTCCTGTAGTTCAAACCCTCTTGTCCTTTCAGGGGGTGCCCTATCCTGTCGATTGTTCTTGACTCACACGAATATAATCTGCCTGGAGACTCAACAAGAAAGGAGGGCTATAAATAGCCAAATAAACAAATAAATAGGATCTCTGGATTAAAAGCTGAAAACCTGGAAATGTAGACTGAGTTGCCACCAATATGTGGAGGACACTCACTTCTATCTCACACTTCCAGCAGATCCAAGGGAGAATGTGGAAACTGGGAAATGGAGGCAGTTTTAGACTGGAGAAAGGGCTAACAGATTATAAAATGAAATTGTGCTGGACTTAGAATGAGCTGATTTTAAAGATATGTGGGGACTAGGCCATTATCGCTAGAGAGGAACACTGCTAATTGCACACGGCTCTTCCTGTCTGTGTGACATTGACCAAGACACCTGTGTGTGTTCCCCAGTCGCTGGGGCCACAACCACCAACTCATTTAGTAATTCTTTAAACGTTTTGCATTTAAAAATTATACCGTTATAATAGGCTTCATTGAATGTGAAAATAATTTGATGATGCTCAGTGGAATAATTGTTTCGCAAATCTCTATACTGAACGTTCCCTATACATATTGCATGGTTTGCTTATCGCCAGGTAATATTTCTACAAATGGTGTCATCTTTTCCCACAGTAACATTGGGTAGTGGCCCATGACCACTGTGGAATTAGCCATCCGCAGCCCCATGGTGCCAGGCTTTCTCCTCCCTGTCCAGAGGGGATGACTGGCAGCCTGCTTGCCTGAGCAGGGAGGACTTCCAAAACCAAGGAGCGTGCTGGGCAGTCCCCGGCCCTCTTCTCTGATCCTGCAAGAGGTTCTCTAGCTTCTTTGATGAGGCTGAAGTCCAGGCTGACTTGGCCCAAATGGCCATGGGTGTATCTTGCACCCCTCCCCCCATCACACAAGGAGAGCCATGGGTCCTGAGTCCAGATGCTGAAGCAGTTGAGGCTCTGAAGAATGGAAGTTGAACCCAGGGCTTCTGCCATTAGGATTAGCTGCTCAGAACACATTGTGAGGTTCTCTGTGGGCGATGGTTCACCAACTGTGTCACTGGCAGAGGGCACAGATCATAGAATCACAGAGTTGGGAAGGACCGACAGGGTCAACCCACTGCACCATGATGAACAAGGTATCATTCCAACAGCAGAGCCAGTCTGGCCCCAACCAAACTATGAGAAGGCAAAGGAGGCGGTAGCAGTTGGACACCCTCTGAGTGGAACTCGGGCCCGGGCAGGCAAGAGCCGGGGGGGGGGGCAGTGCCTCCGCTCCGGACGCAGCCCAAGCACAAGGCCTGCATCAAATGCAGCATCTACGTCATGGGGGGGACTCACCATGCTGGAGGGCCAGCGCCAGTCCAGGGAAGAGGAAGGGGAAGAAGGGAAAGGCCAGCCATGGCAGACAGCCCAGGAACCAACCCCCCCCCCCCACTCGTTCTCCCTCCAAACAGGAATACCCCTCCCTCCCCGCCCTGTGCTCCACGCAACCACCCATTTAAGTCAGACAGAAAATCTAAACAGATTCAATCCCAGTGAACTTTTATTGAGCTCCTTCTCTTCTTTAAAATAACCCAGTTTCTTTTACCATTCAGCGCTTTTGCTTTCCAGCACCAGGACAATCAAGCTTTCCACCCTGTATCTTGTGTACAAAAACGCACATTGAACCAAAAACTGAGCTCAAGTGGACATTTGCCAATTACCAGTTTCCAAAAGAAAGTTCATTTTCCCTCCCACCCACCCCCCTCCTTTCCCATTGTAGTCCCCCCGGTTCACAGAGAACACAGCCTGGACGGAGGACCGATGGAAATGCCACGTTGCTTAAATTGAAAACAAAACAGCCCTCCCCTCCCCCCACCCAAATTTTCCGGTTGCTTTAATAAAGGGAATAGTGACTTTATTTCCAGATTCTGCCCCGCCCCCCAATTCCTGGCCAAAATACAGCAAGGCTGTATCTGTGTACGCCCCCCCCCACCCTCCCCACATGCCTGCACAGGACATCTGAACTGCCAGAAGGGGGAGAAGAGGGCCTGGTCACCTTCCCAACCCCCAGAAGCCACCAAGAACAGCATCATCTGAATCTTCTGAAACTGCCAGGAGAGGAGTGACTGCTGTGCCCCATTAAAGGTGTTCACTGTGTGCCCCACACCGTGGCACTCGTGGCACCAGCAGGAGAGGTCAGCCTACTGCTGGCAAAAACAGCCCTGTGTGGCAGCCACTCCCCCCCTCCCCCTCCAGCATGGACCAACAGATTCCTATGCAGGCAAACCCACCCCTAAAAGAAAACCAGAATGAGATGTCAATGCTAACACCTCCCTCTGCCTTTGTGCCCACCTTCCAAGATCTTACCAGCTCCTGACACAAAAGCCAGAGGGGAAAAGGAAAGATGCTCCCATCTCATTCTGCAGAAATTAAAAGCACCAAATAAGACCAGTCCCTCCCCCCTCCCCTCCAGGGCACCCCAGGACAGGGAACTTGAGGCCGGCCTCACACTGGACAGGCCCCTCTGGACACACTCGCCTGGAGGGTGAAGCCGGCCACAAGCCACCTCTCCCGTGTTTCTTCCCTCAGGGACTTCAGAGCATGCACAAGAGGCTGCTCTTGGCTGCTGCAGTCCACAAATATCATGGGCAAGTTCCCTTCAGGAATGCCATCCCTAGGGTTTGTTTTCAGATGGGAGAAAAAAAAGAGACCAGGGTCTACCTAGTCTGGAGCATCTTTCCATTTACGAGTCCTTCTATGTCCTAGAAAGAGATGGCAACTCATGAGCACCAGGTGGCTTCCTGTCCCTCCCCCCCAAAAAAGAAAGGCCACCTGGAAGCAAAGCTCAGGGATCTGGGCCAGTTGCCTTCCTCTTCTAGGAGGCCCTGCTTAAAGTAATACTACTTCCGACTTAAAAATGCTGTGCTTCAAGAGTGGCACGGGGCACAGCACCCCTAGCCCCCACCTCTGCTCATGGCACAGGGCACTACCATCAGGCTGCACGCTCACAAGAGCCAGCACTTCTGCGCACACTTCCCCCCTCTGCACTCAAACGACCCTCTGCCCCCGCTGCCGGGACAACCAGCTGGCTGTCGGAGAGAAGGTTTTGCTTTGGGTCAGAATTCCCCATCTAACCCTTGCCTCCCGACAGTCAGACAGACAGACAGAGCGCTCGCAGCCTGTCCAAGGCAGACCCAGGAAGGTCCTCAGCAGCTCAGCTGAATTTAAGTGCAGCTTTTGCTACGCTACTACGGAGTTACTTAGACAAAACACTTTCACTTTGAGTGGGGCTGTCAGGAGGCACGTGATTCTAGCACAGAGCTTCGAGGAATGGGTGGCGCAAAGTGGTGGTCTTCTCATTCCAATCCAGAACAAATCCAGGACCTCTCAGGGCAAGAAAGCATGCCACTGCAGGCACAATGCCAGACGACGTGGTGCCCAAACACAGAGGCGCTGTGCTCCACCAGGTGCCTCCTGGCAGCCTGTTGCTGGTCAGGGCGAAGGGAATTCTTAAGCAGTTTACGGGTCTGTGTTTCTCAGTCCTTTTGCCTGGAGATCAGGCCAAACATCAAGCATGTTGGGAGGGGCACAATGCAAAGCAACACTCTGCAGCTCTAAAGCGCTCGCCGGTCTCGGGCTAGAAACAACGCGAGGGGCAGCCTCCGTAAGACAGGCAGGTGTGGGGCAGAAGAGCAAGCCCATGCCAGGAGGACCCTCCACCACAGGCAGCAGTCCTTTTAGCACCAGTCCCACGTTCGACATGTTATGCTCCACCTTGACTGCGGTGAACAAGATCTTTGTCTCCTGAAATGCATGCCACCACTGTGAAGGGTTGGGTTTCTTTGGGAGGGGGGCAGAAAAAAGGAACAAAAAGGACTGGCTCACAGTTCTACCCCATGCCTGGATCTCTTCCAAGAGTTGCAAGTGCAAGAGAAAGTGTGACCTCCCAGGAGGCCAAAACGGCAGCACTTGGCATTGCAGAGAGTGTTGCAGAAAACTGAGCCCCTCTCACCTGTAGCTGCTGTCAAGATCTACCTGTATTCCCTTCAGCCCCAGCAAACTTCAAAGAAAAAAAAAAGAAAACAGTTATATATGAACCCATAACAGAAAAGAACACATATTTACAGAGTCTATACAAGTATACACATCCGATTTTCTGTGGACCACACTTCAGAGAGGAAAGACTGCCATGGCTCTGAACCAAGTCTCCCTAGCAAATGCTGCAACCACCAGGGGTGACTCATGGAAACCAGCCTGTAGTGTTCTGCCAGAGCACAAGAGCTTGTCACAGGTTCCTGCTGCAGCAAGTGGGCAGCGAGTGGTCTTTCCTCCTGGAGTGCTGACGTTGCACTGAATCAACCCAGATGCTCCAGGTTTTTCTTTTTCTTTAAATACACGTATTTACAAGGTGGCTGAACTGCAACTGCATCTCAACTCCTCCATTTGATTTTTTTTCTAAAAAAAGGTTAAACAAAAGTATTACTGACAAGTGTTACATCCCAGCCCGGCTTGTTTGGAGGGGGAAAGAGAGACAGTTGAGGCAAGGGGATGGAGGTGGGAAAGACTTTGATCTGAACCAAAATGACTTCTTGGGCTGTGTCTGAAAGGTGATATTCTGAAGGGTCTCATAGCATAAGGCACTTTGCACAAATAAGGAACAAGCTCTTTAGCTTCAAGACGGATGAGGAGCCAAGGAGAAGTTGAAATGCACTCAGTTGGGTGGCTGGAGGGGAACTGGAAACTGCAGTCACGCTTGTGTTTAGGAGTCTTCTCTTTTCAGAGTTCTTCTTCTCCACAAAGAAAGAAATTAAAACCAGCAGTTAGTGCAACTAATTTCAGTCAGCACACAGTGCAAACAAGTGGGAAAACAAAAATGGTATTTCCTTCCTATCTTCTGCTTTCTTCCTCACAGCCAGAATTTTTCTTAAAAAGGGAAAAAGAAAAAACAGCTCTTTAATCTTCATAGATCCAAAATGAAAAGATGAAAAACCCATAAAGAGAAGGGAATCCCCAAAGAAACACCGAGTCACACATCCAGATCAACAGGCTTTCGCTTCTGTGCTTGGGCAAAGCCTGAAAAGAAAAGAAGAACCCCGTGAGCTGCAGACTCCCTGTACTCAAGAGCTGCTCACATCTGTGCGGCTGGTGCAGAAACTGCCCTGTGCCCTGCCAAGTGCTCCATCTCATGACCCTTGCCCATGGCACATGAGCCAGCCACAGGCCCAGGAAGGACAGAGAAGCAGGCGCTTGCTGGTTGTTTCTGAAGCCCACAGAAGAGGAAGCGAGAGCTCCTGGCCAGGCAGCTTCCCAGCTCTCCTGCTCACTTCAGGACTTGGCCCAAAGACTAACTGGGCTTCTGCATCGAAGGAAATAGATTAGATTTATACCCTGCTCTTCACTCGAAGTCGCTCGCAGCCTCCTTCCCTTCCTCTCCCCACAAGACACTCTGTGAGGTAGGTGAGGCTGAGACAACCGTGACTGACCCAAGGTCACCCAGCTGGCTGCATGTGGAGGAGTGGGGAATCAAACCCAGTTCTCCCAGATTAGAGCCTGTGCACTTAACTACTAATTGCTACTAAACTGGCAGCAATTGCAGCAACTGTACTCAGGTGCAAGCGACAACTATACATTGCAGAATGGTGTGCTTCCTTCAACCACCACTTACTCTCCTCCTCCTCCACCTTGCCCAGGACAACACAACAGGAGCACAAAGCAGTGGGTCATCCATACGCATCTGGCTGCCAGACACAGCTCACTCCTGCATGGGGCTCCTCCCAGGGATCCCCTCCTGCTCAGCTTCCCACATCCCAGACCCCCACCCCCACTCCTCTGCTGCTAGCCTTCATCGAACCCAATAAGTATGGCCAGTCTGTATCCAAAGAGCAATCCAGGAACAGTGGGAATAACTGCTTACACCACCATGCCAAGACCAAGAAGGCCCCTGTGCCCCACCCAGCACGCCACTGCACAAGTCCAAGTCCCATGAGAAGCCACGGTACTCCTAAAGACCAAGTTATAAACTCTTATCTAACCTTGTAGGCACAAGAATCAACAGCTAACGAGAGCAAAGTGCAAAGTGGTGCCATCAGTGGCTAACAGCTAGCCAGTAACACAAACAGGTAAGGCAGCTGGTGAGAGTGAGGGAGAGAGAGCAAGAGAGTGCGCGCACACACTCCTTCAGAAACCTCCAGGGTTCCCCCCTTTCAACACGGCCCCCTGATCAGCCACTTCCCCCCCAAGTCTGGCCTCCAGATGAGCTACGTACCCAGCAGTTAAGGTTTCTCCTCTTCTACAGGTTCGCTATGGTATTCTGCCACATACAGGCTCTTGTCAATGTTACTGGGGATGGGCTTGATTTCTGTCCCCAGCTGCTCTTCAATACTTTTCAGGTTGAATCGATCATCGTAGGTGATCAAGTTGATGGCCAGGCCAAGGTGGCCAAATCGACCTTCAAGGAAAGAAACCAGTGGATGTGAGAAGGCTTCAATCAGGCCCCACAGCTGCATTTGCTGCTCACTGGGAGCGCGGCTCAACAGAAGCACTGAAGTCAAGGGAAGCACACTTTCCCTGGGGCAGAAGCAGCTAATTAATTATGGCGATTACTGTCTTTGTTTCATGTTCCTCTTCCCTCAGAGAGAAGGCTGCAATGCAAGCTGAGGAACATCTGCATTTGGATCCCAGCTGTAAGTAACAAGGAACATCAGCTGCTTTGGGGGAGCTGGCAAGTCACACAACAGAACCTCTTATGACTTGCACAATTCAGAGAGCAGTCAAAAAGCAAGCAGGAATAGCGAAAGTCAAGGGCATTCTTCACAGCTGGTCATGACAGCACCCAGAGGCAGCAGCCAGTGCCAGGGATGTGGGAAGGAGCCTGGAGAGCTCCTGCACTGAGCACCCCTCGGCCTTGGTTCGGGAGGGGGGGAGGGGCATGCACACCCCCAAACACAGTGCATCAGGGGCAGTCAGAGAAGCACCAGGGGCAAGCTGTGTCACTCTACAGTGGCTGCATGGAGGACCAAGAGGGTCTTCACAAAGGAACGATGAAAGCATGATTAGACTCATCTGGGGCATCAAGAAACCACAGCAGCCTATTTCTAGGAGTGGGGCTGGATCCAGAAGCACTCCTCAGCAGGGGACAGACTTCCTGAAGCTGCTGCAGATCCCCCGGCAGAACCATCTCCCCTTTGCCTGCCCACCGTTTCCTCCTGTGCCTTGCCCCAGTCACACCCATGACCCCCCAAGCCAGTTCACCACACAGCCACTTGCTGAGAAGCCTCGGTGCCTGCCAGCACGTGGGCTCAGCAAGGGGGTGGATGGGCCATCCATCCGCTGAAACTGTGGTCTCTTTGCAGCCGCCCTGCACCAGAGGCCTGCACTGAAAGCCCGCGGCTGCCTTACAGAACCCCCGCAACAGCATTTCCCCTCCCACCAAGCTGCTGAGCTGCCTGGATCAAACAGTCCCTCTCATCTGAAGGCTCACCAAGCCAATGTATTCTCTCTTGAATGCGAGCTTCCTTACCTGACCTGCCAATACGGTGGAGATATGTCTCTGCCAGCTTTGGAAAATCAAAGTTTATCACAACATTCACAGCTTGGATATCAATACCTCGGGTAAACAGATCTGAAAGTCAAGAATTCCAGTTTAGGTGACCGGACGAAACAGCAGACAGGGCCCTCCACAGCCCAAGAATGGCGGAACCAGCAGCTACACAACATACTTTTTACGTCAGGTGGCTCATTTGGCATGAAGCTTTAGCCTTGGCCATTCAGAGGACAGATGTGTTAAAAGCAGCTGCATTTTTAAGGACAAGCACTGGCCACACTGATGACAGTGGCAGGTGTGAACAGCGCCACCTCTTGCCCTCTAATGGCCTTTTTACCAGCCCAGGAAATCCAGAACGCCAAACAAGCCCATGCTCAGCAGAGAAGAGGCACAGGGCTTGCACACAGATGCTGTTTATAATTTACAACCTTAGCCTCTTTGTTTTCACACTACTTCACACTTGCCCTTTTCAAAACAGCCATTAAAAATAAAGACATTAAAACACAATCATTAAAAAACAAGCGGATGCCACTAAAAAAAGACAGAAAAGCAGCATAAAACAGCCTAAAATGATGTTTAAAAGAAAATCTTAGTTAAAAACCTAGGTAAAAAGGAACATTTTGGCCTGGCATCTAGAAGAAGGTAAGGTAGGTGCCCAGTGAGCCTCACAGGTGACAACATTCCAAAGGGGAGGTGCCACCACCAAAAAAGCCTTTTCTGTTTGGCCACCAAGAAAAAAAAATACAATGCAGAGAAAAAACAAGAGAAACTTACCAGTGCAAACAAGATTGCGGCATAAGCCATTCCGGAAATCGTGGAACACTCGATTGCGGTGCTCCTGGCAAAGAAGAACAGTCGATTACTCACTACAACCCTCCTTTAGTACAGAGAGAGGGAGCCTTTGGGGCCTCCAAGCCACACAGGCCCAGTCACTAGAAGAAAAGGGGCTCCACTCAATGCGGACGGTCACATTTTGAACTCTTGCTTTTCTTTTGCTTTTCCTTCACCACTCTACAAAACAGCTACTTGGCCATCAGCAGCACACAGCAAAGGCCCTCTTACAGACAGCTACAGAATGTGCCACAAGGAGCTGCCCCCTGGAATGCCACTGCCACAAGGTCAAGGTCAAGGCACTCACCTGCCTCATCTTCGCATGGATATAGAAGCACGAATATCCCAGCTGAGAGATTTTCTTGGCTAGCAGTTCAACCCGTTGGGAGGAGTTGCAGAAAATGATCGACTGGTTAATTTGGAGCTATGCGGGGGGGAAAAATCAATTGCAATTGGTTCACTGCCTTGAAATGTCAAACTAATTAGTATTTTCAAATATATCTGGATTACGCAGGGCAATACTGTTCAAGTAACTTATCTATAGCTTCTGGCTAAAGGTTTATTAGATAGAGACACTTCGGTGAGAAGGGCGGGATATAAGTCCATCAAATAAAATAAGTTATCAGCGGGCTCCTGTAAACTGCAGAACACTCCTCCCACCACCAAGACAGGAAGTTTTAACTGAGAAGCACAATCTCTCACATATCCTGGCATGTAGCCATGCTGGTCTGAAGCTATACAACAAAGCTTGAGTCCAGTGTCACCTTTAAGACCAAGTTAAAAAATAATTGTTAAATAAAAAATGTTAATTTTTATAAATACTTGCAGTGGTCTGTGCATTTTGAATTATTTATGCTTTGTTTCTGCTTTTAAACTATTATGATTAAAACTCTTCCTCTGATTCGTGTGGGATATCATGTCTCTCATGCCATCCTAACCAGCCTTCCCTGATGCCACCAACACCTCCTTCGTGAACTTTCTGACATTCCCTGGCTTATACCCAACTTGAAACAAGCCTTGGCTTACATGTGCACATTTACCCAGATGAATGGCCTGTGCTTTGCTTCCTCCTTCCATTTCCTTCTCCTGATGCTCCCCTTGTGTCAAAATTTAGATAATATATGACAGAAAAGAGCGGCCCTTTTATAAAGTATATATATGTGTGTGTGTGTGTTGTAGTAGAATACATACACTACGAGTTTCTTTTCCCCTTCCAAGAGAGCTGTGTTGAAGCAGTCATTTACTTAGATTTAAACCCTAGACCAGGGGTTCTGGGCAGATTATTTTGAAGGAGATGTATTCAAAAGCAAATGTACTTTCAGCATGAGAGCTTTTTTTTTTTAAATGTTAGTTTTTATATGTTGTAAGCCGCCCTGAGCCACCTGGTGGGAAGGGCGGGATATAAATTACAAATAAATAAAAAAATAAATAAATAAATAAAATAAAAGGAAGTTTCATTCTGGGTGTCATGCCCATTATACCCAGAATTAAACTTTGCTGGTCTTAAAGGTGACACTGGACTCAAGCTTTGTTTTACTCTCTTACAGTTACAGCAGTGCTGCCCTCTATCTTTCAGGATGGGAGTGCAGGCAGAAGCAGCACCTCACCAGTGCCCTTGTCCCAACCCTTCTTGCTCTATCAAAAGCAGCAGACCTCATGTCTTTGTCCCAAGTATGAAGCAGGCAGAGAATCACAGCGTTGGAAGGGACCGCCAGGGTCATCTACTCCAACCTCTGCACAATGCAGGAAATTCACAAGTACCCCCCACACCCCCCGTGACCCCTGTTCCATGCCCAGAAGATGGGGGGGGGGGGGAGAACCCTCTGGGATCCCTGGAGAAAAATGGCTTCCTCACCCCAAAGTGGTGATCAGCATTTCCCTGGGAGTGTCAGAAAGGACAGTAACTAAACAGCAGGGCTTGAGAGTTATTTGGAGACACAGCTTGTATTAAATAGGGCCACAAAACAGAGAAAACTACATGAAATTAAACATCCAAGGAAATGAAGTATTGTGCTGTTTCATATCTCTACTACATTCCCACACAGTATCATGACTGGGCATTTATGGGGAGATTCTTACCTTTTCGTTTCCATTCCTGCTCTCTAGAATGGAACTGATTTATTTAGTTGGTTGCTTAAGCATACAATTTACTCATATTGGTTCCATGCAAAGGAGAGAATCTGGAGGGTGCTAGGCAACGCTGCTTACCCTGGAGAATAATGTGTTGAGGCAATGCACTTTCTGGCGCTCAGTGACGTAGGCATAGTACTGGGTAACTCCCTTCAGTGTCAGCTCCTCCATCAAGTTAATCTCATAGGGTTTCTGCAAGTGGGAATTCTGAAACAAATACTCAATGCTTAGGAAAACTCGCAGCCTACATTTGACTAGACATCCCACTAGCCAATTTTTTTTAACAATGGGCTTTTTCAGAAAAGAAGATGAAGATAAGAATATATTGATTTATATCCCACCCTCCACTCCAAATCTGAGTCTCAGAGCAGCTCACAACCTCCTTTCCCTTCCTCCCCCACAACAGAGACCCTGTGAGGTGGGTGGGGCTGGGAGGGCTCTCACAGCAGCTGCCCTTTCAAGGACAACCTCTGCCAGAGCTACGGCTGACCCAAGGCCATTCCAGCAGGTGCAAGTGGAGGAGTGGGGGATTAAACCCCGTTCTCCCAGATATAAGAGTCCGCACACTTAACCGCTACACCAAACTGGCTCTCAGTAGTACACAGCAGTAGCCCAGGGTAACATGGAGATCAGCACTGCACTTACCATAAACTTCTGTACACTTAGAGGGAAAGTGGCCGAGTATAGCAAGATCTGCCTATTCTTAGGTAGCGTGAGAATAATGTCCTCCATTATTTGAACAAAATCCTGGGACAACAACTTGTCTGCCTGCAGTGAGAAATGGACAGGTTCAATATCAATGCGCTCTTTCAACTTCTGGAAGCTTGTTTCAGTGCTGACCCTAACAGGCCTCTTGATTCTACAATCACCAGGCCACATTCTCAGCTTCAGTTTTAAAATATTCCTGTTAAACCCGCTCCAGTTAAGAACAGGGAAACTAAGCTGGCCACCTCCTCAAGCTCTGCAGCACCCCTACAGCTCAACAGAAGAAGGAACCTTTTGGGCAAAACACAGGCCTGATTTCAAACAAACCTGCACAGACACAACTGATGCCCATATTACCTTGGTGCTTGGGAGGGACAACAGAGTGAGGACTTCTAGTATCCTGGCCCCACTGATGGGCCTCCTGATGGCACCTGGGTTTTTTGGCCAGAGTGTTGGACTGGATGGGCCACTGGCCTAATCCAACAGGGCTTCTCTTATGTTCTTACCTCATCTAAAACAATCATCTGGACGTGGTCCACTTTTGCTACTCCTTTCTTGATAAGGTCCAGAATCCTCCCTGGTGTAGCTATCACCACGTGCACTGCAAAAGGAAAAGCAGAGAAACTCCAACTTGAATTGACGGGGATCTGGCACTGGGCAGAGTAGTAAAATCAAAGCCGCCAGCTGGGGCCTTGACTACCATTAGTCCTTTAGTGCCCAGTCCACCACCAGCCCAGAGGCCCTACCTGTATCATCAAGCCTCATTATGTCATCACGCAGGTTGGTTCCTCCGGTGGTTGCCATCACTTTGGCCCCTCCCATATGTTTGCTGACCTGGATGCAGATCTGACTGACCTGCAAGGCCAGCTCTCGTGTGGGGACGATCACCATTGCTATAAGAGGGGAGAAGAGTCAGGGCACAGCCTCTCGTGCTCAGCACGTGCCAGCAACAGAGGATGGGGAAGGAGGATGTGATGCACTCTGGCTTAGAGGGCTCTAAAAGGAACCTCTTCGCTGGCAGACAGCAACAGAGGATGGGGACAGTCAGAGCAGACCACATAAACTAATCCAACAGGGCTCTTAACTCAACTGGGGGGGGTGTCATCTGCCTCTCCCCTCTGGCTGCTCGTTCTGCTTATGGGGATGAGCAGCTTCACAATTCAGGCCTTCTATTCCTCCTTGCATTAAATGCTGCCAAAGCCAACCCCTGCCCTCCTTAAATGGGAAGATGCTCAGAAGAAAGTGGTGTTGCTAAACCAGCAGGGCTGAAGCATCACATCCAACCTTGACTTCTGTACCCTGATAACCACCAAGTGGGAGTCCACAGAGTGGACAAGCATTTAGGATACCTAGCCCTTTTCACTGGGAAACCACCTGAGTACCACTGACCTTGTATGTTGTCCTTCTTTAAGTCAAGCCGTTCAAGTAAGGGGATGAGGTAGGCACCACTCTTGCCAGTTCCATTTTTTGCTCTTGCCAAGATGTCCCTCCCAGACAGAGCAATAGGAATGCTCTCCTCCTGAGAAGAAGCAGCAGCAGCCATGAGGGTCAGCACAGGGCCAGCTGCAGCACCCACGCAGCTTACAATGCCTACCGGTGCTGGGGTGGGTCAGAAGGCTAATCTGAATGCAACCATCTATAAAAGTCAACCCTCCAGCACCCAAACCCCATTCCTGACCATCTATTCTTGGCAGCAAGGGACTGTCACCAAAGCTAAGCCATGGCCAAGTCACCAGAAGCTGAAGTGGGGCTCCCTCCCATCCACCTGACAGGCTAACTAAGCAGCCGTAGAGATTTGGATCAGAGGCTGCTGCCAGTCCCCAGGTGTGCTAACGGGCATTTGACAGAGAACCTCTTTTGACATTTTTATGAAACACTAGCATGAACAGCATATGCAGACGCCAATTTAATTTTAATTTTTGCATTGAGTGTGCGTGCATGCCTGGAAAGCACAGCTGACTTCTGGCAACCCTTAGTAGGGCTGGGAGGCAATGATGTTCAGAGAGGTGGCTTCTGCCTGCCTCTGCGTCCCAGCCCTGGTATTCCTTGGGGGTCTCCCACCCAAGCACTTGCCAGGGTTCGCTTTGCTTAGCTTCTGAGATCAGGCTTGCCTGGGTTACCCAGGTCAGGGCCAGAAAAGCCAGATTCTAATCATGGTTTTCCTGCTGCTCCCAGCTCTGAAAAGTCTGTGGACTGCCCACAATACAGATGAGCTGGGCTTGGTACCAACTCTGTCCAACTGTCTCATACAAACAGCTGCCATCTGCTCTCTGGATGACAGCTGAGTCCCAGTGAAAGCAAGAGGGCTGCACAAGAGATCTAAAGCACCAGGCCACGCATGGCCTCCCCACCTCTCTGAGAGGCAGCAAAGCACTAAAGCAAGCAGAGTCCATCAGCTGCCAGAAACCAACCTGGATAGGAGATGGCTTTTCCCAGCCCATTTCAAAAATTCCCATCAGCAGCTCCCGTTTCAGACAGTAATCTTCAAACTCATTTCCTTTTGTGGAAGTCACATCCTGAACCAGCAAAGCAGGATAGTTAGTCAATGCTTTCCCTGAAAGTGGGATTCATCACACAAAGTATTGTACTTGTACATCAGGAAGACAACCCTGAATGTAAGACAACCTCCCTAAAAATAAGGTTAGACACAAAAAGTTATTTCTCATTGTACATCCACACACAGATATCGAAAGCCAAAGCTGACCCCCCAAGCACAGCAGACTGCCCCAGAACCACACATCTGCTCGCAGTGGGGTGCAAAAAATAAAGCAAGGGCACTGTAATGATTTGAATGTGTGTGTGTGTTCCTTTAACTGTTGGTAAATTGCAGTAGAGAAAGGGGGGGAATAAGTGGGTGAGGTGACTGAGAAAGTGTGGGCGGAACTAAGGAGCATGTGTGGAGGAGGGAGGGAGGGAGAGGTCAGTAGAGGGACAGCAGTTAACAGTGAGTCCTGCTCAGCCAGCAGCCTGCAGAGTCTGAGAAGCAGAACTCCTCTGAAACAGATATAGTGCTGTGAAAGGCATTAAGATTCTGCAGAAGAAAAGTAGAATACTTTAGAGGACATATTAGAGGCTGGATGGAGAGCCAAAACCTAACATTGACAGAGTATTACAACAGAGACAGAAGCTGTCAGAAAGTGGAGTTAGGAAGGGAAAAGAGGATTTAAGAGGGAGTGTGTGAAGTGACTTAGTCAGAAGTTATTATTATTCACTGAAGAATTAAGCTATAAACCAATATGCTTTATTTTCTTTTATATTAATATGGAGTCCTGGGCACAATTCATGGGGAACATTACATAAAGCCTTTGGAATTAAATTCCTGGTGGCAGCATTACATGCATTAAGAGGGAAGTCATGACAGGCATATATCTGTCCAAACCTTGACCTCTGATCTAGAAGACATTAGCGAAAACAGCAGACCCTTTGCCAAACACACCTTTCAAATATTTATTTCATTTCATCAACACATTTTCATGCTGCCTCTCCACCCACTCCAGAGTGCTCACAGGTGGCAAACATTACAATGTCAGAAATTAAAAAGCATTTTAAATACAAACAAACACAACACACCCAGATAAGGAGAAGACTACTAAGAATTACTGAAGGAGTGTCTGACAAAACCAAAAGAACCTTCATCAGATGGCAGAAGACAACTCCCTGGAGAGGGATTTTCAAAAGTTTTGGTGCCATCATGACTGAGAAGGCCCCTTTTGGCCTTGCCACCCATCTACCTATCTCAGATGGCAGGGGAACCTGGGAGAGGCCCCCTGAATGGTCAGGTAGCTTCCTATGGGTGGTCCTTTAAAGCTCTTTTTCGCTCAAGGAGGTTTAAAGCACAGTAAGCAAAATATAACTACTCCAAACAGCTTTATCCTTTGTTGCTTCTTACCGAAGTTTTGATTCGCAGATCTTTTGGAGGGAGTTTCAAAGTCTTCTTCCAGTCATCACCAGGTCTAAAAGCAAGAGAACAGCATCAGGTCAGCTACTGGACTGCATTTTGCCACTGTGAAGAAGGCTCTGCTCTGGAGATGCACCATTTGGCCAAGAATAACACAAAGCCAGAAAGAGAACACAGTAGAAACCATGCCATGTCTCTTTAAAGGGCAAATCTACACCAGAGATTTAAATGATTTTTCTCATTCCTTTCCCCTCCCCCACAAACTACAGTTATGCAAGAAGGCCCTACAATCTACCACAGAAGATCTCAGCACATTCACCAAAGCACAGTTTCCAGAGTCCTTTGAGTAAGCAGCCATTGTGGGGTTAAAACAGAAAGGTCTTTATGCCAGGTACTGAGACACTGATAACATGGCCAGAAAGCTGGACCAAATGAGCATTATCTGGCAAACCATATGGGAAGTTTTCATATAGCTATAAGCAGGATTCTTACATGGCTTCCCTAAAGAATACAACGGTGGTGAGCTAAAAACCAGCCTGTTTTAAGACAACTCCAGCCAAATACACCAAAGCAGTGTTAAGAAAAATCACTCAAAGGTGCAGACACACTTTATATCTGTATATACTGCAAGTCCAGTGATGCTCTGTATCCTTGGTGCTTGGGAGGGGCAACAGTGGGAGGGCTTCTAGAGTTCTGGCCCCACTGATGGACCTCCTGATGGTACCTGTTTTTTTTGGCCACTGTGTGACACAGAGTGTTGGACTGGATGGGCCATTGGCCTGATCCAACATGGCTTCTCTTATGTTCTTATTGGCTACAGCGTATTGTTGGAACTCTCTGTCTGAGGCAAGTGATGCTGTGTATTCTTGGTGCTTGGGAGGGGCAACAGGGTGAAGGCTTCTAGTGTCCTGGCCCCACTGATGGACCTCCTGATGGCACCTGGGTTTTTTGGCCCCTGTGTGACACAGAGTGTTGGACTGGATGGACCACTGGCCTGATCCAAGAGGCCTTCTCTTATGTTCCAGTTAGTAAAGCCCATGATAGCCATTGACAGAGGCTGACTGCTTCCTTGCTCACGGTAATACATTCCTCATTGTTTCTGGCCCAAAATATGCTCTATTACAATTATTTCCAGATCCCCGGTAACTGGGGAATTATACACCTTTATCTAATTTTCCTTTGCAAGCCAAGAGGACTGACCAACAGTAGGCTAGCCTGTTCCAAACAAATTAGTGAGACCCACTTCAATCTGGTTTGGACTGCCTTGGACCACGTTGTCCCTCCTCCTCATGGCATGCCTGTCCATCTGCTAGGCCGGCTGGGCTCCACGGACAGTTTCATGCTTGTGCTGCTCTTACCTCCCTCCCTGGACAAGGTGGAAGGTCATGCGGGAGGGGGGAGGGGCTGCTGCTTTTCTCTGGGGGAACCCCCTTGAGCTGTCCTGATCTATTTGTCCTCCAGACCTTAAACCAGCTACATAAACCTGCTGTGTGAAGGCTGCTGTAACATGCTGCACATCTGGCTGCTTTCAAGTACACCTCTAAAACTTCAACCAGATCAGAATATGGCAGCCAGACTAACTGCAAGAAATGGATCTTCTGAAAGAGCTCCATTGGTTGCCAGTATAATTCCAAATGAAGCTGAAGGTTCTGATTCTCACCTGGTCCAGTAGACACTGGCCTGTTCACAGAGATCCAGCAGAGAAACCTTGTTGTAGGTTCCCAGGCCAGATGAGTGACTGCCCTCAACTATTAAGCGCTTGCTCTCGGGAGTACAACTCCCATCAGTCCCAGCCACTGGCCATGCTGGCTGGGGCTGATGGGAGTTGTAGGCAAAAACACCTGGAGAGCTACTGTTGGCCACCCCTGACTTACATAATTGCCTTTCCATCCATGATATGGCATCTCAGTCAACTCACTCAAGCAGTTAAAACTTTTGCTCATACAAACTCTTCATAATTATGAAAAGAATATGAATTATATATTTCTGGTAAACTGTTATTTTGGTTTATTAGATTTTGGCACATTGTTAACACTCTTCCACTTTGGAAGCTCTGTTGAAAAGCTCATTGTAATAGAGACCAGTGTTTGTGTTTCAGCCACGACCCAACACTTCATCCTTTGCCTCCACTCCTATTTAACATTATTCTGTAAACGTCTGGAGAGAAGAATCTGCCTTTCCTGCCTGTGCCAGCCTAGACTGCCAAAGAGACTGTACAATGTGGAAAAGGGAGCAGCAGCACAAGCAGCTGTGCTCAACCTGCACTCAGCTGAAAGGCAATTCATTTGCTGAGCCAGCTGTCTCCAGCAGGCTGCAAGTCAGTTGAGGAGAAACGGAATCTCAGGATATTCTGCAAAGGGATTTAGAGCTCCAGGAAAATCTCAACAGATTCAGTGAATGGGCAACAGTGTGGGAAACCAAGTTCAGTGTAAGGGCACATGTAAGACGATGTGCACAGGAACAAAAGACTCCAACTTCAAGGATACGCTAATGAGGTCTGGCCCTGCTGAGACGGAGAGAAAGAGAGACCTTGGTGTCATGGCGGATACGTCAATGAAGACATCAACTCAGTGTTCCATAGTAATGAAACAAGACAAATTCTATGCTGGCCATTATTAGGAAGGGACAGAAATTAAAATGGCCAATATTAGTATGCCCCTGTATAGTTTACATATTAACTTTAACATATGAAGCTGCCTTATACTGAATCAGACCCCCCCCCCCCCAGGTCCCTCAAAGTCAGTGTTGTCTACTCAGACTGGCAGCGGCTCTCCAGGGTCTCAAGCTGAGGTTTTTCACACCTTTCTGCCTGGACCTTTTTTTGGAGATGCCGGGGATTGAACCTGGGACCTTCTGCTTCCCAAGCAGATGCTCTACCACTGAGCCACCATCCCTCCCCCAAATCCATAAATCTATGGTGTGGTTTTATCTAGAATATTGTATGCACCTTTTGGTCACCACAGCTCAAAAAGGCCACTGCAGAGCTGCAGAAAGTACAGAAGGTGGCAACCAAGATGATCAAGAGGTTGCAGCACCTTTCCAAGAGGAAACGCAGAAGAACCTGGGACTTCAGTTTAGAAAAGAGACACCTAACAGCACATGACAGAGGTTCATAAACTTACATATGGGACAGGGAGAACAGGCAGAATTTTTTCCCCTCCGCATCTATTGCAGCTGATGGGCAGTATATTCAGGCTGGTCAAAGGAAACATGACTATACAGAACACGCGAGCAAAATGTCCTCTTTGCTACCAGAGGACACAGGGATAGCCACTGCCATAGACGGCTTTAAATAGGAATTAGACAGATTCATGGACGAGAAGTCCATCAGTGGCTACTAGGCATGGTGATTAAAGGGAACCTCCACGTTCATCCCAGCACCAGGAGGCAGTATCAGGAGATGGTCTTGGCCACTATGCCCCGTTGCTGGCCTTTCAGAACAACCAGTTGGCCACTGCGTGAAACAGGATGCTGGACTGAACAGACCACTGGCATAATCCTGCAGGGCTCTTTTGATGCACCAATGTCCCAATTTCTGGAACAGAAATGTTGGGTGTGTGCTCGATGCGTGCAGCTCTTGGCTCTTAGGTGGGGGTCTATTTCCTTGGGCTGAGGGCTTTCAGCACTGGAGAGGTATGTGGACCCCCTTTGGACTTGCAAGAACTCTCTCACTTCTGTGTTATAAGCTCCTCTGCTGATGTGGACAGAAATAATCCTTAAGAAAGGACATATTCCTTGCATAATGAACCAATACCCTCTTGTCCCAAGGATAACCCCTCTGGGTTTAGGGTGAGGCAGGCTTTTAGAATTATCACATTAACTGGCCAAGTATGTTCTTGAAGCACACCACAGAAACAGGTTTTCTAGAATCACAGCTGGCCACAGTGCCAATCAGAGGTACACCAACTCTGGACTGGGCTTTGAGCAAGGCTATGATATAAGCAAGACCATTTTCCTGTAACACTCAGCTCATTAACAAGAAGTTGCTATTTTTTAGTCTAATTCTTACTATTTCTGTAACATTCCTCAACTTAATAAAGTTTATTATGAAGTTAAAAAAATAAAACTTGCCTCTAAGTTTGGTTGGTTTTTTTTTGGGGGGGGGAGGGACTCTCAATTTCAAAAGAAGGAACTTTGCTAAAATAAAGGAACTCGTCTGTTAAAAGCGAAAACTAAGAGAGTCAGATTCCCCCAGGATTCCTGGAAATGATTTAAAGCTACACTAACAGAGGTCCTGGTAGAATGCAAACCTCAAACTGGCAAAGTTCTAAAAGAATGGCTGCATGGTTAAGGACAAGACAGCCATAAAAGGCAAAAAGGCTTCTTTTAAAAAGTGCAGGGTTTTTCTGAATGTGGTGAACAGAAAAGATCACAAGGAAAAGAAACGTAAGTTGACAATAATGTGGGCAACAAAGAACTTCAAAAGTAAAGGTGGTCCCCTGTGCAAGCACCAGTTGTTTCCGACTCTGGGGTGATGTCACATCATGACATTTTCATGACTTGTTGTTATGGGGTGGTTTGCTATTGCCTTCCCCAGTCATCTACACTTTACCCCCAGCAAGCTGGGTACTCATTTTACCAACCTCAGAAGGATGGAAGGCTGAGTCAACCTTAAGCAGACTACCTGAACCCAGCTTCCACCAGGATCAAACTCGGGTCATGAGCAGAGCTTGGACTGCAGTACTGCAGCTTACCACTCTGCGCCATCGGGCTCCTAAACTGGAGGGGTGCAGATGCCCCAAAAGAACAAGACAAACTAGCATGTTTTCAAATACAGCAGGAGCAGGAAAATGGCCAGGGAGCCAGCTGGACCCATGGATAAAATATAAAAGAATTGCTCAAGGAAGACAGGGAGATGACAGAGAAACTGGACTATTTCTTGGTGTTTCCCTTCACTGTGAAAAATGTGGGGCACATACCTCCGCTGGAGCTGCTGTTTTAAGGGAGGTTAAAAAACAAACAAACAACCGCCTGGGATTACAGTTCAAATTACAGGAACTACAAGCAAACAAAGACTGTGATATACTGGTTAGTACATTCAGTAAAACCTTTTAAGGAGTTATATAAATCTATTATGGCTGTGAGAACTGGACCATATGAAAGGCCAAGTGCAGAATAGATGCTTTTGAGATGTGGTGCTGGAGAAGACTCTTGAGAGTCCCTTGGACTGCAAGAAGATCAAATCAGTCAGTTCTAAGGGAAATCAACCCAGACTGTTCCCTGGGAGGTCAGATGTTGAAGCTGAAGCTCAAATACTTTGGCCACCAAATGAGAAGGGAGCACTCACTGGAGAAAATCCTGATGCTGGGGAAGACAGAAGGCAAAAGAAGAAGGGGATGGCAAAAGATGAGATGGCTGGACACCATTACTGATGTAACTAACATGAATTTGAGCAGACTTCGAAGGATGGTGGAAAACAGGAGGGCCTGGTGTGACTTTGTCCAGGGGGTCGCAAAGAGTTGGACTCAACTGTGTGACTGAACAACAACAAATCTATTGCACACATTATGAAGAAGTACAGCTTTACAATGTTATGAAGAAAAGTCCATCCAATGAGCACCTAGGCATAGGCTCATGTTGTCAAAAGTTTCCGTCAGGGGTGTTCCTATTTCCTTCAAAAGTAGCCAGTGGTGATACTGGGAGCCAGCCAGGTCATAACCTCTTCTCCAAACAGATGCAAAAACCTTCAGAATGTGGCTGGCAAAATGCTGTTTGCATGGAAGGGAATTTTAAAAAATTAAACAGTCATTCACTTCCATTCACCTTTGTGTTGCATCTCATGATCACCATGGTTTATTCCAGGATGACATATTCTGAAGAAAATAAAGAGGTTGCACAGAGCATTTTGCCAGCCAAATTCAGATTAGAGAAGAGGTTAAGGCCTGGCTTGCTCCCAATATCCGCACTGAATTGTAACAAGAGGCTGATACCTTCAAAGGAAATAGGAATACCCTCGAGGAAGATTTTTGACAAAATGAGCCTGTATCTGGGTGCTTGTGGGATGGACTTTTCTTTGTAACACTGTAAAGCTATACCTGTTTATAATGTGTAAAGGAATATCTCCTTAAAAAGTTTTACTAAATGTGTTAGCCAGTATATCACAGTGTTTGTCTGAATTTAATTCCTGTTTTAAGGAAGGTGTCTGAAGAACTGAGTAAAATTGAGGTGATGAGAGATGAAGCTCTGGGATTACTGGGCAAACAGAAAACTGGCCCACGTGGCCTACAGCTGAAATGTGAAATTGTTGACCTACTAAACAATATATTATTTTGACACTAAAACTGGCTTCCATGCTAGATGACTGGAAAATAGCAGATGTCTCTCCAGCTTTTAAAAGTGGTCCAGAGAGGATCTAGGAAATTACAGGCCAGTTCGCCTAACACCTGCTGCAGTTAAATTAGCAGCGACTGCCCATCCCAGGGAGGCCTCGGGAACCACAAACAGGCACCCAGAAGCGGTTCTGGATTGGGTGAGAGTTAAGTGACACTTAATTCCACCAAACTGGGGGTCCTAGTCAGAGTGGGTAAGCTTGGCCAAGGAAATGGATTGTTTTGTGTTCTGAATGGAGCTACACTTCCCATAAAGCAGCAGGTTTGTCCACTGGGGTGCTGCTGGACGCAAGTGGCCACAGGAGCCAGGGTGCCCTTTATCAGTTCAGACTGGTGGAACTGGAATTGTGGTGCACTGCCCTGAACATCTAGATTAGATTACTGCAACATGCTCTACATGAAGGCTGCCTAGACGCTGCAGTTGCTACAGAATGCTGACTGGGGGGGGGGGGGGGAGTCCCAGAGACTGCACCTCTATAGTCTTGTTCCATCCAGCCCAATTCAATGACCTTTAAAGCCCTCCTCTATGGCTTGGGGCCTCGATGCCTCCTTCTCCCAACGGAGCCTCCCCATCCATTCCCGTCATCTTTGGAGGCCCTGCTTCAGGTGTCCCAGCTGAAGCTAGATGGTTAGCAACTCAAAGAGGGCCTTTTTGGTTGCGGTGCCTAAATATTGAAACTGCCACTCAAGGGAGATTCATCTGTCCTGCTCAGTCCACTGTCTTCCATCAATGGGTGAAGACTTATTTCTCTCATTTGCTGTACCCCCAGGAAATTCTCCCTACCTGTGTGTGTTTGTTGCTTGCATATGCAGATAGTCTTACTGTACTGTATTTTAAATGTTATAATGCTCACCTCCATAGGAACGCTATTTGGGTGGGTTAGCAGCATATTAACATTTTAAATAAATAAGAGAGAAAATTATTAAGCCTACCGAGGCACAAATTCTGCTGAGGGAAAATCAGAATGGCTTCTGCCATGAGAACTTCAGAGTTCTTTGAGCAGTCTAACAAGGATGCAGAAGACAACCCAGTAGACACAGACTTCCAAAAGGCTTTTACACCTGGAACCTCACCAAAGACCCATGAGTAAGCCTAGATGTCATAGGCTAAGAGAGCAGGACCTTTTATGGATTAAAAACAGGTTAAACTACAGAAAGCAGGACTAAAAGGACACTTCTCACAATGGAATGAAGCAAGCAAAGGGATCCTACAGGGATGAGTATTGGGGCTGGTGCTATTAAATTTGTTCATAAACTATCTGGAACTGGGGGCAAGCAGATTACTAGCTAAGTTTGCAGATAACATTAAAACACTCAGGATGATGAAACCCAGGGCTAACAAAGTTACAAGACAATCTCTCCAAACAGGGCATGGGCTACAACATGGCAAATTAATTTCAACATACAGGAACAAAAAACCCTAATTTTAAATATTTGCTGAATGCCTGAAATGGAAAGAGGTCTTGGGGGTTGTGCAGAAAAGCTTGATGAAAATGTCAACTCAGCACGCAGCAACAGTGAGAAATGTAAACTCCATGCCAGGAATTATTAGCAAAGGAACTGAAAATAAAACAATATTGAAAGGCCCTCGTATCACAGAATCGCAGAGTGGAAAGGGGCCACAGAAGCCATCTGCTTCCACACCTTGCTAAATGCAGGATCAGCTCAGAGAATCCCTGAAAAGTGTTTGTTAAGCCACTACCTAAAGACTGCCAGTGAGGGGGAGCTCACCACTTCCCCCAGTAGCTGATTCCATTGTTGAACAACTCAGCAAAAAAGCTTTTCCTCATATCCAACCAGTACCTTCCTGCTCTTAATTTAAACCCATGATTTCAAGTCCTCTCCTCTGCTGCCAATAGGAACAGCTCCCTGCCCTCCTCTCAGTGACAGCTCTTCAAATGAGCAATCCTGCCCCACCCCCTCCTCTTCTACAACCTGAACGTTCCCAAGTCCCTCAGCCTTTCCTCACAGGGCTTGGTCTCCAGAGAGCCAGTTTTATGTAGTGGTTAAGAGCTGTGGACTCTAAACTGGAGAACTGGGCTTGATTCTCCACTACTCCACATGCAATTGCTGGGTGACTATGGACCAGTCACAGTTCTCTCAGACCTGTTCTCTCAACAGCAGTTCTCTCAGAGCTCCCTCAGCCCCATCTACCTCACAGGGTGTCTGTTGTGGGGAGGGGAAGGGAAAGGAGACCGGAAGCCACTCTGAGACTCCAAGTGAAGGGTGGGGTATAAATCCAATTCAATCTCTTCTTCTAAACCTATGCCATGGCCTCATTTGGAATACTGTGCGCAGTTCTGACAGCTGTGATAGGCAAGACTGAAGCCATTTTAAACTGCTTACTGCTTTGAACAGCTCAGGTCAGAGGCCAGATAATTCCTTAGGCAAGCTAATTTCACTTGAGCAAGCTAAGCTAAATTCAGTTAAAGTGCAAAACAGGATGTGACAAAGTGGGTAAGGGGACTCAGATAGTTAAAAACATAGCTGGTTAAGCAAACGTGGCTGTATTTAGGGACAGAGTAGCTTTGCGAGGCTCAAGAGACATATGAGCATTTCAAACAAAAATAAATATATACAACTATGCTAATGCTTATATCAACATTAAATAGTTTAGACTATCTCATATATATATATATATATATATATATATATATATATATATATATATATATACACACACACACACACACAAACTTTCATGGTGGCAAAATGGAGCACCCTGATTGGTTGGGACTGTACTGCACCAGCCTTTGGCCCATCAAACCATCAATCTAGTTTGATTGGCCAATTTGGTGTAGTGGTTAAGTGTGCGGACTCTTATCTGGGAGAACCGGGTTTGATTCCCCACTCCTCCACTTGCAGCTGCTGGAATGGCCTTGGGTCAACCATAGGTCTCGTAGAAGTTGTCCTTGAAAGGGCAGCTGCTGTGAGAGCCCTCTCCAGCCCCACCCACCTCACAGGGTGTTTGTTGTGGGGCAGGAAGGCAAAGGAGATTGTGAGCCACTCTGAGACTCTTTGGAGTGGAGGGCGGGATATAAATCCAATATCATCTTCTTCTTCAATCAAGGTATGTTGCATTATATATATACACACACACACACACATACACACTCACACTGTGGCTAATAGCTACTGATGGACCTCTGCTCCATATTTTTATCCAATCCCCTCTTGAAGCTGGCTATGTTTGTAGCCGCCGCCACCTCCTGTGGCAGAGAATTCCACATCTTAATCACCCTTTGGGTGAAGAAGTACTTCCTCAATTTATACAGCGGCATTATGATACTGGCTGATTTGTTTTCAATTCCCAGCATGGTGTTGGCCTTTTTTATTGCAATCCCACATTGTCTTGACATTTTCAGTGAGTTATCTACCACGACCCCAAGATCTCTCTCTTGGTCAGTCTCTGTCAGTTCACAACCCATCAACTTGTTTTTGTAGCTGGGATTCTTGGCCCCAATATGCATTACTTTGCACTTGGCCACATTGAACCTCATTCCATTGGCTGAGGGTGGAAGGAGGGAAACAATCACAGAAAGCCTTCCCCCAATTGGCTGGATCTTCCTGGTGAGTGTATAAAAGGAAGAGAAGTGAGCAGAGCCCCTCTGTTTGTTTGGAGCTGCTCTGCTTTCATTTTCTCGTTAGTCTTAAATTGGTTGAAATACAGCAGATGGTTCCAGTGAGTTAATTGCTCCAGTGAGTAACTGCCCCAGTGAGATCACAAAAGTGTGTGCCTGCAAACTGTGTTTATTTGGCTGCTTTGTGCGCAAGTGTGTGTGCTCACTTTAATTTAGTGGAAGTGCAGTCAGCTGCTGGGGACAAGGAAATGAAGACTGTATTCAGAGGAACAGCAATGTTGGGGGGTTTTTTTTGGGGGGGGGGATGGGATTTTCTGAGTTGGACATGGCAACCCTACAGCCAAGTTTTGGTAAAAGGCAGGAGGAGGAGGCCTTTTCCAGGCCTATTTTGATGCCACCTGACTGGTATGACTCAACCATGCCTGGCTGCTTGCTCCTGATCAGAAAATATAAAAAATAAAAAAACCAAACCAACAACCACTGTGATATACTGGCCAACAGTATATTTAGTAAAACACTTTAAAGAAGTCATCTAAATCCTTTTAAACACATTATAAAGAAGTTCTGCTTTACAAATTGCAAAGAAAAGTCCATCCAATGAGCACATGGATGTAGGCTCATTTCATCAAAAGTCTTCCTCATGAGTATTTCTATTTTCTTCAAAGTTATCAGCTTCATATTACAATTCACTGTTAACACTGGGAGCCAGAAAGGCCTTAACGCCTTCTCTAAACAGATGCAAAAGCCTTCTGAATTTGGCTGGCAAAATGCTCTCTGCAACCTCTTTTATTTTCTTCAGAAGTTCTCATCCTGGAATAAATGATGGTGATTATAGCAAGCTACAACACAAAACTGGTTGGAAGTGGATAACTTTTAGAATTTTTAAATGAATAATTTTTTAAAAAGATATATTCTTGATTGTTATCAAGAACTTACCTCTTATTCTCACTCAGGGCTTTGTTTGTAGAAAAAGTCCAGTAGGAACTCATTTGCATATTAGGCCACTCCCCTGACATCACCATTGTTTCACACAGGGCTTTTTAACAGGAAAAGCCCAAAAGGAATTCATTTGCACATTAGGTCACACCCCTGTGTGTGCATTCCTGCTCAAAAAAAGCCCTGATCTCACTTAAGTGTTTATATTTATACTAGGAGCAAGCCAGTTCTAAACCTCTTCCCTAACCAGATGCAAAAGCCTTCTGGAGTTGGCTAGCCAAACGCTCTCTGCATTGCATTTATATTAGGAGCCAGCCATTCCTGAACCTCTTTTCTAACCAGATGCAAAAGCTTTCTGAATCTTGATGGCAAAATGCTCTCAACACCACTACAATGTTTAATTTAGAAGCAATCCTGTCCTGAACCTCTTCTCTAACTAGATGCAAAAGCCTTCTGAATTCTACTGGCAAAATGCTCTCTCCAAAAAGCTTGAAAACTAACTCAATGCTAGCGGCTCAGAAAGTAGAATTTTTGCTCACAGGACTCCACAGCTTAAAGGGTCTTGAATATCTCTTTCTTAAAGGTATAAGACACAGAGATATAGTAAAGATTCATAAATGGTGTTCCATTGGATCCCCGGTATTATTTTAGAACATTTTAAATACTTTTAAAATGTTTTAAACACTTCATTCATGTAGCACTGAAGGAGATGGTGCTGCAGTTATTTAGTAAATGTAAGAAATAGAGCCCAGTTCATCTTTTAAAATTATCATATTTAACGTACCATTGAAGTGGAAGTCTTACACATAGTTTCATCCCACAATAACTTTTGACAGCCACTGTGACGTGACAGTCAGCACTTCAGGCAGGATCTGCCAGACCCAGGTTCCTACTGTGGAAGCTGACTGGGTGATTTCAGACCAGTCACAGACTTTCAGCCTAACCTACCTCATGGGGTTGTGCAGATCAAAAGGAGGAGAGGAAAATTATGCCAACCGCTTTGGTCCCCACTGTGGAGAAATACTGGAGGATGCGGGGGAGGAGGAGATGGAAAGCTAAAGTCAGGGGTCCGATAAAGGTAGGTTGGTGGTGGGCTGGGAAAGAGAAAGGGCTGCCAACTCCAGATTGGGAAATTCTTGGAGATTTGAGGGGTGGAGCATGGAGAGGGTGGGGTTTGAGGAAGAATGGGAACTCAGACAGGTACAATGCCACAGACTCCACCCCTAAGCCAGCCATTTCCTCTTAGGGAACTACAGCTGCTCTCCAGAAGGGCAGATATCAGTTCCCCAGGAGAAAATGGTACACGGAGTCATTATATCCTAAGTTCACCCCCCATGACAGTCAGTGTGATGTGACAGCTGGCACTTCAGAGCAGAGTCTGCCAGCCCCAGCTTCTTGCTGTGGAAGCTGACTGGGTGATTTTGGACCAGTCACAGACTTTCAGCCTAACCTGCCTCACAGGGTTGTTGTGCCGATCAAAAGGAGGAAGAGGAGAATGATGTAAGTTGCTTTGGTTCCCACTGTGAAGACAGACTGCACTTATCCTAGATAGAGGCTAGAGGGAGGGGGAAGGAGATGGAAAGCAATTTACTCCATCTCTTTTGCCCCCCCATCCCTTCTTTCTGAAGATACCCCCTTCTCTGATAAGCTACCCCACATTTCCCCACTTTCTCCATTTCCCTTCCCAACCATTGCCTTCTTGACTTACCTTGTCTATCTTTTCCTTCCCTCCCTAGCCCCCCGCCAAGGCCATGAAACTCACCCATAGCAAATTTCTAGAGCCCATTGTATTTCTCCTCACAACGGGCCTTATTACTAGTCTAACCATAAAACATCTGAGCATGTCTCAAAGTTGTCTGTCACACAGTATAAAAAATTAATGTTGATGCCTTACTAATGGCTCCCGTGGTGTTTTGCTTTGGGCACAGGCACATCAGGCTATAATAGGGGGCCTCTTTAGCTAATAACACCTGGTCACCTGGACACTGTGCGGACCTGGCCTGATGACGTGCCTTTCTCCGCCGGCATTGGATCGGTTGGGTCACTACTTTGGATCGGCTTGTCACTACTTTAGTCGAGAAGCTGTAACTCCTCTGAGATTTTGGAAAGGCAGACAGAGGATTTGAAGGTGCCATGGGAACTGGATTTTGTTGCTATTTGGGTCTGGATTGGTTGAGATAAACCCAGGAGTAAATCAGGCATAAATTCCCAACAAGGAGAGGCTGCGTATCTCAGCACTCACAATGGGAGCTAAACAGAGTAAATCTGGACAGCCTTAGAGCCCTCTACAGTGCCTGGTTAAGAATTATAATCAACTGTCCTCCTGTATCCCACTTAATTCATCGTTCTACTTTGGACTGGCCATTCTATGCCCTCAATAATATTCCTTGGCCAGAGAACATACAAGTTAAATATTGTGTGGGATTTGTATAATTTTTGTAAAAGAGAAAGAAAGAATGAAGTAGACTGTTAACTTGTAGATTTATGCTTAGCCCCTAGCTAAGCAGGTGAAAATTACATTTAAAGCGTAGGTGAAGAGACAGGAAGAAAAGTGAATAGGGCGACAAGCAGTCCTAATTGCAGCAGTTGTAAGACTGCAAAGTCAGACAAGGCGGGAAATTTTTCCCCCAAGTAAAGGGCAAGCTACTAAGGAACAGAAGGGCACCCTTGACAAAAGAAATGTGCACCTTTTGTTGTTGAAAGGGCCATTAGACAACAGTGCCCTAAGCTGGAAGAAAAAATGCTGCAGAAAGATTTGGAAAGTTGCAGGTGGTGGGAAAGCAGGTAAAGAAAGAAGTGTGGTGGTGTTTGAGGCTGATGGGCCACTAAGGACTAAACACTGATGCAGCCCTTCCTGCCCTCCTTCTCATGATCTGCCTAAGTTCACAGAATCAGCATTGCTGTCAGATGACTGTTGGGTACATTCTGGAGCTACTTATTCAGCCAGTGGGTGCCCCTAATCAGTTTCAGACAGAGAAAGAACGATCTAAACAGTTGTGAGGATTTACCATGCTATTTCTTAGGGCCCCAGACAACTCACAGAGATAATAGCCTTTCTCATTCTGCAAAAAAAAAAAAAACCAGCACCATATTTTGCCCCTGCCTGTGTGACATCTAACAGAGGAACTCTTCAACATTGAGATCAAAACTGGTTGCTTTTCTAAACCCCCAGGCCAGGAAGTCTCACTGACACTGATTCTTTCTTTCCTATGACCTCTCTTCTAGTTTTATGCAAACTGCTCATATTTGCTCTAGTAGAACCAAATAGGTCCTTTTAAATATTTAATTGCACAGACAAACTGGTTTATTAACAAAGAAAGGTTATTACTAAACAGGAGCACCCCTCAGACCCCCACCTTTTTCTCTGCGAGCATTTGAAAATGCTTGAAGGCACATGCACACATATTAATGGGAATTAATAGAAACTCTAAAAAGCAAACTTTTCTACAGCCTTTAAAATTCAAGAATAAAAAGTCATCCATCAATTTCTGTTAATGCCAGAATTTCCTGTACTCTATTAGAGCATTAGCTCTATTGTTAAGCAAATTACATGCAAGTATCTCTTTTAACCCAAAAACTCCATAACTCTTACAACCCCAAAGCAACAAATGTGCCTATATTAAATGCTATTCACTGGGGGGGGGGGATTCAGTCAAAAAAAATGAACCAGATTCCTCATCAGATTTTTGGTGTGGGCAAAGAGTGGCTCCCTGGGAAGGGCAAACAACACTACCCCATTCCAAATTCACCCATTTAGCTAACAACTGTATCTCAAGAACAAGACAGAAAAAGCAAAAAGGGGTTAGAACATCTTTCCAATGAGAAACAGCTAGTGTGGGACTTCTCAATCTACATAAAAAATGACTAAGGAGAGACATGATAGAAGGTTATAAAATGATGTATGGGGTGGAGAAAGTGGATAGAGGGAGCTTTTTCTCTCTTGCCTGTAATACCTGAATGGAGGGGAGCACTCAAAGAAGTTGAAGGAACAGAGGCTTAAGAAAGACCTCTTTACTCATCAATTAAACAAATAGTGGAATTCATTTCCAGCGGACATACTAACAATATCAAGCAGACAGTTTTAAAAGGGTGTCAGCCCGATGCATGCAAGACAAGTCTATCAATGGCTACTAGACATGGTTACCAAACGGATCTTCCATCTGCAGAGGCAACAAACATCTGAATTCCAGTGCTTGGAAGGATCAGCAGGGGATGGCCTTAGTCTAATCCAGGGGTGGCAAAACCTACTTAATGTAAGAGCCAAATAGAATAAATGTCAGATGTTTGAGAACTGCACAACAGTAAGGGAGGGAGGGGAAGGAAGGCAAATAGATGGGGGAGGGAGATGTGGAAAGAAAGCAATTTTAATTTTAAATGCATTCTCCAAGCCGCCAGCTAGCTTGACAAAGTGATTAAAAGAGAGAAATGCCTTCTCCAAGCTGTCCGACAGGGCTGTGGGGGCTTTGAGAGCCACACAATATGTGTGAAAGAGTCACATGTGGCTCCTGAGCCGCGGTTTGGCCACCCCAGTCTAGTCTCTATGACCTGTTTGTCTGGCCCTCCAAGGCTACTGGTGATACCCCTGCTGTCTGAAACAGGATGCTGAGTTAGATAGACCACTTGTATGATCTAGCAGGCTCTCACCACCAGAAACTAATGAGAATGTAGGTAAAATAAAGTGCCAATTAATACCCAGCATCAAACACTGCTGTTGCCCTAAGCTAAGATCACAAGTATTCCCACCAAGGAATCAGAATCCTGGTAGCTATTATTTAAGTGACACCATGTGTAACCAGACTTCATGCAAGTACTTACTTGAGAGTAGAGGGCATACCCTGGGCTTGCTGCTGAGTGCCGTTGTTGATTGTGTTGGGATGTTTCAGCTGGTTTATCTGCTGCTGAGCCTGTGTTCCCCCGCCTCCTGGACCACCGCTGGGTTTTACTGGGCCCCTCAACTGTCCATTTTGACTGGAGAGACCCATTATAACAGGGTTCTCTGTTCTGGCTGTACTCATGTTCTGTTTTATAAAGATGTCTTTCTTGACTCCAAAACTTTGAAAAGTGAGTACGCAAACTGTAATAACAGTTTATTAGGCTCTTCAAGATGAAGAGATAAATAATGTCCTGCTCAGTATATGAGTCCTATTGCAATGCAGGCAAGCACCTGTAAAGTCACTCAGAAGTAAAGCAGTCACTTGCGCTGATGCACTGCGGAACAACTCCTTCAAAACGGTCTTCTGGCAAACTGGAGTTCTATTCAAAGTCACTCAGTCCAATCTGAAAAGACAGGCAACACAGTTAACATACGCAGGGATTTCTTGGAGCAGAGACATGTTCAGGAGAGATAAAGAGTTGTCCAGGATGGTAGCAAATTACACAGGTGAGGACATTTACTTGAGTAACCAAACAAAGGTCAGTGTCTCCCCTCCAGCTCTGCTGGTAAAAATGCCGAAGTCATCGCTCCCCACCAACTCCTGCATTGCAAGGAAACATTTTAGTGAATGCCAACGGTATGGAACTAACCAGAAACTGTGAGATGATTCCTTGTTTAATCTAAGACCTCTTCATCAAGGAACAATATTTTGGTAAATCAATGTAACTATATTAGTTTGGGTTTCTTGATGTTTTGCTATTATCCCTGTACTGCTAGGCAGAAGGGCCCCACACCACAAACTGTTTGTTCCGTGCTGCAGGGCACCCTAAATATGAGATGGTGGCAAGACGCCTTTCCCATGAGAAGGGCCTCTTCTAAGCCCATTGCAATAGGAAGTGCAACGGCCAGAAGCCGGGCTAGAAAGAGGCCTACACGTCTGCCTTGTGCAGGGAGATGTCAGCACGGGGCCCAACGGCAGCCCTGCGGCCTTGAGGGCCCTCCCGGCCTACTCCCCGGCGCGGCCTTCCGGACCAGGCCGCGGCCCCGCCGGCTCTCGGGGCTCCCGGGCGGCTTCCGGGCCTCCCGGGCGGGAGGGAGAGGGCCCCGATCCCAGCTGCGCGCCACCCCCTCCCTCCCTCCCTCCCCTCAGGGCCGCGGGAGCGAGGAAGGAAGGAAGGGAGAAGCGGCCTCCTCACCGCCGCCACTGGCCGGCCCGGGCCGCTCTCGCCAGGCGCCTCTTCGGCCTCCTGCTCCTGCTCCTCGCTCGCTCTCCTCCGGACTATGGCGGCGGCGACGCGACGACAAGATGGCGGCTTCCTCCCTTCCTGGCGCTCTTCCTCCTCCTCCTCCTCCTCGGCCACTGCTGGCCCCGCCCCCTCGCCCGGCGCGCTTCCCGAATCACGCCGAGCCCTTGGCGCCTGCGCAGGAAGGCCCGGCGGGAGGGGGAGGAGGAGGAGGAAGCGTCTGCTGCGCCTGCGTACTTGGGCGCCCTCGCTCGGCGGCCTCCTCTCGCCCGTTCACACGTGCCCTGGCACGGCCTTGCAGGATCGGGGCCGAGGCATGCCAAGCGAAAGGGGAGGCCAGGGGGCTCCGGGGACAGGCAGGCACTCCTCAAGGGGGTGGAGAAGAGGCCGCCCCAGAGCACCCCGGCGAGGGTTTCTTCTCCAGCCACCCGCCTTCCTTCTACTTTAGCTGCTTAAAGAGTGCCGCGGAGGGGAGGGAGCCCATTGCACCCTTTGAACAGCTCTGTTCCTGATATCCAGCCGGCACCTTCCCGCCCTTCATTTAAACCCATTATTTCGAGTCCTCTCCTCTGCTGCCAAGGCGGACAGTGCCCTGCCCTGCCCTCCCCTAAGGGAAGCCCTTCAAAGACTTCGGGAGAGTAGTCCTGCCCCCCTCCTCTTCTGCAGGCTGGGAAGGAGGAAGTAGCCCAAGGCCTTCCAGAGGCATCCCGTCTTTCTCTCTCGGCTTGGCTTCGCGAACGAAGATTTAAGAAGGGTGCAATAGTCCACGTTTGCTGCAGGCTCGCTGGTGGCTGACAAGACCAATGTGGGACAGGCAGGTCCGGCCACAGTGGCTGCAGGGAAAAGTCTGATTTAGGGTTGGTCCTGTAGCAGTGCGATTCTTCCTCAATCTCCTTTTGTCCCAAGACCAGCTATGCGTGTGTTCTCAAAGGAAGAAACAGCCTGGTGGATGGTGTGCCTCCATGCTTTGCGATCTGAGGCTAGGTCAGACCACTGGTGATGGTTGATGTGACAGGTGCTAAGGGATTTCTTCAAGGAGTCCTTGTACCTCTTCTTTGGTGCCCCTCTATTTCGATGGCCGGTGGAGAGTTCGCCATACAGGGCAATCTTGGGAAGGCGGTGGTTTTCCATCCTAGAAATATGCCCTGCCCAGCGCAGCTGCGTCTTCAACAGCAGTGCCTCGATGCTGGTAACCTCTGCCCGCTTGAGGACTTCAGTGTTGGTCACAAAGTCACTCCAGTGGATGTTGAGGATGGTGCGAAGGCAGCGCTGATGAAAGCGCTCAAGGAGTCGCAGGTGATGACGGTATAAAACCCACGATTCGGAGCCATAGATGAGGGTTGTCATCACAACCGCTTTGTAAACATTGATCTTTGTGCCTTTTTTCAGATGCATGTTAAACGAGTCTTGCTAGAGACAATGGGATGGGACACTTCACCCCCCCCCCCCCCCCCCGTTTTGCATGCAGGCAACATAGAGGCCTGGAGGACTTTTTGCTAGACAGGTTGCAAGAAGGGGCTTCCTGGAGACAACAGGAAAAGAAGACTTGACCAGAACAAGACAAGTTGGTTTTTATAGCCTGCCCTTCACTACCCAAACAAGTCTCAAGATGACTTTCAGTCTCCTTTCCTTCCTCTCCCCACAGCAGACACCCTGTGAGGTAGATGGGGCTGAGAGACCTCTGAGATATCAGCTCAGAGAACACCAGCTACAGCTGGAATGACCTCAGGTCAGCCATAGCTTTTGTAGGCATTGTCCTTGAAAGGGCAGCTTCTCTCAGCCCCACCTACCTCACATGGTGTCTGTTGTGGGGGAAGGAGATAAAGGAGATTGCAAGCCTTCTGAGATTCAGAGTGAAGGGTGGGGTAGAAATCCAACATCTTCTTCATCTGTATCTGCATATGAAGGAGTGGGGAATCAAACCTGGTCCTCCCAGATAAGAGTACTTCATGATTAACCACTACACCAAGCTGGTTCATGACTGGGGCCAAGGAGGAGGAGATACAAGTTTGCTAAAACTGCCTGGCAAGGGGAAGGCCTTTTCCTTGGGGTGCTGAGCTGAGGATGGGAGCAGGCCTCCCTTTGGGATCCTGTGCTGTGTAGACCCTGAGCATGGACCTGAAGACTGGGCAGGGAGCTGGAACTCACAAAAGCGAGAGAGCATGTCCTAGTTTAAGATCTGTTAGGGCATGTATGGCTGAGAGGGACAGAGGACAGTTTCTTTTGTCCCTCCTGGGTTGCTTGGAAACATTTTCTTTGTAACAAATGCTTTAAACTTTTGTTTCTGGAAGTGGTTCTCTGTACCACACAGACCCCCACTGTTTCGGACCCCCTATTTCAAAGGGGAGCCCCAGGAGGGGGGAAGGCAGGCAGTTGGCAACCGGGTATTCTCCCAGGGGCACACAAGGCCAGTTTGGTATAGTGGTTAAGAACGGCAGACTAATCTGGGAGAGCTGGGTTTGATTTCCCACTCCTCCTCCACATGCAGCTGCTGGGTGACCTTGGGTCAGTCACAGTTCTGGAAACAGCTGCTTTCTCTTTGCCCCACTTGCCTCACAGGGTGTCTTGTTGTGGGGAGAGGAAGGGGAAGGAGCCTGGGAGCCACTTGAGTGAAGTGTGGGGTATAAATCCAATCTCTTGTCAGCCAGGTGTTGGGCAGTGGGAGACCTGAGGCAAGGCCTGAGAGCTGGGGAGGGAAGCAGTGGGTCCTGGCCCCATCTGTGGGAAGTCCCTGTACTGACCAGGCGGAGGTGGCAGCTGCTGGGAAAGAGAAAGGAAAAGCCCCTCCAGGGAGCTGGCAACCCAAGGAGGGCAAGGTAGAAGCTGGGCTTGCAGGCCCCAGCAGGCACTTTTGGCGACCTTTGTGGGGGCTTCAAGCTGGAATTCCTTGGAGCTCTTCCATCCAAGTGCTAACCACACACACACCCTTAGCCTCACAAGAGACTAAATGTGAACTTTCAACCTGAGGAGGGCTGGCTCTAACTGCCGGTTTCTCCATGGTGCATCAGAGGGGGCCGCTGTATCTGTGTCCATCAAGCAAAAATGAACTGTAGAAGTATCAGAGCCCGCTCCCCATTACAGCATGTCTGACCTAGGAGGGGCAGAACAAGCCGCCCAGGGCATTATGGAGGCTTCCTGAAGGACATGAGGGGCCTGGAAGCTTTGGCAGGGCCCAAGCCAGTGGTGGCTAGCCCTGGGGTAGAAACCAGGCCTCTTTCCTCATGTGTGGTGTTTGATCCCATGGCCAGAAATACTTAAGGAGAAGGGAGTTCAAGAGGGGTGGGAGTTTTGTAAAAGCAAAATATTGAAGGCACAATCACAAAAAATTCCTATGAGGAGGGAAAATGAGAGAAGCCTAAAGAAGACATTTTTAAAAATCATTTAGGAAATGGAAGGAGGGCCTTATAACCAAGGGTGAATATAAATAACCAGTGCTTGTAGAGGGAAAGTTATGAAAGCTAAAGCTTAGGCTAGTGAGAGATGCTAAAAACAACAAAAAAGGATTCTTATGTTCAGAGAAAGAAAAAGAGGAAGGACATGGTACACCCTTTGTCAGGATAGGAAGTGAAATTGTAACAGGTGATGAAGAGAGGGCAGAACTGCTCAATTTCTACTTTTCCTCAGTCTTCTCTTGTGAGGGAAACAAAACAGAACACATGATGAGGGGAGGGATCAGCATAGAGGTCATACATCAACACCTCGTTCTTTAAATGACACTAAGTCCTCGGGCCAAATGAACTGCATCCAAGGGTACTAACAGCCCCACTCCCTCAGCTGCTTCTGCCCGCTGCTCGGAGCGGAGCCCTGCCCATGGCGAGACTGCCCAGCGCGCGCCAGGGAAACTGTTGCACTCAGTCCTGAAACATTAAGAAAGGATGGCTGTGATCATTAAGAGCCAGCATGAGTTTTTCAAGAACAAGCCCTGTCAGACTAACCTTATATCATTATTTAGAGAAAATTACTATCTTGCTGGATCAGAAGAATGCTGTAGACATAGATTATCTTGATCTCAGTAAGGCTTTTTATAAAGTTCCACATATCATTATTGTTGACAAATTGGTAAAACACACATATATATATACATATATATACACACTGTGACTGATAGCCACTGATGGACCTCTGCTCCATATTTTTATCTAACCCCCTCTTGAAGCTGGCTATGCTTGTAGCTGCCGCCACCTCCTGTGGCAGTGAATTCCACATGTTAATCACCCTTTGGGTGAAGAAGTACTTCCTTTTATCCATTTTAACCCGACTGCTCAGCAATTTCATCGAATGCCCACGAGTTTTTGTATTGTGAGAAAGGGAGAAAAGTACTTCTTTCTCTACTTTCTCCATCCCATGCATAACCTTGTAAACCTCTATCGTGTCACCCCGCAATCGACGTTTCTCCAAGCTAAAGAGCCCCAAGTGTTTTAACCTTTCTTCATAAGGAAAGTGTTCCAACCCTTTAATCATTCTAGTTGCCCTTTTCTGGACTTTTTCCAATGCTATAATATCCTTTTTGGGGTGAAGTGACCAGAATTGCACACAGTATTCCAAATGAGACCGCACCATTGATTTATACAGGGGCATTATGATACTGGCTGATTTGTTTTCAATTCCCTTCCTAATAATTCCCAGCATGGCGTTGGCCTTTTTTATTGGAAACGCACACTGTCTTGACATTTTCAGTGAGTTATCTACCACGACCCCAAGATCTCTCTCTTGGTCAGTCTCTGCCAGTTCACACCCCATCAACTTGTATTTGTAGCTGGGATTCTTGGCCCAAATGTGCATTACTTTGCACTTGGCCACATTGAACCTCACCTGCCACATTGACGCCCACTTACCCAGCCTCAACAGATCCCTTTGGAGTGCCTCACAATCCTCTCTGGTTCTCACCACCCTGAACAATTTAGTGTCATCTGCAAACTTGGCCACTTCACTGCTCACTCCCAACTCCAAATCATTTATGAACAAATTAAAGAGCATGGGACCCAGTACTGAGCCTTGCGGCACCCCACTGCTTACTGTCCTCCACTGTGAAGACTGCCCATTTATATTCACTCTCTGCTTCTTATTAATTAGCCAGTTTTTGATCCACAAGAGGACCTGTCCTTTTACTCCATGACTCTCGAGCTTTCTAAGGAGCCTTTGATGAGGAACTTTATCAAAAGCTTTCTGGAAGTCAAGGTAAACAACATCTATTGGGTCTCCTTTGTCCACGTGTTTGTTCACCCCCTCAAAGAACTGTAACAGGTTAGTGAGGAAAGATCTTCCTTACAGAACCCATGCTGTCTTCCTCAATAACCTCAATAAGATAGTGAGGGGTCTGGAGACCAAGTCCTATGAGGAAAGGCTGATGGAGCTGGGTATGTTTAGTCTGGAGAGAAGACTGAGAGTTATATGTTCACTATCTTCAAGAACTGTCATGAAGAGAATGGTTGCCCCAGAAGGTTGGACCAGAACCAGCAGGTTGAAATTTAACCAAAAGAGTTCTAACCAGTTATTTCAAAGGCAGGGATGGACTGTGTTCTCTGGGGCATATGCTTTTACTGCTGGGATATTACACCAAGAGAGCATTTCCACCCATAAACTTGCCTTGAAGCTTGATCTGAGCGGGCGTTCAGAGTAATTGAAGGCAAATCTTGCATGTGACTGTATTATGGGCCCCCCACAAGCAGAAAAGGCAGAGAATATGTTTATCTGGGCCATTTTCATACCACATGGGGTACATTTTTTAATAACACTTTCTGCGACATCTGCCAATGGAGGGGAGAGAGCCCAGAGACAAGAAACCTTTGAGAAAGAGCTCATGATAACCAGAGCTGAAGAGAACACGTCCTCCCAATGTGGTGACGAAGGAAGGGCTGAGGGAAAGGGGGCTCCTCCCTTAGGCAGCAAGAAGAGGGTCTCTCATCTGCTCTACAGCAGAAGGGCTCCCCAGCAGAGTGTAGAAAATCCCAGAATAGCTGGCAGGGAACCTCTGGTGGCTGCCTTTGGAAGAACAGCCACAACGTGGGACTGCACAGAAGATTCCTTGATGAACAAGACGTACATTAACGTGTGTCAATGCTTCTGACCACAGAGGAAGGCCAGTCGTCTGAAACGCGTTTGGTCAGGGTTAATAATGGCCTATATTTGGGATTAATCTATGGTTTTATTCTGGAGTGAGGCTATTATTTGGGCCTATATTTGTTTTTACTGAATTTTGTAACAAATACATGTATATTTTCATATATTTAGTAATATTTACGGTTTCAAGTTTAGACACAAAACTTATATTCTGATTTCCTCAACTTTTTGGTTCTTAATTCATTTTGGCTTAATCCCCCCCCCCCCCCACAACATACATACACCTCTGTAGGCTTCATCTGAGCCCTCTAGACAGGAAGAAGCCATTTAAAGAATCAGTCATGTATGGCAGGGTTCAGAAGCCCATTTGCCTTGCAAACCAGGGAAGGAGGCCTCAGGCTGCTGAGGTTTTTTCCCCTGAGAAAGCCCTGCCAGACCAAGGAAGAGGCTGTGGGTGAGGCTGCATCCCAGAGAATGGGGGAGTTCACCATCCCTAGCGACTGGGTGAGTTGGGGCCCTTCTGAGGAAGCTTCCTTGGTGTGGCCAGGGTTGATCTTGTGGGTGTCGGGAAGGGGCAGCCTCTCCGAGGGCCTGAACTCCTGGGTACTTTGGGCGTATTTAAGTTTACAGTCAGGTGGTGGAAGCAGAGCTTGCGGGCAGAAGGTGGCACCGGTGTGTGTGTGATCTTTGTGGATTGTGTTACACTGGGGCCCAGAACTTCACTGCCCCGAAAGGGCAACACTGGGAGAGCCAACCTTTGCCTAAGAAAACGTCTCGTACAACAGAGCCATGGAATGTCTTGCAGCTCCTTAAAGATAGTCACACCAGAATGAACAGGAGGACATCAGTTAATCTTTCTGGTACTGCAGATTTGTTGCTTCCAGCTCTTAGGACTGGGGGAGATGCAGGAGTTTCATGTGGCTCTGGGATCCATCCTCTGGCCTCCCCACTCAGCTTCCAGGCTGTTCCTTCAGCAACTGGGACTTCTTACATCCTTTCCTGGTGCCTGGAAATGCCCTGCCAGAACTGGGTAGTGCAAAACTCATCCCAGCAGGTGCCCAGGCAAGCAGGGTTCTCAGGCTCTTGTGAGGGCTGCAGCCTCAGTTCCACTTCACAGCCCTGGCTCCTTTCCTGCTTCCCTTTCTCTGTGCCCCAAGGGAACAGTGTGGCCACATCCTGGCAGCTGAACTGCCGTGGCGGATGGACACCTTTTAGTCCCCACAGCCTGCTACCTGCAGCCTGGAAATGCCCTCAGAAGGGCAGGTGACTCTTTTACCTTCGCCCAGTTGTGGCTCATCCTGTAACGAGGGCAGAAGCAGCCACACATGGCTGGACTGTGAACTCTACAGCCTTGTGAAGCCCATCCACCTGCCCAGCCACATGGAGCAGAGCAGGGTGCGGAGGTGCAGATGAGCGTGTGTTTGGGACACAACAGGGGTGTTGCTGGAAGTGAATGAGCCCCAAAAGGGCCACACAGAGCAGCTGCAAGCAGCTTTTGGGCGGGTCCCTGGGAGAGGAAGGGGCCATCTGTCACAGTGGTTCTGCAGGCACTTCACAGTTTGTGAAGCTTCCGCTGCAGGCAAGACCACAGCCGCCTCAGTCCCATGGGAGGCAGCTGGCCTGCTTTCTCCCCTCCTCCTCATCCCCCCACTGCCTGGCTCTTCTCTTCCTGCTCCTCCTGGCCCAGTGAGGGCTGGCCGGCCAGGTCCCTCTGGTCCACCCCATGACCCGGCACCCTTTGCTGGGTGGGGACTCCTCTCTCTCCTTGGAGTGCTTTGTGCAGCCAGAATAAACAGGAGCCTCGTGGAGCGAAGCCCACATTCCCCTAATACTCCTCAGGGGCAGCTCAGCTCGGGAGCAAGGAGGGCCGGGGGGCCCTGATGATGCCTCTTGGCAGGGCTGAGGGCTCTATCTGCCATTATGGGATGGAAGCTGAAGGAGAAGGAGACTTCCACGGAGCTCTGAATATAGTGCCCCTAGCCCCATGCTCATGATCCTAAATATTTACTCAGAATTAAATCCCAGTCAACTCAGTGGATTTATTTTGAAAGAACTGCACTGAGGCCTATGGAATCCCTGCTTTGGAGAACTGCTGTGGTCTGCTCCAGAACAGGAGTGAGGGACTCAGTGGTGGAGCATCTGCTTGACCTACAGTTGATCCCAGATTAACAAACCGCCCCCCCCCCCACAGCATCTCCAGCTAGAAGGATCAGGTAGGAGGTGATCCAAAAGACCTCTACCTAAGACCATGAAGAAATGCTGCCAGTCTAAGTAGAAAATACATCCTTTATGAACTTTACATGTGCTCATGGTTCCTCTTGGGACAAGTGGAGACTTGTTTTTTGTTTATTTGTTTTTGCCACAGTGTGACAGAAAGTGTTGGACTGGATGGGCCATTGGCCTGATCCAACATGGCTTCTCTTATGTTCAAATAAGAATGGCCCATCCAGCCCAACACTCTGTCACACAATGGCCAAAAAAAACAGGTGCCATCAGGAGGTCCATCAGTGGGGCCAGGACACTAGAAGCCCTCCCACTGTTGCCTCCCCAGCACCAAGGATACAGAGCATCACTGCCCCAGACAGACAGCTGCAACAATACGCTGTGGCTAATAGCCACTGATGGACCTCTGCTCCAGATGTTGATCCAACCCCTTCTTGAAGCTGTCTATGCTTGTAGCCACTGGTATAACTTGATTCTGGTATAATGCTAGGAGAACTGCATTTTCCTATTCTGTGAAAATTTCAAGGAAGAACAGAAAAATCTTATCTTAATTGTTCTCCTAGCAGATAAATGCCTAGCAGAATAAATGTTCTCCTAACAGATTATAGAAAAGGTAGCTAAATTTTGCTCAGCAACAAAATCTGCCCATGCTTCACAGGAAAAGTAGTTATGTTATTGTATTTTATTAAACTATGTTAATTTTATATTTGCATTTTCTTTTTTTGTTTTATTGATTTTTATGGGATCATAATTGATTGTATAAAGGAAATATTGTTAATTGTTTGTTGCTTAAGTACTCTGGTCACTGACTGTAATAATAACTACTTCTACTTCAAGAGATGGCAGAGTAATACCTAAGCACTTTTGCCCCTCTCTCCACCCTTCCTGGATTGTGCTGTAAATCCAGTTCTTAATCCAGTAGGCGAGATTGCAGTCTACAGGATTATTTTAAAAAACTAACGAAGCTTGTGTGCAGAAAAGAAATTAAGTACAACACTGAGAGGGAAGCCTAACTGGGTAGCATAACCTAATGGTTGGGGGGCTGGGTATGGTGGTTGGAAAGGGTGGGGGAGGCAACACCATCCCTCCCTTAAAAGAACCAAGTAAGACAAATGTACTGAATGAAGGGAAGAGATTCGCTCAAGATCTTACAAGCCCTGTTCACAAGTCACAGTGAAGGCATGTACAGTCTATGTACACTTTGATTATTTTTATGTGTGTTCAGTATTCAGTGCATGTACAGTTGAATGTGTGATTTAAACCTCACATTTGTCCCTATACTGATACCTGTGGGCAAAGCAAAATAAGTACATGCAGGGCTTTTTTGGTAGAAAAAGCCCAGCAGAAGCTCAATTGCATGTTAGGCCGCGCACCCCTGATGTCACCATTGTTTCACACAGGGCTATTTTGTAGAAAAAACATAGCAGGGACTCATTTGCATATCAGGCCACACCCCTGACTCCAAGCCAGCCAGAACTGCGTTCCTGTGCGTTCCTGCTCAAAAGACGCCCTGGGTACATGTACGTATATGCAGGATGCTTGTATGTTCACTGTAACTTGTGAACAGGGCTCGAGTGGTTTTCTGCTAAGAAACTGATTATTTACCAGAGTGTTTTTAGTAGTGCCAAGGGCGGGGATGGGGTTTAAATTAGAGGTAGTTGGCCCTGGCTGCACCCACTCCCCGACTGAAGAACAGTGCACTCCTTATATCTGGCATTGGCTTTTTTAGCTACTGCATCGCACTGCTGATTCATCTTCATTGTATGGTTCACTAAGACCCCTAGATCCTTTTCAGCCATACTACTGCCAAGACAAGTCTCCCACATCCTAAAATTATGCATTTGATTTTTTCTACCTAAATGCTTGCCTAATTATTGACTTACATTGCTTTTGCCAGAGCCTGTAGTCCTTTCTGTTCAAATCAGCAGGAAAGACCATCCACATAAAAAAATAAAAAAGAACATGAGAGAAGCCATGTTGGATCAGGCCATTGGCCCATCCAGTCCAACAATCCGTCACACAGTGGCCAAACAAACAAACAAAAACCCAGGTGCCATCAGGAGGTCCGCCAGTGGGGTCAGGACACTAGAAGCCCTCCCACTGTTGCCCCACCAAGCACCAAGAATACAGAGCATCACTGTCCCAGACAGAGTTCCAACAATATGCCGTGGCTAATAGCCACTGATGGACCTCTGTTCCATATGTTGATCCAATCCCCTCTTGAGGCTGTCTATGCTTGGAGCTGCCACCACCTCCTGTGGCAGTGAATTCCATGTGTTAATCACCCTTTGGGTGAAGGACTTCCTTTTACCTATTCTAACCCGACTGCTCAGCAATTTCATTGAATGCCCATGAGTTCTTGTATTGGGAGAAAGGGAGAAAAGGACTTCTTTCTCTACCTCCTCTACCCCATGCATAATCTTGTAAACCTTTATCATGTCACCCCTCAGTCATTTTTCCAAGCTAAAGAATCATAGAATCATAGAGTTGGAAAGACCTCTAGGGTCATCTTGTCCAACCTCCTGCACAATGTAGGAAACTCACAAATACCTCCCCCCAAATTCACAGGATCTTCATTGCTGTCAGATGGCCATCTATCCTCTGTTTAAAAACCTCCAAGGAAGGAGAGCCCACCACCTCCCGAGGAAGCCTGTTCCACTGAGGAACTGCTCTAACGGTCAGGAAGTTCTTCCTAATGTTGAACCTCTTTTGATTTAATTTCAACTAATTGGTTCTGGTCCTGCCTTATGGGGCTACAGAAAACAATTTAACTTTCCTTCATAGGGAAAGTGATCCAACCCTAGTTGCCCTTTTCTGTACTTTATCCAATGCTATAATATCTTTTTTGAGGTGTGGTGACCAGAATTGCACACAGTACTCCAAATGAGACCGCACCATTGATTTATACAGGGGCATTATGATATTGGCTGATTTGTTTTCAGTTCCCTTCCTAATAATTTCCAGCATAGCGCTGGCCTTTTAAATTGCAATTGCACACTGTCTTGACATTTTCAGTGAGCTATCTACCATGATTCCAAGATCTCTCTCTTGGTCAGTCTTCATCAGTTCGGACCCCATCAACATGTATTCATAGCTAGGATTCTTGGCCCCAATGTGCATTACTTTGCACTTGGCCACATTGAATCTCATTTGCCACATTGACGCCCACTCACCCAGCCTCAACAGATCCCTTTGGAGTGCCTCACAATCCTCTCTGGTTTTCACCACCCTGAACAATTTAGTGTCATCTGCAAACTTAGCCACTTCACTGCTTACTCCCAACTCCAAATCATTAATGAACAAGTTAAAAAGCATTAAACCCAGTACTGAGCCCTGTGGTACCCCACTGCTTACCACCCTCCACTCCGAAAATTGCCCATTTATACTCATTCTGTTTCCTGTTAATTAGCCAGTTTTTGAGCCATGAGGGGACTTGCCTTTTCCCCTATTACTATTGAGCTTACTGAAAGAGCCCCATGGTACAGAGTGGTAAAGCTGCAGTCCTGCAGTCGGAGCCCTCTGCTCACAACCTGAGTTTGATTCCAGGGAAGCTGGTTCAGGTAGCCGGCTCCAGGTTGACTCAGCCTTCCATCCTTCTGAGGTCAGTAAATTGAGCACCCAGCTTGCTGGGGGGGAAGTGTAGATGACTGGGGAAGGCAATGACAAACCACCCCGTAAAAAGTCTGCTGTGAAAACATGAAAGCAACGTCACCTCAGAGTTGAAAATGACTGGTGCTTGCACAGGGGACTACCTTTACCTTTTATTGAGCTTACTTAGGAGCCTTTGATAAAGAACTTTATCAAAAGCTTTCTGGAAGTCAAGGTAAACAACACCTATTGGGTCCCCTTTGTCCACATGTTTGTTCACCCCCTCAAAGAACACTAACAGGTTAGTGAGACAAGATCTTCCCTTACAGAACCCGTGCTAAGTCTTCCACAATAACTTTTGTTCATCAGTAAGCCTACAACCAACTTACCTGGTATTGATGTCAGACTAATTGGCCTATAGTTTCTCAGATCTCTTCTGGAACACTTTTTAAAGATGGGGGTGCCATTAGCTACCTTGCAGTCCTCAGGAAGGCATTCATTTAGGTTTGGCAGTGCATTTCCTTGTGGAATCCATTCTGTCTGGGCTTCAATTAGTGTGGCTCTGAATAGCATCCATGAATCCTCCAGAGAGTTGGGTCTCTTGTGTTTCCCCTTCAGCTTCTTTTTTACTATTCCCCTCATTTTTGTAAAGTTCCTTCTTTTGAAATCATATGTTACAGTTTGGGACTTTAGGAATAACTTTCCATTGACCTGAATGCTGAACTTAATAGCATTGTGGTCAGTGTTCCCAATTGGTGTTTAATAAATACTAAGTGAATTATAGAGAAAGGGCTATTGAAAGATAACTCTTTGTGTAAAAATTTTATAACGGTGAAAAGATATTTAGTAGTTCAACATTAATTGAACTTTTAATGTTAAAGAGGTATTATGATATTGTGATAAAAGTATTAGTAGAACATAGCTATTTGGTAAATATATATATATGAGAGTTAAGATAAGACTAAGATAGGGGGAACTCTGGAACTGAATTAATAATTATGAGCGTTGTGTTTAATAAGTGCTAAGTGATTATCAGAGGAAAGGTTAGTGAATGATAATTTTTTTTTTCTTTCTAAAGATTTTATAATTGTGAATTTACCTTTAATATGCTTTTCATTTGTTTTAAGTACCGGCGGAGGTCATGAATAAGAGTGGGGGGAGGGAAATATGTAATGTATTGGAGAAGTATATTTGAATTTGAATAGATGAGTAGATGAATTTATTCCAATATATTGCAAAATAAAAAGTTTGGTTACCCAATTGGTGTTAACAGCACATTTCTCACCAGAACTAAATCTGAGATCACTACCCCTCTGGTTGGCTCTGTGACCAATTGTTCCAATGCACAATCATTCGTGATGCCATTTCTACAGCATGAGTCGAACACACATTTGCCCAGTCAATGTAAGGGTAGTTGAAGTCTCCCATTATGTGCTTCAGTCACCTCCCTTATTTCCTTCTTTATTGCAAGATCAACTTAAGAACATAAGAACTAAGAGAAGCCATGTTGGATCAGGGCAATGGCCCATCCAGTCCAACATTCTGTGTCACACAGTGGCCAAAAAATACACACACACTGTAGCTAATAGCCACTGATGGACTTCTGCTCCATATTTTTATCTGACCCCCTCTTGAAGCTGGCTATGCTTGTAGCTGCTACCACATCCTGTGGCAGTGAATTCCACATGTTAATCACCCTTTGGGTGAAGAAGTACCTCCTTTTATCCATTCTAACCCGACTGCTCAGCAATTTCATCGAATGCCCACGAGTTCTTGTATTGTGAGAAAGGGAGAAAAGTACTTCTTTCTCTACTTTCTCCATCCCATGCATAATCTTGTAAACCTCTATCATGTCACCCCGCAGTTGACGTTTCTCCAAGCTAAAGAGCCCCAAGTGTTTTAACCTTTCTTCATAGGACTTCTGGGGGAGGAAAATGCCGAGCTGAACTGCTTCTCATAACGGGAGCAGGCTGGAACCTCTGTTCAGGGTAGTGGAAGGCAAATTAATGCCTACTGCCTACTTTTCTCAGTTAGAGATTAGTCCAAGATATGCACAAGAAACTTTGAGGAGATTTACCTTGGCTAAAAGGGAGTCCCGGGGGGGCTCCTTTGAGGGGTCTTCGGAGAAGAGTTGCATTTTCATCATCTGCAGAAGTTCTCAGAGTCATTTATTTGACATAAGCACAACAGAATCCTAACCTTCTTGGACTTTGCTAAACATCTAAAGCTACACAAGACTGGTGTGGATCTGGATAATTGGCAGAAAAGGTACAGATTACTATCTTTCATTCCGGGAGTATTTACAGTTAAACAGAATAAATTCAGAAGGTGGGAAATGGAAATCTAGAAAGCTTGGAAGAAGATAGGAGAAAGAGGTGAAATTTGGACTTTGTAAATGTAAAGGACAGTGCCAAAAAAGTGGAAAGGAATTTATTGTTTGGTCTACTTGCGGTTTTGAAAAAAAGAGCACCATCGTCACAGACCTGCAGCATATACAATCAACACAGGAAGTACGTCAAGCATCGTGAGATCTCTTTAGCAGTGAAAATGAGATTTGGTGGCAAGTAAAGCAGGAAGTAGCAGATGAAAAGCCTACTCTAGGACTATAATACCATTGAGAAACATCGGTGGCCATTGCTTGGAGGTCAAAATTAAAATAATGTTTTTAAAGTGTTCGGGACATTAAAAATTGTTGGAATTAATTGAGATGATGACAAGAAGTTAAATACTATTGGACATATTGTTTGTAATGGACTTTAGAAGCCTTTAAAAGAAAAAGGGGGAAAAGTTGCAGAGAGAAGCAAAAAGTCGTGATTGCCATTTTGAAGGATTTAAAAATTTTAAAAATTAATATCTCAGCCTGGGAAGCTCTGAGGACGGCGAAATTAGGCTTGTTATAAAAAGCAAACTCTAATCTTTTGAATCTGATAGTTAAATTTGAAATTGGTGAGATCAAAATGTTCTGTGTTTTTAAATGTCAGAACACAAGCAAACCCGTACAAGGGCTACTTCATTGGAGAAAATGCAGGATCAATTAGAGGCAATGGAGGCCAGAATGATGAAAGGCATGAGAGAGATGATAACTGCAAAAAAAAAAGAAATTATTGAAGAGATTAAAAAAGATATGGAAGATCTCAGAATGGAAACAGAGGAAACATATAAGAAAGTGCAGGAGGTAGAAGGGAGAATGAAAGTACATGATTCCACCTTGTTGAAAATGCAAGAAAAAGTGACAATCCATGACTGCAAATTGATGGAGACTCAGATACGTCTGAGAGGAGTACCTGAAAAGGAAGATGGTAATTTGAAAGAATATATAAAAATAATTGCAGAATTTTTGGAGGAAGATCCTGAAGAGACTAAAAATATGTATGACTATATGTATAGGGTGAACTCACTCTATGCCAAGAAAAATAATTTACCAAGAGATGTTGTCATAAGATACATGACAAAAGAAATGGTGGGAAAGATCATGAATAAAAACTTTGAAAAGACATTGATAGTGGGAGGCAGCAGAGTAAGAATTATGAAGGAGTTGCCAAGGCAAGTGATAAATGATAGAAGAACATATAAAAAACTGACAGAAAAATTACAGGACAATGAAATGAGGTTTAGGTGGATAATACCTGAATGTTTGAGCTTTGAACTTCGGGGGAAAAGAATCACAATTACAAATGCACAGGAACTGCGTAGATTTTATGAAGAACATAAAGAATTTGCACCTTGATGGATTACAAATTATTGCCTTGGAATGTAAATGGACTAAATTCACCACAAAAAAGAAGGGCAACATTTAATTGGATTAAAAAGCAAAATTGTTATATAGTTTGTTTACAAGAAGTGCATATTAAACAAAAGGATTACAAATTTTTATGGAATAAACAATTGGGGTTAGAATTTTGTTCATTGGCTGAACAGAAGAAAAGGGGAGTGATTTTTTTATATTAAACAAGAATTGGAGCCAAAATTAGTGTTTAAAGATAAAGATGGAAGGTTTGTAGCAGTAGAAATAATATTAAATGCAAAAAACCCCCCGTTGTTATTGGGACTGTATGCACCTAATGGTGCAAAGGATGCTTTTTAAAAAGACATTATACAACAATTTGATGAACTGACTTATGACCAAGTTTTGATAATGGGAGATTTTAATGGAACAATTAAGAACTCTCTGGATAGGTCGGGGGGGGGGGAATAACAAAGAAGGAAAATTGCCAAAGTCTTTTTTTGAATTGGTCAAACAAGAAAATTTGGAGGACATATGGAGGAAATTTAACCCTGAAGTGCGGGACTATACCTTTTTTTTTCAGCAAGACATAAAACTTTTCTAGAATTGACATGTTGTGGGGCACTAAAGATTTAGGTCTTATAACAAGGAAAATAGAGATTTTACCTAAAATTGGGGCTGACCATAACCCAATAATGTGGATTACAAAATTGTCTAAGAAGTTGAGAAGATGGAGATTGAATGAAGACTTACTAAAGAATAAAGAAATAGTGACATACCTAGAAAATGAAACTAAAACTTTATTTCAAATGAATGACAAAGAGGATATAGAATTTCAGATGGTCTGGGATGCCTATAAAGCAGTAATGAGAGGAATATTGATTACCTTGAATAATAAAGATAAGAGAGCAAAAGAAAAACAGTTGTTGGACATTCAAAATGAAACAAAGAAAAAAGAAGGGGAGTTGAGAAAAAGGCCAGAGAAAAAGAAAATTATAAGGGAAATCACAATATTACAAACGCAAATAAGACATTTGTTAAATAAAGAATTGGAATGGAATTTGAAAAGACTGCAGCAGAAATCTTTTGAGGGAGCAAATAAACCTAGAAAGTATTTGACTTGGCAACTGAAGAAAAAGAGAGAAAATAAAATTATTAATAAAATTGCGGTAGATGGAAGAGAGGTGGTTAGCCAAAAGGGAATAAAAAGAGAATTTTTAAAGTATTATGCCAAGTTGTTTAAAGGTGTCAAAATAAATAAAGAAAAGATGGATGAGTATCTACAAAAGATAAAAATAGAACCCTTAACAGAAAATATGCGAAAAGTTTTGAATGATCCAATTGAAAAAATAGAAATTGAAGCTTCAGTTAATGCAATGGAAAGGCACCTGGGCCAGATGGATATACAGCTAAATATTTTAAAACCTTTAAAGATGAGTTAACACCAAAATTGCAGAAGTTGATGAACATGGTAAGAATAAAAGGGAAAATACCAAACACATGGAAGGAAGCTGTTATTTCATTGATACCAAAGGAAGATAGAGATGTCACGAATGTAAAAAATTATAGACCAATTTCGTTATTAAATAATGACTATAAAATATATACAAGAATCTTGGCAGAACGGCTTAAACAACATTTGATAAATTTTATAAAGGAAGATCAAGTGGGGTTTCTTCCCAAAAGGCAAATAAGAGACAATATCAGAACTGTTGTAAATATTGTAGAATATTATGAAAGACATCCAGAAAAGGAAGTAGCATTATTCTTTGAGGATGCAGAGAAAGCATTTGACAATTTAAACTGGGACTTTATGTTTGAAGTAATGGAGAAAATGGAGTTGGGAGAAAGCTTTATAAGAATGATAAAAGCAATATACACTGAACAACATGCAAGGCTATGTATAAACGCAGACCTTACAGAAGATATGATAATTAGCAAAGGTACAAGACAAGGTTAAACATATGAAGCTGCCTTATACTGAATCAGACCCACGGTCCATCAAAGTCAGTATTGTCTTCTCAGACTGGCAGCGGCTCTCCAGGGTCTCAAGCGGAGGTTTTTCACACCTGTTTGCCTGGACCCTTTTTTGGAGATGCCAGGGATTGAACCTGGGACCTTCTGCTTCCCAAGCAGATGCTCTACCACTGAGCCACCGTCCCTCCCCTTTGTCCGCTTTCCCCATTGTTGTTTATAATGACTCTTGAAATATTACTGATGCAGATCCAAGAAGATAAAGAAATAGAAGGATTAAAAATAAAAGGATTTACTTACAAATATAGAGCATTTGCAGATGATATAATGTTTATAAATGAAAACTCCATACAAGTCACACCTTTGTTGTTAGCCAAAATACAAGAATATGGGGAGTTGGCGGGACTTTGTATTAATAAAGAAAAATAAAAATTTCTATGTAAAAATATGCAAATAAATAAGCAACAAGAATTACAGAGACTAACGGGCTGTGAAGTCACCTTCAAGGTAAAATATTTGGGTGTGGAGATAACAATGAAGAATATTGATCTATTTAAAAATAATTATGAGAAGCTATGGCGTAAAATGGATGAAGATATGTTAAAATGGAACAAACTTAATTTGTCATTGCTGGGTAGAATAGCTGCAATTGAAATGAATATTCTACCAAGAATAATGTATTTGTTTCAACCTATTCCCATTGTGAAAGAAAGTAAACAATTTGATAAATGGCGAAGAAAAATTGCAGAATTTGTGTGGGCTGGGAAGAAACCAAGGATCAACATGAAAATTTTGACAGATGCAAAAGAGAGAGGTGGATTTCAACTACCAAATTTAAAATTATATCAGGAAGCAGTTTGTTTAATGTGGATAAAAGAATGGATAACGCTGTTAAAAAACTCTTAGTGCTGGAAGGTCACGGAAATAAAATTTAGCTGGCACGCGTACTTGTATTATGGAAAAAAGAAGATGGACAGTTTTTTCTCTCACCATTATATAAGAAATAATTTGCTAAATACATGGATGAAATACAAGAAATATGGGGATGAGAGAAAACTGTTATGGATAGTGCCAGCTGAAAATAAAAATAACGGCTGAGATAGGTGAAGAAAAGTGGTTGCCATATAATCAATTATTAAAAATACAAAATGGCAAAATAGAACTGAAAACTGCTGAAGAGTTGAATAATAAATATGATTGGTTCCAAATGCAACAAATGGTGGATAATGATATCAAAACTGAAGGAATAAGAAAAGAAGGAATAAGAAAAGGATATCAAAACTGAAGGAATAAGAAAAGAACAAACAGAAATGGAAAAAGTTCTGCTTGCAGATAATGAAAAGTTAATTTCAAAAATATATAAATTACTGTTAAAATGGTCTACGGAGGATGAAGTAGTGAAATCTCAAATGATTAAATGGGCAATTAATGTAAAAGAAATACAGATGGAAACTTGGGAACACTTGTGGAAGAATTCTATGAAGCTTTCGACATGTAATAGTATTAAAGAGAACTGTTTCAAAATGATGTATAGATGGTATATGACTCCTAAAAAATTGGCAAAGATGAACAATAAGATGCCAGATAGATGTTGGATTGTAAAAAACATGAAGGTTCTTTCTACCATATGTGGTGAACTTGTGAAAGGGCAAAAAAGTATTGGCAGATGATTCAGCAAGAAATTTCTAAGATCTTGGGATATGAATTTAAGTTGCAGAGACTATTCTGTTGGGATTACAAATCAAAAAATTTCCAAAAGAAGATAGAACTGTAATTTGGTACTTGCTGTCAGCTGCTAGGACATTATATGCGCAGTTGTGGAAGCAAGAAAAAATACCAGAGAAATAGGATTGGATTATAAAAGTTATGACATGGAGTGAAATGGACAAATTAACAAGAATATCAAGAAACTATGATTTAGAAGTTTTTAAGATGGAGTGGGAAAAGTTTAGAAGATATGTAGAAAAAGAGTGGAAAATAAAAGGACATTGGACAATTTTTGATAATGATTAAGTTTTAGAAAGAAGAAGAATATAAGTTTTTGTTTTAATACTTAAGGGTACGTTTAAATATTAGCATTTTAAGTAAATAACACCGGCGGAGGTCAAGTAACGGGGGGGAGGGGTGGGTAGAAAGTAATATATGGGGTAGATAAAAGAAGTTATTAACATGTAAGAAATAGATTTGTTACCATATGTTACCAATAAAATTGTTTTAACATGAACCTTTCTTCATAGGGAAAGTGTTCCAAACTTTTAATCATTCTAGTTGCCCTTTTCTGCACTTTTTCCAATGCTATAATATCCTTTTTGAGGTGTGGAGACCAGAACTGCACACAGTACTCCAAATGAGACCGCACCATCGATTTATACAGGGGCATTATGATACTGGCTGATTTGTTTTCAATTCCCTTCCTAATAATTCCCAACATGGTGTTGGCCTTTTTTATTGCAATCCCACACTGTCTTGACATTTTCAGTGAGTTATCTACCACGACCCCAAGATCTCTCTCTTGGTCAGTCTCTGCCAGTTCACACCCCATCAACTTGTATTTGTAGCTGGGAATCTTGGCCCCAATGTGCATTACTTTGTACTTGGCCACATTGAACCTCATCTGCCACGTTGACGCCCACTCACCCAGCCTCAACAGATCCCTTTGGAGTGCCTCACAATCCTCTCTGGTTCTCACCACCCTGAACAATTTAGTGTTGTCTGCAAACTTGGCCACTTCACTGCTTACTCTGAACTCCAAATAATTTATGAACAAGTTAAAGAGCATGGGACCCAGTACTGAGCCCTGCGGTACTCCCCTGCTTACCGTCCTCCACTGCGAAGACTGCCCATTTATACTCACTCTCTGCTTCTTATTAATTAGCCAGTTTTTGATCCACAAGAGGACCTGTCCTTTTACTCCATGATTCTCGAGCTTACTAAGGAGCCTTTGATGAGGAACTTTATCAAAAGCTTTCTGGAAGTCAAGGTAAACAATATCTATCGGGTCTCCTTTGTCCACGTTTGTTCACCCCCTCAAAGAAATGTAACAGGTTAGTGAGGCAAGATCTCCCCTTACAGAACCCATGCTGAGTCTTCCTCAATAACTCATGTTCATCAATGTGCCTACTCATTCTGTCCTTGATAATGATTTCTACCAACTTTCCCGGTATTGAAATCAGATTGAGTGGCCTGTAGTTTCCCGGATCTCCTCTGGAACCCTTTTTAAAGATGGGGGTGAATTTTGCTACCTTCCAATCCTCAGGAACGGAGGCAGATTTCAATTAAAGATTACATATTTTCATCAGATCCACAAGTTCAACTGAGTTCTTTCAGAACTCTTGGATATATGCCATCCAGACCTGGTGACTTATTAGTTTTTAATTCGTCTATCAGTTGTACGACCTCTTCTGTCACCTCAATCTGACTCAGGTCTTTCAACACCCCTTCCAATATAAGTGGTTCTGGAGCAGGCAAACACTTCTCATCTTCCACAGTGAAGACAGAGGCAAAAAATACATTCAGCTTCTCAGCCATTTCCCTATCCTCCTTCAGTAATCTTTTGACCCTTTGGTCATCCAAGGGCCCCACTGCCTCTCTGGCTGGTTTCCTGCTTCTAATATATTTGAAGAATTTTTTTATTGTTGGTCTTTATGTTTTTTGCAATATGCTCCTCATAGTCCCTTTTTGCCTGCCTGATCACAGTCTTGCATTTGATTTGCCATATCCTGTGTTCCCTTTTATTAATCTCATTTGGACTAGCTTTCCAGGGTTCAAGGGTTTGATCAGGTGGGCACACGCCCACTTTTAAGTAACCTTTAGAGCCCAGTATTCCCACCCCCCTTGCTTCTTTCTTTCTCATGTCCTGAGTTTAAATAAGATTCGTTCTCCCTCCTGCCTTGGGATGATCTTATTGCCTTTCCTGCTTCTCCCTCTGTTCCCTTTGGGTGTGGCCCACTAACAGAGTGTGAGGTAGTCACAGTCAGTCGCAGCTCTTGAAAGAGCTGTTTTTTCAAGAACAATTTTGTCAGAGCTCTCTCAGCCCCACCTACCTCACAAGCTGTCTGTTGTGGGGAGGGGAAAGGAAAGGGATTGTAAGCTACTCTGAAACGCTGAGTGAAGGGTGGGGTATAAATCCAGTCTCTCCTCTTCCCACCACCACCATTGTCCTACTTCAGCCAGAGTCGTAAGCATAACCAAGAGCCAGAGTGTTCTGTGATGGAGCTTGATGGCTCTTCCCTCCTTCCTTTCTACCAGCTATTGGTTTCCAGCTGGTTCTTCCTGTTCATGAGTAGAGTGAGGTCCCAGTGACTGAAATACTGGGGGGTATTTCTCCTTGGACACTAAGCACCAGCAACCTTGTTCCCTTCTGGTTCAAGTGAAGTCTGTCTCTTTTTGAACAGGTTTGGTATCCCAGAACGTTCCCCAGCACCAAACAAATCAAAAGCCTTGACCCCAGAACTACTTTCTCACCCACTCACGGAGACCCCTAATCCACACATCTTCAAGACTATTGTGAGTGAGGGCAAGTAGGTGCTTGCCATACCAGGAATTTAGCCCTCGAGCTGGAATTTAGCCCTCGAGCAATAGCAATGGAACTTTGCAGCAGTTTGGCTCTTGCAAATAGCTTGTTCTGTTAAAGGTTTTCTCCTGATGTCCCTGGTGGTTACAATAATGTTGCTGCTGATTTTGTACCATCTGTCTGGCCTCCTCTTCAGGCAGCTGAATAGTTGGGGGGTGAGGTCTGCAAAACTAATCTTCTGAGGGGAAGGGGCACATTTTGCCTGCAGAAGACTGAGGGGAACAAGACTACTCTTCGTATCTGGATGAGCTGCCCCACGGAGGAGGGAAGGACTCGTTCCCTCCTCCGTGGGAAGAGGGAGGGATGGAGGGATAGATAGATAGATAGATAGATAGACAGACAGACAGACAGACAGACAGACAGACAGACAGACAGACAGACAGACAGACAGACAGATAGATAGATAGATAGGGCTTAATACCTGGATGGCTGAGGCCGCAAAGACATCTGACTGTCCTCAACCAGGGCCAGGGTCTTCTCAGCCCTGGCCCCAACCTGATAGAACTCTCTGCTGAATACCATCAGGGCCCGGTGGGATCTTTTGCAATTCTTCAGGGCCTGCAAGGCAGAGATATTCTGCCAGGCTTTGGGTTGAGGGCAGTGACGGGTCCCATCTTGGCTGCACCCTCTTCTGATCTCCACTTTTGTCTTGCCCCTCTTTCCCCCCTGCCCTTGAAGTCTGCAACTGTAATAACTGGATTTCACCATCTGATGTTAGATTTGGATACAAATGACATTTTAGTTGACTATTTTTATTCTTATTGTCTATTGCCCAGAGCCCTGCTGTAGCAGAGATGGGATGATTCATAAATCCAGTAATAAATACATAAATGGCTTGGGGTCAGCAGAATGTTTTACCTCCACAAGAGCTTAAGAACATCAGAAGAGCCCTGCTGGGTCAGACCAGTGAGAGGGTCTATCTAGTGCAGCATGCTTTGCCCCACAGTGTCTCTGGAGGTCCAACAGCAGGTCCCCTGGGATGCAGAGACTGCCTGCCTCTGGGCGTGGGGTTCCCTTCAGTCGCCAGGGCTAGTAGCCACTTTCCTCCATTAATCTGTCTAATCCCCTTCTAGACTGTTTATTCTTCCTGTGGCCACGACATCATCCGGCAGCAAATTCTGCGTTTTAATCACTCTCTGTGCAAAGTAGTATTTCCTTTTGTCCATCCTGAGCCTCCTGCTCATCAGCTTCATGGGATGCCCCCCTTGAGCTCTAGTATTTGGGGAGAGGGAGGACATTTTGTTAAGCTCTTTCCACCTCATGCGCAATTTTATAAACGCCTGAACTTTTATAATAGCGGATCCTTCTGCCATCGTAGGGAGGCAAGAGATAGCATCAGTGCTGCCAGGATCACAGAAGACATCCGTTTGTCTCCCTGCTCTGTAGTCACCTTGCCCTGTAAAGTCTTACTCAATCCATCAATCTCTCCCCAGGCCTGGAATTACAGCACCTCAGACAACATCTCTGCCTATGACGACGACTACCTGTGCTCCGAGACGGAGGACGGCACCAGACACCCCCTGAAGAAGCTCTTCCTTCCCTTGATCTACCTGGTGATCTTCACACTCGGGGGACTGGGCAACATCCTGGTGCTGGTGATTCTGCGGCGCTATCGCCACAGCCACACCTCCACGGAGCAGTTCCTCTTCCACCTGGCCTTGGCCAACGTGCTGCTGGTGCTCACCTTCCCCTTTGGGGTGGTGCAGTGCCTGGCAGGCTGGGTGTTTGAGACAGCCTTCTGCAAGGTGATCAGCGCTATCAACAGGATCAGCTTCTACAGCAGCAGCCTGCTGCTGGGCTGCGTCAGCGTGGACCGCTACTTGGCTGTGGTGCATGCAGTGAGGACCTTCCAGAAACGGCGGGGCCTGTCTGTCCACCTGACGTGCCTGGGGATCTGGCTCCTCTCCCTCCTGTTGACGCTGCCGGACCTGCTCTTCACAGAGGTCTGGCAGGACAGCAGCAACAGCAGCATCTGCCACTTCCAGAAGGACGGGATCCACGGCAGCAACGCGTGGCTGGCGACTCGCTTCCTCTATCACATCGTGGGCTTCTTCCTGCCCTCGGGGGTCATGTGCTACTGCTACGCGGCAATCGTGCGGGTCCTGTGCCAGTCCCAGCGCTGGCAGAGGCGGAAGGCCGTCAAAGTGGCCATTTCGGTGACTGGGGTCTTCCTGCTCTGTTGGAGCCCATACCACCTGGTGATCTTCCTGGACACCCTCACCAAACTGGAGCCCGGGGGCTGCAGCCTGCCCTGGTTGGCCACAGCCACAGTCGTGAGTGAGATGATCGGCTACAGCCACTGCTGCCTCAACCCCCTCCTCTATGCTTTTGTGGGCGTCAGGTTCCGCCGGGACGCCTACCGCCTGCTGCGTGACCTGCACTGCCTGAGTCCAGCTGCTCTGCAGGACCTCTGGGGGACGGAGAGCACCACTGAGACGGAGACCCCCCAGCCCCTGGTGTGGCAGCTCTCTGCACCTGGCTCTCTGCCTCTCCAGGCCACGGCTCCAGAGCCCCCTGCTGCCTTCTCCCCTCACCATGACCCCCCCAGCCCCGGGCACTGCACCCCTCTGCACCCGGCTCTCTAAGCCATGTCTCTGGAGCCCACTGCTGCCTTCTCCCCCCAGCCCTGGGCACTGCACCCCTCTGCACCCGGCTCTCTAAGCCATGTCTCTGGAGCCCACTGCTGCCTTCTCCCCCCAGCCCTGGGCACTGCACCCCTCTGCACCCGGCTCTCTGCCTCTCCAGGCCACGGCTCCAGAGCCCCCTGCTGCCTTCTCCCCTCATCATGACCCCCCCCCCAGCCCCTGGCACTGCAGCCCTCTGTACCCGGCTCTCCAGGCCATGACTCTGGAGCCCACTGCTGCCTTCTCCCCCCAGCCCTGGGCACTGCACCCCTCTGCACCCGGCTCTCTAAGCCATGTCTCTGGAGCCCCCTGCTGCCTTCTCCCCTCACCATGACGCCCCCCCCAGCCCCTGGCACTGCAGCCCTCTGTACCCGGCTCTCCAGGCCATGACTCTGGAGCCCACTGCTGCCTTCTCCCCCCAGCCCTGGGCACTGCACCCCTCTGCACCCGGCTCTCTGCCTCTCCAGGCCATGGCTCCAGAGCCCCCTGCTGCCTTCTCCCCTCACCATGACCCCCCCCAGCCCCAGGCACTGCACCCGGCTCTCTAAGCCATGTCTCTGGAGCCCACTGCTGCCTTCTCCCCCCACCACGACCCCCCAGCCCCTGGCACTGCAGCCCTCTGTACCTGGCTCTCCAGGCTATGTCTCTGGAGCCCACTGCTGCCTTCTCCCCCCACCATGACCCCCCAGCCCCTGGCACTGCAGCCCTCTGCACCTGGCTCTCCAGGCCATGTCTCTGGAGCCCACTGCTTTCTCCCCCCACCATGACTGGCCACACAGCCTAGTGGTCAGACACAGGAGGAAGCTGTGGGCCAGAGGCTGGAGTGGCTGACCAGTGGCCATTTCACGCCCCCCCCCCGCCCTTGTATACTCAACTGCCATCAGGGTTGAGATCCTGCTTTTGCTAAGCACAGCAGCTTCTTTCTTCCCTGGGCACCGCATTACTTGCCCCCAACCCCCTTTCTGTCCCTGAAAATGGGGGCAGCTGCCATTTCCCACCTGGGGAGCTTTTGGCAGGCGGCAGAGGAGGCTGTGGGGACCCCAGAGAGTCCAGTGGGAGGGCACAGCTGCTGGAGAGGGCGAGTCGAGCGAAGGGAGGTCAACACATCTGCTTTTTGCCATCTGTTCTGTCTTGCTCAGTAAAGCCTGCCCTGCTCTGCCCAGGAAGTTGGGCACACGGGCCTTCTCAGTCCATCTGAGCCCTCCCCCCACCTTAACCATGCAAAACAAGCAGCAGCCTCGCTTTCACCTGCGCAAGCAGGACTCTTTCAACCCCACCCCCAGGCCAGAGGAACACCCCCCCCGCTGCCACCTCTGTGAATTTACCCCCCAGCGGGGGGGGGGCAGGAGATCAAGGTGGGTGGTCCTGCTAGGCTGTCTGTGGCAGCAGCAAAGGGCAGGGTCCCTGCAGCCCCTTCTTCGAAGAGTCCGGCAGGAAGCCCCTCGGACAGGGGCCCAAGTCCCCTGGGCCAGCCAATGGTCCATCCAACAGGCTTGGCTGCTGCCCCCCCTGCCCTTTTGAGCCCTGAATCCCCCCCCCCCCATTAGCTCAGAAGGAAGGTGGCAGGGCATAGCAGCTCAAAGGCTTGTGCAGCAGAAAACCAGGGTGGGGAGGACTGCAGAGCTACGCTGCTTCAAAGGAGGTGTGAAACCCAGAGACCCCTGCCTGAGGTCCCCCCCCCCCCCCCGTGACTCTTGTGGACTCCAACTGGCAGCAGCTCTTCAGGCTTCCCATTGGCTGCTCCTTGGACTGGGACTGCCCACCTGCCCAGCAATGCTGCATCCCCCCTGCTCTCACTGCCCTCGCCAGCAATTTTTTAAGTCCCAGACAGAGTGTGTGTGTGTGCGCGCCTGCCTGAAGAGATTGCTGTTGGCACCACAGAAACATAGTGCTGGAAAGGACCTCCCGGGTCCCTTTGTCCAACCCCCTGTACTATGCCGGAAATTCACAAATACCTCACCCCCATTGACCCGTCCTCCACACTCAGAAACTGGGACTCCTGTGGCAGTACAGAGCATTTGAGGGCACCCTCAATAAGTGAAGCAGGCCTTCGAAGGAACCTGGAATAGAGGACATACTGAGTGTCTCTGAGCATGTGCAGAGTGCAGCCCTCTGCCAGCCTCTTGGGGCTCAGGTGGCTTTGAGGAAGGCTGCACTGCTTCCTTTCCCTGGCAGCTGCCGCTCTTGCCTGCCCCCCACCCCACCTCCCCGCCAAAGATGCCAGCAAAAGCCGTCCTCCGGGCAAGGTTTGAAATGTCTCTTTTTAATAAAAAAGCACCCTATAAAACAGGTCAATCAATACGTTACAAGCAGCACGGATACCCAAAAACAAGCCTAGAAATCATTTCAAAATAAAAACCAAGAAGATGTCCTCACATATTGTATTTATATATTTATATTTATATATATATATATTTATATATATTTATAGAATGGTACAAAATGCATGGAGGGGTAGGATTCCGCCCCCCCCAGGATGACAGGCAACTGGGCAGCCCCCACTCCACCGGGCATCAGGGACTGCTGGGCTTTGCCTGGAGCAAGCGGAGAGGCTGCCGCTAGGAACAGAGGGGATGGGGGGTCAACAGGGAGCAGGCCCTGCACGGGCCAGGCAGTGGAGCAAGAAGCACAAGACGCAAGACAGGACAACATTCACAGCGCAAGGCGAGGCAGGCAGGCAGGCAGGGGCTGGCAAACGAGACACCACAGGAGGGAGGGAGGGAGGGAGGGGCCACCAATGGACAGGGCTGCCTGCAGACGGGGCCAAGCAGCAGCTTCTCCGGGCAATGGGCTTATTCCCACCTGCCCCCCCCCATTATTGACCGGACCCCCTGCCCTGACCACACCCCTTCATCTTGGTCTTCTGTGGGGAGATGGGTGTGGGACAAGCCACGGGCCAAACTGGAAGCTGAAATGGGGCATCAGTTTATGGCTTTGTCAATAGAGGGAGCTGCAAGTCTGGTGCCATGAGCTGGCCTGGCAAGGAAGCCCTGGGGCAGCTTCAAGGCCCTTCCCCAACAGAGCAGAGTCAAGCCCCAGGCCTGCTGCAGTGCTGGGTGGAGAGGGCGGCCAGGAAAGCCCCTCTTCCCTTCTGCTCTCTGTGCAAACAGGGCAGTTCCAGGAAGGAAAGGGGGGTATGTATGGGTTAAAATGGGACTATTCCCCTCTTAGGAACAAATTCAAAACAAACACTTGAGAAATTCTCACAGAGCAGGACCCCCCAGCTGTTTCTGGCCTCCAACGGTGGCAAAATGCTCTCAAGGAGACTTGAATTGGGGGCAGGAAGAGGGTGGGTTCGTTCCAAGGCCTTGAGCCACAGGCCCTGACGGGGTGACAGCACTGCCTGCCTCTCCCTGCCCCCCAGCCCCTGCTCTGGGGGGGGGGTTGCCTGCTGCCTCAGCTAGATGGAGGAGGGGGTGGGGCAAAGACCTGCCTGGGGCGCCACAAGGAGCTGGCTTTGGGTCAGTGGGATTGTTGGTTTCATTCAAAACAGGTTTTTGAGGCTTCTATTAAAACACAGAAATACAACAATTTCAAACCAGCAAAACTTCGTTGTTGCTTCCCCCCACCTATTTACAGCTTTCCCGATCCCTCTTGCACATGTCGGCTGCTTCTCTTCACGAAAAGCAGAGAGGGAGGAAGGAAGGAAGAAGGATTCACACGCAGGGCTGGTTCAAACCCAACTGGCGTCCTCAGAAGGGCAGGTTGGCCATGCTGCCAGCTCCCGGTCCCCCGTAGCTCATCTGGCTGTCCAGGGAGACGCTGCGCTGGCGCATGGGATGCGAGACCAGGAGGTTCTGCTGCGGGGGAGGGCCCATGAGGGAGCCCTGGGGGGAGAGCAGGTGGCCCGGGGGGGCATACATCTCGCCCGACACGGACATGCTGCGCTGCTTGGCCTGCATCAGCAGGAAGTTCTGCTGGGCCATCAGGCTCTGCTGGGGCAGCATCATGCCCTGGTGCATGCTGTTGCCCATCATGGCTTGCTGGGGCGCCAGGCCTGTCCTGCTCAGCACGGGCACCTGTCCGGGGTGGCACATGGCCATGGAGCGGGGCATGCCCTGGGGGCCGGGCCGAGCCGGGGCCTGCTCCACCATCATGTTCTGCAGGTTCATGAGGTGGAGGTTGGAGGGGGGCTGTGCCTTGGGGGGCTGCCCGTCGCCCTTTGGGAAGTACTGCAGAGTGCTGCTGGGTTTCTCGGAGGGGATGATGCGCGACAGGTCGAACTCCGGGATGCCGGTGGGCGTGGGGCGGATGACGTCACTCAGCTCGGGGTCGTTCAGCACCGAAGCCACGCCGGGGAGTACAGCGGGGGGGTAGGGCTCGGGCATCCTCCCCCCCATGCGCTGCGGTGGGGGCAGCTCCTCTGGGGGCAGCCCCAAGCCGGGTGCGTAGTGCTGCTGCTGCTGCGGCACACCTGGCCCCCCCACCCCAGGCAGGCCGCCCCCATTGGTGGGGGGCTGCTGGAGGCGAGTGGGGAACACCAGCTGGCCGGGGGGGCCGCACGACTGGCCGAGCGGGTCCTGGGCCCCGGGGGGCAGCATCAGTGCGGGCTGGGGTGGAGCGCTGCTGTGCAGGGGAATGTTGGGGCCCAGTGGGCTTGGGGAGGCCAGGCTGGGTGCCGGAGGCTCATGGGAGAGCGGCTGCTGCCCGGGGAGGCTGAGGGCCATCGGGCTCTGTGCTGGGGCAGCCCCCCCCACAGAGTTCATGTGCAGCTGGTTGGGCTGGGTGCTTCCCACGCCTGCCGGAAGGAAAGAGAACAGCGCCGTCAGCCCGCAGCAGAGATCTCCCCAGAGAGAAAACCACACCTCTGGCCCACTGATTGAGCAGCCTCTGGAGAATCAGCATCCCTCCCCCCCCCCCCCCGAGGTGTGAGGGCTCCATGCTGCCCCCACCCCCCGTCTCAAGCCCACTGCTCATCTGGGTGCTAAATTCCCAGCAGCCCTTCAGGGTGTGCAGGCCAGTGCTCCCCCCTCCAAAATGACAGAGCAGAGGAAGCCATCAGCACCGCACCCCTCTCTCCCCCCCCCGCCAGCCTCACTCCAGCACTGGGGGATCCCAGGCAAGCCCCCCCCCCCCGCCATGACCTACCTGCCATGCCCCCCGGCGGCAGCATCGGCCGGTCTGGCAGCATCTCGTCATCAGAGGTGGCGATGGTCTTGATGGCGTTGTGGTAGAGAGGGGTGGAGCTGGGCATGGCGTACTTGGACATCTGGCTCATCATGAGCGAGAGGGGGTTCTGGGACGGGGGCGGGTCTGGAGAGGAAGGAAAAGGCAGGTTGGGGTTGCCAGGGGGGGCAGAGGAGCTGCTCTGAGGACCTGCAAGGGCAAACACAGCGAGGGAGGCCTGAGCGGAGCCTCCAGCCACGGCGAGCTCTGCCTTGTGCTGCTGGGGGGGAGGGGGGCAGCAGCTCAGAGGAGATCTCCCCCCACCCAGCACAGCTGGGCAAATGTGCTGATTAGAATCTCAGAGCTGGAAGGGACCTCAAAGCTCAACCCCCGGCACAAGGCAGGAAACTCACAAACACACACGCACACCCCCAGCGACCCCAGAAGACCCTCCAGGATCCCTGGCCGAACTGGCCTGCAGGAAAGTGGCCCCAAAGCCAGCATTTCCCTGGCTGAGCAAGAAGGGGCCACGAGAACTCAGCCCTGAGGAGCCCTTCCTGCTCTCCTGCTCAGGATCCGCCTCATTCACAGGGGCCTCACTGCTGCCAGGTGGCCACCCCCCACCTCCCAGGGAGGAAGTCTCTTCCACTCAGGAACTGTCAGGAAGTTCTTCCTCATGTTAAGCCAGAACAGGCCTGTAGCCACAGTGGGGCCGGACACTCCATTCAACCCCCCCTTCCATTTGCATGCCCCCCCCATTGGAGGGCCTCCAAGCGGCCCCAGAATAGCAGCAGGAGGAGGAGGGGGAGGAGGCGCAGGCCACAAGGAGGGGATGGAGGGGCAGCAACCCCAGCAGCAGAAGCTATAGCAAGAATCCGGTGGGCGTCTCCTTTCTGAAGGGGGAGGCGCCCCCTTCCAGGGCGGGCTGGAACCTCAACCTTCCCCTCCTCTACACCTGAGGAAATTGCTCCACACAGCTCGCTCCTGGCTACCTTCCTGGTGGATCGGCGCCCTGTGCACACCCCCAAACAGTCCCCGGAGCCCGGGGGGACCTCTGCTGCTCTGCAGTGAGCCCGAACACCAGCACCCCACCCCCACCAAGCCCTGACCTTCGCTCTGCCCGAGAAGCCGGGCCAGGCCAGGCCCCGAACTCTCTTTCCAGCGTGCCGACGGGGCTCCTAGAGATCCCAAGAATGCTAGGGTAACCAATGGCAGGCTGTTTTTTGGAAAAGTTTGCAATGTCATTTTGTCACCCCCCACACACCTAAAATGTTATCTACTCCCCCCAACCCCCGTCTAAAATTTTCTGGCCATGAGCCTGAGCTGGAAACTCTTTGGATTTAACTTCAACCCACTGGTTCTGGTCTGGCCTTCTGGGGCCACAGAAAATAATTCCACCCCATCCTCTATAATAGGACAGCCCTTCGAGCCCTTGAAGATGGTGATCACGTCACCTCTCAGCCTCCTCCTCTCCAGGCTAAACATGCCCGGCTCCTTCAGCCTTTCCTCACAGAACCCAGGGCAGAAGGGCTGAAACACCTTCTCAGCTGGAAAGTCACACATTTTCTTACAGGGTATGGACTCATTGGCTCATTAAAACAAACTGATTTCCAACGAAATCGGATCTCCTCTTCTCTAATGAAGAAGGGACTTTTGCGGGACACCCTGCTTTCGGTCCAGCTGCAGCCTCAGGGTTGCAGCAATTGTCTGTCTGTCTGTCTGTCTGCAGGAACACCCCTCCTGCCTCTGTTTCACCCGGGGCTCCTGCCTGGGCCTCCCCGTTCCCTTCTCAACCCCCCAGCACCCGGAGGAGCCAGGAGAAGATGCCCTTTACCTTGCTCGATGTTGCCCAGGGGTGCAGAGTTGCTCAGTCCGAGGGCTGGCTTGCTCTGCCCAATGCCAGGGCTGGAGAGGGCATTTTTGGGCGATGGTGCCCAGCCTGGTGAGGATGCGGCCATGGATGGCGACTTGAGGTGGCCGGGAGAGCTGGTGGGGGAGCGGACGTTGAGCACAGAGCTGAGCACCTGAGGGGACTTGAGTGGCCCCCCGCTGGGGGCACCGGCAGCTGGCAGGCTGACCATAGCCGAGGGCGTCTGGGGGGACTTCAGGTTGGAAGAAGGGGAGTTGCCCAGTGGGGAGTGCACCTGGCTGAGCGTCGGGGACTTCAGGCGACCCACGCCGGGAGAGTTCATCTGCCCCATGTTGAGGGCCAGGTCCGAAGGGCGCCGGCCGAGGCCCCTAGTGGGGGCTTGGGGCACGTGTGCAGAGGGGGCGTGGGTGGTGGGGGGCAGGGGGATGTGGCTGAGCCGGGTGGTCCCAAACATCTCTGGCGCGCTTCCCATCTCCTGCGACACGGCTGGGTAGGGGCCCTGGCCCTGCTGCTGCCCTTGCCCAGGGAACGGCGAGCCCATCAGCATCTTGTGGGGGGTCCCCACCATGGCTCCGTTGCCGCTGGGCGCACGTGCCCGAGCCACCTCCTCCGCGGGCACCAGCTTCTGCGACATCAACATCTGCTGCTGCTGCTGCTGCGGCGCCATCTGCACATTCAAGTTCATGTTCATGTTGAGGTTCATGTTCATGTTGAGGTTGCCGGGCCCCAAGGAGGCCTCCAGCTCCCGCAGGGGGGGGCTCAGCACTGCCCGCGCCCCCCCAAACTCCAGGCCCAGCGCCTCCCCTGCAAAGAGGCCGGGCTCCACCTGCCGATGGGCCTGCAGCAGGCGCTCCATCTCCATGCCGAGCGGCCGCTGCATCCCGCCCTGCCGTTTCTCCAGCAGCTGCTGCTGCTGCCGCAGCATCTCTTCCCGCACCCGGGGGGTGAGGAAGCGCTCGGCCTCGCCCTGCCCTGGCGGGTAAGGCAGGTTCCCGGGGGCAAAGTTCCCAGGGCCGCCCAGGGGCATCTCCTCGCTCCAGGCCAGGGCGGGCCTTGCCGGGCGCTGCATGGCGCTCAGGGGCTCAAGGGGGGCCACAGCCTGCATCCCCCCAAAGCCCCGCTGCATCTGGCCGCCGCCTCCGGGGAAGCGTGCTCCGGCAAAGGGGGCCCGCATCTGCATGGGGTCGGGCAGAGGGTCCACGGGCATGCCACGCAGCAGCCACTGCTCCCCGGGCTTGCTGTGGTAGGGCGGGGGAGGCCCCCGCAGCATCATGCCGCTCATGGCCTGTGGCGGCGGGGGCGGCGGCAGCAGCATCTCCGGTAAGGGCCGGCCCCCGTGGATGCCGACCTGCTCCTCTTTGCGGCGCTTCTCCTCGTAGTACTCCTCCTGCAGCTTGCGCCAGGCCACCTGCTCCGGTGTCAGGCTGTCCTGGCCCAGCCGCTGCATCATCAGGTTCATCTGCTGGCCCATGTCGACCCCGGGGGGCACGGCCCCCTCTGGCTCCAAGCCCGGCCCCCCCAGGCTCTGGGTCTGCGAGATCATGGACTGCAGAGGCGGCTCTTCGTACTTCTTCATGCTGGAGCTGGCGGGGGGGGCTGGCGGCTGGGGGGGAGGGGCCTGGGGCAGCAGAAGGCCTCCTCCCTCGCTCGGCCCCTGGGCCCCCCCCTTGAGGAAGGGCTCGGCCTCGGTGCTGCGCAGGAGCAGGCGTTCGATGTCCCGCAGGGTCTGTAGCGACCGCTCTCGGTGCTCCAGCTGCTCCTTGGAGAGGCCTTCGGTGTTCAGCGGGTGGCGGGGGCCATTCCCTGCAGAGGGGGGGCCGGGTGGGGCTCCTTCCCCAAGCAGGCCATCTGCAGCACTCCCGGCCGTGGGGGTGTTGGGATGGGTGCTGCTGGGGGCTGTGCTGCTGCCGCCGCCATTGCCCACCGAGTTGGGGGTGAGGTCTCTCCGGGTGTCGTCAGCGGCAGCTGCCCCCTCTGGAGGCAGGGCGTTCGTGGAGGGCAGCGGTCCTTGGCCAAGGCCCAGTGGGGCAGGAGCCGGAGGCTGGGGGGGTGGGGCATGAGGCGGAGGCGGCCCTTGAGCTTGGCTGCTGGGTGGCGCGGCGGTCTGAGACTGGGGGGTGCTGGCGGGAGAGGGGCTCAAGGGCAGCGGCTCCGGCACTGCGGCCATCTTGGAGGCAGGGACCTGAGGAAGGGGAGAGAAAGGGGAGGCTCGTCACAGCTCCGCCCGCCTGGGGCAAGGGCCTGGGTGGATCTGGGGGGCCCAGGCTGGAATCCCTCCTCCCTCGGCCAGGGTGTCCTTGGCCCAGCCCCACACGCTCAGCCCAGCCTTCCTCACCCGGCTGTTGAAGGGAGAAGAAAGGGAGGGGATCCGTGAGGTCAGTATCCAGCCCCTCCCCCCAGCCCGTCTCCTACCTGGTCCAGCTTGGCCCGGGGAACGTGCTGCTGGTGGTAGCCGAGAATGGAGTCCGCTCGGCCCTGAAGTACGGCATCCGCAGCCCTGAAAAGGCCGCGGCAGCAGTCAGGGGGACCTCAAGGCCCTGCCGGGGGGGTGAGGAACAGCCCCCATCCCCCCCTCGCCCACCCAGGAGGTGAAGGGCTGAAGCGAAGAGCAGCTGTGCCTCAAACAGCCTGGAATGCACCCCAGCCCCCAGCCAAGCCGGGAGCAGACCAACAGAAGGGAGGGGGTGGGGGAGAGTGGGGTGGTTCTAGCAGAAATGCCCCCCTTGGATCCCCCCCCAACCCAGCGTATTGGAGGAGAGGCGTGGAAGAGAGACCAGCTCTGCGGGCTGCACTCACGTGTTGGCCAGGTGGGTGGTGAAGACGTAGACCACCTGCAGGGGCTGCTTCCCACCCCCACTCCCCGTCTCGGGCCGCAGGCTGGGGGCCGAAGTGGGAGGGGTGCCGGATGCATTGTTCTCACTCAGGGCTGGCAGCGGATTGGACCCTGGGCCCAGCTGCGAGGCTGCGGTCATCGCCGACTCCACTACATTACAATCTGCAAGGCAAGGGGGCCGGCCGGACGGGGTGAGCAGGACTCTCCCACAGAGGCAGCAGTCATGGAGGGGAAGGGGCCGCGGCAGAGGCGTGTGTTTGGTGGCGGGGGGGGGGTGCACCGTGACCACCACCTCTCTCCTTTCCAGCACTCTGCTTTCTGCAGATTGCCCAGCAGGTGGCAGCACACAATGGGGACCCCCCAGCTCTGCCTGGAAGGGTTTGGCTGATGGGAGAGGGCTGAGCCCGCCCACCCCACTGTGGACACTTCTGTTTCCAGCGCAGGGTGGGGGGTGGGGGGGTCCTGTCCACCAATCATTCAAGCGGCCGCTGCGTCCTAAGATGGCATTTCCTGCTCAGACTAAAACACTGCCCCGCCCCCAGAAAGCACTGTGGTTGCCGCTACCCCAGGTCTCCAGCTGGGGAGTTTGGTTCATGTTAGGAGAGAGGGGCTCTTCCCAGGATGTGGAAGACAACAGCCATGAGGTGTGGTGGGAGAAGAGTTTGGGGGGAGAGGTAAAACGAAGGTAGGGTGGCCCCCTTGGCCCCACGCCAGTCTCTCCAGAAGCTGCACATTTGCAGTAGAAAAAAGCCCTTTAAAATGAACCCTGAAGAAAGGGCACCAAAGAGTGCGAGAGGATTTGCAGGGAGGAGCCTCAACTGAGAAGAACCCTGGATAGGGGGAAGACACCCTCTCCTCTGGCCTCCACCCAAAGGGCATGTCTTGCCGTTGGGGGCCACAGGCAGAGAGAAAAGAGCTGCCAGAGGTGACGGTGGCTTCTCGGTCCCAGGGCCCTACAGCCCCACTCTCTCAGAGGCCCTCCTCCAATACCCCCTTCACAGCAGAGGGAGGGAGGGAGGGGTTCTCAGCACCATCACTCCAGCTATGGAACACCCCTGCCCCCCTCGGCCAGTGCTTCCTCTCAGCTGAGGGAGTGTGAGCCAGCTCATTGTGTTTTAGCCCCCAGCTCCCACATTTCTGTCTTGGCTCAGGAAGGAGGGCCGCAGAGCAAGCTAAATGATGCAGGGGCTCACAACCTCAATGGCAGTGGCTCACCAAGGAGAACGTTTGCTCCCCAGCTTAGAGGGAGCATTGCCCCTGCCTGCACCAGCACCTTGGAGGCAGCACATGAAACCCATCTCCTCCTGTTGCACTATGAACTGCGTCTCAGCGGCGGTTGTGCTGCTTCTGGTTTTGTGGCTGAGTGGTTGCATTTGTTTCTAACTGGACCCTCATGGTTTGGAGGGCCTTCCAGGCAGCACGACAGCAGCATCTGAAATGCCACTACTGTCTGCGAAGGCAGCGGAGGGAGAGACCCGCTTCTTCCTTGCCTGGACTTTTGCTCTCACTTCTTGCTCTGGAAACTCTTTAACAGGTTCAGGAACTTGCTGGCAGTTCTCGGCGGGGGGGGACGGGGACTCTGAACCCGCAGGGCCAGAAAGAAGCCCCCCGAGGCTGAGGAGGTTTGTGGCCCCAACTAACCCCTGCAATGCCCCCCCGGGGGGCCCACAAGGCAGGAGAGTCAAGCTGGACTCACTGTGGGGGCCGCCAAGCGCCTTCTCCTCATCCTCGCTGTCGGGGCCGGAGCACCACTCGTCCCCACTGTAGGGCTGCTTCCTCTCCAGCACGCAGCGCCGCTTGCTCCGGGGAGCCACTTCCCCTGAAAGGGAAAGAAGAGCATGAAGCCCCTTGGTGGGCAAGACACCCCCCCCCCGCCCCACACCCTGGCCAGCTGGCCCCACACGGGCGCCCTCACCTTTCAGCTCCTTGTCCAGGGAGGCTGCGTGACCTTCTCGCCGCTCTGCAGAGTCCACGGAAACACTGCGCTCCCGCTTCACTTTGCCCTTCACGGCCCCAAAGACGGGGAGGGGCGCCTGGGTGGGTTTCAGTCCAGAGCTGCCAGGAGGGGGCTGCCCCACTTTGCCCCCATGGCTCCCTGCCCCTACGCCCTTGGTGCCCAGGCTGCAGGTGGGGCCTTGGCTCACATTGTGGGGCTGGGGCTGGCCGCTGCTGTTACCTGTCTTTCCATGATTGGTCAGTTTACTGTCCGGGTGCATTTGATTGGCTGAGTCCGGAGGAAGCTCCAAGTCTCTGCGGTGTCTTCCTGTTGCAGGGGAGAGGAAAGAGGAACGGGGGTCAGCCACGGTGACGGTCTCAATCCAGAAGCTATGGGGCAGGCTGTGTAGTCCCCACCCTGGTCAAGCTGAAGCCTCGGGGTCTGCAATGGAAGAAAGAGAACCCCTTCTCCAAAGCTACTTGGAAGAAGGGTCTGCATCACTGTGCAGCCAAGCTAAGATGGAGACCAGCACAGAAGACGACGCAGCAACCAAGGTGGGCAGGCCCAGTCATGGCGCACATGGAGAGGCTCATGCAGCACTCCACGGGCCTGGCAGAGGGGCTCCAAGGAAGGCCAGCAAAATTCAGCTGCCTCCTCCGCCCAGCCGTGCCTCGACTCATCCTCGCTGGGTGCTGGAATGGGTCTGGAAGCACTCCCCTCCCACTCAAGAGGCAGGCCCTTCCTGGGGGTGGGGGGGCAGGCGTGGGGCTCTAAGTCCTCCAGGGTGACCTCCTCGCAAGGAGGGAGGGGAGAACCAGGCCCGCCCCCTCTGGGGGGGAGGGCAGGGCACAGAGTGCCACCAGGCTGGAGGGCCCTGCTGCTAGGAAGGGCCAACAGCGGCCCTTCAGGAAGCAGGGGGGGGGAGAGTACAGGAAGTGGTTTCCAGTGGAGCCGCTCCTATGTAGACATTAAGAAGACATTCAAATCAAAACTTTTGGGAACAGAGAGGCAGAATGAAAAAGTTTTTTTAAAAATCAATGGTGCTGCCAAATAAAGAGGGGCTGCCAAAAAGCCCCCCATGGGCCTGGCCAGCCTTTTGCAGAATTCACCCCCCCCCCCGCCCCGAGCCATAACTAGGTAAGCCCCCCGCTGGAGGCAAGAATATGACACGTGCTCCCTCTTCGGTCTTTCATAGGAGTTACTTTGTTTAAAAGGTAAATACATAAATAACAGGAGAGCAATTCGAACACAAGCTTCATTCTAGTGCAGCCCTGCCACAGCTCTGCCCACCCCCACCCATGGAGGAGGAGGAGGAGGCGGCAGTGGCCCCGCTCCAGGCCAGGCGCAGCGCCTGCTGCTTTGGGAAAGGCTGCGGAGGTCACCCGGGGTCAGGGACCACAAACAGGAAGCCGCCACTCCTCCCCCCCCCCCAGGCTCCTGCGGGCTGGCCAGGGCCAAAACCTCCAAGGGCTGCCTGCCGCCCCCCAGCCTGTGGGGAAAGAGGGGCACCCGGGTGGCCAAGAGCAGAGGCTGCTGCCCCTGAGTGGAGCCGGGGACGGGCTGAGAGCAGCCAGGGAGAAAGAAGAGCAGGCCCAGAACCCTGGCAGGCCTGGGGAAGGTGGGTGCTGTGGTCACCCCGCCCCTCTAGCTGCCAGGTGGTGGCACTTGCAGAAGACTGGCCGCCCAGCCGGGAGGAAGGGAAGGGGCACCGTCCCTTTAAGTGTCAGCTGCCACACGACTGCTGGCCGGCGGAGTCTCTGGGGGCCTATTAATAGCAGCTGGAAAGATCACTTCACTCCTGGGATATTTATACCCCTCGTTCCACCCCAGGAGGGATTTGTTTCCAGGCTGCCTAACCCGGGGAGGGGGAGGGGCAGCAATGGGGCTGCCTGGCCTGCACACTGGGGGGGGGGGCGAGGAGGGAGGGCCACGTGCCCCCCATGGCCTCTGCATGCCACGCTCCACAGCCAGAGCCCCCTTGCTGCAGCCCTGGCCATGGAGCCCAGAAGCCCAGCCTGCCCTGTGCAGAACATCTGCCCAGCCTGGCAAAGCCACCCACTCTAGGAACTCACAGCGGCCCTGCCCATTTCCGCAGGGGGGGAGGGCAGGACAGGGAGCACAGCCCCCCCTTGTCCCCCAGGTGGGGGGGCAGTCTTTATGGAAAGCGGGGGTAGCCTGCTCTTTTCGTCGCTTTGGGGATTTTATCATGGGGGAGGGGGGCGGGGAAGAAGAATCCAAGCCCAGCCTGCTCCAAAAGAGGGCCCCCTCCCCTCCCCAGATGGGCCGCTGCACATTTCGCTGCTAGTCCGGGCCTGCCTTGCGCTTGGTCTGGGCTGCTGCATGCTGCAGCCATGTTCCTGCCTGGGGATTCACGGGCCGCTTCTCTCTTCTCTCCTGCTTTGCAGAGCGAAGACTTGAGCAAACAGAAGGTTCGCAGGCTGATGGAGGAGCTGGACCACTCTGAATGGCAGCCTCCCAGTTTCCAACCCACCCAAAAACACTCGTGAGGTTTATAAAGCTCTGCATCCCCCCCCCCCCTCCGGAATACCACAAAGGATACAGCCTCACATTTCAGGGCCTCCGGCCTACAAGGGGCCTGGCCCAAAGCCCGGCCTTTGCACTCCCTGCTCCAAAGGGGGGTGACCCTGGAGAAAGGGAGACAGAGAAGCTGGAGGGAATGAGGGAGCCCTGCAAGGTGCCCAGTCCACAACGTGCGGGTTGAGAAGCCTAGACCAGTAGACCAGAGAGAGGCACTGGGGCAGCTGCATCCCTTTTGTGCCCCAAAAGAGCTTTGCCCTTCCCAGACACCCTCCCCCCCCCACACACACACTCAGAGAGCTCTGACCCACGCAGGACTCTGTGCTGTTCCCAGCTCCAAAGTCTGCCCAGACAGCTAAAATCCCACCCTCGGAACTCTACTCAGCTTTCTGAATGTGCACCAGCAGCACAGGCCCCAATAGAAACAGCCCCTGTCTCCTGTCTCCGTCTTTCACTGCTGAAGGTCTGCTGCCCAGCTAGGGAGGTGTCAACCGCAGGGCCCCTTCTCCTGCTCCTCTGCACCACAGGTGGGCTCTGTGACCTCCTGTAGTCATGCAGGGGGGGCCAGATGTAAGAGCCACATAGAATAAACATCAGATGTTTGAGAGCCGCAAGATGGACCAGTCTTGTCTACTCAGACCGGCAGCTGTTCCCCAAGGTCTCAGGATGAGGTCTTTCCCATCACCTCCTACCTGATTCTTTTAACTGCAGATGCTGCCGGGGATTGAACCTGGGACCTTCTGCATGCTGAGCAGATGCTCTGCCAGTGAGCCACAGCCACAGCCCCTGCCCTCCCCTCCTCCTGGGACATAAGAACATGAGCTCTGCAGGGGCCCCCCTGGGCCAGCACCCTGTTTCTTGCAGTGCCTCAAGGCCTAGAAGACCCCCAAAGCGAAGACAACCCAAAGATTCCCCAGCTGCTGCTCCCCACCCCATGCAGCTGCCATTCTGATGGACAGGCCACCCAAAATGAAACCTTGCTCAGCTACTGTGGCAAACAGCTTGCAGGCAGGGTGCCACAGAGACGGCAGCCACTACCCCCATGAACCATCAATGGGCCATGCAGAGACAGCGGCAGCATAATGTCCATGCGGTCATTTCTCCGCATCTTCCCTGCCTCTGAAGCCTGGTTACCTATAGTGTACTGGATCCGTTTCAAGGTGCTAGTTTTGACTTTTAAAGCCTTGCGTGGCCTGGGACCAACATACCTGTGGGACTGTCTCTTCCCATATATGCCCCGGAAGTCGCTGACTATCCCTCGCCCGAGCAATGCCTGTCTCGCCTCTACCGGGGCCAGGTTCTTTTCAGTCCTGGCCCCAACCTGGTGGAATCAGCTCCCTATGGAGATCCAGGCCCTACCAGGCTTGTTAGCCTTTTGGAGGGCCTGGAAAATGGAGCTGTTCCGCCAGGTCTTTGGGTGAGGTAGTGGGCATTTATCCATTAGATCGGTTGGCCTCCCCTCCCACACTACTGTACTATCCTACTGCGCTGATTTGCTGTACTGTCCTACTACATAATTTTATTATACTGTCCTGCCAGACCATTTTGTTGTACTGAATATTGTAATTGGGTTTTTTATTATTATGTTGTTGTGATTTTATTGTGGTGCTATTATTTATGTTGTACTCGGCTCTGAGCCCCTACAGGGGAATGGGCGGAATATAAATAAATAAAAATATTTATTTATTTATTTATTTGGTACATTTATAGCCCGGCCTTTCCCATGAAGGGCTCAGGGCAGATTCCAACAAGCTAAAACATTAAAACCAACAATAAAACATCAAAATAGTTAAAACAATTAAACCAATACATTAAGTCAACCACTTAAGACGGCGTGGATGGTAGAAGCACTGGAGGCGTGATTATCGTGGGCAGCCTAAGTTGCCCCCAGATGTCAACAGTCTTGGCCCCAAATAGTAGGGGGAGGACGTCTGCTTGCCTCAACCATAGACCATAATAATAATAACAACTCACAGGAATTTGCTCGACCTGTTCTTTTTAGCAGAGCTGGACTTCCAACAGATACCTAGGTAACTGAACTCTCCCATGACCACCATGTCCTGTCTCTTTGAGCACTTTGCAGTCTGTTGTAGGAGTGTCTCATCGAAGTCCTCTGCCTGGCCTGGTGGTCTACAGCAGACCCCCACCATAACATCGCTATTATTTCTTACTCCTTTTGTTTTTACCCAGAAAGCTTCTTCACAACCCCTCCTTCCCAAACCTGGACATTGCTAGAGAGCGTTATAGAGACTGCCACGATCTACTAGTTCCCAGGTATGATTTTTTTAAAAAGTCTATTCCCAGAGCCTTTCTTCTTGTGCAGGCATAAGGGGAAATGGGCAGCCTGCACACCTTTGGGGCACCTCTGTGGTGGTGGAGGAGAATTGGTTTTTACAATTGCCTTCCTTTCCCCATAATGGGTGTCTTGTGAGGCAGGAGCGGCTGAGGGAGTTCTGAAGGAACAGTGACTGGCACCAAGGGCATTCAACTGGTTTTGTGGGGTGGGGGTGGGGGAGGAGGCATGAGAATCAAACCCAGGTCCCCATGCTGGCCATAACACAGCTAGCAAAACATCTGACTACTGTGTTAAACTCTACAATATTGAAAATACTGTTCGGTAGTGTAGTTATTTCTTCATTTTGTTAAACATATGTAGCACCCGAACTCTGCTGCTGCAGGCTCTGGGCAATGCACATCATTTCATTAAAAAAAACAGGATTTAAAGAATCACACAAAAAACTGTACTAGTATAAAATTCCTTAAAAGTCAGTGGGTAAAATTTCTTTCAGATGTCTATTTCAGACTGCGGTCACCTCTCAGACTGGGGGAGGAACCTGGAGGGGCGGCAGATAGAGTGGAAACCCTTGCTACCTTCAACCCGAAGCATAATTACATACGTTGGCATGGTGATCCTGGAGCATTTCTAAGACCAGAGTCGTTCAGAGGCGGTTGGCCCTTGCCCGCCTCTGCACAGCAACCCTGGGCTTCCTTAGGGGTCTCCCATCCAAGTGCTAGCCAGGACCAACCCTACTTAACTTCCAAGATGTGATGAGTTTGAGCTGGTCTGGGGAGTTCAGGTCAAGGCAAGATATGAAGAAAGGTGGTTTGCCAGCCTGCCTCTGCGCAGCAACCCTGGGCTTCCTTGGGGGTCTCCCACCCAAGGACTGGCCAGGGCTGAGCCTGCTGAGCTTCTGAGATCTGATGAGACTGGGCTAGCCTGGGCCATCCAAGGCAAGGCAAGAGACACTCAGAGGCGGCTGGCCCTTGCCTGCCTCTGCGCAGCAACCCTGGGCTTCCTTAGGGGTCTCCCATCCAAGTGCTAGCCAGGACCAACCCTACTTAACTTCCAAGATGTGATGAGTTTGAGCTGGTCTGGGGAGTTCAGGTCAAGGCAAGATATGAAGAAAGGTGGTTTGCCAGCCTGCCTCTGCGCAGCAACCCTGGGCTTCCTCGGAGGTCTCCCACCCAAGGACTGGCCAGGGCCGATCCTGCTGAGCTTCTGAGATCTGATGAGACCGGGCTAGCCTGGGCCATCCAAGGCAAGGCAAGAGAGACTCAGAGGTGGTTGGCCATTGCCTGCCTCTGCACAGCAACCCTGGACTTCCTCGGAGGTCTCCCACCCAAGGACTAACCAGGGCCAACCCTGCTTAGCTTCTGAGATCTGATGAGACCGGGCTAGCCTGGGCCATCCAAGGCAAGGCAAGGCAAGAGGCATTCAGAGGCGGCTGGCCATTGCCTGCCTCTGGACAGCAACCCTGGACTTCCTCAGAGGTCTCCCACCCAAGGACTAACCAGGGCCAACCCTGCTTAGCTTCTGAGATCTGATGAGACTGGGCTAGCCTGGGCCATCCAAGGCAAGGCAAGAGACACTCAGAGGCGGCTGGCCCTTGCCTGCCTCTGCACAGCAACCCTGGACTTCCTCGGTGGTCTCCCACCCAAGGACTAACCAGGGCCAACCCTGCTTAGCTTCTGAGATCTGATGAGACCGGGCTAGCCTGGGCCATCCAAGGCAAGGCAAGAGGCATTCAGAGGCGGCTGGCCATTGCCCGCCTCTGCACAGCAACCCTGGACTTCCTCAGAGGTCTCCCACCCAAAGACTAACCAGGGCCGACCCTGCTGAGCTTCTGAGATCTGATGAGACCGGGCTAGCCTGGGCCATCCAAGGCAAGGCAAGAGACACTCAGAGGTGGTTGGCCATTGCCTGCCTCTGCGTAGCAACCAGGGACTTCCTCGGAGGTCTCCCACCCAAGGACTAACCAGGGCCGACCCTGCTGAGCTTCTGAGATCTGATGAGACTGGGCTAGCCTGGGCCATCCAAGGCAAGGTAAGAGGCATTCAGAGGCGGCTGGCCATTGCCTGCCTCTGCGCAGCAACCCTGGGTTTCCTTAGGGGTCTCCCACCCAAGGACTAACCAGGGCCGACCCTGCTGAGCTTCTGAGATCTGATGAGACCGGGCTAGCCTGGGCCATCCAAGGCAAGGCAAGAGACACTCAGAGGTGGTTGGCCATTGCCCGCCTCTGCACAGCAACCCTGGGCTTCCTTAGGGGTCTCCCACCCAAGGACTAACCAGGGCTGACACTGCGGAGCTTCTGAGATCTGATGAACTGAGCCACGGATTGTGGATTAACAGATCTGCAAAATGGAGCTAGGTACAGATGGTAGGATTTCTCCATAGACCTGAATGAAATCCAGGAAAATGCGAAATCTTTGAAAAAGACGAATTAAATCTCCAAAATAACAGAAATGATGCCTGTAGCTTTAAGAAAATAATGCCCCCCTGAGCTCTCAGTGGTCATTTTGGAGGTTGCTAAGCAACCACAACAATACTGATCAGCCCTTCAAGCCTTGTTCTCTGCAAAGTCAAGCCATGGAGGGGAGTAGAGGTAGACTTGGACCCCCAAACAGTGGTGGACACACCGATTGTCGTCTTGTCACATATCCTGATAGTGGAGGACTTGCTAGGGACAGCCTGGTGCTGGAAGCCACTGTACAATTCAGTCCGACTTTTCCCCAGGGGAGGGAAGTAGGAAAAGCTGACACCCCTCACAGCAACTTTCCCTCGGTTTTTGGGGGCTTCACATCTACTGGCAACAGATGTCACTACAGTCTATACCCTGCCACTCATCATTTCATCTCTCACTAAAAGCAAGCAGCAAGCCACAGTGGGCGCAACCTCTGCGCACAGGAGGCAATGGTGCACGAGGGCTCCTCACCCAGAGTGGGCTGCTGAGGCCTCACCCTGTCAGTAGAAAGGCCCCAGCTTGGGCCACTCGACATGCAGACTTGTGCAAGCCAGACGGCCAAGCCAGCCCCACCACCCACCACCTTCCCTGGGAAGAAAGACACCATGTCAACACACACAAGGGGCTGTGGCTCAGAGGCAGAGCAGGAGATCTCAGATGGAGGGCTGGTGTCCACATACCAGCTCCGTGCCAGGGCCCCTGTCCCTCCCCTGCTGCCCACCCACCCTTCCCCCACCATGCATGCTTCCAGCTGCACATGCCCAGCATCCTCTGGGTGGAACAGGCAGCTGTGAGTGCAGGTGGTGAGGGGGGATGTACAGGCATGTGGGTCAGTAGATGGGAAGGGCAGCAAAGGAGAAGGGAGGGACCCCCAAATTCTGGAAGCAGCAGAATCCCGGGTGCCTCCGGTTCCAAGGAGCAGGCAGGAGGTGATGTGGAAGGTCTCCCGGAGGCCCTGGGAAGCCAAGGCTGGCCTCTAAGGAAGCCCCAGAGGCACACCTGCCTGCCCAGCTGGCTCCCCAGAGGCCAGCCAACCTCCTGCTCCCCCTGTGGGTCTGCAGGGACCCTGGGCCAGCTGGGTGGGCCACAAGAGCCAGGGCCATGAGGGGGTCCATTTCCACAGCCCTGGGTTCCAAATGCAACAGTGGGTGGGAGCTGCTGCCATAACCCTGGTTTGGGGACCAGTCCTTCTGAGGGCCACCTAGCTGGACAAACAGGCCCCGGCCTGGAGAGCTGCCCTCCCTGACTGGGCCCAAAGGAAACAGCAGGAAGAAAAGCAGGGAGGGGGTGGGTTTTAAGGCCATTTCCTACCTGCAGTATTCCTCAACAGACTTGGATACTATTTATTTCACCAATGGGCATTCTTTCTGCCTCCCTCCCCACCGAGACGCTCCAGGGAGGGGGGAGGCTCGTGAAAGACATAACAATATCTAACGGCACAGGACATCAGCAACAAATTTTAAAAAGAACCGCATTAAAGCAGCAATAGCATGACCCAAACAGACAGAACACTGTGGCATCAAGAAACCAAATGATAAACAGCAGCCCCCCCCCCCCACCTCTCACACAGCTTTTGTGACCTGGGCTCAGTGGGCAACACTACCCAGCAGCGTTTCTTGAGACGGAGCCCCCCACAAACAGTGGCACTTCCTGTCACAGTCAGCGCTCTAGCTGGTGACTCTAAAAACTGACATGTTGGCTTGCATCTGCAATATATTTCACAATCTCCGATGACGGAGTCAGCTGCTGGTCAGAGGCAAAGGTGGGGGGGGGGGAATAGACATGCTGGGAGGCCCAAGTGTCCCTCTTCTGTCTCCAGTGTCCTTTGGCCCTTGGCAAGGCCCCTGACCTGAAGACTGTGGAGAACCCCCACCCCACCCTAGGATTCACCCTGAGCATTCTGCCCCTAGGCTGCCCTGCCCCCACATCACAAGAGCCCCTTCGCAGATCTGTAGCCAGCAGAGAGGAGAGGTCCTGGGAGCAAGGCCTGCCTCCCCCGAGCTCCAAGCACCCCGGCCGGCTCTTAGCTGGGCAGACAGTGGCTGGGACGTCACCCCTCAAGGGACAGAGCCTCGGGCAGCCTAAGGGCCAGGCAGTCCCCTCTTCCTCTTGAGGCAGGAAGAGCAGAAGAAACATGGGGGAGCCTCTGCAAGCGGCCGTTCCAAATCCCTGGGACATGGGAAAGCAGCTCTCTTCCCACAGCTTCTGGCAGGGAGGCAGGAGCCATGAAGGACTAAGGAAGCCTTTGCCTCGAAAGTCCATCTTGCCCGAATGCAGAGGGACCGCAGGGAGAAGTCCCCACTCTGAGAACCAAGGCAACCATGATGGGCCTTTATCTGCAGCTTCAGAAAACACTAGCCACTCCTAATTAAACACCATTTAATATAAGAACATAAGAGAAGCCATGCTGGATCAGGCCAATGGCCCATCCATTCCAACACTGTGTCACACAGTGGCCAATATATGTGTGTGTGTGTGTGTATGTATGTATGTATGTGTGTGTGTGTGTGTGTGTGTATGTATATATATATATATATATATATATATATATACACACACACATATACACACACTGTGGCTAATAGCCACTGATGGACCTCTGCTCCATATTTTTATCTAATCCCCTCTTGAAGCTGGCTATGCTTGTAGCTGCCACCACCTCCTGTGGCAGTGAATTCCACATGTTAATCACCCTTTGGGTGAAGTACTTCCTTTTATCCGTTTTAACCTCGGATCAATTTAGGATCAATACCGAGTGCATGGAGAAAGGATTGTGTGTTTTCACCTTTTCTTTGTAAACTTGCTCAGCCTGATGCTTGAATGGACCATATATACTGTTTTCATCTTTCCACAATTAGAAAAAAATGTGTTTGGTAAGAGCCTTGCAAACCTAATAAGGAGGGTTTTAAACTAAATCATATGGGGGAGCAAAACAAAAATTCAAAGCCTAGTATGATGCCAATAACTAAATATAAGAACGCTAACGATTTACATGGAATAGCACATGCACTACAAAACATTAACTCACAGTTAAGTACAGAAACAAAAAGCTAAGGGCACATAAAACATGGTTTCTGATGTCTCTACACTAATGCCCAGAGTATGGGAAACAAGCAGGAGGAACTGGAAGTCCTAATACAGGAAGAGCACGACCTAATAGGCATTACTGAAACTTGGTGGGATGACCCACAACTGGAATATTAGGATTGAGGGATACAATTTATTTAAAAGGGACAGATAAATAAGGAAGGGCAGAGAAGGAGCATTATATGTAAAGGAGGTATATACTTGTGAGGAAAAATGTGAATCTGAGTGTGGAAGTTCAGTTGAGAGCTTCTGGGTAAAAATAAAAGGAGTAAGAAATAATAGTGATATTATGGTGGGGGTCTGCTATAGACCACCAGGCCAGGCAAAGGACTCGAATGAGACACTCCTAGAACAGCTTACAAAGTTCTCAAAGAGACGGGACACGGTGGTCATGGGAGATTTCCATCGCCAAATACCTGCTGGAAGTTCCACTCTGTGAAAAACGGAAGGTCAAGCAAATTCCTGATTGTCTTTCTGACAACTTCATTTTCCAGAAAGTGGAGAGAGAAACTAGGGGATCTGCCATCTTTATTAATTTCCCCGATTGTATTCTACCCTCTTGGCAAGCAGGCTCAGGGCGGATCACAGACAGTAGTCAGGTCAATCTTGGACTTGATTCTCACCGAGTGGGAAGAACTGGTTGACCGAAAGGTGTGGTGCAGCCTGAGCCAGGAGGCTGGAAAGCACCAAGGAAGTGAGAGTCACAGGGCGCGGAGCGTGACCTCAGCCGTCTCTTGTCCGGGGGCTATCGGGACATTTGAAGCCTTCAGATTGAAGGAGCCTTTGAGGTAAGTCAGGGCCTCCGGCCCACAAATGCCCCACTGTAGCTGCCCACGCCTGGGCTTTGAATGAAATTAAGTCCTGAGGGGCCAGATGAACTGCATCCAAGGGTACTAAAAGAACTTGTGGGTGGAATTTCTGAGCCTCTGCCCATTATTTTTGTGAATTCTTGGAGAACAGGTGAGTGCCAGAAGACTGGAGGCAGGAAAATGCTGTCCCCTCTTTAAGAAGGGGGGAAAGGAGGATCCGGTAACTACTGACCCATCAGCTAGACATCTATACCAGGGAAAAGTTTTAGAAGAAACCATCAGTCAGTCAGTCCTTGAACATTTACAAAAGATGGCTGTGATTACTAAGAGCCAGCATGGGTTTCTCGAGAACAAGTCATGTCAGACTAACCTGAGCTCTTTTTTTTTTTTAGAAAGTTGCTACATTTCTGGATCAGGGGAATGTTGTAGACTATCTTGATTTCAGTAAGGCTTTTGATAAGGTTCCACGTCATATTGTTGTTGACAGATTGGTAAGAAAATAAGAACTTAAGAGAAGCCATGTTAGATCAGGCCAATGGCCCATCCAGTCCAACACTCTGTGTCACACAGTGGCCAAAAAGACCTCTGCTTCATATTTTTATCTAACCCCCTCTTGAAGGTGCCTATGCTTGTGGCCATCACCACCTCCTGTGGCAGTGAATTCCACATGTTAATCACCCTTTGGGGGAAGAAGGACTTCCTTTTATCCGTTTTAACCTGACTGCTCAGCAATTTCATTGAATGCCCATGAGTTCTTGTATTGTGAGAAAGGGAGAAAAGTACCTCTTTCTCTACTTTCTCCATCCCATGCATTATCTTGTAAACCTCTATCATGTCACCTCGCAGTCGACGTTTCTCCAAGCTAAAGAGCCCCAAGAGTTTCAACCTTTCTTCATAGGGAAAGTGTTCCAGCCCTTTAATCATTCTAGTTGCCCTTTTCTGGACTTTCTCCAGTGCTATAATATCCTTTTTGAGGTGCGGCGACCAGAACTGCACACAGTACTCCAAATGAGACCACACCATCGATTTATACAGGGGCATTATGATACTGGCTGATTTGTTTTCAATTCCTTTCCTAATAATTCCCAGCATGGCGTTGGCCATGTGGTTTGGATCCTATTACCGTTAGGTGGATCTGTAACTGGTTGTGATCTATCTGGTTGACAAATTGTTCAACATCTCTATAAATGATCTGGATGAAGGAATAGAGAGAATGCTTATTAAATTTGCAAATGATACTAAATTGGGAGGGGTAGCAAATACAGTAGAAGACAGAAACAGGATGCAGGGTGACCTCGACAGGCTGGAAAACTGGGCTAAAACCGAATTTGAACAAGGATTAATGTAAAGTTCTACATTTAGGTATGAAAAAATCAAATGAACATATGAAGCTGCCTTATACTGAATCAGACCCTTGGTCCATCAAAGTCAGTATTGTCTACTCAGACTGGCAGTGGCTCTCCAGGGTCTCAAGCTGAGGTTTTTCACGCTTATTTGCCTGGACCCTTTTTAGCTGGAGATGCCGGGGATTGAACCTGGAATGTTCTGCTTACCAAGCAGGTGCTCTCCCACTGAGCCACCATCCATTCCTAAAATACATAATTACAGGATGTGGGAGACTTGTCTTGGTAGCAGTATGTGCAAAAAAAGATCTAGGGGTCTTAGTGGACCATACACTGAACGTGCATCAGCAGTGTGATGCAGTAGCTAAAAAGGTCAATGCAATTTTGGGCTGTAGGAACAGAAGTACAGTTTCCAGTTCATGTGAAGTGATGGCATTGCTTTACTCTGCTCTGGTTAAACCTCACCCAGAGTTTTCTGTTCAGTTTTGGGCAGTACAATTTGAGAAGGATATAGACAAGCTGGAACAGGTCCAGAGGAGGGCAGCAAAGACGGTGGGGAGTCTGGAGTTCAAGTCCTAGGAGGAAAGCTTGAAGGAGCTGGGTATGTTTAGCTCAGAGAGAAGCGAGAGGTGATAGGATCACCATCCTCAAGTGCTTGAAGGACTGTCATATAGAGGGTGGTGGGAGTTGTTTTCTGCTGCCCCAGGTCAGACCAGAACCAATGGGTTGAAATTAAATCAAGAGTTTTCTGCTAACCTGACAGAGTGGTTCCTCTCTGACAGGGTTCCTTGGGAGGTGGTAGACTCTCATAGAAACACAGAGCTGGAAGGGACCTCCAGGGTCATCTAGTCCAACCGCTTGCACAATGCAGGAAATTCACAAATACCTCCCCCTCAGTTCACAGAATCAGTATTGCTTTCAAATGACTATCTAAGCCTTTGTTTAAAAACCTCCAAAGGAGGAGAGCCCACCACCTCTCAAGGAAACCTGTGCCACTGTTCTCCTTCTTTGGAGGGTTTTACAGAGGCTAGATGGACATCAGAAAGATTGAGAATTCAAGCAGATCATGAAAAGGAGGGCAGGAAGGGTTGCATCAGGGCATAGTTCTCACGGCACCCAGGGAAATACAGATCACCACTTTGGGGTCAGGCAGCAATTTCTCCAGGCCAGTTTGGCCCCAGGGATCCTAGAAGTTTTTTGCCATCTTCTGGGCACAGAAGCAGGTATCACTGGGAGGAGTGTGGGGGAGAGGTGTTTGTGGGTTTCCTGCATTGTGCAGAGGGTTGGACTAGATGACCCTGGAGGTCCTTTCCAATTCTAGGATTCTATGAACCGGGCAGAGCCTTTGAATGGCAACACAAGCGCAGAGTGCTGTACACACCAACTTGTGCAGCAGGAGACACTGTCTGCTGGTTACTCTGCAGCTTGGGAGGGAAAGGGGGCAATGCTGCCAAGCTGAGGCCCGGGAACTCCTGAAGGAATGGGCCCTACCCATCGGTTCCATCACAAACACCAGAGATACAGTGATGGAGGAGGGACATGTCTTCTTTTCCTTTTAAACACTAAAAACAGTCCGTGAGGGAGCCTTGAGGAGGGGACTTAACCTTTTCCCCTCTGTCTACTCTGCCGCTTTTCCACCTGTGAAGACAAACAGAGGCGGGGAAAGCTGTGCAGGTTTGGCCTAAATGCCCAGAACAGTCCCAAAGCAAGCACCACAACTGACTGGACAGGAGTTGTGGTTCTCTGTGAGAGAGCACATGACACGGGTCTCCAGGAAATACAGACACAGCAGTGTCAAGCAGGCAGCCTGAGGGGGTGATTCTACTGAAACACATAAGAGCACGACTAGACACCCCCCCCCACACACACACACAAAGTTCCTGCCTCTGGGTCCAGAAGCCCTGACACAATCCCAGCACCACTACCCAGCTTCTGCCACCCGGACCATGTTGTGCTCTGCTCGCAGTTTCTCCTTTGCATGAAATTCTGCCTCTAACACAGGGTATATGATGGGGGGGGGGGTCTAGATGCAGGCAGGAACTGCTGGTTATAACCTGCCTGATGCTTACATTTAAATTTCACTTCCTTATTATTAGTGATCCATTCTTGCTAGGCAAAAAAATTTGCATAATAACAAAACATTGATTTTCATTCACTCTGAAGAAAAAGTATGTGATTGGGGGGGGGGGGGGAGATGAAGCTGCATGCCTTTCTTCCTGGGACCCTGGGGGCCCCATCCAGAGCTGTCTGGCTTTCTGACAAGCAACCCAACAAAACTGGCTCACAGGTGGGCACCGTTGCTGGTTGCCTCCAGTGATGCTCAGGCATTGCCATATCTGAGGCAGGGAAGTCAAACGTGCAACCCATGGGCCATATTCACACACACACACCCCGCCCCACTGCAAGGCTTGTATGCGGCCTGCGGAAGAACTGACTTGTCTGCTTCCTTCTTCCTCTCTCCTGCTTTCTTCTGCATCACAGCTTGCTTTGCCAGGCTCTCTCAATTGCACAGCAGAGCTACTGAGTCAAGCCTCTCTGCCCTCCATTGGTTGAGGTTCCTCCCCCTCCTTGTCCTCTGGGGATGGGGGGAAAGAGAACTTGCCTTGCCCATTCCCCTCAATGGCATGAGAGAGAAACAAAGAAAGCAACTTTAAGACCAATATTTTTTATTCAAGGTATGAGCTTTTTGCCTTGCTACAGAAAGAGAGCGCGCGTTTTTTTTGGATACGTTTTGCCAGAGCTCTCTTGGGTGCAACTGAGTTCCCCTCCTCTTTTTTATTGTATTCATGCCCTCCTGATCCAGTCTTTCTCAGCAGAATGCAATGTGAACTATTTAGATGGGGAATAGCAACAAGCCAGTGAGGTGGATTAAGCTGAGAGTGTGTGTCCAGACTAAGTTCACATCCAGCATATTTCCTTTGCAGACTGGGGATGCTGATGTTTTAAGCATTTTGAACTTATGTTTCCCAGACTGTAGGGTGATACTGACCACTATACATTGCTATCTCTCTATTCTTGCACTGCTCATAGGAATTGTAGTTATTTCTCTGGGGAGGACTACAGGTTTGTAGACCAACACATAGTTGTCAGTCTGTGTCATGGTGCCTTCACATGTTCTTGACCATCACACAAAGCATCTTACATACAAAAGCTCACAATGCCCAGCCATTTCATGTTGTCCCCTGGGTCCTGGGGCACAGAGCATTGACCATGAGATTTCTCTAATGAATGTCAACAAATCAAAAGTAGGTTTGCAACTTACAGATACACACCTGAACAACATATTCAAGATTGCTACAGCAAAGACACTGTCTCCAGATTTTGATGCAATAACTCAGCAAGGTGTCAGATTTCAGAGACTGCTAACCAAATATTGCAAGAATGTTAATGTTCTAAGGCAGGGGTGGCCAACAGTAGCTCTCCAGATGTTTTTTGCCTACAACTCCCATCAGCCCCAGCCAGCATGGCCAATGGCTGGGGCTGATGGGAGTTGTAGGCAAAAAAACATCTGGAGAGCTACCGTTGGCCACCCCTGTTCTAAGCATTAATGCTTTATCTTAAGTCTCTAAAAAATCTTTATCATGTTTGTGTCCTTTATAAAGTTTATATCTCCACTTCCTGGCATTACATTTTATGGCACAGCCCATCAAGGTCTCATTTATGTCAGATCCAGCCCTTGGAACCAATGAGTTTGACACCCTTGGGCCAAGGGGGTTTGCTGGCTGCTCCTGGGAGGACCGCATTCTGCCAAGAAGACAGCCAGGGAGTTCTACAGGCCACCAGGATGGAGGTGGACCCAGTTCAGAAAGGGCCCCTGGGCTTGCAATGCCAGCCTTCTGCCACCATAGCTGGACAGACATTTGGAACCCCTGGGCACCGTTCCTCCAGGCAGACCGCTCCTGAAATCTGCCCAAGGAGTCACAACGGCATGCCCCCCTCCCTTGCTGGGAAAGGACTGCCGTCATCTTCCCTTCCAAGACCCCTCCCCCAAACACAGCAGGATGGGCCAGGAGGGGACGACACAGGCTCCCCAGGGCAAAGTCTCTGACCCCAGAAGGAAAGCAGTGGGTGGGAGGCGCTGCAGTCTCTCTTCCTCTTGCAGAGGCTGCAGGGAGCCCAACACCCAATGGTGTGAACAGCCGCCCCCCAGCCCAAATGGAAGCGGCCCCGCCCCCTTCATGCCAAAGGGGCCTCTCTCTCTCTCTCAGCAGGGAGGCCAGTCTGAGTGGGGGCTGGGGGCAGCAAGAACAGAGCCCCCCCACACACCCAGCCCCATTCTTAGTGCTGCCCCCCAGCCCGCTCTTCCCATGGAATCCAGCTGGCTCACACCCATTCCAGGCTCAAGGGGAGTCAGGCAGCCGGGGCTTTGTTGTGAACACACGAAACTGTCGCTAAGTGAAGAGGGGGGGGGGTCCAGGCAGGAGGGAAAGGGGGAGAAAGCAGCTTGACTTCCAGCCAGCTCTCTGACTCAGCCAGCTTGGTTGCCTGCCACGCACTGTCCAAAACAAAACATTTCTGCAGCTTGGGGGAAGATTCTGGCCACAGTGGCACCACAGGCCAAAGCAGCAGGCCCAGCCGGGCTCAGCTCCAGCACTCCCCTGCCGGGCAGACCCCGCTCTGGGTGAGAGAAGGAGGCTTTCTGCTGGCAGTGCTCCAGACAGCAGGACAGGCCACTGCTGGGGAAAGAGGTGCGAGGAGCGCCCTGGCCCTCTGGGCTGCCCGGTCAGGTCCCCTCCGGGAGAGACCCTTCGGTTCAGGAGGCGCCAGCCAAAGCAGCCCCTGGGAGCAAGCCCACCCACCTATGCCCAGGCCCACCACGGGAGAAAGCTGGCCCTCCCCCGCCCCCACACTGAGCAAGTACTGGCCAAAGAGCAGGATGCCCCCAATCCCCGAGTCAGGGCAGCAGTGCCTGAGCCCCTCCCCCCACCCTCGCTTGACCGTGGTGCGGCAGAGAAGTGGGCCGAGCGGAGAACATGGCTGCTTTGCGGCAGGCGTCTCTCTCGGGCTGGAGCCAGAAGGTCTGGGAGCAATTTCTGCCTCCCACGTGCCGGGCTGAGTTTGTACTGGGGGGGTTAAAGGTCAGTGCTTTTCCAAAGCACTCTGGGAAAGATGCCAACTGGAGCAAACTGCTAACACCCCTCCTGCTGTACAGAGCAGGCTGCAGTTTCGTTAACCCATCGCAGGAAGTGCCTGGAAGCTCCACTTCACCCCAAGCAAGGAAGCCTGACGTACACCAGTTGGGTGCAGTGGTTAAGTGCGTGGACTCTTATCTGGGAGAACCGGGTTTGATTCCTCACTCTTCCACTTGTACCGGCTGGAATGGCCTTGGGTCAGCCAGAGCTTTCATAGAAGCTGTCCTTGAAAGGGCAGCTGCTGTAAAAGCACTCTCAGCCCCACCTACCTCACAAGGTGTTTGTTGTGGGGGGCAGAGGGAAGGTAGAGGAGACTGTGACTGCTCTGAGACTCTGAGATTCAGAGTATAGGGCGGAATATAAATCCAAAATCTTCTTCAAATCTTCTACTGATTCGGGCAGAAAGAGATCCACCTGAGATCCAAGTACCTGCAGGCTGCAAACACACCTGCCACCATCAGCTCCAAGCAGCCTTCTATGCCGGGCGGTGGGAAGGGAGGCCCAGAGCTAGATGTGGGGTTACCACTGTGGCTGGCAGGTGCACCACTCCAAAAACACCCAGACCTTCACAAGACCTGCACTGGATCGCAACCCCTTCCAGCCAGAGGAAATGGAAGCGGGGGGGGGAGGGGGGCTAGAGGCCAGGCAGCATTTGAGGAAGGATAAGCACTTTGGGGAGGGAAACCTACGAGGGACCCCCGTGCCCCTCTCCTCGAACAAGAAAGAATTCATAGAACCTTAGTCACGGAGCCGGAAAGGGCCAGACGGGCCATCTAGTCCCACCCCCTTCTCAATGCGGGGTCAGCCTGGAGCATACCTGACAAGGGTTTGTCCAATTGGGGGAGGGGGCTCTTCACCCCCCCCCCCCCAGGCAGCTGAGTCCACTGCTGAACTACTCTTAGTGTCACATTTCCCCTCCTATCAGCTGCTTTCTTCCCACCCATAATGTAAACCCATTCCTCCGACAGAGCAGCTCTCTGCCTTCCTCTGACAGCCTGTCAGGTATCTGAAGGGGGCAAAGGTACATCCCTGATGGCACTTCCTGCCCCCCCCTGAACAGCACACAGCTTCACGTGAAGGGGAGACATTAACACCCCCCCTTCCTCTGGCTCTTGCCAATTGGGCGCATTTCCCAGCCAGGCTGCCTGCGTGTGCCGTCTTGCCCTCCAAAAGCTGCAGGCTATGCAGAGAGCTCCCTGCTAGCCTCTCAACACCTCCCAGGGACGCCATGCTCCCACCCTGCAGAGAGAGGGGGGTGCAGCATGCTCCTTCCCCTTCCCCCATGTCTTCTGCTCGGCTGCAACCAGGTTCCTCCCCCTCCACCCCACGGAAGAGGGGCCCAGCCAGGCACGTGCTGCGGGCTCCTGGGAGAGGGGCAGCACAAAAACCACACCTTTGGCTTCTCAGCAGATGAGCTGGGCTGTGACTCAGCCTTAGGAAGGCCATGCGCTCCAGGAAAGCCAAGCCTACAGGCAAAGGCGCTGGGGTGAAGAACAGGCCTCGCTCTCACTGGTACTTCCGGAGAGCAACCGGAAGGCAGAGCCCCAAATGAGGGATGTCTCCGCCAGCAGGAAAGCCCCAGACGGCCTCATTTGTTCTGCAGTCAAGAGGGCAGTAGGAGCCCCCACCCCTCAAGAACAATTCACCAGCCGGCCTTTTCCATGCAAGCCCTCTGTGCACGTGCAGGAGGGGGGCCTGACCCATCCTCTTTTCTAGAAATAAACCTGGAAATGGCTGGGCAAGCCCTGGAGAGACCAAGAGGGGCTTTCAGTGGCCGGGAGGGGGGGGGGACCCCAGCCCCCTCCACAGCTCCTCCTGCTCTGCAAGCCACCCCTTCCCCCCTGCAAACCAAATTGCCCCCCCCCAGCTGCCTTCCTGTCAAAAAGACAGAGCTCAGTGGAGCCTCTACCAGCCAGGGCAGCGTGCTGACCCCTGGGAACAGTGGCAGACGCCTGCAGGCCACAGCCCTTGCCCAAACAAAATGCTCCACAGCACCTCTGCAAGCAGCTGGGCCACTGCCCTTCCATGGCCCACAGAACCTCACGCCCACAGCTGGCAAAGGTGAAGGCTGCTGGCTACACACAGGCAGCAATCTAGGGGGGAAGGCCTCACACCCCGCTCTCTCCTGCCTCCAGAGAACCCCTGGCCAGAGGGGAGAGGCCTGTCTCCCCCCAAAGCTTGCGGAATGCCCTGACCCTCCATTCCACCCCCTCCCCCCCACAAACACACCCTGCACTGTGCTGGGAAGGAGAGCGGCAGGCCACAGCAAGCCAGCCCTCCCCAGGCACCAGTGGCGGGCCATTTGCTCCCTGCGCCTTCTGGAGAGTGGGGAAGGGGGCAGCTGTGCTTGGCATGGGGGGGCATCCCCATGGGCCCTCTCCCAAACCACTGTGCATCACTCCCTGCAGCAGGAGTCCCTCCCCGGAACAAACCTTCCGCTGCCCCCCAGAGGCCTGCTGGCTCCACGGCTGAAGGAGGTGGGAAAGGGCAGCTCCAGAGTGGATTCCAAGGGGGCTCTTTCCGGAGGAAGCGTCCTTCAAGCACCCCCCCCTCCATGTACCTTTCACAACGGCCTCCCACCTTGGGCTCCCACGCGGGGAGGCTGGGTCACTCTGCAGTGAGCGTGCAAACCCCAAACCCATAAGACAGCAGAGACATCCACCGAGAAATGATGGAGGGCTGGCAGGGGGACAGCACAGCTCCTCAGGGGGACTCTGCCAACTCAGACCCCCTCCCTGCCCCAAGAAGATTCCCACACAGGTTCACAGGACACGACTGACACCACCTCAAAGCAAGGGACTGCAAGACTTCAGGCTTACCAAGACAACAGCGCAAGTGTTCAACCACGGCTGAGCATCACAGATGGAACCTCAGACCCCCCCCCCGCCCCCCCCATGGCAGCGGCTCAGGACAGACTCTCCAAGCCCCTCCCTACCAGGATTGCCCCCTCCTGGGCCTGGGCGCCCCTCCCCTGCTATTCCAACAACATCCTCAACTCCAAGCAACTTTAGAACTGGCGGGGAGGGGGACCAACAACAAAACATCCACCCCACTGGACCCTGTGCTGCGCTCTTCTCAGTAAAATCCAGCAGAACCGTTGCTTCAGTTCCCGGCTGCAGGTTCCAGCTGCCCTGGGGCCCTTAAGAGATCCCCCTCCATCAGAAGAATGCCTTAGACCAAAGAATTCAGCTACTAACAACCACCAGATTCTTGAGGGAGCCTTCCTAGAAGATTCCTACTCTGTGTTTTCTGGAAAATCCACAGAGGGCTCTTTCTTTTCAAAAGCCAGCAGCAGCAGCTCCTCCTCCAGGTGCCCAGAGGGATTCCGGGAGAGGAGGAGGAGGAACCAACCGGAGGGCTGCAGAGGAAGGAGGCGGGGCCGATTGTCAACATGTTTAGATGGAAGGGGAGCCAGGCAAGAACCAAAATTCCCCTAAGCAACCAAGCCAAGGACACACCTGAGTGGGGTGTTAGGTCAAGGGAGGGCCCCCATGGAGGCTCTGGGCCCATTCCTCAGTTGGTGACAGCGAGACTCCCCACTCAAGGCACCCCCCCCCAGCTGTCACTTCCTTTGCCACTTGCAGAGGCTGCCCCAGGACTTGCTGCAGGACACAGGTCTCCTCAAGAGGGAGGGGCCATGCAGGGCTCCCCAGGAAGCGGCGGGGAGGGGGGGGAGTGCCTCATGCACAGATCCAGCCCCTCCGGCCCCCAAGCGAGCAGGGGAGGCAAGCAGAGGCCAGCCTGGCCTCACTTCCAGAGGAACACAGATCCAAGGAGAAAGCTGGCAGGACCCACAGAGGCCGAGGACAGCAAGGCAGGGGAGCAAGTAGGGACAGCAGCTGCCTTTCTTCCTCCTGAAGCTCAAGGCAGATAACGTAAATAAGTCACAGAACATACATAAAAACCAAAGCATAAAACTATCACTTGGGACTGCTAATAAAATTAACCAAACGTTGCCCTAACTAAAAGTGTCTTCAACCACTTTCTGAAGATGGACAACTGGGGGACGGGGGACGTTGTTCCAGAACCGTGGGGCTACCACTGGAAAGGCCCTGTCTCTCATGTGCCCCCCTGATAAGCTCCTCTGATTGATGGCCTGGTCAGGAGGGCCACTGCTCCCTGCGCTCGCTCAAGGAGTGGATTAGTCTGGAGATAGGCCATCCACTCCATTCCCCACCCAGCAACACTGGGCAGGCCCCAGGGTGGGCACAGGGCAGCCTTGCCCATTCCTCCCCCCTCCGTGGCAACCAAGAGCAGCTCAGCTTCCTCCACCAACCGCCCCCTCCCTCCTCTCTGGAAGAGGACAACCCAGGAGTGATTGCTCCTGCACCCAGTGGGCTCTCCCTCACCCCACCCTTATGCTTCCTCCTGGCAGAGGGGGGAGGCGATGCTTCTAAAAAAGAGAGGGGAGAGAGAGGGGGAGGGAGAGGGGCAGCCACTCTTGGCATTTCCTCTCTCCAGAAAGGCTGTAAAACTTTCCAAGTGTGTGTGTGGGGGGTGGGGGGGTGGGCTCAGCTCATTAGCAGCTGCAGGGGGAACCCTGGAGCAGGGCAGGAGGGGGCCAGTGGGGGAGGGACGCACTCCCCTAATGCAAAACAGCTCTGGCCTGGACTGCAAATAAGAACCAGGCTGAAGGAAGGCGGTGTGGGGGGGGGGGGGGTGGAAGTGCTGGGCTCTGCTTCCAGCCCGTCCCAGGAGTCGCCTCCCCCTCTTAGCCTGGCCTCGTCGCAGATGCTGGCTGGCCTGGTGAGTTGGCACCAGGCAGAGGAAATTCCAGCTCTGTTGCTTCTGGCAGCGAAGCCAGCCTCTGGCTGCAGGCCGCCTGGAAAGTGGCTACTCAGCAGTTTTCCTGCCATCACTCCAAGCAGCACCCCCCACACACTCCCCCGCCCCCCACTGCTTTGCTGGGAACTTGACAAGGCCGGGCAGGCGGGGAGGCAGCTGAGGTAGCGGCTCCTGTTTGGGCCAGCCGGAGCACGGCCCGCCCAGCCCGGCCTGGAGAAGCCCTTTGCCAGGAAGGAGTTCAGCCCAGGCCACAATGAACAGGCAGACACCAGCCGCCTTCAGCCCACCACCCCCAGCCTCTGGCACAGCCCCAAGAAACGCAGCCCCTCTGAAAGATGCCCAGGATGAGGCAAGGCCAGCAAGCCCAGGGGCTCTGTGGGGCACAACCTCCAAGGAGGGGCAGGCCAGACCGCCAGACCCCTCCCCCCAAGTCAAGGCCCAGGAAGATGCAGGCCAAGGCTTCATGCCCCTCCCAGTCCCTCCCGCCAACTCCAGGTTGGGAGAGTGATTTGGGGGTGGAGCTTGGGGAGGGACCTCGACAAGGAATAAAGCCCCGGCGAAGCAGCCACGTTCTCCAGGAGAACTGATCTCTGCCGTCTGGAGAGGAGCTGGAATTCCAGGAGTTTTCCGGGCCCTGTTTTGGGGTAAGGGCATCCTGTGCCCTTGAAGCTATTAAACTGTGCCCCAACTGGTCAAACAGGAGAGCAGAAGCCTTTCCTGGGAGGCAAAACATGCACCCCAGTGCCAACTGGGCACATATGGCAACACACCAAGCCACCAAGAGCATAGCCAGCTTCAAGAGGGGACTGGATCAACATCTGGAGCAGAGGTCCATCAGTGGCTCTTAGCCACAGTGTATTGTTGGAACTCTGTCTGTGGCAGTGATGCTCTGTATTCTTGATGCTTGGGGGGGCCACAGTGGGAGAGCTTCTAGTGAGGGACCTCCTGATGAAAACTGGGCGAAAACCAATAAAATGAATTTCAGTGGCCCCACTGGTGTGACACAGAGTGTTGGACTGGATGGGCCATTGGCCTGATCCAACATGGCTTCTCTTATGTTCTCAACAACAGGGATAAATGTAAAGCTCTGCATTTAGGTAGGAAAAATCCCATGCATTGTTATAGGATGGGGGAGACTTGTCTTAGCTGTAGTATGTGCAAAAAGAACATAAGAACATAAGAGAAGCCATGTTAGATCAGGCCAATGGCCTATCCAGTCCAATACACAGTGGCAAAAAAATTTTATATATACACACACACACACTGTGGCTAATAGCCACAGTGGACCTATGGACCTCTGCTCCATATTTTTATCTAAACCCCTCTTGAGGCTGGCTATGCTTGTGGCCGCCACCACCTCCTGTGGCAGTGAATTCCACATGTTAATCACCCTTTGGGTGAAGAAGTACTTCCTTTTATCCGTTTTAAACTGCCTGCTCAGCAATTTAATTGAATGCCCACGAGTTCTTGTATTGTGAGAAAGGGAGAAAAGTACCTCTTTCTCTACTTTCTCCATCCCATGCATTATCTTGTAAACCTCTATCATGTCACCCCGCAGTTGACGTTTCTCCAAGCTAAAGAGTCCCAAGCGTTTCAACCTTTCTTCATAGGGAAAGTGTTCCAGCCCTTTAATCATTCTAGTTGCCCTTTTCTGGGCTTTCTTCAATGCTATAATATCCTTTTTGAGGTGCGGCGACCAGAACTGCACACAGTACTCCAAATGAGACCGCACCATCGATTTATACAGGGGCATTAAGATACTGGCTGATTTGTTTTCAATTCCCTTCCTAATAATTCCCAGCATGGCGTTGGCCTTTTTTATTGCAGACGCACACTGTCTTGACATTTTCAGTGAGTTATGTACCACGACCCCAAGATCTCTTTCTTGGTCAGTCTCTGCCAGTTCACACCCCATCAACTTGTATTTGTAGCTGGGATTCTTGGCCCCAATGTGCATCACTTTGCATTTGGCCACATTGAACCGCATCTGCCATGTTGACGCCCACTCACCCAGCCTCAACAGATCCCTTTGGAGTTCCTCACAATCCTCTCTGGTTCTCACCACCCTGAACAATTTAGTGTCATCTACAAACTTGGCCACTTCACTGCTCACTCCCAACTCTAAATCATTTATGAACAAGTTAAAGAACATGGGACCCAGTACCGAGCCCTGCGGATCTTGGGGTCTTAGTGGATCATACGCTGAACATGAGTCAGCAGTGTGATGTGGTGGCTAAAAAGGCCAATGCAATTTTGGGCTGTATCGACAGAAGTATAGTGTCCAGATCACATGATGTGATGGTATCGCCTTACTCTGCTCTGGTAAGACCTCACCCGGAGTATTGTGTTCAGTTCTGGGCATCACATTTTAAGAAGGATATAGACAAGCTGGAATGGGTCCAGAGGAGGGTGACAAAGATGTTGAGGGGTCTGGAGACCAAGTCCTATGAGGAAAGGTTGAAGGAGCTGGGGATGTTTAGCCTGGAGAGGTCTTTGAGAGGTGATATGATCACCATCTTCAAGTACTTGAAGGGCTGTCATATAGAGGAGGGCGTGGAATTGTTTTCTGTGACCCCAGAAGCTAGGACCAGAACCAATGGGTTGAAATTAAATCAAAAGAGTTTCCGGCTCAACATTAGAAAGAACTTTCTGACTGTTAGAGCCGTTCCTCAGTGGAACAGGCTTCCTCAGGAGGTGGTGGGCTCGCCTTCCTTGGAGGTTTTTAAGCAGAGGCTAGATGGCCATCTGACAGTGATGAATATCCTGTGAATTTAGGGGGAGGTATTTATCCGTTAAAACGGATAAAAGGAAGTACTTCTTCACCCAAAGGGTGATTAACATGTGGAATTCACTGCCACAGGAGGTGGTGGCGTCCACAAGCATAGCCACCTTCAAGAAGGGGTTAGATAAAAATATGGAGCAGAGGTCCATCAGTGGCTATTAGCCACAGTGTGTGTGTGTGTATATATATATATATATATATTTGGCCGCTGTGTGACACAGAATGTTGGACTGGATTGGCCATTGGCCTGATCTAACATGGCTTCTCTTATGTTCTTATTTGTGAGTTTCCTGCATTGCGCAGAGGGTTGGAATAGATGACCCTGGAGGTCCCTTCCAACTCTATGATGGCACTTGGTTTTTTTGGCCACTGAGTGGCACAGAGTGTTGGACTGGATGGGCCACTGGCCTGATCCAACATGGCTGCTCTTATGTTCTTGTGTTATGAGCACCTCCTTGCAGGGCCTCAGCAGCCTCTGCACCATCCCTGCAGCCACACGCAAGACAAAAGGGCCTCTTTCCTCAGGGTTGGTTCCAAGGAAAAGCAGAGAGCGGGAAAGAACTGCGCAAAAGCGGGTTGGGGGAGGGATCCTTTGGAATCTGCTGCCCTCCACCACCAGATCAGAAGCTGCAGTTTGGAGCTGCCTTAGGAGGAAGCAGTGAAAGAAATCCAGCCCTGCCTGTTTAGCCCTCTGGGGTCTCCCCCCAACTCGCTCTGGGGCCTCAAGATGCGTCAAGCACAAGCTCTAGAGCAGAGGGACCAGACTCATTTGCCAGGGACACCAGGTCTGCCATAAAATGTCACACCAGGTACTGGAGATAAAAACTTTGTAAAGGACCCAGGCAAGCCCAATTAACAATACTCATTTTTACTCAATATTCAAACATGCTTAAAACATTAACACTCTTCCAGTATTTCCTTCCAGTCTCTCCTTGATGCCCCCCTACCACTTCCCCTGCCCATTACGCATTAGCTCTGGGACAGCATACAGAGACACGACGCACAGCCTCTGTCACCTGGCAGTAAAGGTACTTGCTAATGGGCCAGTTCTGCACCAAGTGCCACATGTCTGATCGCCTGCTCCAGAGAGCCTCCAGCCCTGGCCTACCCAGTCGGCACAGGAAACCTGGGCTCTCTGCACAGGCTCTCAGCTCCAGCCAGGACATGCGGGAAGCTGCCTGAGCCCAAGTCAGGCCCCAGGCCCCTCGAGTTCAGGGGGGTCATCTCAGGAGGCTGGCGGAAGTGTCCTAGGGCCTGCCTGTGCTGAGGCTGGCAAAGCCCTCTGCCTGGCCACCACGGATCTATGGCGCTTCCTCAGCACCCTTCCATAACTGCCACGTCTTCCATTTCTGCAGCCCCCCCAATCCCACGCATATCTCCCCACTGCAAAGTGAAGAGCAAGCAGCCGGGTCATGGGCCGCAGAAGGCTGAACAGAAGAGGACGCAGCCTAACCTGTCTCCCCAACCCGCATGAGAAATGGAGAGCAAGGTAACCTTAGGGACAGGGCAAAAAAAGGAGGCAAGCAAGAAGAAGAAGAATTGCAGATTTATATTCAGCCCTTACAATCTCCTATATCTTCTCCCCCCACAACAGACACCCTGTGAGGTGGGTGGGGCTGAGAGGGCTCTCACAGCAGCTGCCCTTTCAAGGACAGCCTCTGCCAGAGCTATGGCTCACCCAAGGCCATTCCAGCAGCTGCAAGTGGAGGAGGAGAGTCAAACCCAGTTCTCCCAGATAAGAGTCCACACACTTAACCACTACACCAAAGTGACTTTTAACTACTACACCAAACCTAGCAGGAGCTGCCAGGAAGGAGAGAATCCCAAGGAGCTGCAGCAGGGGAGAAGCTGGGCCCACCCAAGGTCCATTCCCATCCCCTCGTGAGCACACCTGGCACCCTGGTTTTGGAGAGCTGTGGCCTCGGGATGCCCAGTGTGCCAGGTGTGTCTTGGAAGTGTCCAGCATTTGTTGCAGGGCTTCCTGTGAGCACAACGTGCTGAGAGCATAACCATGCCAGCGCCTGTCCTGCCAGGGTGCCCGTAGAGTCCTGGGAGAAGGCAAGGCAGCAAATCCACCAAGACCCAGTTATGAAAACCAGGCAGCAGGGAAGAATGAGCCTCGCCAGGGCAGCAGAGAGGAAAGGGCACAAGTGAGCCAAGGGGAATGAAGAAGGCAGGACTGGTAGGTGCCCTTGCCAGGGGCAGAGTGGGATCCTTTGCGGCTCCAGTCTGAGAGCCTCCGGCAGTGTTCTCCTTGACCTGGGAAGTGGTTCCAGGATGCTCAGTTGCCTCCTGAGAGAGACACACACAGCCCTGCCTTTGGGGCAGCCTGAAGACTCCAGTCCACCGCAAGCCCCACTGATTCCCACACCCTGGGCCTTCAAGGTGCAAAGCAAAGGAAACACAAGGGCCATCCCGCCTTGAGCGAAGCAGGGGAGAAGAGAAAGCCTGCAGGAAAGGAGGCAGACCAAGAGAGCAGCAGCGGGACAGAGGAACCGTCGATGAGCACCATCTGCGGCAGGGCAGGCGCTTGCCTGAGCCAGATGCAGCTCGGAAGGAGCCAGCCGCCTAGAAGGGAGAGCAGGGCCTCGCGAAAGGCTCGCTGCTGCTCTCTAGGGCCGGGCAGGCCGGGAGGAGTCCTTTGCCAGAGGCCGGGGAGGGAGGCAGGGAGCGCAGAGGCCAAGGCCAGGCAGCTTCAGCCCGCCCCCCCCCAGCCCCCAGCCCCCAGCCGGGCCCGCCTTGCTGGCGCCTGCTCGCCCGGCAGGCAGAGCGCGGGCGAGGCAGCCGGGCCGGCAGCGGCAGCAGCAGCAGGAAGTGGGGGAGGCCCGGCCGCCCTTCCTGGGAGGGTCCCCGCCGCAGCTCAGCAGGAGAGGCCGCCCCCGACGCCAGCCAGACAATGAGCGCCCTCCGGCCCGCTTACCTGCCGCCGCCGCCGCCGCTCAGGGGAGGAGGGGGGGGGGGCGGGAGGCGGCCGCTGCCTCCGGCGCCGGGCTGGCCCATGGCGGGCGGCTCTCTGGCTTCCCCTGGCCCGAGACGACGGAGGCTCCGGCGCCGCCCCTCCCGCGCGCTGCCTCGCCCGCCGCTCAAGCCCGCGCCCCCGGGCAGCGCCCGCCGCCCGCCGCTCATTTGGGGAGCAGGACAGAGCCGCGCTCGCCCGCCCGCCGCCGCCGTGTCAAAATAAAAGCCCGCCCCCGCCGGCTCCGGGTTCCGCTTCGCCGCGGCCTCCCAGCGGCCTGTCGGGGACCAGCACCTGCGGGGGGGAGGGGAGGGGAGGGGAGGGGCGGCACCAGCAGGCCCCGCCCCCTCCCCCTCCCCTCCCCTCCCCTCCGCCCGGGAGCCCGCGGCGCCCAGCGACGGCAGCCAGCCCCGGTCCGAGGAGGATGCGAGCGAAGGAGCGGACCGAGGGGGGCCCCGCGAGAGGCCTGGCCTTGCCTTGCCTTCCCTTCCCTCTGCCGCCACCCAACCCGGCCAGCCGCTGCAAACCCGCCTCCCCCGACGGTAACCGGACGCGAGCCCGGGCAGGGCGCCAGGAAGCGCGGCGCTTTCTCCCCCTGCCCTCGCTGCTTTCCCGGAGACGGAGGGGGAGCGCGGCAGCGGCCAGCCCTGCAGGGTTGTTGTGGCGAGGGAGGGAGGGAGGGAGGCGGCGCGCCTGCTCCTCGGCCCGGCCGGAAAGCTGCCAGCAGCCAGGACTCTTATGCTGATAGGGCGCCTCCTGGCAGGCCGGAGCCCGGAGACGTCGGCAGAGGGCCGGGCCGCCTGCAGCTGCGCTCTCGGCCGGGGGGGAGCCGTCCTCCGGGGCTCTTCTCCCGGCCACCGAGCTGCCAGGTGCCGGGCGGCAAAGCTTTCTCGGTTGGCCGCATGCCCGGGAAGCCGCCCAGTGGTCGACGTCGATAGCAGCGCGCGGCCTCGAGGCATGTGCAGAATGGCTTTCTGGCCCCCAGCCCCGGGAGAAAGGCTACAGTCGGCCGCCGGTAGTTCGGGAGGAAGCGTAGCTGGGCCGCGGAGGAGGCCTGGCACCGGCCTCTGTTTCGAAGCCGAAGGCTGCAGTGGGTCTTCTGGCGGGGGAGGGGGTCCCCGTCCATGGGGCAGGCGCTTCGTGGGCGGGGGGCTTGCGGCAGTCGGGTCAGGCAGCGTGCCCCCCCCCCCCCCGCCGTCGGTGGTTTGGAGCGGTGCCACTAGTGGAGGAGTGGGGATTCCCCTGGTGGGGGGTGGGATGTGTGAGTGCAGTTCTCCAACCTCCTGCAGGCCTCGGCGGTGCCCAGGCTAGAACAGCCCCCCGCCCCGTCCCTCCCAGCAGCCCAGCCTCTCTCCTCCCAGGAAAGGGTGCCTTGAGTGGAAATCCTGTCCCCATGGTAACAAGAGGATTCCGTAGAAGAAAGGGGGAAAGGAAAGGTCCCCTGCGCAAGCACCAGTCGTTTCTGACTCTGGGGTGACCTTGCTTTCACAACGTTTTCGCGGCAGACTTTTTATGGGGTGGTTTGCCATTGCCTTCCCCAGTCTTTTATACTTTCCCCCCAGCAAGCTGGGGACTCCTTTGACCGACCTCAGAAGGATGGAAGGCTGAGTCAACCTTGGGCCTGCTACCTGAATCCAGCTTCCGCTGGAATTGAACTCAGGTTGTGAGCAGAGAGTTCAGACCACAGTACTGCAGTACTGCTGATTTACCACTCTGCGCCACGGGGCCACTTCAGTAGAAGAAAAGGGGGCTGCAAATGGACTTGCCAGGTGGTGGGGAAGTGGAAAGTCCACCTAGCCAGAGGGCCAGCCCACTGCTTATGCCCATTTTGGGTCTCAGAGGCTCAAAGCACAGCATCCCCTTGCTCAGGATTGTGGGGAAATCCTTGTATCACTGGTTGGACCAGGAGTCTAGTTCAGCTGCTTCTCTGGCAGAGTTCTGTCCAAGGCCAGAGCAGCTCTGGACAGGTAGAGCAATGCATAGTGACCTGTGTGTGCGCATGGTGGGGGTGGGGGGCTTTTTTACTCAGGCTCCTAAAGGGTGGGAGTCCCTAAAGCAGGGCTGTCGAACATGCAGCCTGAGGGCCGGATCAGGCCCCCAGAGGGCTCCTATCAGGCCTGTGAGCATCTCACTATTGTCTGCTTCCTTCTCCTTCTCTTGCTCCCTTCTGCATCACAGCTCACTTTGCCAGGTTTGCTCAATCGCACAGGGGCTACAAAGCAAAGCCTCTGTTTTCTCCATTGGCTGACCAGCACATGAAGCAACTTATCTGCGAAAGCTCACAATGTCCAGCCATTTAATCTTTTCCCCTGGACCTTAGGCTCAATGCATTGGCCATGAGATTTCTGTAATGAATGTCAAGAAATCAAAAGTAGGTTTGCAACTTACAGATACACACCTGAACAGCATACTAGATTGCTACAGCACAGACAGTCTCCAGATTTTGATGTAATCATTCAGAGCAAGAGGTGTCAGTAATCAGAGACTGTTAAATAAACAAAATATTGCAAGAGTGCTAATCTTTTAAGCATGTTTTATCTTGAGTTTTGTTAAAACATCTTTAATTGTGTTGGTGTCTGTGACGGACTCAGAAACTTAGCCTGGGACTCTGGGAACAGCCTTACCACTATTGGCTGAGATGCAGCCATGGTAACTGAAAGGAAGTGAAATGAAGAGACTTGCAAAGAACGCCTCAGGGTTTTTCAGTTGAGTTTGAGTTTGGAGTCTTCAAGAGAGGGTCTTCAGTGAGAGACTGGAGTGAGAAGACAGTGGGCTTAGGCCGGACAGTTGTAAAAGCAACTGGACAAAGAGCTGAGAACAACCAGTGGGGCTGAGTTCCTTGTGGAGACAGAGCTGGGCTGAGCTTCTGTCTGAGCGAGAGAGTTTGAAGCCAGAAGGGGGCAAAACCAGGCACCTTCTGTGAGGGAATCTCTCTGTGGGAGTTCTGCCAGCACATCTAGGCAGACTCCTTGTACAAACTGAGATCACACAAACACTCAGAAGGAAGGACTGGATTCTGGTGGTTAGCAGGGTTTTCAAGATACAGACCAAAAAACTAGCCGGGGCTGCGACATACAGGAGTGAGGGGCTGGTATTAGCTCTCAGAGGTGTGAGTCCTGGAAGCTAGTGTGGAATGTCTGTGAGGGAGAATTAATCTGGCACCAGTCAGGAGTCCTGTGTGTGGAAAAGAGTGACTGTCAGTTTGTAACTCACTGAAAATGTCAAGACAGTGTGTGATTGCAATAAAGGCCAACACCATGCTGGGAATTATTAGGAAGGGAATTGAAAACAAATCAGCTAGTATCATAATGCCCCTGTATAAATTGATGGTGCGGTCTCATTTGGAGTACTGTGTGCAATTTATTATTTATTTATTACGTTAAGCTTATATCCCGCCCTCTCCGCAAGCGGACTCAGGGCGGCTCACAACATCACATTACTTCCATTAAAAACCAATAAAACATAATTACATTAAACAAAAACATATAAAACACAATTTAGTATCATTTGCAAATTTAATAAGCATTCTCTCTATTCCTTCATCCAGATCATTTATAGAGATGTTGAACAATTTGTCAACCAGATAAATCTCAACCAGTTACAGATCCACCTAACGGTAATAGGATCCAAACCACATGGCCAATGCCATGCTGGGAATTATTAGGAAGGGAATTGAAAACAAATCAGCCAGTATCATAATACCCCTGTATAAATCGATGGTGCTGTCTCATTTGGAGTACTGTGTGCAGTTCTGGTCGCCACACCTCAAAAAGGATATCATTGCACTGGAGAAAGTCCAGAAAAGGGCAACTAGAATGATTAAAGAGCTGGAACACTTTCCCTATGAAGAAAGGTTGAAACGCTTGGGGCTCTTTAGCTTGGAGAAATGTCGACTGCGGGGTGACATGATAGAGGTTTACAAGATTATGCATGGGATGGAGAAAGCAGAGAAAGACGTACTTTTCTCCCTTTCTCACAATACAAGAACTCGTGGGCATTCAATTAAATTGCTGAGCAGTCAGGTTAAAATGGATAAAAGGAAGTACTTCTTCACCCAAAGGGTGATTAACATGTGGAATTCACTGCCACAGGAGGTGGTGGCGGCTACAAGCATAGTCAGCTTCAAGAGGGGATTGGATAAAAATACGGAGCAGAGGTCCATCAGTGGCTATTAGCCAGAGGTCCATCAGTGGCCACTGTGTGTGTATGTATATATATATATTGGCCACTGTGTGATACAGAGTGTTGGACTGGATGGGCCATTGGCCTGATCCAACATGGCTTCTCTTATGTTTTTATGTTATTTTTATGATTTGAGTAGCCAGAGCAGAGGGCTATATAATCTGAACTGCAAAGCATTCCTAGTGCTCAGTAGGCACTGCCGGCCTGTCATAGAGTTCTGTAGAATTCTAAAGCCTGCCTGTTTGGTATTTTAAAAATCTTCTGCCAGGGTTATATATTTCATATTACCTCAGCCTGACAAATCTCTGTGTTTTGCCAACCATCTGCCTAATCAATAGTGTTTTATCCCTCTCCCTTTCCTCTTGTTGTCCTATAAATATTTATTTGGTTCTTGACTTTAAAACCATTTGTAGAGGTCTGACAGGATTTCTGTATGTGGGACTGAGGGAAGGTGACGGGGGGGGGGGGGGATCAGCTGACCCTGGCCATTCCTCACGGTGTCCTTTTTAAAGTTTATATCTCTGCTACCTGTCATTACATTTTATGGCACATGGCTCAGCACGACAAGGTCTCATTTATGTCAGATCCAGGCCTCAACAAATGAGTTTGACACCCCTGCCCTAAAGAGTGACATTGTGAAGTTGGGAGGAAGTGGGTGCCATGAGCTTCCTGTCCCGTGTTTCTCTCTCCAACTCCCAAAGGCAAGTGGCTGGAAAAGCAAGAGCCTCCCCCTCTGCAGGCTCTGGGTGGTCTCTTTGCTCCCTTGTTCCATGCAAGAGCCAGGCCCCCTGGGTCCATCATGATCCACCCTGTCTACCCACACTGGCAGCAGCTCTCCAGGGTCTGGGGTGGAGGTCTTTCACATCACCAACTACCAAGTCCCTGAGAACTGGAGATGCTGTGGTTTGAACCTGGGACCTTCTGCATGCCACTGAGCCAGAGCCCTTCCCCTTAGAACTCCTTGAGAAACAGGTATGGATCTGGAAAGTGCAGGCCAAGTTAATGTTTTCAGGGTGAGAAATCCAAATTGGGGAGGGGACTCACCTGTTGACTGAGGTCCCCAAACATCCTCATGCTGCTGGACTTCTGTAGTGCTCACATTTGCGAGGTGCTCAGAGCTGCAAAGTGTGGAGTGACAGACCGGCCAGGGGATGTGGAAAAGGCAGAGGCCCATCCACAGTGAGGCTGCAAAACCGGCAAGCAGGCAAGGCAAGTCACAGACTGCCTGTCTTGAAGGAAGAGTCGGCTGCAAAGCCTGCACTCCCCCTTGCTCCCGCCTGCTTCTGAGATGGGCACTAGAGGGAGCTAAGAGGAGTGGGCCATTTGTGTGTCTGCCACAATAGCGGTTCAGGGCTGCAAGCGGCCATGTTTGGGCACCCATGCTCAGACTAGGGCATAGGCCACCCTGTTTCTCCTCCAGAGCAGGGATGGCCAAGGGTAGCTCTCCAGATGTTTTTTTGCCTACAACTCCCATCAGCCCCAGCCAGCATGGCCAATGGCTGGGGCTGATGGGAGTTGTAGGCAAAACACATCTGGAGAGCTACCGCTGGCCCCCCCTGCTCTAGAGGCTGTGCTCCAAGCACGGTGCCTTGCCTTGCAACGGGGGCGGGCGGGGGGGGGGGGCTGCAGGACCTCACCAAGGCCAGAGATGTTGTCAGCTGGTTCTCTGTCCAGGGATTGCCTAGAACAGGAGATGCAGCCACAATTTGTCCTCCCTGCTCCATGCCAGAGGCCCTCTGTGGGCCCTTTCCTGGGAGCGATGAACTCCTCTGTGCCAGGGGCCCCAGCATCCCAGGAGCCACAGTGGTTATCTGGAGAGCCCCCCTCACAAGGGCGAGTTTGCATGTGTGTACTGGAAATAGCCTGCTGCTTCTTTAAAGGCGCCTAAAGTGTTGGCAGTAGATCTGCTGTGGTGGAGGACGTAATCCCCTCCCTTCCTCCCTCCAAGACCCCCTCAGCCACTCTGCTGGGATAATTAGATGCGAGGGCTCAGTGCAGATGATGCTCCAGTTGCCTAGCAACTAATAGTTTCCATGGAAATGGCAAACCACAGCCTCCAAAGCAGTAAGTGAGCAGGGGAGCAGGGCAGGGGGAGATGCCTTGACTCCCGCACTGATCAGCTTCTCCAGAAGAGTGCAGCGGCCTGGAGGTTGGGGGGGAGGTCTTAAAGGCACAGCATTCCGCCTTGCGTTTGCAGGGAGATGGCGTGAAGGTTCTTGACCTGTCCCAGCCTCAAGCTTCTATGGCGAGGAGGGGGGGCCCATATACCTCCCTGCACCCACTGCTAGTGTTGCCCCCCTGCCTTTACTAGCAGCTGGGCACACAGGAAGGAGGAAGATGAAGCTTTTCCCATCAGGTCTTTGTACGAGGAGGAACGTCATCTTTCCAAAAAGAAGAGGAGCAAAGCTGGAAGGAAAGTTGACCCCGCCCCCCCTCGGCCTTTCAGGCCCTGCCCATGTGTTCACCCACCCATCTCCAAGCGATGCAGAAAACACCAGCTGGCTGATTTGTTTATTTCATTTTTATGCTGTGTCTCTTTGGCTAAGAGCTCAAAGTGGTTTGCAACACTGAATACTACAATTAAAACTACTGCATCAATTACAACAAATACGAAAGGAATATAATACCCAATAATATGGAATGATGTAAAAGAATACGAATACATAAAACCAATCTAATCCTAACTCTGAAACCCCAGGAACCCCAGCAAACCTCAAAGATTGCCCCAAAACCAACTACACAATAAGGAGATCTGAGGAACCCAAAGTACATGGGAATAATCCTGCCTTCCAACATCCGGTCCTCTGCTGCATGGAAGAGAGTGTTCCAGAGGGTGGGAGTCACACTCTTGAAGGCCCTCTCCCTGGTGGGGAAAAGTCCTGTTCCTTGGGGTCCCAGGGCTACCAGCAGACCCTGGAAAACAAACAAAGGGGGTCCTGTAGGCTGGAGGGTCCCAGCTTGAGTTTATGTATTAGATTTATAGCCCATCTGCCCTGCCAAAGCAGGCTCAGGGCGGCTCACAGATAAACACTTATGGTACATAGACTAATTAAAATAAGTTGTTCAGTCTCACAGTCGGTTCCAACTCTGCAACCCCATGGACAAAGTCACGCCAGGCCCTCTTGTCTTCCACCATCCTCCGAAGTCTGCCCAAAAATTAAAACAAGAAGAATGATAAAGCAGTAGAGGTGCCATATCAAAATGGTCTGAAGATGCTGATCTATTTAGAGGTGGCAGAAAACAGCCTGTCCATTTCATGACTTCATGACCCTTCCATCCGGGTGTTCCATAGAAGCATAAGATCCAGATCTGTACTTCAAGGTGGTCGGGTCACTTTGTTCAGTGTAGCAGTCTCCAATCTTAACAGCCAAAGGCTTGGCGGAAGAGAACTGAGACAGGTCCCACAGGGCCCTAACTGTCAAGCATGGTAGAATTCCATTGGTAATTGACTGTTTTAGGGTCCCCCATAAAGCTGGCCTGCGAAATATCATGGAGGACCAAGATCTGTTAACTCTGTTATTCTTTCCCCCTCCCCCTTCTTACTTTATTGCTTGCAAATTAGAAGTAGAGAGAAACGAAACTAACTTGAGAAAGAGTAATCAGTACCTTCCCATACATTCCTGTTAGGGAGTGCGACACATCTGGGGAAAGCAAGGACGGAGTCCTGATAACGCCATGAGAATGTAGACATTTATGATAGTTTATGTGTGAGAGCGCATCCCTCGCCCCCACCTTTTGGAATCCTTTTGAAGTATGCCTTAAAAGTATTGTATCAATGTATCTTTAGCATCACTCTCAAGAATCTGTTACACTGAAAGTATCGGTCTATCAATAAACGTAGTTTTGTATCAAACTTGACTCATCATTGAAACCGCATGCTTGACACTAACATCTTCAGGACACTCATTCCACCAGCATGGGGCTGCCACAGAGAAGGTCCTGGCTGTAGTTGTATTTAGCCTGGCCTCCTTAGGGCTGGGGATCGAAAGAAGGTTTTGGGACTCTGACTATAGAGCTCTCTGGAGAGCGTGTGGGGAAAGGCAGTCCCAAAGGTATGCAGGTCCCTAGCCATATAGGGCTTTAAAGGTAAGAACCAGCACCTTGAAACAAACCCGGTATGCAATAGGTAACCAGTGCAGTGCTTTCAGCAACCGTTGAATGTGCTCCTGCAAGAAGAGCCCTAATAGCAGCCTGGCTGCAGCATTCTGAACCAGCTGAAGCTTCTGCATTTGAGATAAGGGCAGCCCCATGTGGAGGGCATTACAGTAATCTAGTCTCCAGGTGACTGCAGCATGTGTTACTGGAAATGCTTATGTCTCCTCTTTTAAATGGGGAAATTAGCAAGATGGAGACTTAAGGTAGAGCAAATTGTAAGCAAGGATCTTTTCTCCAATGATACGGAGGTTGGGTTTTAGGAAAGCAAATATTTTTATGCTTGCTTAAAAATATGTAAAAAGGTTCATTCACACACCCCAAAAGAGGAGACATCCATCAGCAGGGAAACAGAAGAGGAGAGCATGCAGGACCAGCATGACACGCCTTATAGACCCAATTACAAAGAGTAAAGAATAACAGACTGCAATGGCGTCCTACAGAATGCACATCGTAATGCTGGTTTTACCCAGCTTGTATAGGGTTCTGAGGGGTGGAGACCTTTGAGTGACTATGGGGGCCTGAATGTCCGGTGATGGGTGTCAATAGGATACCGGAACGGATTCCCAGTTGAAAACAATCTATCATGATTAGACTGCATTTGCTAGGAGGGTAGGCCAGGATGCAGCTTGATGGGTTTAAACCGGTTTGGTTTCCACACCCAGGAAGGGACTCCATGTAGACCAAGCCCAAGCCCTTGAGCAACGTGGTGGGCATTAGCATAGGAGTAAATAGAAAAATCTGAGTAGAAGCAATAGGCCTGAGGGGTGGGCCATTGATCAGCAGCTGAGGATTAGGTCATGAGTCATACTTACTGGCAGACCCATTGTCCTTACGCATGCTGTTTGGGCGGAGGAGGAGAGGGCCATAGGTGATAGCCAGAACAAGCTGACTCCAGGTCCCACTCCATTTTGAGTGGAATTTTCCCTTGGCCGGTTTCCGATCAGACTTCATTTTGTTTTCAGGACTAGGAGCGCCCCGCCTCTCTTTATTGGGGTGCTCCTGTATAGACAGGCACCTCCTCCCACAGATTCAGAATTCTGGCCTCAGAAGAGCCCAAGTCCTTCAAAATGCTCTGGCTAGGAGCCTCCTAGCCAGAGCATTTTCCCCAGAAGACCACTGCACTTGGCCGCGGTTGTGTTCTATGTGGTGTCCCTCTCAAACTCATACAAATTGCTGGCAGCCTTTGCACACACAACAAGGCTGTGCCCCTCCTGGAGCTCCAAGGCTCCTTGGGGTAGAAATGGTGCCCAGGGCAATCTGCTTGGCTGGCCTGGTCTGCCCCTCATGCCCAGGGTTGCAGGCAGAAGACCACGCTGGTTGCAGGCAGAAGACCATGCTGGAGACTGGGCAGGGTCTCCACTCCAGTACTGGACATTCTGTGCCCTCCTTTGGGAAGCTGGGCCGCACACAGGCTAGGTTAATGGATGGTTTTGCCCCCCTGGCCTGAACAAGGAGGTGGGTTTTCCTGCCTATATCTTCCCTCCTCACAAAAGACACCCTGTGAGGTGGGCGGTGCTGAGAGGGCTCTCACGGCAGCTGACCTTTCAAGGACAACCTCTACAAGAGCTATGGCTGACCCAAGGCCATTCCAGCAGCTGCAAGTGGAGGAGTGGGGAATCAAACCCAATTCTTCCAGATAAGAGTTCGCGCACTTAACTCTACACCAAACTGGCTCTCTGAACAGGACTGCTGCTGGGTGGTGGAGGGGACAGCATGCCTCCAGGTAAGCCAAATCCTTTGGAAGTCCTTTTGTGGCCAGAATTGTCAGCCTCTGCCTTCCTCACCAGTTGGAGCAGGTTTTTGGAACCTTCCAGAAGGACTTGCTCCACTATAGGCAGCCACCTGCAATTCCAAGCAAAGCAACCTTTTTGTTCTGCCAGGGAGACAGCAGAAAGTGAGTGGCTGGTCCCAGGGCTTGAAGGCTGGGCTCTTCTGAGGCCAGAATTCTGAATCTGTGGGAGGAGGTGCCAAGAAGACCTGAGCAGAGCAGTCTTGTGGAAAAGGCGGAGCTTTCCTCACGGGGGGGGGGGGCAGCTCTGGTGAAGGAGCTTGGAGCTGGGCCACCTCCCTCTCCCCCTCCTGCCAACTTGGAAAGCTCGAGGGCTGAACAGACCCTGTTCATGAATACAGCTGTTGGAACTAATCCAAACAAACAACCTTCTTGTGTGGATGTGAGAAGTTCTTGATCCTCTATACGCTTTCTGTGCTTCACTGTGGTGGTTTCTGTGCACCTCCCCGGGGTGTTCTGTGTCTGGCATCTGTCATGTTCCTCCTCCTCATCCCAAGGGCTTTGGATCCCCACCCCCCAGACACTCACCACAGTAGTCACCCTTGTAGCTGATTTGCTCACCATGCCAAAGTCCCACCTGTCGCTCTTGAGAGGGCCCAGGCGAGCCCCTTCTCTGGCAGAGCACCCTCCTTTCAGAGGTGAGCCTGCAACATCCCGGGAGAGCCAGTTGGGTGTAGTGGTGAAGTGTGTGAAAACCGGGTTTGATTCCTCACTCCTTTACTTGCAGCTGCTAGCATGGCCTTGGGTCAGCCATATCTCTGGCAGAGGTTGTCCTTGAAAGGGCAGCTGCTGTGAGAGCCCTCTCAGCCCCACCCACCTCACAGGGTGTCTGTTGTGGGGGAAGAAGGGAAAGGAGATTGTGAGCCGCTCTGAGACTCTTCGGAGTGGAGGGCGGGATATAAATCCAATATCTTCTTCTCCTCTCCATACTCAAGCTCCACCCACACCCCGAACTGTTGGGCTGCAGCAGTGGAACAAAGTTCTGCCTTGCTTGGGGCTCCGGCAAAGGACCGGCTTGTCCCTGGCCAGTGACTGGCAACGTCCTTCCTGGTCAGCAGGCAGCCAGCCAGGTGCCAGCAGCACAGAAGTCTCACCATGGGATGTGGGTGCATTCCCTCCCCTCCTCCTTGGTCAGACCCCACCTGCTGAGGATGTAGGTGACAGACACCTGGCAGCAGGGCTGATTCTGTGAATGAGGCAGGTCATGAGAAGGAGGCAGGGAGGGCTGCACCAGTGCTGAGTTCTTGTGGCCTCTTCTTCCACACCCAGGAAATGCTGTTCACCACTTCGGGGTCAGGCAGCCATTTTTCTCCAGGCCAGTTTGGCCCCAGGGATCCTGGAGGGTTTGTTTGTTTTTTGCCATCTTCTGGGCATGGAGCCTGCAGGGGTCATTGGGGATGAAGTGTGGGGAGGAGTATTTGTAAATTTCCTGCCTTGCGTAGCAGGTCCTTTCCAACTCTATGATTAAATGAGAGGTCCCCATTACTCAAAAGCATGTTCCCCCCCCCCCCGGACCCTGCCAGGCCTGACCCCATCCTGGGCACTGTGGGGCCATCTCTTTGGGCAGGGGGTGCTGCAGCCTGGCTCTGTTTTGCTAGGAGGAATGCTGGAGCCCTGCGGAGTGTCTCTAGGAGACAGAAGTCGAGTGTCCAGATCACGTGATGTGATGGTATCACTTTACCATCACTTTACTCTGGTACAACCTCACCTGGAATATTGTGTTCATTTTTGGGCACCACATTTTAAGAAGGATACAGACAAGCTGGAACGGGTCCAGAGGAGGGTGACGAAGATGGTGAGGGGTCTGGAGACCAAGTCCTATGAGGAAAGGTTGAAGGAGCTGGGCATGTTTAGCCTGGACAGGAGGCAGCTGAGAGGTGATATGAATACCATCTTCAAGTACTTGAAGGGCTGTCATAGAGAGGATGGTGCGGAATTGTTTTCTGTGGCCCCAGAAAGTAGGACCAGAACCAATGGGTTGATATTAAATCAAAAGGGTTTCCGGCTCAACATGAGGAAGAACTTCCTGACCGTTAGAGCGGTTCCTCAGTGGAACAGGCTTCCTCCTTGGGAGGTGGTGGGCTCTCCTTCCTTGGAGGTTTTTCAACAGAGGCTGGATGGCCATCTGACAGCAATGAGGATCCTTTGAATTTAGGGGGAGGGGTTTGTGAGTTTAGAGCGGTTCCTCAGTGGCCGAGGCTTCCTCCTTGGGAGGTGGTGGGCTCTCCTTCCTTGGAGGTTTTTAAAGAGAGGCTAGATAGACAGCAATGAGGATCCTGTGAATTTAGGGAGAAGTATTTGTGAGTTTCCTGCATTGTGCAGGGGGTTGGACTACATGACCCTGGAGGTCCCTTCCAACTCTATGATTCTATGGTTCAGCAGCAGGCCAAAGCCAGCCCTTGAATGGCACCAAGATGGCTGAGCCAGGAGGACTCCCCTAGGCTGAGATGCCAGCACTGAGCCTGCCCCAGGGGACATCAGTGTGCTATGCAACTTCTTTGCTGCTCTCTCACACAGCAATCCTCATCATCCTTCCCCAGGGACTGAGGCTGGGTGCAAGTCTGGCCCAGGGTGTCCGTGGTGGAGGGGGCCAATGAAGGTCACCTTGGAGAAGCCTAGCTAGAGGACTTTGGCTCCAAGTCAGCCTGGGTCACGGACACCACTTGTGTGGCTGGGCTTACTTCCTTGAGCTCTCTGAACTATCAGCTCTGCAGGCAGCTGCTGGGGTGGACCTTCTTGTCTTGCCTTGCCCTCCCAACGGCTGCTGTTCTCAGGGCCAGGAGGACTCAGCAATTGGGATACGTTGCCCTCCCTTCCTCAGCACTTTGCCACCAAGAGGAAAGATTTGCTTGCGCCTGTGGCTCAGTGCTGCACAGAAGACAGTTAAGAGTCCAGTGGCACTTTTCTGTACACACACACTTCTTCAGGTACCAGGTGTGTGCACATGAAAGCTCATACCTTGTATAAAGCTTTGTTGATCTTAAAGGTGCCCCTGCTGAACTCAGACTGACACAGTCTAACTTTATCCTATTGTAAGGGGATGCAGCTTTGAGGCCCAGGGGCAAAAAAATCCTTTCTGTTGGTGGCAAAGCCTCTGCTTAAAAGCCTCCAAGAAAGGAGAGTCCACCACCTCCAGAGGAGGAAGCCTCTTTCACGGAGGAACCACTCTAACAGTGAGGAGGTTCTTCCTAATGTTGAGCCAGAAACACTTCTGATTTAATTTCAACCTATTGGTTCTGCTCCGACCTTCTGGGGCCACAGAAAACAACCCTGCACCATCCTCTATATATGACAGCCCTTCAAGTGCCTGAAGATGGTGATCTCCTGTGCTTGCTGCTGCTGTCCCCTTGCTCCCCCCCCCTTGTGGCAGACATGACCTGGTCAGTGTGGTGGTGGGTGGGGCACAGACTGGCTCCAGGGCAGACCTGGGAGTGGCTGAATGTGCCGTCTGAATTTGCAGCCAGTGACACAGTCTCCTTGCAGGACACCCCCCCCCCAGCAGCGTAGCCCCCTCCCTGCTCCCCTCTGCAGCATCTTCGTCCAGAGCAAGAATCAGTCGGCTGTCTTCATCAGCAAGGCCGTTGCCATGGATACTCTGCAGTGCAGGCAGGGCCCTCTTGGGGAGGGGGCACTGAGCTCTGGAAGTCCCGGTGCGCCCCCCCCCCCCGGTCTCCTGCGGAGGATGCTGCGGACCCTCCTGCCTCTGCAGCCGCTCTTCTCTCCTGCTGGAGGGTCAGGGGGTGGGAGGGGGTGGCGGGCACCAGGGGCAGAACGGCTGTTTCTTCACTTGCAGTTCTCTGCTGTGGGGAGAGGAGGGGGGCAAAGAAGACCCCTCCATGCAGCTGTGCTGGAGGTCTTGAGGCAAAGAGTGGGAGGGGGCTCCAGGGTGGTCTCCTGCCTTCTTCCCAGGCATGGGGCACCCAGAAGGCTTGTCTCCTCCTCAGCCATGAGGTGGGAACAAAGGCAGCCCTGGCTCTCACCAAGGCTCTCTCAAAACCTCCTAGACTGGAACCGAACTGTCTTGCTGCAGACCGACACAGCCGCTCTCTGAAGCCCTGTGCAGCTGAACCCAAGAAGCCCTGGAGCCTGGTCCAACCAGCCCCGCTCTGCTCTCTGTGGATAAGCGGGAGTCCGCTGCACCAAGCTGGCACCAATGGAACAAACCTGGCTGCAAAGCGCGTTGCCCGGCTCCCAAAGGAGCCCAGTCTGGTGCCCTGGACCCTTTAAAACAGGCATGTGCTCCAAGCTATCCCTTTTCTTGGCAGAGCTGGGTCTCTGAAGCCCCCTCCCCCAATGCTGTATAACAACACAAGCATGCACACACACCTCCTCTGAAATCATTGATAAAGATGTTGAACAAAACAGGCCCCAGGACAGACCCTTGAGGCACTGCACTTGTCACTCCTCTCCAAGAGGAGGCACTCTTTGGGTGCGATCTGTCAACCAGTTACAGATCCACCTAACGGTAAAAGGATCCAAACCACATTTTACCAACTTGTCAACAAGGATAAGAACATAAGAGAAGCCATGTTGGATCAGGCCAACGGCCCATCAAGTCCAACACTCTGTGTCACACAGTGGCAAAAAATTTTATATACACACATACACTGTGGCTAATAGCCACTGATGGACTTGTGCTCCATATTTTTATCTAAACCCCTCTTGAAGGTTTAAGATCACTTGTGGCCGCCACCACCTCCTGTGGCAGTGAATTCCACATGTTAATCATCCTTTGGGTGAAGAAGTACTTCCTTTTATCCGTTTTAACCTGTCTGCTCAGCAATTTCATCGAATGCCCACGAGTTCTTGTATTGTGAGAAAGGGAGAAAAGGACTTCTTTCTCTACTCTCTCCATCCCATGCATTATCTTGTAAACCTCTATCATGTCACCCCGCAGTCGACGTTTCTCCAAGCTAAAGAGTCCCAAGCGTTTCAACCTTTCTTCATAGGGAAAGTGTTCCAGCCCTTTAATCATTCTAGTTGCCCTTCTCTGGACTTTCTCCAATGCTATAATATCCTTTTTGAGGTGCGGCGACCAGAACTGCACACAGTACTCCAAATGAGACCGCACCATCGATTTATACAGGGGCATTATGATACTGGCTGATTTGTTTTCAATTCCCTTCCTAATAATTCCCAGCATGGCGTTGGCCTTTTTTATTGCAGACGCACACTGTCTTGCCATTTTCAGTGAGTTATCTACCACGACCCCAAGATCTCTCTCTTGGTCAGTCTCTGCCAGTTCACACCCCATCAACTTGTATTTGTAGCTGGGATTCTTGGCCCCAATGTGCATTACTTTGCACTTGGCCACATTGAACCGCATCTGCCACGTTGACGCCCACTCACCCAGCCTCAACAGATCCCTTTGGAGTTCCTCACAATCCTCTCTGGTTCTCACCACCCTGAACAATTTAGTGTCATCCACAAACTTGGCCACTTCACTGCTCACTCCCAACTCTAAATCATTTATGAACAAGTTAAAGAGCATGGGACCCAGTACTGAGCCCTGCGGCACCCCACTGCTTACCGTCCTCCACTGCGAAGACTGCCCATTTATACTCACTCTCTGCTTCCTATTACTAAGCCAGTTTTTGATCCACAAGAGGACCTGTCCTTTTACTCCATGACTCTCAAGTTTTCTAAGGAGCCTTTGATGAGGAACTTTATCAAAAGCTTTCTGGAAGTCAAGGTAAACAACATCTATCGGGTCGCCTTTGTCCACGTTTGTTCACCCCCTCAAAGAAATGTAACAGGTTAGTGAGGCAAGATCTTCCCTTGCAGAACCCATGCTGAGTCTTCCTCAATAACCCGTGTTCATCAATGTGCCTCATTCTGTCCTTGATAATGGTTTCTACCAACTTTCCCGGTATTGAAAGACTGACTGGCCTGTAATTTCCCGGATCTCCTCTGGAACCTTTTTAAAAGATGGGGGTGACATTTGCTACCTTCCAGTCCTCAGGAACGGAGGCAGATTTCAATGAAAGATTACAGATTTTTGTTAGAAGATCCACAAGTTCAACTTTGAGTTCTTTCAAAACTCTCGGATGTATGCCATCCGGACCCGGTGACTTATTAGTTTTTAATTTGTCTATCAGTTGTAGGACCTCCTCTTTTGTCACCTCAATCTGACTCAAGTCTTTCAACACCCCTTCCAAAATTAGTGGTTCTGGGGCGGGCAAAAAGTTCTCGTCTTCCACAGTGAAGACGGAGGCAAAAAATTCATTTAGCTTCTCAGCCATTTCCCTATCCTCCTTCAGTAATCCTTTTACTCCATGGTCATCCAAGGGCCCCACTGCCTCCCTGGCTGGTTTCTTACTTCTAATATATTTGAAGAAAGTTTTATTGTTGGTCTTTATGTTTTTTGCAATATGCTCCTCGTAGTCCCTTTTTGCCTGCCTGATCACAGTCTTGCATTTGATTTGCCACAGCCTGTGTTCCCTTTTACTAATCTCACTTGGACTGGTTTTCCACCGCTTAAAGGAGTCCTTCTTACCTTTTACAGCTTCCATTACTTTGTTTGTTAACCATGCAGGCCTTTTCTTATGCCTGTTTGTGCCTTTCCTAACTTGTGGTATGTATTTTATCTGAGCTTCTAGGATTATAGTTTTAAATAGCGTCCAAGCTTCCCCAAGGGTTTTGACCGTATTTACCTTTCCTTTCAGTTTCCTCCTCACATGCCTCCTCATCTCAGTGTATTTACCCCTTTTAAAGTTAAACGTGGTTGTGGCGGTCTTTTTGGACAACTCCCTATTTATACAAACGGTGAAATCAATAACATTATGGTCACTGCTCCCAAGAGGCGCAATCACTTTTACATCTCTCACCAAGTCTTGGACATAACTTAGGACCAAATCCAGGATCGCCCCACCCCTGGTAGGTTCTGAGACCATCTGCTCCATAGCACAGTCATTGAGAGCATCAAGAAACTCAATCTCTTTCTCTCGACCAGAACACATATTGACCCAATCAATCTGCGGGTAGTTAAAATCACCTATTACGACACAGTTTTTACGTTTAGCCGCTATCTTTAAGCCTTCCATCATATTATAATTGTCCTCTCTCTTTTGATTTGGTGGGCGATAACAAACTCCCATAGTTAAATTTCCTTTTGGGCCCTCTATTTCAACCCAAAGCATTTCTAAAAGTGAATCTAATTCTCTGACCTCAGTCTTACTGGACCGTATATCCTCTCTGACATACAGAGCCACCCCACCTCCAACCCTTCCCTCCCTAGTATGTGGAACCTTATAAAAAGCTTTACTGAAATCAAGATAAACAATGTTACAGTATCCCCCTGATCCAGCAGGGTAGTAACTTTCTCAAGGAAAAGAGATCAGGTTAGTCTGACATGACTTGTTCTTGAGAAACCCAGGGTGGCTCTTAGTAATCACAGCCATCTTTTCTAAATGTTCCAGGGCTGACTGTTTGATGATTTGTTCTAAAAATTTCCCAGGAATAGACATCAAGCTGACAGGTTGGTAGTTAGTCGGATCCTCCTTTTCTCCCTTCTTGAAGATGGGGACAACATTTGCCTGCCTCCAATCTTCCAGCACTTCACCTGTTCCCCAAGAATTCTCAAAAATAATGGCAAGAGGCTCAGAAATTACATCCACAAGTTCTTTCAGTACCCTTGGATGCAGTTCATCTGGCCCTGAGGGATTTGTTTCATTCAAAGAAACTAGGTGTTTATGTCTTACCCCTATGCTGATCCTAGGCTGCAAGAGCCTCCCTCACCCTGTGTCCTGTTTTCGCCATGCTGAGCATCTGATGCTACTCACCAGAAAACACCTGGCTACTACCAGGGTGTGGAAGGTGCCGCTTCTCCCGACTCTTCAGCGCTCACAGGAGAAAAGCACAAGGAAGAAAGAGAGAGGGGATGGCTCTTTGCCCTTGCCCACCTTCCACTCACCCGCTGCACCAGGAACATGGCATGAAGGTGAAGAAGCCCATCTCACGAGGCTCAGGTGGTAAGCTTCACCACTCACCTGGAAGCAAGCGTTTAAAGAGGGGGGGGGAGGTTTGCAAAGTGGTGAGCTGGCTACGTGTGTGATGCTTATTAAATCTGTAGATGATACTAAATTGGGAGCAAATTTGGTAGAAAGAGCCCAGGATGGAAAACTGGGCTCAAACAAATATAATGAAATTTAACAGGGATAAATGCCATGTTCTGCATTTAGGTAGGGAAAAAATAAAATGCATAATTATAGGATGGGGAAGACAGTAGTCTGTGCGAAAAGGATCTAGGGGTGTTAGTGAACCATACATTGAACAGGAGTTGGTAGTGTGATGCAGTAGCTAAAAAGGCAGATTTTGGGCTGTATCAACAGATAAGCTGGAATGTGTCCAAAGGAGGGCAACAAAGATGGCGAGGGGCCTGGAGACCAAGTCCTAGGAGGAGGAAAGGTTGAGGGAGTTGCAGGACTTTTTTTGTTAAAAAAGCCCAGCAGGCATCATTTGCATATTAGGCCACACCCCCTGACATCACCATTGTTTCACACAGGGCTTTTTGCAGCCAGAATCATTTGCATATTAGGCCACACCCCCTGACACCAAGCCAGCAGGAACGGGGTTCCTGTTCAAAAATGATGATGATAATGATATTGGATTTATATCCTGCCCTGCACTCTGAAGAGTCTCAGAGCGGCTCACAATCTCCTTTCCCTTCCTCCCCCAACAGACACCCTGTGAGGTAGATGAAGATATTGGATTTATATCCCACCCTCCACTCCGAAGAGTCTCAGAGCGGCTCACAATCTCCTTTCCCTTCCTCCCCCAACAGACACCCTGTGAGGTAGATGAAGATATTGGATTTATATCCCACCCTCCACTCCGAAGAGTCTCAGAGCGGCTCACAATCTCCTTTCCCTTCCTCCCCCAACAGACACCCTGTGAGGTGGGTGGGGCTGGAGAGGGCTCTCACAGCAGCTGCCCTTTCAAGGACAACCTCCGCCAGAGCTATGGCTGACCCAAGGCCATTCCAGCAGGTGCAAGTGGAGGAGTGGGGAATCAAACCTGGTTCTCCCAGATAAGAGTCCGCAAACTTAACCACTACACCAAACTGGCCCTCCTTGAAGGGCTGCCATAGACAGAAGGGTGTGGAATTGTTTTCTGTGGCCCCGGAAGGTTGAACCAGAACCAAAGTGTTGAAATGAAATCAGAAGTTTCCAGCTCAACATGAGGAAGAGCTTCCTGACCATTGGAGTGGCTCCTCAGTGGAGCAGGCTTCCTCCTGGGGAGGTGGTGGGCTCTCCTTCCTTGGGGGTTTTTCAGCAGAGGCTGGATGCCCATCTGACAGCAATGATGATCCTGTGAATTTCGGGGGAGGGGTTTGTGAGTTTCCTGCATTGTGCAGGGGGTCGGACTAGATGACCCTGGAGGTCCCTTCCAACTCTATGATTCTAGGATTAGGAAGAACTTCCTGACTGTTAGAGTGGTTCCTCAGTGGAACAGGCTTCCTCGGGAGGTGGTGGGCTCTCCTTCCTTGGAGGTTTTTCAGCAGAGGCTGGCTGGCTGGGCGCCCTGCTTGCGCGCTTTCCTCGGATTGGCCTGGCTCTCCTCAGCGCGCCCGGGAATTACTTGGCGGCGGCGGCGGCGGCAGCGTCCAGCGGAAGAGCACGAGGCAGGCTTCCTCCCGCTGGGCCTTAAAGGTGCGAGGCCGGCGAGAAATGGCTCCTGCCCCGCGGAGCTTGCGCGTGGCCGGTCGATGGAGCTGCGCCTGCAGAACGCGGCCTTTTGGGCCAGCCTGCCCCGACGGCTCGCCCCTGCCCCGGGCCTCAGCGGGCCCCGCGCTCCTGCTGCAGGTGGGGCGCCGGCGGGGGGAGGGGGAGGGGAGGAGGGGCGCCGGGGGGCCCGCGGCAGACCGCTGAGCTTGTTCTCCCCGCAGAGGCCGAGCAGGAGGAGGAGGGGCAGCCGCACCTGTGGCGGTGGGTGAATCCCAACCGCGTCTGCCCCATCGCCGGGCGTCTCCGGCCGCCGCCTGCCCTCCACGGGGCCTCCGCGGCCAGCCCAGCAGCCTGCCGTCGGGACGGGCCGCGCTCGTCGCCCCCCGCAGCCGCCCCGCCGCAGGTAGGACGCAGGCCGAGCCCTGGGGCCGGGGTCGCCTCCCTCCCAGCCGCCTCCTTCTCTGCTCTCCCCTCCCCACAGGCCCCCCCGGCGGCGGCGGCGGCAGCGGAGAGGGCCGGCGGGCCTAGGCCGGCAGTCCGGCGGGGCAGGGGTCTCCGCTGGCGGGGCAGGAAGGCGAAGCGAGCGGCCGGCGGCTGGCCGCCCCCGCCCCTCAACTACTGCCTCCTCATCAGCGTGGCGCTGAGCAGCAGCCCCGACGGCCGCCTCGCCGTCCAGGAGATCTACCAGTTCACACGGTGGGTGGCTGGGCCGCTGGGGGGCGGGCTCGGGGGGGCGGGCGGGGGCCCTGTGGCTTCCCACCCCCGCCGGCAGCCTCCCCCCTCCCCCGACGTGGGCCAGAGCTCTGGGCGCCAGTGAGGCTTGGCGGGGGCAGGAGGCCGGCGACTCCCCCCCCCTCCTCCTCCTCCCCCCCCCCCGCCGAGCTTCTGCTCTGGGGCTTGTCTCCCCCGCAGGCGCCACTTCCCGTTCTTCCGCACGGCCCCCGACGGCTGGAAGAACACCATCCGCCACAACCTGTGCTTCAGCAGCAGCTTCCAGAAGACGGCGGACTTCGCGTGCCTCGAGGGGAACCGCAGGTCCCGCCTGTGGAAGCTCACCCCGCAGGGACGCTGCAAGCTCCGCGAAGAGGCCCAGGCCCTCTCCCACGCCCAGAGGGCCCTGCTGCAGCAGAGCATGGACGGCGACCCAGGTGGGCGGGAGGGAGGGAGGGAGGGAAGGCCAAGGCAGGCTCTCTCCGGGACTTGGACCCCCAACTCCCCTGCCAGGTAGGTCAGGCTGCGGCACCCCACGCGGTGGGGGAGGGCTGCAATCCTAATCTGGCGCTCTGACCCCTCCCCCAGCACAGCCTCCCTGGCTCAGGTCCCTCTTCTGCTTCTCTCCCCCCCTCCCCAGGACTGCTGAGGTCCCTCTTTGGCCTCCTGATGCCTTCCTCTGCAAGGACCTCAAGGGAAGTCTCTGCTGCAAGGAGAAGCTGAGCCCAGAAGGACAGAGTTTGGCTTCCCCCCCTGGTGTCTCCAGCTGCAGGACCCCCAAAGGCTGAGCAGCATCCCTGCCCCTGCAGTGCTCCCTCTGCTGAAGGGGGGGGGGCAGGAGGCCCCTGCTCACTGTTGCCCCCACAGGGAGCCGAGGGGGGGCGGGGGGGGGCTCTTGACTATGTTCTGTTTGGGAGTCCTTTGGAGTAAAGATGTGCAGCGACCTGTGTGAGTGGCCTTTTTCCCAGGATGCAGAGGGAATAAACCCAGACCAGCCCCAGAAATGCTTTCAGATCCCAGCCCTTTTCTTCACTCCAGTGTGGTTCTCTGGACCCCACCAGGCTCTCTGACACAATGGAGGGGAGGAGGGTGTGGCTCAGCTGAGCGGCTTTATCCCCCCCCCACTCCCCCAGTCAAGTTTTCTTTAATGTGAAGCTGCTTGTGGAGACTCCCCTCCTCTGGACTTTGAGGTAGGAGCAGGCAGACCCGCAGAGATGAATGAGAAGAAAGCTCACTGGGAACAGGGGAGATGGCTGAAGACACCATTGCGATATGACGGGAACCAGGAACATCAGTTGACTTGCTAAGCTTTGGCTCCACTGAAACACATTGGAGGAGGTTATTTCTCAGGGGCATTTTCAAACAACTCCTCATGCACAATAATACAATATTTAATTTGAACATGGGCACTGATACCAGAGCTTGCAGTAAACGTCTCAGGCTTATTCACATGCTCATCTTCTAACACTGTATATGCCATTAAATGCCAACACTGCCCTTCAGCTCCCTGCATAGGGCAAACATTTGTGTCAATTTCCCCCTCTGCCAAAGAAGAAGAGATTGGATTCAGGAGGGGATTGGATCAACATATGGAGCAGAGGCCCAGCAGTGCCTATTAGCCACCGCATATCGTTGGAACTCTGTCTGGGGCAGGGATGCTCTGTATCCTTGGTGCTTGGGAGGGGCAACAATGGGAGGACTTCTAGTGCCCTGGCCCCACTGATGGATCTCCTGGTGGCACACTGTGACAGAGTGTTGGACTGGATGGGCATGATCCAATATGGCTTCTCTTATGTTCTATGTTCTTATGATTTATACCCTTTGTTTCACTACACAAGGGAGTCTCAGATTGGTTTACAATCTCCTTTCCCTTCCTCTCCCTACAGACACCCCGTGAGCAATGGTCCCTCTAAGCCATGGAGTCTTGTGAGCAAAAATTCTACTTTGTGAGATATTGGCATTAAAGTTGTGAGCTACTTCATAAATTAGTTTGCTCTGGGGCCATTTTTCCTGAGCCAAGGCAAAAATGTGTGAGCTGGAGGCTAAAAAACTGAGCTAGCTCACACAGTTTAGAGGAAACACTGCCTGTGAGGTAGGTGGGGTTGAAGAACATAAGAGAGGAAAAGTAGGAGAGGTCACTCATAACTTTTTGAGTAGAAAAGCTCTGAGAGAACTTGTGGCTGACCCAAGGTCACAGGTGTATGTGCCGGAGTGTGGAATCAAACCTGATTCTAGATAAGAGTCTGCACACTTAACCTCTACACCAAACTGGATAAATGGACTAATAGATCTGACATAAAGACTCACCAACAGAGGTACTCATGTTTGTCTGTAGCAGTAGAAAAGACTAAGAGTCCAGTAGCATCTTCAAGCCTAACAAAACTGGCGATAGATAGGGTATGAGCTTTTGTGAGTCACTGCTCACTTCAAAAACAGCTAGAATGTGAGTCCATCTGTCCCATATATTGGAAAGGGGGGGGGATTACAGATGCCAAATGACAGTAGAAGGTGTGATATGCAGGGAGATCGTAGGCACCGAGAAATCAGCATTTGTAATGAGACAGGAAACCTATGTCTTGATTCAGTCCAGGAGGATGCATTGTCTTAAGCTTCATTATCAGTTGCAATTAAGCAGTCTGTCTTTCAAATCTCCCTTTGAAATTCCTTTGTAAAATAATCCATGTGGATGTGGTTGGGGTGGGAGCTGGAGGCATGTAGATGTATTTGCTGATCTGTTGGTTTCCAGTATGATGTGGTACTTATGTGTCACTTATGTATGCATCTGTGGCAGGATTTATTTGGGGTGGTTTTGGACCACACATACCAGGAAGTTTATTTCTTGTGCAGAGTACTTCATAGTTTGATTAGTGTGGGTTAGAACATAAGAACATAAGAGAAGCCATGTTAGATCAGGCCAATGGCCCATCCAGTCCAACATTCTGTGTCACACAGCGGCCAAATATATATATATATACACACACACATACACACTGTGGCTAATAGCCACTGATGGACCTCTGCTCCATATTTTTATCTAACCCCCTCTTGAAGGTGGCCATGCTTGTGGCCGCCACCACCTCCTGTGGCAGTGAATTCCACATGTTAATCACCCTTTGGGTGAAGAAGTACTTCCTTTTATCCGTTTTAACCTGTCTGCTCAGCAATTTCATCGAATGCCCACGAGTTCTCGTATTGTGAGAAAGGGAGAAAAGGACTTCTTTCTCTACTCTCTCCATCCCATGCATTATCTTGTAAACCTCTATCATGTCACCCCGCAGTCGACGTTTCTCCAAGCTAAAGAGTCCCAAGCGTTTCAACCTTTCTTCATAGGGAAGGTGTTCCAGCCCTTTAATCATTCTAGTTGCCCTTTTCTGAACTTTCTCCAATGCTATAATATCCTTTTTGAGGTGCGGCGACCAGAACTGCACACAGTACTCCAAATGAGACCGCACCATCGATTTATACAGGGGCATTATGATACTGGCTGATTTGTTTTCAATTCCCTTCCTAATAATTCCCAGCATGGCGTTGGCCTTTTTTATTGCAAATGCACACTGCCTTGACATTTTCAGTGAATTATCTACCACGACCCCAAGATCTCTCTCTTGGTCAGTCTCTGCCAGTTCACACCCCATCAACTTGTATTTGTAGCTGGGATTCTTGGCCCCAATGTGCATTACTTTGCACTTGGCCACATTGAACCGCATCTGCCACGTTGACGCCCACTCACCCAGCCTCAACAGATCCCTTTGGAGTTCCTCACAATCCTCTCTGGTTCTCACCACCCTGAACAATTTAGTGTCATCCGCAAATTTGGCCACTTCACTGCTCACTCCCAACTCTAAATCATTTATGAACAAGTTAAAGAGCTGCTAAAAGCAAAATATAGAAGTTGTGGAAAGCCTGGTGAAATCTTTTGAGGGCTTCTTTGCCAGGGGTCCATCCATACAATATTAGCGGAAATCAACAAACATTCCTCCAGCTACCACCCCAGCTGCATCAACCAATCCATTGTGTATAGCCATCTTTATGCTCTAGTCCAGGGGTGGCCAACGGTAGCTCTCCAGATGTTTTTGCCTACAACTCCCATCAGCCCCAGCCAATGCTGGCTGGGACTGATGGGAGTTGTAGGCAAAAAACATCTGGAGAGCTACCGTTGGCCACCCCTGCTCTAGTCGCATCTGCTCCAGCCCCTCAGACAGATACCCACTTGGAGGATCTGGGACAGGCCTGTTTGCAGCTACAGTATCCTGATAAAGTGAGAAAGATGACTGGAAAAGCCAAAGTGACACCCAGCTTGCTGCAAGATGAGCCCAAAGACATAAAGGTTTGACTTCAGGAAAGCAAATTTTGACAAAGGTATCCTAGGTAGACTCCCATGGCTTGAAATACTTAAGGAGAAGGGAGTGCAAGAGGAGTGGGAGTTCCTTAAAAGCAAAATATTGAAGGGATAATCACAAACAATTCCTATGAGAAGAAGAAAAAATGAGAGGAGCCTGAAGAAGCCAAGGTAGCTCCATAAAACGACTTGAGAAATAAAGACTCATTTAGGAAATGGAAGGAGGGCCTTATAACCAAGAATGACTATAAATAACCAGCACTTGTAGAGAGGAAAGCTAAGGCTCAGTATGAGATGAGGCTGGCAAGAGATGCTAAAAACAAGAAAGGGTTCAAAATAAGAAAAAGCAAGGACATGGTAAGCTCCTTGCGGGGACAGGAAAGTAAAATTGTAATACATGATGAAGAGGGCAGAACTGCTTAATTCCTACTTTTCCTCTGTCTTGTGAGGGAAAAGGTGCTCAACATGGCAAAAATGGAACACATGATGAGGAAAGAGTCTTGTAACAGGACTGGTATAGGGCTAGTATGTAAACACCTAGTTTCTTTGAATGAAATGGAAGTCCTCAGGGCCAGATTAATTGCATTTAAAGAACTTCTGGACATAATTTCTGAGCCTCTGATTATTTTTGAGAAATCTTGGAGAACAGGTGAGGTAACAGAAGACTGGAGGTGGACAAATGTCCCCAACTGTAAGAAGGGTGAAAAGGAGGATCTGGGTAACTACCCATCTGTCAGCTTGACATCTTCCTGGAAAAGTTTTAGAACAATCATCAGTCAGTCCTTGAGCATTTAAAAAGGACAGCTGTGATTACTAAAAGCCAGCCTGGGTTTTCCAAGAACAAGTCATGTCAGACTAACCTTATCTCTCTCTTTTTGGGGGGGGGGGAGAAAGTTACTACCTTGCTGGATCAGGGGAATGCTATAGACATAGTTTATCTTGATTTCAGTAAGGCTTTTGATAAGGTAGCTCATAATATTCTTGTTGACAAGTTGGTAAAATGTGGTTTGGATCCTGATACTGTTAGGTGGATCTGTAACTGGCTGCCAGATCGCACCCAGAGAGTGCTTGTGAATGACTTCTCATATCCTCTTGGAGAGGAGTGACAAGAGGAGTGACTCAAGGATCTGTCCTGGGACCTGTTTTGTTTAATGTCTTTATAAATTATTTGGATGAAGAAACAGAGGGCATATTTATTAAATTTGGAGATGATACTAAATTGGGAGGGGTAGGAAATTTGGTAGAAGACAGAGTCAGGATGCAGGATCTTAACAGGCTGGAAAACTGGGTTAAAACAAAATGAATTTAAACAGGGATAAATGTAAAGTTCTGCACTTAGGTAGGAAAATGCATAATTATAGGATGGGGAAGACATCATGGCATTAGTTTGTGTAAAAAGGATTTAGGGGTTGGGGTGGATCATACATGGAACATGAGTCAGCAGTATGAGGCAGAAGCTAAAAAGCCAAGCTGGAAAAAGTCAAGGCATCGCGATGAGGATAGTGAGGGGTCTGGAGACCAAGTCCTATGAGGAAAGGCTGAAGAAGCTGGTTGTGCTTAGCCTGGAAAAGAGACCTAAGAGGTGATATGATCACCTTGGTGCAGGAAAAGTTAGAGCTGGTCCCCTTATGAAAACAACCCATGAAAGGTCTAGGTCATTCTATACGGTTTGAAGCACTTAAAATAACTCGATGCCTATAAGCTTGTAGATTTAGCTGCTAGAAGAGAATTTAGGTCAGACAGAGGGTTTATCTAAGGATAATCTTAGATATGAAAAAAGGTAATTTGGCCAGAACGATGCTTGTTAAATGGAGATGGGAAAAATCAGATAAAAGTTCTCATCAGACCTTATCTGAGTCCAGCCTGAGATCCAAAGAGAGACGGACATTAGCCAGTATGGTTGCCCATCTGCACTTGCAGCTGGTGAGAAAATGATCAGATTGACTTAGAAGAGATATTTATCAGAGATAAGTGATAAGTTCTCATGGTAGAATCTATATAAGCCGTAGAAATTTTCCATAGCTAATGGGCTATTCTAGGGAGGTTAGCCGAAGTTTGGTTAAAGATCTTTACCAAGATTGGGCTGATAGAATCATAGCGGCTATGCTTAAGGAAACGTAGACTCAAGCAGGTATAAGATTGTAGAAGATTTGCTAACTGAGAAAATAGAGTGTGTAAGCCTAACTACTAAAACTGGAAATTACTTTAACTATATAAGAATATAAGAAGAGTTCTAACTATAAGAGCACAATGTGAGCTTGCTATCTAACTGCAAAGTATTTCGCTTCTTTTTTAAAACGCTTGAATGCACTCTCTTGAGAGAACGATGGAAAATAAAGAAATCTTATTTGCTGTTTACTAAAAGTGTTTCTGGGTCATGTATTAGATTCTGGGAACAGCAGGATGTTTTGGGGAACTGTAGTAACACAAAAGTGTTTATGAATTATAAAAAGAGAAAATTGTCAAGCATGGTGGAATTCCATGGGTAATTGATTGTTTTAGGGTCCTCCATAAAGCTGACCTGTGAAATGTCATGGAGGGCCAAGGTCTGTTAACTCTGTTATTCTTTTCCCCTCCCCCCTTCTTACTTTATTGCTTGCAAAGCAGAAGTAGAGAGAAATGAAACTAACTTGAGAAAGAGTAATCAGTACCTTCCCATACATTCCTCTTAGGGAGTGCAACACATCTGGGGAAAGCAAGGACGGAGTCCTGATAACTCCATGAGAATGTAGACATTTATGATAGTTTATGTGTGAGAGTGCATCCTTCGCCCCCACCTTTTGAAGTACTCCTTAAAATTATTGTATCAATGTAGCTTTAGCATTACTCTCAAGAAACTGTTACACTGAAAGTATCGGTCTATCAATAAACGTAGTTTTGTATCAAACTTGACTCGTCATTGAAACCGCATGCTTGACATTTTGAGAGTAATCTTATAAGAAGTTTAACCGCCCTGGCAACTTTATAACCGAATGGCTGAAAAGATTCCAGTGAGTAGTGAACTTCCAGAACCTGAGAAAGGGGCGAGAGCACCAACACTGCCGTGGCACATGCTGGACACCTGGAGAGTCACTGGGAAGGGCTTCCCTCTCCATATTCAACAACTCTTGGTCACCCTGCACCAGTGGCAACCGCGTACCTCCACCACCACCACGATGGATGAGGCACCGGCGCACAGAGATGCCATCCTAACCAGGCACATGCGCCGGGTGAAGATGGCCAATGGAGAGGGCGAGGCGGCCGAGCCTGGAGAGGAGGGGAGCGCAGCAGCGACCTGCGCAGAGATCGATCCACCTTTGGCAGAGGTGGAAACGGCTGGGACCCATGAAATAACGAGCCCGAGGAAAGACAAAGACGAGATTGCTCGAGAATTCCGATCGATGGTAAGAAAGGAAGTCGAAGAGGTCGCCAAGGGATTGTGGGATGAGATGCAAGCGATGACCACCATGATGGCTGGAGAATTCAACAGGCAAATCGACCGGATTATAAGGACAACTGACCCGAGAAGAGCCACGCAACCGCCTGCGGCGAAACCCTCGACAATACCCCCTGGGTGCAGCCAGCGGCACCCCCGGCCCCTCGAGAAAGCGGCCGAGGAGGGGAGTTGGAGGCCACCTTTGACGGGGACCCTGAAGAGGTGGAGTACTTCACAATCCAGGCCAATAGCTACATGCATTATTGGGAAACACCTTCCCTGACGAATTTAGTCGTGTGGACTACCTCGGATCGAAGCTGAAGGGGGCCGCGAAGAGATAGTACGTGAGTTTGTATGAAGCCATGAGCCCGGAACTGGACGACGTGGCCACTTTCCTCCAAGCATTGCTGGCCCAATATGAGGACCCCCTACAGGAGACCCGCATGTTGGCTGCCCTGAGGGACATACAACAAGGCTCTAAGTCGATCCGTGAGTATGCGGCCGAGTTCCACACCAACGCGGCTAAAGTGAGGGGGTGGAGTGAGCTGATGAAGATTGAGCATTTCACCCAGGGGCTGAATGCTAGTGTCCTGGAACGAGCCCTGCAGCAAGCGAGGTCCACCCTGGTGGGATGGATACAGCTGGCGGGAGAGGTAGAGACTAACATGAAGAGAGTGTCCATGCAGCATCAGCAGCAGAGCAGCAAGACGGGCCGTGACCAGAAACCAGGGGTGAAGACGGAGGCGAAGAAGACCCGGGGGGGGGAGGAGCAGGGAAGTCCTTGGCGATCCGCAAGTGTTTCCGTTGTGGTGACCCGAACCACTTGGCTAGTGGCTGCCCTAACCCCCCCCTAAGCCAACGTCCACCTCCACCAAGACAAGCACTCTGACTCCAAAGAAGCAGACCAGCCGCCCTAAGGATGCGGCGAAGAGCAGCGCGGCTGCAAGCTCGATCCCTGATGAGGAGACCATCGTCATCGATGAGCTGAATGAGATGTCCTGGGAGGACGAGCCGGCGGGAAACAAAGACGACCTGCTCTGAATGGTGCCAATCAGCAGGTCGCTGATGAACCGGCACCACTCAGGGTGAGAGTAACGGGGTCGCTATATTTTGTGCCAGTAATCTTGTTAAACAGCAGACTCAAGAGGTTTGTACAGGTGAAAGCCTTGATTGACTCGGGGTGCACGAGAGACATAATCATCCCTAAACTGGTGGACGCGTTGGGGCTTCCCACGACGGCTTTGCTGCATGCCATACAGTTTGAGCAAATGGATGGGTCAGTGATGAGGGGGGAGCCATGCGTGTTAGAGACTCAATTAGTACCGGTGGGCATTAAAGACCACTGGGACCAGGAGGCTTTTGTAATAGCCCCATCCTCCTCTTACGATGTAGTTTTGGGAGTAGGATGGCTGGCCAAGCACAGGCCAGACATTCGCTGGGGAGACCAGACGATAGAGTTCAATGATACGAGGTGACAAGCCCATCATTGGAATAAGGAGTGGGGCCCCAATCTGTCGCCCCAAAATGAGAAGGTTTGCTTGACAATGGAGGAAGTCCAGATGATCCCTAAGGCTTATCGAGACTTAAGGGGGGTGTTCAGTGAACAGGGAGCCAATGAACTCCTGCCCCATAGGGACACAGACTGTGCTATTGAATTGATCCTGAGGCAAGCCCTGTCTAAGGCAAAGCTGTACTCAATGGGGTTGGCTGAAAAAGTGGAATTGAGGAAGTTCCTAGATAAGAACCTGAAAAGAGGCTTTATACGACCCGATACGGCCCCCCACGCAGCCCCCGTCCTCTTTAGGAAAAAGAAGGACGGCTCGCTTAGACTTTGTACTGATTTTCGCGGGATAAATGGGATTTCCACTTCCAACGCATACCCAATACCCCTCATCAAGGACTTACTCAGTACTGTGTCGGAGGGGAAGATCTTTATTAAGCTGGACTTGAGAGATGAGTACTTCAGGGTGCGCATCAAAGAGGGGGACGAGTGGAAAACGGCATTCAATGCACCCATGGGACAGTTTGAGTACCTAGTGATGCCATTTGGGTTACAAGGAGCGCCGGGAGTGTTTATGAACTTTATCAATGAAGTGCTGAGGGAATATTTGTTTAAGGGGGTGGTGGTGTACTTGGATGACATAATTATCTATTCCCAAGACCTTCAATCACATGTGAAGCTAGTGAGGGAGGTCCTCAGCACACTGTTAAAGCATAAGTTGTATGCTAAGTTGTCTAAATGTGAGTTCCACAAAACCGAACTCGACTATTTGGGCTTCAGGGTATCCGGGCAGGGATTGGCTATGGACCCGAGTAAGGTGCAAGCGGTACTAGATTGGGCTCCCCTGAGGACACGTGGACAGCTCCAATCGTTCCTAGGGTTCACTAATTTTTACCCTACCTTCATACCAGGGTTCGCTCAAATAATGTTGCCCCTCACTGAGTTATTGGAAACAAAGGGGAAGGGTCCAGACTCCAAAAAACCAGGAGCAAAGCTAAATTGGACGCCGAAATGTCAAGAAGCGTTCAATAAGCTCAAAAGGCTGTTCACAAGTGAGCTAGTCTTAAGCCACCCCAATGAATTAAAGCCTTTCATTGTGCAATGTGATGCTTCCGACGTTGCTGTCGGAGCCATCCTCATGCAAAGGGACGAGGAGGGGAGGCTGAAACCATGTGCCTATATTTCTAAAAAATTTTCCCAGGAGCAGAGAAATTGGTCAGTGTGGGATAAAGAGGCTTTTGCCGTGACCTATGCTTTAAAAACATGGAGGTCCTGGCTGGAAGGCGGCAAGCTGCCATTTGAAATTTGGACCGATCACAAAAATTTGGAGGCACTCACCAGCCTTCATAAACTCACTGTAAAGCAAATTAGATGGGCGGGATTTTTCTCTAAATTCGATTTCGTGTTGAAGGACATACTGGGGACAAAAAATTTCTTGGCCGACGCCCTTTCGCGCCTCCCACAGCAAAATAGCCAGAAAGAGGAGGTAGTGGACTCCCTGATCTTCCCTTCTCAAGTAGCTGCCATGGTAACCACACGGTCCAAATCAAGGCAGAATCTGCAGACGGAGAAAGGGGGGGGGGGAACGACTAACCACCGAGACCGAAAAGGAAGGGGAAGACCGCCCAGGTGAAGTACAAAAGGGAGAGGATGGGTTCTGGTATAAAGATGGCAAACTCTACGTCCCTAAGAGCCTCCGCTCAGAGGTCCTACAATTTTGCCATTCCAACAAGCTGGCCAGGCATTTTGGGTATGTGAAGACACGGCATCTAATTAACAGGCAGTTCTGGTGGCCATCTATGCAAAAGGACGTTTCTGAGTTCGTGGCTTCCTGCCCCATTTGCTTAATGGCTAAGAGAATAGGGGGAAAGCCCCCTGGGTTGTTGAAGCCTCTAGAAACAGTCACATGTCCCTGGTCTGTAGTGTCAATGGATTTTATAGTCGAACTACCAGTCTCGCAAGTGAAGACCGTAATTCTGGTAGTAGTGGACACCTTTTCCAAACTGGCACATTTCATTCCTTGTGCACAATTGCCATCCACTAAGAGGCTAGCTTATCTGTTTTTCCACCATATTGTGAAACTCCACTCATTCCCCAATAAGATAAAAACATAATAGAAGCCATGTTGGATCAGGCCAGTGGCCCATCCAGTCCAACACTCTGTATTACACAGTGGCAAATTTTTTTTATATATATACACACACTGTGGCTAATAGCCACTGATGGACCTCTGCTCCATATTTTTATCTAAACCCCTCTTGAAGCTGGCTATGCTTGTGGCCGCCACCACCTCCTGTGGCAGTGAATTCCACATGTTATCATTAGTGACAGAGGCCCACAGTTCGTTGCCAACTTCTGGTGGGAGTTTTGCAAACTGATGGGTATAGAACAGGGGTTGAGCTCAGCGTACCATCCACAGAAGGAAGGCCAAATGGAACAGATGAACGCGCTTTTAGAACAGTATTTACGGTGTTATGTGAACCACCAACAGTCTAATTGGGTGGACCTCTTGCTGTTTGCCGAATATGGTTACAACAGTGTGCATAGCTCAACCAAAGCTTCCCCATTTCAGATTGTAAATGGATACGAAGGCAAGCCTGTCCCCTTGTTGCCGGGGGGAGAGCGAGCCCGGGACCCCACCTCTTTTAAGCAATGGTGGGGTAAATTGGAGGGCAGCTGGAAGGGGATCCAAGAGAATCTAGAACTGGCCAAGGAAGCTTATGAAAAACAATATGATAAATCCCATGTGCCCGTGTGGGATTTCAAAGTGGGTGATTCTGTGTTTGTGTCAACAAAAAACCTTCCGCTGAATCAGCCTTCCAAGAAGTTGGCTTATAGGTTTCTGGGTCCATTCAAAATCAAAAGGGTAATAAATAAAGTGACAGTAGAATTGGAGTTACCCAAGATGTTTAGTAAAATACACCCTGTCTTTCATTGCAGTCTTTTGTGAAGAGACCTGGGTGGTACTCCTTGGCACCCTCAACCACCAGCTCCACAACCTATCCAGATTAGGAAAGAGTCATCATGAAGTAGAAGAAATTTTAGATGCTAAAGTGAAATGTGGAGTGTTGTATTATCTGATTAAGTGGAAACATTTCCCTGCCAGCCAAAATTAATGGGTAGCAGAACGAAATGTCTTAGCCCCTGATCTGGTAAACGAGTTTTATAAAGCACTCCCCCCAAAACCCTGACGTTGATGTTAAGGGGAGCAGGATGTCAAGTATGGTAGAATTCCACTGGTAATTGTTTTAGGGTCCTCCAGAAAGCTGGCCTGTGAAATGTCATGGAGGACCAAGGTCTGTTAACTCTGTTATTCTTTCCCCCTCCCCCTCCTTACTTTATTGCTTGCAAAGCAGAAGTAGAGAGAAATGAAACTAACTTGAGAAAGAGTAATCAATACCTTCCCATACATTCCTCTTAGGGAGTGCGACACATCTGGGGAAAGCAAGGACGGAGTCCTGATAATGCTATGAGAATGTAGACATTTATGATAGTTTATGTGTGAGAGCGCATCCCTCACCCCCACCTTTTGGAATCCTTTTGAAGTATGCCTTAAAAGTATTGGATCAATGTATCTTTAGAATTACTCTCAAGAAACTGTTACACTGAAAGTCTATCAATAAACATAGTTTTGTATCAAACTCAACTCATCATTGAAACTGCATGCTTGACAAAAATTCCCCAACACACTGTATTTAAGGGGAGGTAGTTGTGAATTTCCTGCATTGTGTAGGGGGTTGGACTAGAGGACCCTGGAGTTCCTTCCAACTCTGTGGCTCTATGATTCTAAGAGGCTGAAGTGCTATCATATGATGTGGAGTTGTTTTCTGTTGCCTCAGAAGATTGGACCAGAAACAACAGATTGAAACAACAGAGCGCTTCCTCAGTGGAAGAGGCTTCCTCAGGAGGTGGTGGGCTCTCCTTCCTTGGATGTTTCTAAACAGAGGCTAGATGGCCGTCTGATAGTAATGGAGATTCTGTGAAATCTGGCAGATCACAAGAAGGTTGCATCAGTGCTTAGTGTGCAGGGGGGAGGTACTTGTGAATTTCTTGCTGAGTGCAAGATGATCCTGGAGGTCCCTTCCAATACTATGATTTTATTATCTATATCCTAATTTGCTGCTGCTCAAGGGCCTAATCAACTGCTGTAATCCAATCGTAGCTATACTTATTGCTCAAATACTTCTGCATCTTCACTCTTAATTATGCCTTTCTGGCAATTAGCCCCATCACCTATATGTAAGTGTCTCGAGGCGGCAGGAGGAAGGTGGCGGGCCTAGCTTGCCTGGGAAATTATAGATGTTTGTATGCAAATGCTAGAAGTGTTCAAAGTAAAATTGGTGAATTGGAATGTTTAGTGTTGGGAGAAAACATAGACATTGTGGGAATTTCAGAAACTTGGTGGAATGAGGAGAATCAGTGGGACACGGTGATTCCTGGATATAAGCTATATCGGAAGGATAGGGAGGGAAGGGTTGGAGGTGGGGTGGCTCTGTATGTCAGAGAGGATATACGGTCCAGTAAGACTGAGATCAGAGAATTAGATTCACTTTTAGAAATGCTTTGGGTTGAAATAGAGGGCCCAAAAGGAAATTTAACTATGGGAGTTTGTTATCGCCCACCAAATCAAAAGAGAGAGGATGATTATAATATGATGGAAGGCTTAAAGATAGCGGCTAAACGTAAAAACTGTGTTGTAATAGGTGATTTTAACTACCCGCAGATTGATTGGGTCAATATGTGTTCTGGTCGAGAGAAAGAGATTGAGTTTCTTGATGCTCTCAATGACTGTGCTATGGAGCAGATGGTCTCAGAACCTACCAGGGGTGGGGCGATCCTGGATTTGGTCCTAAGTAATGCCCAAGACTTGGTGAGAGATGTAAAAGTGATTGCGCCGCTTGGGAGCAGTGACCATAATGTTATTGATTTCACCGTTTGTATAAATAGGGAGTTGTCCAAAAAGACCACCACAACCACGTTTAACTTTAAAAGGGGTAAATACACTGAGATGAGGAGGCATGTGAGGAAGAAACTGAAAGGAAAGGTACATACGGTCAAAACCCTTGGGGAAGCTTGGACGCTATTTAAAACTATAATCCTAGAAGCTCAGATAAAATACATACCACAAGTTAGGAAAGGCACAAACAGGCATAAGAAAAGGCCTGCATGGTTAACAAACAAAGTAATGGAAGCTGTAAAAGGTAAGAAGGACTCCTTTAAGCGGTGGAAAACCAGTCCAAGTGAGACTAGTAAAAGGGAACACAGGCTGTGGCAAATCAAATGCAAGACTGTGATCAGGCAGGCAAAAAGGGACTATGAGGAGCATATTGCAAAAAACATAAAGACCAACAATAAAACTTTCTTCAAATATATTAGAAGTAGGAAACCAGCCAGGGAGGCAGTGGGGCCCTTGGATGACCATGGGGTAAAAGGATTACTGAAGGAGGATAGGGAAATGGCTGAGAAGCTAAATGAATTTTTTGCCTCCGTCTTCACTGTAGAAGACGAGAACTTTTTGCCCGCCCCAGAACCACTAATTTTGGAAGGGGTGTTGAAAGACCTGAGTCAGATTGAGGTGACAAATGAGAAGGTCCTACAACTGATAGACAAATTAAAAACTAATAAGTCACCGGATCCGGATGGCATACATCCGAGAGTTCTGAAGGAACTCAAAGTTGAACTTGTGGATCTTCTAACAAAAATCTGTAATCTTTCATTGAAATCTGGCTCCGTTCCTGAGGACTGGAAGGTAGCAAATGTCACCCCCATCTTTAAAAAAGGTTCCAGAGGAGATCCGGGAAATTACAGGCCAGTCAGTCTGACTTCAATACCGGGAAAGTTGGTAGAAACCATTATCAAGGACAGAATGAGTAGGCACATTGATGGGAGAGCAATGCGCACGCGCTAAGACTCGGACGCCTCGTCCCCACTCTCCCTAAGAAAACAAAGATACAAGCTGTAAAAGAACGTAATTAAAAGCGGGAGTCATCGAAACTGGCTGCGAGACGTCTAACATAAGGAGGAGCAGAGTGAAAAGATAAGTGGCTTAAAGATAAGCAAGCTTAAATAAGCAATAATATCAAAGAAAAGGAGGGGAGGTTGAGGAAGCTGAGATAACATGGCGGTCACTGTGAAAAGCCTCTCAGAGCAATTAGCACAGTTCCAGACTTTAATGCTTGAATCTCAAGCTAAAGTACATGCAACGTTGGCTGACTTAACAACACAGATGCAGAGCTTAGGCACAGAACTTAAGGCAGTCGCTGGCGTTGCGACAGAAGCAAAGGCTCTTTCACTGCAAAATAAAGGGGAAATTGACCTTTTGAAAAAACAATCCACAGAACTTTCAGACCGAAGCAGGAGGAAGAATGTTATCTTCTTTGGCATTTCAGAAGAAGTTAAGTCTTGCGATTTAGAGCAAACACTGGTGGATTTGTTATTAGACCAGGGCATGGAGATACAACTAGAAGAAGTAGAACGTGCTCACAGACTTCAAACAAGAAGGCAGGGCGGGGCGCCCCGCCCAGTTATAATGAAACTAGCAAGAGAGAAACTGCAGCAAAGAGTCCTCAAAACACTTAAAAAAGCTAAAGACTTAACTTTTAAAGGCAGAAAAGTTTATGTGAAAGAAGACTTTTGTAAAGAAACATTACACCAAAGGTCTCAAATGAAACCCTATGCACAGAAACTTAATCAAAGCGGCATTAAATTTAGCTGGGCATATCCAGCGTCTTTAGTTATCTACCAGGAGGGAAGAAGACTTTGTGCACGGCACCCTGAAGAGGCACGGGAGCTATTAAAGACATTGGGAGCAGATGAGAGGAGCAGTGAACCAATGCCTATGGAGGAACCTCACCAACCCCAGTCACAGGAGCAGGACCCAGAAGAAGGAGCATCCACTCGATCGGAGAAAAGGATAAGACTGTCTCGAGACTGAGACATATTAAGGGAAGTATCCAAATAAAAACAAAATGGTTAAATAAGTAGTAACATAACCCGGGAGGGGGGGGAGTGCGCTTGCTCAAGGTGTAGAGAAGGGATGAGTGATCATCCTCAGTCTATGGCTCTACACAAAGGGGGGGGAGAGATGGGGAAGGGGAGGGAAGAGGTATTTGGGAATGGGAAGGGGTACAAAAGTAAACTAGGTATTCAGCCAGGGGTACAAAAGAATGGTAGTTTTCGATCTAAATATGGATAAAACATTAAGGATGCTGACACTGAATGTCAATGGCTTGGGATCAGACTTAAAGAGATACAAGCTCTCTAGATTCCTTAAACAACAAAATATAGACATAGTTTGGCTCCAGGAAACTCATAAATCTAAAAGAGATAAAAGACCCTTGATTAGTGACCCAAATTGGGAAATTTTGGCAGAGGCACGGGGATCAAATAAAGCAAGGGGGGTAGCAATCCTAACTCATAAAAGGTATGATATAAAAACAATAGAGGTGATAAGAGATGCTGAAGGGAGATTTGTCATGGTTAAGTGTTTGATTGAAAATAGGTTAACATCATTGATAAATATATATGCTCCAAATACAGGACAGAAAACCTTTTTATTAAAAGTTCTAAAAAAAGCTAGTAAATTTATTGAAGGGGAGGTGATATTAGCGGGGGACTTTAATAAGGATGTTAATAAGGATAAAATAATAAATTGGAGACAATGGAACTTTATTGAAGTATATAAAGCTCTTAAATTGGTACCTGAACCCACATACTTCTCAGGGAGATATAAAACGACTTCATGTTTAGATTATGTATTAATTAATAGAACATGCAATTGGGAAATTAAAAAAGTTATTACCCACCCAATATGGATATCGGATCATGCCCCGATAAGTGTAGAATTTAAAACAACACATAAGCAAACCAAAAGAATATGGAGATACAATAATATGGTTATGGTTAAGGATAAGGATAAAAAACATATTATGGAACAAACGAAGCTATTCTTTCAAGAGAATAGAGGTACAGTGGGAACAAATATCTTATGGGATGCAGCTAAGGCGGTGATCAGAGGACAATGTATTATGAAAGAAAAGGAGATAAAGAAAAAATGGTATGCAGACAGAGAAGGCAGGCTTCAAGAATTAGGTAAACTGCAAAAAGACCAAGCTCAGAAGTTTTGCCCCATTAGACACAAGTTAATTAGGGATTTACAGAAAAAACTAGATGATCTAGACTCTATGGCATTATGGAGGAAACAGGTCATGGTAAAAAATGAATACCAGAGAAATACTCTTAACTCAGCTAAGAGACTAGCAAATTTTCTAAAAAATAAGAAACAAAGGCAAAGTGTGACAAGTATCAGAGTGGATAAAAAGCTAACACAGAATTCAGAGGAAATAAAAGCAGCATTTGAGACTTTTTATAAAGATTTATATGGAGAAAAAGGAGTGAAAGATTTTGAAGAAGAGATAGGAGTAAGGTTGACAGATACAGAGCAGAGAGGATTAGAGGACAATATAACAAGACAAGAGATTGAAAGAGTGATAGATAGTTTAAAGGTAGGAAAATCTCCTGGACTGGATGGATTTTCAGCAGAATTTTATAAGGAAATGAGAGAAATATTAGTACCAGAATTGCAAGAAGTATTTAATAATATACTTAAAGGGGGCATAGCTCCAGACACATGGAGAAAGGCAGAAATCACAGTGATTTTAAAACCCCAAAAGGATCCTCAAGAAGTAGGATCATACAGACCAATTAGCCTATTGAATCAGGATTATAAAATTTTTGCCAAAGTAATGGCCAATAGGCTTAAAAATATTATACAAAAAGTTATAAAAGAAGATCAATATGGTTTTGTAGAAGGTAGGAACATTGCACATCCAATCCGAAACATAATAAATGTTTTGAGCCATAACAATTGGCGTTATTGAAGTTAGATGTCTATAAAGCCTTTGATACATTGTCACATAATTTTTTGTGGACAGTTATGGATAAATATGGGATAAGTCAATCAACAATAAGGGTATTTAAGGAGATATATAGAGAAGGTACAGCTGTAGTTAGACTTAATGGAGAACACACGGCACAATTCGCAATCCAGAGGGGAGTTAGGCAGGGATGCCCGATCTCCCCCTTTTTCTTCATAATGGCAATGGAACAGTTAGCCCAACGTCTCAGAAATTCGGGGAGAATTGAAGGATGTCATTTAGGCAAGGAAGAAATTAAGTTGAACTTGTTTGCAGACGATCTGATTATAGTCATAGTTAATCCAAAAGAAGCAGTAAAGGAGATACAGATTATATTAGAGGACTTTGAATCAAACTCAGGACTAAAAATTAATATGGCAAAATCAGAAATAATGTACATTAATGTAAAAAAAGAGGAAAGGAAAGAGATTCATGAACGAACGGGGATAGGACTAGGGGTCAAGAAAATCAGATATTTAGGAATAGACTTAGTCAAAAATGTTAAAAAGTTGGTAGAAAAGAATTATAACAGAATATGGAGTACGATAGTAAAAGATATGAAGAGATGGGGCAAGAAGATGTTAAACATAACAACCAAGATTAATATAGCGAAAATGTTTTGGACTTCGAAACTACTGTACTTATTCCAAACGATACCTTTAGAAATTAAAAAACAAAAACTTGATAGTTGGAACGCAAAAATAAAAGAATGGATATTCGGTAGCAAAAAAAGTAGAGTTTCAAGGCATTTCATATATGCGCATAATACAAACATGGGTTGGGGGGCCCCAGATCTGAGGAGTTATTATGAGTCATTTCAATTAAAAGCATTAATGGAAATAGGAGAGGAAAGGGAGAGGAAGTGGGTAAGAGTAGAGAATGAGGCAAATAATGGAATAGGGAATTTAGGGGTTTTCACTGGACGCAAGATCAAAGTTAACATATTAGAAACAGGACCGAGGAAAACAGCACTAATGATTTGGAGAAAATGGCAATTAAAATGGTTAAAGGGAACATCTAAACAAACCCCATTAGAGGCCTTGGATGAAAACAATGACGATAAAGGATGGTGGAGATTACTCAGTAAAAAAGGGTATAACAAGCTACAAGATATGTTAGTTGGGCAGACACTCAAACCATTGCAAACGCTATACGATGAAATAGGTAGGAAATATTGGCTGAAAATAACAGGATTATATAACAGAATTAGGAAGACAATAGAAGACAGATTGGTGACTGAAGGAGAACCAATGGAGGAGTTGTTAAAAGGGATGATAAAAACAAAGAAAGGGACAGTAGGAAGGATATATAGGAAAATGACGACGGATAAGGAGGAGATAAAAAATTTAGTTAAAAAAAAATGGAGCTCTGAAACTAACTTAGCAGATAATGTATTTGACAGTCTCAAGAAAGGTATACATCAGCTCAAAACGCATAAATTTAGAGAACTGGAGCTAAAGTTCCTCACAAAATGGTACAGAACACCAGCAGCATTAGCCAATATGTTCCAGGGTTTGAATTCTAACTGTTGGCACTGTGGAAAGAAAAAAGGATGGTATTCCCACATGTGGTGGGAATGCTCAGAAGTTAAACCCTTTTGGGAAAAGGTAATAGAGCATATCCATAATTTTTTTGCTATAAGACCAACGATAGATCTAGATTTAATGTTCGGGAGCATACTAAATAAATACGGAATCAATAAAGAAGGGCTGGATCTATTCAAAGCAATGGTGCTAGCTGGCAAGGCTGTAATAGCCTTTGGCTGGAAGGATAAAACCAAATGGACGGAGCAAAACTGGCATAATTATTTATTTGAATATGTTCAGTCGGACATTATAGCCATGCTTAATCGTGATGAACAATGGGGGTCAAAAACAAAAAGGATAAAGGAGAAATGGTATCCATATTTAAAGTGGTCACTAGAAGGTCAACGGCGGGACATTCGGTGGAAGCTTCTTAATTTGTGCCCCTGGCTAGAAAGTTGAGCACGCAAGGGAGGGAGGGAGGGATTAGGGAAGAAAAATAGATTGATGAATGTGATAGGAAATCAAATCCTATGTACTAAAACATTCTCATCCCTATCGTCAGGGCAGGAAAAGCTCGGAAGTGACAAGAATATGAAGGTGAAAGAGAAAATGGACTTAATAAGGCTTAGAAGGAGAAGACTAAAGAACGACGGTACTACTTGGAAGCAAGAAGACCTCAATATGGACTGATATAAGAACATTTAAATTAAAAGGACCGAGCAAGAATACCTTGTAAAGGGAGATAGAGATTCAGATGTATACTCTGTATGAGAAAAAGGATAAGCTCAATGTAAATAACTAAAACAATAAATATATTCATATATAAAAAAAAGTAGGCACATTGATGAACACGGGTTATTGAGGAAGACTCAGCATGGGTTCTGCAAGGGAAGATCTTGCCTCACTAACCTGTTGCATTTCTTTGAGGGGGTGAACAAACATGTGGACAAAGGAGACCCGATAGATGTTGTTTACCTTGACTTCCAGAAAGCTTTTGATAAAGTTCCTCATCAAAGGCTCCTTAGAAAGCTTGAGAATCATGGAGTAAAAGGACAGGTCCTCTTGTGGATCAAAAACTGGCTGAGTAATAGGAAGCAGAGAGTGAGTATAAATGGGCAGTCTTCGCAGTGGAGGACGGTAAGCAGTGGGGTGCCACAGGGCTCGGTACTGGGTCCCATGCTCTTTAACTTGTTCATAAATGATTTAGAGTTGGGAGTGAGCAGTGAAGTGGCCAAGTTTGCGGATGACACTAAATTGTTCAGGGTGGTGAGAACCAGAGAGGATTGTGAGGAACTCCAAAGGGATCTGTTGAGGCTGGGTGAGTGGGCGTCAACGTGGCAGATGCGGTTCAATGTGGCCAAGTGCAAAGTAATGCACATTGGGGCTAAGAATCCCAGCTACAAATACAAGTTGATGGGGTGTGAACTGGCAGAGACTGATCAAGAGAGAGATCTTTGGGTCATGATTGATAACTCACTGAAAGTGTCAAGACAGTGTGCGTTTGCAATAAAAAAGGCCAATGCCATGCTGGGAATTATTAGGAAGGGAATTGAAAACAAATCAGCCAGTATCATAATGCCCCTGTATAAATCGATGGTGCGGTCTCATTTGGAGTACTGTGTGCAGTTCTGGTCGCCGCACCTCAAAAAGGATATTATAGCTTTAGAGAAGGTGCAGAGAAGGGCAACTAGAATGATTAAAGGGCTGGAGCACTTTCCCTATGAAGAAAGGTTGAAACGCTTGGGACTCTTTAGGTTGGAGAAACGTCGACTGCGGGGTGACATGATAGAGGTTTACAAGATAATGCATGGAATGGAGAAAGTAGAGAAAGAAGTACTTTTCTCCCTTTCTCACAATACAAGAACTCGTGGGCATTCGATGAAATTGCTGAGCAGACAGGTTAAAACGGATAAAAGGAAGTACTTCTTCACCCAAAGGGTGATTAACATGTGGAATTCACTGCCACAGGAGGTGGTGGCGGCCACAAGTATAGCCACCTTCAAGAGGGGTTTAGATAAAAATATGGAGCAGAGGTCCATCAGTGGCTATTAGCCACAGTGTATGTGTGTATATAACATTTTTTGCCACTGTGTGACACAGAGTGTTGGACTTGATGGGCCGTTGGCCTGATCCAACATGGCTTCTCTTATGTTCTTATGTAATGGTTGCTGCCGGGGGTGGGGTGGGATGAGACAGTGGGAGGGCTTCTAGTGTCCTGGCCCTACTGATGGACCTCCTGAGGCACCTGATTTTTTTGGCCACTGTGTGACACAGTCTTGGACTGGATGGGCCATTGGCTTGATCCAGCAGGGCTTCTCTTGTGTTCTTATGTTAAAGGCAGGGCTTTTTTTGTAGGAAAAGGCCAGCAGGGTCTCATTTGCATATTAGGCCACACCTCCTGCAGTGCTGGAGAAGACTCGGACTGCAAGAAGATCAAATCAGTCAGTCCTAAGGGAAATCAACCCAGACTGTTCCCTGGAAGGTCAGATGCTGAAGCTCAAATACTTTGGCCACCAACTGAGAAGGGAGCACTCCCTGGAGAAGACCCTGATGCTAGGAAAGAGAGAAGGGAACGGCAAAAGATGAGATGGCTGAACAGCATTACTGATGTAACTAACACAAATTTGAGTGGACTTTGGAGGATGGTGGAAGACAGGAGGGCCTGGGTGACTCCTTCCATGGGGGGCAAAGAGTCAGAATCAAGTGTGTGACTGAACAAGCACCACCTGAGGTGAAGGCTGCATTGCTGCTGGAAAGAAGCCCTGGTTGAAGGAGGAGCCTTCCTTCGGTGCGTGCAGGCCCAGGGAAGCTCACAGCTGGAGCCGAGCTTTGTTGGACTCCCAACTGCTGCTCCCTTGCTGTTATCATGCCAGACAGAGGCCCAGCTGAGGGGGCTGCTGCCTCTCCTTCCTTTGTTCCAAGGAGCCACCCGGAGGTTGTTCTCGGGCGCCCGCTGCGCGGCGCAGGCCAGCCGGAGAGCCGAGGGGGGGATTCGAACCCGCGGCTCCAGAGAGCCGGCCGGCCCGCTGACGTCACGGGAGGCGGGGTCGTGCCGAGCCCCGCCCCTGGCTGTGCGGCGCCCAAGATGGCGGACGGCGGGGCCGCGGGGCCTGGCGGCGTTCCCATGGCGACGGCGCTCTTCCGCTGCCCGCTCTGCCGCCGCAGCGCCTTCTCCGGCCGCCGCAGCCACCTCTACAGCGCCGGGCACCAGCGGCGGCTCCGGGCCGTGCTCGCCCGCCTGCGCCAGAAGGTGCGGCCGGGAAGGAGGGAGGGAGGGAAGGGCCGGGGCGGGCCGGGCAGGCCTCTCACCCTCTCCCCTCCCCGCAGGCGGAGGCGGCCCGGCAGGCGCTGCGGCAGGCGCGGGTGGCGCCCTACGACCCCGCCGAGCACGAGCAGCGCTTCTGGTGCGCCTGCTGCGGCCGGGAGGAGAGGCGCCACCTCAGCCACGGGGGCCTGGCCCTGCTGCACGCCGGCCTCGTCCAGCACCTCGCCAGGTCTGAGCTCATGGGGGCGGAGAGGCGGGGCAGAACCAGGGCGTGGAGCTGCGGCAGGAGAGACACCCACCAGTGGGGGGGCTCCTCAGGGGAGCAGGCTTCCTCCTCAGGAGGTGGTGGGCTCTCCTTCCTCGGAGGTTTTCCAACAGAGGCTAGATGGCCATCTGACACCAATGCTGACTCTGTAAACTTGGGCAGACCATGAGAAAGAGAGCAGGAAAAGTTGCATCCGTGCTGAGTTCTTGTAGCCCTGTCTTACACACCCAGGGAAATGTGGATTATCACTTCGGGGTCAGTCAACAATTTTTCTCCAGGCCAGTTAGGCAAGGGATCCTGAAGGTTTTTGCTATCTTCTTGGCATGGCACAAGGGTCATTGGGGATGTATGTGTGTGTGAGGAAGGTCATTGTGACTTTCCTATATTGTGCAATGGGTTGGACTAGATGACCCTGGAGGTCCCTTCTGACTCTAGGATTTCATGGTATTGTTCCTTATAACTGAATCTGGAAGAGGCCTGTTCAGGACCTTGCAGGGGTGTCAGGTTGGCAAGACTGGATTAATATTAACTCAGGGAGGGATGGTGGCTCAGTGGTAGAGCATCTCAGTGGTAGAAGGTCCCAGGTTCAGTCCCCGGCATCTCCAAAAAAGGGTTCAGGCAAAAAGGTGTGAAAAACCTCAGCTTGAGACCCTGGAGAGCCGCTGCTAGTCTGAGTAGACAATACTGACTTTGATGGACCAAGGGTCTGATTCAGTATAAGGCAGCTTCACATGTTCATGACTCACCTACTTTATTTTTGGTTATACCATTTCTGAGATCCATTCCAACGACTGATTATTTTTATTTTACTTTATTTATACCTCACTTGTCCCTCAGCGGGGGCCTAAATATGAAGGTGCTTTATACTGAATCAGACCCTTGGGCCACTGAGGTCAGTGTCTTGTCTACTCAGACTGGCTCTTTAGGGTCTCAGGCAGACAAGCGTCTTTCACATCGCTTACTGCCTGGTGCTTTTTAAACTGGCGATGCCAGGGATTGTCCCTGGGACCACCTACATGCAAAGCTGATGCTCTGCTGCTGAGCCACAGCCTCTCTCCAGCCAGTGGCTCACAACATGGCCCTCTTCGTTTTATCCCTGGGAGGTACATTAGGCTGAGAGTGTGCAGCTTGCAACAAGGACACCCAGCAAGCTTCCATGGCAGACTGCGGATTCAGATCTGGGCCTTCAGGATCCTAGTTGTATTCTAGCCCAGGCAGTTGTGTTAGAAGGATGTGCAACTAAAACAGTCTTCTGGTTGGTGTTCTTTTTCAAGCCCTGAGCACAGAAAAGCAGTCTATACATTCTGGTGGGAGAACAAAGCAGACTCCAGCCTGAAGGGCCAGTTCCTGATTTCTTCCGAGGACTATGAGCTGTGAGTAGACCCTTCCTCAGCAAAGGGAGGTTGTGGTGGGGCAGCTCCTTTGCCAGCTCAGGCTGCAGCTCTTGGGGAGGAGGGGCTTGGGGAGCGAACACTTGTGGGCCTTGGCCGCTGCACCTGCTGCTAGGAGTACTTACTGCAAAGGAGTCCAGAAGGAGAAAGAATTATAAACTCGCCATCTCATCTTTTTAGATTTGTTGTATTGCACTATTTATATATTTTGTTTTTATGGCTTTGAAGTTTTTATTATATGTTGCATATCACCCAGAATTCTGCAGTTGCAGGGACTGGACGAGTTATACATTTAATGATGATGGTGTACAGATGGGCATTGAGGCTGGCAAGACTCATGTGAGCAGAGGCAGGGCAAGAGGGAACCTAGCTGGCCTCTTAGGCTTGTCCTTTCTACCATGCAAGGAAAACTCCCCTTGTTCAGAGGGCAGCTGTGTTGGCTGCCCTGCAGTAGGGGCTGCAGAAGTCTTGGGTCTTTATGGCATCACAAACCCCCATGCCTTGGCTTTTATTCCAGCTTCAAGGTGTCTCTCACCAAAGCACTGGATGCTTACGAAGCAAGCAAGGATGATGTCATTCAGCAGGTGGGTGTAGCGCTGGGATGGGCAGGAACAGGGCTGCTGGGACGCTCTTGTCCCACAGTCTGATCATGACTTCTGCCCTACTTATAGGTGGCAGCTCATATCCGAGAGGTGGAACAGAGCCGACAAGAAATGTTGCAGGCCATCTTAGAGGTTTGTGTGCCCAGGATGCCAGGGCAGTATCCACTCTTGTAGTCACAGCCCTGCTTGCCGCCGCCTCCCTATTTGTCTGTCTGTCTGTCTCTTGGCTGGTAACCTGGTCCTTTGGCTAGAAGGTATAAAGTGTGGACCCAACTCTACCCTCCCGAAGGATCTCTCTTAAGACACTGTGGCCTTTCTGGCCCCTTCGCATTTGAGAGCTCTTCAGGGTCAGAGAGAGGACAGGCCTCAACGAAGGCGGGCCCCATTGGCCAGTGCTCTGTGGCTCTCAGATGGCTTGCACTACCATTAATGGTATGGAATATGTGTCTCCTCCCCCAGTGCAAGACCTGTGCCTTATTGACTAGCACTAGAACCACCCAGCCAAGTAACTTCCCTTTTTGTACTGCCCAGACCTATCATATTGTCAGGAGGAGGGATGGCGAGTGTGTGTGTGCGCCTGTTTAAGGGGAATGGGTTCTCTTGGGGATCCCTCCTGCCTTTCTTATGGTGGGAGGTTGTACTTGGCATACACTTTTTTGCTGGGACTTGGTGGAATTCCTTCCTGCAAGCTTTACTCTTGTCTCTTGGAACAAGCATTTGTTTTTCCTGAATCAAACTCAGCCGCAGACAGAACTGTGCAAGGGAGTTGCAGACGTCGAGATCTATACAAGGACCCAGAGGTAAGAGGCTTATTTCAGCTGGTTAGTTGTGGCATTGGCTTCAAGGCCTTGATGCTATCAGAGGCCAACAGTCGTTTTCTAGCTGGTCGAAACGTACTTGCAGCCTGGCCCCAAGCTGGGTTAAGTGATTCTTCTGTGTTCCAGCGACTTCTCCTTTGCTGTGGAAGACAGTGCACAACCAGGCCCCAGTGGGAGTGCCACCTCTACCGGAGAACAGCTTGGACCTCCATGTGGTACCATGCTTGAACTAGATTGGCAAGAAGCAAGCCAGGGCTTGACGTTTATTGGCCACCAGGTAAGTGAGGCCAGAATCCTGCAGCTCTGTTAGTCTCAGCTGAGGCGGCACTTCAAGGCCCCGTGGCATGAATGGCCTCCAACCCCAGAAGCTAATTTGCAGTGTGGTCTCTCAGTGTGTCAAGGCAGTGACATTAGAGCAGGGGCGTTTTCTTCTTGCAGCTTGCTTGCCTTTGAGAAATGGCATTACACAAACAAGCAGAACTGTACTCACCGAAACACGCACAAGCTGCCTTGCTTTGCAATTGTGACAGCTGTCTTTGTTTTATGTCCCCCACTATCTCTGATTTTTCAATTTTTTGAAACACAGGAAACACACGGGAAAGGAAATGTGCATACAGGTAAGTCTGAAGATTTTCTGAACCTCTTTTAAATCAGTGGGTCACTCTAGATGTTTAGTGCCACAGCCTGGTGGAAACGGAGGTAAATGCTGGTTGGGAAGACTGAGCTCTGGGAGATGGCACTTCTCACATTTGATGGGGCTTAGCAGACTTTTGCTGACTTCGCTAAGAGCCTGGAGTTGCACTGGACCCAGCATCATTGCTGGAGGAACAAATTAGCACAACTACAGAAAAATTGGGGGGGGGGGGGCGGGTCTTTCAGATTAGCTTGGTGCAGAGCATACCACAGCCATCTTACTTGTTTACTTGCTGATCAGTTATACTGGCTTCATTTCAGTGTTCTGGTTGTCACCTGCAAAGCTTTCTGAGGGTACCACCCTGCCAATGAATAAGATGGACAGCTTGTCCACTCCTGTGTATTCTCCGCAGTGGCCTCCAGAGTGGAACTGCCTCTCTTGAGAGCTCAAGATGGTGTTCTTATAAGGGAACAGAATAGTTTATTGCTTACATCACCTTTTTGCTACATTATCTTCTATTTTTGTAACCCACGAGTTTTCTGTATTATGATGTTGTGCCTTAGACAATTTTTGTCTGCATTGTTCTTCAGTTCTGTAATTCTAGTCCTACTACATCGTTTAATGCTGTCTGATTATTTTCTGCATTTATAATCTGCATGAGCTCCAGTGAAAGGCAGGCTATAAATAAAGGAAAAACAACCCTATTCCTGTTTTCATCCTTAGGAGCCAAACCCCCCTGGTTGCTGGAAGAGGAAGAAGAGAAAAACACAGGGCAAATTGGACCTTCATATGAAGAATTTCTCAAGGAAAGTAAGTGGTGATTTGGGTAAAATCATAAGTTTGAAGGGACCTCCAAGGCCAGCTATATATAACTGCAATCCTGCAAAACCATTGCACAATGCAGGAAATTCACAACTGTCTCCCTTGCTGCCCCCTCTATTTCCATGTCCAAAGTGCTCTAGGATCCCTGGCCAAAGTGGCCTGGAGAAAACTGCTTCCTGACCTCAAAAATGGTGACCAGCATTTCCCTGGCTGTGTAAGACAGGGAACTAAGCACTGGTGCAACCCTTCCTGCCCTCCCTCTCACGATCTGCCTAAGTTCACGGAATCAGCATTGCTGTCAGATGGCCATAAAGCCTTTGCTTAGAAACCTCCAAGGAAGGAGCACCCACCACCTCCTAAGGAACTGCTCTGTTAGGAAGTTCTTAATGTTTAGCTGAAACCCCCCTTTTCAACCTGTCAGTTCTGGCCCAACCTTCTGGGGCAACAGAAAACAACTCTGTAGTTGTAGTAGCGAAGTGACACTCTGGATGCCTGGTACCTAAGCAGGATCTCTTTTCTTCCCCAAGAAGAGAAGCAGAAGCTGAAGAAGCTCCCACCTCATCGGGTTGGGGCCAACTTTGATCACACCTCTGAGACTGCAGAAGGCTGGCTTCCCTCCTTTGGGCGTGTCTGGAACCATGGCAGGAGGTGGCAGTCCAGGTACGGTTCCGGTCCCTCTTGTGTGGGGAAGGAGAGTCTTTTACTCTGTTCTTCCAGTGCTGCATGCAGCTTTCCTTTCTCCCATTTTATCTGCATAGTGCCCTATGAAGTAAGCACCAGCTATTTCTACAATATACTTTTCCAGGGCTGTTCACACACATACTATGCAAACTTTTGGGGGGTTCTTGCTTATAAATGTTTCTCAAAATACATTTGATTTCAAGCTGTGTCTCAAGACTCATTCTTGATAGAATAGACCTGTAATATTTGGCTGGAGCACCTCAGTAGCTGCTATAGTGTGTTCTTGTCACCAGTATGAAGGATCAATTGATGTTGCAGGGTTCAGACAGTGGCGTGCTAATTAATTTCTTTGTAATACTCTCTCTAGGCATCAGTTCAAAGCTGAAGCAGGACAGAAAAAGCCCAAAATGAAGAAAAGGCATTTAGTGCCTAAGTGCTGATGGACAGTTCAGCCCATGCTGTTCTCCCTGCTATGGATTCTACACTTATATGTGTATGTGTATATACACACACACATAGTGTCTGTGCAAGATGCTGTTTTTGTCTATTTATATTAAAGCAATTAAAACATTACTGTAAATCTTGTGTCCTTATTTGAGTACTTTTCAGAACAAGAAGCTGGAAATACCAGTATAAAGCTGCCTCTCGAAGGGAGATGTGTAATATTCCTCTCTGCAACGCCACATTCTGTACTAGGAGCAACCTTCACCATAACAGAAAAGCAGCAAACACCACCAGTTTGAAAAGATCAATTATTTTATTTTATACATTAGAATTTAAGCATCACTTCTGATCCTGTAAAGCAAACAGAGAATTAATAAAACCATATTCTATTGCTTTGCAAGAATCCCAACCAGCCACAGGGCCTGCAAGAATCCAGGCTCACCTTCTCAAGCATCTTCCCCAGCAGCTGGTGCATCACCTCCCTTGGTGTTGCGGGTGTAGATCACCTGGGCTCTGTGCTTGGACACGAGCTTGATTAGACCTGTCAGCAGAACAGCACCACACAGTGTAGAGAATAAAAAATCATTGCATTTTGGGTTTTCTGTACATACTAAACCACTATGGAAAAACTTGTGCTGCCTTGTAGCAGCACATTCCTGGAAATGGGCCGCCACCTTTCAGAGCACAATGCTGTGCACAGGGGTCATCCTACTTAGCAGGGTTGTGGGCCAGTGGCTGCTGACCAAGGGTCCCATATCTGAAGGTATACCAGCTATTGAGAGCTGTCACAGGAAGAAAATGCTTCTGCCAGGAGCTAGAGCTTACATGGGTGTGCTCAAGTCAGACCTGTAGCCCAAAATACGACTGCTAGATCTTTATATAGACTCCACCAGAAAGAATAAGAGCAGCAAAGTAGCAGCTGGTTTTCTGTAAGACATCCTAAGTTATTTTTTTAACAAAAACGATTCACTGCAATGAAATTTACTTCACCTCAGTTCTAATTCTGTCCTTGACTAATTAATTCCAGCTATGCTTCCATCTTGCCCTGCTCTAGCATGCAAAATTATGGAACGGATTTAACACCTATCAGATCATTAAGTAAACCTACATCCAATATTTTCACCAGCCCGTAATAAGTTCAAGACTGTATCTCTCCATTTCATTATAACAAATCTATTCAGAATTATTAACCCCCAGAGAGCATGGCTGAGCCAAGAGTAAAATCCAAGATTTGCTAGTCTTATTTCAACTCTCCAGCCGCTGGTGGAGGGGGGAGCTTACTCCACCACTCCCCCAAGAATGTCCGGCTTCCTCAAACTAGTTGAGGGTGCGGAAGGTTTCACATAAACAGTGAGACTGCAGCAGGAGGAAGGGGGCCTACCTTTACTGAGCAGCTCCTGGAGTGCGGCCCTGGCCAAGGAGCCTCGGATCTTCAGCCTCTCGGAGACCACGGCGGGCGTGATGAGCTTGTAGTTGGGCACCTCCTTGCAGAGCTTGTCGTAGGTGGCCTTGTCGAAGAGGACGAGGTTGTTGAGCTTGTCTCTCACCTTCCCCTTGGACCACTTCTGCTCGCGGGGGGAAAAAGGCAGCGGGCTGAAGGGCGCCCGGGAAGCGGCGGGGCCTCCTCCCTCCCTCCCCCCTGCCGCTCCCCCTCCCGCTCACCTTCTTCTTGGCTTTGCCGCCGGACTTGTTGACGGGGTCCTTGTCCTTCTTGGCCGACTTGCCGGCGTCCTTCTTCTTCTTGTCGTCCTTGGGGGGCTGCGGGGAGGGAGAGGGGGTGAGGGGGGGGGCGCCAGGCCGGGCCAGGCCTCTCCTCCCCCCCGGGCCGGGCTAGGCGAGGGCCACGCGGCCGGCCGGCCTACCTACCATGGCGGAGCGCGGAGGGCGGCACTGCTGCGGCTGCTCCTGCTGCTGCTTCCGGCCAGAAGGGAAGGAGCGGCGCGCGGCAGGGCGGGAAACCCCGTGGCGGGAGGGGCGGGCTTCCGGTGGGCGGGGCGGGCTTCCGGCGGGGTACGGGAGCCGCGATGGCCATCTTCAGCGTGTACGTGGTGAACAAGGCCGGCGGGCTGGTCTACCAGCTGGACCACTACGCGCCGCGCACCGAGAGCGAGAAGACCTTCTCCTTCCCGCTGGACCTGGTGCTGCGCCCCCATGATGAGCGCGTGCTCGTGGCCTTCGGGCAGCGCGACGGCGTCCGCGGTGAGGAGGGCGGGAGGCCGGGCGGGAGGGCGGGAGGGGCGGGGGCCCGCCGGGAGCCCTCCCTGACTCTCCCGCCTCCCCCGGCAGTGGGCCACGCGGTGCTGGCCATCAACGGCCTGGAGGTCAACGGGCGCTTCACGGCCGACGGGAGGGACGTGCTGGACTACCTGAGCAACGCCGCCAACTTCCCCCTCGCCATCCGCTTCGGCCGCCCGCGGCTCTCCTCCAACGAGAAGCTCATGCTCGCCTCCATGTTCCACTCGTGAGTGCCCGGGGCGGGGGGGCGGGAGGGCTGGGCTGGACGGGGCGGGAGGGCTGGACGGTCCGGGCTGACGGGCGGCTCCCGCGCTGCAGGTTGTTCGCTATCGGCTCGCAGCTGTCTCCCGAGCCCGGCAGCTCCGGCATCGAGATGCTGGAGACGGACACCTTCAAGCTGCATTGCTACCAGACCCTGACAGGTAGGGCGGTGGGGGCCGGGGGTTGGGTGAGGCTCTGGGCCGGTCTGCAAAGCACCAGCCTGGAGGCTTTGGGAAGCTGCTCTCCCCACAGGGGCAGCTGTCGGTTTTCTTCCTTCCCCTAGGGATCAAATTTGTCGTTCTCACTGACCCACGGCAGTCGGGGATAGATGCCCTTTTGCGCAAGATATATGAGATTTATTCAGACTTTGCTCTCAAGAACCCTTTCTATTCCTTGGAGATGCCAATCAGGTACTGATTTATTATTCTTGCACCTCTATGGAGCTATACAAGCCACCCCCCGCCCCACCAGAATCTACAAGCATGTGCTGGTGTACCATTTGTCAGCTTCTTGCCTTGAATAACTTTCTTTGTGCTCCAAAATGAGCCCTTTCCCCAGTGCCAGGATCACAGAGATGCCGCGAGCGGTAATCCTATGAAGGACAGCAAACAAGCATCACGCAGTTGTGTTGAGATGCTCTTTTGGATTACTGCAAGGGGCTCCTTTTCTCCGCAGCAATAGCTGTTCCTTGCTGAACTGACATTGAGTACAATGTAGCTGAAGCCCAATGTCACAGCGTATCTGAGCTATGGCGAAGGCCACTTGAGCTGGGTTGTCACTTCCTGGGCTGGCTTGCATATCTAGACATGTGGCTACTGCTGCACATACTTCTCCTTTTAGGGCCAGTCCTGCATCAATACAACGTTCCAAATAGGAACTTTGCTTGTAAGCCCATGCAGAATTTCTGTCTTTCTCTCCATTGATGTTTCAGATGTGAGCTCTTTGATCAGCACCTGAAGCTAGCCCTGGAAGTGGCAGAGAAAGCAGGACCGTTCGGACCAGGCCTATAGGACAGATTTGCCGTTTCAGCCTCTCAGTGGATTTTTCCCAGTGCCAACTGAGCCAGAGCTGGTTCCCTGGCAAGTTGTGCTTCTTGCTCTTCTCCAAGCTGGATTTGCAGCCAAAATCACCACTGAGGTGCTTGGCCAGGTCTAGGGAAGCTGTGAGCTTAGCTCAGTCATTTCCTAGGACTGCCTTGTATATGCATATATGTGTGTGTGGCTGTTACAGTGTGTGCTTCTCCTTGTGGCTGCAGCATTGTGTAAATAAAGCATTCTGAGAAGAAGCTTGAATGATGAGCTTGTGTGCTGAAGCATAGCAGTAAGCTGGAGAAGCCTGCAGGGAAACAGGGCTTAACGGGGCATTTGGAAGGGGGCTCAATGCACAAGACGGGAGGCTTCTGCTGCACCGTTTATTTGTCAGTGGACACACACCATTACAGGGAACTGATTGGGAACCATCTCAACTCTCAGTGCAAGATGTTCTCCTAATAGGAGCTACCAAACTGCTGGGTGCTGCATTGTTTCACTACCAGAGAGACAGATGTCCGGGGGAGGAGAGGTTGGTGATAGTAGTTTTGCTTCTAAGGCTGCATGACGTGCAAATATCCCACAGGCGTAGCGTTGATACACTGTCCTAGCACTAGACGTGTTTGGCAATCCTTCCCTAAGCTCAGTTGCATTTCTCTGAAGCACACAGGCAGTCTTAGAAGACAACCATATACCACTATGGAAAATGAGGTAGTGAGTGAATCCATCCTTCCCTGTTGCTCACGCAGCTTGCAGGTGGGGGTGGGTGCAGTTCTGCTCACCTGCCACCATTCCTGTAGTGAGGGCAAAGGTTGGTTGGTGGGTTCTGGGCTGCCAATGGTGCTGCCACTGCTTGGCTGTTGCCGGTTAATCAGGTCCACCTGGGATGAATGGCTCAAGCCACAAGGCTGCAGTGGGCCTTTGCCAAGGGTTTTAGGAAGTGTCCAAAGCTGACTCCTGGCCTGTCCTCTTCCGCAGCTGCTGTGACACTCCTGGGTTTCAGTCCACCTTCTTTGGCACGCGGCCCATCTTGGTGCGGATGTTCCTCAGGAAGAAAAAGGCCACGGTGCTGGCCGAGCACGTCATTTCTGCAACCCAGAAGGCTGTGCCCCAGCTGTAGTGCTTGGCAATGGTGCTGAAGGGCAGTCCGGCCAGGAAGCCTCCCACTGAAAAGCAGAGGGCGGAGTGAGAGGAGGCCGGGCGGCTCCAGGGGCGAGGGCGAGGCGGGGCTCCACTCACCATTGGCCATGAGAGCAACAATAGCATGTGACGTTCCACACAGGTTGGACGGGGCGCTTTCATTGGCTATGACGCCAAACAGTGCAATTGGCCCGTAAGAACAAAATCCAAAAACAGCTCCCAAGATCAGAATCCATAACTAAACAAAAACACGGGGGGAAAGGGAAGTCAGGCATGTAGGGGGTAAGGTGTGTGTTTAACAACTACCTCCCTCTCCACCCGGTTCCCTTCTTCATTGTTTGCAAAACCACATTTCCTTTGCAGCATATTCATGAGCCCTTTGGCTCTTCTGGTGAAAGAAAATGTTGTTTGTTACCAAACTGGTTAATTAGATTAGTGACAAACACCACCACACAGAAAAGCTACATTGCTAAACAATGACCAGTGTTACTTTACAGCAGGGGTGGCCAAACTTGCTTAATGTAAGAGGCACACAGAAGAAACAAAACTTTGAGAGCCGCAAGACACGAACAAATATTACACATCTTTATTAAAACCTCTTAATATTTTCTTTGCACAGAAATGCACTTGTACCATATAAAGCACTGACCACTGTTTGTATCATAGATCTCTTTGCCTTGACACCAAGGTTAGTAAATACAGCCCCTACAAGAGCTATGAAATAAAGGGGAACGCTGCACCACCCTCTTTAATTCTGTCCCTCCTTCCAGTGATTCCCTTGGGTCTTGTGCTCTCTTTCCCTGCTCTAGGTCTCTGGGCGACCTCTGTGGTGGAGAAGAGTTTGCAAGCTTGCCTGTTTTCCCCTTCCATTCCTGCTTCACACATGGTGGAAATATTTGTGGACTGACAGAGGTCAATGCTACACATGCTTACTTGAGAGAAAGCCTGCATTAAGTCCCTCCTCGACCTTCGGGAGCCACACAATATAATAAACGTGTGAAAGCCACATGTGGCTCCCAAGCTGTAGTCTTGCTACCAAGACTATCTTCAGGACAAAGTCTGAGTCCAGAGGCACTTTAAGACCAACGAAGGCTTTTGTGTGCACACTTCTACCAGGAGCCTGACTGGACTACCACTTTGTTCTGTTACTTCAGACCAGCGCAATCACCTACCTGACTCGAGAGGACTTCCAGCCTGAAAAGTGTTCACAAGAGTAATCAAAGCATGACAATCCTGCCCTGCAAAACATTCCCCCTGGTAGAGCTTCCCTTGCTTTGTCATGGGCTTATTATGGGATGCATTGGGCAGATGACAGCTGAGAAGGAGTGGGCTGGAAGAAACAGGGTGGGGGTGTGAGGGGGGGAACCCACAGAACCATGCAGCAGGAAAGACAGAAAGGCTCAGAGAGAAAGACCTCATGTTCCGTTAAGCCCACAAGGATAGCAAGAGGGTGGAGAGCAAGAATCCAAGAGCTGCTTTCCTGAGAGACAAAGAAGGAGACAATGAGCAAAGTGCAGTGAAAGAACACCCCCTCCCCCCAGCCAGCAAGTGAGCCTCCACCTGCCAGCTCCTTCCTTTCTGAGGCGGTGCCTTTTGGGCTCCTCCTGCCGCTCTCGAGGCCTTGGAGGAGGGCGGTCTGGGAATTCCCTCTGGGTCGGGGACGTGGTGCTCTCAGGCCAGGGAGACCATCAAGGGAGCTGTGGCTGCAAAGCACCCAGGAGGACGAATTCTCCCGGCCCCTCCGAGCAGCCCTCTAGAGGTGGGTGTGCTCAGTCCGAAGCAGCGAGGAGAGCTCCGGCCGTCCCCAGAGTCTGGGGCCCATCCTCCCTCCCTCCCTCATCCCATCTCCTCAGCTCAGCTTACGTGCAGGTTACCTTGGGAGAGCTGCCAGTGACTGTGACCCGGAAGAGGTACATGGAAGCGGACATGCCTGCCATCATGGAGAGGAGAAGCGTGTGTCGAGGGTTCCCGTGCTGTGATAGGCCCACCTGCAACACAACCCCAATGAGTGGCAACCCGGAGGCAGGAGCGCTGCTGCCCCCGCCTGGGAACTGCCCTGGCCAGCCTCCCCTCAGCCATCCACCAGGTGAGCTTACCCGGGCCACGGCTCGGTCGGAGAGATAGCCGGCTGCAATGCTGCCCACCAGGCCCCCGACCTCCAAGGCACTCATGTACGAGCTTCCTGCAGAGTCACAAGAGTATCAGCCAGCAAGAGGACAGCCGGCCTGAGAAGTCCCCCGTCAGGCACCTCACAGAAACTGCGCTGTGGCAGGGGGGAGGGGAAGCAAGCCTGGTCCTCCCCCCGCCCCGGTTCCCTGGCTGCATTTAAAGAAATAAAAGAGCTAGGCTGGTCCATCATACCCACAAATGTCGACTGCCCTCTCTCCTGGATGAGGAAGAGCTGCCCCCAGTCCGTGCAGCACGTCTTGACCCCAAAGACAACCAGGTAGCCCGTTGAGAGGACCCAGAGGTAGGGGGAGAGCAGCAGCTCGGCCAGGGTGCTGTCTGATGAGGAGCCTGCAGGCCAGAAGACACTCACCAGAGCCTTGCAAGTCCTTCCCACCTGGCCCAAACCTCCGCCAAATGCCCTCTCCTGCCCCAACCTGCCAGCAAGGCAAGCTGCTCCTTCCTTGCCCTTCACGGAATTCCAGATGCTGAGCCCCCCCCCCCCACCACCTCACAGCAGAGATCAAACAGGAGGCTGCCGTCTCTGCTCGTCCCTGCGCTACAACTCTGCAGGGTGGCTTTTCTCCAGTCCGCTCCCGCCCCCCTGCACGCACTCACCTTTCTTCCCTTTCTTGGGCCCTGGCTCAATGTTGGGCAGCCCCACATCGGAGGGCTCGTTCTTAATGAGAAGCAGGCACACCAAGGAGGCAGCCACGCAGCTCGAGCCAGAGAGAGCCAGCGTTGTGCGCCAGTCGTAGCTCAGGGCCATCAGAGCAGCCACAATGGGGCCCAGCCCTCCGGCCAGGTTCATGCTGGTGGAAAGGACCGCCCACCAAGTCCCAAACTGGGAAGGTTCAAACCACTGCGCGGGAGAGAAAAAGAGCAGGAGTCAGTGCCAGAGACAAGACAGTTTTAACTTAAATGCCCGAGGGTGGCCGTCGAGAGGCAACCTGGCTGGTGAGCCAAGTCAGGAGAACAGGGTTGGGCTCCGCTACAGACCTCAGCCCTGGCAGCACAGAGCCAAAGGGCAACCTGCAGACCTGCCCTGTGAATGGGGCAGGCGTCAGCTTTGGAACTTCTTCTGCACAACCCAAGAGAAAACTCCATTGAGCTTTTATGAACACTTTCAGCACAATCTTCCCTGCAAGACACTTTGCCCAGCAGCGTGCAACACTGCTTAACTATATGTTGGGCATCTTAAAACCAAGACTTTATGCTTTTAAAAATCAGCTGCTAACGATAATGAGGGGGCTGTCTGTTCTCTGGAAGCCCTGAATGCTCAATGGCCACAACTGCCCTGCCTGCCCCTGCATCACCCCACAAGGCCCCCTTGCTCAGCGTCATTTGATATTCTCTTCTGCCAGCCTTGGCAGGCTACTGGGGGTGAAAGCGAGAGGGCTAGCTTGTGCTCGACAGCTCCAGAAACAGCCTCTTGGCAGTGCAGGAGAGGGGGGGAGCGAAGGGGAGCAGGAAAGCCCCTCTTCCCAACGGGGAGACCCACAGCAGCAGCAGCAGCCCCTGAGCCAGGCTCTCCAGGTGGCCTGAGGAAGAGGCTGGAAAGCCAGTCACCTTGCGCAGCACCTTCCCGCAGGGAGGCCAGCCCAGGCCTTGGGCCAGCCCGTTGAGGAACCAGAGCCCCGCAAAGACGGCCACGCTGGAGCTCCAGGAGAAGAGCACGTTGACGAGGCCCACCAGCAGCAGGCCGCACGAGAAGAGCCAGCGGGCGCTGATCTGGTCCGAAAGGACTCCGCTGATGAACTTGCTGATGGCGTAGGCCGCGGACTGGCTGCTGGTGATCAGGCCTGCCAAGGGAAGGGAAGGGAAGGGAAGGCTCACCCCCAGCAGCAGCAGCAGCAGCAGCAGGGCCCTTCTGGCCCCGCCTGGGGTGGCGCCCAGGCTCCAGGGCCGCCCTTCTTGCTCCACCCCAGCAGAGCAGCGCAGCGCAGCGCCCCCCCGCCGCCACTGCCCAGGCCCGGGGTGAACGACCCCGAGGGGGGGGGAGTCCCAAGGCCGCTCTGCCGCAGGAGGGGCAGCTCCGGGGAGAGCAAGCAGCCCTTGCACAGCAGCCCCCCCCCGCGCCCCTCACCGAGGTCGTCCTTGGCGAGCGGCACGTCGCGCATGAGGGCGGGCAGCACGAAGGCGAAGGTCTTCCTGTTGAAGTAGTAGAGGCAGTAGCCGCCGTACATGGCCGCGAAGATCACCGCCCGGTAGAAGCCGTAGCCCGCCATGGCCCCGCTGCCGCCTCCTGCGCGCCCGACGGCCCCACACACGCCACGGGCAGCAAGGGGCGTTGCAGCCGCTCCGCCCGCCCCTTCGGCCCCGGCAATGATTAACGCCGCCCGGGAGGGGAGGCGCGCCCGCCGCTCCCCGCCTCTTGCTGCTGCCGCTGCCGCAACGGGGCCATCGGACGGCTGCCCGCGCTCCCTCCCTCCTTCCCTCCCTCCGCCCGCCTGGCCCCGGCCAGCCAAGGTCACGTGCCGCCCTGCCGGCGCCGCGAGAGACCCGCTCGGCCACAAGGGGGCGCGCCCGAGACCCCAGCTTCGCCCCCCCCCCCCCCCCCAGGCAGAGGCCAGGCCAGCCGTAGAAAAGCACGTCGGTTTTATTGGAACCAGGATTTTTAACAGAAGGAAAGGCAGTCACCCCCAACACCAGCCCCAACCCCCCCCCATGAGAGCTGGGGCCCGAAGGGCGGCGGGGGGGGCACTCTCTGCTCACCCACCTGCCATCTTCCCTCCCGATGGGGGCTGGCTGGGGGTGCTCAGGAAAACCCCCACATCCAGGACAGAGGGGGGCACACCTCCCCCCGCCCCCCCCCCAGACAAATACTTTTCAGGAAACCCAGGAATGTACATTCGAGATCCCCCTGCCCCCGCACAGTAGAACGCACGCCAGGCGGCACTGAGGTATACAGACGACAAAGGCTGCAATCCCCCCCCACCCCGAGGCCTCAGGGCCAGAATGCACTTTGAGGCCACAGCACCACCACCCGCTAGGCCCAGCTCCCATGACCAGCTCAGACAACGGCAGGAGAAAGGTGCGCTGACAGGGCTGGGGCTGGCTAAGGCCTGCCCCTCCGCTTCCACCCCCAGTGCCACAACACCCCAGCTCCTCCCCTTGCCCCAGCCAGATCCAGGGAAAAGGGAAAGGAGCCGCTTGGTGTTTTGTCTCCAGCCTCCGCTGCTGAAAGCTGAAACCTCAGGCTCACTAGCTGGGCGAAGGGGGGCATGTCCAGCTCCCTTCATTCAACAGAAGGTGCGTGCACAGGCACAGGGAAGGGGCGCTCTTTGGCAGGGTGCCCAGGCTTCCATATTCCATGAGCAAACCTGGCACTGCCTTCCCAGAGCGACAGGGAATGCTAGTGGAAGCTCACTGGCGAGAGCTGTGCTGCAGAGCAAAACAGAGACAGCACATGAGGACTGCTTGTGGCTCAGTCCCACCGGAGCAGCCAGGAAGGCCCTTTGGGGTTCCAGCAGAAGGAACAGGAAGGGCCTCACCAGCTCCTCCAAAGCTACCAACGTTTGGCAGGACAAGTTGCCAAAAGGAGGACTTGTGCAGCGGAGCAAACACTTGCCAGGCTCCTTGGCACCCTTCCGGCTGCCTGTTGTGTGGCTCAAGGAGTCCCTTCCTTTAGGCTCTGCTGCTTTTTCACCAGTTTTTGTTGTATGGAGAAATGGCATCAACTGCTCTGCCCCACATTAAAGCGACAGCTGGAGGGTTCAAGTTGTTTCCATTTAAATGGAGCTAACACACACCATTCTTAGCAGGATGAGGCCTGGCACAGAGTACTAGTGCCTAAAACAGTTTGACAGGCAGCGGGTGGTGGCTGTGATAATTCCAGTGGAAGTGCTGCAAAACGGGGCGGGGGGGGCAGCCAGCATGGAACTCTGTGTCATCCTTGACACAGCAAACAGAGACAACACACACCAACAGTAGCAACCAGGAAATCCCCAACAGCAACAGGAAGGGGGGGGAATGTACAGCTCTACTTTCAGCCTGCCGTGATCCACCAACCAGGTCCCTTAAGAAAACAATGGAGTTAACTGCAAATAAATAGACATTGACAAATAACATTTCAGAACTGTTATAATTCGTTTTTTCTGGTGTCTTCTCTTGCTTCTGGCTTCTTTTCTGTTTGTTGGTCTGTAATAAAAGAGAAGCAAATTAATCAGGATATGTATTCAGCAACACATAAGACAAGAGACTCAACTCAGAACGTCCAGAAAAGAATATTTCCAGCTACAAGAGATTGGTGAATCGTCATGGCACACAGAAAAGATCACAGGGCCTGCTTGTGCTTTCTCTCTCTCAAACTGTGTAACAAGGCAATGGCCGGAACAAATGGGGCTTTTTCTCTGTGGGGCCATCCACAGAGAAAAACCTGCCCCGGCTCATTATTAATACCTAGCCTGGCTGAATAACAACAGGATTTGAAACAGGGATGAGCAGAAGGAAGGAAGCAGATTCTCTTTTAAGAAAACCTGAGAATGTTTGTGCAAAGGGCACTCCAGGGATGGCAGATAAGGAGAGCTGGGCAGGGGTAAAACAAATGGCAGAAACACAACTTATTTTAGGATATATTGCCTTCTATTGTTCCACCCTGTGAAAGCCCCTTCTGCTGCTCGTGAATGCAGAGTCCAGGAGCTGCCAGGGAGGCAAGAGGAAGACTGGTCCTAACAGCCCGCTGATTCTACCCCTTACCTGCGTCTGCTCTTGAGTCGTCCGATACGAAGCTCTCCAGTGTGGGGGGCTCTTTGACTGGGCTGGGATCATCTGGTTTCTCTGTCCCAGCAGAAATGAAAAAACGCAGTTAGGCAGTCTGGATTAAGCTGCACCCAACTGGAGAATTGTTGGGACACATGCAATGGTGCAGACCCCCACCCTCAGCCATTTTCATCATGCAGGTTTTTTTTGGGGGGGGGGTGTCTTCTGAGGACCACTCTGCTCACTGTGGTGTTCAAGTATCCAGAGGACTTAAACTCCTGCCTCCCTGCTCACCTTCTCGCTTCTCCTCCTTTGGAGGAATTACTTTCTCGCTCTCGGGAGGCACAGTGGCATTCTTGCCAGCTTCTGTTTTTGTGGTGTTCTCTTTTTTCTTGGGCTTGGCAAACTTGGCCTTGTTGAGGAGGTACTGGACTTCCCTGTCCAAGGCGGCAATCTTCAGGTCAATATCTTTGGAGAGCAAGACGGGCTTCTCTGTGGGGGCCAGCCTGCTCTGCTCAGCCAGCGTCTCGTTCTTCCACAGCTGGAATGACAAATCAGCCCTGAGCAATCCTTCACCGGCAAGGCCTGTCGCTCTCAGTGCTGCCCTCTGCTGGGCACCAACCCAGGCAAGTTCTGTCTTTCCCCCTTTGCAGCTGCCCTTCCCCCCCCCCCCCGCTCCCCCTACATCACTGGATCACATGTGAACTAAACTGTGCCATCCAAAGGGGGGACCAAAAGATGCTGTGAGGAGAAGATCCCTTCCCAAGCACCCTTCTTACCGCTGTTGCATTGATAGCTGTTTCCAAGGTGCTCAATTCCACCTCTGTGAATATCTGGTCAGCCTCTGGAATCATTCGTGCTCCCCTGAGAAGCAAACAAGACCCTGGCTCATTTCCTCACACTCTCAAGCAGGCACACATGAGCAGTGGCCTCAGGCCAAGTCCCCCAAGCGAGGATTCTGCAGATGGCTCCAGCAGGAGCTCCTTGACCTGGGAATGCCAGGGACCAATCATGCCAGGAAAGCAGGCACTCGGCTCCTGAGCCCTCCCATCACCTCCCTACTGTGGGCAGCCAGCCTCCCCCAACTGCCAGGCAAGCTGTCCCTTCAGCTCTGCCAGAAGACACAAGCAGTGGCCTTTGGAGCCTCAAACAGACACGCAAGAAGGTGGTGCTAAAGTGAGAGGGAAGGAGAAAGAAGAGCTGGCCAATGGCCATTTCAAAGCAACACAGGTTTTGGAGAGGCAGGTGGGCGTTGTGCCCCTTCAGGAAGTCTGGCCTCACAAGTTCTGCCTGTCCCCCTGGTTTCCCACTGAGGAGGTCAGGGCAGCACCCACGGCTTCCTGCTCCTCTGCTTCATCCCCGTGAGAGTAGCCCAGGATCACCCAGTGAGATTTACAGCTGCGCAGAGCTTTGGTGCTGGTCTCTGCAGTTCTAGCCAAGACATTAAACTCACTTATGCCCAGCAGGGCACGTCATGCTCAGCGTATCTGGGCTTCCCTGTTTAACTCAGACAGGGAACCAAACCTCCAGATTCTATACAGAGTGCAAAACAGAGCAGAGAAGCACACCCAAGCAAAGTATCCTTACTTCTGCCCCAGTTCCTTCACCTGCACAGCCCCAGTGCCCTGGCGGCCCAGCCACACCCCTGCCCTGCCTTTCCTCTCTTTGGCTGCAGAGATCTGATCTGGCTGACATCACCATGCTTTCATAGAACCATAGAGTTGGAAGGGACCTCCAGAGGAACTGCTTTGACGGTCAGGAAGGTCTTCCTGATGTTGAGCCGGAAACTCTTTTGATTTAATTTCAACCCATTGGTTCTGATCCTACTTTTCAGGGCCACAGAAAACAGTTCCACCCCATCCTCTACTCAGGGGTTCCCAACTCCCGGGGAGGGGACCGGTCCCAGTATGCAGCCTGTTTGCAACCGGGCCTTCACTCCCTGCCCCGACACCCCCCCTGCTGCTGCTGCTGCTGCCTCTGCCCTTGCAGCACCAACATGCGGCTCCTTCAGGACGAGGCTCAGCTCGCCGCCACTGCCAGCCCACCCTGGTCCACCCCCCCTCCCTGCTTCCCCAGGGCCTGGCCTGATTCGAGGTTTGAAGAGCAGGCTGGAGGAGGAGGAGTTTCGCCCCTCTCTCACTTCCTTCAGCGCGCTCTTCAAATGACTTCCAATCAACCAGGCCCTGGCGAAGCAGCGGCCCCAGCTTTCTTATGGTGTCCCTCTGATCCGGGGGGGGAGAGGAGCTGCCGATGGCGCTCAGCCCTACTGCGGTGCGGTAGCGCCCTTTCCATGATCGGGTGATGGGGGGCCCTTTACACAGCCCTGAGCAGCTCCTTTCCAGACATTGTAACTGACCTGGTGTGGGGAAGGGAGGTAGGGAGAAGGGGGGGAACTAGGCTTTGCCTCCCCCCCCCATTGTGCCTAGTTCCCCCCCCTCCTCCCTCCCTTCCCCACACCAGGTCAGTTACAACGTCCCAAAAGGCCCCTGAAGGGCCTTTATTTGCTTTATCTTTCTTTCTCCCTTTCTGTTTTTTTCCTTCTTTCTTTCTGTTTCCTTCCTTTGATGTTCATGTCTTTCAGCTCTCAAACATCTGATTTTTATTCTCTGTGGCTCTTATGTTAAGCAAGTTTGGACACCTCTGCCCTAGAATGATGCTGTGATGATTAAAAATACCATGCCTCCAACTGATAGAAAGAAACTAAAAAATAGATTAAAATATCAACAATAAATAAATAATGGGTGACAGGGCAAAAACTGGGGTACAGCTATTTGGTGTAGTGGTTAAGTGTGCGGACTCTTATCTGGGAGAACTGGGTTTGATTCCCCACTCCTCCACTTGCACCTGCTAGCATGGCCTTGGGTAAGCCAGAGCTCTGGCAGAGGTTGTCCTTGAAAGGGCAGTTGCTGTGAGAGTCCTCTCAGCCCCACCCATCTCACAGGGTGTCTGTTGTGGGGAAGGAAAGTAAAGGAGATTGTGAGCCGCTCTGAGACTCTTCGGAGTGGAGGGTGGGATATAAATCCAATATCTTCATCTACCTCACAGGGTGTCTGTTGTGGGGGAGGAAGGGTAAGGAGATTGTGAGCCACTCTGAGACTCTTCGGAGTGGAGGGCGGGATATAAATCCAATATCATCTTCTTCTATGCCTCCCCAGTGAGCTTCCAAGGCATCTAGCTGGCCAGCTCTAGAGACAGTGTGCTGGACTAGAAGGACCTTTGGTTTGATGTGACACGTCAGGAACAGGATTGAAAATAAAACAGCCAGGATCCTAATGCTATTACATAAATCTATATCACAGATGCATTTGGAATAGTGCCCACAGTTGTAGTCGCTCCACTTCACGAAGGACGCCCAGAGCTGGAAAAGGTGTACCAACTGCAACCAAGGAGGGCCCAGAGCTCTGTGACTGTCAACTGAGACATGCAGCGAGGGACTGTCCCTTTTAATATAGGCACCTATGGCTTTTGTTTTGGACTCTTGAGGACTACAATCCGTATTTTAAAAAATGTTTCTAGCCCTCATTGTGCACAGATATTCAGAGACAGGAGGAGTGCACCTGCTAACACTCTATAGGTAGACGATATAGAGTGTTGAAGGCTAGGACAAACAGATTTAAGGACAGTTTCTATCCAAGTGCTGTGGTTAGGTTAAATGCAGGGTTATGAAGGATTATCTGTTTTAGATGTATTTAATGGTTTAAATGGTTTTAATGGTTTTATGAATGTTTAATGGTTTTATGAATGTTTATTTAATGGTTTAAATGGTTTAAATGGTTTTATGAATGTTTATCCGTTTTAGATGTATTTAAATGGTTTTAATGGTTTAAATGGTTTAATGGTTTCAGATGTATTTAAATGGTTTATGAATATGTGTGTTTGATGTGTTGGTATGTTTGTGGAAGAGCACCTCATTTCGTTGCTCTCTTTTTGTTGAGAACAATGACAATAAATTCATCTATCTATCTATCTATCTATCTATCTATCTATCTATCTATCTATCTATCTATCTATCTATCTATCTAAAATTCAGCTGGGGAGAGAACTGTAAGTAATTTCTAAGGATTAGAAAGCGGTAGAAAGTTAAAGTTGCTTTCTTTCCACCCCTCCCTCTCCCATCTCTTTTCCTTTCTTCCTTCCCATTACTAATCTGAGTAGGGGGTGGGGGGAGAGAAGCTTGAAATGCCCTGCCATTTCATGTCTCTCTCTCTCTCTTTCTGTCAATAAGTCCTTTCCTGTCTTCCTTCCTTCTTTCTTTCTCTTTCTGTCAGTCTTTTCCTGTCTTTTCCTTTTCTTTCTTTCTTCCTTTCTTTCTGTCTTGTCTGTGTCTTTCTCTCTCTCTCTGTCATTCTTACCCCATCTCTCTCCTTCCTGTCTGCCTGCCATTTCATGTTTTCTCAGGCTGAGAGCATTTTATATTTTTAGTTTTCTGCTGTGTGATCCTTGTGCTTTTTCTTTGTGTTTTATTTTTAAACCCGTATTGCAAAATCCCACATTTCTCCGACCTTTCCTAAGCAAAATATTGCAAGAGTTTTAAGCATGTTTGTACATCATTTCCTGTCTTCTGGCTCCACCCCCAAATTTTAGTGGGCCACGAAGGAGAAGTGTAAAAATAATCGGGCCACGGGGAGGGAAAGTTTGTGAAACCCTGCTCTTTATGACAGCCCTTCAAATACTTGAAGATGGTGAACATATCACCTCTCAGGCGCCTTCTCTCCATATTAAACATCCCTTAAGGCTTTAAGAGTTTCCAGTTCAGCTTCTCTCAGGAACTACCCACAGCAGAGAGCTTGAAGGAACTGCAGTTCTCCCCCACAACCCCGCGCGCTCGTACTTGAGGAAGATGGTGGAGTGATTGAGCAAACTTTCCAGAGCCGCCAGGTGCTCTGGCCACTTCCTCCTCTCCTCCACGCGGAAGAAAAGGCCCCGGCACAACTTCTTCAGCTCCATGAGCCTCTCTTTTAGTTCCTGTGAATGGGAGCAGAAATGAAACATTTACCACAGACTGGAGTGGTGCAAACCTCAGCCAGCAGCAGTCCGAGGAAAGGGCTGTGGCCGGGAGGGCTAGGTCAGTGTCAGAAGGGAGGACCAGCTGGGTGCTGTGCTGCCTGGGAGAGCCATGGCAATCCAACAGTTACTTGCTCCCACCTCCTGGCCCTGTCTGAGGAAACCTAAGCCCCTGGAAAACAAATACACCCGCTGGAAGCAGGATAATTCCCAAGAGGCACACTGCAGGCGGCATCGTGGCCCAGAAGAATGGCACATGCTTGCTATGCTAGAAGCCCCAGGGATCTCCAGCTAATACGAGGAGGACAGTAGGCCAAATGGTGTGAACCGACTTAAGGAAGTCCCAAACCTTAGTGGTGGCTGCAAAGCCTTCCTCTTCCATCCAGCTGGAGGCTTCACTGAGCTTCTGGAGAATTTCTTCCCTCTCTGTCTCAGACGAAACAAGCTGGTACTCCTCCTGATAGAGTTTGTCCTGGGAAGAGAGGCAAAGAGTCTGTTCTCCCAAGTGCAGCAGGCTCTTCAGGCTTCCAACAGGAGCTCTTCCTGATCTAATGAGCCTGACCCCAGGAAGCAAAGCAGCCTCTGCTTCGCCCAGCAGAAGAGCAGCGGCATTCCAAGAGGGCGCCAAGGAAACCTACACAAAGGAGCCACACATGCACACTGCGACTTCTGCAACTCCAGACGTGCAGAAAGGAAATGGTCCCACAGCAACAGGTGCCATCTGCATGTGTATCATGTGGCACCCCCACCCCCCAGATGACATCCTGGTTCACTGAAGAAAACTTTTTAAAAGCTGGCTGGGAGGTCAGAAAGACGGGGGAGACGGGAGGTTGGGGGTGGGAAGGGAGGCAGAGCAGCACTGCAGGGGTGTGGGGACTAACTGGGCCCGAGTGGGGAAAGCACCCACCAAAGGGGCAGAAGGGTCTTCCTGGACCTGAAGCATCGCCGCCCGTGGCCCCCTCCTCCGCCTACCTGGGTCTCAAAGGTGAAGGCCTCCAGGCTGTTGGCTGCCCTCTCCCTCTCCTGCTTCTCAAGGTCTCTCGCAGTCAGCTCCTGCAGCCTGGGGTGGGAAGAGAACCAGGTCTCAAAAGAGCAGACAACAAAAAGCACTCCTTTGCGCTCCCAGCACACCCGTCTCAACTCACAGGCGAAGGGGCGAAGGATGGCCTGGAGATTCACCCCAACCTACTTCTTGATGGAGTCCTGCAGTTCTTCCGGCAGAAGCTCAGGGATGTCATTAACATCGAGCTCCACAGTGATCTCTTCCACAAGCTTCTGTTTCTTTGGAGGCTTCAGCTTTTTCTCTCCTTCTTCTGCCGTCTCCTGCGCTTTGGCATGGTCACCCCCGGGGCTCTTGGCAGACTCCTCTGCCTTCCCGGATCCCGGCTTCTCTTTGGCTTCCTGCAGAGGACACAGGATCTCAGGATCAAGAGATGTTCCTCGCAGGGTGTTCTTACCTGGGTGTTTGGCAAAATCCACAGGCCAGCCACATTTCAGAGGGGGAGTCAGTAGGGCCGTGCAGGCCCAGCATGCATCTCTGAAAGGGTACACATAGCCAAGGATTTTAAGAAGTGGAATCTCTCCTCTAGAGAGCCAGCTCAGACAACACTTGAACATGAGAGAAGCCCTCCCACCGCAAAGAGCTCAATGTGCAGCAAAAGCCTTCTGAACTTGGTTGGCAAAATGCTCTCTGCAATCTCTTTATTTTATTCAAAATATCATCCTCTCTATGCCACTTAAGTATTTAGATTTATATTAGGAGTCAGCCAGTCCCAAACCACTTCTCTAACCAGATGCAAAAGCCTTCTGGAGTTTGCTGGCAAAATGCTCTCTTAATACCACCTGAGAGAACAATTTGCCAGCAAAACTCAGAAAGCTTTTGCATCTGGTTAGAGAAGAGTTTCAGGACTGGCTGGCTCCTATTAAGACAGCATTTTGCTTTTGCATCTGTTCAGAGAAGAGGTTAAGGACTGGCTTGCTCCCAGTATACACACTGAATTGTAACAAGAGGCTGAAAACTTTAAATAGGAATACTCCTGAGGAAGACTTTGACAAAATGGGCCCATATCCGGGTGCTCCCTGGATGAACTTTTCTTTGTAATATTGTAAGGCTGTACTTCTTTATAATGTGACAAAAGATTTGTATGGTTCTTGGAAAAAGTTTTACAAAATGCATTAGCCAGTATATCACAGTATTTGTATTTCCTGTAATATGAACTGTGAACCCAGGTTGTTGTTTTTCCTGTTTCTTCAATAGACAAGGCCCCACATTCTGAAAAACAAACTGCCCAGCCTTGCTCCCCCACTTGCTCCATTCAACTGGAGCCCTTCTGACGCTGCCTTATCATTGCACCAAAGAGCTCCTCCTTTCCCTTTCCCCCCCTTGCTTTTTCCTGTCTTCCAGGTCTTCCCTCTTCAGTACTCCATTCAAGCAACAAAGCAGTACAGGGATATTGTGAGGCCTCTCTAGAGATCTATGGTGTGGCCTCATTTGGAATCCTGTGTATAGTTCTGGTCTCTGTATCTCCAAAAGGACATTGCAGAGCTGGAAACAGTCCAGAGGAGGATGGCCAAGATAATGAGAGGGTGGGGGCACTTTCCCTAGGAGGAAAGGCTGCAGTCTAGGATTTTTCAGTTTAGGAAAAAGACAGCTAATGGGAGACATGATAGAGGTTTCTAAAATTATGCATGGGGTAGAGAGATGTTGACCAAGACAACTGTTTCTCCCTCTCCCCAAATACTAGAATTTGAGGGCATCCCATGAAACCGATGGGCAGGAGGTTCAGGAGAGACAACAGGAAATACGACTTTATACAGAGAACGATTAAAATGCGGAATTCATTGCCAGAGAATGTAGCGACAGCCACAGGAATGAACAGCTTTAAAAGACAATTAGATAGATTCATGGAGGATGAATCTATCAATGGCTACTAGCCCTGGGGACTGAGGGGAACCTCCACATTCAAAGGCACTACACTTCTGAATCTCTGAGCCAGAAGGCAACACCAGGAGAAGGCCTCAACCTCTCTGCCCTGTTGCCAGCCCTCCAGAGGAACTGATTGGCCACTGTGTGAGACAGGAGGCTGGACTAGATGGACCCTCCCTGGTCTGACCCAGCAGGGCTCTTCTGATGTTCTTCCCAGGAGAAGGCCTCAACCTCTCTGCCCTGTTGCCGGCCCTCCAGAGGAACTGATTGGCCACTGTGTGAGACAGGAGGCTGGACTAGATGGACCCTCCCTGGTCTGACCCAGCAGGGCTCTTCTGATGTTCTTCTCAGGGGAAGGCCTCGGCCTCTCTGCCCTGTTGCCAGCCCTCCAGAGGAACTGGCTGGCCCTTGTGTGAGACAGGAGGATGGACTAGATGGACCCTCCCTGGTCTGACCCAGCAGGGCTCTTCTGATGTTCTTCTCAGGGAAAGGCCTCAGCCTCTGCCCTGTTGTTGGTCCTCCAGAGGAACTCTCACTGTGAGAGAGACAGGAGGCTGGACTAGATGGACCCTCCCTGGTCTGATCCAGCAGGGCTCTTCTGGTGTTCTTCTCAGGGGAAGGCCTCGGCCTCTCTGCCCTGTTGTTGACCCTCCAGAAGAACTGGCTGGCCACTGTGTGAGACAGGAGGCTGAACTAGATGGACCCTCCCTGGTCTGATCCAGCAGGGCTCTTCTGATGTTCTTCTCAGGGGAAGGCCTCAGCCTCTCTGCCCTGTTGCTGGACCTCCAGAGGAACTGGCTGGCCACTGTGTGAGAGAGGATGCTGGACTAGATGGACCCTCCCTGGTCTGACCCAGCAGGCTCTTCTGATGTTCTTATGCTCCATGTTTACCTGGGAGTCCAGCTTCTCCCCTGCATTCTCTTCTTGTCCCTCCCCTGCAGGAGTATCTGCAGCTGCTTCCTCCTGAGCTGGAGATGGCGTCGGTGCCTGCTGCTTGTCCTCCTCTTCCCTGGCAGTCGCAGCACCGTCCTTCTGGTCCTCCTTTCCGGGTTCTGCCGGGCTCTCCTCCTCCTCCTGGGCAGGCAGGGATGAAAGATCAGCACAGCAAAGCTTTTCCCATCAGGCAACAGAGTCTGTGCCAAAGCTGCCCACCCCCAGGCTTTTGCCAGTTCCCAACAAGTGTTTGACACAGCCCCCCTCCCTGCCATGCTGCATGGGAGCGCCTGCAATTCTCGGAGCAGGACCTGAGCTCCTCTCCACCCCCCACCCCCCGCTCCACAGCCAGCAGCGTCACACTCACCTGAACAGTCTCCGTCTGGTTTGCAGGGGCTTCTGGCACAGCGCTGCCTCCCCCAAAGAGGCTGGAGATGGTGTTCCCAAGCTCTGTCCAAATGAGAGACAAGACTCAGATGCACTGGGAGAGCCACACAACAGGCACCACACAGCCTCAGGGGCTCAGGGATCCAGCTGGTTGTCTGCCACTTTGATTGCCCTGAATGACAGCTCTCTCCGGGAGGCAAAGACTCCGACTCCCTTAAAACCTGAGCACTGCGTGGCTGCTGCCTCAAGGGAGGCGACACTCACTCACTGACATTCTTCTAACCAGACAGAAAGAAGCCTTTGCTGCATCTCTTCACTCTCATCTGGTGGCACCAGACATTGCTAAGCACCTCCCCTTCCTCTGCTAAGCACCTCCCCTTCCTCTGCTCTGCTTAGAAGAGCTCTTGCTCATACCAGCGTTGCACCCCCAACAGAACAGACTTTGAGGCCCAGGAGGACAGCAAACCAAATGGACTGGCACTTGCGGCCTCAGCTTGCTTAACTGAAAAGTTGTGGGGCAACAACAAAATGGGGAGGGGGGTCTTTCTTCCTTCCCAGCAACCAACTGCCAGGCTGAGCAGAGTGCTGCATTGCTGGCTCCGGAAGACGCAGGTGCATTTGCTCTTACTTGTGAGCGTGGACTCCTCCTCTGGTTTGTCCTCCATCACCGACTCAAACACCGATTCCACCTGGAGGCCACATACAAGCACTGAGATGAGACAGGAAAGCCCCACCCCAAAGACCTCGCTGCCCCAGGGCCAGAGGCTGCACTCACCCGGTCAAGGCTGAGCACGCCACTCTCGTCCATGTTGAAGTGGGCCTTGATGCCTTTGGACTCATAGTCCGCATGCTTCCTGAAGCTCTCGCCCACGCCTCGCAGCCTCACTGTGGTGAGATTCAGGGACCCAAAAGACCTGCAAAGTCCAAAACAAGAGCCATAGCAGAACTACCAAAATGGCCACATCTCCATGGAGGGGTGAGACAGCAGACAGCGGACCTGCAAGAACAGCCAGTCTTCACATGTGAGGACACGCAAAGTTCCCTAGAATCCTAGAGTTGGAAGGGACCTCCAGAATCATCTAGTCCAACCCCCTGCACAAGGCAGGAAACTCACAAACACCTCCCCCGAAATTCACAGGATCCTCATTGCTGTCAGATGGCCCTCTAGCCTCTGTTTAGAAACCTCCAAGGAAGGAGAGCCCACCACCTCCCCAGGAGGAAGCCTGCTCCACTGAGGAACCGCTCTAACGGTCAGGAAGTTCTTCCTAATGTTGAGCCAGAAACTGGAAAGTACCAGTTACTTCTCACTGCCCTGAGTGCCCCACCAGCTTGGAGCCAGCAACCTGCCAGCCCTTGACATTCTTTTATTGGCTCCTTGGCTTCGCCACCCGCTTTCAGGGGAGGCCCTTCCTAGACACAGAAACGGCAAGCTCCATTGGCTGCAGCAGCCCCAAGAGGGGTGGGGGTAGAATCTGTCTGGACCCCAGAAGCACACTCACTGCAGGTCGCTCTCGCTCAGGAAGCCCATGTCTGCGTAGTTGACGTGGAACTCAAAGTCATCCGTGTAGCGGTTGAAGGTGATGACCTTGCGCTGAGGGTAGGGAGCCATGCGCTGGAACAGAATCCGCCGGTTGTGCTTCAGGCTCTTAGATTTATCCTCCTCTTCCACTTCCCGGGTGAACTCAACCTGCGAGGCAGAGGAGACACAATCAGAGGCCGTCCTCCTGCAAGCCCAACTGCCACAGGAGTCGCCTCCCTTCTGCCTCCCTTCCCCATCTAATGCCCCCCCACAGCTCACCTGGATGGGGAAAACAGCAGCATCCCGGATGAGGAACGGCTTCACTTTGAAGGCCTTGCTCAGTGCAGCTGCCTGGTAGACGGCCCCCATTGCAGCTGCTTCATCTGCGTTGATGTTCTTCCCCAGCTCTTCCCTGCGGTTGGCCACAGAGAGATTCGTCAGTTCCCCCCCGGATTCGGCCAGATTGGCAGGAATGGGGGGGAGGGGGGAAACAAGAAACTGGCCTGGCACTTACTTGCCAACGGCTTTTAGTAACATTTCTTGAACCTTCGGCACTCGAGTGGCACCGCCAACAAGGATCACCTGGTCAATTTCATTCTAGAAATGTGGAGAAAGACTTTTAGGAATTCCGGCTGCTTCCTCTTTTCCAACCTTGCAATAAAGGTTCTGCAGATCTAGGCAGTGTGAGCAGCTACCCCACCCCACCCGCCTTGCTGGGGGACACAGAAGCTCAACAGGGTCAGCCCTCGTTACTTGGACACCACCAAAGCAGTCCCGGGTGGCCCCAGAAGCAGGTTACGGCAAACCCCCTCTGCCCATCGCCTGCCTTGAAAACCCTCTAAGGCTGCCATAAGACTTTGCAGCCTTTTCCGCCACCACCACGGCACTCACCAGACTCATCGCAGCACTGTCCAGTGCCTGATGCACGGGGCCTGCAACCCGCTGGAACAAGTCGGAACACAGATCCTCAAACTCCTGCCGCGAAACCTTGGCCTTGAAGTCCACGTCATCCAGCAGGCCCTCGATCTGGGAAGGGGAGGCAGGAAAGGTCAGAGCTTTCTGCCAGATTGCTCCAAGAAGAGGGGAGGAAATGCTCTGGCACCGAGCTTTCTTATTCTTCTGACAAAACACTAGCAATGCAAGGGAAGGCCAAATGCTGAGTGATGTGGTAGCTGGGACTGCAAAAGCCATCATGCTTGCAGCGACCAATGCAGTCAAAAGCAGCCAAGTGCTTTACTGTGCTGAGCAACTTGCTTCCCCCCCCCGGGCAGGGCAGCTACCTGGGCCGTGTGGTCAGCATTGGCACTCAGCACTGTCTTCAGGCGATTGGCTTCCTTCAGCAGCTTGGCCATGGCCCGCAGGTTCTGCCGCACATCCTTGGAAGGGTGCTGCTTGTTGAACTTCTCAGCCAGGAAGCTACGAAGGCGCAGCTCCATTTCCAGTCCTCCGAGGGTGCGATCAAATCTAGCAGAAGACAAGCAGGGCCTCCACTCAACTCCCACACGGGGTGACCACCTGAGCATGCGCTGCGTGAGTCCTGCCGCCACAGGCTGAGAGAGGGCTCCGCTTCACAAACCTGCCTCCCTCTGGACTCCCCAAGAGATCCCATTGCAAAGGAAGAGCTCCTACCCAACCCCCAGGATCTGCAGCTGAGGCTGGGTCCCCGAGTCCTTCGTCTTCACTGTCTGATAGGTCACGATGGTGCACACGGTGCTGCCGGCCCCCATGTCATAAAACATGATGTTCTGGAAAAAAGGAACACAGGCTAAGAAAAGCAGGGAACAAGCAACCCAGATGTGCCACTCAGCTCCCAGTGCTGTCCACAGCAGGTCTGCACGGAGAGAGAATGGCCAGCTCTTTGCTGCTCTTATGATTCCAGTGGCTCAGAGGTGAGCTAAGCGGAGAGTCTTCCCTTCCTATACAAAAGCGGGCAGAGCTCCCAAACACCCCAACACACAGGAAGCTACTGACGGACTTCATCTGTGCACAGGCATTTCTCTGCAATGAGGAAACAAAGCGGCTCACATCTTTTTTTCTTGCTCTCTTTTTCAGCCCCATGACAAGCCTGTGAGGTAGGCTAGGCTGAGAGCCTGCATCTGGCTTTCTCCGTAGCAGAGCCAGATTCAGACGTGGTCTCTCAGGCACGCTGCGCCATCCTGGCTCCATGGGCATCCCCCCCTTCCCTTTGCAGAGGTTCTCCAATCCTCCCCCTTCCCCCAGAAGACACCTGGGCCGTAGCGTTGATGTCCTTCCTCCGAAATACGCCATAGTTCAAAGCCACAGCTGTGTTGTCACTGATGAGCTGCAGAACCTTGAGATCCGCCATCTTTGCTGCGTGCAGGACGGCTCTCCTCTCCGCCTGGTTGAAGAAGGCGGGGACCGTGATCACAGCGTCCTTCAGGGGCTGCTCTGCAAGAAGAGCAGAAGTCACCTCATGCATCACGCTTGCTGGAAGGGACCCTCCAGGGTCATGCAGTCCGACCCCCTGAACAATGCAGGAAATTCATATCTCCCCAGTGACATCTGCTCCACGCCCAGAAGATGGCAAAACCAAAAGAACAGAAAACCCTCTTCAGGATTTCAGGCTAAACTGGACTAGAGGGAAATTGCTCTTGACCCCAAAGTGGCCATCAGCATCTCCCTGGGCATGTAAGAAGCGGCCACAAGAACTTCAGCACTGGTGCAGCCCTTCCTGCCCTCCTCCTCATGATATGCCTGAGTTCATGTGGTTACTGAATGCGTTTCACTTTCACTCCACTCCCTCCCTCACAAACTGAAGCCACACACAGTTCTTCCAAACCTGCAAACTCCTCTGCCAGGGAGCGAGAGTAGTTCAGGACCATGCCCAAGACCTCTTCTGGAGAATACTGGACTGTGCTGCAAGGAAGAACAAAGAGAGGGTCCAATGCAGCAACACCAACTCCCAAAAGCACCCTCTGCACCCCATCTAAGAGGGCTGTAAGGAACCCAACATCTTCACAATCCGAGCCTGTGCAGGAGCTACACGGAACCCTCCAGGAAGCCCTTTGGGAATAACAAAGAAACCGCAGCTCAGCAGCAGCTGTCTGGGGACAGAGGCCGCCTGACCTGTGTGCTCATTCAAAGCTGCCTGGAGGATGGAAGTGGAGCCCCCTTCTCCACTGGGCCCCACCCTCTGCTGAGCAGGGCACTTGTTTTATTTTATTTATTAATTTACTTTGAAATTGTATCCCACCCTCTCCGCAAGCAGCCTCAGGGCGGCTAACAGCAGCTAAAAATTACATTAACTAACAGAGATTACATCAAGATTGCTAACAGTGCAAAACTAAAACCATAATACATCACTATGATACTAATCACAACTTCCGTTCACAACTTCTTCAGTAGGCTGATTTAATTTCAGTTCATGCCTTAGTTGATCTATCCATTGGTAGTCCCTGAGACATTATCTCATTGACACTTGACAGGCCAGCAAGGTTTTGCCCCAAATCTGTGGTACAGGAACCCCCCTCCCCCAACAAGTGATGCTCACTTACAACAGTCCACTTCCTTCCGGGTCTGTAAGTCAGCTTGGAGGGGGGGAGGGATCATAGTGTGGAGCAGAGTCTCTGGCAGGAGGAGGAGGTACTTTCCTGCTCTTCATTGTGATAGAACCAAACACACCTCCCAGACCTTCAAGAGCTAAGGCTGACCACAACTGCTGACTCACCAAGCTCCCGCAGAGGCACCCTGAGTGCCACACTGCAAAGATGCCCCACTTCCCCCACCAGCCCCAACCCCCAAGCCCCACACTCACTCCGACAGCCTGAAGGCGACCGTTTGTCTCCGGGCATCCTTCACCAACTCATGCTCTGGAAACCGTGACTGGTACAGCGCCACCTGGGGGTTCCCTATGTGCTTGCCCAAAAGGTCCTGGAAATATCGGAAGGCCACCTTGGGGGTCCTGATGGACTGTGGGGGAGAGGGGGGAACATGATAATATGAGCGTCCAGGCCTCAAGAAGCAGCAGTAGTTACCAAATCATTGTCACTTATGCATGCAAAGGTAGCACTTCTTAACAGCTATTACGTTCACATGCAGCTTACAATAAAGTTGTGAAACCAAGGCTACAAATGCTCAACAATTAACTCATTTTAAACGGTAAATATACCAAGCAAAGGAACATTTGAAGACAAACAATGCTCAAAGTCAAACACCGTGCGTTTTCATTTCATTTCCCGCAATATCAAGCATATAAAAGACTTCCTGATGTGTGAATTCTGAAAATCAGCTGCCAGAAAATGCAAGCATTTTTCTATGTTAAAAGATTTAAATGCACTGGAATAAAATGGAGGGTGGGAAATCTTTTTCATTATCCTCACTCACAAAAAAGGACCTCCCCCCCAATTTTTACAAAAGAGACCACCGGAAGAAAAAAAACCACAAGAAACATTTTCTTTTTTAGAATGAGCAAACTTATTTTGAAAGTAAGGTTGTTCTTCACTCAAAATCTGTACCATGAAAAAACCTGGGGATGTTTTCAATTTTCCATGGGAAAAATTAGGAAATTTGGGGGGCCTCCTATGATGGAAGGATACTTTTGAAATGAACAAAGTGCAGGCTTTTACACAAAATGTCGAGTATGATCATTTCTATGTTATAGTCATAACATAACATTTCCAATGTTATAAAGATTAATTTAATACCTAAATATGCAAGCACTCCTACTTCTTGCAACACTACAAAAGAATCTTTGCCCAAATAATACGCTTTCTCTATTATATTTTGCAATTTCAAGCTTTATTTTTTCTACTTCCGACATACCAAAAATCAAAGCCTGCGTCTTATAGCAGCATAAAGCATGTAAAATATGTGGTATCACAAAAATTAGATATGAGGCAAAGGGGAGGGGAAAGAGATTCTGCATCTGGGATTATTTGAGCACTAACCTGAGAAATGCAAGTGGAAAAGAACCCTCAGACTCACCATTCCTAGGGCGCTGTCACCAAAGAGGCGCTCGTTCTCCTTCAGAGCTACTGCCACTGGTGTTTTCCGCCGAGATTCCCTAGAGCAAGAAGAAACATTAAAGAGAATTCTTTCTTTGTTTACTAGCAACTGTTTTTTCAGTGCTGGGCTTCAACTCTAGAACTTGTAGCACTTCACAAGAAGAGCCTCCAAGCACCTGCTGCCATTGTCAGGTGGACAGGTAGAGAATGAACACACACTAGGACCCAGGTCCTCTTCTCTGCTTACAGATCAGCCACTGTGTGGCTGAGATTATGACTTCCTTGTGCTCTGAATTAAGGCACTGGGAGTCCTGGGCATCTGAGGCTCATTTCCATCCATTCATTAACATAAGAACATAAGAGAAGCCCTGTTGGATCAGGCCAATGGCCCCTTCAGTCCAACACTCTGTGTCACAGAAGAACAGAAGAGAAGCCCTGTTGGATCAGGCCAGTGGCCCCTCCAGTCCAACACTCTGTGTCACATAAGAGGAGCCATGTTGGATCATGCCAATGGCCCATCCAGTCCAACACTCTGGGTCACATAAGAACATAAGAGAAGCCATGTTGGATCAGGCCAGTGGTCCATCCAGTCCAACACTCTGTGTCACATAAGAACATCAGAGAAGCCCTGTTGGATCAGGCCAATGGCCCATCCAGTCCAACACTCTGGGTCACATAATAACATAAGAGGAGCCATGTTGGATCAGGCCAATGGCCCATCCAGTCCAACACTCTGTGTCACATAAGAACATAAGAGAAACCACGTTGGATCAGGCCAATGGCCCATGCAGTGTAACACTCTGTGTCACACAGTGGCCAAAAAAGTCATATATATATACACACACACATACATACACGCTGTGGCTAATAGGCACTGATGGACCTCTGCTCCTTTTTTTATCTAACCCCCTCTTGAAGCTGTCTATGCTTGTAGCCGCCGCCACCTCCTGTGGCAGTGAATTCCATTTATTTGTCTTTACCACTTACTTGTTTAAAACAATTTCCATGGGAACGCCAGGCTTGACAATGGCTATCTTCATGGACTCACTGCCCAAGTCCACGGACATCACAGCCAGCGAATCTGCCACACACACGGAAAGGAGAGGGTCAAATCCAGGGGTGCCTCTCCCGCATCCCGTCCTCCTGTGCCTGGACAGGCTGCTTCTTCCCAGGCGGGCTGTGCCGTCCAGGGGCCAGTGCCTCCCCCGGGGCCCAGCCCACCACCCGCAGCTCTGCCCGGGGCGGAAGGAAGGGCCTCTCCCGGCCTGGGCGGGAGCTGCTCCCGGGGGCGGCCCCGCCGGGGCTCCCACCTACCCGAGCGGCGGGCCATGCGGGCCAGCAGGAGCAGCAGCAGCAGGGCGGCCGAGGGCCAGCGGGCCATCCCGGCAGAGGCGGCGTCCTGCGGGCGAAGGGGGAGCGGAGCGGAGCTGAGCGCCGGCCGGGAGACTCCCTCCTTTTCTCCAGGGCGGGAGGCGGGGGTCTCTCCGGGAGCCTCGGAGCGCGGGAAGGCGGGCAGGGGCGGCCGGCCGGCGTCTCTCTCGCTCTCTCGCTTCTTCCGCGGCGGAGCCTCCTCCAGCGAGCACGCGGCGGCGCCTGATTGGCCGGCCGGCCGCACTCGCTCGCCATTGGGCCACGTCGAGGCTCCGGCCGGCCCCGAGCGGGGGAAGGGGGCGGGGCGCCGCTGGGCGCGCTGCCAGCTCCTGAGCATGCGCAGTCGCCTGCTCCGGGCCGCCACACTACAACTACCGTCACCCCGCGCGCCTACGTCACATGACTACTCCCCGGGGCCCGGCAAGATGGCTGCCTACCTGCAGTGGCGGCGCTTCGCCTTCTTCGACCGGGAGACGGTGAAGGAGCGCGCGGGGCTCGATGGCGGCGGCAGCAACAGCCTCCTGCTCCTGCCGCCGGGCATCGCGGTCTGCGACTCGGGCCGGGGCAGCCTCGTCTTTGGGGATATCCTTGGGGCGGCGCCGGTGCCGCTTGGGCGGAGGGGCTCCAGGAAGGCCGCGCCCAGGGCTGGGGAAGGAGGCTCGCGGGCAGCAGCCTCCCTGGGGGCCGCCGGTGCAGGGCTGATGGGGCAGGGGAGGGGAAGCAGGCTGCTTGGGGGAGGAGGGGTGGGAGGCCTGCTTCTTGACTGCTGCTCTTCAATCCGGAGAGGGCCTTAACTGAAGCCTACATATGGAAGGCCAGATATGGTTCCTGCCGCGGTCCCTGGAACTCAGCAGCTTTCAGGCTTATAAGCTGAGAGTGACTCACCTCTATCAGTTGAAGCAGCACAGCATCTTGGTTTCCGTTGGGGAAGACGAAGAAGGTATTAATCCTTTGGTAAGTTGAGGAGGGTAGAGGGTCTGCAGGTTCTTCCTGCCAGACTAGCTATTGCAGGGGAAGGCAGGAGTGTGGCTGCAAACAACAGCAGCAGCATGCTGGTGTGGCTGGATCTGGATGCAGGAGACCCAAGTTCCAGCCCACTTCTGTCATTGAACTGGTGGGATATCCTTGAGTCAGTTGTACGTGCTCAGTTTAACGTACCTCAGAGACTGTTCTAGGGGTAAAAGGCAGATGCCATCCTGAACTTTTTGGAGGAAGGATTAGGTAAATGGGGCCTCTGGATAGGTAAACTTTGTTCTGAGGTTCTGTCAGGTGGAGCAAAGAGTCATCTTTTGAGGACACTAGCAGTTAACTTTCAGTACAACAGAATTACTTGGGGAACATGCTGTCCTTAAACCAGTTTCCTTGTGATGCTATGCAGGTCAAAGTTTGGAATCTAGAGAAACGTGATGGTGGGAATCCTCTGTGTACTAGGATATTCCCTGCAATACCAGGCAACAAGCCCACGGTTGTGTCCTGTCTCACAGTCCATGAGAATCTGAACTTCATGGCTATTGGTAAGTAGAAGCAAGGCTGGTGCTTCTACTGCAGGATGTGCTAGTAAAGTGGAAAGGTATGGGGGAAAGCTTCTGGGTTTGAGCAATACTTTCACTTTCCATGTTCCTGTAATTGAACTTTTAGACTGTTTTCTGTGGATAGAGAGCACTAGATGTTCTAGGGTTGCCATGAGAATACAGTATTCTCTTTCCCTCTGCTTCCTTAGGCTTCACAGATGGGAGCGTTGTGCTTACAAAAGGAGACATAACACGAGATCGGCACAGTAAGACTCAGACCCTTCATGAAGGCAGTTATCCAGTTACCGGCCTTGCCTTCCGTCAGTCTGGCAAAACAACACATCTGTTTGTTGCTACCACTGAGAGTATCCAGGTACGATGTTGGGTTGATTGGGGAAGAGATCAAGATGGCACAGTCTGGGTCACCTATTATTCCACCTAATGAGTTTCATTGTTGCCTTTATCTGGTTGACTTTATAGTGCTACACACTTTCTGTGAAGGATTATCCGCGACAGGAATTGGATATTCGTGGCTGTGGGCTGCGCTGCTCTACTCTGAGCGACCCCTCCCAGGACCTCCAGTTTATTGTAGCAGGGGATGAGTGTGTGTATCTGTATCAGCCTGATGAGCGTGGGCCATGTTTTGCTTTCGAGGGGCAGAAGCTTATTGCCCATTGGTATCGGGGCTACCTTGTCATTGTGTCCAAGGACCGGAAGACCTCTCCAAAGTAAGGCTCCTTAGGACAGACTTGTTGTAGATTTGTTGTACTGCCTGTCTGGAGTGGGGTAGAGAGAGGCCAACTATCTTTATATGTTTTTTCATGTTCTCATTGGACGCAGAGCCTGAGGATATGAACCCAATATTTTGTTCCTTCTGGCAAGAAAGCAGTAAGAACTGGTGGAGTTTTCTTGGCTTTCTGCCACTTGTGAGAAAGGCCCTGTCCACAGGCAGTGCGACTTCTCCTGGGAGTGTTGCATGGGATCTACCCCAGGAATCCCAAGATGAAGGCCTGCCCCAGCATGACTTTCTCATGTGGTGTCCTGTTGACCGTCATTGGTCAAGCAGGTGTCCCAAAATCATCTTCAAGGAGGTATTGTTGAGAGTAAAAATGTGGAGACAAAATGGCAAAATTTGAACACTTTCTCCTGCGTATTTTTCTGGGCACTTAACAAAGAAAGGCTTTCAAACTCTTACGAATTTTCCCCCTTTTGGAATGATTGACAGGGCAGTATAAGGGCAGGGTGTTATACAAGAATGTTCATACTAAACATTTTGAGTAATGTACTATTAGAAAATTGATACTTTATCTCTGAAAATGGGTTCTTACTGCTGGTCATTAAGACTCCTGATAAATCAGAGTTTAGTTGCTTCAGTAATAATAAACAAGCTTGCCCCTTATAAGAGCAACTGGTCATCACAACATGCAGTGCAGTGAGATCTGGGAATCAAGACATTGAAGGCAAGAAGGCACAAACAGGCACTGCAGAGATGGTAGATGTGAGGGGAGGGGATTGTGCAGGGAATGAGGAATGGGAAACTGCTAGGTTAAGTGCAAAGTCTTGCATGTGGAGTGTCTAGATTTCCCATCTGTGGGCAGAAGCCTGCTGCATTTGCCTGGAAATGCTGAGGTTAGTAGACCAAGAATTGCTCAGGCAATGGATATGGAAAGTTCTTTCAGAGGAAATACTCACTTCTGTGCTGTGACGGCTTATGAACAGTGGGGCTTTGGGGGGGTCAGGGTTAGAAATGTAGGGAAACTCTCCTTGTTTATTTGTGCTCCAGGTCTGACTTTGCTGCGGGTGACCCACAAAATTCTGACAAGCAAATCCTGAATGTTTATGATCTCAGCAACAAGTTCATCGCTTACAGCTCAGTCTTTGATGACGTGGTAGACGTCCTGGCTGAATGGGGATGCCTCTATGTGCTGACTAGAGATGGCAAGCTCCATGCGTTGCAGGAGAAGGATACACAGACCAAACTGGAGGCAAGGGGGCTCATGGCAAAAGTGTCTGGGGCTTGCTGCTTCTGGCAGGAGCTGTGGGCTGGAACCTCCATTCAGAGGCCTGGCACTCCAGTACCCCACCGGGAGTTATCAAGGGGTATGGTGCAGGCCATCTGAATCAACAGCTTCTTTTCCCACTCAGCAGATGCTTTTCAAGAAAAACCTGTTTGAAATGGCCATTAACTTGGCCAGGAGCCACCACCTAGACAGTGATGGGCTTTCTGAGATCTTCCGCCAGTATGGTGACCATTTGTACAACAAGGGAAACCATGATGGGGCCATCCAGCAGTATATCCGGTAGGCAAGGGGCAGAGGAGGCTGGCATGTTGGCGGGAAGACATTGGAGCACCACAGAAGTGGACTCTGTGTCTGAGGGCCCTGCTGCCTTTCTTGCAGGGGTCCTTTTGCATTCCCTTCCTGAGCAGGTATAATAAAGCTGAGGAAGCATTGCCTGAAAAGAGAAGGAATCATGCAAAGGCATGGTTTGCAAGTTGAATCAAAACTGTCCTTTTTCTATGTGGGTGCTCAGGAGTTCTGACATGGTGGGGAACATGGACAGGCAGACCTGCAGCTCACCTCTGAAGGGAGAGAGGCCTTGGCACTGCGGGCAGAGCATCTGCTTTGCATGCAAAAGATCCAGGTGTTCAATTCCTGGTATCTCTGTTTTGTTTTGAATCAGTTTGTAAGTGATAGTAAGACTTCTTCCCAAAGCCCTTGAGAATTGCTGCTAGTTAGTGTGTGGAGGAAGTACTCTACGGAGCATGCCCGCTGCAGGGATCTGTCAGATCTGATAAATGCGGATTTTGATACACAGCCTCCCTCTGTCATGCCGTGACTGCAGTATTCAGGCCCTGCACAGTTGGAGGCGGGGTGCTGGGTGCTGCCTTCTGAGTTGCGCCTTGCAGGGTTGGAAGGCTTCTGCAGGAGCCTAAGGAGACCCCTTTCTCCCCAGGACCATCGGGAAGCTGGAGCCCTCCTACGTCATCCGCAAGTTCTTGGATGCTCAGAGGATACACAACTTGACGGCCTACTTGCAGACACTGCACTTGCAGTCCCTGGCCAACGCGGACCACACGACGCTGCTGCTGAACTGCTACACCAAGCTGAAAGACATCACCAAGCTGGAGGAGTTCATCAAGGTTGGGTGGGGCTCCCTGGGTGCCAGACTCTGGTGTCAACTTCAAGCGCCTCCCCGGAGCCTCTTGGCAGGGGGGCTCCTCGGGCAGGACAACCCTTTCTTTGGCGCAGGCAGGCGCGCAGCCTTGTTCCTTCCCTGAGGCCTTTCCTTTGTCTTCCAGGAGATGGTGTTTATAGCTCCGAATCTAGAATGGGAGTGGGGTGGCTGGTGAAGGGCAGGGAAGCCAAGGCACTCTTCCTGAGGTGGTCCTGGGGGCATTTTGCTCCAGACACCAGGAGGTGGGTGGTGGTGGTGGTAGTTCGTAGTCCCACCGTGGAAGTGAGTTGAGTTCCTTCTGAGGGCTGCATGAGGGTTGCCTTGCTCTGTCTTCCCCTGTAGACAAGTGAAAGCGAGGTGCACTTTGACGTGGAGACGGCCATCAGGGTGCTGCGGCAGGCAGGCTGTTATTCCCACGCTGGGTACTTGGCTGAGAAGCACGCGCACCACGAGTGGTACCTGAAGATCCAGCTGGAGGACATCAAGGTGATGAGCTGCCCGCCTGCCTGCCTGCCTGTCCTTTTGACACTCCTGGGGGGGCAGGCGGCTGTGTTCTTCCTTTGGGCCCTGTGGTTATCCAAACTGGGGGTGGAGCCTGCTGCATCCCATCTGCAGGGCACCAGAGCGGGCACCTTGCCAGCCTTCAGCACTTCTTTAATTGGCCTTTTACAACCTTCGTGATATGATATGATAAATTTATTGTCATTGTTCTCAAAAAAGGAAAATGAGAGCAACGAAATGAGGTGCTCTTCCACAAACATACCAACACATCAACACTAAAGAAAAAAACATATACATAAACCACTTAAATACATCTAAAAAAATACATCTAAAACATTGTGGGGCTCAGGGCTGGAGATGGCTAAACCCCCATTGCTTTCGTCTCCTACTGGACTGGATCTGGGCCAGTGCTGGGCTGTGCAAGAGCAGCGGCAGGATTGCTGCTTCGTTCGATCCCCCTCCTCCCACCCCGGGGGAGGCAGCTGCTTGGGCACGTGGTCAGCTGCCGGAGGGTTCAATCCTCTTGCGAGGCAGAGCCTGACCACAAAGCCTCCTCCTTGCAGAACTACCAGGAGGCCTTGCACTACATTGGCAGGCTACCCTTTGAGCAGGCTGAGAGCAACATGAAGCGCTACGGCAAGATCCTCATGCATCATGTCCCCAAGGAGACCACTGAGCTCCTGAAGGTCCTGTGCACAGCCTACCGGCCAGCGGGGAATTCTGAGGGGCTGGCAGTTCCCGAAGGGCGGAAGGTACACCCTGCAGCCAGCGCAAGAAGTCCCCTTGTGGGTCTGCGGGAGGGGGAGGGAGGAGCTGAGGGCAGCTGGCACTGAAGCTCTGAAACTGGTTTGTCTGTTCCGTGGGCAGCAAGGCAGGGCTTTGGGGTATGGGGGTGGGTGGCTTGGCATGGGAGGCTCCCTGGATCCTTCCTGCTGGCTCTTCCTGCCCTCCTTCTCGATGCTCCAGTCCCTCATTGTGGCTGTTGGAGCGGGTCCGGCGATCCTCAGTGTAGCCTTTTTGGCAGTTTCACTAGTAGGAAATAGGTCTGGATGTGACCCACTGTCTCTGGAGCGTCCCAGCTGCTGCTGCCTTCCCTTCTTGCTTTCCAGGCCAGCCCGGAGGAGTTCATCCCCATTTTTGCCAACAACTCCCGGGAACTGCGAGCCTTCCTCGAGCACATGTCTGAGGTGCAGCCGGACTCTCCACAGGGGGTGTATGACACGCTGCTGGAGCTCCGCCTTCAGAGCTGGGACCACGAGCAGGACCCAAAGGTATGCCTGTGTCTGTGGAGGGGGGGGCTGGTGGGCTTCTGGCAGCATTCCTACACATCAGTGGGTGTGGAATTGGTAGCCCCCTGCAATACATGAAGCTGCCTTCTACAGAATCAGACCCTTGCGGTCCACTGAGGTCAGTCTTGTCTACTCAGACTGGCAGCTGCTCTCCAGGGTCTCAGGCAGAGGAAGAAAGGTCTTTCACATCCCCTACTTTCCAGATCCTTTTTTAGTTGGAGATGCTGCTGGAGACTGAACCTGGGACCTTTTGCAGGCTAAGCAGACGCTCTGCCACTGCGCCATGGCCCCTCCCCAAGCTCCTATCCCCCTTGTCCTGGCCACAGAGGTGCTCGCCCCCTCCCCCAACTTTGAACCTTTTTTTGTTTTGTAACAGTAGAAAAGAGCAAGAGTCCAGTAGTACCTTAAAGACTAACAAAAGTTGCAGCAGGGGAGAAACTGTTGTGAGTCACTGCTCACCTCTTCTTCAGATACCTGTCTTTTCAAGCCACCTGCCCACCCAACCGAGGCAGTAAACGATAACACCATTAAATGATGATAAACCTGTTCAGAATTGTGGGGTTTTTAAATTGATTACAGTATTTCTGCTTCACCTTTGTTTGTGGTTCAAGGCAGCTTGTAATAGATTTTAAAAGTTCAAGTGAAAGCCAGAAGATAACTAACCCCCGATCTTCCCCCTCCCCTCATAAGCACGTGCATGTTTGCGTGTGTGTCTGAAACAACCACGGGATGGGAGGAGGGCTTGGGGGACTCAGCGAGGGGATGCCAAGCAAAGCAAAGGAGTCCCAAGGATGACCATGAGAGAAGGTGGAAGATGAATCTCCCTGAGGAGAAGCAAATTCTGTAACTTACGAGCCACGATTGAGAAGACCCATTCCTGGGTTGCCACTCATCCAGCTTCAGGAGGCGGAGGCAACCAAAGCAGGGCCTCTCAAGGTGACCATAGCAGTTGGGTAGGTAAAGATGGGACTAGGCAGTGATGGCTCTATCCATACAGGGCTTTCAAGGTCAGGGGCAGCACCTTGAATTGGCAGCATAAGTGGAATAAAACTGGAGCAATAAGGTTCCTACAACCTGCTCCAGCCAGAATTCCAGCTACAGAGTTCCTGTTGTAGATTCTGGATCCTCTTCCAGGCCAGCCCCACGTAGAATACATTGTAGCAGTCAAATCTGGATGTTTAGGCCAAGCCAGACCACTGATCCATTTTGCCGAGCACTGTCTGGTCTGTTCGGTAGCATCTCCTCAGGTTTCAGGCATGGGGAACGGTTATCCCCAGCCCAGTACCCATGACCACGGATGGAGCCGAGCCTGGGACTGTCTGTGTGTCAGGCCGGTGCTCCACAGTGGAGCTGAGTGTTCCTTCCCGCCCCCGTCTCCGGAGCCTGATGCTTTTGTGGCTTTGGGTTCTTGGCAGGTGAAAGAGAAGCTGCACAATGAAGCCATTTCCCTGCTGAAGAGTGGAAGGTTCCGAAGTGCCTTTGATAAGGCTCTGGTCCTCTGCCAGATGCACGGCTTCAAGGATGGCGTCTTGTACCTCTACGAACAGGGCAAGCTGTGAGTGCAGAGGGGGCGGTGGACCTTTCCCTGTGGGGGGGAGGGGCAGAGGCCTGCCTCTCACTGGTCCTCTCCCTGGCCCAGGTTCCAGCACATCATGCACTACCACATGCAGCATGAGCAGCACAGGAAGGTGGTGGAGGTCTGTGAGCTCTACGGAGACCAAGAGCCTTCCCTCTGGGAACAAGCCCTGGGCTACTTTGCCCACAAGGAGGAAGACTGCAAGGAACACATCACGGCTGTGCTCAAGCACATTGAAACCAAGAGCCTCATGCCCCCCCTGCTCGGTGAGAGAAGGAAAGGGGCTGGGGGGGGCAGGGCCCCAATTCTGGGAGGGAGGGCAGGCAGGCAGTTGGTGGCTTCTGGGCCCTTCCACCTGGGCAGCACTAGCCCTTGCTCAGCAGCTGTGTCGAGGGGAGCTGACAAAACGGCAGTTGAAATGAGAGGTGAGGCTGGCCCTGCTCTCTCTCTCTCCCCCCCCTTTCCTGCGGGGAGCAGCTCCCCAGAGCCCAGCAGTCCCTGTGCCTGGAGGGGACTGTCTAGCCTGCCCTCGTCTGATGGCTCAGGGTGGGCAGCTTTGCTTGACCCACACAAATACCCGTGACAGGCTAGTTGCACACTGGCCCTGAGGATCAGGGCTAACACAGCCCTTCAGCTGCCGTTTGCCAGCACCGCCCCCTCCTTTGGTGCATTAATGCTCCAGCAGAACCCCCTCTTGAAGGGCTGGGTTCTAGTGCCCCACAGCAAATGGAGGCCCCGCTGGAGCACACTGAAAGCAAGGCCTGGCTACTTGTGGAGTGTGAAAGGAAGCAGCCCGGAGAGCAGCAGAAAGCCCAGGTCAGGCTCAAGATGGGCCTGGCTGCTGTTGGTGTGAGAGGCTGGGAGGTGCAGGCTGGAGCACAGAGAGGCATCTGCCAGCCTTCCCTGTTGTCTCTCCCAGTGGTGCAGACCCTGGCTCACAACTCTACAGCCACCCTGTCCGTCATCAAGGACTACCTGGTCAGCAAGCTGCAGAAGCAGAGCCGCCAGATTGAACAGGATGAGCAGAAGATCCAGAAATACCGGGAGGAGACCAAGCGGATCCGCAAGGAGATCGAGGAGCTGAAGAACAGGTAGCTGCAACCCCAGCGGCAATCCTCTGGCAGCAAATTTCACATTTTAATCCTAGAATCATAAAGTTGGAAGGAATCTCTAGCCGAATTCCCTGCACAACGTAAGAAGTTCACCTTCTTCATTTCCTTCTCCATTTCAAGATCAGCCTCAGGGGTTTGATCATAAGGGTGGTCATATGGATCACCTCAACTTTCAAGAAGCCCTGAGGGCCCAGTATTTCCACCCGTATCACTTGCGTTGAAGAGTTAATTCCTCTTCAGTAGAGATTCCACATGTGCAGCTCTACCCCAAAGGCCAGTGTGTCTTCCTGCATCCAATGTGTTCTCTCAGCAGGCACACTGAAATTTAGAGAGTATAACGCCTACAACCACCAAATTACGTCTGAGGCGATTATGCTTGATCCGAAATGACAGCAGCTTCAGGGAGGAGGCAGCTGTTGTGGTGTATGAACAAAAATGAACATGGGGTTGATGGAGGACAAATATTGCCAGGGCTATCAGAGAAAGGGAATTATTCACATTCTGTGCTTTTGAGGTGTGTGTGTGTTAAAAGACACATCCAGCTTGTTTGCCAATGAGCACGGTGCCCATAATTAAAACATGGGCTGGAGATTTCCGCAGTGAGGTTGTGGCTGTCTGAAATGTGTTGCTGGGGAGGTGTGCTGGCTGGTGTCTGACTACCCGGTGTGCTTCCTCCCTCCCTCCCTGCCTCAGCCCCAAGATCTTCCAGAAGACCAAGTGCAGCATCTGCACGAGCGCGCTGGAGCTGCCCTCGGTGCACTTCCTCTGCAGCCACTCCTTCCACCAGCACTGCTTCGAGAGCTACTCGGAGAGCGGCTCGGAGTGCCCGACCTGCCTGCCGGAAAACCGCAAGGTGATGGACATGATCCGGGCGCAGGAGCAGAAGCGGGACCTACATGACCAGTTCCAGCACCAGGTGTGTGTGTGTGTGGCGGGGCTGGGGTGTGGGGAGGAGGGAAGGGGGTAGGGGGCTGTGTGTGGGGGTCCCTGCCTCCCCCCCGCAGCCCCCGACTGAGGCTCTGTCCCCGTGTCCCCCTGCTGCAGCTGAAGTGCTCCAACGACGGCTTCTCGGTGGTGGCGGACCACTTCGGGCGCGGGGTCTTCAACAAGCTCACGCTGGTCACTGACCTCCCTCCAGCGGGCCGAGCCGCCCTCCTCACTGCTGCGGGGCTGGAGGCGGGGCTGCAGCGGGACCTGCTCATCCAGCATGCCAAGCGGAGCACCTAGCGCCGGGCTGTCAATCTCCCTCCCATTAAAGGGCCGCTCCTCTCTCTCTCTCTCCTTCTTGGGCGGGGCGGGGGGGCGGGGCCCTGGAGCGGAGGGGGCGGGGCCTGGGTCAGAAACGAGGCGGGAGCGGCGCCTGCGCAAAGCACCGGGGAGGAGGAAGGGGAGGCAGAGGTGCGAATGCCCGCCCGCCACTCCCGCCATGGACGCGCCGCCTGTCGTGAGTGTCCGCTTCCCCTCGCCAGGAGCGCAGCCGTGGGGCAGCCTGGGCCCTCCGAGGGGCTTGGGGGGAGGGGGCTTTCTTCCTACTCCTTGCGCAAGCTGCGGAGGGAGGCGGGGCGCACCTTGTCGGGGCGTTTGCAGAGAGCTTCGTGGTTCTGGGGGGCTGCTGCTGCTGCTTCTCCCTCCCACCCCCGGAGCCTTGGGCAGGCTTCCTCGCTTGTCCGCCCGCTTTCCCGGCGGGGCGCCTGCCCCTAGCATCGCTCTCTGCCCCCTAAGCCCGGGGGGGGGGGGGGGAGTCTGCTGAGGCACTGGGAAAGGAGCGAGGGACGCCTGCAGAACGGTGGGCCTGGCTCCCAGCAGTCAGCCTAGAGAGGGAGAAGAGTCCCGGAAATGTTGAAGCCAGAAATAAATAAATAAATGGGAAATTTCTTGGCAGGGCTGGAATGCATGCAACACTCGCTTCCGTGCCAAACGTAAATGTTTTTTACTGATTGAACTACATGAAGCTTGTCATTTGGATCTTGCAGACTTTATTCCTGAATGAGACTTAAGTGTTTTTGAATATAATCTTGGATTGGCTTTACACTCTATTCTTTGGCTCTGCATCTCATAACACTTCATAGCCTACGTAAGCAGCGCCCTGCTTGCACCCCAGCCCAGTGGACTCTGGCAGGGTGTGGAGTCCCAGGGAACACTCCTGGATTTCCCTAACATGTCTTCTGGATAAAAGTGTGTAGTGGTTGAGGTATTAATGGGATTTAAAAGTATACATGTATGGTAACGTATGCTGAAGCAGCATACCGAATCCCTTGGTTCATCAAAGCCAGTATTGTGCTGAAACTGGCAGCTGCAGAGTCTCAGGCAGACGTCTTGCCTGGTCCTTTTACATGGAAATGCTGCTGGGGATTGAACCTGGGACCTTCTGTGTGCCAGGCAGATGCTCTGCTGTTGAGCCCCATAGTGTCTCATCAAATAACCCTTGCTTGCTTAAGAAAAATAGTAAACATACCCAGTACTTAAAGTTGCAAACTTCTGTATACCCTGCCTTTCTCTTCAGCTGGGAACTACAGTGGCTTACATCATGCCCCATTTTATTTTCACAACAGCCTTGTGAAGTAGGTCACGTTGAGGGAGGTGGTGAGCGCCCCCTCACTGGCAGTCTTCAAGCAGCATCTGGATGAATACTTGTCAGGGGTTCTCTAGTCTGATTCTGCAATGAACAGGGGCTTGGACTAGACAGCCTGTTTGGCCCCTTCCCACTCTATGATTCTCTGAGCATGTGATTGGCCCAAGGTCCTGCAGTGCTCCTCAGTGGCAGAGGGGGGATTTGAACACAGGTCTTTCAGATCCTGGTCTGACTTGCTAACCATTCTGACACAACACTGAATTAATATTATTATTAAACATGTTATTGCATATTAATTGTTACACAATTTATTTACTTTTTCAAAAAAATGTGAAAGCATTATCTACGTCTGAAGTACAAAAGGTTCTTTCCCTTCAGTGCACCCCCCAAGTTTCATGCTGCAAGTTTTCAGTGCATGGGGCCCTGCTGCTAGAGCCTCCCTCCCCCCATTTCTTTCCCCCAGCTGAATCCTGGATGCACAATCAGTTACTCCAAGGAAGTGTGGCTGTTGAAAATGTTACAGGGCGCTGGCAGTACTGGACAGACTGTTAGTTCGATTTCCATTGAGTTTGGAAGCAGTGTGCCATTTGGCTAGCCCCCCCCCCCCCCATATGTGGGTGAAATGCCTCTTGTTTTCTTGCAAAAATGGCCCCATTGTGAGCTGCATGCAGGCAGAAGGGTGCCTTCCTTCTCTTGACACGTTTTCCCCAGAACAATTTCTTTCTGTGCAGAACTTGGGCAGCTCCTTTCTGGCAGCGCCTGCAGCTGCGCTTCCTTCCGGGCTCAGCCCCTTTAGTCCTCTCTCCTCTTCCTTATCTCTGGCCCCACATTGGGTCTCATTTTGCAAAGAGAGGCACTCTTGACCAGACGCGGGTTGAGTCGCTGGCAAAGACCGTGCGGAGCTGGAGATGGCAGATGCCCTGCTGTGGCTTAGTCAGGTAACAAGGGGACAGGGCTAGAGTGCCTGCCTTGCCTACAGGAGTGCTTGGGGAGCCTGCTGCCTGCCTTATTAGGTGGCTCAGGAGGAGCAGAGACTGCAGTCTCTCTCCCCCCGCACACACACACATATACTCTGCTTTGTCATTCTTAGGGCTGTGGCTTTGCAGCAAGATGCCAGGCTACCCACTAACCATGCTCCCTGGTCCCTCTGCAAGCAGTAGCTCCCCAGGCCTTCCTTCCCTCCAACCACCTGCTTGTGGTCTCCAGTGCCGGGGATCCATCTGTGGGTGGCTGTGGGGCAGATGAGCGGGCTAGACACCCTCCGCTCCTTTCATGTCTTTGATTCTGTGCTGGAGAGAAGGGCAGAATGTCATTCAGCTGCGTGGCACTGGGCATTATGGGGGAGCCTAAGAAGAACCCAGCTGGATCAGACTAGCGAGGGCCCCTCTGGTCTCACACAGGGGCCAGCCAGTTCCTCTGGAGAGCCAACAACAGGGCAGAGAGGCCGAGGCCCTTCCCCTTATGCTGCCTCCTGGCTGTTCTGGGATTCAGAGATTAGTGCCCTTGAACATGGAGGTTCCCCCCAGTCACCACAGCTCGAGCCTCTGAGAGACGTATCCTCCATGAATCTGTCAGATCCCCTTTTAAAGCTGTTTACTCCTGTGGCCGTCACGCCATCCTCTGGCGGAGAATTCCATGTTTTAATGACTCTGTCTGAAGTAGTAGTTTCTTTTGTTCGTCCTGAGCCTCCCGCTCATCAGCATAATTTAATGTTTGGATTAATATCGCGCAAGTGGGCTCAGGGCAACTTACAACAATAAAATCGAACAGAGTTAAAGGATATCATAAAACCAGCATTACAAAACGGAAGGGCATCTTCGGCTCATCCTGTTCAATCTGGTGGCTCTGCTTCTGCAGCTTGCTGACCAGGTAGTATTAGAAGTAGGAAACCAGCCAGGGAGGCAGTGGGGCCCTTGGATGACCATGGGGTAAAAGGATTACTGAAGGAGGATAGGGAAATGGCTAAGCTAAATGAATTTTTTGCCTCCGTCTTCACAGTGGAAGATGAGAACTTTTTGCCCGCCCCAGAACCACTAGTTTTGGAAGGGGTATTGAAAGACCTGAGTCAGATTGAGGTGACAAAAGAGGAGGTCCTACAACTGATAGACAAATTAAAAACTAGTAAGTCACCGGGTCCGGATGGCATACATCCGAGAGTTCTGAAAGAACTCAAAGTTGAACTTGTGGATCTTCTAACAAAAATCTGTAATCTTTCATTGAAATCTGCCTCCGTTCCTGAGGACTGGAAGGTAGCAAATGTCACCCCCATCTTTAAAAAAGGTTCCAGAGGAGACCCGGGAAATTACAGGCCAGTCAGTCTGACTTCAATACCGGGAAAGTTGGTAGAAACCATTATCAAGGACAGAATGAGTAGGCACACTGATGAACACGGGTTATTGAGGAAGACTCAGCATGGGTTCTGCAAGGGAAGATCTTGCCTCACTAACCTGTTACATTTCTTTGAGGGGGTGAACAAACATGTGGACAAAGGAGACCCAATAGATGTTGTTTACCTTGACTTCCAGAAAGCTTTTGATAAAGTTCCTCATCAAAGGCTCCTTAGAAAGCTTGAGAGTCATGGAGTAAAAGGACAGGTCCTCTTGTGGATCAAAAACTGGCTGAGTAATAGGAAGCAGAGAGTGAGTATAAATGGGCAGTCTTCGCAGTGGAGGACGGTAAGCAGTGGGGTGCCGCAGGGCTCGGTACTGGGTCCCATGCTCTTTAACTTGTTCATAAATGATTTAGAGTTGGGAGTGAGCAGTGAAGTGGCCAAGTTTGCGGATGACACTAAATTGTTCAGGGTGGTGAGAACCAGAGAGGATTGTGAGGAACTCCAAAGGGATCTGTTGAGGCTGGGTGAGTGGGCGTCAACGTGGCAGATGCGGTTCAATGTGGCCAAGTGCAAAGTAATGCACATTGGGGCCAAGAATCCCAGCTACAAATACAAGTTGATGGGGTGTGAACTGGCAGAGACTGACCAAGAGAGAGATCTTGGGGTCGTGGTAGATAACTCACTGAAAATGTCAAGACAGTGTGCGTTTGCAATAAAAAAGGCCAACGCCATGCTGGGAATTATTAGGAAGGGAATTGAAAACAAATCAGCCAGTATCATAATGCCCCTGTATAAATCGATGGTGCGGTCTCATTTGGAGTACTGTGTGCAGTTCTGGTCGCCGCACCTCAAAAAGGATATTATAGCATTGGAGAAAGTCCAGAGAAGGGCAACTAGAATGATTAAAGGGCTGGAGCACTTTCCCTATGAAGAAAGGTTGAAACGCTTGGGACTCTTTAGCTTGGAGAAACGTCGACTGCGGGATGACATGATAGAGGTTTACAAGATAATGCATGGGATGGAGAAAGTAGAGAAAGAAGTACTTTTCTCCCTTTCTCACAATACAAGAACTCGTGGGCATTCGATGAAATTGCTGAGCAGACAGGTTAAAACGGATAAAAGGAAGTACTTCTTCACCCAAAGGGTGATTAACATGTGGAATTCACTGCCACAGGAGGTGGTGGCGGCCACAAGTATAGCCGCCTTCAAGAGGGGTTTAGATAAAAATATGGAGCACAGGTCCATCAGTGGCTATTAGCCACAGTGTATGTGTGTATATAAAATTTTTTGCCACTGTGTGACACAGAGTGTTGGACTTGATGGGCCGTTGGCCTGATCCAACATGGCTTCTCTTATGTTCTTATGCTTCCTTAGATTTATACCTGCTCAGGAAGAGAATGCAAAAGGACCCCTGCAAGAAAGGCAGCAGGGCCCTCAGACACAGAGTCCACTTCTGTGGTGCTCCAATGTCTTCCCGCCAACATGCCAGCCTCCTCTGCCCCTTGCCTACCGGATATACTGCTGGATGGCCCCATCATGGTTTCCCTTGTTGTACAAATGGTCACCATACTGGCGGAAGATCTCAGAAAGCCCATCACTGTCTAGGTGGTGGCTCCTGGCCAAGTTAATGGCCATTTCAAACAGGTTTTTCTTGAAAAGCATCTGCTGAGTGGGAAAAGAAGCTGTTGATTCAGATGGCCTGCACCATACCCCTTGATAACTCCCGGTGGGGTACTGGAGTGCCAGGCCTCTGAATGGAGGTTCCAGCCCACAGCTCCTGCCAGAAGCAGCAAGCCCCAGACACTTTTGCCATGAGCCCCCTTGCCTCCAGTTTGGTCTGTGTATCCTTCTCCTGCAACGCATGGAGCTTGCCATCTCTAGTCAGCACATAGAGGCATCCCCATTCAGCCAGGACGTCTACCACGTCATCAAAGACTGAGCTGTAAGCGATGAACTTGTTGCTGAGATCATAAACATTCAGGATTTGCTTGTCAGAATTTTGTGGGTCACCCGCAGCAAAGTCAGACCTGGAGCACAAATAAACAAGAAGGAGAGTTTCCCTACATTTCTAACCCTGACCCCCCCAAAGCCCCACAGTTCATAAGCCGTCGCAGCACAGAAGTGAGTATTTCCTCTGAAAGAACTTTCCATATCCATTGCCTGAGCAATTCTTGGTCTACTAACCTCAGCATTTCCAGGCATATGCAGCAGGCTTCTGCCCACAGATGGGAAATCTAGACACTCCACATGCAAGACTTTGCACTTAACCTAGCAGTTTCCCATTCCTCATTCCCTGCACAATCCCCACCCCTCACATCTACCATCTCTGCAGTGCCTGTTTGTGCCTTCTTGCCTTCAATGTCTTGATTCCCAGATCTCACTGCACTGCATGTTGTGATGACCAGTTGCTCTTACAAGTGGCAAGCTTGTTTATTATTACTGAAGCACCTAAACTCTGATTTATCAGGAGTCTTAATGACCAGCAGTAAGAACCCATTCTCAGAGATAAAGTATCAATTTTCTAATAGTACATTACTCAAAATGTTAAGTATGAACATTCTTGTATAACACCCTGCCCTTCAAAGATGTCACTCATTCCAAAAGGGGGAAAATTCAAAAGAGTTTGAAAGCCTTTTTTTGTTAAGTGCCCAGAAAAATACGCAGGAGAAAGTGTTCAAATTTTGCCATTTTGTCTCCACATCTTTACTCTCAAGAATACCTCCTTGCAGATGATTTTGGGACACCTGCTTGACCAATGACGGTCAACAGGACACCACATGAGAAAGTCATGCTGGGGCAGGCCTTCATCTTGGGATTCCTGGGGTAGATCCCATGCAACACTCCCAGGAGAAGTCGCACTGCCTGTGGACAGGGCCTTTCTCACAAGTGGCAGAAAGCCAAGAAAACTCCACCAGTTCTTACTGCTTTCTTGCCAGAAGGAACAAAATATTGGGTTCATATCCTCAGGCTCTGCGTCCAATGAGAACATGAAAAAACATAAAAAGATAGTTGGCCTCTCTCTACCCCACTCCAGACAGGCAGTACAACAAATCTACAACAAGTCTGTCCTAAGGAGCCTTACTTTGGAGAGGTCTTCCGGTCCTTGGACACAATGACAAGGTAGCCCCGATACCAATGGGCAATAAGCTTCTGCCCCTCGAAAGCAAAACATGGCCCACGCTCATCAGGCTGATACAGATACACACACTCATCCCCTGCTACAATAAACTGGAGGTCCTGGGAGGGGTCACTCAGGGTAGAGCAGCGCAGCCCACAGCCACGAATATCCAATTCCTGTCGCGGATAATCCTTCACAGAAAGTATGTAGCACTATAAAGGCAACAATGAAACTCATTAGGTGGAATAATAGGTGACCCAGACTGTGCCATCTTGATCTCTTCCCCAATCAACCCAACATCGTACCTGGATGCTCTCAGTGGTAGCAACAAACAGATGTGTTGTTTTGCCAGACTGACGGAAGGCAAGGCCGGTAACTGGATAACTGCCTTCATGAAGGGTCTGAGTCTTACTGTGCCGATCTCGTGTTATGTCTCCTTTTGTAAGCACAACGCTCCCATCTGTGAAGCCTAAGGAAGCAGAGGGAAAGAGAATACTGTATTCTCATAGCAACCCTAGAACATCTAGTGCTCTCTATCCACAGAAAACAGTCTAAAAGTCCAATTACAGGAACATGGAAAGTGAAAGTATTGCTCAAACCCAGAAGCTTTCCCCCATACCTTTCCACTTTACTAGCACATCCTGCAGTAGAAGCACCAGCCTTGCTTCTACTTACCAATAGCCATGAAGTTCAGATTCTCATGGACTGTGAGACAGGACACAACCGTGGGCTTGTTGCCTGGTATTGCAGGGAATATCCTAGTACACAGAGGATTCCCACCATCACGTTTCTCTAGATTCCAAACTTTGACCTGCATAACATTACAAGGAAACTGGTTTAAGGACAGCATGTTCCCCAAGTAATTCTGTTGTACTGAAAGTTAACTGCTAGTGTCCTCAAAAGATGACTCTTTGCTCCACCTGACAGAACCTCAGAACAAAGTTTACCTATCCAGAGGCCCCTTTTACCTAATCCTTCCTCCAAAAAGTTCAGGATGGCATCTGCCTTTTACCCCTAGAACAGTCTCTGAGGTAAGTTAAACTGAGCACCTACAACTGACTCAAGGATATCCCACCAGTTCAATGACAGAAGTGGGCTGGAACTTGGGTCTCCTGCATCCAGATCCAGCCACACCATCATGCTGCTGCTGTTGTTTGCAGCCACACTCCTTCCCCTGCAATAGCTAGTCTGTCAGGAAGAACCTGCAGACCCTCTACCCTCCCCAACTTACCAAAGGATTAATACCTTCTTCATCTTTCCCAAAGGAAACCAAGACGCTGTGCTGCTTCAACTGATAGAGGTGAGTCACTCTCAGCTTATAAGCCTGAAAGCTGCTGAGTTCCAGGGACCGCGGCAGGAACCATATCTGGCCTTCCATACGTAGGCTTCAGTTAAGGCCCTCTCCGGAGCCCCCGTCTGAGGCTCTGTCCCTCCGTGTGTGGGGGGGTCCCTGCCTCCACCCCCCCCCCGCAGCCCCCAACTGAGGCTCTGTGGCGCGGGAAGAGGCGGCCGGCTGGCGTCTCTCCGCTTGTGGGGGGGCTGGGGGGGTCCCTGTCTCCCCCCCGCTGCCCCCGACTGAGGCTCTGTCCCTCCGTGTGGGGGGGGCTGGGGTGTGGGGGGCTGTGTGGGGAGGTTCCTGCCTCCACCCTCCCCGCAGCCCCCGTCTGAGGCTCTGTCCCTCGTGTGGGGGGGGGCTGGGGTGTGGGGGGGTTATGTGGGGGGTCCCTGCCTCCACCCCCCCCGCAGCCCCCGTCTGAGGCTCTGTCCCTCGTGTGGGGGGGGCTGGGGTGTGGGGGGGTTATGTGGGGGGTCCCTGCCTCCAACCCCCCGCAGCCCCCGTCTGAGGCTCTGTCCCTCGTGTGGGGGGGGCTGGGGTGTGGGGGGGTTATGTGGGGGGGTCCCTGCCTCCCCCCCCCTGCCGCCCCCGACTGAGGCTCTGTCCCTCGTGTGGGGGGGGGGGCTGGGGTGTGGGGGGGCTGTGGGGGGGTCCCTTCCTCCACCCCCCCCCGCAGCCCCCGTCTGAGGCTCTGTTCCTCGTGTGTGGGGGGGGTTATGTGGGGGGTCCCTGCCTCCACCCCCCCCCCGCAGCCGTCTGAGGCTCTGTTCCTCGTGGGGGGGGCTGGGGTGTGGGGGGGTTACGTGGGGGGTCCCTGCCTCCCCCCCCCCGCCGCCCCCCGACTGAGGCTCTGTCCCTCGTGTGGGGGGGGGGCTGGGGTGTGGGGGGGTTATGTGGGGGGTCCCTGCCTCCCCCCCCGCCGCCCCCGACTGAGGCTCTGTCCCTCGTGTGGGGGGGGCTGGGGTGTGGGGGGGCTGTGGGGGGTCCCTTCCTCCACCCCCCCCCGCAGCCCCCGTCTGAGGCTCTGTTCCTCGTGTGTGGGGGGGGTTATGTGGGGGGTCCCTGCCTCCACCCCCCCCGCAGCCGTCTGAGGCTCTGTTCCTCGTGGGGGGGGGCTGGGGTGTGGGGGGGTTATGTGGGGGGTCCCTGCCTCCCCCCCCCGCCGCCCCCGACTGAGGCTCTGTCCCTCGTGTGGGGGGGGCTGGGGTGTGGGGGGGTTATGTGAGGGGTCCCTGCCTCCCCCCCCCCCCGCCGCCCCCGACTGAGGCTCTGTCCCTCGTGTAGGGGGGGCTGGGGTGTGGGGGGGCTGTGGGGGGTCCCTTCCTCCACCCCCCCGCAGCCCCCGTCTGAGGCTCTGTCCCTCGTGTGGGGGGGGCTGGGGTGTGGGGGGGGCTGTGGGGGGTCCCTTCCTCCACCCCCCCCCGCAGCCCCCGTCTGAGGCTCTGTTCCTCCTGTGTGGGGGGGTTATGTGGGGGGTCCCTGCCTCCACCCCCCTGCAGCCGTCTGAGGCTCTGTTCCTCGTGGGGGGGGGGCTGGGGTGTGGGGGGGTTATGTGGGGGGTCCCTGCCTCCCCCCCCCCGCCGCCCCCGACTGAGACTCTGTTCCTCGTGTGGGGGGGCTGTGAGGGGGGGTCCCTGCCTGCACCCCCGGCTGAGGCTCTGTCCCTCGTGTGTGGGGGGTTATGTGTGGGGTCCCTGCCTCCACTCCCCCCGCAGCCCCCGTCTGAGGCTCTGTCCCTCGTGTGGGGGGGGCTGGGGTGTGGGGGGGTTATGTGGGGGGTCCCTGCCTCCCCCCCGCCGCCCCCGACTGAGGCTCTGTCCCTCCGTGTGGGGGGGGCTGGGGTGTGGGGGGGGCTGTGGGGGGTCCCTTCCTCCACCCCCCCGCAGCCCCCGTCTGAGGCTCTGTTCCTCGTGTGTGGGGGGGGTTATGTGGGGGGTCCCTGCCTCCACCCCCCCGCAGCCGTCTGAGGCTCTGTTCCTCGTGGGGGGGGCTGGGGTGTGGGGGGGTTATGTGGGGGGTCCCTGCCTCCCCCCCCCGCCGCCCCCGACTGAGACTCTGTTCCTCGTGTGGGGGGGCTGGGGTGGGGGGGCTGTGAGGGGGGGTCCCTGCCTGCACCCCCGGCTGAGGCTCTGTCCCTCGTGTGTGGGGGGTTATGTGTGGGGTCCCTGCCTCCACTCCCCCCGCAGCCCCCGTCTGAGGCTCTGTCCCTCGTGTGGGGGGGGCTGGGGTGTGGGGGGGTTATGTGGGGGGTCCCTGCCTCCCCCCCCGCCGCCCCCGACTGAGGCTCTGTCCCTCGTGTGGGGGGGGGCTGGGGTGTGGGGGGGTTATGTGGGGGGTCCCTGCCTCCACCCCCCCCCGCAGCCGTCTGAGGCTCTGTCCCTCGTGTGGGGGGGGCTGGGGTGTGGGGGGGTTATGTGGGGGGTCCCTGCCTCCACCCCCCCGCCGCCCCCGTCTGAGGCTCTGTCCCTCGTGTGGGGGGGGCTGGGGTGTGGGGGGGTTATGTGGGGGGTCCCTGCCTCCCCCCCCGCCGCCCCCGTCTGAGGCTCTGTCCCTCGTGTGGGGGGGGGCTGGGGTGTGGGGGGGTTATGTGGGGGGTCCCTGCCTCCCCCCCCGCCGCCCCCGTCTGAGGCTCTGTCCCTCGTGTGGGGGGGGCTGGGGTGTGGGGGGGTTATGTGGGGGGTCCCTGCCTCCCCCCCGCCGCCCCCGACTGAGGCTCTGTCCCTCCGTGTGGGGGGGGGCTGGGGTGTGGGGGGGCTGTGGGGGGTCCCTTCCTCCACCCCCCCGCAGCCCCCGTCTGAGGCTCTGTTCCTCGTGTGTGGGGGGGTTATGTGGGGGGTCCCTGCCTCCACCCCCCCGCAGCCGTCTGAGGCTCTGTTCCTCGTGGGGGGGGGCTGGGGTGTGGGGGGGTTATGTGGGGGGTCCCTGCCTCCCCCCCCCGCCGCCCCCGACTGAGACTCTGTTCCTCGTGTGGGGGGGCTGGGGTGGGGGGGCTGTGAGGGGGGGTCCCTGCCTGCACCCCCGGCTGAGGCTCTGTCCCTCGTGTGTGGGGGGTTATGTGTGGGGTCCCTGCCTCCACTCCCCCCGCAGCCCCCGTCTGAGGCTCTGTCCCTCGTGTGGGGGGGGCTGGGGTGTGGGGGGGTTATGTGGGGGGTCCCTGCCTCCCCCCCCGCCGCCCCCGACTGAGGCTCTGTCCCTCGTGTGGGGGGGGGCTGGGGTGTGGGGGGGTTATGTGGGGGGTCCCTGCCTCCACCCCCCCCCGCAGCCGTCTGAGGCTCTGTCCCTCGTGTGGGGGGGGCTGGGGTGTGGGGGGGTTATGTGGGGGGTCCCTGCCTCCACCCCCCCGCCGCCCCCGTCTGAGGCTCTGTCCCTCGTGTGGGGGGGGCTGGGGTGTGGGGGGGTTATGTGGGGGGTCCCTGCCTCCCCCCCCGCCGCCCCCGTCTGAGGCTCTGTCCCTCGTGTGGGGGGGGGCTGGGGTGTGGGGGGGTTATGTGGGGGGTCCCTGCCTCCCCCCCCGCCGCCCCCGTCTGAGGCTCTGTCCCTCGTGTGGGGGGGGCTGGGGTGTGGGGGGGTTATGTGGGGGGTCCCTGCCTCCCCCCCCGCCGCCCCCGACTGAGGCTCTGTCCCTCGTGTGGGGGGGGGCTGGGGTGTGGGGGGGTTATGTGGGGGGTCCCTGCCTCCACCCCCCCCCGCAGCCGTCTGAGGCTCTGTCCCTCGTGTGGGGGGGGCTGGGGTGTGGGGGGGTTATGTGGGGGGTCCCTGCCTCCCCCCCCGCCGCCCCCGTCTGAGGCTCTGTCCCTCGTGTGGGGGGGGGCTGGGGTGTGGGGGGGCTGTGTGGGGGGTCCCAGCCTCCCCCCCCGCAGCCCCCGTCTGAGGCTCTGTTCCTCGTGGGGGGGGGGGCTGGGGTGTGGGGGGGTTATGTGGGGGGTCCCAGCCTCCCCCCCCCGCCGCCCCCGACTGAGGCTCTGTCCCTCGTGTGTGTGGGGGGGGCTGGGGGGGCTGTGGGGGGGTCCCTGCCTCCCCCCCGTAGCCCCCGTCTGAGGCTCTGTCCCTCGTGTGGGGGGGCTGGGGTGGGGGGGCTGTGAGGGGGGGTCCCTGCCTGCACCCCCGTCTGAGGCTCTGTCCCCTCCCCGTGTCCCCCTGCTGCAGCTGAAGTGCTCCAACGACGGCTTCTCGGTGGTGGCGGACCACTTCGGGCGCGGGGTCTTCATCAAGCTCACGCTGGTCACTGAGCGAGCCGCCCTCGTCGCTGCTGGGGGCTGGAGGCGGGGCTGCAGCGGGACCTGCTCATCCAGCTCGCCCAGCGGAGCACCCAGCGCCGGGCTGTCAATCTCCCCCTACTCATTAAAGGCCCGCCCCTCTCTCTCTCTCTCCTCCTTGGGCGGGGCGGGGCCTTGGAGCGGAGGGGGCGGGGCCTGGGCCGGAAACGAGGCGGGGCGGCGCCTGCGCGAAGCAGCGGGGAGGAGGAAGGGGAAGCAGAGGGGCGAATGCCGGCCGCCAATCCCGCCATGGACGCGCCGCCTGCGGTGAGTGGCCGCTTCGCCTCGCCGGGAGGGAGGGAGGGAGGGAAGGCTGGGAGAGCGCCGCCGCCTTGTCTGCCCGGGGCTTCCGTTCTTCCTGCCTCCTTGTCCTGCTCGGGCAGGCAGGCGGGGCGTTTGCAGGGAGCTTCGCGGTTCTGGGGGTCTCTGCCGCCGCGTCCCCCTCCCTGGGAGCCCGGGCCCCCCTCGCCTCAGCCCGCTTTCCCTGCCCCAGCCTCGCTCTCTGCCCCCTAAGCCCGGGGGGGGGGCGCTGGGAAAGGAGCGAGGGACGCCTGCAGAACGGGGGGGGGGGGGCTGGCTCCCAGCAGTCAGCCTAGAGAGGGAGAAGAGTCCCGGAAATGTTGAAGCCAGAAATAAATAAAGAAATGGGAAATTTCTTTGCGGGGGGGGGGGGCTGAAATGCATGCAACACTCGCTTCCGTGCCAAACTTAATTGTTTTTTACTGATTGAACTACATGAAGCTTGTCATTTGGATCTTGTTGCAGAATTTATTCCTGAATGAGACTTAAGTGTTTTTGAATATAATCTTGGATTGGGTTTACACTCTGTTCTTTGGCTCTGCATCTCATAACACTCCATAGCCAATCTAAGCAGCGCCCTGCTTGCACCCCAGCCCAGTGGACTCTGGCAGGGCGTGGAGTCCCAGGGAACACTCCTGGATTTCCCTAACATGTCTTCTGGATAAAAGTGTGTAGTGGTTGAGGTATTAATGGGATTTAAAAGTATACATGTACGGTAACGTATACTGAAGCAGCATACCGAATCCCTTGGTTCATCAAAGCCAGTATTGTGCTGAAACTGGCAGCTGCAGAGTCTCAGGCAGACGTCTTGCCTGGTCCTTTTACATGGAAATGCTGCTGGGGATTGAACCTGGGACCTTCTGTGTGCCAGGCAGATGCTCTGCTGTTGAGCCCCATAGTGTCTCATCAAATATCCCTTGCTTGCTTAAGAAAAATAGTAAACATACCCAGTACTTAAAGTTGCAAACTTCTGTATACCCTGCCTTTCTCTTCAGCTGGGAACTAGAGTGGCTTACATCATGCCCCATTTTATTTTCACAACAGCCTTGTGAAGTAGGTCAGGTTGAGGGAGGTGGTGAGCGCCCCCTCACTGGCAGCCTTCAAGCAGCATCTGGATGAATACTTGTCAGGGGTTCTCTAGTCTGATTCTGTTGAGGCTGGGTGAGTGGGCGTCAACGTGGCAGATGTGGTTCAATGTGGCCAAGTGCAAAGTAATGCACATTGGGGCCAAGAATCCCAGCTACAAATACAAGTTGATGGGGTGTGAACTGGCAGAGACTGACCAAGAGAGAGATCTTGGGGTCGTGGTAGATAACTCACTGAAAATGTCAAGACAGTGTGCGTTTGCAATAAAAAAGGCCAACGCCATGCTGGGAATTATTAGGAAGGGAATTGAAAACAAATCAGCCAGTATCATAATGCCCCTGTATAAATCGATGGTGCGGTCTCATTTGGAGTACTGTGTGCAATTCTGGTCGCCACACCTCAAAAAGGATATTATAGCATTGGAGAAAGTCCAGAGAAGGGCAACTAGAATGATTAAAGGGCTGGAGCACTTTCCCTATGAAGAAAGGTTGAAACGCTTGGGACTCTTTAGCTTGGAGAAACGTCGACTGCGGGGTGACATGATAGAGGTTTACAAGATAATGCACGGGATGGAGAAAGTAGAGAAAGAAGTACTTTTCTCCCTTTCTCACAATACAAGAACTCGTGGGCATTCGATGAAATTGCAGAGCAGACAGGTTAAAATGGATAAAAGGAAGTACTTCTTCACCCAAAGGGTGATTAACATGTGGAATTCACTGCCACAGGAGGTGGTGGCGGCCACAACTATAGCCACCTTCAAGAGGGGTTTAGATAAAAATATGGAGCAGAGGTCCATCATCGGCTATAAGCCACAGTGTATGTGTGTATATAAAATTTTTGGCCACTGTGTGACACAGAGTGTTGGACTGGATGGGCCGTTGGCCTGATCCAACATGGCTTTTCTTATGTTCTTATGTTCTGCAATGAACAGGGGCTTGGACTAGACAGCCTGCCTGGCCCCTTCCCACTCTATGATTCTCTGAGCATGTGATTGGCCCAAGGTCCTGCAGTGCTCCTCAGTGGCAGAGGGGGGATTTGAACACAGGTCTTTCAGATCCTGGTCTGACTTGCTAACCATTCTGACACAACACTGAATTAATATTATTATTAAACATGTTATTGCATATTAATTGTTACACAATTTATTTACTTTTTCAAAAAAATGTGAAAGCATTATCTACGTCTGAAGTACAAAAGGTTCTTTCCCTTCAGTGCACCCCCCAAGTTTCATGCTACAAGTTTTCAATGCATGGGGCCCTCCCTCCATTTCTTTCCCCAGGTGGTTCAAATTCTGTACACACCTGAATCCTCGAAGCACAATCAGTTACTCCAAGGAAATGTGGCTGTTGAAAATGTTACAGGACACTGGCAGTACTGGACAGACTGTTAGTTCGATTTCCATTGAGTTTGGAAGCAGTGTGCCATTTGGCTAGCCCCCGCTCCCCAATATGTGGGTGAAATGGCTCTTGTTTTCTTGCAAAAATGGCCCCATTGTGAGCTGCATGCAGGCAGAAGGGTGCCTTCCTTCTCTTGACACGTTTTCCCCAGAACAATTTCTTTCTGTGCAGAACTTGGGCAGCTCCTTTCTGGCAGCGCCTGCAGCTGCGCTTCCTTCCGGGCTCAGCCCCTTTAGTCCTCTCTCCTCTTCCTTATCTCTGGCCCCACATTGGGTCTCATTTTGCAAAGAGAGGCACTCTTGACCAGACGCGGGTTGAGTCGCTGGCAAAGACCGTGCGGAGCTGGAGATGGCAGATGCCCTGCTGTGGCTTAGTCAGGTAACAAGGGGACAGGGCTAGAGTGCCTGCCTTGCCTACAGGAGTGCTTGGGGAGCCTGCTGCCTGCCTTATTAGGTGGCTCAGGAGGAGCAGAGACTGCTGCGGGGCAGATGAGCGGGCTAGACACCCTCCGCTCCTTTCATGTCTTTGATTCTGTGCCGGAGAGAAGGGCAGAATGTCATTCAGCTGCGTGGCACTGGGCATTATGGGGGAGCCTAAGAAGAACCCAGCTGGATCAGACTAGCGAGGGCCCCTCTGGTCTCACACAGGGGCCAGCCAGTTCCTCTGGAGAGCCGACAACAGGGCAGAGAGGCCGAGGCCCTTCCTCTGATGCTGCCCTCTGGCTGTTCTGGGATTCAGAGATCAGTGCCCTTGAACACGGAGGTTCCCCCAGTCACCACGGCTCGAGCCTCTGAGAGACGTATCCTCCATGAATCTGTCAGATCCCCTTTTAAAGCTGTTTACTCCTGTGGCCGTCACGCCATCCTCTGGCGGAGAATTCCATTTTTTAATGACTCTCTGTCTCAAGTAGTAGTTTCTTTTGTTCGTCCTGAGCCTCCCGCTCATCAGCATAATTTAATGTTTGGATTAATATCGCGCAAGTGGGCTCAGGGCAACTTACAACAGTAAAATTGAACAGAGTTAAAAGGATATCATAAAACCAGTATTACAAAACCAGGAGCAGCCCAATAAACCATCTTACAGACATGGGCGGCAAAAACCACCCAACAGCATGTGGCTGGTGACTGACAGCATCCCATAAACACCATAATGGTGAAATGCCCTCAGATTCTAGTATCGTGGGAGGGGGAAAAATGTCAGCGCTTGGGACCCTGGGGGTGGGGTGGAGCTTGGCTTTGGGTTCCCATTCTGCCATCAAGTTTGCTGGGGGGCTGTGAGCAGCCTGCCTCCCTCCTTCCCTCCCAGGCTTGTGGTGAGGAGTCGGGAGGATGGGAGAGCCACACCTGCTGCTGGGAGCTGCCTGCGGAAGGGGCAGGATGAAACTTGGGAGCAGAGCCGGGGACCCAGAGGAAGCTCTTTGCTGCCAGCAGCAGGGAGTCCTGGATTCAGCACAGGAAGCGGCAGATGGAGACAGGCAGAAGGGAGGGGGGCGTTTTAGTGAATCAGCCCTCAGTGAACCTTTCCAGGTTTCCCCTCTGTGGGTCACACGGTCTGTTTCTTGCACACACACACAACGTGGGAAGGAAGGCCCTGCTCCCAGCAGACTTGCCCTTCGCTGTGCGTGGGGACTGAAGTTTCTTTTCTGCAAGTAACTGGAGGCCAACCTTTGCAGGGAGAAAATGGCTTGAAAAACCACACGATCCGCGTGGGAACAAGGAAGAGCCAGGTGAAGAATGGTTTCTCTCTCCATAAGTCTCCCCTGCGGAAGCTCAGAAGTGTGTTGAGAGAAGAGGGGGTGGGGCGGCAGGCTTGGGAAGGGAGATAATGCCCCCCCCCCCCCCCTTGCGGTGGAGAGCAACTAATCTCCATCTGCCAGCCGCTGACAGAGCAGCCCTTTCTTGAAGGGGCCTAGCCAAGGGCAGGACTCCGCTCTGGGACGAGAAGCTTTCGGCAGGGACACTTCCTGTCTCCCAGGGTTGGCTGGGGGGGCAGCATGGCCCAGGCAGAGGTCTCTGTGGGCCCCCTGGACTGGGGCGGCCTCCTTGGGAGCCTGGAGGTTTTTTGCATTCCCTGACGCTTGGTCGTTCCTTGTCTGGAATGGCAGCTGGCTCGGATCCAGACGGACAGCGTGGTGCAGATGCTGCAGGAGCGCCACCCCCACCTCTGCTTTGAGATTGGTGAGCATGGGGGGTCCTGGACGGGAGAAGCCAACCCACAGTGAGCTTGGGGGAGGGTTGGGGGGCAGAGAGCAGCACTCCTCCAGGCCCCAGCACAACCCGCAGCGCGCTGGGCCTTCTGTCTGCTGCCCTGCAAAGGGGCCGTGGCTGGACAGGACAGCTGCCTCCCCCCCACCATACAGTCCCCTGCATCCATCCTGTTGGTGCTGGAGTGACAACCCCTCCCCACAATGTGTTTGAACAGTTGCCATGTCGACCACTGGAGACAGGATCCTGGACACAGCCCTCTCCAAGGTAAGCTCTGCCTCCCTGGGCTGGAGCTGGCTCTGCAGAAGAGCCGTCCTCGCCTCTGACGGGCTGGCCTCTTTCCCCACTCAGATTGGAGAGAAAAGCCTCTTTACGAAGGAGCTGGAAAACGCGCTGGAGAGGAACGAGTAAGTGCCCTCATGGCCTGGCCTGGATTTTGGTGAAGTTGGCACTCACCAGAGTGGGGGTTCTTTGGTGCCAGGAGGTGGGCACTTGCAGAGCCAGGATGGGCTGTTCTGATCAAAGTTGTTGGCACAGAGGCCAGGCGGGGGGTGAGGGGGGAAGGGCCAGAGAGAGAAGCCCAATACTCACTCTCTGTGTGACCTTTTAGCAGTGGGCGTTTGTCAGGGTGTGCTCCAGCATACTGCATACTTAGTGGTTGCCGCAACAATCCTGAAAATTAGGCCATGCTGAGAATTACTTGCTCAAGGCTGCCTGGGGCTTCTTGCAATCCTGCCACCTCCTGCCCTGCTCTGATTGCAGGGTTGACTTGGTGGTCCACTCGCTGAAGGACCTGCCCACCACCCTGCCCCCGGGATTCACCATTGGCGCTGTCTGCAAGTGAGTTGGGAAGCCCTTGCTAGGCTCAACTGGGCTTGAGCCACTGGTCTCTCCCCATCCCCTGGGGGGCTGGGCTGGGCCCCTGCTGCTGTGAGCCAGGAGGACAGCGGTGGTGAGGCGGAGGGAAGGTCAAGGGAGCCCTGCTATCACTCAGCTGACCTGCTTCCCGGCTCTGCAGGAGGGAAAACCCCCATGATGCCGTTGTCTTTCACCCCAAGCACTCTGGGAAGACTCTCGACAGCCTCCCGGACAAGAGGTGAGGTTGCTGTGCTCCTTTTCCTGTCCCAGCCCCTCTGGCCTTCCGACCAGCCAGGCAGAGGAGGCTGGTTTCTCTCCCAAGGTTCCCTTCTCGACATTCACATGCCGGTTTGCCACTGCAGCCAACCTTCCTGGGGCCTTGGAGCATCATCCCAACCCTTTGAAAGAGCCTGCCATGGCCTGTGTCTTCCAGCATTCTATCTCACACCGTGGCCAGCCAGTGGCCCTGCAGGTCCAAAGGAACAGGGCACAGGGCCTTCCCTTGCACTGCACTGCACAAGCAGGGGAGTTCAGAGATTGGTTGCCTCTGAACGTGGAGGCTATCTTTAGTTGTTATGGCGACAGTAGCTATTGATGGAATCAGCCATGACTCTAATTCCTTTTTACAGCTTTCTATGCTTGTGGCCATCACTACTTCTACTGAGAGTTTAATTAGTCACTGAATAGAGAAGCATTTCCTTTTGTCTGTCCTGAAGCTATTTGCCAGCAACTTCACTGTGTGTCCTGGAGGTCTGCTAACATGGGAGAGGTAGAAAAAGCTCTCCCTATTCACTTTCTCCACTGTGCACTGCATGCAGTCCTTCGCCTCCAAAGATGCTCTTCCTCCCAACAGAAGAACTTTCTTTTAAGTGGCTGAAATGGTTAAGAGCAGTGTTCTCTCTAAGCTGAGCCAGTGTGAGCTAGCTCACAGATTCTTAGCCACTGGCTCACACATTTTTGTCTTTGCTCAGGAAAAATGCCCCCAGAGCACACTAATTTATGCAGAAACTCACAGCTTTAATGCCAGTAGCTTACAAAGCAGAATTTTTGCTCACAGGACTCCACAGCTTAGAGGGAACATTGGTTAAGATTCCCTTTCAAGAAGTTTTTAGAGCATGCCTGCATTACATTTGCTGGGTAATTTTTCAAAAAAGCAACACTGGAAAGTGAAAACTGCTGGATTATCATTAAAATCCTCTATCCTCCATCTTGCCTGCCACTGGTGGGGGGAGAGGCTGCTCTCGTGGCCCCCTGGAGCTGAGCCAGCCCTCCTCAGCGGGTGGGGGGGACGGAGTGAGTCTCCAGAGTCAGTAAGCGTGCCCAGCAAGGACCAGCAGATCTGATTGCACACCTGAGGCAGGGAAACAGCCACCCAGTACAGGCAGCACTCTGGGTGCCCAGAGCCCTGGCTTCATTCTGACATGTGCTTCTGATTGCTCTCCCCCCACCAGTGTGGTCGGCACCAGCTCCCTCCGTCGAGCGGCTCAGCTGAAGAGGAAGTTTCCTCAGCTGGAGTTCAGGGATATTGTATCCTTTTCTGGTTCAGCAGTGCCTGGAATTGCCGCCTTCACAGCTGTGCCTCTTTTGAACCAGAGGCATTTATAGCCTTTCAGCAGCAGAGGCGGGAGGGTTGGCGTTCCTTCTCAGAGAGCTTGTAGCTATGCGCTCATTTCCCACGATAGTCTTTGCCTTGGTACGGCACTGTGTAAAAACCAGTTCGTGTTAACCCAACGGGGAAGGGGTGGATGCCTTTCCCAGCTGGAGATGGGGGCAAACTACTCTTTGGTCTCTAAAAGGCAGTTTTCTGCCACTCTCATTTGGCAGAAGAAACAAGGGGTCTGCATCCCTGCTGGAGCCACAGGGCTATTCATGCTGGAAGGACACCCTGGAAGACTTACACAATGCATTTGCATAGCCCAGCCTGGAGCAAGAGGGGGTGTAACCTAACCACTGTGGATTAATCTCCCCCCACCAGGCAAAGTGCAGCTCCTTACCCTGCCAGGAATCCCCCCCCCCAAAAAAAAAGATAGCAAAGAGCAATGCGAGGCGACATGCTTCTGACTCTAGGAGGTGGCCAGGTGTGTGTGTTGTTTTCCCTGAGGCTGTCCTGCAGAGAGGGAACTTGAACACGCGCTTGAGGAAGCTAGACGAGAAGGAAGACTTCAGTGCCATTATCCTGGCGGCTGCTGGCTTGAGGCGGATGGGCTGGGACAGCCGTATTGGCCAGGTGAGCTGTGGGCTGCCGGTGCTTTTGCCCAGATGTCTGCCAGGAAAGTGGTGGGAAGGGGGAGGGGCAGGGGGGATGCTGAGCATGATGGAATGCCTGAGGTTGAAGGACAGCAGATACAAGCCTGCTGGGGCCACAGACAATGATCTTGGCTGGCTGCTGGGGTAGTGGGAGAAGGAAACAGTATAAAAATAGAAAAGACAGCGGTCATTCAAGTCTGACCGGAGAACGCTTGGGTCCTGTGCAAGGCAGGAGAATGGGGAACACCCTAGTTGCGGAGATGGGAGTCTGCAAAACCAAGTTTGGGAGGGCTGCCCCTTTCACAGGCAAAGCCTCCTCCTTCAGGGGTAAATGGGGCACATCTGGCCTGTTCTAGGCTTTCCCACTGAAATGGCTGCATTCTGCATTCACCAGAACAGAAAAGCGTTGCAGGCAGCCAAGTCAGCCCCCAAAGCAGCAGCTGTTGGGAAGTGGCTTTATTAGGAGCAGCTGCAGTGTCCCGAAGGGAGACTCGTGAGGTGTAATTGCTGGTCTTGCTGCATTCCAGGTTCTGAGCCCCACAGACTGCTTGTATGCTGTTGGGCAGGTACGTGAAGTTCTCTCTCCCACCTTGGCAGGCACGTGGGTTGCCCTGGCTTTCTGCTTGCTGGCGTATCAAGTGCAAGTGAGGACCCCAGAGCCAGAGGTGCTGAAGAGGCTGTGGGACTCGTTCCCAGGGCTGGAGAGGGGAGGGGGGGTGGGCGTTTGGCTTGAGGGACTGCAGGCTGCATTCAAAACCACCCACCCCATCTCCACAGGATCCTTCCCAATTACGAGGTCTGGGAGGGTTGTCTGCAGGCTCCCTTTTATTTTGGATGGGGCCATTCCAGACCAAGGGAGGTGCAAATAAAGTCCCCCAGTTGAAACTTCTATTCTGGAGGCTTGTCCTCTGAAGCCTCCCCTGCCTGCTTCCTTCAGGGTGCCTTGGCAGTGGAGGTGAGAGCCAAAGACCAGGAGATCCTGGAGCTGGTGGCTGCCTTGCATGACAGGGAGACTGGCCTGCGATGCGTTGCTGAGAGGGCCTTCATGAAGCGCCTGGTGAGCCCCGAGGAGAACAGCCTGCTCCCAGGGTGGGGGATGTAGAGGAGGGAAGCTGCTGCTGCTCCAGAAACTCACAGGTGTGTTTTCAATCCCAGGAGGGTGGCTGCAGCGTCCCAGTGGCAGTGAGCACCATGGTGAAGGATTCCGAGGTAATGCCAGGGGCTTCTCAGCTGGGGTGGGGGGAGTCCAGAGTGAACCCCTGCCTGTTGACATCTCCGTTTGCTCTCCCAGCTGTACCTGACTGGAGCAGTCTACAGCCTGGATGGAAAAGAGAGCCTCCAGGAGACCATGCAAACCAGTGTGGATTTCCCCCAGGAGGTACCAGCGCCTGCTTCTACTGGGGGTGGGGAGATGGGGGAATTTCCCACTTGGAGTCAAAGAGGAGTGTGGGGTGAGAGTTTGGGCTGCAACGGAATAGTTGCACAGGAGTCTGGGCTGTGTATGTCAAGTGGAAACAGCACACAGGTTGGAAGAAAACTGGGGCATGGATGATAAACAATTTTATTAGTAACATATGGTAGCAAAACTGTATCTACAACTTATAGAAACTTAAAGCTGGGGCATGGAGAAGCACCTGATGCTCCTGCCGGAGCCCTCTGCCCGACTTGCTGCGTCTTTCTTTCCTCAGGAGGCAGAGGGGCCCAACGATGACACGCAGCACGTTGGCATCCGTGCGCAGACTGTCCCTCACCAGGCTCAGCGGGCAGCCGAGAAGCTGGGCGTGGGGTTGGCAGAGCTGCTGCTCAGCCAAGGGGCTGGGCAAATCCTCACCGTGGCCAGGCAGCTCAACGAGGAGGCCCAGCTGCCCTGCCCGCCTCGTGTGGCATCCTGAGCCCCCCAGGACTGGAGGCGGGGGCGGGGAGGGGGGGAGCTCCCGCCCATTCTGCTGCAGGGAAGGCCTCTCCGTGAAGACGAAAGTGATTAAAGAGCTGGCGCAGAAAGCGGTGTCTGGAAGTTGCCTGGAGTCACGCATGCGTCGCCGTCGCCCCCTCCCCCAAAGCCAGCCAGGAGAGCGCGGGTGCAGCGTACCGGAATCCAGTTAATGAGCAGAGAGCGCGAAGCCGCCAGGCTCCGTTTGGCGCCAAAGTCCTGGCCGGCGGCGGGGGCGGCAGCAGCGGGCGGCGAGCTCTTTCCTTCGGCGGGAAGCGGCGGCGGCGTCCTCTCGGCCGGGGCGCTAGTACTCCTGCGAGGAGGCCTGGCCGGGCGTCTTCTTGGCGGCGGGGGCGGCCTTGCGGGGCAGGAGGGCGGCGGGGATGTGGGGCAGGACGCCGCCCTGCGCGATGGTGACGCGGCCCAGCAGGCGGCCCAGCTCCTCGTCGTTGCGCACGGCCAGCTGCACGTGGCGGGGCACGATGCGCGCCTTGCGGTGGTCGCGCGCCGCGTTGCCCGCCAGCTCCAGGATCTCGGCCGTCAGGTACTCCAGCACCGCCGCCAGGTACACCGGCGCGCCCGCCCCCACCCGCGCCGCGTAGCGCCCCCGCCGCAGCAGCCGGTGCAGCCGCCCCACCGGGAAGTGCAGCCCGGCCCGCGACGAGCGCGACTGCGCCTTCCTCGCCCGCCCCTCGCCTCCCCTGCCGCCCGGCATCGCCCAGAAGCAGCCCGCGCCCCGCCGCGCCTCTCCTTTATAGCGCCCGGGCCTTCCGCTCATTGGCTGCCTCCTGCCACCAATGGGGCGGCAGCGCGCCCGATTCAAAAGCTCAGGAAGCCGCCCCGCGCCTTGCACAGCGCCGCGCCCTCGCAGGGGATAGTCCGCTGCTCCGCCTCCGTTTAGCGCGGAGGGGGGCGGGAAGCGCTGCAGGCTGGAGCCGCTTTACAACCTTCATTCCCAGTATTGCCACACAAGTGGGGGCTCAGGCAGCAGCATCCAAGACGTGCACACCCACTAGGCACGTTGCAGACAGCCCTCAGGCTGACCAGAACAGAGAGGAGTCCGCCGGGCGGGCCAGCGGCCTCTCCCTGGCATTTCTTCCTCGACCTATCAGTGGGACTCAGAGGGATTCTGCTTCCTTACGTATACATCAGGGGTGGCCGAACTGCGGCTCAGGAGCTACCTGTGGCTCTTTCACACATTGTGTGGCTCTCGAAGTCACAACCACCACCTCATTGGCAGGCTTGGAGAAGGCATTTCTCTCTTTAAATCACTTCTGCAAGCCACCCCAGCCTGCAGCTTGGAGAATGCATTGAAACTTAAACGTTGCTTTCTTTCCACTTCTCCCTCCCTTCTATCATCTGTTTGCCTTCATGTCTTACAGCTCTCAAACATCTGACTATTCTATGTGGCTCTTGCATTAAGCAAGTTTGGCCACCCCTGATAGCCATTAAGAACCCCTCTGAGACCAGTCACCTAAAAGTATAAAGAGAACACAGGCAATTTTCTTATGTCCAAGGCTGTAAGTTAGTCTCTCTTTCCTCAAGTTTCTCTTGCTGTTTCCCCAGGAAAAGCACCCCCAGTGTTATCCTAAACAGAATTCCAGACAAACTGATTCTAAGGAGCCTTTGGTTGAAACCAGATGCATCTCACAACCCATGCATTCCCTGCCAGCATGTACTTTTTACCTTTCACTGTGGAAGAACCTGGATGCTGGTCAGGGTGCAGGAGCAGTCTCTGTGCCCTGCCTTCTATGGGCCCACATCACGAAACCTGGCTGCTGCTGTATGAGGTGGAAGCCCCACGGTTCAGCCAATGTCCTTCCCTTGCATTGGATCCTACAGTTGGAAGGGACCTCCAGGGTAATCTAGTCCAACCCCCTGCACAATGCAGGAAACTCACAAATGCCTCTCCCCGCCACACCCCCAGTGACCGCTGCAGGCTCCGTGCCCAGAAGATGGCAAACAAAACCTCCAGGATCCCTGGCCAAAGTGGCCTGGAGAAAAACTGCTGACCCCAAAGTGGAGAACAGCATTTCCCTGGGCATGTAAGAAAGGGCCACAAGAACTAAGCAGTGATGCAGCCCTTCCTGCCCTCCTCAAGATATACCTAATTCACAGAATCAGCAGTGCTGTCAGATGGCCATGTAGCCTCCATTTAAAAACCTCCAAAGGAGGAGGTTCTGGTCCTACCTTCTGGGGCCACAGAAAACAACTCCACACCATCCTCCATATGACAGCCTTTCAATTACTTGAAGATGGTGATTATATCACCTCTCAGTCGTCTCCTCTCCAGGCTAAACATCCCCAGCCCCTTCAGCCTTTCTTCATAGGGCTTGGTCTCCAGACCCCTGTCTTTGTTCCCTCCTCTGGACCTCTTCCAGCTTGTCTATATCCTTAAATTGTGGTGCCCAAAACTGCAGACAATACTAAGAGCAAAGTGATACCACCATCACTTTGTGGCCTAGACACTTTACTTGTTTAAATGGTAAAGGTAGTCCCCTGTGCAAGCACGTCGTTTCCGACTCTGGGGTGATGTTGCTTTCACAATGTTTTCACGGCAGACTTTTTACGGGGAGGGACGGTGGCTCAGTGGTAGAGCATCAGCTTGGTAAGCAGAAGGTCCCAGGTTCAATCCCTGGCATCTCCAAATAATGGCCAGAGGCTCAGAAACCACATATACACAGTGTATGTTAGTATTGTGCTTTGGAGTGGGAAAAGACCTCCACAATTAAGCTGGATGCGTCTCCCTCCATCCTTCTACAATGGAAGCCACCCCCAAGGTCTGTCACAGCAGCAGGTGGAGAAGGAGAAGGCGAGGGACCTGGCTTTGCCCATCATTGCTGCCCAAGCCAGTAAACCCTAGACTGCTCTCAGAGATGGGGCCTGGCTCACTGGAAACATGTCTGGTCTGGTACAGCCTTTGGCTTCCTCTCTCCTCCCCCACCATTGTATTGGGCAGCACCCACCCACCCCCATCTTCACAGGGAGACACCGCACCTCTTCTTGAGTACTTGCGCTCCCCTCCCCCCCGCCACGCTCTAGAGGTAATGAAAATCCACTGCTAGAATCCAGTGTGCAGGAAGAGGAAGGCTGCATTCTACAGATAACTGCAGCTTGCACTTGAACATCAATGAAGGAGCCCCAGAGAGTGTAGACTCAGAGGGGCAGCTGTGTTGGTCTGCTGCAGAACAGCCAGTTGCCAGTCCAAGAAGACATTTGGGGCAAAAGTTTTCAAAGAGTCAAAGCTCCCTTCATGAGGCAGTTAAGGATACAGAGAGACAGAAGAAGGTGGGATATTTATTTCTGACCACATTCAAGCCTCGTACAGGGGGGGAGGAGGAGGTAGAGTTCCATCTCTCTGCTAAAAAGGAAAGGGGCCATTTGGCTAAGCACCTCTGAGGGACTCCTGTGCACCATCCGCCAGTCCAGCACCCACGAGGCTGCTTTGCCCGATTGTACCTCCCGCTCCTCCTCAGACCTGACCAGCAGCGGCCTGGAAGGCCAAAGGGGTCTTGTTCCGTTTTGATTTCCTATCTGTTCCGCCTTGATTGCCACCAGACACCATTCTTGCCACCAAAATGAGCCCCCCACCCCAGAAGTCCCTGCTCCATCAGGCTCCTCTTGCCTCCTATCCCCACAAGCACCAGAGAGACTGCAACACAGCAGGACTGGGCACTGCCACTGGGGAGGATGCAGACAGAAGGGGCCCAAGCAGCAGCAGCAGCGTGAGCAGGGGCTTCAGGCCTCCGGAGGTCAGCAGGAAGGACAACGCAGGCTGGCAGCCTCAGCAGCAACTTCCCTGCCTCCCCGCCCACGCCCCCAGGACAATCACAGCGACGTCCTTAGGAGCCAGCCCTCTAGGCAGCAAGGGGGAAACAAGGACAGAGTCCCCTCCCCACAGACACACACTAGAGCAAGCGCAGATTCGGGGCTTTGAGGCCGCAGCACTTTGGCTTTGAGGGTTCAGTTCACAGAGGAAGCCACGGATCCCTGCTGCGACAGCCTTCTCTCATCACTTCTGCATACAGAGGCAGGTGCCAGAGTCCGGGAAAAGCAGGGTGGGAGCATGAGGGAAGGGGGTGTTCTCTGAGCAGGAGATTTACAGCAGAAAGGGCAGGCATTCAAGCTGCTTGCCTGCACAGGCCCAGCAAGCAGGAGAGCAATACTCCAACTCCTGACCCCTCTCTATTCCCCTCTACATGTGTTATGGCCCCTTCCTTCCACACCTGCGGGTGTCATAAAAGTGCTGCATTCAAAACCCCGCCAGAAGCACCACTCGGCCTCGAAGACCATCTTCCAAGGAATCCTTCTGTCTCTGGGAAGCAGGCTGGCTGCCAACTGAACCGCAGCACCACCCTGGAGGCAGGCCGAGGAAGACAGCAGCAGTAGCTCAGATGTCATAGAAGAGCCGCACAAGCTGGTACCGGACAGAAAATGCAATGATGCTCCCGGCAACCTAAAAAGGAATGAGGGACACGGAGTCACTCCAGAAGGCGCTCTCTTGGGCCACCAGCCACCCTTATGCAGTTATGAAGAAGGGTCTGGAGTCATGCTAGACCGGAAGTCGGCCACCCCAGCTCCAAGGCTGCCCCAAACTCTGCTCCTCGGGGGCATCAGAGAAAGCAACACTTCCAAACCTTCTAGCTGCTTACCTGGATCAGCAGCAGCAAAAGTGTCAGCGTTCTCTCAGGAGTTGGGCCAATCAGCTTTATCACCAAGTTAATGAGAGTCATGTTGCTGCACTCCACGTATTCGCCATCTTTGTCCACCCCCTGATGTACGTCGACCATGTGGAGACGCTCAGACATCTGGGAAGACACATTTGTTGCTGGTGGCGCTCCAGGGTGAAGGAGCGAGTTGGCCCCTCCCTGGGCCATTGCTATTAGTCCAGCCAGCCTCAGCAGAGTCCTTCCAGCTGGGTGCTCAAGCCCACCCTCTGCCTTTGAGAGCCAAGCACAGAGCTTGTGCCCTTACCTTGAGGATGGAGGCTCCCAAGGGAGAGAGGCTCTTGGCTTTGAATCTCGAGTAGCTCATCTCCAGCTTGCCTGTCTCACGGCTGAATCTGCAGACACAGACAGAGCCCAGCGTGAGAGCCAGGGTCCTTCTCTTTCAGTGAGGTCAGGAGGAGGGCCGGGGGTGGGGGGGGAGTGCCAGAGGCCAGCCCATCTCTGCAAAGGCCAGAGGAAGGAGGCAACTGGATCAGAGCAGATTTCTCCATCGTGGCTCCCCACAAAGAACTCTGAGAAGCCACACTGCCAAAACACCCAGGCCAAGAAGGAACTGCTGCAGTCAGGTGCTTGTTACCTGGGCAGCCGATGGCGTGGGCAGGGGATGATGTGGAAGAGTTGGGGCAAGGAGTAGAGGAAGTTCAGCACTTGAGGGATAAAGAAGAGCAACATGGTTTTGCTGAAATGCCCAAGGATGCCCACCACAGCAAAGGTCATGCCAGCAAAATAGCAGAAGGTGTCGCCCACAAACACCTGGGATGGGTACCTGCATTCAAGCAAAGCAGAAACACATTAGCTGGAATGGAGGCAACACAGCCAGAGGGAGGAGCCTTAAGGAAACAGCAAAGGTGGGCACACCCTGGGGAAGTTTTGGAACCCACCCTTGATTCATGTTTTCCCCACTACTGCTACGTGCAATGGGTGAATTGCTTAACGTATGTCAGGAGGATCACTGAACCAAGCAGGGGAAGGAAAGAGACGTAGGGCACCTAGAGTGCATTTACAGGCATCCATCACCAGAGAGGCAGTTACAGCACTGCCTGCAATTCGGCAAAGGGAGACGGGTATCTCCATCCTCGTGGAACTTCTCATGTAGCACAAGACTATCTTGCATCAAAGTTCTAAAAGGGCTTGTGTGCAATGGAGAGCTTTAATTTCCTGCTCTTTCCAGGACACGCACTGCATAGGTACTCTGCATGCCCACACAATACACCAGCACTCTCTAAGAGGCAGCTGCACACTGTAAACCACCTGGCTGTGTTGTGCCCTGTCACAGGTCAGCTAGGGCTCAGTGATAGCAAGGACTCCTCAGGGAAAGAGGAGTCCAATGTAGCCAGAAAAAGTTGACTAGCAGGAGACAGAGCTATGGGCTTGTCAGGATTCATGGCCAACAGGTGGTGCAGAGACACCAACACATTCCAGCCCTGATCCAGCAGGTGAACCTCAGTTGGCTGTTCCCAGCCCACCAGTATCACCTACACCCTTAGAGCACAGCAGATGGAGGCTGAGAACAAAGCTACAGACAAGATGGCAAACTGCTTGCCTCCTTGCCCGATGCCAGCTGCTTACTGGTAACAAAGATGAGCAGTTGCAGGGTGGCTTCTGAACAGCTGGCTACAGGAATGATCCTTAGACATGGAGCTATAAAAAGCAGCCAAGAGAGGCTGTTAGGCATGGGCACAACATGTATGATGGCTGCTAAATCAATGCCTTGCCTGACTTCTGGATCTCTGACCCTGGACCGAGTGACCTTGGTTGCCTGACTTCTTGACCCCTGACTGAATGACCCTGCCTTGCTTGACATCTGGCACCTGATATTTGGAGCCTGCAAGCCAGTATGCGCCCCTTCCATGCCTTCTCCCCCCCGGAGAAACAATTTTGCTTTCCCCGATCCATAGAACATCTCACCAGTTGTGATACAGGAGCCCCAATGTGGTGAAGAAAAAGGGAATCATGAAGTAGAGGGAGAAAATGTGGTCATCTCTGTAGTCTCCTGTGAGCAAGGACAGAAGGAAGAGAAAAAACAGCTGCAGGGATCCAGCATGAGTGTCACTACCCACTGCTGGGTTGGCAGCTGTGTGCCGCTAGGCCCGAAAGCCTGAAGCTCTGCAGAACATCCCACCCTGTCCTCCTGCGCAGCCCCTCAAAGAGGGCTTTCCCCTTCCCTACCATTCAGTTCTATGATGTTGAAGGTGATAATGGAAGCGGCGATCACCAGCGACTGCCCAGCCTCCAGCCCGTTGATCCCAGCAAGGATGTTGATGGCATTGGTGCAGAACACGGCCAGCATGCCCATGTACACGTAATACAGGAAGCCTGTGAGAAAAGAGACCCGCCTCTGAGCACACGCCTTCCCCTCTTGCACGGGTGGCTGCTGAGAGATGCTGAGACACAGCCCGGGATTGCCCTGGATCACTCACCCAGGTCCAGATGCAGGCCCAGCAACATCCGGAAGGGCTTGGGCACCACAATGGTCGTATTCCCAAAATTGGTGAAGTACACCATCAGCAGGGGCAAGGACGCCATGGTAGGCAGAAGGAGCTTGTGGCGCCATCGCAAGTTGAGGACGTCGTCCGCAAAGCCCAGAAAGATCATGCAGCAGATGGCCAGGAGAGAGCCAATGAGAGCCACAAACTGCAGGGGTGGGGAGGGGAGAGAGACTGTGAGGCCTGGGCCTTGGGCAGCCAGCCAGCCGCACACCTCCAGTGTTTGCCAGGCACTCACCTCATGGTGTGGGAATGCCTTGCACTGCTCCTCAACTAGGCAGCTCAGGAAGGGCACTGGGATGAAGCAGAAGAGAATGATCAGGAACACTGCCCCGCTGATGACCCCCTGGGATTCTGGGCTGGAAACAGACAACCACACAGAGCAGTTAGCAGCCGGCTGCGCAGCCAAAACGTGCCTGTCCCACACACCCTAGCAGGGCCACTACCCAACGGCCTGCCTGGAGCTGAGGGGAGTCAGACAAGCAGGAGAGTGTGAGGAGCCACCCTCACTGGCCAGCAGCCTCTGGCATGTCTTTGGAAGGAGCATCAGCACACCTGGACCAGAACAGAGCCCCATGAGAACACCGGAAGAGCCCTGTGGGGTCAGACCAGTGAGGGTCCATCCCGTCCAGATTCCTTTTTCACACAGTGGCCAACCAGTTCCTCAGAAGAGCCAACAACAGGGCAGAAAGGCTGAGGCCTTACCCTGAGAAGAACATCAGAGGAGCCCTGCTGGGTCAGACCAGGGAGGGTCCCTCTAGTCCAGCCTCCTGTCTCACACAGTGGCCAACCAGTTCCTCTGGAGGGCCAACAGCAGGGCAGAGAGACTGAGACCTTTCCCTGAGAAGAACATCAGAAGAGCCCTGCTAGAACAGACCAGGGAGGGTCCATCTAGTCCAGCCTCCTGTCTCACAAAGTGGCCAACCAGTTCCTCTGGAGGGCCAACAGCAGGGCAGAGAGGCTGAGACCTTTCCCTAAGAAGAACATCAGAGGAGCCCTGCTGGGTCAGACCAGGGAGGGTCCATCCAGTCCAGCCTCCTGTCTCACACAGTGGCCAACCAGTTCCCCTGGAGGGCCCACAACAGGGCAGAGAGGCCGAGGCCTTCCCCTGAGAAGAACATCAGAAGAGCCCTCCTGGGTCAGACCAGGGAGGGTCCCTCTAGTCCAGCCTCCTGTCTCACAAAGTGGCCAACCAGTTCCTCTGGAGGGCCAACAGCAGGGCAGAGAGACTGAGACCTTTCCCTGAGAAGAACATCAGAAGAGCCCTGCTTGGTCAGACCAGGGAGGGTCCATCCAGTCCAGCCTCCTGTCTCACACAGTGGCCAACCAGTTCCCCTGGAGGGCCCACAACAGGGCAGAGAGGCCGAGGCCTTCCCCTGAGAAGAACATCAGAAGAGCCCTGCTAGAACAGACCAGGGAGGGTCCATCTAGTCCAGCCTCCTGTCTCACAAAGTGGCCAACCAGTTCCTCTGGAGGGCCAACAGCAGGGCAGAGAGGCTGAGACCTTTCCCTAAGAAGAACATCAGAAGAGCCCTGCTTGGTCAGACCAGGGAGGGTCCATCCAGTCCAGCATCCAGTCTCACACAGCGGTCAGCCAGTTCCTCTGGAGGGCCAACAGCAGAGCAGAGAGGCCGAAGCCTTCGCCTGGTGGTGCTTCCTGGCCCTGGGATTCTACAGTTTGCTGTCTCTGAATGTGGAAGTTTCCTCTAGTCGCCAGGACTAACAGCTGTTGGCAGATCCAGCCTTCAAGCATCTAACTCCCAGGCCCTGACCTGGATAGTCCAAGCAAGCTCAGTCTCCCTAGATCTTGGAAGCTAAGCAGGGCCAACCCTGGGAGAGCTCCAAGGAATACCAAGAGCGGGAGACGGGCAGGCTGCATCAAGCCACTTTTCCGAACCTCCAAGCCCCACTAAGGGCCATCAGAAGTCAACCATGACTTCCAGGCACACAAAATACTCCCCTCCCCGCAAAAAGAAAGCACCGTCTACCTGCTCTCTAAAGCCATCACTGCACCCTCTGGTAGCAAATACCTCGCTGTGCAAAGAACTATTTCCTCTTGTCTGCGCTGGAGCTCCGGTGGGTCCCCCCCCCTCCAGTTCTGCCATTTGGGGTAAACCTCCAATGCAGCGTCCAGCCCTCCCCCGGGGGGATCCCTCTCCAGCCCCGGGCCCCGCCCCCGGCCTCCCGCTGCCACCCCCGCCCGGGAGCCCCGCCGCTCACAGGGGCTGCCGGGAGGCCTTGTTGAGGTCGAGGCCGCAGAGGCGGGCGGCCACGAAGTGCTCCTTGAAGGCGGGGATGAGGGTCACCGTGGCCCCGAAGCCCGCCAGCGACAGCAGCAGGTTGGTCAGCAGCGGCACGCCCGGCAGCGGCCACATCTCGGAGGCCCCCAAGGCCCGGAAGCGCCGCCGGAAGTCCCCCCGGAAACTAGCCCGCTCTAGACCCCTCCTCTCGACGCCGCCGCCATTTTGGGTACTGGCTGTGGCGCCCAGCAGCAGGCCCCGGATGGACCCGGCAGGCCGGCCGGCAGTCGCGCACCCTTCGCGCCGGGGGAGGGGAGTCGCTTGCGGGGAGGCTTCGGGAAGAAACGACGCCCTCCTCCCGGCGCCCGGTTGCCCCCTCGGCCTCCTTAGCGCGGTGGCGGCGCCCACACCAAAGATGGCCACGCCTTCCTTGTCACGTGACAGCTGCCTCTAGCCACACGTCACCCTCCTCCGGATTGGCGGGGCCTCTTAAAGGGGCCGCTGCGGGAGGCATCTTGTTCGGCGCTGCAGAGCTCTGTGTCTCCCGGAAGCCGGCGCCGCTCCGCCCAGTCCCGGTCTCCCCGACGGGCGGCCACTGCCAGGCGCCACGCAAGCCCCCGGGCAGGGAGGCAGGCAGCAGTCCAAGGGCGGCGAGGCCGAGGTCGCTTAGCCGGGCGGAGGGGGAGGAAGGGGCGCCCAAGAGAGCGATGGCGGCGGCGACCGGCGGGGGGCAGCGCCTGGCCTAGGAGGGCGTGCGCCTTTAAGGCGGCCGGGAGGGGAGGGGAGGGAGCGGCGCCGGCCTCGGCCCTCCCTCCCTCCCTCCTCCGCGGCTGAGCGGCTGCCTTCGAGCCCCCGTGGCCATGTAGCTGGCGGGCAGTGGCCGGTGAGGCTGGCATGGAGGCCGGGGCGGGGGGGCTGGGCTGGGCGGCGCTGGTGCTGCTCTTCGGCGCCTCGCTGCTCGTCGTGGCCGCCTGGCTGGTGCAGCTGGCCCGGGGCCTCTGGAGCGCCCTGCTGCTGCGCCGCCCCGCCGCCCCCCACCGCCCCGGCGCCCGCGCCCTCCTGGCCGCCCTCTTCGCCTTCCGCGCCTTCCGCCACAGCTGGCGCCGCGCCTGGCTGCGCGCCCTCAACCACCAAGCCCGCCGCCACGGGGTAAGGAGCCCAGCCCTCGGGGGACGCACGGGGCTTGCGCGCGGGAGGGATCCTCTCGAGGCAGGAGCGGCCTCCGTCCCGGCTGCTCCTCAGCTGAGCTCGGGGCGCCCGGGATTGGCGGCGGGGTTCCCGCAGCCTCGAAAGCTCGCGGCCAGCCCAGGGCCGCGCGTGCCCGGCGCTCTTGGTCGCCCCTGTGGCAGAGGCACTAAAGATGGCCCCACTGTTGCAAGGGACAGCCTGCCCCTCTCCGCTTTGAATTCTGCTCTGGGGGGAGTCAGCTGTTCCTCCCCTGCCCTTTGGGAGTTGGAAAGCATGGGCGGGGGGAGGCTCCTTTCTGCTTAGCCCCGGCTTTTGTACCCCCACCGCCCTGCATGCGTTTGTTTTGCCTATTATGATTGGCCTATGCAGGGAATTCTCTTTCTTGCAGCGATTCTGTCATCAGTTCTGCTGATCCAAATCTTGGACAGGGGATGTTATTGGAACCCAAGACCGAAGCTGAAATCCCAGCTTAGTCAAGGACTCCCTTGGAGAGTCCGGCAAGCGTAGGGCTTCTCAAAGAAGGAACATGGGCCTGTTTTTCCACCTGCAGGCATGGTGGCAGCTTGAGTCAGCTTCCTGCTAGATGTGCAGGCCACAAAATGGATGCAGTTGTTCCATTATGCTGTGTTTGCTGTTTTCGATAGGAGAGTCATAACGATACAGGAAATTTTATGTCTCCTGTCAATGTATGCATGGCAGTCTACAGTATAATACAAACACAAAAACCATCTCCTGTCCAGTGACGCTCACTGGAGTGGACGGAGTTTTGGCAAGCGACTGGTTTTGCTTCTAGCACTATGAGATGACCAGCAGCCAAAGTCAAGTGGCAGGAAGGAAGTGATGGGAGGGACATTTTGGAGCTGGGCTCTGGGCCACTAGAAGCTTCACAGAAGGCCCTAGGCTCCTTCGTAGTGTTAAGACACATGAAAATGAAAGCTCTCCAGTCTTTGCCAGCAGAGTTTGCTTGCTCTTCCCTGGTGTTCAGCCAGCAAGGTCAGCCCTGCTTGCCCCTGCCCCATGGCTGGAGCCGGAAGGGAGACTGCCCTGGAGGACTCATGGCTCAGCCTCATGCTCTGTGCTGCTGCACCAAACCAGAGAGGGCCAGTGCGGTGCAGGCCCGATCCAGGGTGGGGTTTGCTCTGCTGGTGACTTTCTGAGCTCTTCTGCCCTTGGTCCACCTTCCTTTTGAGGGGTGGACATAGGCTGGTTGCTTCCTTCAGTAGGCTGCACTGGAGCTAGCAAGACGCAATCATGAATCGCAGGGATTGGTTGGACCTCTCAATTAGGTCTTTATTTACATAGACAAGCCTGAAATAAAATTGGATTCAGTGCTTGAGGGGAGGGGGCAGGAAATCTGGGCTCCTCTTACATGTGAGCCCCCTTCTTTAGAGACGTTGGGTCCCCTTTGGTCAGAGTGTTTCTTGGGAGAGCGGGGCTCTGGGGAGAGAGTCACTGTGGAATCCAGGCTTCCACACCTCAGTGCCTTTTCTCCTGTACTGGGGGCGGGGGAGTGAGGAGGGGCTTAAGGCCAGGTCCTTCTCCTGGCTCTCCGTAGTGGAACTCTGCTTTCACTTCCTCTCCCCACAAGCAGGGCCAGCCCTTGGCAGAGTGTCCCCACCCAGGGGCTCCCTCCCTCCCTCCCTCCCCACACACCTGTCTGTCTCACTGCCTGCCTGCACCTCCTTCCCTGCCCCGTCTCACGGCCACCTGACGGCCCTGGCAGTGCAGTGCATGCGACTGGATGCATGCATGAGTGGCGGAGCGTTCACAAGGAAGCGAGCGGGCTGAGGCCCTGGCAGCTCCCCACCCCATTCCCCCCTTGGGGTCTGCTGAGGACTCTGGAATACATTTCTTTGGGCAACCACTGATCCCGGACTCTTTGGGGCTGGTTTAGTTCTTGCTCTTTTCAGTGTCATAGCTACTCCTGGGAGCCATCTGAAGGACTTGCAGAGATGTGAATTTCCTTCAAATCAAACACAAATGGGGGTTCCTGTGGCTGACTGGCCCCTATTTGTTCTTTGAGACTCTCCAAGGGAGAGTCTGCTGAGAGCAAGCAGAACCAGTCTCCCCTCCCGGCATCATCTCAGAGCTCTTGGGATCAGACTCCAAGGAAGCTCCAGGCAGCCCCCCAGCCTGGCTCAATCTGGCGTAGAGCTCTCCATCTTGGGAGCGGAGGCACTGGGCCCCCCTCTCCTCCCGGTCCTTTCCTCATTCCCCCCTGCTAGATGGGATCAGCTGACTGATCCAGTTCTTGGTTGGGAGAGCCATCTGGGAGTCTGTGGCCAGGTATCCCTTTCTGGGGGGGCTTCCCAGGGTGGGAGTAAGCATTGGATAAACAAAACCTTTTGGGGGCTTCTCTGCTGTTGCGGGAGTTGGCTTGTGGAGCAGTGCCGAGAGCGTTCAGCTGTTCTGGTTTGGCTTTGCTGTGCTGCTTCCGTCACTGCACTTCCCGGTGCAGAAATCTGACAGTGGCCAAGTCTGCCTTCTCTTCCGCCTCTAACTTTTGCTGGGTTCAACATGTTCATATGCATGAAGCCATCTCGGAAACAGACATTATTTCTCATGCTGAATGTATTGTGTGTGGGCTGGGGGTGGGTCTGGAGTCTGGTGCCTGCCTTTGGCTTCTGAGGCTACTGTGTAGCTGATTTAGAGAGCTCCCATTTGTCCGTCTGCTGGTAAATCTGCGCCCCCCAAGTGATGCCCTGGCACAAGAGGACATCTCGGGGGGGGGGGGGAGGGTGGTCCCGCTGAACCTTTTTGCACAGGAAGAGGGGCAGAGTTCCTAGCAGAGCCAGCCAGCCTGCCAAGTGGGGGGCCACGAAGAAGAGCCCCCTGTGCAAGTGCTTCCCCCCTTCTTTGGGCTCCAGGTTCGGGCTAGAGAGGGAGGAAAGGAGGCAGCGTGTGGCTCCAGGGCTGCTGGGGCCCCTAAACTGAGAGATGCTTCCTGTCTGCAGGGAAGAAGGAAGAGCTTCTGGGCTCTTTGTGTGTATGAGGGGGGGGGGGCTCTGTGAGCTCCTGCTGACAGCCATCTGGTGCGTCGGGTCTGCCCTCTTGGGCCTCTCTCCTGCCCAGCCCCTCCCATGGGAAAAGACTGGCTGGTGGGGGCCAGGAGAGGAATTGCAGCTGCCTGTTATTCTCCTCCTTTCTGCCCCAGCAGGCCCCAACACCAGGGAAAGCGAGCCTTGGCCCACGCAGGGTGGGGGGCTGCTTCATCCCTGCTTCTGCCACACTGAGGCTGGCATTCCAGCCCCCTCCCCGGCTCCCACGGCAACTCTGCTTGTGTTTCACCTGAATGGCTTCGGGCTGCCCACGGAAGAAGGCAGGGCTCTTTTCTGAGTCACTCCGCAGCCAGCAGTGAATAATGGAGGGGGAGGTGCTTCCCTCTGCTCTTCCTGAGCCAGGCCGCTGCTTCCTTCAGCCCCCGGGTCCTCTGGTTGCCGGGGCAGGGCAAGCCTGGAGTGGAGTGTGCTCTGCCTCATCTCTGCTGGGCTTCTGCAGCTTTAACTGCTGTGTGCCAGGCAGAAATCCAACAGGAGGGGCTTTCTCTGACACCTCTCTGCAGGTGGGGGAAATGTCTCCATCATGCAGCAATGGCATCCTGACCTGAGCCTTGCCAGCAGTGCCACTTTGCCTCTTTAGGAGGGGCACCTGCTGGCAGCGGCTCCCTGGGCGAAAACCACACAAAGCCCCAGAGAGCGCGTTCCTTCCTGCTGCTTCTTTCAAGACTGACACGATTCCCAGGGTGTAGCCTTCCCCGAGTGGCTGCTGCCTTCCTCAGGCTGGGAAGCTCCTCAGTCCCTGGCAGGAGCCCCTGCGGGCCTCTCTTGCTCTTCTGCAGCTGCCCACTGGGGCTGCCTACCTGCAGCGAGGTTGGCACGGGCAGGCCTGGCTCTCAGAAAAGGTTCTTCCTTGTGGGAGGCCGAGCAGCTGCCAGATCTCTTTCCTGGCCCCTTTTCGCTCCCTGGGTGGGTCTGCCTGATCCTTGTCAGGGCCTTTTCCCCTCCCTCCTTGTGTTCCAGCTCGGGCTGCCAACTCTGGCTGGGAAATTCCTGGAGATTTGGAGGTGGAGCCTGGGGAGGGGAGGGAGCTCAGCAGGAATGTGAGTCCACCCCCCCCCCCCACGCAGCCATTTCCTCCAGGGCAACTCCAGCCTGAAGACCAGGTGCAGCTCCCAGGGAGGGAGGGAGGGGCCATGGTGGAGGAGCAGAGCCTCTGCCTGGCTTGCAGGTGCTCCCAGGTTCAGTCCCCACAGTCTTCACCTGCAAAGACCAGGTGATGTGACTGACTTTTCTCTGCCCGGGGCCTGACCTTGAGGGACCAAGGTGGCTCTGAATCAGCAGAAGGCGGCAGTGGCGGCTTCAGGTGTCCTCAGCAGCTGGTCTGCAGGCCTGGCTTGTGTGGCTCTTGCAGGCTCCCTGTTTGGGGCCTGACCACACTTTGTCCTCCACCAGAGCTCCATCCAGATTACCTTTGAGGACAGCCCTCACCTGCTGCCCGAGGTCAACATCAGTCACGTGACCTGTGCTGACCAGTCAGACCACAGCATGGTAAGCGACCCTCGGTGCCTCCTCCGGTTCCCTGCTGGCCCTGGTGTCTCCCCCCCCCCACAGAGTTTACATGGGGGGGCAGATTCCATAGTGGCAGAGGATGGACCGGCAGGCCTTCCCCTGAGGGGGCACTGCCCTCTTGGCCCCTGGATCATTTGTAGGGCTGGAGCTCAGGTCTCGGTGGACCCATCTTTTTTTGAGGGGGGGGGAGTTTTCTTGTATGGGGCAGCAAGGCTTGGGGTAAAGTGAAAGCCCCCCTGCCAAAAGGCAGTCTAAAATTTGACGAAGGGGAAGGGGCAAGATGGCAGTTGCCAAGGCACTTAAAGGGCATTCTTAGAATCATAGAGTTGGAAGGGACTCCCAGGGTCATCTAGTCCAACCCTCTGCACAATGCAGAAGGACAAATGCAGTGGCCCCTGCCCCCCCCCCCAGCTGCAGAACCCTGGAGGCTCAGGGGTAGCTTTGTGTGAGCTGAGCCTCACTGGGACAGACTGGCAGAGGGAGCCCAGTATGTTCTGCAGCCTCCTCTTGTAAGCCTTGCTCTCTGCTGCCTGCCTTTGGGGTGGTCACTCTCCCCCCTCCCCCTCTCCAGGTGTTACGTTGCCACCTTTCTGCCGATGCTGTGCAGTTCCCTGTTTTGGTCACGCAGCAGTCGCCTGCTGCTGTTTCCATGGACACCTATTATGTCACCCTGGCTGTGCTGCAGGCCCAGGTGAGTGAGGGGCTGCCTGCGGAGGAGCTGGTTGGGAGACTGGGGGGCTGGGCTGGGGCTGCCTCTGAGCTTGATGTGCAAGTTGACGGGGTGGTTTGAGCTCAGGGGAGGGCATCTGCACTTTGTAAGCAGGGGACTCAGGTTCCTCCCCCTGCACAAGTGGTGGCGCCTCATGCTAACAAGGGCTTTCCTCTGCTCCCCTGGCCCAGCTGGTGGTCCGCCTGGAGGAGATGGAGGATGAAGGTCTCCTGGTGTCCTGGGCCTTCCAGGACAGGCCGGACTTGGACCTGGTGGTGGCCCCGAAGTTTCAGCTCCATGAAGTGAGTGAACTGCCAAGGCACACCGGGCGGGGGGCAGCCCTTTCCCATGAGCCCACCTCCCTCTTTGCAGCTGTGCCCTCAGAGCCTCACCTTGAGCTGCAGGAAGTCCACAGCATCTGGGTGCTTGTGAGGGGCAGGGTGTCCTTCAAGAGCTCAAGAGGGAGCAAAGTCCCAGACTGGGGCATGTGCCATTATTGGGGTGGCAGCAGTCGTGGAAGAGAAGAAGAGATTGGATTTATATCCCGCTCTTCGCTAGCCAAAGGAGTCTCAGAGCAGCTTCCAATCTCCTTTCCCTTCCCCTCCTCACAACAGACAGACGCCCTGTGAGGTTGGTGGAGCTGAGAGAGCTCTCACAGAAACTGCTCTTGAGCGGAACAGCTCTGAGAGAACCAGCAGGTGCATGTGGAAGAGTGGGGAATCAAACCCAGTTCTCCCAGATCAGAGTCTGCATGCTTAACCGCTACACAGCAGCTGTCCAGTCACTGCTGTGGGGGTTCCAAGGCAAGAGAGGTCCAGAGGTGGTTTGCCGTTCCCTGCCTCTGAAGACTCCTTGGTGGTCTCCCTCCCACCCCGGGGCTGGTCCCACGTAGATGCTGAGATCTGGCCAGGTCAGGAAAGCTTGTCCCTCCAGGCTCTTTCCCTTCTGCTTGAGGAGAGCTCTGGGTGGCCATGGCCTGGAAAACCCATCCTGCTGATGCACTCCTGCTCTGTAGATGCGCTGCCACTCCTTTCCCTGACTTGGTGTTGGACTAACACAGCCTGAGACACCTACCTGGATGGGGAGGCCCTGCTACACCTGCTGTGGAGGCAGTTTTGCCCACCTGCCCGAGTCGCTTGGGAGAGAGGCAGGCTGAGTGAAAGGCTGAAAGCTTTGCCTTGCCCAGAACTTGGGAGGCAGCCGGTGCTCCCTGCCCCACACTCTCAGCTCTCCTCCCTTGGAAGTGGCTCCTGAAACTCCGCCTCCAGCAGCCCCTCTTGCCCCTGCCAGCTGCCTTGGCTGAACTTCCTCTGAAGTTCTTCCTCTGAACTTCCATCCAGGACAACGATGGGAAGGTTGACCTGTCCACTGTCAAGGATCTGATTGAGGATGCTGTGGTCAGCACTCAGCCGGCCATGCTGGTGAACCTGGAGGCCTGCATTGCTAGTGGCCAGGTGGGAGAGCTGGGAGGCTTTTCCTAGGAGGCGGGGGGGGGCCTTGTGTGGGAGGTGGCAAGGGGTCCTGGAGCGAGCTCTGCATGGCCAGGGCCCGCTGGCATGCCCCCCTTTCCCTGTTCAGCTGAGGGGTGGATATGGATGTCTGGGGCTGCCATCCTGCTCACCCCCCTCTCTTCTGCACTTTCACCAACAGAAGTCTTGTAACAAGCGCCTTCCGGGGTCCCCGTCCAGCGCAGCAGCAGCAGCAGCTCCCACACGCAGGCTCCTGCTCCAGCACCTGCGGGCCGTGCGCTTGGACTGCGAGGAGGCTCAAGGTGTGGGGAGGAAACGGGGAGGCTCCCATCCCATCTGGGGGGAGTGGGCTGCTGTCGCTGGCCCCAGCATGGGGGGCACCTTCCCTCTTGCAGTTCAGCAGGGTAGGGGGTGGGCAGGAAGGTCTGCCTGCTTCCCCTGGGGGGCAGAAAGTGAGCACGCTCGGCAGCCACCTGTGCTGAGTGGAGGCTGGCTCCACCTGTGGAGGGGGTGGGAGGTCTTTGAGAGGAGGTCCTGCCTTCCCAGCATGCAGCGTGCTCCAGGGAGCTGGCTGAGTCTGGAGGTTCAAATGCCGGCCCAGCAGTGGTGCAATGAGGGAGGGCCTGGGAGACACTCCCCCCCCTGCCCATTTTTGGTTCATGAGGGTGCTGCCGTCCCACTTAGCCAGCTGGCTGTAGGAGAGACCAGACCAGGGAAGGAAGCGGGGTAATCAAAGGGCTGGTCCCTGTTGCTGCCCTGGGGGGAGGGAAGGTGCAGAGAGAGGGCAGGCAGGTGCTGGTGCTCAGCCTGGTGTTCTGTGCCCTTTCCAGGAAGCGGGCAGCTGTGCTGCGTGGCAGAGCTGGACAGTCCTCGGCAGCGGAAGCGGACCAAGGCGGTGCCGCCCAGCAGCTCCAGCCCCACAGGCCACGTGGAGTGGCCGGACAGACTCCTCCTGTAAGGAAGGAACTGCAGGTGTTGTCTCTGTGGGCGGGGGGGGGAGGGGGCAGAGGTTTATCAGAGAGGGCACTCTGGGTAATCCCTCATTTGCATGCACGGATGCCGGTCGATTTGGCCCTTGGCGGCAGAAGACAATGCAGTGTCCAGCTGCTTCATCAGTTTCTGCTTTTCCAGAAGTGTTCCTGCATAATGCAGGCTCTCATCTGCTCCCCCGGAAAAACGTTCTTCTCCTGCACAAGCCTTTTCCTGTGGGGCTCCCTCCCCCCACCCCCCCGCCCCGCTTTATAGAGCTCAGTGGCTGGGAGCCTGAAGGGAGGGCACGGGGCAGAAATAACACCCCCCCCCGCTTGTTTCTGTCTGCTTGGGCAGGGAGCTTGGACCAGGAAGCAAAGAGCTGACACTGAGTGTGCTCGGGAACAGCAGCGCTGGCCAGGGTGAGTGTCTGGGGGGAGGGGGCATCAGTTTTGCTCTAGGCCAGTTTGAGCAGGGATCCTGGAGGGGGGGGGTTGTTGTCTTTTTGCCATCTTCTGGGCCTGGAGGAGGGGTCACTGGGGATGTATGTGTGGGGAAGAAGTATTTGTGAGTTTCCTGCATTGTGCCGGGGGTTGGACTAGATGGCCCTGGAGGGCCCTTCCCACTCTGTGATTCTAAGTGCCTTCCAGCATCTTTCTTTTGGGGCAAGGGAGGTGGGCTGCTTGTGTGGGGCCCAGGGAAGGAGAGCCCCTCTCCCAAGGGTCCAAAGTGGGGTGGCCAGAAGCTCAGATGGATGAGGGTCTCTTGACCTTGCTTGTAGCTGCAGAACGTTGAGGCCGACAGACGGGGGAGAGTGCCTGGCCTCTCATTTCAAATCCTGTGCTTGGTGCCTCCACCTGCAGGCATTAGGTGATCCGAGGCAGGGCCTTTCTTAGTGATGGCACCTTGCCTGTGGATTGTCCTTTCCTTCTGATGCTTACCTCGTGCCTTTGTACTCTCTTTGAGGCACCGGGCCAATGTATTACCTTTTTACTCAGGCCTTTCTAACTATGGGGGTGATTTTTAACACTGCTGTTACAGTTGTCAGTGTGGTTTTAGGGTTGAGTTTTCTCCATTTCATGGGCATCTCAGGATGGTTCTCTGGAGAGGCAGCATGGGGCTTTTCTAAAAGGACTGAGACGTGGCCTTCGGTGGATGTGGGGGGAAATACTCTGGGGTGTTGCACAAGTCAGTGTGGCATGCCGTGGCACAAGCAGGTGCTTGGTCCTGGGGTGTTCTCAGTGCTGCTTTTTTTTCTCTTGCAGAAACCCTCTTGGGATTTGCCACAGTCCCACTGAACTCCACCTCCCAAGAGCCACGAGGGCAGCAGCAGTACCAGCTGAATCCCAGGGCTGGCCAAAGGCTGCCCCCTGCCGCGGCCTTGATGGTGGAGGTGAGATGGGGGTGGAGGCTTGAGGCCTGGGCTGAGATGCCCCCCTGAGCTAACTGGGTGGAGTGGTCCAAATGCATTGCTTAGCTGCCTTCTCCTCTTTCCTTGCGTTTGGGGAGTATTTTTGAGATTCCCCCTTCAGTGAGAGATGGGCGGATGCTAAAAGACCAGCAGGAGGGAGGAAGAGCTGCAGCTCAGACCCCTCCCTCCCAGGCCGGCGCTATTGAGGTCACATCCTGCGGGAGTGACGTGGGGCTGGTTCTGCTGAGCACCCGCTGTCCTGTGTGCCAGCTTGTCTGATGGTGGTCTTGCCCCCGGTGCTTCTTAGCTGCTGTACCAGGAGTCACCAGAGCTTCAGCCGGGGCTGCGCACCAGCATCACGCCCACCAAGAAGGTCGAGATGGACCGCACCATCATGCCGGATGGCACCATCGTCACCACAGTCACCACCGTCCAGTCCAGGCCCAAAATGGACTGCAAGCTCGGTAAGGCCTGGGGCTGGGCCCTTCGCTAGGCAGCGTGATGAACCTCCTCTCCCGTCAGTGGAAGCAGAGGAGCTGCATGGCCAGCGGGGGGAGCAGGTCTTGGAAGCCCCTCCCCCACTGGCTCAGCCGTCACCTGCTGATTTCGAGCAAAAGTCACACTTCCAGCTAGTGTTCCAGAAGGTCAGTGGGAAGGCAGGAAAGCGATGCACACTGGGACAAAAAATCCCAGCTTCCACTATAGGCGACTGGGGCTGAGAGGGGGAAAGATCTTGGGGGCATAGTGGAGACCTCCATGGAGTCTCAGCCCAGAGTGCTGCAGCAGTGATAAAGGCAAGTGCCAAGTTAGGGATTATTAGGAAAGGGACTCCATATAAAACGGCCACTATTGTAATGCCGCTGCATTCGGTCTATGGTGAGGCCTCATTTGGAATCCTGTGTCCAGTTCTGGCCACCATATCCCCAAAAGGACACTGCAGGCCTGGCAAGAATATGAAAGAAGGCAGCCAAGATGATTTGGGGATTGGAGGAGGAGTGATTGCAGAGTCTGGGACTTCTCAGTTTAGAAAAAGAGGACTAAGGGGGGACATAATTGAGATTTATAAAATTCTGTATGGGGTGGAGAGAGTTGACAACCAGGAATTTTTCTCCCTTTCCCAAAATACTAGAACTTGTGGGCAATCAATGGAATTTATGGGCAGTAGGTTCAAGATAGACAAAAGGGAATACTACTTTATACAGAGTGGATAAAATGTGGAATTCACTGCCAGAGAATGTAGCGATGGCCACAGAAATAAACCACTTTAAAAGGAGATTAGAAAGATCCATGGCGGAGAGGTGGCTACTAGCCTGGGTGACTGAGGGGAACCTCCACATTTAGAGGCATTAAATCTCTGAATCCCAGAACAGCCAGGAGGCAACTTCAAAGGAAGGCCTTGGCCTCTCTGCCCTGTTGTTGGCTCTCCAGAGGACTAGATGGACTCTCCCTGGCCTGATCCAGCTGGGCTCTTCTGATGTTCTTCTCAGGGGAAGGCCTTGGCCTCTCTGCTTTTTGTTGGCCCTCCAGAGGAACTGGTTGGCTGCTGTGTGAGACAGGAGGCTGGACTAGATGGACCCTTGCTGGGCTGACCCAGCAGGGCTCTGTTTATGTTCTTTAGGGGAAGGCCTCGGCCTCTCTGCCCTTTTGTTGACCCTCCGGAGCAACTGTGCGGGGCAGGATGCTGGGCTAGATGGACCCTCCCTGGTCTGACCCAGCAGGGCTCTGCTTATGTTCTTCTAGGGGAAGGCTTTGGCCTTTCTGCCCTGTGGTTGATTGTCCAGAGGAACTGTTTGGCTGCTCTGTGAGACAGGATGCTGGTCTCGATGGACCCTCCCTGGTCTGTCCCAACAGGGCTCTTGATAACATTCTCATCTATGTCTGTGTTAGAGCCAACAGCCTTTGTTAAAATGCCGCTCCTGATTCCCACCAGGTGCTTGCAGGGCAGTGCTGGGTTCCGGGAGCTGGCCTGCCTGTTTGCCAGGGCTTGTGGGGGGGAGGGCCTTGAGTGGCAGGCATCTTTGAAGGGGGGGAAGAGCCTTGGAGTTTGCCAGTTTGTTTTTGGTTTGGGGCGGGGGTGTTTCTCAGCTGTTCTCTCCGAGTGGGACCAGGCAGGGCCGACAGCCCCGAGCTCTGTGGAACCAGTGATGAGGAGATGGGGCGGGAGAGGGCCAGTGAGGGGGAGCTTGTTCATTCCTTCTGCACTGCCCCTTCCTCCAGATTCGCCCTCAAGATCCCCCTCAAAGGTGGAAGTGACGGAGAAAGTGACCACCGTGCTTCCGGAGAACAGCTGCCCCAGCAGCGCCTCGCCCACCAGCAGCAGTAAGTTGCCCAAGAAGGGAAGGGTGAAGGAAGGGCAGATGTCCTGCTGCCCTTCACGTGCTTGCTCTCTGAGGTGAGGCCAGCCAGCCATGGGGGGGGGGGGGGAACAGCGCAAAGGCCAGCCACAGCCATGGCCTCTTTGGGCAGAGTGGGAGAGATTCCCCAGCCCCTTGGAGCTCTGCCACCAAATGCCTGGACTTGAGGGCCCCTCGGGTGTCCCTTCTGCCTTCCAGGAAGCAGCCACGTCTCGAATGGCTTGGACCCTGTTGCTGAGACAGCCATCAGGCAGCTAACGGAGGCCACCAATCGGCCGGCCAAGAAGACGCCCACCAAGCGGAGCACCCTCATCATCTCCGGGGTCTCCAAGGTAGCTGGGGGCTCATGGGCTTTGGGGAGGGGAGGGGGGACGCATTTCCCATTGTCCTTCTACTGGCCTGTCCTTTTGTTGGGCCCCCCAGGTACCAATTGCACAAGACGAAATGGCTCTCTCCCTTGGCTATGCTGCATCCCTGGAGGCCACGCTCCGTGAAGACTCCCTTATGGCTGGCATGCTGGACCACACTCAGAGCACTGGGGAGCCAGAGGCCTCCTACTCGGCCCACAGGGCCAGCCAGGAGCTGGACGAGACCACCCGCTCGGACATCTCGGAGAGACCCTCGGTGGAGGATGTGGAATCGGAGACTGGCTCCACGGGGGCTCTAGAGACCAGAAGCCTGAAAGACCACAAAGGTGAGGGCAGGGGTCTCCCCAGTCCCTGCAGCAGCCCCCCCCCCCCCCCGGCAGGTTTTGTCCCTGGATTCCTGGGGCTGCAGCTCTCGGGGTGGGTGGTATGGGGTAGAGCAGCAGCGGCACCTTCCCTTCTGAGCAGGCAGGCCTGCTGTACTCTGGAGGGCCCAGGCTGATTGCGGAGGCTGTGCTGGGTGGGAGAGGAGCCTGAGCAGGGAATGGCCTGTTCCCAGCCGGTGCCCAATCCCTGGTCAGGGAGAACGGGTTGCCGTCCCGTCATTCTCCTGGTCCTCTTTGCCCCTTCCCTCTCCGGCTGCAGTGAACTTCCTGCGGAGCGGCACCAAGCTCATCTTCCGAAGGAAGAACAAGCAGAGAGAAGTCGGCCTCAGCCAGTCCCACGACGACTTGCCAAATGCCAGCGCGAGTTCTGCCCCCAGGAAGAAATCCGGCAGCTTCTCCCGGCGTCTCATCAAGCGCTTCTCCTTCAAGTCCAAGCCGAAGGCCAACGGCAGCACTTTGGCCATGGACAAGCACTGAGCAGTGGCCGCCGCCGCCGCTGCTGGAAAGCAGGACCCTCTTTGTCGATGCCTCTCCCACTCCGTCTCTGCACCACAGCCTCCGTCCCTCCTCCCTCCCCAGCAAAGGAGTGGCTGCCAGAGCCAGCCTGGATGGTTGGTGTGGCTGTTTGGAGCTCTTGCTGCGTGGCAACTGAGTGCCGTGGCCCCCCTGTGTGGAGCTGCTCTGGGGCGAGGGACGCACAGGCCCCCTGCAGCCGGACATGGAATCTGGGGGGGAGGGGGATCTCCCTCCTCTTGGGTGAGACATGCGCTAGGCACCTCAGCTGGCTGCAGGCCGGGCTCTCGGGCGGGGGACATGTGAGGGGGGGGTGCTCCTGGGCCTTCTTGAGAGACGGCTCGGTCCCTGGAGGGGAGGCCAGCTGCACTCACCTGCTCGGGGGTCTCTGCCTTCCGAGAGCCAGCCTGTGTCTGTGGGGCATGAGAAGAAGGGAGGCCACCAGAGTGGAGAAGGCGCCAACTTTGGCCAGAAAGGGGGAGGAGGAAGTGGCTGTCTTCTCCATGTGCAGGTGACCCTTCCTTCACCTTCACCAACTGGGTTCGGCTTGACCAGGAGCCCAGAAAAGCCCGGGCCATGTCCAAAGGCCTGCCACTCATCCAGCAGGAGGAGAGAGCATTCTGGGATGGATGGGAGGCTGCTGCTGGTGCTCTTGTCCCAAAGGGAGGCCTGAAGCCCCGCTGGTCTCTCTCCACGGGAGGGGGGCAGGAAGAAGGCTGGTCCCTCTCTGCAGGTGAGGGGGGGGAGGCAGTGGCCCTTAGGGTGGGGAAACAAGCTCTGGGGTCACCCCAAAGTCAGTTCTCAGGTTTTGCAAGAATTGCAGAAGGCACTGGGTAGATAGAAAATGCCTTTCCTCTGGGGGCGGTGTGTGTGTGTGTGTGTGTGTGTGTGTGTGTGACTGCAGGCAGTTCAAGGGGCCTGATGGGCCTAGAGAGGTCTGTCTGTTGGGGGTGGGGTAGCTAAGCAGACTGCACGGTGCACAGCAGGGACGAGGTTGCTGCCAGTCTTGAAGCCACAGCGTCTCCCCCCCCCCCTCCGAGTTCTCCATTTCTTCCCCCTTGGGAGCCTTCGCTGTCCTCTCCCCCCCTGATGCCCCAGGCTGGACTTGGGGAGGTGGTGGGAGCTCGTGCTGTGAGGGGCTCCTCCTCTTGTCTTCCCTTTCAGCCTGGGAACTGAGAAGGGAAAGACCGTGGACTGAATGAAATCTTGCAGCAGGAGGTGCTGGAGAGAGACAGCCAGGCTTGCCCTGAAGAGGAACTTGGGGGGCGGGGGGGGGGGAGAGGGGTTGATTTGTGCTAGGGCTTGCCGGTGGGCTGAATGTGCAACCGAAGCCTGCAGGCGGGGCTGCTGGTTTGGTCTTGGAAATGTGGGTCAGAGTATCAGGTTCCCCAGGGAAGAAAAGCAGTGATGAAATACCCCCTGGGGAGGTCTCCCTGACAGACAGGCAGGCGCCTTTCCCTTGGGTGTCTCCTTGGGCTGTGGGGTGATGGGAGCAGCAGCCCACACAGAAGCCCGCAACACACCTGTGCACGCACCACCTTTCCCACTGGTATGAGCCCAGCTGGATTTGTGGTTTGCATGTTTCAGTTCATGTAACACTCCCTGGAAGGGGCTGGGCTGGGCGCCTCCATCCTGTGGTGGAGGGAGCCAGGCTGGGGGTGCGAAATCACATTTTTGACATTGACCCTTATGGCTCACTGCTTCAGGGGGCAGCAGCTGTTCTGTTTAGGAGCAGACTCTGCCAGTGTGCCTGAGCAGCAGGTTGGCATGGGGGGGCACGTTGCCCTGGGAGGGGGTGCCTGGGCCTGGCATCCGATGGCTGTGGAGACAGCTTCTGCCGGGTGTGCAGGCCTGACCGTGTCCCTTGGCTCAACTCGCATCTAGTCTGAAAACAGTCTGAAACAGCCGTGCTGCCTTTCCCAGCACAGGTTTAGCTCAGGAGCAGAAGTGCCCCCCCCCCCATGTGTCTGAAAGGAGGGCTGCTGAGCAGGGTGAGGAAGGGATCGGCTGTGCAGGCTCCTCCGTTGGTGACCATCAGGTCAAGTGAAGTTGGCATCTGTCCCCAGCACTGCAGCTCAGATGCCACAGAAGGCATGGCCTTGCACAGGCCTGGCAGCCGCACGGGGGAAGGGGGTTCAGCAAGCCTCTTGCGAGCTCAAGAGAGCCAAACAAGCCCCAAGGAAACCAGCGTCATGTATATTTGTGAGCTGCTGCAGTGAACATGTGCAGGGAAGGAGCTGACTCCCCCTCTGTCTTTTCTGCCTGCGGAGAAAGGGCCTCTTCTTCTCTACTGTTTGCTCAGAGCGACTGGGGGGGGTTGTCAGGTTTCCATCCCCAGTGCCAGCATTGGACTGCAGGGGCCTTGTCTGGTGTTGCTGGGTGACCGGGACGGGAGGCAGTTGCCAAAGGAGTACCTGCTGGGCATCATTGCTGGAGCCTGTGCCCACCCCACCATCTCTCCACTGGGCATCAGTGACCCTTGTCATGCGGTAGGGCAGAGTGAGTGCTGGGGGGCGGGGGCGGTGGATAAAGCAGTAAGTGGGGGGCAGGCTTCTCCCGACCGGTGGGGTCAAAGGAGGCACATGGCAGCGAGCTCTGCCAAGGGGGAGCCCCTTTAGGGGGGACCCAGGCCTGACCCTCTTTCCCCCTATCCTTGTGGTGCCCCTCGGCCTATCCCGAGGCCTCCTCTGTGGGTGGAGTCTTGTGACCCCGGCTCTCTTAGATGGAGCGAACTAGGTAGGCCCCGCGTAGCTCTTCCAAGGCCTGGAGCGGGCGCGTGTGTTGGGAGAGCTCCGCTGCTGCGTGGCCTTTAACTTATTAAACCTCGTGGGAACCACCTGCGCTCCGCTGCCTCCCGCCTCTCTTTCCTCGCCGGCGCCTGCGCAGCTCAGGCCGCGCCCTCCACGAGCTCGCACGGGGGGGGGGCGGGCCTCATGCTGGCTGCGTTGTGGGAGTTGTAGGACGGGGGGGGGGTCTGTCGCGCTCATCGACTTCCCTCCTACGGGGCGGGGGGCGCGGCTGGCCGGGACTCAGCAGCCCAAGCGCCACAGTGGGGGGCAGCGCGGCCGGCCGGGCCGCTTTGCTCCAAGGGCTTTGCGCTTCACTCGTAGCCCACCTGGCCCACGGGGGTTGATGCAGGCCCCAGCCTCGCCTCTGCCTGGCCGCCACACAGCCCCGGCGAGCGACTGGCCAGGAGGAAGCCCAGCAGCCGGCGGCTTTGGGCCCCTCGTGCTTGCCCCAGCTGTGCGTTTAGGGGCGGCGAGGCGGGCGGCGCTTGACTTGTAGCCCAGTGGGCTTGAGCGTCCAAAAGGATTGTAGATTTATAGCCCGCCTTTCTTCCTGAATCAGAGACTCGGAGCTGCTCACAATCTCCTTTGTCTTCTTCCCCCACAAGAGACACTCTGTGAGCAATGTTCCCTCTAGGCTGTGGAGTTTTGTGAGCAAACATTCAATGTTGTGAGCTCCTGCATAGATTAGTTTGCTCTGAGATTTTCCCTGAGCGAAGACAAAAGGTGTGAGCCAGGGGCTACAAAGCTGAGCTCGCTCACACTAACTCAGTTTAGAGGGAACAGTGCCTGTGAGGTGGGTGGGGCTTTGAAGGACAACTCCTGCGAGAGCTCTGGCTGACCCAAGGCCATTCCAGCAGCTGCAAGTGAGGAGTGGGGAGTCAAACCCGGTTCTCCCAGATCCGCACACTACACCAAACTGGCCATACCCGAGGCACAGACAGCTACCTGAGACGTGGCCCCGGAGCAAAGCGGCGAGAGGCAGTCCGGTAAAGGAAGATGCTGCCTGCAAGAAACGTTGCTCCAGACGCCGGCGGTCCTGCTCGCTTGGGAAAGCTCCCCCTCCACCCCCCAGCGCAGCGGGTCCCTCCGCCTGCAGTTCTAAGCCCTGCAGCAGCAAAGGGCAGGCGCCCCGGGCCGCCCCCTGGACAGCACTCGCGGGAATCCTGGCTGCCAGGTCGGACTCAAGAAATCTTTGGAGGCGGAGCCAGGAGCGAGGGTGCGAGTCAAGCGCGACTGAACGCCGAAGGGAGTTTTGGCCACCCCATTTCAAGGGGCCTTTAAAACGCCTTCCCTCCTTTGGGAAGCAATGAAGAGTAGGGGCACCTTTGGGGACCCATAGAATTGGACCCCCCCCCCCCAGTCCAATCTTTTTTGAAACTTGGGGAGTTTTCTTGAGGAGAGGCATCAGACGCTATGCTGATAATTTGGCGCCTCTGCGTCAAAAAACGGCCCCCAAGAGCCCCAGATACCCACGGACTGACTTTCCACCCTAAGGGAACCGGTCTCCATAGGGAACAATGGAGTGCCCAGCAGACATCCCCCCCCCCCCCCGCTTTCTGATGACCCTGAAGGGGGGGGTGGAGAGCCTCCACGCCAGGGATCCCCTGTCCCCACCTGGGGGTCGGCAACCCTAATCTCCCAAGCAGTGCGCGGCGGTGCGTGAGAGCGCCTCCCTTGCTGCTGCCACGGAGTTGGTTAGTCTCGGGGGTGCGGCTCTTTCCTGTTCCTTCTTTGCACATTCTGCGAAATGGCCGAAATGCGGGGGGGGGGGGGGGGGGGCTTCCCAGCAATTCATAACCTTTTCAGGTCAGCCCGTGCTCGAGAGGGTGTCCGTGAAAAGCCAAAGCAAGGACACCGCATCAAGCTCCCGCGAGTGCGTGGGAAGGAGGTCCCCTTCTGGGTCAACAGGCCTCCCCCCCCCCGGGCGTCGACGGGGCCACTCTCTCTCTCTGGCGCGCGCGCAGGGGCCTCCGAGGAAGGGGCTCTAGAGCACGTCGGGCCGGAGTTTCCCGCGCAGGTGTGGCGGCAGCTGCTGCCAGAGTCCCGCTCCAAGCGGCGCCAGGAGGAAAAGCGGCGCCTGCAGCGGGGGGGTGGGGGAGGGCCGCAGAGGGTCATCGGCCGAGCAGCGCCGGGCCCTCCTGGTGAGGCCCGCCCGGGGGCTGGGGGCGGCCCTCAGAGCCTTCCTGGGCACGGCCCGCCGGCCTCCCCTCCCTAAGCAGCTGTGCGGGTGAGCGGGGGGGGGGACTGGGCCGCCGATCCTGCTCCGCTGCTCAGGATGCCCGCCGCTCCGCCGCGCAGCAGGGAGGAGGCGAGGCCAGGCGGCAGCAGGAGGGGCGGCGCGGACTACAACTCCCAGGGATCCTTCCTCAGCCGCGCCGCGCCGGGCCTTTCCGCCTGCCTGCCTGGCCATCCGGAGCGCAGCGGCGCCCTCGGCTCGGGGCCCGCGGAGGAGCCCGCCTGATGCAGCGGCTGCCCGCCCCGTCGAGTCCCCCGGGAGCCTGGCCTGACTGAGCGCCGCCGCTTGCCTCCCTCCCTCGCCGGGCATGGCGGGCGCCGCGCTGCTGCTGCTGGGGCTGGGGCTGGGGCTGCTGGTGGGGGCGGCCGGGGGCGGCATCCGGCTGCCCTTGCGGGGCGGGCGCGGGCGCGGGGCTGGGCCGCTGGAGGGCCGGGGGCGGCGGGCGGCGGGGCTGCTGGAGCAGGCCGGGCCATGGGGCAGCTTCTTGGACATGATCGACAACTTGCGGGGCAAGTCCGGCCAGGGCTACTACGTGGAGATGACGGTGGGCAGCCCGCCGCAGAAGGTGAGCCGGCCGGCCGGGGGGGGGGGGGGATGCCGGAGGCGAGGGCGCTGCTGCTGCCGGGCGCCATCCTGGCCGCTTCCCCTGCGCGCTCCGGCTGCCTTTTGGCTTGCAGGCCGCAGGCCCCAGCCACACGTCTGCTGGCCTTGTGCGGGTGAGCAGAGCTCCCCCCTGGGGCAGCTGGCGTGGCTTGGCCGCTCAGGCCTTGGTGCTTCCCAAAGATGCCCAAGATGAAGGAGAGGCGCATGAAGCGCCCGGCGAGGGGAGGGGAGGGAAGGAGCCTGTGGAAACGGCTGCCTCCACTCCACATCTCTTGGGCGGGATCTGAGGGGCTTCTTGGGGGTCTGTCTGTGCTTGGTGCTCCTGAGTCCCCCAGGCTGAACCTGCGGAGCTGCCTTCTCCCCACTGGGCCGCCCAGCCCAGCACTGATGCGGCATCTCTCTCTCTCAGCCCGAGGCAGAGAAGAAGGCTCTCCCTCTGGCCTGGTCCCCGAACGCTCCAGAAGCTACTGCTGTGTCTACAAGGCAGCAGAGGCCGGCGTGCAGCCATTGTGTGCTGGGCTGGGGGGCCATCAGGCTCCCCTCCACTGACCTCAGCACTGTCTCTTTCCAGCTCCCTCCCTGTTGTGATGACAGAAAGCTTGGAGTGCTGCCGCCGAAGGGGATGTGGGCTGCTGGGGGTGGGGGCAGCAGAACCTTTGGGTCTTGAGTCTGGTGCCTGCAGTCACCACAGAGCGGCCCTAATTCTGTTCCTGGATTGGGCCTTATGTCTGCGTCTTCTCACCAGGCTTGTAACAAGCCCGAAGTACAAGCATGTCATGCAGCCCACTCCTACTCATAAGGAGTTCTGTTTGTGTGGGACTGAAATGTTTTGTGCGCACGCTTTGCGATAGAGGCAGTAGCTCAGCGGCAGAGCATCTGCTCAGCGTGCAGAAAGTTGCAGGTTCCATCTCCAGCATCTCCATGTAAAAGGGCTGGAAAGACCTCTTGGAGTGCGGCTGCCAGTCTGAGTAGGCAACACTGATCTTGGCAGACCTTGATTCTCAGGCAGCTTTCGGTGTGTTCTCATTCCAGCACGTGGGTGGGATGCGCAGGGCCAGTCCATGGGACCAGTGGGTGGGAAGCGGGAAGTGGATGGAAGTGGAATGTGGACTTGGCAAGAGCCATTCAGAATCCTGTGTCTTGGTCAATGTTTATGAAGGGGCAGATGTACCCCCCCCCACAGAAAAGCCCAGCAAGAATGAGCAAATGTACATCCACTCCAGCAAATGTACATCCACTCATGCCCCCCCCTGCAGCGACCCCCCCCCTCCATCAGTCCCAGCTGCAGCCGCTGTGATTTGCTGATTAGTTTGAAGCATTAAGTCTATTCCAGAGGATTAAGGGAAGCTCTTCTGAGGTCAGGATAAAGGGTGCCCCACTGCGTGATTTGGCAGGGCCCTCTGCTGCCCACCCAGTTACCCCCCCCCCCCGGCAGCACTGAAGGGTGACAAAGGAGGTGTGTGTGGGGGGGGGGGTCCATGTTGGTGCAGGGTGCAGTACAGAACCCCCCACCTTTCCCCCTGGCAGGCAGGCACAGCCTTTACAGCCCTGTTCTTATAGACAGCTGACTGGCAGCTGCCCCGAGAGGCCCGGATCTGCTGCTGGTGGAACAAGATGGTTCTGGGGCTCTTCCGGACCAGGATCTGCTTCCAAGGGGCCCATCTCATCTGCTCTCTTCTTGTAGAACAGTCGGCCTGTTTGGCTTGTAAGCGAATGGATGGGAGGCCACTGAGAGAAAGGGCCACAGTCCTGCAGCTACTTACATATGAGCATATGAAGCTGCCTTATATTGAATCAGACGCTGAGTCCATCAAAGTCAGTATTTTCTACTCAGACTGGCAGCAGCTCTCCAGGGCAGGGTGGCCGAACTGTGGCTCAGGAGCCACCTGTGGCTCTTTCACACATATTGTGTGGCTCTTGAAGCCCCCACTGCCCTGTTGGCCGGCTTGGAGAAGGCATTTCTCTCTTTCAATCATTTTTTACGCCGAGCCAGCTGGCAGCTTGGAGAATGCATTTAAAGTTACTTTCTTTCTACCTGGTCTTCTCTCCTCCCTCCCCTATCTATTTTCCTTCCTTCCTTCCTTCCTTCTCTCAAACATCTGATGTTCATGACTTGCAGCTCTCAGACCTGACATTCATGTCTCGTGGCTCTTACATTAAGCAAGTTTGACCACCCCTGCTCCAGGGTCCCAAGCTGAAGCTTTTCACGCCTATTTGCCTGAACCCTTTTTATTTGGAGATGCCAGGGATTGAACCTGGGACCTTCTGCTTCCCAAGCAGATGCTCTACCACTGAGCCACAGCCCCATTCATGGCTCTCCAGGGTCTCAAGCTGAGGTTTCTCACGCCTATTTGCCTGAACCCTTTTTATTTGGAGATGCCAGGGATTGAACCTGGGACCTTCTGCTTTCCAAGGAGATGCTCTCCCACTGAGCCACCGTCCCTCCTCTAAAGACCTTGAAGACTAACAGAAGTTGTGGCAGCAGCAGAAGAGCTTTCCTGAGACATGGCTTGCTTCTTCATAGACTCATAGAGTTGGAAGGGACCTCTAGGGTCATCTAGTCCAACCCCCTGCACAATGCAGGAAACTCACAGACACCTCCCCCTAAATTCACAGGATCCTCATTGCTGGCAGATGGCCATCTAGCCTCTCTTTAAAAACCTCCCATCACCTCCCGAGGAAGCCTGTTCCACTGAGGAATTGCTGTAATGGTCAGGAAGTTCTCAGCCACCTCCTCTCCAGGCTAAACATGCCCAACTCCTTCAACCTTTCTTCTTAGGACTTGGTCTCCAGACCCCTCACCATCACATCGTGTGATCTGGACAGTATACTTCTGTTGATACAGCCCCAAATTGCATTTGCCTTTTTAGCCACCGCATCACACTGTTGACTCATGTTCAGTGTATGATCCACTAAGACTCCTAGATCCTTTTCACACAGACTACTGCTAAGACAAGTCTCCCCCATCCTATAACCATGCATTGGATTTTTCCTACCTAAATGCAGAACTTTACATTTAAAATTCATTTTATTGATTTTAGCCCAATTTTCCAGCCTGTCAAGCTCATCCTGTATCCTGTTTCTGTCTACTTCTGTGTTTGCAACCCCTCCCCATTTAGTATCATCTGCAAATTTAATAAGCATTCCCTCTATTCCTTCATCCAAATCATTTATAAAGAGGTTGAACAACGCAGGTCCCAGGACAGATCCTTGAGGCACTCCACTTGTCACTCCTTTCCAAGAGGATGAGGAACCATTCACAAGCACTCTTTGAGTGCGATCTGTCAACCAGTTACAGATCCACCTAATGGTAACAGAATCCAAACCAGATTTTACCAACTCGTCAACAAGGACAGTATGTGGAACTTTATCAAAAGCCTTACTGAAATCAAGATAAACGATGTCTACAGCATTCCCCTAATCCAGCAAGGTAGTCACTTTCTCAAAAAAAGAGATCAGGTTAGTCTGACATGACTTGTTCTTGAGAAAACCATGCTGGCTCTTAGTAATCACAGCCATTCTTTCTAAAAGTTCCAGGACCGACTGTTTGATGATTTGTTCTAAAACTTTTCCAGGTATAGACGTCAAGCTGACGGGTCGGTAGTTACCCGGATTGTCTTTTTTCCCCTTCTTGAAGATGGGGACAACATTTGCCCGCCTCCAATCTTCTGGCACCTCTCCTCTCCAAGAATTCTCAAAAATAATAGCCAGAGGCTCAGAAATTACATCCGCAACCTCTTTTCGAACCCTTGGATGCAATTCATCTGGCCCTGCATCCACCAGTGAGATACCTCACCAGTGAGCGGTGACTTACAACAGCTCTTACCCTGCCTCAAATGGTGTTAGTCTTTAAGGTGCCAGTGGGCTCTTGCTCTTTTTTACTGCTACAGGCGGACAAACATCAGCACCCGTCTTGTACTTGACTTGGCTTATCCTTCGGTAGAGCTTTTCCCTCTTTCCTCATGCACACATGCAGCTTATTCCTACATGCACCTTCATAACCCGCAGCTGCTGATGGTGCCCGCTTTTTCTGTGAGCTGAGGGCAGCGCCCCAAGAACTTGATTACAGCCCCAGGTTTGTCTGGGGAATTTATAGTGGTCTTGAGTTCAAGGGCCATTGTCTGACTCCTAATTCTAGAGCACAGAAATGCAGCTGTTGGTGTCAGGGAGGCAGCTGATCTTCAGAGGTGTCAATTTTTTTTTTTATTCCTTTGCAAAAACTCGCCAGAGGAATGCGGGCACCCTGAGTTTATATACATATATTAGAAATTCTTGCCCAGCAGCAGATATGGCCGCAGCTGCTGAGACTGAGAGCCACCAGTAGGCTAAAGGATCCAGTAATGAGATTGAGTGAAATGGAGTAAAAATGGTGAAGAATTCTTACAGTGATTCAGCAAGGAGAACCAAGAAGTCCTTGGTGGCCGGCTTGTAACCTCGTACCTGGAATAGCATGCTGGAACTGGAGACTGTGTCACTTCTGGCCACGTTTGCCTCCAAAATAGGTGCGCCCCCCCCCCCCCCCGCCGCAGCAGGGCTGTGAATAGCTCCATTGATTTTGCGGTCTCTGGGGGAGGGGGAGCCTCTGCTTGGCCGCTTTTGCTGAAGGGGGGGGAGGGGTGGCTTTAAGGGGGGTGTCAGAACCACAGAGGGTGCCGGTGTGCTTTAAGGGGGGTGTCATTCTCGAGTTAAAGCCCATCTTGGAAGCGCTCCTTGTTCTGATGGGTCATCTGAACCCCAGCAGATCCCTTCCAGCAGGAACTCTGCCCCCCCCCCCCCCCCCATTACACACACACTGAGGGCTTGGGCCTGGCTGCTCTGACCTTCCCCAGCTGTGCAGGGAAGCTGATAGGGCTGCACCTCCCTGCGGAGTTTGCCACTTCCAGGAAGGGCAGCCGAGGGCAGTGGAGGAGGAGGAGGGAGCTCTGCTACAGACCTGGGGAGGCAGGGCCTGCCCAGCCCCCCCCCCCCCCCGCCCCGCATTCCCCTGGGCTGTTGCAGCTGACAGTCTGCAGAGAGATGGGGACCGAGGTCTTGCTGGGCTGCTGCAAAATGTACCTGTCTGCACACATGTGCCAAACCTGCTGCCTTGCTGTACCTACTGGATTCTTCGTTTTCCCCGTCTACCTAAGCTTCTGTGTAGCCTTGAAGCTAATAGGAGTTGGTCCCATAAAAAGGTCCTGTGTCACCTACCTTTGGCTGTCATGTCTTTCCGGAGTTGTGTTTATTGCTGGTCTACCTTGAGCCAAGACAAAAGGCAGGCAGGCAACATTTTAACAAAGGAATAGAATGTGGACGTTGATACCTACGTTATTCTAATCGGCAGGAAGCAGTCCTGCTAATTTCTGCTGCTGCCACACAGTTCCCTGTGCGTCCACTGACCTTTCCTCTCTGCTGTGTGTCCACTGACCTTTCCTCTCTTCCACTCTGGCAGCTGAATATCCTGGTGGACACAGGGAGCAGTAATTTTGCTGTGGGTGCAGCACCTCACCCCTTCCTGAGGCGGTACTACCGGCACCAGCTGTGAGTATGCAAGTAGGGCTGGGGGTGGGGTGGGGGGAGAGCCCCAATCCTGCAAGGGAGCCAGCCCACTCCTCAGCTCTGCTGGGCTTCAGGCATGGAGTTGAGAGGCCGGTGCTTCCAGTGCTCTTCCCCCGTGCACAGAGGCTGGCAGTGAGGGAGCCCCAAGGGGATTGTGAGCAGTGAGGCAGGGGTGTGAGGATACTGCCTGGCCCTCCAGCCACACGGAGAACAGGAGGGGCCATCCCCCAGAGGCCCCGAGGCAAGAGGCTGAGGGAGGACTTTGGCCTGCAGCGGTGGTGCTGGTGAGCCCAGAGATGGACGCCTTTGTGTGGAGGCGAAGGGACAGGCCTCTGCCTAGAGGAGGCTACTGGATTCAATGCACCCCCTCCCCTGAGACACTCGCGTTCCTGCCCCAGCTGCCATCTACTAAACCGTTGCCTCCCTCCCTGTGAATGTGTATGGGGGGATGTGAGGCAGGTTCTCCCCCTGTGCCACCCTCCCCTGAGCTTTTCTCCTTTCTCCTGGAGGCTGCCCAAAGTCTGGTCCTGAGCCTCTTCCCTGAAAACCATGTTTGGGGCAGGCCTAAGTCAATAGAACAGTTTGTGTTCAGTTCTGTCCATTGAACTGCTGCATGGGGAGTGGGGGGGCAAAAAGGAAGGCCCCTAAAATCACTCAGGTCCTGTGCAAAACTTGGCACTGACCACCCATTTACAATCTCCATGAAAGTTCAGGCGTATTGGGGCAGAGAGGGGGATGTGAATACAGCTCTTGGCATGCCCAGATGCCCGGACATTCTTGGCTGTCTCAGATGCTTCCCACACCTGGGCCCTAAATCACAGTGCACCCATTGATGTAGGCGACACTGTTCCTTGCCTAATGGAGGCTGTATTGTCCTGCAGCCCCTTTATTCTCCCCCCCCCCCTTTTTCTTGTTTTAATTGCACCTAGTCTAGAGGTCTTCAGCCTCAATAGGAGAATACAGCTCTGGCTAGTTTCTAAGACAAACTCTCCCAGAGAGACTGGTCTCTTGCAAGACAGTGAAAGGTTCTTGTGCAGGCATCAGATCTCTTTCCAACAAGACAGAATTTTTTTTAGTTGGTGAAGTTATTTAAAATATAACTATTCTATGGGCAAGAAATTATTAAATTAAATTAAATTATGCAGACTGATTCCTGGAAAGAAGGTCAAATGAACTTACTTCTTCTGTCCTTCTAAGTCTGATTGAAATAATGAATACAGTTCTCTGAAGTTCACGGTAGATCCGGTTTTAAGCCAACAGGGCAGAATGCTTTGCTGCAAGACAGGCTTCCTTGACAGAAGCCCCCCAGGGAAAGCCTCACCGTCTTGGCACCTTTCATAAGGAAGGTGACAGATGGAAAGAAGTAAATCTTCCTCCTTGCAACATGTGATTGTCCTCTAAATAACACACAGCTGATTGTCACATGAATTATGAGAATAAGTCACACAGGTGAAGTAGATACCTCTGGATCACTCTCCTTGAACTCTTAAAGGAAAGTTGTGGGGCTAGAAATAAAACTGTCCAAACGAAGAGCAGTAAATGTACTATTTCTTCAGCCACACTAATGAAGTGTCTGAAGAGTCAGTCCTGAACTTTTGGTACTGTTGCCTGACCGGCTATTGAACCTGTGGGAGAATACACAGGCTAACGTGCATTCAAGTAATTAAAATCATGACTGTGACAACCTCCCCTCCCCTCCCCCCCCCTCCCCCGCTGCCCCCAGCCATTCGGTTCTGGGTCTCTGGACTCCGAGGGACCAGGCCAGCCTCTCCGCCAGCGTTTTAGCCACCTTTGGCATCTGTTGCTGGCCAGGCCCATGACAGCTTGAAGGGGCTGAGCAGAAGTTCTAAACCCCTGGGAGCCTGCATAAATCCCGCCAGTGCAGGCAGGGCCTATGGCCAGCAAGGCTCCTGAGGCCCTCTGATGTGAAGCCCTCCTGGCTTTCTGCAGCTCCAGCACCTACCGGGACCTGCGGAGGGGAGTCTACGTGCCGTACACGCAAGGGAAGTGGGAGGGAGAGCTGGGCACGGACCTGGTCACCATCCCGCATGGCCCAAACGTCACCGTGCGCGCCAACATTGCTGCCATCACCGAGTCAGACAAGTTTTTCATCAACGGATCCAACTGGGAAGGGATCCTGGGCTTAGCCTACGCAGAGATCGCCCGGGTGAGTCTGCCGTCAGTCACAGCGTCTGCAGAGCAGGGGTGTGGGCCCCTGGACACATTTATTTCCTTCTTGCTGGGGGGGTGGGGGGACCCAAAGCAGCTGGCATCCCACTCCTCTCCTCCATTTTATCTTCACAACAGCCCTGGGAGGTAGGCTGGCCCAAGCGAGGCTCCATGGCAGTGGGTGGATTTGAACTTGGGTCTCCCAGATCCTCATCTGACCCAGGAGGATGCAGAGGATCCCTCAGTCTTCCTTCACAAATGGAAATAATTATCCGTCACGCACTTTGTGCTCATCATCACAGCAGACCAGTCCGCCCTGTCAGTCAGGCCGCTGCCACCCTTTTCATAGCGGGAAGGGAAGCATGTACTTGGCCGGAAATGCTGAATCCCTTCTGGCCAGTGGGGTGGCCTTCTCCCATCCTCCGTGGGCATGCCCCTGCTCTGTCATAACCTCTGCGGGGGGCTTGCCCAGGAGGTGGCCGGATGGTGGTTTGTGCCCTGGGCCTTTCTGGGTCCCGAAGCAGCCCCACTCCCCGCTCTGCCAGAGTGCCTGCCTGCCTGCCTTGTTGAGCCCGTCTTCCTGGCTTCTCCCTGCTCAGCCAGACGACACGCTGGAGCCCTTTTTTGACTCGCTGGTGAAGCAGACGCGGGTGCCCAATGTCTTCTCACTGCAGCTGTGTGGGGCTGGCTTCCCAGCCAACAACTCCGAGGCCCTGGCTGCTGTGGGGGGCAGCATGGTGAGTGTTGCGGGGGCAGCGAGGGCCGTGGGTTGCTCTGGGCTGGGCAGAGAATCATAGAGTTGGAAGGGACCTCCAGGGGTCATCTAGACTCCAAGGGCTGGAGTTCTCAGTTTGAGCGAGAACTGTGCTGTGGTTAGAGAGATGATGCCTGTAGATTTTGAAGCCATGGGGACATTCTGTGTGTGCAGGGATATACATTTTCCCTGGAATATCCATGTTTTCCCCAGGGAAGGGAACTTCTTCTACTGAGTGAACAACATAATAGAAATCATTTATAATAGTGTAAAAAATGTTTGTGGGAGTGTCCCCAAGGCCTGCGAGAAAGAGTTGCAAACTTCTGTAACTTTTTTCCATCTGAGAGGGAGTAAAGAGAAGCTGAAGGTAGAAAATAAATTCTGTAGTAAACAAAGGAAAATGCAGGAAATCTCTCAAAGGACTTCCTGGGGGTGGCTGGAGACCTCCTAGGATGAGCACTGGTCTCCAGGTGACAGAGAAAACGGCAGCTTTGGAAGGGGGACTCTCTGGGACACTGTGCCCCATTGAAGTTCCTCCCCTCCCCCTCCTCAGGCTTCCAGCCCCCAAATCTGCAGGCACTTCCCACCCCAGAGCTAGGCTCCCTCAGGGAGGCCACCACTGCTCATCTCTTATTGGTTGGTAAGTCTGATTCGATTTTTAGCCCGCCCTTCCCATAGGACAGGCTCAAGGCGGGCTACATCATAAAAATGATGAACACTAACAAACAATAAAAGACCGATTTAAATATATAACATCTACAGACTAAAATGGCAGGTTCTGCCTCACAGTCCAGGGCCAGCAGATTTTACAGCACTGGGATGGAACGAAGGGGGGAGGCTGGAAGCATGTGACGTCCGCTGCCTCAGCTGAAAGCCTGGCAAAAGTCTGCAACACCCCAGCAGCTGGTTGTGAGCCAGTGGCAGGCTCTTCTTCTTTTACAGCATAAGAGGGGTTTCCCCCAGCGTTCCTAAAACTTACTTTTTTCTTTGGAAAAACTGAGAAAGTCCTCAGATTTCTTTCATGCTGCACACCTGTGAGTGAGTTGAGGTGCGTTGTCATGTTGGTCTGAAGCAACAAAACAAGGCTGGAGTCCAGGGGCTCCTTGAAGACCAGCAAAGTTTAATTCTGGGTGTTGACTTTTGTTTGTAAGTGGGAAACATCTTCCCTTAAGCATTTCACCCATGCTACAAGAGAAAATATTTCCTGGGAGTTTCTTTTCCTAGTGGTCTCCCAAATTTTCAAATTTTTTCATTGGGAGAAAGGGGGAAATAACTCTTTAGGTGTCACCCCCTCCCCCCCAGATATCTCCATTTTTTTTTCTCGGGCCTTGACATCTCTAGCTATGGCCCAGGGGTCCATCTTGCAACAGGTACAGTAGTGATGGAGGTGAGAGCACTTATGAACATGTGCAGAGGGCCCCCTTCTCCCCTGTGAGAAGCACAGCTGGACTCCAGCTGTTAGGGGGTTTTGTGGCTCAGAGGGCTGCCAGATTGGAAGGGGCAGAGGGCCAATGCTCCAAGTGAATGTGGTCAAGGAGGAGGAAGAGGGTGCCTCTGAGCATGTGTCGAGGATCTACTTGGGGAAGGACTAGCTTGTGAGGCGCAGGGACCAGGCTGGGCAGGGGAGCTGTGGTACCCTGGGGGTCTTCACTAAGGCTGGCCTTCCCTCCCCTTTCCTGCAGATCATCGGGGGCACCGACCCCTCTCTCTACACGGGCAGCATCTGGTACACGCCCGTGCGGAAGGAGTGGTACTACGAGGTGGTCATTGTGAAGATGGAGATCAGCGGGCAGGACCTGCGGCTGGACTGCAAGGAGGTGAAGGGGCTGGATGAGGGCAGGGGGCAGGACATGGGACATGGGACACACACCCCCTCCTGTGACTGGGGTGGGGGCAAAGGACTGAAGGCTCCTCTGAGAGCAAAGCCTCCCAGAGCTCCTGTCTGGTGCAGTGCTGGTTTGTACGTCCTGCTTGTGTGCAGCCAGCCAGACCAACTGCCCCCCCTCCGAATGTCTTTCCCCCCCAGTACAACTATGACAAGAGCATCGTGGACAGCGGAACCACCAACCTGCGCCTCCCCAAGAAGGTCTTTGAGGCAGCCGTGAAATCCATCAAGACAGCCTCGGCGGTGAGAGAGCCGGGAGGAGGGAGGGGCTACTGCCCAGTCTGCTTGGGGCTCTACCCCCCCCCCCCCGGCTATCCCCCCTCCCCATCCAGGAAAGAGCCAGACGAAGCTGGAATTCTGTATTTCTCCCCCCCCCCCTCCCCATACACACACCGGGCACTTCTGGCACCACTGGGGCTTGGGCATGCAAATCATGGCCAGGGCGGGGCTTTTCAAGATGCCCCTCCCTCCTGTCGGGCAAGTGATTCCCCCTGACGTTGCCATGCCTTTAAGTCCCATCTTCAAGAGTCTGTGTCGATCCGTGTGTTGACTTGGGTGGGGAAAAGAGAAGGCAACCCCTCCCCCATCTCTCACTGGACCGGAGGGAGGCCCGAGTGGGCACCCAGGGCCTTTTGCCTGTCCTGCTTCTAGCACTGACGCCTGCCTCCTGCCCTCCTCAGACAGAGAAGTTCCCTGACGGCTTCTGGCTGGGGGAGCAGCTGGTCTGCTGGCCAACAGGCACCACCCCCTGGCACATCTTCCCCGTCATCTCCCTCTACCTGAAGGGCGAGACCACCAACCAGTCCTTCCGGATCAGCATCCTGCCCCAGGTGAGTGCCTGCGGGTCCCTTGACCCTGGCAGCAGGGGGCGCCAGCCAACCACTGCAGAAAGCCTTAGAGCTGGAAGGGTCCTCTAGTCCAGCCCCCTGCACAAGGCAGGAGACTCACAAACATCTCCATTCCCCGTCCCCATCCCCAGGGACCCCTGCAGGCTCCATGCCCAGAAGATGGAGAGAACCTCCAGGAACCCTGGCCAAACTGGCCTGGAGAAAAATTGCTCACTGACACCCAAGTGGCAATCAGCATTCTCCTGGGCATGAGAACTAGGCACTGATGCAGCCCTTCCTGCCCTCCTTCTCATAATCTGCCTAATTCACGGGATCTTCATTGCTGTCAGATGGCCGTTTAGCCTCTGTTGGAAAACAGGAAGGAGAGCCCACCACCTCCCAAGGAAGTCTGTTCCACTGAGGAACCGTTAATTGTCAGGAAGTTAAGAACATAAGAGAAGCCATGTTGGATCAGGCCAATGGCCCATCCAGTCCAACACTCTGTATCACACAGTGGCCAAAAATTTAAATATATATACACACTGTGGCTAATAGCCACTGATGGACCTCTGCTCCATATTTTTATCTAACCCCCTCTTGAAGCTGGCTATGTTTGTAGCCGCCACCACCTCCTGTGGCAGTGAATTCCACATGTTAATCACCCTTTGGGTGAAGAAGTACCTCCTTTTATCCGTTCTAACCCGACTGCTCAGCAATTTCATTGAATGCCCACGAGTTCTTGTATTGTGAGAAAGGGAGAAAAGTACTTCTTTCTCTACTTTCTCCATCCCAAGCATAATCCTGTAAACCTCTATCATGTCACCCCGCAGTCGACATTTCTCCAAGCTAAAGAGCCCCAAGCGTTTTAACCTTTCTTCATAGGGAAAGTGTTCCAAACCTGTAATTATTCTAGTTGCCTTGGGTGTCAGTTCTTCCTAACGTTGAGCCAGAAACTTTTGATTTAATTTCAACCTGTTGGTTCTGGTCCTACCTTCTGGGGCCACAGAAAACAACTCTGCACCATCCTCCATATGACATGCCCAGCTCCTTCAGTCTTTCCTCATAGGACTTGGTCTCCAGACCCCCCACCATCTTCGTCACCCTCCTCTGGACCGTTCCAGCTTGTCTATATCCTTAAATTGTGGTGCCCAAAACTGAACACTCCAGGTGAGGTCTTACCAGAGCAGAGTAAAGCAATATCAGTTCACTTGACCAGTGGACACTATACTTCTGTTTATACAGCCCCAAATTGCATTTGGCTTTTTAGCTACTGCATCACTCTGCTGACTCATGTTCAGTGTACAGTCCACTACGACCCCTAGATCCTTTTCATACATTCTACTGCCAAGACAAATCTCCCCCCTCCTGTAATTATGCATTTAATTTTTCCTACATAAATGCAGAACTTTACATTCATCCCTGTTAAAATTCGTTGTATTTGTTTGAGCCCAGTTTCCCAGCGTGTAAAGAGCATCCTGGATCCTGACTCTGCCATCTACTGTATTTGCTGCCCCTTCCAATTTAGTATCATCTGCAGATTTAATAAGCATCCCCTCTCCCTTTTGAGGAGCTGGCCGCAGGCTTGGCTGAGGGGTCTGGCGCTTCTGGGCCGGAGTGGGGGGCATCTGCTGGAATATTGGCCCAGAGACGAGGACCTCCCCCCCCCCCATACAAAGGCAGCTTTTTCAGTAGTGTTGCAAAGCAACCTCTAAATGACGGCTGGAGCTGGGGGAGCCCTGGCTGGGTAGGGCCAGGCTAAGCAGGGTCAGTCCAGGTCAAGCTCTGTGGGGGAGGGGCGGGGTCTAGACTGGGGAGGAAAGTGTGGGCCTCTTGAGTTCTGGTCCTAAAATTCTGACTGCTGTGTTGTTTTGGCTCTCTCATTTGTGAAGTTTCAAAAGTGAGGGTGACTCAGCCTCTCTTCGTCTTCCTCTCTCTGCCCCAGCAATACTTGCGCCCGGTGGAAGACGTGGCCACCTCGCAGGACGAATGCTACAAGTTTGCCATCTCGCAGTCTTCCACAGGCACCGTCATGGGCGCAGTCGTGATGGAGGGTTTCTACGTGGTCTTTGACCGTGCCCGCAAGCGCGTTGGCTTTGCTGTCAGCACCTGCCACGGTGAGCGGCTGTTGCCCTGAGGAAGAAGGGGGTCCCTGGCTTCCAGCAGACTGGCAGCCTCCTTGAGGGTTGGTGCTGGGGCGGGGCTGCTGTACCGCAGGGCCATCAACGTGTACAGCGGGAGTATCAAAGCAGGCCGAGAGCCTCTTTCCTTCTTGCCCTGCCAAGCCGTTGGCAGTCGGGGAAGGACTGCGAGGCCAGCTGGGCCTCCCCTGGTTGAGGGAGCCCCGCTCTGACCTGTCCGCATGTCTCTGGCTGCAGTGCATGATGAGTTCCGGACAGCCACCGTGGATGGGCCCTTCTTGCAACTCGACATGGAGGACTGCGGCTACAACATTCCCCAGACGGACGAGTCCACTCTGATGACCATCGCCTATGTCATGGCGGCCATCTGTGCCCTCTTCATGCTGCCGCTCTGCCTCATGGTGTCGCAGTGGCGCTGCTTGCGCCGGGGCCGCGATGATTTTGCAGACGACATCTCCTTGCTCAAGTGAGCACTGCCCGCCTGAGCCTGGAGGCTGCATGGGGAGCGAGACTCCACCTTGGGCTGGAGAGGCCTGGTCTCCACGGAGATCCCTGGGGCCTGGCAAGTGGTCCAGCCGCAGGAGGGGCATCCTTTTCCTCCCCCAAGAGGGGGGTGGCAGTCGACAAAGACACTGCTCTCCTGCCCGGCTGGAGAGATGAGCGGAGACAGGCAAGAGGCTGGGCTGGCTGGCGTGGGAGGCTCCGGCACAGAGTGCTCAAGGGACCTTCTGCCTGCTTGCTTTCTCGTTCTCCTGTGGCAGGTGCTGTTCTGTCCTCCTGTGGCCTTGTGCCGCTGAAGGGCTTTCTGGGTTGCTTCTATACGGGGCCTGCAGAAGTAGCTGTTAGTCCTCCAAGGTTTTGTACGTGTGTATATTTATCAAAGGGCCAGTGGAGAAGGCAAGCTGCCCCCCTCCCCCCCCTCGGGAAAGGGTGCTTCTGGGATGCCTCTTGGGGGAGGAGCCCACTCTTAGCAAAGGCCAGACAGACCTGGAGCTGCGGGGAAGTTGCTTTGTGGGACTGGGGCAAAGAGGGAGAAGGCTGTGCCTGCCCACCCCCACCCAGTGTCTGGCCCACAGGGCAGGACGTCTCTTGCAGACTCTGCAGGGCTTGGCACTTTGGGAAGTTCCCTTCCAGGAGCAGGACTCTGGGCTGCCGGACAAGTCTGGGGCAAGTTTTGCAAGCCAAGCTGGCCGTCTCCTCCCCCTTCTCCGGCTGGGGCCAGCGCCTGCGGGACTCTGAGCCGCTCTCCCTCTGGGTCTTAGTGGAACTCTTCATCAGACAGAACATTAGAGCTGTTTCTAACCTCTCGGCCACCACTGTGCTCGAAGGAAGAACACAGACCAGACAGCTCTGCCTAGGGTTGCTCCACTTTTAAGAGTTTCTAGCCCAAAAGAACACCTGCTGGGGCTCACCATCCACCGACCCTTGCGGGGGGGGAGGGGTTTTAATGTGCTCTGCAGGGAAGCTGCAGCCCAGCCTCAGCCTGCGGGGCCACTGCCCTCCCCCCATCCCCACTGCTACAGCCGACCCTCAGGGGCTGCAGGCTGGCCCTGGCAGACCCTCTGCCCTCCTTTGTGTAACTGCCAGTGGCCCAAGCTCAAGCAGTGTGAGCCAGGCTACTCCTGAGCCCGAGGAAGAGGAGGGCATGTTGTGGGCACCTGCATGGCTAGCAGAAGCTGGCAACGCTCTTGGGCAGGAGCAGCCAGGCATGCCATCTTCTGTCTAGGAATGAGCCCCCCCCCGCCCCAGGCCCACATTTCCCTGCTGCCCCTTGGCCTCAGCACTGCTCCTGGGAGGTGCCCAGCCCCCAGGGTGGAGGGGAGCAGGCAGGGAAAGTCTCTCCCGCAGCCCAGTGGAGGGGCTGGCTGAACGGAATCAAAAGGCCCAGCCCCAGAGTTACTCCCCCCCTCCTGTGGTGATCCTCGAGTCACTCCTCTCTTGCTGGGGGCAGGGAGGCAGCTGTGCTCTTTGTGCCGGAGGCCCTCTGTATGATAACACTGTAAATAGTTGTAATATTAGCCTTTAACTGCCGCAGTTGGTCTCAGTCTCAAGTGAAGGAGGAGGAGCCAGACAATCTTTTCAGTTTTGTTTTTCTGAAGTAACTGGTTGGCTGCTTTTTGGTATTGTTGGGGCTGGAGGGGTGATGTGGTGTGGGAGGGGGTGCACCTTAGGGGCTGCGTGCTGGACGCGGTTCTCCCACCCTGTTCCTGGTGACTGGGGTGGTTGCTGCTTAAGAACTGCAGCTCTCTCGAGCCCACCTCACACCTTTCAGAAACCTGCATTTACCCTTTCCGCTCTCTTCCACCAACCCCCATCCCGTCTTGCACTTCTCAAGCAGGGCCCACGCAGCTGGCATCACCTTCTCGCTGTGGAGGTGGCAGCTGCCCTCCTCTGGATATCGTGGCTGCCATGGCAGGGGCACCAGCAGGGCTGCAGACCCACCCATGACAGCAGCCCTGATATGTCCAGAGAAGGGCTGTCTTTGGCCAACCCCAACATCCCAGGCTGCCTGGGGACTCTTTTACCGAAAGCTGAACCAGGAGCGCTTAAAAACTGGGCTGCCTGCACCTCCCAAAGCAGGTAATGAAGTTGCAGACCCCTCCCCCTTTTAGGAGGAAGGAGGCCAAAAAGAGAGCTGAACGGTGTGAGCAAACTGCCCCAAGCACCAGCCACTGAGGCCGGCAAAGAGGCCCCCCCCACCCCAGCAGACCCTGCTTTGGCCAGCTGCTCCAAGGAGGGGGCGAGGGGGGTGTCCCAGCTTGTGGGGGGAGGGACAGGACGGGAGCTGAAAGGGGTGACCCAGGGCAAGGGCCAGCCCTTCGGAACTGGTCTTCTCTCCCCTTCCTGTCTGCTCTGTGTGAGTCGTGAACTTTCAACGGAGTAAAAATTGTTGCCTTCAGAGAGAGAGGCCTCTTGGCTACCTTATTTCGGGGGGGGGGGCACAGGGGGAGCAGCGCAGCACCCTGGAGGAAACCAGAGGCACAAATCCAAGACTCCGGCATAATATACACACTTTAATTCTGAACTAGTCTGTATATGGACCTCCTATACACACATTCCCTATAGAATAAAAATGTACATGTGTATACATGGCTGTATAAATATAGAGTTGTAGAAATGCGGGGAGCCCCTCGCGGCAGCAAGTCCCGCCACCGTCGTGTCTCCATCGTGGGGTCATTTCAGGGTCGGGCAGAAAGGACAGGCAGCGTTCGCATTGGTCTGGGCCCAGAACTTAATGCACTGAAAGAAGAACAGTGTTTCTTTAAAATACATTTCTGTCCTGCTTTTCTCCTTGTCAATGGAACTTGTAGCAGCTTATAAAACTGGTTTTAGTTCAGTCCAGAGAACTGCAATCCAACGCCCACCACTGACCTCCTCTCAGGAAACCCCACTGGGGAAAAAGCTCCTGGGGCTTTCCTCCTAACCTCAGGGAGACCGTTTTGTAAAACCCAGAAGCCGACATGGAGAAAGGCTGAAACCATTTTCACTGCCCCTCCCCAAAAGGGTGATGGGGGGCGGCTGCCATTTCTCTTGTGCAGACTACTTATTTCAGAAATTGCCATGTTGCCTCCAGAATCTTGTTAGAGTTGGCTGGCGAGCAAAAAAGACCACCCTGAACAAGCCAGCAATGTCAGAGGAGCATAAAAAGCCCCACAAGACAGACAGCAGACCATGCTGGAGCCCAGCTGAAGCAGTAGCGTGTTGGCCTAATGCCAGGGAGGTCTCACAAAGGCAGACATTCTGCAGGTGAGAAGCCCTCTCCCCTTGTCACCCACCTCCCTGCGGTTTGGAGAGGCAGTCCTTAATCGGCAGGCTGGATTGTGTGAGAGGAGACAGTCCTTCAAGGACCCCGCCCCCCGCCATTTAGGCCTTTGAAAAGGAAGAATCAGAACTGTGCCCAGAAATAAAGGGTCAGTCAGTGCAGATAGTTTTGACCACAGATGCAACCCATTTGTCCAGTTGCCTGGCTGGAGCCTTTTGGACCCGCTGGCATGTTCTGGATTCCTTGAACCCTCGCCCAGTCCAGCCCTCCCAAAGGCAGGCCCCCCCCACCCCCAGCAGCACAGGGGACTCCCTGATCCCAGCTGCCACAGGAAGCCGCCACCTCCCACTGGCTCTCACCTCCTTGTGCAGCACATGGGAACAGGCCATGGGGTGAAGGTCGCTGGGCTGAACCAGCTTCTGGCACATCAGACAAAGTTTGCAGGCCATGGGAGCCTGAGCGGTAGGGAGAGAACAGTCAGAAGGGCACAGCAGAGAAGCTCTAGGGAGCCGCTTGCGCCCAGAAACTCAGGTGCAGCCTGCCGGCCTTCCCAGGGGCAGGGCAAGTTCTGCTCACCTGGGTGGGTGTCCCAGCATAGGGCACCTGTGCAGGTGGCAGAAACATCGGGCTGCTGATCTGAGGCAGAGGACCGGGGAACATGGAGGAGCGGATTCGACCTGGAGGCTGCAGCAGAGAAGAACAAATGGGTGGGGGTGGCGTTAGCATCCCTCCCCAGCCACCTCATGGGGCTGGCACAGTCTCAGCCAGTGTTCCCTCTAAGCTGCAGGGTCTTGTGAGCAAAAACTCCACTTTGTGAGCTTTTGGTATAAAAGTTGTGAGCTCCTGCATAAATTATTGTGCTCTGGGGTCATCTCTTCTGAACTAAGACAAAAACGTGTGAGCTGGAGGCTAAAAATCTATGAGCCGGCTCACACTCAGCTCAGAGGGAACACTGGTCTCAACTGCCCCCCTCCCCTCCTGCCCCGTGCCAGCCTACCTGCGCGCCAACGGCTGCCACAGTGGCCACCCTGTCCTGCTGTTCGGCCAGCCTGGCTGCCACCAGCTGGTTCAGCTCTTCCATGGTGAGCCCTGCCAGGGTACGCCGAGCTGCTTTGATCTGCTGCAGGGTGGCCGTCAGCTGGGCCCTGAGGAGAGAAGCAGCTGAAGCCCCTCCAGAGCTGGAGGAGGGACTTCCCTGGGGAGGAGGCCTGGGGGGCAGGCATTCAAGAGCAGGGCCCAGTTGCCCCAACGGCCCTTCTGGCAAGGACAGCAGCCAAACTAAAGCCCACCCCCCACACAAAACAACCAACCCTACCAGTGCTGCAGGCTCTGCGTTCCTGCAAAGAGCTCCACTGCCAGTTCAGGGCCTCTGGTTTTATTGGCTTCATATATTTATGCACCCCCAAAGGGGCTGGCATCATTTCTCTCCCCTCCATTTTATCCCCAGAACAATTCTATGGGAGAGGCGGGGGGGGGGGGGGGGCTCAAGGGCACCCAACAATCTTCCACAGCACAAGTGGGGATTTGAACCTGGGTCTCAGAGAGCCAAGCCCAACACTCTTAAGAACCACAGCACAGTGTGAGCCCCACAGGAAGCCTGCTGCCGGGCTGGCCGTGGAGGTCTTCCCTCAAGGAACAGCAGCCGGCCTTCAGGGGCAAACTCCGTACCCCGCCCCCACACACTCCAGCACTTGAGAAGGGGGGGGGGAGATGCCCCCCCCCATGGCAAAGAGGCCCTGGGCTACAGCGGAGGGAGCACTCACTTGTTACACTGGGGGAAGCGGGTCAGGAGCTTCTCCAGGATCTTGTCCAGCTTGTCCACTGGGGGGGGCCTGTGGAATTCCACGGCTGCTTTGACCCCGCCCAGGCCTGGGGGAGGGGCCGGGCGGGGGCTGCCCAGAGCGGAGAGGGCGGGGCTGCTGCGGCCCTGAGAGGCGGGCAGGGGAGGGGAGGGCTGGCTGGGCAGCAGAGGGAAGGAGAGCACGCGGGGGTCTGCGCTGGGCATGACCATGGGCAGGGGGACTGGCCCCAGGGGGAAGGGCAGTCGGGGGGCCAGCGAGGAGGAGGAGCTGGGCAGGAAGGCCGGCAGCAAGAAGTCTGTCTGGGAGAAAGAAGAGGAAAGGCTGTTATCTGGCTGTCCCCGCAGGGAGGCCCCAGGCATGGCCCGAGGGCAGCCGCTCAGAAGAGGCTCCACGCAGTGCTCCTGGCGGGGAAGGGGGGGAATCACCTCCAGCGGGGGTGGCGGCAGGGGGGGCGTGGGGATCTGGGGGAGGCTGCTCAGCTTGGCTCCATTCCGCACCAGCTGGATGTGCTCATTGAACCGGTCCTGGAAGAGAGGAGTCAAAAGGAAAGGTCCCCTTCGGTGGGCAAGGAGGCCTCTTCCTGTGCTGCTCCCGCCCAAGCCACAGTGCCCCCCCACCCCCTCCTCGCTCCCACCACTCACCCGCACGCTCTCCTTGGTCACCCGTATGGTCTTCAGCCTCTTCTCCCACTCCTGCTTGGCCTGGAGGCTCTCCCGGGTGGTGGGGGCCGATCTGCTCGGGCAACAGAGTCACTTTGGGGAGCTGCTAAGCCCAGGGGGGTGGCACGTGCCCTCCAGGCTCTGGGGGAGGCAGGGCATCCAGCCCAGGGATAGAGGCAAGGCACGGCTTGGCCCCTGATCAGAGGAAGACTCCCCCTGCTGGGCCAGCCCCGCAGCCGACGCCAAGGACCCTGAAGAGGAGCTAGCCTGGGGACAGGCTGGCCATGAGAGAGGCCCCCTCCCCTCCGGGGACTGGGCATTCTGCACACGGGCATGAGCAGAGGAGAGAGGCAGCTCGGCGGCCCAACAGCAGGGTGAAAGGTGCGAGTGGCAGAACCCCCTGCAGACACCACTCACTTGAGGTAGGTGAGGTGCAGCTCAGCTTCTTTCTCGGCCTCTTCCAGCTTCAGCACCAGCAGCTCCTTGCGGCTCTCCAGGGACAGGATCTGGCCGGAAGAGAGCTGGGCTGCTCAGCACAGAGAAGTCGCCTGGGGTTGCCACTCAGGCTCCACCCCCTGCGGCCCCTCCTTCCCTCGCCCAGCCAGCAGGCACAGGCCTACCTCTGCTTTCCAAGCCCGCTCCGTCTCCTCCAGGATGGACTGGTTGATTTCGCTGTGCTGGCTCTTCAGCTTGTCCAGTTCCATCTCCCAGACCTCCCTAAGAAGCAAACAAGCAGCTCTGCTTTAGGAGGGCGAAGGCAGCACTGCCAGACGGGAGACATTCTGCACCGTCCAGAAAAGGGGGCAGGGGAGAGACAAAGGTTTGCTGAATGATGCAAGCAGCCCCGTCCCCCTCCTCAGAGCACATGGCAGGAGCTCCCCTCTTTGGACACCCTTTGCGGGGGGGGGGGGGGAGGTGGTTCTCGCAAGTGTCCCCAACTCTGACAGAACAAGCAGAAGCTGACGATGGCGTCACAACCACCATGTGAGGGCAGCCCGTGCCGAGAACGCACTCTGCGATGGAGGCTGCCAGTCTGAAGCACGGGAGGTCTTGGTGTTGTGTACAGCAGCGTGACCTTGCTTAGGTGGTCTACGCTGCCACCAGGGGGAGAAACACCCCCCCACACCCAACAGGGAGGGGGACGGAGGAGCAGGAGCCCGATGGGACACCTCCCTGCACTGGCAGCCTTACTTCTCCTCGGACTGCTCAGCAATGAGCGAAACGATCTTGTTCTCCTTCTCCTCTTGCTCCTTCAGCAACCTGCACACCGGCCAGCCGGGGAGGGGGAGGGGGGAAGAGAGGCCAAGTTAACAACTTCCAACCATCACTGCCCAGACAAGGCCCTGAGGCCACTTTCCAGTCCCTGCTGCCCACACAGCCAAGGCTGCTGCTCCTCAGGCTGGGGAGGGGAGGTCAAGAACGCCATGGACCAGAAACTTCAGCACCCCCCACCCCCTGCATGGACACAACATGGCTGCTTGGCATAGCGAATTATTATTATTACATTAAGCTTATATCCCGCCCTCTCCGCAAGCGGACTCAGGGCGGCTCACAACATTACATTACTACCATTAAAACCAATAAAACATATAAAACGTAATTGCATATTAAATTATTTAAAACCATTTCATGGTGCTGTATTAATACAATATAGGCGGTTCTGAAAATTTGGTGGTGACCACCAGGACTCTACATGGTGCTCTATATGGTGTCCAGGGGCAGGATGTTCAGTCCTGCAAGACTTCCTGTGCAACAAGTGCCAAGAGCAGCAGTCGCCTTATAAGAACATAAGAGAAGCCATGTTGGATCAGGCCAACGGCCCATCAAGTCCAACACTCTGTGTCACACAGTGGCAAAAAATTTTATATACACACATACACTGTGGCTAATAGCCACTGATGGACCTGTGCTCCATATTTTTATCTAAACCCCTCTTGAAGGTGGCTATACTTGTGGCCGCCGCCACCTCCTGTGGCAGTGAATTCCACATGTTAATCACCCTTTGGGTGAAGAAGTACTTCCTTTTATCCGTTTTAACCTTTCTGCTCAGCAATTTCATCGAATGCCCACGAGTTCTTGTATTGTGAGAAAGGGAGAAAAGTACTTCTCTACTTTCTCCATCCCATGCATTATCTTGTAAACCTCTATCATGTCACCTCACAGTCGACGTTTCTCCAAGCTAAAGAGTCCCAAGCGTTTCAACCTTTCTTCATAGGGAAAGTGCTCCAGCCCTTTAATCATTCTAGTTGCCCTTCTCTGGACTTTCTCCAATGCTATAATATCCTTTTTGAGGTGCGGCGACCAGAACTGCACACAGTACTCCAAATGAGACCGCACCATCGATTTATACAGGGGCATTATGATACTGGCTGATTTGTTTTCAATCCCCTTCCTAATAATTCCCAGCATGGCGTTGGCCTTTTTTATTGCAGATGCACACTGTCTTGACATTTTCAGTGAGTTATCTACCACGACCCCAAGATCTCTCTCTTGGTCAGTCTCTGCTAGTTCACACCCCATCAACTTGTATTTGTAGCTGGGATTCTTGGCCCAATGTGCATTACTTTGCACTTGGCCACATTGAACCGCATCTGCCACGTTGACGCCCACTCACCCAGCCTCAACAGATCCCTTTGGAGTTCCTCACAATCCTCTCTGGTTCTCACCACCCTGAACAATTTAGTGTCATCCGCAAACTTGGCCACTTCACTGCTCACTCCCAACTCTAAATCATTTATGAACAAGTTAAAGAACATGGGACCCAGTACCGAGCCCTGCGGCACCCCACTGCTTACCGTCCTCCACTGCGAAGACTGCCCATTTATACTGACTCTCTGCTTCCTATTACTAAGCCAGTTTTTGATCCACAAGAGGACCTGTCCTTTTACTCCATGACTCTCAAGTTTTCTAAGGAGCCTTTGATGAGGAACTTTATCAAAAGCTTTCTGGAAGTCAAGGTAAACAACATCTATCGGGTCTCCTTTGTCCACATGTTTGTTCACCCCCTCAAAGAATGTAACAGGTTAGTGAGGCAAGATCTTCCCTTGCAGAACCCATGCTGAGTCTTCCTCAATAACCCGTGTTCATCAATGTGCCTACTCATTCTGTCCTTGATAATGGTTTCTACCAACTTTCCCGGTATTGAAGTCAGGCCTCGGAGGGCCTCGGAGGCCAAAGGAAGCTGCTCAGCAAAAGCAGGTCTGTCCCCCGCCCCCTGCCCCACGGCCCCAGCCTTTGTTGGGGTTTGGCAGCCAGTTCATGGACGTACCTCCTGCCTTTCTCACAGAGCTTCTCGATTTCAGCCTTCAGGTCCTGTTCCTTCTGCAAAAACTCCTTTTTCTCCTTTTCCATCTTCTTCTTGGTCTCTTCCCGTTTCACAGTCACATCCTGAATGGCCTTCAGGATCTCCTAGAGGAGCAGGGAGACGTGCTTAATTCCGTTTTTGTAAGCAGCTTTCCAACAGCCCTGTGAGGTAGACCTGGGTTACTGTCCCATGCTTAGGTGGGGCAGGTGAGGTACCAAAGAGGAAAGAATGGTTCGCCTGTACATGCCTAAGCAATTTGGTGCAGAGACGACACTTGAACTGGTGAGACGCCTGGGACTGTTTTCTTAGCCACTACATTAGACCAAGAAGAGTGCTGCAGACAAAATGACCCCGCCCCCTGGAGCCTCCAATAGGCTCCACTCCCCCAAAAGATGGGAAACAATCACAGCCCCAAATTTAGCCCAGGAATGACTGCCTTTTATTCCAGGGACGAAAAGGGTTAGACCATAAGATCCGAGTCTTCCCTTTTTCCATGAGAAAAAGGAGGACTCTTTGCTTTCTCCATAACAGGCGGATCTTCTGTCGAGAAAAGTCTGTCTTTAAGAACTTGTTGTTGTTTCAATTGACTGAATCACCCCCATCCTGGCCTAAGCCGGGCTCTGGGCGAGGCACAGCAAGTAAAAACAGCATATAGATGGACACAGTGCAATTATAAAACACAGACTTCTAAAACCCCGATGACATCTGGGCAATTTTGTTCTTCATCCAGAATACTGGAGCATCCCGGAGGGGGAGGGAGGAAAAAGCTTCAGGGCGACAGGAAAGGAAGGTGCCGCCATCACGGTCCTCAGTTAAAAGCCTGGCGGGACATCTCTGCCTTACAGGCTGCGCAGAGTTGCATGAGATCTCACAGGGCCCAGATGTCGTCAGGCAGAGAGCCCCACCAGGTCAGAGCCAGAGCTGAGAAAGCTCTGGCCCTTGAGGAGGACAGACGGACCTCTTTGGGGCCAGGGACCACCAGCAGGTTGCTGCCAGCAGAGCGTAATGCTCTACCAGGGACATAGCAGAGGAGACGGTCCCACAGATACGTTGGTCAAGGCCTTGAAGGTCAAAACCAGAACCTTGGATCTGACTCGGACCTCAACCGGAAGCCAGTGCAGCTGGTGCAGCGCTGGTTGTATATGTGCCATCCGTGGAATTCCCACTCGGACCTGTGCCACCATTCGGGACCCGTTGGGAGTTTCCAGGTCAGTCTCGGGGTAGGCCAGCATACAGTGAGGTACAGCAATCTAGTCTGGAGGTGACTGTCACATGGGTCACTGTGGCTCGGTCCACATGGGACAGGAGGGGAGCCAATTGCCGAGCTTGACGAAGATGAACAGGAAGGGAGGCATCCAATGTCACGCCCAAGCTCTTGACAGATGCCGCTGGTGCTAAAGGTGCCCCATCAAGGGCCGGTAGTCTGTGCTCCAGCCCCGTTCTTCCCAGCCACAGGACCTCCGTCTTTCATGGGTTCAGCTTCAGCCTGCTCTTTCTTCGCCAGCCCACCACGCCCTGAAAGCCCTTGGCCAGATCTTGCAGGATGCTGCCCAGTTGGTCATCCGAAAACAGATATAGCTGGGCGTCATCCGCATATTGATGCCACCCAAGGCCGACATTTCATGCCAGCTGGGCAAGGGGGCGCATGTAGATGTTAAACAGCATCGGGGAGAGGAGTGCCCCTTGAAGAACCCCATAAGAACATAAGAGAAGCCATGTTAGATCAGGCCAATGGCCCATCCAGTCCAACACTCTGTGTCACATAAGAGAAGCCACGTTGGATCAGGCCAATGGCCCATCCAGTCCAACACTCTGTGTCACTTAAGAACATAAGAGAAGCCATGTTGGATCAGGCCAATGGCCCATCCAGTCCAACACTCTGTGTCACACAGTGGCCAAAAAAAATTATATATATACACATATACACACTGTGGCTAATAGCCACTGATAGACCTCTGCTCCATATTTTTATCTAACCCCCTCTTGAAGCTGGCTATGCTTGTGGCCGCCACCACCTCCTGTGGCAGTGAATTCCACATGTTAATCACCCTTTGGGTGAAGAAGTACTTCCTTTTATCCATTCTACCTGACTGCTCAGCAATTACATTGAATGCCCACGTGTTCTCGTATTGTGAGAAAGGGAGAAAAGTACCTCTTTCTCTACTTTCTCCATCCCATGCATTATCTTGTAAACCTCTATCATGTCACACCGAAGTCGATGTTTCTCCAAGCTAAAGAGCCCCAAGCGTTTCAACCCCACATACAAGGAGGTGCCTAGTGGACATCTCCTCACCCTGGACCACCCTTTGACCCCGACCGTGGAGAAAGGAGCATCAATGGCCCAGGCTAGCCTGGTCTCATCAGATTTCAGAAGCTCAGCAGGGTCAGCCCGTTAGTCCTTGGATGGGAGACCTCCGAGGAAGCCCAGGGTTGCTGCGCAGAGGCAGGCAATGGCCAACCGCCTCTCAGTGTCTCTTGTCTTGCCAAATAATACTTCTTTTAAACGTGTCTCTCTGAGCCAAATATTAATATGGAAATGCAAGATTCCAGAACTCAGCCAAGGGGCAACAAGGCTGTCTTTCAGTTCCTCCAAGAGCCTGTGGAGCGGAGCAAGTCCTTCCGTCCCCTTGTGCCAAAGTTTCCCTCCTGACCCCTGAGAAAGCCCCGCAGTCCCTTGGCTGAGCAGCGGGAAGGAAGTGCTGCCTGCGGTACCTGGTGATTCTTCATCTCTTCCTCCCGGCGCTGCTGGAGATGCTTGAGCTGCACCTGGAGCTGATTCTCCACCTGCCTCTGCTTGTCCAGCACCTCCTGGTAGCGCTCCTTCAGCGAAGCCCTCTCGGACATCATCTTATCCTGCCAGATCCCCAAAAGAGGTGAGGTCAGCCCCCAATGATGCTAAGAGTCAGATAATGAAGGTGGGAGGGGAGGGAACACTCGGACCAGCAGGACTCCTTCTCTAGTGTTGCCGGGGCAAGTGGTCCAAGCCACAAGAACTCACATCGCCTCCAAACTCAGACATGGAGAAAGCCAGTCACTGGTCTCCCAGGTCTCTTGGACCTGCATCCTTCCTGACAGCCATCAAGCTCTTTCTGAGATGGGCAGAGGCCCAAGGACAGACACCAGGAGGACCACACCCAGACATGGAACCACCAGGAATGGGCAGGGCACATCTGGGCTCTGTGCACATATACTTGGGGGAGGAGTTCTTGTCCTGGGGGCCTCTCCCTACAGCCCACAACAGCCGCTGCACTGCACGGGTGAGTCCTGCACCATGGGGCACAGATGCCCCTGCCCCTCTGCCTCTCCAATGCTTTGGGCTCCCCAACATCACTCTAGAAAGTGGGTGTCCACTCCTCAGACAACTGAAGCATCTTGTCTTCAACAGGAAATACGACATCATGAATTATTGGCCAGCTGGAAACTGTCCTAAACTGATACCCTTCTGTCTCCTGCTCTGCACCAGGGGTTTTAAAATCTGCTTTAATATATTGCTTTTATTGATTTTAATGACTTAAGTGTTGATTCAAGAGAGGGGCCACAAGGATACCCTGCTTCCATCAGCCCCCCCTTCCCCCCCTCAGCCCTGCAGTGACTGACAGATGTCTGTTGACTCTAGTGAAGACAGCTGAGCTCACTCACCAGGTCCTTCTCAATATCCTGGTCTGTGTTCACTTCCAGGTCAGCTGTCTTGAAGTCAGTCTGCAAAGGAAAAAGAGAATTCTGCCTGTCACAGACATCAAGAGACTTGGCCGCTATTCTTCACATGGAGGCAGCTTTCCTTTCATGGAGGCTTCGGTCAGGACAGCCCAGGGGTCTGGGAGAGCCCCCACCTTCCAGCTCCCTCGGCTACCAGAGCGAACACAAACAGAAATGCCAGGTCAGCCAAGGGTTTGAAGGGCTCCAAGACTCAAGATGAAGCTCCTGCAGCTAGATGGGGGCAGCCCAAGAGTGGCTTCTCCATTGCGCCCCAGCACTTCAGATCTCCTTTCTCAGGGGGACACGGCTGCCTCCCAACAGTGGTGTCTTGCACTAGCAGGTGGAGACTTCCTTGCTTTATCTAGCCTACCCCAATAAGAGTTATCTGTCCTCTTCCTAATACTGTTCCTGGTTTTAATTTGATTTTTTGTATTTTAAATAGTTTAAATGTTGCAATTTGTAAATGTTTACCCTCTGGGAGCTTTGATTGGGTGAAACAAAAAGATAAAAATGTTTTAAATAAAATAAGACAAAAGAAATCCCTGCTCAGGATCATAGAATTATAGAATCAGAAACTCAAAGAGTTGGAAGGGACCTCCAGGGTCATCTAGTTTGACCCCCTGCACAATGCAGGAAACTCACAAACTCCTCCCCACCCCACATTCCGCCCCCCCCAGTGCCCCATGCAGGCTCCATGCCCAGAAGGTGGCAAAAAAAAAAAGAAATATCCAAGATCCCTAGCAAAACTGGACTGGAGAAAACTGTTGTCTGACCCCAAAGTGGTGATGGGTGTATAAGAAGCACCATGAGAACTCAGCACTGATGCGACCCTTCCTGCCCTCCCTCTCATGATCTGCCTAATTCACAGACTCAGCTTTGCTGTCAGGTGGCCATCTCCAAAGGAGGAGAACCCACAACCTCCTGAGGAAGCCTGTTCCATTGAGGAACTGTTCTGTCAAGAAGCTCTTCCTAACGTTTAGTTGAAAACGCTTTTGATTTAATTTCAGCCCATTAGTTCTGGTCCGACCTTCTGGGGCAGCAGAAAACAACTCTGCACCACCTTCTAGATGACAGCCCTTCAAGTACTTGAAGATGGTGATCATATCACTTCTCAGTCATCTCCTCTCCAGGCCAAACATGCCCAGCTCCTTCAGCCTTTCCTCATAGGACTCAGTCTCCAGATCCCTCACCATCTTTGCTGTCCTCCTCTGGAGGGCTTGTTCCAGCTTGTCTAAATCCCAAAACTGAACACTATGCTGTAGGTGGGTTCTAACCAGAGCAGAGTAAAGCAATACCATCACTTTGCGTGATCTGGATACTATACCTCTGTTGATACAGCCCAAAACTGCATTTGCCTTTTTAGCTACCGCATCACACTGCTGTCTCATATTCAGCATATGGTTCACTAAGACCCCTAGATCCTTCTTGTACATACTACTGCCAAGACAAGTCTCCCCCCCTCCTATAATTATGCAGTGGATTTTCCCTATCTAAATGTAAAACTTTACACTGATCCCCATTAAAATTCATTTTTTAGCCCAGTTTTCCAGCCTGTCGAGATAATTCTGGTTCCTGACTTGTCTTCTACCGTATTTGTGACGTGTTCCCTCTCAGCTGAGTTAGTGTGAGCTAGCTCACAGTTTTTTAGCCTCTGGCTCACCCATTTGTATCTTAGCTCAGGAAAAATGGCCCCAGAGCAAACTAATTTATGCAGTAGCTCACGATTTTAATGCCAGTAGCTCACAAAGTAGAATTTTTGCTTACAAGACTCCACAGCTTAGAGGGAGCACTGTATGCAACCCCTTCCAATTTAGTATCATCTGCAAAGTTAATTGGTATTCCATCTATTTAATAGGTATAATAGGCAAATTTAATAGGTATTCCATTTAATAGGCATTCCATCTATTCCTTCGTCCAAATAATTTATAAAGATATTAAACAGGTCCCAGCGCAGATCCTTGAGGCATTCCAGTAAGAGGCACTCCAATAAGACTCCACCCCTGCAGCTGCAGGTAAGCACTTCCACAAGCCCTGCTTCACCACCACAACTTCTGCCCTCCTCCCAAGCACGCCCCAGACCTGGACTGCGATATTTTGCAAGGACTTCAGGGACGAGCCTTCCTGATCAGGGCTTTCCGCCAAGGGAGCGTCTTCCACATCCAGGCACCCGTTCTGCCGCCTGTCGTGCTGCAAGATCAAAGATCCCAGCTCAGCCTCACAGCAAACGAGGACGGCGCTGGCCTGGTCCGGGGACTGGTCCACTTGTGGGTGCAGTGGGGTCATCTGGAGCCTGCTCTCTCCCACCGCATGGTCCAAGTCGGGCAAAGAGAACTCCTCACTTAAGGGACAGGCCCCAGGCGGGGGGAGCTCCTCCACAGGAGCAGACAAAGGTTCTTCAGGGGTCTCTTGTGCCTGGGGAGCTGGCAGGCTGGAATCACTCTCTGGCAACCCGGAATCCCTTTGGACTGTCTCCAAGTGATCCTCTTCCCAGGTCTCACAGACTGCAGGATGGGGGTAGACAGCAGCCAGCAGCAGGCAATTGTCATGGGGATTGGAAAGGTCACTTGTGCTAAAAGGGAGGAAAAGAAAGAGACCAATGAAGCTTCAGTGCAAGCTCCACCTGTACACAGAGGACAAAACCACGACTGCCTCTCGGCATCTGTATGAAATGCAAGCAAACAAGCACTGCGATATACTAACACATTTGGTGAAACTTTCATCAAGAATCTTCAGATCTATTGTACACATTATAAAAAAGTACAATTCTATAATGTTACAAAGAAAACTCCATCCAAGGAGCACTCAGATATAGGCACATTTTGTCAAAAGTCTTCCTCAAGAAAGTTTTCCTATTTCCTTCAAAGTTATCAGCCTCTTGTTACAATTCAGTGTTGCTATTGGGAGCCAGCCTTAACCACGTCTCTAAACAGATGCAAACACCTTCTGAATTTGGCTGGCAAAATACTCTCTGCAACCTCTTTATCACTTTGGAATAAACCATGATAATTATAACAAGATACAACACAAAGCTGAATGGAAGTGAACGATTTTATATTTATTTTAGGAGCAAGCCAGTTCTGAACCTCTTCTCTAACCAGATGCAAAACTCTTTTGCTGGCAAAATACTCTATATGTTGTATTTATGTTAGGATTTACTGCAGATGTTGCCAGGTACGGCACACATCAGCAGATATTCCTCAAAGTCCTCCATCCAGGCTCTCATACTTTGGCTGTGGATCTGGTATGGGGGAGGGAGCTCATTTTCAGCCTGGAAAGTTCCACGGATACTGCACAGTGATTGGCTGAGGTCAGGAAGTTATGGCCTGCAGTATTCCATCAATATGGTTAGCGAGAAGAAGTGTTATCCTTTCCTTCCCCCTCCCCTTAGCTACCAGGAAGATACATGTATTATGCTTCAGGACTTTTGCTTTGGGGGCCAACTGTACGATGTTAGGACCCCAGTAAAGGGCAGCTGGTGCATTGTGCTGCCACTGAACTGTATGCTTTGGTATACTGTCCCCTGCATTTCTTCAATACAGCCCTCTTTTGCTTTATTATGTGTGGGCTTACATAGCACTGCATCAACGGGCCAACCTGGGGAGGGAGCGGGGAGAAGGGTAGTTGAAGCTATGACAGGGGCTGAGGTGCATAAAGCCAAATCATGGTGGAGGAGGGAGTCCAGCTGGGGATTTGCCACCTGTGCACACTCACTCAAAAAACAAAAGGCTGCATCAAACCCACAAAAACATCCCTTTTCTTCCTGGCTCCTCAGCTCCAAAGGGCAGGCAGCCTCACCAACTGTGAGGAGTTCACCGAGAGGATCAACTCACAGGTGGGCAGAGGCAACCAAATTCTCTCTGTTGAATATCTGGCAACTTTCTGACAAAGTCCTCCACCAAAGGCTCCTGAGTGAACTAGGGGGCCAGGAAATGAGAGCTCTTCTTGTGCATTAACAGCTGGCTGAAGAGCAAGAATCAGAGGACAGGAGCAAATGGACAGTTTCCCAGATGGATGGGAGGGAGGATGCTGTTGGGTCCTGCGAAGATCTGCATTAGGACCGGTGCACAAGAGGTGTTATGGCAGGAAGTCTGTAGAAGATGCCAAATAATTCAGAGTGGCAGACCACCCAGCAGGCTGCAATGCTCTCAAAGGGCCCCTTCCACATGGACAAAGAAGAGTTAAGTGATGCTGCAGCCCTGCGGAACTGGGGGAAGGGAAGGGAAGGAGTGGGCAGACTAAGTGGCAAAGCTGAGCCCCTTCTGGCTGCCCAAGTGACTGAGTGTAACAGGAGGCAAGGTCTGGGGACACCCAGCAAGCCCGCTCCATCTCTATCAAGGCACCAGGCAGTGCCCATCTCGCTTTCAGCCAGCAGCCCTGCCCCAAATCCCCAGGAACACCAGCCGGCTCAGCGCTGAGGACCCCGGGGAATCGTCTTCGCCACAGCGGCTGCCCACCCACGCCCCTGGCTGCGGAAGAGGGGGCAGCAGCAGCAGCTTCTGTGGCCGGGCGGGGGGGGGTCGCGGGCTCCTGCAGGCCTCCCCCTCCCCTCCCCCCCCGCCCTGTGCCGGGAGCACTTCGCGGAGCAAGGTGTGCCTACCTGCCAGGCAAGGCGGGCGTCCCTGTGGCCGGGTGTGAGTCGGGCGGGGCGGCCGAGAGGCTGGTGCCGCCCTCCTCCTGGGTCGCCATCCTCGCTGGTCCCTGCAAGCAACGGGGCCGAAGGTCAGAAGACCCGGGGGGGAGAGGGACCCCCGGCAGCCCCTTCCCCGGAGGGCAGGCCCCCCCCCCTCCCCCGCCCGGGAGCATGTGCAGAGCGCCCTCCCCTCCCCTCCCCTCCCCCCCCCCTCACCTGGGCCGCGGGGCTCCTCCTCCTCCGCTGGTGGGCCGGGCGGGCTCGGGGCCGCCGGATGTGACGCGCCACGCAGGCCCCAGCCCCGCCCCTTCCGCCGCCGCCCCTTCCTGCCGCCGCCGCCGCCGGAGCCCCGCGCCGCCCATGCCCGCCCCGGAGCGGTGGGTGCCCCCCGCCCCCCCCCCCTCAGGATCCCCGAGCAGGACTCGCACCCAAGCCCCTCCCCAGCTCCCCCGAGGAGAGGAAGGAAGAACTCCCCCCTGCTGCCCCAGGGAGAATTCGCACCCAAGCCCCCTCCCGCCCTCTCCCCCAAACTGTCCCACCCAGAGGAGAGTGCACAGAGCAGAGGAAGAACTCCCCCCTGCTAAAACCCCCCAGGCCCAGACTGCCCAAGGGAGAATTTGCACCCAAGCCCCCTCCCACCCTCTCCCTCAAGCAGTCCTCAGGCCCCAGGCCAGCTGGCAGGTGCTGGAGACTCCCCGGAGGAGAGTGCAGAGAACAGAGGAAGAACTCCCCCCTGCTAAAACCCCCCAGGCCAAGCCCCCTCCCGCCCTCTCCCCAAACTGTCCCACCCAGCTGGCAGGTGCTGGAGACTCCCCAGAGGAGAGTGCACAGAGCAGAGCAAGAATTCCCGCCTGCTTGGCCCAGCAGGTGGGCATCTTTGGAAGAGTCACAATTCTCTGCCCTCTTCCTTTGCAGCTCGCCTGTCGGATGCTACCCCGGAGCGGGGAGGAGCCGTCATGGAGCACCGTGATGGAGACTGTGCTGTGGGCCCACACCTGCCTCTGGCTAATCCCGGCCTGGCTCCCTTTGCTGGCGCCCAGTGGATTTGTGGGTGGGGCAGCAGAACCTTGTGGGGCCGCCGGACCGCCTGGGGAGCTGAGGTGGGCAGTGCGCTTGACCGCTCCCCAGGGGTCTTCTGAGGAGGAGCTGGACAGGCAGGCCGAGGAGCTGGCCCAGGCGGCCGGCCTGGTGAACGTCGGCCGCATTGGAGAGCTGAGGGGCCACTACCTCTTTGGCTACCAGCCAGGAGACCGTGGGGAGACAGGCCTGGAGGAGGTCCAGCAGCTGGCAGAAGCCGCGTTTGCGCAGCACAACCGGGTGACGTGGCACGCTGAGCAGCAGCTCCTCAAGAGGTCCAAGCGCAGCCTGCGCTTCAATGACCCCAAGTACCCCCAGCAGTGGCACCTGGTGAGTAGGCCTGCCTGCGGCCGCTGTAGACTGAGCTGGGGAGCCCTGTGCATACAGGAATGGGTGAGGTGGCTCTTCTCTACACCCTCCCTCTCAGGTGAGGGGTAGCCCAGTGTGCCTGCAACAGCTGGTGCCTGAATGACTTGGGGGGAGGGAGGAAAGAGGCAGGAGCAGCAGAGACCCTCTCTGGCGCAAGGAGGCATTTGGCGGGTGTCTGGCTGTCCCTTTGCGGGGTAGCCGCCCTGAGCCTGCCTTGGCGGGGAGGGTGGGATATAAATAAAAGTTGTTTATTATTATTATTATTATTATTATTGATGTAGGGCCTACAGTCCAGCAGGAACTGTGGGTGCCGGGAACTGTGCTTAGTCACCCTGAGCAAACCCCCGGTACCCACTCTGCAGAGGGCAAGGTGGCTCTCCGTTTGCCAGTCCAACTGTGTCCTCCAACCTCCTTGTCTTTGTGTCCAGAGCAATCGCAAGAGTCCAGGGATGGACATCAATGTGACCGGCGTGTGGGAGAGAAACGTGACCGGCCAAGGGGTGACGGTGGTGGTGGTGGATGATGGGGTGCAGCACACGATTAAGGACATCCAGCCCAACTACGTGAGTCACCCCTAGCGGCATCCTTCATGGGGGAGGGAGCTGCACTGGCTGGAGAGGAGGCTGCCCAGGCCCTGGGAGAGGGTGGACTGAACCCAGAATGGAAAGGCAACCCAGCTTGAGCCTGGAAAGACCCCCAAGCCCAGACCCCGGCTGCTCTGCAGAGGAAGCCCTCGGTGCTTTCAGGTGACAAACAGGAAGGGGCCTGTCCAGCCAATTCTGAGCAGGGGGCTCAGCAGGCAAAGCACAAAGGGAGCTGAAGGCAGGCTGTGAAGCACTTCCCTCCTTTAGAGGGGGGGAGAACAGTATTGCAGGGTGGGGGACAAGACCAGACCCCAAACCCTGTAGCGATCCCAAAGGACTCAAAGCCCCCCAGGCTGAAAGAGTCCTCACAGCGGCAGGACGCAAAGGCAGAGTCCAGTGGCATCGGTGGGTCGGGCAGCAGCAGCAGCAGCTCTGAAGGTGGGCAGGGCAGGGCAAGGCAAGGCAAGGAAGTGCTGTTGCTTTGTAGGCCACTGCAGGGCTGAAGGGTCCTGTCCTGGCCTTGCTTCTGGTTCTGTGGGCTCCCAAGTGCTGTTGCAGCAGTGACGGACAAGCTCTGGCAGCACAGTGCACCCCCCAGCCCCCCCCCCCCCCACCTCTGGAGGCCTATCTGGGCCTTGCAAGCCGCAGCTAGGAAGCAGTTCAAACTGGAGGAGGAGGACCAGGAAGCCAGGCTGTTTCCAGGAGGCTGGAGGTGGAGTCCCGGCTTGCTCTGCTTGGCAGCTCTCGTGGTCTTGCTGGAACTCCCTTGTTGCAGCAGGCGAGGGAGGCCCCGTGCCCCACAGGCAGCGCCGGTAGGTGACTCAGCCCTGCTGCTGTCCAGTGGGGGGGTTCCAGTTTGCCACTGATCCTCTTGTGTTCCCAGTTGCAACAATTCCGTTATCTTTCTGTTATCCTTGTGGATAGCACAATTGTTCCCTAATATGTGTGGGTTTTGTGTCCCACTTTCATCCAAAGGAGGGAGGTTTCAGCTCTGGGCTGTGTCTCTTTCAGAGCCCTGAAGGCAGTTATGACTTGAATTCCAACGACCCTGATCCCATGCCCCACCCTGATGAGGAAAATGGGAACCACCATGGGACCCGATGTGCTGGAGAAATCGCAGCCGTCTCCAACAACAGCTTCTGTGCTGTGGGGGTTGCCTACGGGAGCCGGATTGCAGGTACCTTGGCAAGATGCTTCCCCCCACCCCCTTGCTGCTTGGGAAGGGCTCACAGCAGGGACTTTATTAGAGGGGCATAGCTAAGCAGACATTTATACAGACATTATCTGCGAGGGGGGAAAGGGCAGCCACTGGGCTCCAGAGGGAGAGCCGCTTGGGTCTGTTGCAGCAGAAGTGAATGGGTGCCTTGTGTAGCTTCTAGACTAACAAAATTTAATGTCTGCGTAAACTCCCATGGCCCACTTCTTTGCATGCAGCCGTAACCAATGCTGGATGAGCCTGCTTAGCCCAGCTTGGGCCAGGTGTGTCAGAGCCAGGAAGCTCAGCAGAGTCGGCCCCGGGGAGGACTTGGACCGGAGACCACTGGGGCAGACAGACGGGGCGGCTGTGCAGTGCCAAACCTCCTCTGCTCATCTCTTGCTGCTGTGGGGGGGGGGGGGGCATGAGTCACTTCTGACCACGAGGCATGTTATTCATTCATGATCAGAGAGCAGGTGAGCAAGAAGAAAGAAGCGGTCCAGGCTGCATGGACAAGTTTAGGGGATTTTTGCAGGCTTGTGCTTACTATACTTTGCATGGCATGATTAGCAAAACAGTCTCTGGCAGGGCACACAGCGTGGGTGTCCTGGTGCAGGGCTGGGGCTCAGCATGGCCGGTCAGAGGCCAGGTGACAGAAAGTCACTAGAGCCCAGTCCCAAAGCCCAGGGTTCCAGAGAGCAGGCTTGCCAAAGCCCAGTCTGGGGTCAAGGAGCTGCAGGCAGCAAGGCCTGTCCAAACCGGGGGGTTCCAGAAAAGCCAGTTGTCAGGTCCAGTCCAAGGCTGCAGAAGTGCAGTAACAGCAAGGTTGGTAGTTCAGGAGCAAAGTGTACTTGTTGTGTCCACAAACTTCGGCTTCTCCTGGCTGAATTTACAGCCAAGCCTTTTTCAGCTAAACTCCCAGCCAGTTCCTGGTACGAATTGACACATATCTGTACTCTGTGGCTCCGTCTGAATGAGAGACTGAGCAGAGGAAGAACATTGAAACAGTCTTTAAGTTCCAGAAAGGACAAGTTGTCTTTCTCTCCCAAGTTTGGGCTTCTGTGAGAAAACTTCTCAGTGCACAGCCCTACAACAGGAGGTGGACTTTGAACCATTTTGATTGCAGCTACAATTGTTTACAGTGGAAGAGCTCTGCAGCACCAGAATTTAGAGAGGCATTGGCACAGAGTCCTGGAAGTCTGACTATTGTAATTCAGATTTCTGCAGAGATTTTGGCACCATAGGGTGTTCATAGGAAGACATGGAAGCAGTGACAGACTTCACATTTCTGGGGTTCAAGATCAATGCAGATGGTGACTGTAGCCATGAAATTAAAAGACGTTTGCTCCTTGGGAGGACAGCTATGGCAAACCTGGGCAGTATAATAAAAAGTAGAGACATCACCCTGCCAACAAAAGTCTGTATAGTCAAAGCGATGGTATTTCCAGTAGTAATGTATGGCTGTGAGAGCTGGACCATAAGGAAGGCTGAGTACAAAAGAACAGATGCTTTTGAGATGTGGTTCTGGAGAAGAATCTTGAGAGTCCCTTGGACTGCTTTGAAGATCCAATCCGTCAATCCTAAGAGAAATCAACCCAGAATGTTCCCTGGAAGGTCAGATGGTGAAGCTGGAGCTCCAATACTTTGGCCACCCAATGAGAAGGGAGCACTCCCTGGAGAAGGTCCTGATGCTGGGAAAGGCAGAAGGCAAAAGAAGACAGGGACGGCAAAAGAGGAGATGGCTGAGCAGCATTACTGATGTAAGAAACACGAATCTGAGCAGACTTCAGAGGATGGTGGAAGACAGGAGGGCCTGGCGTGACTCGGTCCAGGGGGTCGCAAAGAGTCGGACTCGACTGTGCAACTGAACAACAACAACCAGGGTGTTCAATTAATGGCTGAGAGCTGGCTGCAGGCAGCTCTTCAGCTGATAAAGCCCAGGGCGGCCAAACTGCAGCTTGGGAGCCACAAGTGGCTCTTCAGCACATATTGTGTGGCTCTCAAAGCTCCCATCACCTGATCTGCTGACTGGGAGAAGACATTTCTCCCTTTCAGTCATTTCGCCAAGCCAGAGAGTGGCTAGTTGATCATGAACTTTCAAAGACTGTGCCCTTCCTGTGTTTTCACTTTAGGTGTGCTGTATGTGAGGGTACATTTATAAGATGGTTTGTAAATTTGTACAGTTGTCTTATTGCTTCTTTGAGGCTGGTTATCACGGGACCTCAGGGTTTTCTCCTGTCACCCCAGGGGAGTGTGGCAGAAGCAGCTGCTGTGCCCCAACTGTGAGGGAGGGTGCCCACTGGTTTCCTCTGGCCTTGCAGAGCCTTGGGGCATGCTAGAAGCAGAGCAGAGGCTTTGTGGATGGTGCAGCGGGCAGAGGAGAGTGGTTGCTGTCAAACGGTCACTTCCTTAGGATTTGTAGAATCTTTCGGGCTCAAGCGCCTTGTTCTACTGGAGAAAGTTTTTCTTCCAGACGTTTTGTTCTCGGCTGCAGAGAACATCTTCAGTGGCGTTGCAGCCGGAGCATGCGCTCTGACCTTCTTGGCTGCTGAGGAGCCAACATTGTCGCCATGCCAAGCTCACTTTGCAAAGATACGGTGCTTCCGGAATTCCCAGAGCAGTCCTCTGCCAGTGGGCTTTGTGCCTGTAACTGGCCACAGAAAAGAAGAAGAAGATGATATTGGATTTATATCCCGCCCTTCACTCCGAAGAGTCTCAGAGCGGCTCACAATCTCCTTTACCTTCCTCCCCTACAACAGACACCCTGTGAGGTGGGTGGGGCTGAGAGGGCTCTCACAGCAGCTGCCCTTTCAAGGACAACCTCTGCCAGAGCTACGGCTGACCCAAGGCCATTCCAGCAGGTGCAAGTGGAGGAGTGGGGAATCAAACCCGGTTCTCCCAGATAAGAGTCCGCACACTTAACCACTACACCAAACTGGCTCTTTATTAGAGCTATGGCTGACCCAAGGCCATTCCAGCAGGTGTAAGTGGAGGCGTGGGGAATCAAACCCAGTTCTCCCAGATAAGAGTCCGCACACTTAACCACTGCACCAAACTGGCTCTCAGGCTGGGAGTGTTGGGCTCCGCCCCCCTCCCCCCGCCTTTGGCGCTGCTAGGCTGCAGTCTCCTGCTTGGCACACAGAGCACATCTTCTGCCTGCTCTGGTCCCTGGGATGCCTCTTTGGCGGGGAATCGTGCAAGGTGGTTCACCACAGGTGGCTTCGCTCCCGGCAGTGGAGAAAGGATCAGAGCTTCTTGGAAACTGCATCAAGTTTTTTCACAAGAGAGGCTGCTTCTCCAGCAAGCGAGAGAAGAGAGAGAGCTGCTGGGACGGCTCCTGCCCCCAGCTAAGGAGCGGCTTAGGAGAAGGGGTGCTGCTGCTGCTGGGAACTGGCTGCAGCTGAGGATCACATCCCTGTCGAAGCCTTGCTGCAGCTGCCTGCCTGGCTCAAGGGGCAGCTTCTCGACTCATAGGCGGGCTGGCTTCCAGGCCAGGGCTCTGGGTGGAGCAGAAGAAAGTCAGTCTCCGGCAATTTCACATTCATTTCTTGGAACAGAAGAATCTTGCTGGATCCGACTCTCCTGCCCCACATCCTGTTTCCCATGGAGGCTGCCCAAAGCCCCCCCCCCCCTTGCTGCTGCTCAGAGGCTAAAAGGTCCTTTCGGTCTCACTCAGGCCCTTCAGAAGGGCAGGGGAGCTGTCAGAGGAACATCTGCCCCGCATCTGTATGGTTGATGACAGCCACCCCTCCCTGCCACAAGGCGTATCCTGCCCAATCCAGCCCCAGGGCAGCAAGCAGGGGGAAAATAAATGATTAAAAACAACATCTAGGAACACATAAGCAGGCAAGACCAGAAGAGGGAGGAAAAGGGCCTCTGGGGGTTGTTGGGGTTTGCCAAATGAGACACAAAGGGCTTCACTCGCTGGCAAAAGACCCCGGCCGAGAGAGACAGGCCGATCTCGGGGGGCGGGGGGAGAAGGAGGGAGTTCCACAGTTTGGGTGCTTCCGGTCAGGCCTCAGACATTGGAGGCAGCTGAAGCTGGGCTTGTGAGGATGGCCAGAGTGAACAAGCGGGGGGGTTGTGGTCCTTAAGGTCTGTGGGCTGGTGCCATGTGGCTCTTTAGGTGTCCAGAAGAGTGCTCTGCAGGGTCTGTGGTTTGGGTTCTTACAAGCCTGTGAGGCAGGTCCCTCTTCAGTGTAGTGGTGAAGTGTGCCGACTCTTATCTGGGAGAACCAGGTTTGATTCCCCACTCCTCCACTTGCAGCTGCTGGGATGGCCTTGGGTCAGCCAGAGCTCTCTTATCTGGGAGAACCGGGTTTGATTCCCCACTTCTCCACTTGCACCTGCTGGCATGGCCTTGGGTCAGCCATAGCTCTGGCAGGAGTTGTCCTTGAAAGGGCAGCTGCTGTGAGAGCCCTCTCAGTCCCACCCACCTCACAGAGTGTCTGTTGTGAGGGAGGAAGTGAAAGGAGATTGTAAGTCGCTCTGAGATTCAGGGTGAAGAGCGGGATATAAATCCAATATCATCTTCATCTTTGTGAAAGAGACGAAGAGGAAGAAGCGGGTGGGGCTGCATCCAGACAAGCCCCGCTGGGGGAGGGAGGCCTCGGCTGGTGTGGCTGGCTTTGGGGGCCTGTCCATGCCCTGCGCAGTAAACCCCACCTTCTCCTTGGCCACGCAGGGATCCGGGTTCTGGATGGGCCACTTACAGACAGCATGGAGGCGATTGCTTTCAACAAGCACTATCAGATTAATGACATCTACAGCTGCAGGTCAGTGTCTGGGCACTGTGGTGATGGCGGGGTGGTGGTGGTGGTGGGGGAAAGCAAGCCCCGTTGCTGGATTCCAGCCCCAGAAGTGAGCATGGCAGGGTGACTTCCTGACTGCCTGTCAGCCTCCCTGGGCTTGGAGCCGCAGCTCAGGCACCAACCTAGTCGTCTTCACGCGGCTGCAAGTCCCCAGAGGCCCGGACCCTCCCTCTCAGGACGTCGGGGCTGCTGCCGCTGCTGCTCTGGCTCTCCGGCCTCTGGAATGCGCCTGCTCCCGGGTGTTGCTAAGCCCTGCTTTGGGGTGTCTCCCTGCACAGCTGGGGTCCAGATGATGATGGCAAAACCGTGGATGGGCCTCACCAGCTTGGAAAGGTATGGAGGAGTTAGGTTGCTTTGCTGTGGTTTGGGGGCCTGGAAGCTGCAGGATGCCCCACCCCCCTTACACCGCCTGCTGGGAGAGCAGGATCATGGAAGCGTGGTTTGAGCAGGAGGCATCCTGAGGCAGGGGTGGAACAGTCCCTGAGCTTACCTGGGCTAATGTTCAAAACCTGCCCAGCTGACCTGGTGGGGAGGGGAGAGAGATCCTCCGATCCCAGCGCCCCTCCCCGTCTTTGGCAGACACACTTCAGCAGTGGCTGCCGTGGCCCCCTGTGGGTGTCTGTGGTGGGAGAGCCTCCCCAGGAAGCCTCCTGTCTGTCCTCTGCTGCAGGCTGCCTTGCAGCATGGCGTGATCGCCGGCCGGCGGGGGTTCGGCAGCATTTTTGTGGTGGCCAGTGGCAACGGAGGACAGCACAATGACAACTGCAACTACGACGGCTATGCCAACTCCATTTACACCGTCACCATTGGTAAGGCACCCAGGACATGTGTTGGTATGGCAGGTTGCTCTGGGCGGGAGAGAGAAAGAGAGGAAGTGGTGCTGCCAGGTGGGACCCAGAAGTCTGCTCCAGCGCAGGTCTCAGCTGTGGACCTTCCTAGTTCTTTAGTGGTGCTTGCTCGCCACATTGGCCAGAAGCCTTCTGAGAGCAGGCAGGGGTTCTCTGCCCAGTGGCCACGCATGCCAGGCCTGAGTGCTTTCCTCTGTCTGGGGTTCCTACCCTGAGTCTGCAGGGCACATCTGCTGCCTAAACTGCCGTTTTGTGTAATGCAGAGTGTTGGACTGGATGGGCCGTTGGCCTGACCCTACATGGCTTCTCTTTCACGCTCTTGGATGAGGCCCTGCTTGTGGCCTTCCCTGTGGGATTTGGCTTGCTGCTGCTGAAGCAAGGTGCAGGTCTGATCCTGCTGCACAGTTCTTAAACATCCTAGAAATGAGCCCACATGGAGGAGAGCTCTAACTGTGGCCACTAGCCATGGTGACTAAAAGGAACTTCCATGTTCAGAGGCAGTCAGCCCTGAATCCCAGAACCAGGAAGCAGCATCGGGGAAGGCCTTGGCCTCTCTGCCCTGTTGCTGGTCCTCCAGAGGAACTGGCCGGCCACTGTGTGAGACAGGAGGCTGGACTAGATGGACCCTCCCTGGTCTGATCCAGCAGGGCCCTTCTGATGTTCTTCTCAGGGGAAGGCCTCAGCCTCTCTGCCCTGTTACTGGCCCTCCAGAGGAACTGGTTGGCCACTGTGCAAGACAGGATGGACCCTCACTGGTCTGACCCAGCAGGGCTCTTCTGATGTTCTTCTCAGGGGAAGGGCTCGGCCTCTCTGCCCTGTTGTTGGCCCTCCAGAGGAACTGGCCGGCCACTGTGTGAGACAGGAGGCTGGACTAGATGGACCCTCCCTGGTCTGATCCAGCAGGGCCCTTCTGATGTTCTTCTCAGGGGAAGGCCTCAGCCTCTCTGCCCTGTTACTGGCCCTCCAGAGGAACTGGCCGGCCACTGTGTGAGACAGGAGGCTGGACTAGATGGACCCTCCCTGGTCTGATCCAGCAGGGCCCTTCTGATGTTCTTCTCAGGGGAAGGCCTCAGCCTCTCTGCCCTGTTACTGGCCCTCCAGAGGAACTGGTTGGCCACTGTGCAAGACAGGATGGACCCTCACTGGTCTGACCCAGCAGGGCTCTTCTGATGTTCTTCTCAGGGGAAGGGCTCGGCCTCTCTGCCCTGTTGTTGGCCCTCCAGAGGAACTGGCCGGCCACTGTGTGAGACAGGAGGCTGGACTAGATGGACCCTCCCTGGTCTGATCCAGCAGGGCCCTTCTGATGTTCTTCTCAGGGGAAGGGCTCGGCCTCTCTGCCCTGTTGTTGGCCCTCCAGAGGAACTGGCCGGCCACTGTGTGAGACAGGAGGCTGGACTAGATGGACCCTCCCTGGTCTGATCCAGCAGGGCCCTTCTGATGTTCTTCTCAGGGGAAGGCCTCAGCCTCTCTGCCCTGTTACTGGCCCTCCAGAGGAACTGGTTGGCCACTGTGCAAGACAGGATGGACCCTCACTGGTCTGACCCAGCAGGGCTCTTCTGATGTTCTTTTCAGGGGAAGACCTTGGCCTCTGCCCTGCTGTTGGCCCTCCAGAGGAAGTGGTTGGCCACTGTGTGAGACAGGAGACTGCACTAGATGGACCCTCCCTGGTCTGACCCAGCAGGGCTCTTCTGATGTTCTTCTCAGGGGAAGGCCTGGGCCTCTCTGCCCTGCTGTTGGCCCTCCAGAGAAACTGATTATGCACTGTGTGAGACAGGGGGCTGGACTAGATGGACCCTCCCTAGTCTGATCCAGCAGGACTCTACTGGTGTTCTCAGAGGAAGGCCTTGGCCTTGGCCTCTGCCCTGTTGTTGGCCCTCCAGAGGAACTGGCTGGCCATTGTGTGAGACAGGATGCTGGACTAGATGAGCCCTCCCTGATCTGATCCAGCAGGGCTCTTCTGATGTTCTTCTCAGGGGAAGGCCTGGGCCTCTCTGCCCTGCTGTTGGCCCTCCAGAGAAACTGATTATGCACTGTGTGAGACAGGAGACTGTACTAGATGGACCCTCCCTGGTCTGACCCAGCAGGGCTCTTCTGATGTTCTTTTCAGGGGAAGACCTTGGCCTCTGCCCTGCTGTTGGCCCTCCAGAGGAAGTGGTTGGCCACTGTGTGAGACAGGAGACTGCACTAGATGGACCCTCCCTGGTCTGACCCAGCAGGGCTCTTCTGATGTTCTTCTCAGGGGAAGGCCTGGGCCTCTCTGCCCTGCTGTTGGCCCTCCAGAGAAACTGATTATGCACTGTGTGAGACAGGGGGCTGGACTAGATGGACCCTCCCTAGTCTGATCCAGCAGGACTCTACTGGTGTTCTCAGAGGAAGGCCTTGGCCTCTCTGCCCTGTTGTTGGCCCTCCAGAGGAACTGGCTGGCCATTGTGTGAGACAGGATGCTGGACTAGATGAGCCCTCCCTGATCTGATCCAGCAGGACTCTTTTGATGTTCTTCTCAGTGGAAGGCCTCAGCCTCTCTGCCCTGTTGTTGGCCCTCCAGAGGAGCTGATTATCCACTGTGTGAGACAGGAGGCTGGACTAGATGGACCCCCCCTGGTTTGATTCAGCAGAACTCTTCTGATGTTCTTCTGAGGGGAAGGCCTCGGCCTTTCTGCCCTGTTGTTGGTCCTCCAGAGGAAGTGGTTGGTCACTGTGTGAGACAGGAGGCTAGATTAGATGGGCCTTCCCTGGTCTGATCCTGCAGGGCTCTTCTGGTGTTCTTAACTGTAGGGGAAAGCCTTCGCTTTTAGCCCTGAGGTTGGCCTTCCAGGGGCACTGGCTGGCCACTGTGTGACGTGGGATTCTGGACCACATGGGCCATTGCTCTGATCTAGCAGGTGGTCTTCTGGTGGTCTTATATAGATCACGAATGTGGCAGACCTTAGTTAGATTAATTGTATTGCAGGCATTAGTACTCATTTGTTTATGCCTTAACTGGAGCACACTTCTGAATGAGCAATGCACTTAGACTTGATTTGAGTGGTTCAGATTTCGGCCCAACAGAAGAGCTGGATCTGGCTTCCTGGGACTGCCGTCTGGGGGCCTCCAGGGGCCATGGCTCTCCCAGTCCCTGCTCAGAATGCAAGGGCCAGGCCGGAGGCAGTGGGGGAGATCCCCCAGGATCCCACGTGCTGATGAGATCCCATTGACTTGCCCCAGAATAAGAAACTCCATTTCACTAGCGGCACTTCTGGAAAGCGGACTCCAGTTCTGTTGGGAAAGGGGCTTGCCACCTCTCAGGTCCTCCTTAGGAGTGGGTTGGGGTTTGCGTGCCTGTGTGCAGAGCCAGCCTGGCAGCCCCGTCCCTGTCTCCCTCCTCTCTCCAGGCGCAGTGGACGAGATGGGCTACATGCCCTTCTATGCGGAGGAGTGTGCCTCGATGCTGGCTGTCACCTTCAGTGGGGGCGACAAGCTGATGAGGAGCATTGTAAGTGGGGCCCCCCTCGGGAGAAGCGGGGGAGGGGCAGCCAGGCACTCATTCCTGTTTGTTTCTGTCGCCCTCCGGTGGAGTTCCTGTTCTCCTGCCATCCAGCAAGCTCCAGCAGTGCTTTGGCTGCTCCACGCCACTGACCAGCTCGTGGGCTTCACTTGTGCCAAGCTGAGTGGGCCAAAGGGAAGGGGGTGTTAAACTTCCTTTGGGGCTCGCTGTTTCAACCCATAGCATTTCCAGAAGCCAATCTAATTCCCTGACCTTCTCTATCTTACTGGACTGTGTACCCCCCACCCCCCTCTGACACACAGAGCCACCCCACCTGCAGCCCTTCCCCGCCCCCATCCTTCTGACATAATTTATATCCAGGAATCACCGTGTCCCACTGATTCTCCTCATCCCACCAAGTTTCTGAAATGCCCGCAGTGTCCAAGTTCCCCCCCAACACTAAGCGTTCCAATTCCCTGATTTTGCCTCCAGACACTTTTGGCATTTGTGTATCAAGATCTCTAATTTCCCAGGCATGTTGGTTTGACTGCCTCTGAATGGGGAGGTCCCCCTCAACCTCCAGGGCTAGCAGCCCCTGACAGGCTTCTTCTCCAGGAATCGAGTGACTCTCTTTCCCAAGCTGTTCATTCCTGTGGCCATTGCTACACCATCTGGCAGCAAATTCCGGCAAAGTCTTCGTTGGGGGAGGAGCCCACAGAGCTTGTGCGCAGTTCCCCGCCCTCTGCCTCTTCGCCCAGCGCTGATGGCCACAGCCTGAGGTGGGCCAGCTGGGCGCCGCTAGGCTGCTGTGGAGCGGGGCCTGCCCATTGGAAGGGGTGTGGCAGTTCCTGACAAGCCAGGCTCCAAAGTCTGCCCAGTCCAGGGGCCACAAGCCAGTTGCCAGCAGGGCCAGCCCACGATCATGGTTCCAGAGGGCAGCTGTGTTGGGGCTGGGTTCGAGTGTCTGAGGCAGGGACTTTAACTCCCAGAAGCTTCGTCTCCAAAACCCTGCTGGACTCCCGTCTGCCTCTTAAGGGCCACCTGGTGCCTCTGGCAGCTACAAACAGCCGTTGCCTCGGCCTTTCTGTGCTCTTTCCTGGAGGAGGAGTGACTTGGGTGGGTTCCTTGTTATTGCTAGAGAATCCCTTCCTCCCCACAGCAGGAAATACCGCCCCCCGCCCCCCCACACACACAAGCAATCCATGTTCCAAAGAGGCAAAATGGTAGAACTTTCCTCAGGTGTTTAAAAGGGAAAGGGGGGGGGGGGGTTGCAGCCCAGGTTCTCTAAATAGCCCTCCCGCCAGGCTGATGACATATTTCAAAGGGGTGGGAGATGGGAGTCTGGAGTCACATGACCAGAGGGGCCAAAGTCACCTCTTCTAGACTTCGGAGCCAGAATTTCCCACCCCAAATCCTTGCAGCAGGAGGATCTTCCCCCTCAAAAAACCGGGGGTGGTGGGGAGAGCGGCCCAGCGAGACTCCTGCTCCAGGCAGCACAGCAGGTGTTTCTGCAGCGGCAGGAGAGCCCTGGAGCAGGCAGGGCCTGCATCTGCCTTGGGCCTCAGTGGAGAGGCGCCTGCTGCTTTCCCTGCCCTTTCTCACTCCCTTAGCCAAAGCGAAGTCCACCCTGAATGCTTGTCTTGGAATGCAGCTCAGCAGGTGGGCCTGGGGGTGTGAAGAGGAAGGGTGTGATGGGGGGACACCACAGGAGTCACAGGCTTGTTTCTGCACCCCCAGCACCAAGTGCTCGGCTGGGCCCTCTGCCTGAGTGCCTTCCAGCCAGGGCTTGGGCTGAACTCCACCTGCAGCTCCTTCCCCCCGGCAATTCAGGGGCTGCAGCGCTGCTTGCCAGGCCATCCCCCGGGGGGAAGAGGCTCTGCAGGCTCCAAGAAGGAGGAGTGGATCCAGCCTGCCCAGAGAGCTGTCCTCATGGGCTGGGGGTGGGTTCTGGCCCCAGGGCTGGAGCCAAGTCCTCAGACCTCTTCTGTCTGCCTGACCTCCCCTGGCTGTTCTCTCCTTGGCAGGCCACAACTGACTGGGATTTGCAGCGAGGCACGACTGGCTGCACGGAGGGCCACACGGGCACCTCTGCTGCGGCCCCTCTGGCGGCTGGCATGATTGCCCTCATGCTACAGGTGCGCCCCTGCCTCACCTGGCGGGACGTCCAGCACATCGTTGTCTTCACGGCCACCAAGGTGAGTCCCAAAGTCCCCCCTTTCCTCTGCAGCTCCAGAGCTGTGTGTGGATTTGGGGGGGGGGGGGGGTTGCTCCAGAGCGACTGTTCTCCCAGACTGCAGCAGTGACCCCCCCCCCGCCCTCTTCCTTTGCAGTATGAAGACCACCGGGCCCAGTGGGACACCAACCAGGCCGGCCTGAGCCACAGTCACCAACACGGGTTCGGCTTGCTCAACGCCTGGAGGCTGGTGAATGCTGCCACGGTAGGGCCTGCTGCTCCGGGGGGGGGGGGGTCTCCTGCCCGCCTGGCTCTGAGGAAGGGGGCAACCAAAGGAGAGTAGGGCAGCCAGAGGCTTTTCCACTAGGGAAAGGGGGATCTGCCCCCAGCCACCATTCAACCTTTTGGGCCCTGGGGAGGACTAGCCGTTTGCTCCGTAGAATGTTTCTTCCCTGCCTTTCAGCCCCTCTCTGCAGTGGCTGCCCCTTGTGGAGGGGGTGTTCAGATGTCCCCCACCCCAAGGCACGAGGGGGGAGAATCGGGGCCAGTGGTGTGCTCTGGAGAGCCCCTGCTGCCCTTGCAGAGTGCACTCTCGGGGAGTCGGGAGTTAAGACCAATGGGGGCTGGATGTGGCCAGGAGTTCCGTGCGGAGTGGGGGGGGGTGGCCAGAAGGGGAGGCTGCAGGTGGTGTGAGCGCTTTTTCGTCTCTGGCAGGTCTGGGAATCTGTCCCTTACCTGGCCTCCTACGTCAGCCCAGTCTTGAAGGAGAGCAAGGCCATCCCTTTGGCGCCCCAGCGGCTGGAAGTCACCTGGAACGGTAGGTGCAGCTTCCCCAGAGGGGGGGTGTTATTTGGAAGAAGAATGGCTGCTGGAGGGGGGGGGGCTGTTTCTCAAAGTGTGCCTGAATACGTTTTGGTGTCATGACTTCCTGTAGGGACCCCTGGAGTTCACCCTGGGGGAGGGGTGGCTGGGACTTCCTGGGAGAGAAAGGGCTATTCCGTGGGGGGGGGAGCAGGTCTGCCACTCACTCAAGGGGGGGAGGCGGGGGGAGCCCAAGACCCACCAGCAGGCTCTGACTGCAGTGCACGGGGGCGGTGCCAAGAGGCCATGTTAGTGAGCGTGTGCATATCTTGGGGGGGGGGGGGCAATGAGGGGGCTAGAACTTTGGTGTCTGCTCTCCCCTTCTCAGCCCACACTGTCCTGGAGGAGGGAAAGGCGGCAGCAGCTGTGGCTCCCTTCTTCCTCCAGACACTCCCAGTGCCAAGAGCAAGGCTGGGATGGGTGGCAGCCACCCCGAGCAGGAGCTCCTCCTTCCCTTTTTAGGCAATGCTGCTGCTCCCGTCTTGGCCGCTCTCAGCCCACACAAAGATTTCTTCCCTCCTCTCCTGGCAGCCTCAGGGCTTCCAAATCCTGTTGGTCGGTCTTTCTTTTGTTGTGCTACTGAGGACTTTGATCACACACACACACTATTTGCCTTTCTGTTGGGCCCAAGGAGGAGAGGAGAGGAGAGGAGAGGAGAGGAGAGGAGAGCGTGTCTGGGGCCAGGGCTGGCATCTGAGCCATGGACTTCTCTGTCCTGCCACCAGCATGGTCCTAGAGGGAGTGGGGTGCAAGGAGATGCACTTTAGATACCTGCAGGAGCAGAAGTTGAGGGAGCTGGGAAGGGGTGTCTTGCAGGCAGTCCCCCCCATTCCCAGTGGGGCAGGGCCTGCTTGGCTTCCTTGTGCCATGGGGACTTTTTTATCCTGCTCTAACTCTGGCCTGAGCAGCAGCACTGGAACATGTGTGTGTGCACACACCCACACCCACTGGTTCTGGGCAGAGCTGAAGTTCACCCCCTCAAGCCAGCTTCTGCAGCTCTCACCAGTTCCCAGAAGAGCCAGTTTCAGGCCCAGGTGTATTGCAAGAGGCAGAGTGATCCCACTGGTGGGGGGAGGGGGGTCTTCTCCCTCCCCTTCTCTCCCCCCATTCCCAGAATTTGGAAGAGCCTTAAAGTTCACGGGGACTTGGAAGGAAGTTCAGGCCTCTCTGATGTTTCCCCTAAAAGGAATTCTTGTGAGCAAACTGGGCAAGCACAGACAAGAGGCTGGCTGGGAAATGCCAAAAATGCTGCTGGATGGAAGCCTGCAAGGCAGGCCAGGCTCAGGAGCCGTCTGGGGAAAGGGGGCCCAGGAATTAACCCTTTCACAGGGACCGCCTGCACTGGGCAGGGGTTGGACGAGATGGCCCAGGAGGCTCTCGGGATTCTGTGACCGGTGGATGCAGAGGAAGGCGTGATGCGTGGCAGGAGACTTGGGTGGGTCGTGGGAGGGAGTTCCTTGGGAATGGCAGACAGCTGGCTAATGCCACTACCCCCCAACTCCCTCAGGCCGAGTTTTCCTGCCCCCCACCCCTCTGCCCCCTGTGAGGAAGACAGGAGCTGTGGGTTCATGCAAGGGGACTTGGGGAAAGGAAGAGCTGGTGCTGCCTTGCATGGGGAAGAGCCACTTGTGGTTTAACATAAGAGAAGCCATGTTGGATCAGGCCAATGGCCCATCCAGTCCAACACACACACACAGTGGCTAATAGCCACTGATGGACCTCTGCTCCATATTTTTATCCAATCCCCTCTTAAAGCTATCTGTGCTTGTAGCCGCTGCCACCTCTTGTGGCAGTGAATTCCACATGTTAATCACCCTTTGCGTGAAGTACTTCCTTTTAACCCAACTGCTCAGCAATTTCATTGAATGCCCACAAGTTCTTGTATTGTGAGAAAGGGAGAAAAGTACTTCTCTCTCTACCCTCTCCATCCCATGCATAATCTTGTAAACCTCTATCATGTCACCCCGCAGTCAACTTTTCTCCAAGCTAAAGAGCCCCAAGCGTTTCAACCTTTCTTCATAGGGAAAGTGTTCCCTTTAATCATTCTAGTTGCCCTTTTCTGGACTTTTTCCAATGCTATAATATCCTTTTTGAGGTGCGGTGACCAGAATTGTACACAGTATTCCAAATGAGACCGCAGCATCGATTTATACAGGGGCATTATGATACTGGCTGATTTGTTTTCAATTTCCTTCCTAATATTTCCCAGCATGGCGTTGGCCTTTTTTTATTGCAATCGCACACTGTCTTGACATTTTCAGTGAGTTATCTACCACGACCCCAAGATCTCTCTCTGGGTCAGTCTCTGCCAGTTCACACCCCATCAACTTGTATTTGTAGCTGGGATTCTTGGCCCCAATGTGCATTACTTTGCGCTTGGCCACATTGAACCTCACCTGCCACGTTGACGCCCACTTACCCAGCCTCAACAGATCCCTTTGGAGTTCCTCACAATCCTCTCTGGTTCTCACCACCCTGAACAATTTAATGTCATCTGCAAACTTGGCCACTTCACTGCTCACTCCCAACTCCTTGCCTGGGAAGACCTGGCCTCCCCCCCCCCATCAGATCTACGCAAGCAAGCCAAGAACAAGATGGCTTCAGTCAGTCGGGACCTTGTTGTGTGGCCAGCTGGACTCACGGAAGGCCCCCCTGTGGCCACCCCCAGGCATCCTGTTGCTACTCTGCCCTCCTTTCCTTCCTTCCTTCCCAGTCACAGGAGCTGACCTGGAGCTGTCCGGGATGAGAACCTTGGAGCATGTGGCAGTGACGGTCAGCATCACCCACCCTCGCCGGGGCAACCTGGAGATCCGCCTCCTCTGCCCCAGCGGCATGGAGTCTTTGATCGGGACAGCGAGGAGTATGGACTCGTGAGTTCGGTGGGGGGGGGGCAGGAGAGCAGCCAAGAGGGTGGAGCCCCACACCAGCCGGTCCCCCCCTGCTAACCTTTCCTGGTCCACTGGGAGTGTGGGGGCGCCCTGAGCCACCAAGAGAGAATGCCAGAGATCCTGAAGAGGGCAGCTTCCTTCCTTCCGCCTCCCGGCTTGGCTGGGCCCAGGGCAGAGGGGCTCCTCCGGGCTGGTGCTGAGGGCCAGAGCCAAGGGAGGGAGGGCCTCGGGAGGGGGGCCCTGGACCAGCCCTTGTTCGCAGCCTGGCCTCCCACACAAGGATGCCGGGTGGGTAAGACTGGTTCTCAGCACCAGAAAGAACCTTGTTTCTCTCTCCGCTTTATTCAAGCTGCATTCAAGTCCTTTGGCAGAGAAAAGTGGCTTATAAAGGTGCACATAAACCACTAGAATGGCGGAGAGGAGGCCGGAGCTTCTGATGGGGGGGTTTCACCCTCTCTTTTTGGAGTTTTCTGGCCTCCTTCTGGCCAGAGGGCTGTTTTCCTTCGTATTCTCTTGGGCAGCTCAGTGCTTTGTGGTGGTGTTATGCCCTGACTGTTTTTAAGGGTTTTAGCTCTAAGCCGCCTTGAGCAAGTTTCCGCATCTAAATGGTCCCAAGAAACCATTGTAGCTCACCCTGAGCGCCTTAGAGGAGAGTCGAGTTGAAAACATGAGGCGGGGAGGGGGGTCCTTGCCTGTAGGCGGGCCTGAGTTCCGAGGAGGCTGCGGCCTCTCTCTCCTCACTGCCTGTGTCCCCCACTCTTTCCTAGAGACCCCAACGGCTTTGTGGACTGGACCTTCTCTACGGTGCGCTGCTGGGGGGAGGAGGCCCAGGGCACTTACCAGCTGGTGATCCACGATATTGGTGAGTTCTCCTGCCTCAGGCAGCGGCTCTTGCTTTGGTCCCGCCCAGCCCTGCTACGCCTCTCCTTCCCCTGGCTCACCTCTCGGGGGGGGGGGCTGCAAAACACGGGCTGAAGGGGGGGCTCCCCCGGGCCCATCTGCAGCCCGCTGTGTCTGGCAAGCACTCTCCTTTCAGGGGACGAGACGCGCCCAGGGGTGCTGCAACAGTGGCAGCTGGCGCTCTACGGGTCCTCCTTGTCCCTGGCTGAGATCAAGGAGCGGCAGAGGTAAGGTGAGGAGCGTGGGTGAGGGGGGGCGACAGGCTTCCCAGGGTGGGGAGGGAGGGAGGGGCTCTTCCCACCTCGCAGGAGGAACCTTGTTTCTGTGGCATGACTGAAGCACATCTTTGCCCAGTCAGCGTGTGCATATGCGAAGTCACACAGTATTGCAACGTTCTCTCCTTTGGCCACTTCCCTGATTTCCCCTCTCATCACAAGGTCTGTCTTGTGGCTTTGATCAGAGGAGGGGGTGACAGCACACCGCCACATAGAAGTAAACCGTAGGGCCTGCTATCTCCATCCATAGTGATTCTAGGGGTAGTTTCTTCCCCTGATGTTTTCTAGCATATTTGACTATTCTGTCTTTGAAACTACCTAGCAACGGGCATCTTGGCTTGCTGGCACAGGCCTTCTCTGCTAGGTGCTTTGCATTTACCTTTCTACAACACCGCAGCTGTTTGAAGTCTGGACAAGGGGTGGACTGGATGGCCTCTGGGCCCTGCCCAGTATCCCACAATGACCCCCTCCCCCAATCAGCGTGGCCCGTTCTGGCTGAGGGGGAAGAAAGGCTGCTGCCCCATCCTCTCCTGTGTCGGCCCAGCCCTCCCTGCTCTTTTGCCTGCAGGCTGCTCGAGGAGGCGATGAGCGGCCGCTTCCTGGATGCCGGGTTCTCCTTGCCCTGCCCGCCTGGCTTGACGATCTCGGAGCAGGAGCCCTACCCCATCCCTACCAACACCCTCAAGGTGGGCTCCGGGCAGGCGGGGGGAGGGCCTCCAGAGGGGCCTGCTGGGCTCTGCACTGCCTCTTTGCAGCCTGCAGGAGTCGCTCTTGGCAGAAGGGACCCTTGCCAAGGGGGGTGGGGATGAGCGCTGCAGGCTCCCTCGGTCCTGAACAGGTGGGTGGTGGGGAATCCACGAGCATGTGGGCAGAGGTCAGTGGGCGCGGGGCCTTCTGCGGGTTCTTTTGCTGAAGACCAGCAGTCTGGCCATTCTCTGCTGAGCCTCCTTCCCAGCCAGAGTCCAGCTGGCCGATGCCGCAGCCGAGTCTGTTCAGGTTTTGAGCTTTGGGCTGACATTTCTCTCCCCTGCCCCTCCGCCAGACTCTGATGTTGCTGGGCTGCTTTGCCATCTTCTGGACCCTCTACTACACGCTGGAGGTGTTTCTGACCCGCAACAAGGTGGCCTTGGACCTCGCCGCCTGCAGCAGTGCCCGTGGATGCTCATGGTCCAAAGGCAGGGCAGCCTCAAGTCTGGAGGACGGGACAGAGATGGAGGAAACCGTCCCCCTGTGCATGGAGGAGGACATGGAGGTGGAGACTGAGATGGAGCAGCTCCCGGCCGGCCAGGAGGGGCACAAGGGCCCCTGGAGCTGCCAAAGCCCCAGGCGAGGAGAGGCTTGCTGAGCGCCTGGGGCAAGATCTGGCTACCTCACCCTGGGCCACCCAGACAGTGGACTGAGAGCATCAGGCACACTAGCCGAATTGGTGCCTGCCTGCCCGCCCCTCCCGGAAGCATCTTCAGAGGAGCCCTTTGCCCTGGCAGCTCGCCCAGCAGCCACCTGAGGCAGGGCCCAGCATGCTGAAGATGCGGGGGGCAGGGGGGTCCTCATGCGGTCCCTGCAGGAAGGAGAGGTGCCCCCCATAGCCTGAACACGGAGAGACATCAGTGTCTCTTCCCGGAGTGGGGCACTGAGCGCTCTGGAGGTGCCCAGCTGGCCGGACTCAAACTCTCGCTGCCTTATGCTGCTGCAAGCCACAGAGCAGCAAGACCTTGGCTGACCTCAGCCCCTTTGGCCAAACATGACCAGAGTTTCCTGCCAGGGAACCCTGCTCACTTCTGCCTTTGCTCTTTGTGCTTCCCTGCTTGCCTCTCGCCGTGCCGCCCAGGAAGGGCAAAAGGAGGCCAGCGGCAGGCCGGCACCGCCAAAGCCAACAGCAGCCTTGCCTCTGCTGCCTTTCGTGACTGGCCCCGGGGGTGGGGGGGCCTTGCCCAGAGGACAGTCCAGGCCCTGCAGCTGGGAGGGGCTCCTCCTCTCTCTGCAGTGTGGTCTGTGGCCTGCGGGGCCTGCATGAGCTTCTCAGCCTGCTTGGAGCTGCACCTGTGGAATGGACGGGCAGGGCTTTGTGTTCTGCGCTGGCCAAAGAGCTGGGGGCCTTTGCTGTCTTGAAGCCCGTCGTCCACCTTGGGGGTGGAGGGTGGTTTTAGTTCAGCGGGGTTTTGTTTTTTAACAGACTCTTCTTTGCAGCTTTCCAAAATAAAGCAATTTAAAAAGCCGAAGATGGTTGTGCCTCTCTTCCTGTTGGGCCAGCAGGAGCCGTTGTGGCTGGCCAGGAGGGAGAGGCCTGCGCAGGCCGTGGGGGGGGGGCGGTGGGCCTTCCAGAGAAACCCAGCTGGAGCAGGAGGGCACCTCCAGGACGTGGGAGAGGAGAGAAGGGGCCCCGGGCAGGCTAGAGCCCAAAGCAAGCAGGGCTGAGGAGGAGTCAAACAGGCAGCCAGAGAGATTGGCAGGTCTTGGGTGCTCAGCCTGAGCGCCCCCCACGATCTGGACTCCGGCCCTCTGCTGCTGCCCCTTTGCTAGCTGGGCAGAGACTTATGCCTTTTGAAACCGCATGGCAGCTTTTGCGGGCAGCAGACTGGAGGGGGTGGGGGGCAGAAAGGGCCTCAGCCATCTCGCCTCAGAGGAGGAGAGCACGGGGGGGGGGGGTTGGGGGCCAGCTGCCTCCCCAGCCCTGATGGCTGCCAGGTGGAAAGCAGGAACTGCCAAGAAAGAACCAAGGAAGCAACAGAGGTTCATACTTTTTAATGGATGAACAAAAGTAGTACAAAACGGGTAGAAGGGGGAGGCAGTTACCCCTCCCCACGATAACAAGAGTTTTGTTTTCCTTGTGCAAGTTTCAGCCATTTCCAAATACGCAGCAGGCCAGTGGTTTCCCAGGGCCCCTTCTCAGGGCTAGAAGGCCAGCCGGCCTGGGGCTCGTGAAACAGCCAGTCTCTCCGCTTGACCCGAAACGATGCAGTGCGGGGCGGGCAGCCAGTGAAGCAGGGGGCAGGTGGGTGAGGGGCTGGGGTGGGAGCCCCACGGGGCAGTCTGGCTGGGCTCCTGGTGCTTGGGGGGGCCAGGCATCGCTGGACGGGCTGAGTTAAGGGGGCCCGGCTGGCACTTCCCTCGTGGCAGGATTCATTGGGGTGGCGTTGGGGCATGTAGCGTGGGGCCAGGAGGACCGCTCCTTCCCCGTTTAGCCGATGATCTGCCGGGGTCGGCCATAGCCGGTCATGCCCGCCTGCGAGGCCCCCTGGTTGGAGCCCATTTGCAGGCCGATCACGTTCTTGCCTTCCTTCAGCTGCGTGGGGGTGAAGTCCCGCTTGTTCTCCTGAGCTTTCCTGGGCAGGAGAGAGGGCCAGCGGGCCTGTGAGACTGGGGGAGAGAGCATCCCCTCCCCCTTGCCCCCCCATCTTTGAGGGCAGAACGGGGGTCCCAATGCTGCTGTCGCCCCTCCCCACAAGGCCCTTGGGAGGTGACTTACTTCATGAACCAGGAGGGGTCGCCCTGGTAGTGCCCGTCGTTCTTGGTCACCGCCAGGCTGCCTAAGGCTACCAACGTCCTCTGGACAGCAGCCATGTCCTTAGCTGGGGGCCAAGAGGAGAAGAGAGGGTTGCAACTGGGGAGGGGCCCACATGCCTCCCTCCCTCCAGCAGGGGCCAGGCCCTCCCACGGCTTCCTCCCTGCAGCCCCAGCCCAGTCGTGGCCCCTGGAGTTCCAGCATGGCCTGCCCCAGAACCTTGACCCCACGGCCAATCCCCCCCCACTCCTCACACCTCCAGCCATGGGGCTAACAGGCCCCCAGCCAGTCCCAGCAGCCACTTCTGTCCTCAGAGGAGCTGGGCCTCCCAGTCCTGACGGGGGGGAGGGAAATGGGGGCCATTAGGTCGCAAGAGATGTCCAGCCATCCAGGTGCCAACCCTGCTTAGCTGACAAGATCAGGGCAGCCGGGCCCATCCAGGTCAGTGCAAGAGACAAACATGATTTGCCATTAATGGCCCTGGATCTCCTTGGGGGTCCCTCATCCAAATACTAACCAGGGCTGACCTAGAGGGACCCCTGACCGCAATGAAGATCCTGTGGATTGAGGGGGAGGGGTTTGTGAGTTTCCTGCATTGTGCAGGGGGTTGGACTAGATGACCCTGGAGGTCCCTTCCAACTCTAGGATTCTGTGACCCTGCTTCGCTTGCGAGATCTGGCAAGGCTGCGGTAGCCTGGGGCATCCTGGTCAAGGCAAGAAACCCAGAGAGGTGGTTTTCCATTGCCTGCTTCTGTGCAGCAACTCTGGGCTTCCTTGGTGGTCTCCCATCCAGAGCTTCTGAAACTGGGCTACGGGGCCATCCAGTCCCACAGCATCATAAGAGTTGGAAGGGACCACCAGGGTCCCCTTTGCACAATGCTCCCACTGAACTTCTGCAGAACCCTGAAGGGGGTCTTCTCTGCAGCTCAGGCCAGAGTCAGACGGGGAGGGGGGGGCGGGCTCTGCAGGGCTCCAGCAAAGGCAGCAGCACAAAGTCAACGGCAGTCCAGAAGGTTGTGGGAAACCCAAAGCGCCGCCTAAGGAGGGTCCCCTGGGCACGCTCCTGCTTTCCCCGGCCGTCCTGTGCATCTCTCTCTCACACACACACCTTCAAAGAGGTCGACTGTCTGGAAGATGTCCGTCTTCACCACCCCATAATCCTCGGCTGCCTTCAGGAACTGCGCAATCTGCTCCATCTGCTTGAAGACCATGCTGGGGGGGGAGTCTGGGATCTTGATGGGCTTCGAACCGGAGGGGTGGAGGGTGTTCATGAGCTTGCCCAGCACCTGCCAGCAGGAGCCACCGGTCAGCCTCTGCTTTGCTGCCCTTCCTTCCAGGCTCCCAGCGCCTGCCCTCCCCAGCCACAAGGCCAAGAGGCCCTCTGCACAGGCTCAGAGTGCAAAGGCGGACAGGAAGGCAATCGCTGCTTGCGCTGCACACCCGAGCCGGTCTGGGCAAGAGGGAGGAGGAGAGACCAAGCAAGGCAGGCGAGAGTCCCCACTTACAATGCCGTTCTTCAGCCAGACCTGGAAGCCCAGCCTGCCCCGGTCGGGGCGCCCCACTTCCGTCCCACACTGGGCCACGACCCACTCGACCAGCCGCTCCTCCAGCTCATCGTCATACTTCTTCTCAATCTTGGCCTGGACATCTCTGCTCAGGCCGAAGGAGGGACCCTTGTTGGCCATGCTCACAGCGGGCGGAAGACCTGGCGGGGAGAAAGGGAAGGCAAGTGCCCGTCAGCCCTGCACCCAAAGCCCAGTCCTGACCCACACAGCGCCTCCCTTCCCCACAGCAGAGGACACAGGACCCTCTGCTTTGCTTCTCCCAAGGCAGAAGTCCCATTTTCAGCTGCCCTGAGAAGCTCCCTCCCCCAGCGCTTCTTGCCAGTGCCATCTGTTGGCTCCACACCCTATGGGGAAGGAGGCAGCTAGCCTCTCCCCACCGCCCCCCATTGGCTACCTGGCCAGCTGCTTCCAGGAGCTGGGCATCAGGCCCCCTGGCTGTTAGTCCTGAGGAATTTGGCCATGGAGCTTGCTGCTACTGCTGTGCCCAGGGCAGCCCTTCCTGAATCGGCGAAACTATAGGATGTTAGCATACAGCTGTGTAAATAAAAAAAACCACTAAACAGTGTAATGTAAAGGTCAGTGGTGTCCTGACAGAGCTTGCACATCGAACCTGGAAATCTTACAGACATGTTCTGAACCTTGTTGGTCTCCTGTGAATGCATTGTAAAGATTGGGTTCCAATGATAAATAGGCCTCCAAACTGAAGAAAGATGGATGAAACCTCTTGATATCTGGAACAGACGTCTTTGGAAGGGCTTCTCTAGTTCCATGAACTAAATACTGGAAAATTGTCACTCCTTGGTGATTGGAAAGACTGCTTTTGAACTCTCTTCCACTAATGTCTTCTTGCTTCCATTAATGTGCCTGTCTTTTGAAGTTCTGTGTGCAAGCTCTGTCAGGACACCACTGACCCTTACATTATATTGTCTGGTTGTTTAAAATTCATGGTGTCTCTTAGCGTTTTTTTTATTTACACGCCTTCCTGAATCAGGGCTGGGACCGGCCCTGGACAGAGCCTAGACGGGAGAGGCCTGGGGATGCTCTCCTTCCAGTGCCAGATTAAACCCTGCGAAGGCCCCTAGGAGGCAGTCGAAATCTTGGGGGGCCCCTTGCAAGTTATCTCAGAGTCTGTCTAAGTGCCCTCCCTGCCCCCCATGGCCCCCGCTGCAGCCTGCAGGCCCCTTCTCCAAAGCCACAAAGCTGTGGGGGAGAGGCAGAGAGAGCGAAACTTGGCCGCAAAGCCAGCAGCAGCTGCACCAGGCAAGGTGGGCAAAGAGCAGCTCTGTTGTGGCTGCAGGTGCATGTTGGAAGGGCTGCAAGCAGGGGGGAGCTGGCCTGGGGCCTCTAAAGGCAGGGGGGCGCACAGGCCAGTGCCTACTTAGCCTAACTGTTAATCCGGCTCTGTCCCCTCCCCTCCCCTCCCCCCCCCCCAGCTCCAGGCGGGGGCAACAGAGCACTGCAGGATCACATTTGGTTAACAAGACAGTGAATCCTGAATCCCACTGAAAGGTGGTGGCTGGGAATGTGAACCTCTGAAGTCTCACAACGTTTTCTCACCCAGACACCAGAAACATGTGTCCCTGATGGCCATTGTGCTCTGCTCCACCCACTGCAGCGTTTGCAAGTCAGGCCAATGCTGCCCTCTGGCCTGGGAGGAAGAGCCCCATGCCTGGGCCGGAAGCAGCATCTGCCTACAGCAAAGCCTGGAGACCTGGCGGGGGGGGGGGGGGAGGAGGGCAGGCAGGACAAGCCAGGAGGCTGGCAAGGTGGTGGTGGGGGGTCATGCCACATTTCCCGTGCTGCAGCCAGTGGAGGCTTGTCTCCAAAGCACCTCAAAGTGCTGGCCTTGTGCCCTGCAGGAGAGCTGCTCCCATCAGCCCGTTGGATCACAGAGGTGGAAGGGACCTCCAGGGTCATCTAGTCCAACCCCCTGCACAACACAGGAACTTCACAAATACCTCTCCTCACCCCTGCAGGCTCCACACCCAGAAGATGGTGCCAAAAAGACAACAAACCCCTCCAGGATCCCTGGGGCCAAACTGGCCTGGAGAAAAATTGCTGGCTGACTCCAAAGTGGGGATGGGCATTTCCTCCGGTGTGTAGAACGAAGCCCCGATGCAGCCCTTCCTGCCCTCCTCCTTATGATCTGTCTCATTCACGGGATCTTCATCGCTGTCAGGTGGCCATCTAGCTTCTGTTTTAAAACCTCCAAGGAAGGAGAGCCCACCACCTCCCCAGGAGGAAGCCTGTTCCACTGAGGAATCGCTCTAACGGTCAGGAAGTTCTTCTTAATGTTGAGCCGGAAACTCTTTGGATGTAATTTCAACTTGTTTGTTCTGGTCCGACCTTCTGGGGCCACAGAAAACAACTCCACACCATCCTCTATAATAGGACAGCCCTTCAAGTACTTGAAGATGGTGATCCTATCACCTCTCAGCCGCCTCCTCTCCAGGCTAAACATGCCCAGCTCCTTCAGCCTTTCCTCCTTGTAGGACTTGGTCTCCAGGCCCCTCTCCATCTCCGTCGCCCTCCTCTGGCCCTGCTCCAGCTTGTCTCTCTCCTTCCCAAGTGACCCGAAGGCTCTGGGTGAGGGCTGAGCAGAGCAGAGCAGAGCGAAGGGCCAGGAGGAGCCGGGCTGCTGGGCATGCAGAGCCTGGGAAAGTTCCCGCCCGCCCTTCTCTGTGCTCCTCTCAGCCGCCTGCAGAGGTTGGCTGTCTCTGGCTTGAGACCTGCCGCCAGATTTGGGGGCAGGCCGTGGGGATGGGAGGGAGCTCGGCGGCGGCCGCAGTGCCTTCTGCTCTCTGAAGCTGCCAATCCCACCAGTGCAGCCCATCTCTTCAGCCTGCTGGCGCTCCCTTGACATTCCGGGAGAACTCCAGGTCCCACCAGGAGGTTGGCAGCTGTGGTCTTGTCCCCCCAGAGGGCTAGGCAGCCAGAGGCCCTTGACTCTCCTGCTGCTGGGGCCCCCACCCCCACCCGCCACCACTGGGCACTCCTCACTCCGCAAGGGCTGAAGCAGCCCCGCCCCCGCCCATGCCAGGCCAGCTGCTCCGCCGCACCAGCCTAGCCCAGCTCGCTCGCTCCCCCTGAGCCCCGGGAACTTGCCAGGAGGGGGGGCCAGGGCCAAGGCTGGAAAGGTGGGGGTGGAGAGCATAAGGGGGGGGGTGTCTGGGATGGAGCCCCTGGCAGAGGAGACGTGGCTCATCTCCGAGGGACTACTTCGGCACTATTATTCTCCATCCGATCCCTGAAGCGCCCTTTCCCAGCTGCTGCCAGGCTCTGGGAGGCGCGCAAAACAGGCAGGCGGCCATCCAACTGATAGAGACCCTTCAAGTTCCAGAGAACAAAAAGGAATGAGGCGCTAACAAGACCCTGGACTGAAAGGTCCCCGCGGTGGCCGTCGAAGTTGCCGTCTCGGTTCTGGACCCTCCTGCCGCTTGCTGGGGGGGGGGGCGGGATGCCCGTGAGGTGCGGCGCCTGCAGCTCTCCTCAGCCACGGAGCTTTGGGCCACTTACTCCCACCTCGCAGGCCTCTTGGGTGGGTCCTCTTCTCCCAATGAAGTCGAGGTCAAGGTAGTCCCTGCGCAAGCGCCAGTCGCATCTCGGCATTTTCCCGGCAGACTTTTACGGGGTGGTTTTGCACTCCCCCCCCCCCCCAGCAAGCCGGGGACTTCTTTGACCGACCTCGGAAGGATGGAAGGCTGAGTCGAACACAGCCGGCTACCCGAACCCACCTTCCGCTGGGATCGAACTCAGGTCGTGAGCAGAGAGCTCGGACTGCAGGACTGCAGCTTTACCGCTCTGCTCCACAGGGCTCCTCTTCCCCCAATCAGGGAGGGCGAAATACACGGCGGACAGAGAGACACAAGGCAGATCCCCCTCCAAGCAGCCCGCAGCAGCCCCGACCGCGCCGCGCGTCCTATGCTGGCCCAGCTGAAGCAACCCCCCCCCCTCCACCCCCCAGCTGGATCCCAGGCGCCCTTGGCTCCCCCCTTCGCTTCCCTCCCCTCCGGCGCTCTTGCGCTTCGTTCTCTGGCCTCCTCCTCTCTGCCATGCTGGGCAACGCAGCAGGGCCTCCTCGGAGCTGGCCCCCCGCCCGCCCTGCTGCTGCTGCTGTTCACCCCGAAGACAAGCCGCCCCCCTCTCCTCCCCACCCGCGGGGGAGCCCCAGCAAGCCCCCAAGGGCAACGCTCCCCACTGGGGACTGGCACGCTGGGTCGGGCAGCCCGCAGCCCCTAAGCTTCTCCCCCAGCCCCGCCACGCCACCCTCCCAGCCGCTGAGTGGGTCTGACTGCCCCCCAGCCCCAGCCCCATGGCCGTGCCCCATTCCTCGCCCTGCGCCCCGACGGGGGGGGGGGACTCACGAGACGCAGCTCCGGGCGGCTTCTGCTGCTGCTGCTGCTGGGTGTGGGGCCGGCCACAGCTGGCTCGGGGGCTAAAAGCTCCGGCTCCCGCCCGGGCGGCTGATGTCACCGGCCGTGCGCGCCGCTCCAGGCACCATATTTGGGGAAAGACTCCCAAAAGACGGACATTCCCCAGATGCCTGCGTCGGGGGGGCAGCCCCAGGCAGCCCGGCCTTTTTAGGCAGCCCAGCAGCAGCCCAGATGTTGAGCAAGAAGGAGGGCGGGGGGCTGCTTTCCCGGTGAGGTCACTAGGGGGCCGCTCTGGGCTGAAGCTCCAACAAGAGGCTGCAGGCTGCAGAAGCAGCAGGAAGGCCAGGATCGGGGCCCTCTGCAGATGCCGCCCCCTCTTGTAGGGGCGCCCCCTCCCCCCATAGAAGGCGCCTCGGGGTCTGGGTCTGGAGAGCTCCCCCACCCCCCAAAGCTGCTCAAGTGACGGCAAGATCAGGCCCGGGGGGAGCCAGCCAGCGGCAGAACTCTCCCAAGAAGAGCCCGCCGGTCCCCAAACCCGCTCGCTCAGGGGGCGGGGCCAGCACGTCCAGCTTTGTTCTGCCGCTGGAGGAGGGGGCCCAGAAAGCTTCTCCTTCAAGTCTCTCCCGGGTGACCCCGAACTAAGTTGGCAGCCGCTTCACCCCCCCCCCCGCAGGATACCTTGGCAAAGCCCTGGGGGGCGGGGGGAGGGGCGCTGCCCTTGAGCAGGAGCAGCTCAGAGAGCCCTTGAGGCCGCCCCCCCCCCCCCCGCCAAGCGGCAGCCCTCCTCCCCCTGCCTTTCGGGAGACGCCCCCCCTGCGGACTCGGGCCTGCCTTGGAGGAGCCCCACTACCCCCAAGCCCTCCCATCCCAGTAGAAGGGGACTGGAGGAAGGGGCCTGGGCGGTATTCTTGGTAATGCCTGCCCCCCTTCTACCCCAAAGGAAGCCAGCTTAGGGGAACGGTTAGCAGGGGCATCAAACATGCGGCCCAGGGGCCGAATCAGGCCCCCAGAGGGCTCCATTTCAAGCCCCCCAGCAACTGGCTGTCATCTGCTTCCTTCTCCCTCTCTCTTGCTTCCTTCTGCATCACAGCTTGCTTTGCCAGGCTCGCTAAATTGCACAGGAACTACAGAGCAAGGCCTCTATTTTCTCCATTGGCTGAGGCTCCTCCTTTGGGGAGAAAGGGGAGGGAAGACCACTTGCTTTGCCAGGCAATCTCAATGGCACAGCTACTGAGCCAAGCCTCTCTTCCTTCTATTGGCTGAGACTCCCCCCTCCAGTCTCTGGGGAAGGGAGGAAAGAGCCAGAGCTTCCTTTGCCCAGTTCCCTGGATCCATGGGAGAGAGATTTAAAAGGCACCTTTAAGATCAACCAGTGCTAATTTTTAAGAATGGTTTATTTTAAGGTTGTTTTTCTTTTTTAAACCCCCACCTTTAATTGTGTTTATCGTTGCCCTTAATAAAGTTTGTATCTCTGCTACCGGATCTTAAAGAGGCACACACACGGCCCGGGCCAGCATGGCTCTGCCCAGCAAGGTCTCATTTATGTCAGAACTGGCTCTCTTAACAAATGAGTTTGACACCCCCGGGGTGGGTTGGCGTGCCAGGCTAGATCGAGGTGGGCAGCCGGGGCGCTCTGAAGCAGCACAGCCCAAGTCGAGTCCAGCGACGCCTTTAAGACCAACCAAGTTTTATTCTAGGAATGAGCTTTAAGGAAGTGAATGAATGAAGTCTATATTGTAGGAAGGGATCTCCAGGGTCATCTAGTCCAGCCCCCCTCACAATGCAGGGAATTCACAACTTTGTTGTTCAGTCGCACAGTCGAGTCCGACTCTTTGCGACCCCCTGGACCAAGTCCCGCCAGGCCCTCCTGTCTTCCGCCATCCTCCGAAGTCTGCTCAAATTCGGGTTAGTTACATCAGAAACGCTGTCCAGCCGTCTCCTCTTTTGCCTTCTGTCTTTCCCAGCATCCCCAGGGTCTTCTCCAGGGACGGCTCCCTGCTCATTGGGTGGCCAAATCCACAACGATCTCCCCCTAAATTCACAGGCCCCGCAGTGCTGTCAGCTGGCCACCCAACCGGAGACTTCCGTCTGCCTGTATCTGAGGAGGATCGGGGGGGGGCTCTGCCGTGGGGGTTTCCGGGGGGGGTGACCTTGGGTTGGCACCTCTTGCCTTGCGGGATGCGAGTCCTGGCAGCGGCCCCAACGGGGGGGGGGGGGCAGACCCCAGCCGGGTGGCTACAGCTAGATGGAGCCCCCTCCATGTGGGGAGGGAGGGGCAGAGACCCCCCCTGGGCTCCCACCACAGCCCTCGTGGTGTCCCCTGCTTAGCATCTGTACAGGTGGGGGTTCCACAGGGAGGAGGGAGAGCCCGGAGGACAGTCTTCCACTTCCCGGTGAACTCCAGGCTGTCGGAAATGGCCGGAAGAAGAAGACCATAGGTTTATACCCCGCCCTTCTCTCTGGATCAGAGTCTCAGAGCGGCTCACAATCTCCGGTATCTTCTCCCCCCACAAGAGACACCCTGTGAGGTGGGTGGGGCTGAGAGGGCTCTCCCAGCAGCTGCCCTTTCAAGGACAACCTCTGCCAGAGCTCTGGCTGACCCAAGGCCATTCCAGCAGCTGCAAGGGGAGGAGTGGGGAATCAATCCCGGTTCTCCCAGATAAGAGTCCGCGCACTTAACCCCTACACCACACTGGCCAGCGGGGATCCTGCCTCTCTGCCATCTTCCCGGCTCCAGCCCAAGTCAGGCAGTCATCCGTCCGGTCCAGTTAGCTCAGCCCACTCACAGGCCCGCTGTGGGGACCGGGAGGACTCGCCTCTCCTCCCCACTGGCTTCCTGGAGCGGCTCCCAAAGGGGGCAGGCAGGGGTTGGAGTGGGGCGAGGGCGCTTGTCCTCCTCGGGGGCTCTGCTGCTGCTGCAGCCCGCTGAGCGTCGGCGGAGTCGTTCCCGGCGGCCTCCCTGCCGGCTGGTGAGGGGCTGAGGGGGGCAGCTGCCAGGCACCGCCACGCCCCCTCCCTTCTCTGTGCAGCTGGCATGGGGAGGGCTCCTGGGGGGAGATGCATGCTCTGGCAAGGGTCTCGCCCCGCCCTGCTGGCAACTGCCAAGCCCTCGAGCTTTCTACGGAAAAGGCACCGGCTTCGGGGTAGACTGCGACAAAATCAGAACAACCACCAAAGCGCAACTTGAAACAGAGGCAAATATTTACTAATGTGTGAAACATTATTAACCATTTATAGAACGTTCGTACAAATAAACAATATAAGCTCCAAAATCTTTGCCTGCTGATTGCATAATAGCTACAGTCTTAGAATTCCATTGCGCACCAGCCCGTGCAGAAGGTAGAAACAGGAGCTTCGACCTGCAGGAAAATGCTTTGCTCTGCGGCTCCCGGAAGATGGTTGTTACTGTTAAGAGGCGTTGAGCTGAGGAAGAGACAACATCGTTTATGAATTCCAGAAACAGGCATTCTCTCCCCCTTTGTGATACTTTCATTCCGTGGATTTCCTTATCACCGCTGTTTTTCTTCAAGCAATTCAATGCTTGGACTTTCAACTTCTGGAGTTGATGGGAGACTTTACACCCACAACGACGTCAATATTTGCATGTTTCAAGAAGTCCCTTAGCTCTGCTTAATAAATAAATCAGTGAATACAGAGTAAGATACTAGGATCAAAACAAGGACTGCTTAGTAGTAATAGTGCTTCAGTTCTCATAGAATATGGGAAAACTGCTTACATAAGAGAAGCCATGTTGGATCAGGACAATGGCCCATCCAGTCCAACACTCTGTGTCACATAAGAACATAAGAGAAGCCCTGTTGGATCAGGCCAGTGGCCCATCCAGTCCAACACTCTGTGTCACACAGTGGCCAAAACCCCCCAAGTGCCATCAAGAGGTCCACCAGTGGGGCTAGAAGCCTTTCCACTATGTCCCTCCCTCAAGCACAAGAATACAGAGCCTCCCTGCCCCAGACAGAGAGTTCCATCTATACCCTGTGGCTCATATATTCTTATCCAATCCCCTCTTGAAGCTGGCTATGCTTGTAGCCGCCGCCACCTCCTGTGACAGTGAATTCCATATATTGCTTATATAAACAATAAATATCGTTGCAAAAATGTCTCAAGACTAGAGTTGTACAAAAGTAGTATCAACAATAGTGTACAGAATGAAAGCATTCGTAAGGCGATTCTCATAGAGTATATTCGGCCTCTTAAAAAGACACAATGCTCTTCATTTCCTCCCACAGGGAACTCATCCACTTGACTTGAAGGGCTGTCCAATAGAGGATGGTGTGGAATTGTTTCCTGTGGCCCCGGAAGGTAGGACCAGAACCAATGGGTTGAAATTAAATCAGAAGAGTTTCCAGATCAACATTAGGAAGAACTTCCTGACCGTTAGAGCGATTCCTCAGTGGAACAGGCTTCCTCCTCGGGAGGTGGTGGGCTCTCCTTCCTTGGAGGTTTTTAAGCAGAGGCTAGATGGCCATCTGACAGCGATGAGGATCCTGTGAATGTAGGGGGAGGTGTTTGTGAGTTTCCTGCATTGTGCAGGGGGTTGGACTAGATGACCCTGGAGGTCCCTTCCAACTCTAGGGTTTTATGATTCTCCTTCCTTGGAGGTTTTCCAACAGAGGCTAGATGGCCATCTGACAGCAATGAAGATCCTGTGAATTGAGGGAGAGGGGTTTCCTGCCTTGAGCAGGGGGTTGGATTAGATGGCCCTGGAGGTCCCTTCCAGCTCTAGGACTCTATGACTATCGGTCCGTAATCAGTTCTTTCCAACGGGCTGTTTGAAATGGGAGAGCCCCGTAAGCCAAGAACCAATGGCTGGCGTTGGGGTGCTGTGGGATGCCAAGCCGTGCTCCTTCTCTTCTGCCAATGCCAGCTGGGCTTTCTCTTTGGGCTGCCACCTCGGACCAGCTGCAGCTCAGGCCTGTCAGAGGGCTGTGTGTGTGGGGGGGGGGGGGCGGGCTGTGACCAAGGGCCTCTGCTTCCACCCAGCCAACCTCTGCCTACAGGGGGGTGGGTGGGCAGATTCTGGGCAACCTTAGCCAATGAGAGACTGTGGAACCAGTTTGTGTGTTGGGGGTGAAAATCAGTCATAGCCTTATGTGGAGCTTGGGGGAGTCACAGAGGAAGGGGGGGAACTACCCATATTAAAGAGCAAGAGTCTTGCTGTTTTCTGCCGCTACAGACTAAAGAGCTTTAGGACAGGTGCACAGGGAGGGGGCAGGACCAGGATCCCATGTTCCCTCAGGGTTTGGGACCTATGAGGGGATGGAGGAGGGAATACTGCAAGACACAAGCTGACCCCACTTCAATAGGGTGAGATTCAGTGCTTGAAGGTGAAGTCCCAAGTAAGAGCCTTCATTTCTCCCCCCACCCTCTCGAACAGAACCAGCCTGTCAGTTCAGTAAAGCGGATGGTGTGTGAAAAGACCACTGCATCAGGAGGGGCGTGCATGCACATGGGAGCTTGTAATCCCAGAATAAAACTTTTGTTGGTCTTAAAGGCGCCGCCAGATTCAGACTTGGTTCTGGTGTGTGGAAAGTGTCTCTGTTTTCAGACAGAGTTCTGCTGTTCCTTGCTGTCAACAAGTAACTTCTGTTCCTTGTCTTTTCCACCAAAACTACTAAGCACTGAGCCCTTCAAAAGAAGGCATCATAAACTTTATTTTGCATTGTGAAAGGAAGGTGTTGATGGGAATTGCTTCAAGAAAAGGGGGGGGGGGGTAGTAGGAATCCCCTCAGGTGATCCCTCGCCTCCCTCCCTCCTCCAGAAGAGCTACCTGTTAGCCCAGCCCTGTTATTGGGGAAGGGGCCTTGCTAGCCTGCTGGAAGGCGACTGAAATCAGCTCAGTCCTTGTTGTCAGAGTGAGGGGTGGGGTGGGAAGCTAAGAACACACCTGGCTAATACACACACACACTGTGGTTAATACTCACTGATGGACCTCTGTTCCATATTGTTATCTAACCCCCTCTTGAAGCTGGCTATGCTTGTAGCCGCCACCACCTCCTGTGGCAGTGAATTCCACATGTTAATCACCCTTTAGGTGAAGGACTTCCTTTTATCCGTTTTAACCCGACTGCTCAGCAATTTCATTGAATGCCTGTGAGTTCTTGTATTGTGAGAAAGGAAGAAAAGTACTTCTTTCTCTGCTTTCTCCATCCCATCCCTTGTAGACCTCTATCATGTCACCCCGCAGTCGACGTTTCTCCAATCTAAAGAGCCCCATGTGTTTCAACCTTTCTTCACAGGGAAAGTGTTCCCTTTAATCATTCTAGTTGCCCTTTTCTGGACTTTCTCCAATGCTATAATATCCTTTTTGAGGTGCGGTGACCAGAAATGTACACAGTATTCCAAATGAGACCGCACCACCGATTTATACAGGGGCATTATGATACTGGCTGATTTGTTTTCAGTTCCCTTCCTAATAATTCCCAGCATGGCGTTGGCCTTTTTTATTGCAATCGCACACTGTCTTGACATTTTCAGTGAGTTATCTACCACGACCCCAAGATCTCTCTCTTGGTCAGTCTCTGCCAGTTCACACCCCATCAACTTGTATTTGTAGCTGGGATTTTTGGACCCAATGTGCATTACTTTGCACTTGGTCACATTGAACCGTATCTGCCACGTTGACGCCCACTCACCCAGCCTCAACAGATCCCTTTGGAGTTCCTCACAATGCTCTCTGGTTCTCACCACCCTGAACAATTTAGTATCATCTGCAAACTTGGCCACTTCACTGCTCACTCCCAACTCCAAATCATTATTGAACAAATTAAAGAGCATGGGACTCAGTACTGAGCCCTGCGGCACCCCACTGCTTACCGTCTTCCACTGTGAAGACTGCCCATTTATACTCACTCTCTGCTTCCTATTAATTAGCCAATTTTTGATCCACAAGAGGACCCGTCCTTTCACTCTTGAGCTTACTAAGGAGCCTTTGATGAGGAACTGTAGCAAAAGCTTTCTGGAAGTCAAGGTAAACAACATCTATTGGGTCTCCTTTGTTCACCTCTCAAAGAACTGTAACAGGTTAGTGAGGCAAGATCTTCCCTTACAGAACCCATGCTGTCTTCCTCAATAACTCGTGTTCATCAATGCGCCTACTCATTCTGTCCTTGATAATGGTTTCTACCAACTTTCCTGGTATTGAAGTCAGACTGACCGGCCTGTAATTTCCCAGATCTCCTCTGGAACCCTTTTAAAAGACATTTGCTACCTTCCTGTCCTCAGGAACGGAGGCAGATTTCAATGAAAGATTACATATTTTTGTCAGAAGATCTGCAAGTTCAACTTCTTCTTTCAGAACTCTTGGATGTATGCCATCCGGACCTGGTGACTTATTAGTTTTTAATTTGTCTATCAGTTGTAGGACCTCCGCTCTTGTTATCTCAATCTGATTCAGGTCTTTCAACACCCCGTCCAAAATAAGTGGTTCTGGAATGGGCAAACACTTATCATCCACAGTGAAGACAGAGGCAAAAAATGCATTCAGCTTCTCAGCCATTTCCCTAGCCTCCTTCAGTAATCCTTTGACCCCTTGGTCATCCAAGGGCTCCACTGCCTCCCTGGCTGATTTCCTGTTTCTAATATATTTGAAGAAATTTTTATTGTTGGTCTTTATGCTTTTTGCAATATGCTCCTCGAAGTCCGTTTTTGCCTGCCTGATCACAGTCTTGCATTTGGTTTGGCACTGCCTATGTTCCCTTTTATTAACCTCACTTGGACTAGCTTTCCACTGCTTAAAGGAGTCCTTCTTACCTTTTACAGCTTCCATTACTTTGTTTGTTAACCATGCAGGCCTTTTCTTATACCTGTATGTGCCTTTCCTAACTTGTGGTATGTATTTTATCTGAGCTTCTAGGATTATAGTTTTAAATAGCGTCCAAGCTTTCCCAAGGGTTTTGACTGTATTTACCTTTCCTTTCAGTTTCCTCTTCACATGGCTCATCTCAGAGAATTTACCCCTTTTAAAGTTAAACGTGGTTGTGCTGGTCCTTTGGGGCAACTATTTATACAAAGGTGAGGGCCCTGCGGGACCTTGTTCAGTTCCGCAGGGCCTGTAAGACGACCCTCTTCTGGCTAGCCTACACCTAGCTAAGATGAGAACTCAATGTAGCTTGCTAGACGTCTGTTTTATATGTATTTGGAATGCCTACTGGTTTTTAAGGTTTTAACTGTTTAACTGTTTAATTTTTATGTTTGACCAATTTTTGGAAGCCGCCCTGAGCCACTTGTGGGAAGGGCAGGATATAAATCCTAAATAAATAAATAAATAAAATGGTGAAATCAATAACATTATGGTCACTGCTCCCAAGCGGTGCGATCACTTTTACATCTCTCATCAAGTCTTGGGCATTACTTAGGACCAAATCCAGGATCGCCCCACCCCTGGTAGGTTCTGTGACCATCTGCTCCATAGCACAGTCATTGGGAGCATCTCGAAACTCAATCTCTTTCTCTCGACCTGAACACATATTGACCCAATCAATCTACGGATAGTTAAAATCACCTATTACGACACAGTTTTTATGTTTAGCCATTATCTTTAATCCTTCCATCATATTATAATCGTCCTCTATCTTTTGATTTGGTGAGCGATAACAAACTCCCATAGTTAAATTTCCTTTTGGACCCTCTATTTCAACCCAAAGCATTTCTAGAAGGGAATCTAATTCTTTGGCCTCGGTCTTACTAGACTGTATACCCTCTCTGACATACAGAGCCACCCCACCTCCAACTCTTCCCTCCCTATCCTTCCGATATATTCAGGAATCACCGTGTCCCACTGATTCTCCTCATTCCACCAAGTTTCTGAAATTCCCACAATGTCTATGTTTTCCCCCAGCACTAAACATTCCAACTCACCAATTTTACTTCGAACACTTCTAGCATTTGTATACAAACATCTATAATTTCCCAGGCAAGTTAGGCCCGCAACCTTCCTCCTGCCACCTCGAGACTTTGTCAGACACTCCATACTGTTTGTCACCATCTCAGTGGACAACTCTGATCCATTACCTGGTAGAAAAGTAACAGCTAACCCTTAATCTCTTTGAGATGAGTCCTCCCGAACCAAAGACATTTCATCTCCTGTCGACTTTCCCCCAAGATTTAGTTTAAAAACTGCTCTGCCATCTTTTTGATTTTAAGCGCCAGCAGCCTGGTTCCATCTGGGGACAAGTGGAGACCGTCTCTTTTGTACAGCTTCTGCTTGTTCCAGAAAGCATCCCAGTGCCTAACAAACTTAAACCCTTCCTCCCTACACCATCGTCTCATCCACACATTGAGACTTCTAATTTGTGCCTGTCTCTCCAGCCCTGTACGTGGAACAGGCAGCACTTCTGAGAAGGCTACCTTGGGGGTCCTGGCCTTATGTCTCCCGCCTAGCAGGCTGAATTTTTCCTCCAGGACCTCACGACTGCATTTCCCCACATCGTTGGTGCCAACATGCACCACGACCACTGGCTCCTCCCCAGCACTGTCTATCAGCCTATCTAGTACACGCGTAATGTTCGCTACCTTCGCACCAGGAAGGCACCATACGGCCAGTATGCGGTTTTGCCATCCAGCTGTCTATTTGCCTAAGGATCGAATCACCAACTACCAAGACCCGCCCCCCTCTCCCTGCCCAGCGATGGTTCCTTGGCGTGAAAGGATTCCTGCTCACCAACTGAAGAAGAGGGTGCATTCCCCTTATCCTCAGCACGGTGCCCTGTTCCCCCTTGACCCTCACGCTCCCTGGGAGCAAAGGGGCTGCCATGTTCGGAGTGGGGCTCATCTAATACGTCCCTGAGAGTCTTCTCTGAGTGCCTGACTGTCTCTGCTTCTCCAGGTCACCCACCTCGGCCTCAAGGGTACAAACTCGTTCCCTGAGGATCAGGAGCTCCTTGCATCGAGCACACACCCAAGACTTCTGTCCTGTGGGCAGACAGTCATACATGTGGCACTCAGTGCAAAACAATGGAAAACCCCCACCCCACCGCTGGCATTCTACTTTCATGATAGTTTTAAAAAATATACAGTCCCCTTTTAAATCCTGTTTGTTTATGTGGCCCCCCTTCTGGAGGGTCAACTTATGTTATTGGGAACACAAGGAAAATAGGGATCCATTGTGTCTTCTCCTCCTGGGCCCCATGGCTGCTGCCCCCTGCCCCACAGAGGGCCAATGGGATGCCCTGAGGGAGGTCCTGTTATTCCAGGGCAGCTGCTCCCGCTGTAGCCTGACTCTCTGCCCACCCCCAGTCGCCTTTTTTCTCGACTAAAAACTCCCCCATTCCTCATACTCTCCCCTCCAGGAAAAGTGCTCCAAGCCCCCCTCCCTCCCCCCCACTTTTGCAGTCGCCATCACTGAGAAGCAGGAAGTGGCAGAGCAGACCTGTCTTTTATTTTTTGCATTTGGCAGCAGAATTGGTAGAAACAAAATGGCAGGACTAGCCGAGGACAAGGATACAAACAAAAGACATTCACTCTCAGAAACACACAACCAAGACAGGGTTGGAGAAACTCCAGCCACCCTTCAGCAACTGGGCAAGGGGGAGGTCACCTCCTTCCCCCTAGTCACTGACGTCACCCCTTTGGCTTCCACCCCAGGAAGAGTGGCCAACAGAGCCAAGGGAACATGACACGGTTCATCTCCCCTCCCCCCAAAGCAGCAGGGGGGGGGGGTACTCTCCGTTTGGCTTTCAGTGCTCAGCTGATACGCAGAGCCAAGGAAGAAGCTCTGGCAGGACACGACACATTAAACCGTTGGTGGCTGTGCAGCTGCTGAAGGCCAGGCTGGCTGTCCAGCCAAAAAAGAGACACGAAGAAGAAGACAGACTGCTCCTGCTCCATGAAGTAGGCACCGGAAAGAGCTCCAGGCAGTGTGTGCTTCAGGAACCAAGAGGAACACCCCCTTCTCTGCCCAGGCGGTGTGGGTGGCAGGTCAGCTCAGCTGCAGTCCGCCTCCTGAAGGAGACCACGCTCCACTGGAAGGAAGGAAGGAAGGAAGGAAGGAAGGAAGGAAGGAAGGAAGGAAGGAAGGAAGGAAGGAAGGAAGGAAGGAAGGAAGGAAGGAAGGAAGGAAGGGAGGGAGGGAGGGAGGGAGCCCGCTTTGGCAGCATCCAAAGTCCTTGCCTCTCACAAAGAGGCAGCAGCCCTAGGAAATGTGCTTGGGCTGGACAGAAGGGTCCGGAGGAGTGCAGAGCTCGCCCAGTCTCAGCACTGATCTCCTGAGGTTGACAGGGAGCTTGGCCGACACCACTGCAGCCTACCCCCTCCCCAAACTGCAGGCCCCCAACCAAAAGAGCAGACAGAGGAACCCCCGAGCCCATTTACTCAATGGGGGAGAGGAGTCACAATACTCAGCCTTGCTGTCCACGAGGGAGTGGCGTGGGCAGGGACGCCAGGCGCTGATGGCCAGTGGGGCTCCTTGCAGTCTTTGGATTCTCACAAACCAGCCCACCCCCCGCAAGACCTCAGAGATGCAGAAGGGTCCAATTCAGTGCTGCGCAACTGTTTGGCAGCCAGACCACAAAGCCCCAGCACTGAGACGGGAACCCAGAAGCCTTGCCCTGCCCTGCCCACAGAGTCCAAATCTTTATCCCCTGGCTAACAGGGTGGCGGGGGGGGGGGTGTCCCTGGCAAGCTCCATCCAGGCAGGATGCCTTTGCATGGTCACTGTGTGGCCCCCTCCCCCCCCCCCAGCAGAGCAACCCCGGCGAGGATGGCAGAACGCGCCCCCCCCCGCCTAAAAGACATAGATCTTGTCCCGCTGGACGCAGTCCAGGTCGTCATCCAGGGTCAGCAGGGCCTGCAGGGAGACAGGAAGAGCCAGGTTGGGGCAGGACTACAGCGCCCCCTTCCTTCCTTCCTCAGGGGCAGAGCTCTGCAGGGTCTCCGCTGGAAGCACAATGGGGCCCTCCTCAGAGGCTGCCACAGCTGGCAGCAGAGCCCACAGGGGAGGGGGCAGCCAGAGGGCAGCAGGGGGCACCTACCAGGAAGGAGCCAAACATGGCGATGGAGGAGAGGAAGTGCCAGATGTCGTGGTCGTCAAAGAAACCCAGCAGGATGCAGTCCCGGTTGTGTTCTCGGGACTCTGCTGGCGTTTTCTGCCAAGATCAACAAGGCGTGGCTGAGTTGTGCCACCAAGGCCAAGCACTGATGTTGGGGTCGGGGTGGGAGGGCCAAATAGGTGGGACAGGGAGGGTCTGCAGGGCATGCAGCAGGTCCCCGGTTCAATCCCCGGCAGGAGCGTCAGTGAAAAGGACCAGGCGGGAGGAGATGGGAAAGACTTTTCTCTGCCTGAGACCCTGGAGGAAGAGCTGCGGCCAGCCTCAGTAGAGGGGACTGGTCTGGAGGGACTGAGGGTCTGCCTCAGCGTGTGAGAAGCTCAGCTGCAGGGAGGGGCTCTTCTCCCAGCCGCTGTCCTCTTCTCCGCCCTTCTGTGCTGAGGAAGAGGGCACAGGACTGCTCCACCACACAGGGCCGGTCCCACCCTGGGCACTGAAAGTCTGACCTGGGCGGGGAGGGGGAGGAGCAGTTCAGCTCACCTGCCAGGTGCTCAAGCCCTGGAAGAAGAAGAAGAGGGCAAAGCCCCACACGACGGAAGTGCAGACGATGCAGAGCAGGGGGGTCAGCTGGAGGCGCTCCCCGCTCCGGAGCTGCAGGAGCCGCAGAGCACGTCAGAGGAGAGCCAGGGAAGAAAGACAGACGGGTTGCTGCTGCAGTTCTGCCCTTGCTGGCAAGAGGGGCCCAACCCAGCAAAGACTCCTCCCCCTGCCACCACACCTTCATGATGATGTAGAAGGCAAAGTAGAGCAGCAGGTTGCAGATGCCGATGGCCAGCAGGTAGGAGGCAAAGTCGTTGGGCCGGATGAGGAGACCGTAGGCAGCCCTGCGAGGGAAAAGAGGAGGCTGGCAGGCCCACCAACCCACACGCAGGCTGCCTTCTGCTGAATCAGCTCTCATCCAGGCTGGCAGAGGCTCTCCAGGGGTTCAGGCAGAGCTCTTTCGGCCCATCCTTTTCACTGGAGACGTTGCCACGCAAAGACCTTCACATTGAGCCACCATGGCCTCCCCCTGCGACAAGAAGGGGCTGCAGAGGGGGCCCCACATGCCCCGCCCTTGGGCAAGACAGACCAGGCCCCCAGCTGGCTCCTTGATTAGTTGGCAACCATCTCAAATGCACCTGAGGGTCAAGCCATGATCCCCCCCCCGCCCGAGTTACTCACAGTGACCAGTTGATGATGTTGCCCATCACCAGCAGGACCATCCGATCCTGGGGGCAGAAGAGAGGGAGAGGTGCCACTGCCTGCAGGAGAGCCAATCTCAAGAAGCCCCTGCTCGGCAGGGTCTCTCTGCACAGGCGTGCCTGGTGTGCGCACACGGCTGCAGTCGCTAGCCATAGGGCTGCCCTTGGAGACAGCCTGGAAATTGCAGCTGGCTCAGAAAGCAGCAGTCAGGTTGTTAGTGGGATTTCCCCAAGCAAAGAAGACGATGACAACTGCAGATTTATATCCCGCCCTTCTCTGTGAATCAGAGGCTCAGAGTGGCTCAAGATCTCCTTTCCCTTCCTCCCCCACAACAGACACCCTGTGAGGTGGGTGGGGCCGAGAGGGCTCTCACGGCAGCTGCCCTTTCAAGACAACCTCTGCCAGAGCTATGGCTGACCCAAGGCCATTCCAGCAGGTGCAAGTGGAGGAGTGGGGAATCAGACCCGGTTCTCCCAGATAAGAGAGCTATGGCTGACCTAAGGCCATTCCAGCAGCTGCAAGTGGAGGAGTGGGGAATCAGACCCGGTTCTCCCAGATAAGAGAGCTCTGGCTGACCCAAGGCCATTCCAGCAGGTGAAGTGGAGGAGTGGGGAATCAAACCCGGTTCTCCCAGATAAGAGAGCTCTGGCTGACCCAAGGCCATTCCAACAGCTGCAAGGGGAGGAGTGGGGAATCAGACCCGGTTCTCCCAGATAAGAGAGCTATGGCTGACCCAAGGCCATCCCAGCAGCTGCAAGTGGAGGAGTGGGGAATCAAACCTGGTTCTCCCAGATAAGAGCCATGGCTGACCCAAAGCCATGCCAGCAGATGCAAGTGGAGGAGTGCGGAATCAAACCCGGTTTTCCCAGATAAGAGAGCTCTGGCTGACCCAAGGCCATTCCAGCAGCTGTAAGTGGAGGAGTGGGGAATCAAACCCGGTTCTCCCAGATAAGAGAGCTCTGGCTGACCCAAGGCCATTCCAGCAGCTGCAAGGGGAGGAGTGGGGAATCAGACCCGGTTCTCCCAGATAAGAGAGCTATGGCTGACCCAAGGCCATTCCAGCAGCTGCAAGTGGAGGAGTGGGGAATCAGACCCGGTTCTCCCAGATAAGAGAGCTATGGCTGACCCAAGGCCATCCCAGCAGCTGCAAGTGGAGGAGTGGGGAATCAAACCTGGTTCTCCCAGATAAGAGAGCCATGGCTGACCCAAGGCCATGCCAGCAGATGCAAGTGGAGGAGTGGGGAATCAAACCCGGTTCTCCCAGATAAGAGAGCTCTGGCTGACCCAAGGCCATTCTAGCAGCTGCAAGTGGAGGGTGGGGAATCAAACCAAGTTCTCCCAGATAAGAGTCCACACACTTCACCACTACACAAACACAGTAGTGCCCAAAGGTCTTCACCAGCACCAAGGTTTTCCCCCCAGAGCATATCTCAAGGGGCTGACCTTGATGTAACCTGGAGCCAGGGCATTTGAAAGATCACCAGTTGTCCTGCCTGCCGGGCGGAGACAGGGTCTCTTCTGTGGTAGAAGCCACAAAGAACACAGAGTCCCTGGAGTGATCCATTGGCCACCATCTCTTGTCTTTTAGGCAACAAGTTCCATCGAAACTTGGATGTTTCAGAACAAAACCAACTGGGCTGTTCCGTCAGCTGGTCTTTTGCCCTGTCTTAAGGGTGGGGCTTTTTTAAGGCCAGCTACTTGGCGGCTTCTTTGTACCACTCCTTTCATCTCAATATTTCAAATAAAAGAACCACCAAACAGGATCAGTGTTGGAAGGCAGGCGGCACCACTCACCACATACATGGGCCCGCTGCATTGCCGGATGCAGTCTGTGTACACCACGTGTAAGATCCTGCGCCAGATCCCGGAATCTGCAGAGAGGGGGACACGCCTTCAGCCCTGTGGACTTGGAGGGAGACACGTTCCCTTTCCTCCCCCCCAAACCATGGGCCAAGGGAATACAAGGGGGCAGGCCACTCCTCTGAGTGCACACTCCGAGGAGGGAGGACAGGCGATGGAGTGGAGGAGCAGGAAGTGTCTGGGAGAGCCCCAGCTCCTGCTGAAGAGAGGAGGGCCAGGTGGGCACTGCCAGAACAGCCAGAGGGAGAGGCAGGCAGAACTCACCCAGCCTCCAGCGGCCCATGTAGTAAAGCTGGGTGCTCAGCAACAAAGTGGAGACAATGTGGATGATGGAGAAGACGATCCAGAAGGCCGTATTGCCCTTGCCAAAGACCTGGGAGAGCAACAGGAGGGGGAGGAGGGGTGGGTGGCAGCAGGAACCATCCAGACCCCGAAGAAGCAGCAGGGACAGTGCTAGGGACTCAGGCAGGGGCTCCCTCCCTCCCTCCCTCCCCCCTTAGGAAGGGCCTGGGACACACACAGCCCCCCCCCCCACCCCTGGAGAGCTGGAGGGCCACCGAAAAGTGCACAGGGATGCTCGACTCACAAAAGACTCTTCTTGGGCTGCCGGCAAAACTCAGCCCTTGAAGAGCGGGATCGTCAAGAGAACAGCAGCAGCCCCCCACCCCCCCAGCACTCACCACCCCCACGACTGAGAAGAAGATGACGATGGCCAAGCAGGCATAGGCGCTGTAGGCGCTGGCGTTGATGTCCGGGTGCCGCTTCTGGTAGAGCTTCAACATGCACAGCCCGGCAATCATGTACATGAAGGAGGTGTCTGGGGGGGGACAGCAGCAGTAGAGGTCAGCCTGCCTCCCCGCCAGAAGGAAAGAGCTGCTGGGGGCCAGCAGGGAGCTGGGAAAGGCACTTGGCACATGCTTTGGAGGCCCTCCTGGCTGAAGGCCTGAGCCAGGTGTCCCCAGGCAGCTCCCCTGTGCTCCAGCATCATCATAATATAATAATAATATATTTTATTTATAGCCCTCCCTCCCCGCTGAAGCAGGCTCAGGGCGGCTCACAACATGTAAAACTTACAATATAAAACATTTTCCAAAACAATATAGGTAATTTACTAATTAAAACCATATAATTACAATATTAAAAACATAAAGTTACAATAAGAATTAACATTTTCAGTGCTGCACTCTAGACGTTCTCCTCGGTAGTTTATGATGGCCGAATATGGTGGATCAATCCAGCCCCTGAATCCCTGCGTCATCGAGGCAGCGGGTCAGCAGCCGATAGGTCTAACAGCATCAGCACTGCCACCCCACCTCAATCCAGATGCCTCTGGAGATCCTCCACCAAGGCGGCCAGCACTGTCTCCGTCCCATGACCAGGGCGGAAGCCGGACTGATGAGGATCTAAGATGGAAGCGTCATCCAGAAAACTCTGCGACTGTAACGCTACTGCCCTCTCAATGATTTTACTCAAAAATGGTAAATTTGAGACTGGCCGATAATGTGCCAATTTGGCTGGAACTGATGTAATCTTTTTCAGGAGAGGGCAGAGCACCGCCTCTTTAAGAGGTGTTGGAAAACGCCCCTCTGAGAGGGATCTATTTACGATGTCTCGTATAGGCACTTTGCCTCCCTTTGGCTGACCTGCGGGGCCTCAACAGCGCCCCCCCTGCCCACACAGCACTCACCAAACTGGAAGTTGGTATAGTTGGGGCAGACGTGGTAGCAGGCGCTCAGCAGCCCCTCCATCATGAGAGCAGTGCCCATGGCATAGAAGAGGCCAAAGTGCTTTGGGATTCCACACTCCTGGGAGGAGGGGAGGGGAGCGGGGAGGAGAGGGGAGAAAGAGGAGGAGGAGAGGAGAAGAGGGGAGGAGAGGAGAAGAGGGGAGGGGAGGAGAAGAGAGAGCCTCCCCCATTAGGGAGAAGAAAGGCCAGCTGTCTCGGTTCCTGCCCACCCTGCAAGCTGCCCAGGGACTGGCACTCTGATGCAGATTCAACAGCCCAGGCCCAGATGAGAAGGGGGGAGCAGAGGCCTCACCAGTGCCTGCAGGTCGTTGCGCATCAAGGCCCGGTTGTAGTTGATCTCTCGCTGCAGGATGATGAGGAGGAAGAGGAGCCCCAGCAGGACGTAGCCCAGGTTGCTGATGATGTTGTTGAAGGCGCTGGACACAAGACAACGGGAACAAAGTGGGCCTCGGGTCCCCCCCAGCCCCTTCCCCTGCTGCGACCACAAAGGCCAGCGGTGGCTAGAGGGGCATGGCCCTTCATACCTGAGGTTGCCCAGGGGATGGGCGCACAGGAAGTTGTAGTAGCAGATGTCCTGGTTCCCCGTGACGTTCACCACCTGCAAAGCAGAGGAGCCTCCTGGGGCCTGGGCTGGTGGGGGGGAGTCCAGGGCCGACTGAGGAAGGGGGCTGAGCCAGCTGGCCAGTGCCAGCCTTGGGGTGAGCCAAAGTCCTGCCTGTGCTCTCAGAGATGGTCATTCACGAGCCAAGGCAAGGTGCCACTCACCGTCTGGTAGGTGATCACAAGCTGGATGACAGGCAGGGCATAGAACACAGCAATGGTGGCAATGTTCCTGCAGGGGGGGCAGAACCAGTGGTCACCAGGATGGCGCTCAAACCCCCCCCCCCTCGCCCTTGCCAGCTCCCTGCAGGCCTGCTGGGAAAGCACAAGATGTTTCTGGACATCGTAGAATCATAGAGCTGGAAGGGCCCTCCAGGGTCACAATGCAGGAAAATCGCAAACGCCTCCTCCTAAATTCACAGGATCTTCATTGCTGTCAGGTGGCCATCCAGCCTCTGCTGGAAACCTCCAAGGAAGGAGAGCCCACCACCTCCCGAGGAGGAAGCCTGTTCAGCAGCTGCCTCTGGCAGGGGAGTGGCAAGAGAGAGGGGTGACCCATCCCGTGCCCAGCCCTGCCAGCCTCCCCAGGTCTTGCTCACCAAAAGTAAATCTGGTATTTCTTCCGCAGCACCCGCTTGTCCTTCCGGGCCAGATCTGCCACGTACAGGTATTGCTGCATCCAGGGCAGAAGAGAGGCGATGAGCGACAGCCTGCAGTGCCCTCCCCCCCATCTCCCGGCCCCCAGAGCAGGATCAGGCGCCAGCAGAGGTCAAGCCCCACAGCCCAGTCCTTGGTGCAGTCCATGCCGAGGCCCTCAGAGCAAGTCACTTGTGGGGGGGGGGGTGGGTCAGGTAGGCCAGAGAAGCCACAAGCTTGCCAAGAGTCTGCCCCTCACCCGCCCCCTGCATTTCCACCTGCCCCCTCAGCATCTCATCCGCCTCTTTCTTCCGGGTGCTGATCCACAGGGGGAGGTGTGTCTACAAACGCTGCCTGGGCTTGCAAGCTCTCCGGCTCCTCCCGAGGTTCCCCCCGCAGCTGGACCCCTCCCCCAGCAGGAGGAAGGGGGGACTGAGTGGGCCACTGCTCCGTGGACCCCACCCCCACACCTTGGTGCGGATGACGTTCTTGTCGGAGTCGATGTCAGCCAAGGTGTCGTAGTCGTCCTCCTCCACGGAGCTGAGTGAGTCGAGCCGCGGACGCCCCACCAGGTTCTCCAGGGAACGGTCTGCAGGCAGGCAGGAGGCAGCGTGACCACCGAGACCCCTCTCCTTCCTTCCTTCCCTCTCCCCAGGGAGAGCCACATCAAGGGCTGTCACGCCGGTGCTCTCGAGCCTTTGGGAGCCCCTGGCAGCCCATGTGCCCAGCCTGCCCGTCAGCCACAGCCCACGATGATCTACAACCCCCTTCCCTATCTGATGCCGGATCATCCTCCCCGGGGTGGGATGCTCCTGGGCAGAAGAGCAAAGATTCCCTCCCCGCCCCGCAGAGACTGGCGCCTTCCTTCCCTTCCAGAAAGCAGCCATCACGATGCTCTGGAAGGCTGTCGGGGGGGGGGGGGGGAGGGGAGCACCATGCACAATTACACCTCCCCTCCGGCCAGCTTTCTGAGGAGGGGTCTCTGCTTTGCAATGGAAAATGCAGTCCCGAAGAGAATCCAGTTAACTGACAAGGCTTGAAGGCAACGCTGGAGCCCCACACTCCACTGCTGGTGGGAGCTCTGCCCTCCCCAAATCTCCACAGCCCCCTCTTCAGAAAGCAGCAGCCTGTGCCAGATTGAGCAGCAAGGAGGGGAGGGGAGCGGGCATCCCATTTCTGGCGAGCCAGCCACGAAGGCTCACTGCTGAGGCCCTGCTCATCACCCCCTACCCCCCCCAGGTCTCCCCAACCCTGAAGGTGGCCACAGCAGTGCCCATGCCTGGGACAGGAATGGGATGCCCGGAGGCAGTGATTGGCTGTCTCTCTGCCGCTATCTACCCATAGCAATGGCCAAGTGTCGTTGGCGGTGCTGGCACAGCTCCTGCCCTTGAAAGGAAAGCACACAGTTACGTCAGAGCAAGAAGCTGTTCTCAGGAAGACCCGGCAATGGAAGTCCACCTCTGCTGAGCAGGAACTTCCTCCAAAGCCAGTTCGGTGGGACAAAGGGCCAGACCTGGGGCCAAGCTGATGCCCAACACCACTCCCCCCAGCCTGTCTCCGTTGGCTTGATGGGTCCTAGTGCTCAGGCGCCAACCAGCTCTGGCAGCCCCTCACCTCCATAGCCATACGAGGCTTCTGTGGAGACCAGGCTGTCTGAGATGTTCTCCGTGCTGACTGTGGAGCCATTGTCTGGAAAAGCAACAGGGAGGTCAGAGGCCGAAGCACAGCCCAAGTGAAGGCCCAGGCAAAAGAGTCCCCTACCCACGGCCTGCCTGCCTCCTGCCCTTCCGAAGCAGAGTGGCAGCCGCATGCCAAGGGAGGAGACGGCTGGACTGCATGGAGAGTTGTGCCCAGCACAGCGGCAGGGCCAGGGGGCTCGGCAGAAGAGCACCTCCCAGGACTCACCAAAGGAGCCGTAACCAGAGGCACTGTACGGCGGGCGTCCCACAAAGGGGTCTGGGCTGACGCTGGAATGTCCTGTAACCAACCAGTGTAAGCTCATCAGCCAAGAGGGACCACCGAGAAGGGGACTGTGGGGGGAAGGGGGGAGCAGGGGCTGCAGGGAAGGCGGTGGGCCCCCCACCTCTGGTCCTTTGGGGTCGGAAGCTGGAAGAACCCCAGATTTCTCCTGAAAGAGCCAGAGAAGCCCCAAGAAAGAAAGGAGGGATGGTGCTTACCAAGGAGAGGAGCTGAATCAGGAGAGGGGGTCAGAGACAGAGAGAGAAAGACACAGAGAGAATTACTGCCACAGGCCTGAATGCAACAGCTAAGATGGAGCATCTCCATCGGGACCTCCTGGTGTCTCTGCCAGAAAGGGATCTGGAGCTAAGGCCCCTTCCCCACCCGAATCTCTGAGCTGCACCTGGTGAGCTGGCAAAAGCTCCTTCCAGGCTGCTCAGGCATGTCCCAGAATCTCAGCTTTGCAAACACAGAAGGCGGCGACCTGGCAATGGAGCTCCTGCACAGGTGGTGCACTTTCCAGCAGCCATCCCCCCTGCATACTTCCCCACCACCTGACAACCTGGGGGAAGCTTTTTTTACTACAGTGTTTTGCCACCTTTTGCACATCAAGTGGTGCAGCAATGGGGGAAGTGGCGGCCCTGGCGGGGGTGGAGGGAGGGAGGGATCTTTGTAAATGTGCCTGTACAGACACTGGGGCAGCTTCCCTGGGGCGGTGCTCTTTTCTGAGGTCAGAGCAAAGCAGGCTGAGGCCAGGGAAGGGACGGAAGACAGAAAAGCATTGCATTTGAGATGCTGAAGTGGAGAAGAAGCTCCATGTAGGAGCAGCCCACGAGAAGGAGTGGGGCCCCCAGCCAGTGCAAACCCTTCCCCAGAGAGCTGCCTTGAAGGGGAAAGGCCACCCGAGGGAGAGCTCCGCCACCATCCCTAGAGGCAGCACACGCAACAGAGCCCTGGGAGGAACTGGAGCATCCCCAGTTGCTTTGGACCTCTTTGAGCAGCTTAACAATGAGGTGCAAAAGGGTAGTCCAGTATACCTCACATGCCTGAATGTCAAAAGCTCCTGACAAGGTTCCTCTGCCAAGAATTCTGAGTCAGCTTAGTAGCCATGGGTTACGAGAACCAGTCCCCAATAACCATGGGTTGAGCACTTGTTAAACAACAGCCCCCCGCCCCATGCAGCCGCTGGGATGCCCCGTTGCGTACCAGTGTCAGTCCCAGGTGTCTCTACAGGGGCTATCAGCCCCATCGCCCTCTTCCGCCGTCGCCTGCAAAGGAATGACCATCTTGGGCAAATGGTCTTCAGCTTACACCTCCCTCCACCCCAGATCAATCCAGGCAGCCCGGGACAAGCGGGGACAAAGCTGAGGCCGAGCCTGGCATGCTCAGATCCCAGAACCTGCATTTCACGAGGAGGCCTGCGCTGGGCTCCTTCCCACCCTGGCGGCTGGTACCAGCCTTCGTGGCAAGGAAAGCCAGGCCCGGGATGGGTGGGACTCACCTCCAGGTCCCCCAGCAGGCCAGGAGCAGGGGCACCACGTAGAAGGAGAGGAAGATGCCCAGGCAGAAAAGGGTCCCACTCACATAGGCCTGCCCTGCCGAGAGAGAGACAGGGAGGTCTGTGAAGGAGCCGTGGCCAAAGAAGGCGGGGGAGAGGCTAAATGGACTGATAACTTTTGTGAAGTGCCCCCCACCCAGACCACCAAGCCTCTTCCTCCCCCAAAGCTTCCCCCCCTCAGCCAGGTTTGACACCCCAGTGCCAAGGGCAGGGGGCACCCGTGCCAACTACTCTGGGGTCTGTGCCACCAAGCATATGGCCTGCCGCGGAAGTAGAGGTCAGGATGGCTCCGCTCCCCCCCCCACCTCCACCTGACCCGGAGGCACTCACAGGTGACGGCTGGAGACACCACCACGTTCAGGGCTTTCTGCCGGTTGCCTTGATCGACAGGCTCATCTGGAAGGAGCAGAGCGGGGGGGGGGAGGGGAGTTGGCCACAGCCCACTTCCCTCTTAGCAGTGCAAAACCCTGCCCTGCAGTCTCCACAGAGGTCTTCCTGGAACTGCCCCAGCTGACAGGAGCAGAGCCCCCCCCCCCCCCGGCAAGGGCAGACCCCTGCTGCTGCTGGACCTTCCGCTTGGGGCTCCCTATACCCAGGCCCTGCCCAAGACTTTGGGGGGGGGGCATGACTTTGTCCTCCAGTTCCTCTCCATCCAGAGCATCATTACAGCTCCTGTGTCTAAAGAGACTCCCTAGCATATATTTTCTCTTCTCTTCCGGCTTCCTTTTCTTTAATGGATTCATTCTTGCAGCTCAGTGGCTTTGAGCGGCTCATATTGAAAGGCCAGACAAATTAAAATCCATTAAATATCAGCCCTCCAATTTCATGTTTAATGACTGTCAACTTTACTACTGCCAAGGTAGTTTTCCATTCCACCCAGTAATTTTCCAGTCCTTTTGAAAAAGTTACATTGCTATAGTATGCAGAAAACAAAATTCAGCGCTGTCTAATTGAAATACCCACCCCACATTCAAATCAGCAATGTTCTAGAGCACGAGTCTTTCCTGCTGTGCAGTTACAAACAGTATTCCCCTAAACTGAGTTAGTGTGAGCTAGCTCACAGTTTCTTAGCCTCCAGCTCACATATTTTTGTCTTAGTGCAGGAAAAATGGCCCCAGAGCAAACAAATTTATACAGCAGCTCACAACTTACTAGCTCACAAAGTAGAATTTTTGCTCACAAGACTCCACACCTTAGAGGGAACTTTGGTTACAAAGCCTGTGTGTGAAGGGAATCCTCCCTCGACAGCCTATCATTTCTTCAAAGACAGCACTCATGAAATCATAGAGTTGGAAAGGGTCATACAGGTTACCCAGTCCAACCCTCTGCTCAATGCAGAATCAGCCTAGAGCATCCCTAACCAGTGTTTGTCCAGCCGCTGCTCCCTAGGTAGGAACAAACTATGCACTGAAAGAATACAAAATTTATAATGTGTTCACTTTCTAAATATTTATTTATTTAAATAAAGCAATGTAGCACATACGTAATGTCTGTTTTCCAATTCTTTGCACAATAAATATGTTTTGCAGCATTTATAACAGGTACTACAAATCACAATAGCCACATATCCAAAATCTATGACGGCAACGTCTCCTTAAGTTCTCATGCTATAACACTCCTTCTTTCAACTTCAACAGAAATGGCCACAAATACGTTTTAGTGAATGTTGATCTGGAGCTGTTTGCACCTTGAGGAAATTCAACAGAAGCTCACAAAAGGAGAGAAGGAGAACTCACCTTTTCCAGAACTTGAGATGAACCCTATATGAACCCCAGAGAGCACTGAGGTCAGCTGGAAAAAACTTGCTGACTATCCCCGGACCAAGAGAGGTGAAGTTGCAATGCACCCGCAATCGGGCCTTCTCCTCTGTGGCCCCGAGCTTATGGAACCAACTTCCAGAGGAAATGCGGGCCCTGCGGGATCTTGAACAATTCCGCAGGGCCTGCAAGACTTTCCTCTTCCGACTGGCTTTCGATGATGTAGAAAATTAAGTACTAATGATACCGCCATCATAATAAAGAACAAATAGCAATAGCATTAGCACTTTTATAACTGTAATTAATTTTAAATCTATTAGAATTTTAATGTTGAATGTAACCTTGTTTTTATACAATGGAATGTTACTGTTACTGTTAGCCGCCCTGAGCCTGCCCCGGCGGGGAGGGCGGGATATAAATAAAATTATCTAATCTAATCTAATCTAATATCTCATACAAGCAATTTCTAACAGAGCCACAGAATTACCTCTCTTGCATGTGAATCAACGCAGTCTCTTAGAAAGCCTGCACACGGCTCTAGAGATCACTGTATTGACCCATGTGCAAGAGAGGTTTTCTGTGGTTCCGTTAGAAATTTCTTGTATGAGAGACTGAGCAGAAGGGCACTGAAACCATCTAAAGTTCCAACCAAACAAAGAAGAAGAAGATGATATTGGATTTATATCCCGCCCTCCACTCCAAAGAGTCTCAGAGCGGCTCACAATCTCCTTTACCTTCCTCCCCCACAACAGACACCCTGTGAGGTGGGTGGGGCTGGAGAGGGCTCTCACAGCAGCTGCCCTTTCAAGGACAACCTCTGCCAGAGCTATGGTTGACCCAAGGCCATTCCAGCAGGTGCAAGTGGAGGAGTGGGGAATCAAACCCGGTTCTCCCAGATAAGAGTCCACACACTTAGCCACTACACCAAACAGACACAAGCAGAGCCCTTCCCCCAAAAAACACCTCCACAACACTCACCTTTGGAAAAGGGGTAGTAAGGCAGCGCCCCTCCGCAGGCTTCGTCTTCTGTCTTCACCACCACCACCACGTAGAAACTATGGCTTGGGAAATCTTTCTTCTGAAAGCAAACAACAGGGGATCTTTTGAGCTCCAGGAAGGAACCAGCACAGACCCAACTGGACGGATGAGTGCTGCTGCTGAGCCAGAGCCGCATGCTAATTGGAAGCCAGGGCCGGGGCCAGCCTCGTCAAGGGCACTGCCAGGTTCACTGGGCCCAGCTGATTCCAGCCAGGTATCTGCTAAATGATGCCATTCAAGCCCAGGGGCAGCTGGGAGCTCTGAGCTCTACGTTGGAAGGCTCAGACTGCAGCCGGCCAAGGGCAGAGAAAGCAGGCTGTACCTGGACCGTGATGGCCGCCTTCTTGGTCATGGTCTGGTACATGCCGATGAAGGCCACGTTGTTGTCCAGGTCATAGACAGGGCACTGCATCAGACAGGAGAAGGGGCAAAGGGAGAGTCAGCCACCAGGGACAAGAGACAGGGACCCCGCCATGCCCCTGCCTGCCGGCCCATTTCACACACCAGGATGTCTTGGATGGAGATGACAGAGCAAGGGAAGGCTGCGGCTGAGGTCACCTTTACAATCACCGAGTCCACCTCCTCTGGAATCTCATACTTGAAATACTGCCCAGGAGAGAGACAACAATAAGTAAAGAGGTTTCCCCAAAGCCTGCTCTGGAAGCAGAGCTCCCCCCACTCCTGCACTGCCTGCAGAAAAAGCACGATTGGTTCAGGAGCGGGACCCCAGCCCACACATACAGGCAGGCACACAGAGCTAGAGGAGCGCCAGCAGAAGGGCCCTGCAGTCTCACCCCCCCACCCCCGCAAAGTGTCTTCCCAGGTGGCCAGAGAGGCCCAGCAGCAAAAGCCAAGTCCTCTGCCCGCCTCCTCCCTCCACGGCTCCGCCAGGCCCTTTGCGGAGGTGGCGCTTGTGACAGGTACCTGTGGCTGGGCGGCGGTGGCATTGAAGTCCAAGTGCTGGTTCGTCCTGCCAAGGAGAAGGAGGAAGAGGAAAGGGTGATGATGGTGGGCTGGAGAGGGCTCAGCCAGACGTCCTGAGCAGAGCGGGCAGGATGCAGCCCTCAGCAGCGGGGAAAGTGCTTTGCGTGTCTTCCCAGGCACTCTCCCCCACTCAGGCACAAGGCAGCTCCCCAACTGGCTCTTAGAATCCTAGAGTTGGAAGGGGCCTCCAGGGTCATCTAGTCCAACCCCCTGCAGAATGCAGGACACTTGCCCCCCCTCTTCTCTCCAATCACTCCCCTGGAGCTGGGGGGGGGGGGGAATGGAGTGGGCATGGTTCTCCCCTCCTCCATTTTGCCCGCCCTCCAGGTCAAAGTCAGGGCATGAGCTTCAAGGCTGGCGGGGGATGTGAAGGCAGGCCTTCCGCCCACCTGAGGACGAAGTTGTCCACGCGGGTGACCTGGAGCTGGTAGGAGACGTTGGCGGGCGAGAGGGTGGAGACGTCCACGTAGAAGAACTGCAGCTCGGCCTCGCTCTTGGTCTGCGGCTGGCACAGCGTGCGCCCCACCTCCTGGTACAGGTACTTGCGCTGGAACCTGCCGCGAGAGGCCAGTGGGCAGCAGCCCGGGCGAGAGAGGCAGCCCAGCCCAGCCCAGCCCGCGCCCCGCGCCGGTACTCACAGGCCGCGGAGGATGAGGGGCACCTGGAAGGACACCACCGCCTCCTGCTGGCGCACCACGAAGAGCACGGGCGCCTCCTTCTGCGCCGACGGCACGCTCACCGCCACCCGCACGCCCTCCGTCTGCAAGGCAAGCCGCCTCGCTCAGCCCGGGCCCGGCAGGCAGGCGGGGAAAGAGGGCCCTCCTCCTCCCCCTTCCCCTCCCCCTCGCGGGGCTCACCCGGTTGCGGCGCACGGTGTGGTTGAAGGCGTAGAGGTGGAGCCGCTGGCTGTCCACGGCGCCGGCGTAGGGCTGGTCGAAGGCGGCCTCCTGCTGCCACACGCTCTTGCCCCCCTCCCCCAGCCCCGCCGCCGCCGCCGCCGCCGCCGCCGCCAGCCCCGCCAGCAGCCCCAGCAGCCCCGGCGCGCCCCGCATCGCCCGCCCCGGCTCCCTTCCTGCCTGCCTGCCTGCCTGCCAGGCTGCGCTCGCCACGTCAGGGGAGAGGGAGGCGCGTCCTCCCCGCGCCCGCCCCCTTGGCCTTCGGCGCCGGGACGCGCACGCCAGCCAGGCGGCCGCCCTCCGGCGCGGGAGAGGCTGGACGGGGCGGGCCAGCAGCGGGCTCAAGGCGAGGCGCCAACAGAGGAGGAGGAGGCGGAGGAGGTTTGCCTTGCAGCCCTGGGGGAGCGGGGGGGGGGCTCCCGTCCATCTACTGACCAGGCCTGACCCTTCGGGCCCCCAGGCCAAGGGAGGGCCTTTTTGCACGCAGGCCCTGGGCTCCCTTGCTCCTAACCTCGGCCTGCCCTGCCCTGCCCAGCTCCCACCATCCTCGCCCCTGCCAGTGCTTGGAAGATGCTTCAGTAGCGGGCTGGGTGGGTGGCTGTGGGCGCCTGCTAAAGGAGAGCTCCAAGGGCGCACCAGAGAGAGCCCTGCGGCCCACTGCCCAAGGAGGACAAGCCCGAGGGGTGGGGGGAATGCCTGAAGCACAAGCCTGCTTTTCTGCAGTCACGGAATTTAGTTTGACTGAATGTGAACTGTGTTCTGGGGGGCTTTTTCTTTACTGTGCCACCACCATCAGTGGCAGAAGGTGGGCAGCCCTTGGGTCCTTCACCAGGGGCAACGGGGGTCCTCCAGGCCTCAGCTCCATCATTCCTTCACACTGCACTCAGCACAGTGAGTGCCTCCCCTTGCATGCCATCCTGCGCACTCGCTGGGCTCCATCCCAGTTGCCACCACTTTCTAGAGCTTGACACCCCCCCCCCCCATCTCTTGGGATCGGCCATGTCAGTCTCTGCCGCAAACACAGAGCTGACTGAGGTCACAAAACAGGCACTCTGTTCCATAAACTGAACTGAATCTGCACAGTCAACACCAAGCGGAAGTAACACTTTTTGATTCTGGAGGAAGTTTTGCTCCTGAAACTCATTACAAACCTCTGGAGCAGCTGTAAGCCACTGATGCACACAAACGCAGCCTCTCTCTGTGCCTTTTGGGACCAGCCAAAACTAAGTGGATGTCCTCTGCCAGCCACTAGCCGACAGGCTTTTTCAGCAGCATGGACTGTCGCATCCCTGATCCATGGGCACTCACACAGGGTTATTAATACAACTTGAGAGGCCTTCAGAGTGCAGTCCCAAGCAGCCTCACCCTCTTCCACACAAATGAGACAGACACCAAGAAGCAGTCACTGGTGAAACATACATTTATATTGAAATATGCACTAAAGAGGGCACGCTACCGGTCATCCATGCCATCTTGCCAAAGCAGAATCATTGCTGTTGCAGGGCGGGAGTGGAGAGTCCAGTCAGCTACTCCTGTAAGGGGTGGGGAGAGCACACTCCCTCCCAGCAGCAAAGCAGGGGTTCCGTTGCATCCCCACAACTTGAAGCAAGCAAGCTGCTGGCCTGCACAATTCCCTCTGCAGGCCCCCAGTTACAGCCACATACGCATTACAAGACAACAATCTCTAACCTTTGTTTCACACTTTCCTTTGCTGCAATAAATATAAAATTGGCAATGCTCCTACACCACGGGACAAACAAGATTCCGGGCTGCAGCACACGACAGAAACAGCAACAAGACTAAAGAAAGGATCTGACTAAAAGCTCAACAAGCTGGGGAGAGGGAGAGCAGCAGCTTCCGAGGAGCAGACAGAACAACTTCTCCACATTTCCCAGGATCATGACCCCTGGCAGCTACTGAGGAGCATGACCCAGATGGCTGGCACTGGTGGAGGCCGACAGAAATCCAAGAGACACTGCTTGTTTGAGTAGCCAGAGGGGGCGCTGCTGCCACATCTCCCAGTCATGCTGAGGGCAAAATGCCTTCTTGGCGAGAGGGCAGTGCCCTACTTCTGGGGAGGAGACAGGACAGCATGTCGGGCAAATGGCAAACTGCAGGGAAGTTGGGCTCAGCTGAGCCAGGCACTGTGCCAAGACTGTGGGGCCCTCTTAGCTCGCCCTTTTCGAGCTTCTCAGCCAAAGACAGATGGCTCTGGGTGCCTTACAGCTTTTCATCAGCTGGCCAGCTCATGTGAAGGGAATGCCACATAGTTCTAGGGAAAGCATCCCCTTTGCTACCAAAGGCCCAACGCCTCTGCAGCAGTCAGCTGGCTCCATCTTGGCTGCCCTCAGCTTCCTCCTCAAATCCTGCCCTGTAGGGCTTTGGCATGCCAAGATTCTAAGACTAAAGAATGCCCGGGGCACTTTTGGGATTCTCCTGTTTATGGTGGAGAAAGTCTGCAATGCAAGAAGAGATGAGACAAACAATAGGGAGGCTCCTACTTGGAAGCCACCAGGGAAGGACAAAGGGCAGAGGAAATGCTCATGTGTGGCACCCCCTTGTACATGGAGGAAGCATTTTTATAACAGAAGCAGCCACAGAAGTTGCAAGCACAAAACCTTCTTTTGGGGGCGGGGTGAGAAGGCACATGTTTGTGCTGTGATTGACGGGCAAAGACTCAACTGCTGATGTTGCTTAGCTGACTCAAAAACAAACGAGAGATCTGAAAGTTGCTGTCCTTTGTGGGGAAAAATAGTTAATTAAGGCTTTATGCCCTTGCTAACCTCTGTCTCCTAAAAACACTCAGCCTTCTTGTAGGGTCCCTAAAAGCTGGCTACTCTCCCCACAGCTCCCTCTACTGAAGGGGAAGCACGGTCAGGTTGGGAGGGGGAAAGGACGCGACACGATTTGGCCCTCTATGGTCAGAGGCCTCACCGGCTTGAATAAAATGCTTGTACAAGACAGGCAGACACAACAAAGAAACCTACACCTTGGGATACACAAACCTTTTGCCTTTTTCAGGCCAGGTGAGAACGGAAAGGACTACAGGTTATTATACCTTGAGAAGAAAAGTAACAGTCATTTGCATTTTGCCATTTTTCTTTTTTTAAAAAGTGAAAACAACAAACACGAGCAGTTTCGCACAGCATTCTGCAGCACACGACATCACAGCGAGAGGAAATGTCAGTTTTAGAGCTGGGGGTGGGGAATGGCTTGTTCAGCTGGGCTGCAAAACTACAGGCGGGCCTTTTAAAAGCTGGGAATGTAATACCAAAACACAGACGAGGGATCAGCTTTCCCAAGGATGCTCAACTGGACAACCTCACCTGTCTTCACCACACAAAAGGGAAATGGCATCCAGCAAGCCAGAGAAAACCAATGGGGTTAGGACTGCTTTAGATGAGCTCATTTGCTGAACACTTCTCATCTAAAAGTGTCACAGAAATGTTATCACTGGGGTTTGTTTGGCTGTCGCTCCTGCCAAAGCCAGAAAGCCATTCCGGCTGTTAAAGAAACTGCTGTTTTGGGTTCAGAGAGCAGTCTGTGAGTGTAAATAGTGGGCTAAGACAGAGAGAGTCTTAAAGGAAGTTGAAATATGCCTGGCAAAACACCAAGGGGGGAAAACTGGCAGTGAGGAGGAAAGTTAAGGATGCTTGCACCCTAAACAAACAACTGAAAAGTAAAATCCTTCTGTGGTCAATTTCACCCTGCGGGTAAATGACTTTCTTGGTGGAGCCAGATGCCATTACACCAGCTTCCCCCCTTCCAATGCTCAACACAACACCCGGTAACATTCAACAATGGAAAAGTGCTTTGAGTAAGGAGGATTCTGTAGTGCCAGGGTGAAGAACTGCGCTGGTGGGGCTGGGATGCCATTAACCCTGCTGGGGCTGGTGCTCAGGCCAGCATTGCCTGCTTCTCTTCAGGGGTCTCCTCCAGCAGCTGCATGATCAGTTCATGGAGGGGCTTGCAGATCTTGGAGTAGCCAGCACCCGTTAGATGCAGAAAATCAAACATGTCATGGCAGGAGATGGTGCCATCTGAATGCACAAAGCCCACATCCACGTCCAGCAGCTGAACATTGGAGAGCTTGGGCAACGAGGCCTTCAGGAGCTGGTTCACCCTGCTGTTCTTCTCCCGCAGTGGGTTTGGCTTCTCACCACGTGGTAACAAGCCCTGGAGGGAGGAAAGGTGACAGGAAGGAAACAAGAGACACTTCAGCGGGCGCCCTGGCTTCTCCTACTGCAAGGATCCCATTCTGAGCTTAACACACCACCCACTACTTGGAAATCCATCCCACCCTCTCTCTATACACTGGTAATGCCCTGTGAACCACATATATCCCTCTTCGAAGCACCTAAAACTTTTATTCTGCATGTACTCTGAAAGAGGGCAGAGATGGTTCCCCTTTAGAGTTGCTATTCCCTTCCACTCTATTATTTTTTTAGAAAAGGATTATTTTGATTATTGCAACGTACTCCCACCAGTCTTAACGTTCTCAGCACACAACGTAGCACGATCAGAGCAAGAAAGGGATGTTTATTATTACTTATGCTCACTTTTCTAAAAATGAATTCTCATGCCACAATAAGAAGCCTACTTTCCTTCTACTTTCTAACTTGGCATGACCCAGAAACAGTTCTTCTCAGTTATAAAATAGTTTCCTCCCACAAGGTGGGACAGCCTTTCATTCCTGGTCAAGGATCCTCTCCCTGAAGCCCAAGAGAGAGTTTCTTTCCCAGAAGAAACTGCAGCTCAGGGCAGGCACCCACCCCTCCTCCCATTGACTTAAATGAAAGGCTTTATGGACCTACTTCCTGGAGAATTCCTCAGACAGGAAGCAGCAGCCTCTATACAGCACTTTCCCACTCACAATGTTACAGTTTGTCTTGATGGAAGGGTACCGGCAAAAGACGTGCAATGTCAAGAGGGCTGCCAGTTCCCAGAGCACAGCTACACATACCAGTACAATAATCTTGGCCTGGGGCTGACGCACATTGATCAATCTCACAATGGCTTCTATTCCACCAGCTACTTCCTCTGCTGTGTTTTCATGGTTGTTTGTTCCAACCCAAAGAACAATAACCTGGGGAAGAGAAAAAAATTAAGAGTTAAAGTGGGGAGTGATTCCTGCATTATAATGCCTCACACGGAAGGAAGAAAAAGAACACACTGCTCAGGGCCCTCACAGCCCTGTCTCATTGCATGTCATCCTTCACAGACTATGGAAGTAAATAATACAAACAGACCCACACAGGTGAGAAATAAGTGTTTATAAACACAAAGCATTTATAAATATGTGCTCGGGCTGGCTTGCAAACTGGGTCTTTGGAGAAGAGTGGAGTTCTACATACATACACATGCTCAGCACCTGTGTTTACCTTGGGTTTAATATTTTCCAGTTCACCATTCTTCAGTCTCCACAAAACATGTCCTGTTGTGTCCCCTCCAATCCCAAAATTCAATGCATGTAGTGGTGAAAAGAGCTTTCGCCAAATCTGTAACCAGAAATCAGTTCACTATGTTAGATAACCTTTGAACTAAACAAAGGAGAGTATTTCACTCAAAACATTCAAAAGATAAAATATTCAGATCCAGTAATGTTTTAATGTTGAAATGGATCAGATTATTGTCCCCTAGTGTGCAAGATCAGAGCAGTTTGGCACAAGAAAATAATTCTGAAATTAAGGAAAAGGAGAGATGGGGAAAACAGTGGTGTACATGATAAGGCAATATCAGGCCAACCAGGGTTACAAGGCCTAATCAAAACAAAATCTAGCACCCCTAGGATCTGCTGAGATATTCACTACCCCACATAAGGAACTCACTTTTGCTCATGATCAGTGGTATCAGATCAGACCACAGTCCTCTAGTCCAGCATTCTTTGCAAAAATCTCAAGAACCCAAGTGTAGTGAGCTAACTATCATAGTTTACTTTCTGCCAACTCCTATGAAAACTAGTCTCAGAACTACATGCAGCCGGGGAAACCACCTTTCACATCTCTCTAGCTTCAGAGATCTACCTCCTACCCCTCACAGTACCTCATACTGCTGTAGCAGCTGCACCATGGAGTCTCCAACAAACAGCACATCTGGTTCCTTGTCCTTGCAGTCCAAAACAAATCGGTTATGCTGGAGAAAAGAAGCACCAAAATTAAGGGACAAATCCCACCAGCTCACTTGCACAAGAAAAGAATGACTTCAGTAGCCTTCTGCCCTATCATCCACACCTCCTCACCTACAATGCCCACTCCACAACCCCATGTGGTAGGAGGTAGGGAAATGTGTGTATGGCACCAGAATTCTGGGATGTTAGGAGTACATCCTAGACCCTTGCCAGTCCGGCTTTCGCCCGGGTCATGGGACGGGGACAGTACTGGTCGCCCTGGTAGATGATCTCCAACGGCATCTGGATCGGGGCGGTGTGGCGGTGCTGATGCTGTTAGATCTGTCGGCCGCGTTCGACACGGTCGACCATCGGCTACTGACCCGCCGCCTCGCCGATATAGGGGTGAGGGGGTCTGCCTTACAATGGCTCTCCTCCTTCCTCGAGGATCGGGGACAAAGGGTGGCAATTGGTGGCGAGCGGTCCCGGAGGCGCACACTGGATTGTGGAGTGCCTCAAGGGGCAGTCCTCTCACCAATGTTATTCAATATCTACATGCGCCCTCTTGCCCAGATTGCCAGGAGATATGGACTTGGGTGCCACCAATATGCAGATGACACCCAACTCTATCTGCTGATGGACGGCCGGCCTGGCCGCGTCCCTGAAAATTTAGACCGGGCCTTGCAGGATATGGCAATGTGGTTGAGGGGGAGCGGGCTGAAATTGAATCCAGCGAAGACAGAAGTCCTTTGTCTGGGTCGGGGCGCCCGGGAAGGGGAAATACCTCTCCCGGTCTTCGACGGGGCGCCGCTGAAAGCGGCGCACTGGGTTAGGAGTCTGGGAGTCTTACTGGAGCCTTCTTTATCAATGGAGGCCCAGATTGCAGCCACTTCCAAGTCAGCCTTTTTTCACCTGAGGCGGGCAAGGCAGTTGGCTCCCTTCCTAGAGCGCCAAGACCTGGCAACGGTACTTCACGCAACGGTCACCTCGAGACTGGACTACTGTAATGCCCTCTACATGGGGCTGCCTCTGTACCGAACCCGGAAACTGCAGCTGGTGCAGAACGCAGCGGCCAGACTGTTGTTGGGGCTCCCTAAATGGGAGCACATACAGCCTGGGCTGCGCGAGCTGCACTGGCTGCCAGTTACATACCGGATTCGTTACAAAGTGCTGGTCATCACCTTTAAAGCCCTATATGGTCGAGGACCTGTCTACCTTAGGGACCGTCTCTCCCCATACGAACCCCAGAGAGCACTGAGGTCAGCTGGAAAAAACTTGCTGACCACCCCCGGACCGAAAGAGGTGAAGCTGCAATGCACCCGTAACCGGGCCTTCTCCTCTGTAGCCCCGAACCTATGGAACCAACTTCCAGAGGAAATGCGGGCCCTGCGGGACCTTGAACAATTCCGCAGGGCCTGCAAAACCTTCCTCTTCCGACTGGCTTTCGCTGACGAAGAAAGAAATTGCTAATGATTACCGCCATTATAAAAGCACAATTAGCATTAGCACTTCTATCAATTTAATTAAGTGATTTTAAACTTATCAGAATTTTTAATGTTTAATGTTAATGTAACCTTGTCTTTTGTATAAGGGAAATTGAATGATGTTGTTAGCCGCCCTGAGCCTGCTCCGGCGGGGAGGGCGGGATATAAATAAAATTATCTATCTATCTATCTATCTATCTATCTACATGAGACAAATAATACTCATGTGCATTGTGCTGATCCCAACAAGGCTACCACCTTCTTCCGCAAGCTGCCTCTTCCAGCAGTCCTCAGTCTGCTAAATTAAGAAAAACTGACGCAAACCTGCAGTTCTAACCAATCCAAGTATCACGAGGGCAGTACCTGTGACATCCATCTGTCATCACCCTGAACATCTTCAGCTGCGTGTGGGATTGCAGCTGAGTTTGAGTCACCCTGGCTCATCCTTTCCCTGGGGAGACAGAAATGTTAGTGGCAGAAAGATCTGCAGTCTAAGCAAATGAGTCAAAGCACGCATGTCCGCGCTCCTATCCCGCAGCCGAGAGGTGCACCGCACAGCAGCAAATGCTGGACGCTTCGCACCCCCGCCCCCCCCCCCGGTGCCTACACGGCAGTGGCGAGCGGTGCCCAGCCCGGCGGCGCTTCTGGCGCTCGCACCAGTCCAAGACGCGGGCCAAAAGCATCCACCCGCGCGTGCAAGGATCCTGCGGGCCCCGGACTTCGCTCCAGGGTTGAGCGCTCACTGGAGGCGGCGGGCCCCGTCAGGCCGGTCTCGGGCCGCTCTGCCCGCCGCGGACGCCCCCCGGCCTGTGGGCCGGACCTCAGCTGGGCCCGGGACCCCTCGGCGCGGCCTCGCTCGCTGGGGCGACTCACGCTGGCGGCTCCCCACGAGCCTCCATCCGTCGCGCCTGGCTCGGCCGGGCCTGCCCCTTCCGCGCTCGGTCCTCCGCCCGTTCCTCAGCCAGGAAGGCGGGCGCGCCTCTCCCCCGCCTCCCTCCGCAGCGCGCCTGCGCGGAGGCCTGCCGCCATTTCCGCGCGCCACCGCCAGCCAATCGACGCCGTCCCCCGCGGAAAGTCCCGCCCTCCTGCCCCTCCAGAAGGCGCGCCGCTGCCGCCTCCGCTACGGAAAGCCGGAGTGTCCATCAGGGACGCATGGCGATGACGCCACGCGCGGGGTGTGACGTCAACCGGAGGGGGGGCGCAGCAAGCAAGGGGGCGGATGGAGCCTGCCGGCCGCCGTAGCACCCGCGGGCTACAAAAGGAAGCTGCTCCGCTTCATGCCCGCCTCTCCTACAGAGCTTCCTGTCGGCGGCCGCGGTCCGGAGGCGAGGGACAGGCCTGTCCCCGAGAGCCCCGGCCTCACGTCCGGCCCAGGAGCCCGAAGACGGAGGAGCTGCTCGGGAAGGACCGGTGGCAGGGGGACGCCCCGGGGCTGCAAGGCGGCCTCGCTGCTGGGAGTGCTGGGCCCAGAGCTGCAGCCAATGTCAAGGGGGATGGAAAGCGAGTCGTCCTTGAGGGTGTTCACTTGAGGGCGGGGGTGTCAAACATGCAGCCCAAGGGCTGGGTCAGGCCCCCCAGCCTGTCATCTGCTTCCTTCTGCATCTGCAAATATTAATGATACCAAATATCACACAAATCACTCTATTCTGTAAGTCAAGACTTGATTTAAAAAAATAATTCATAACAGAATGTCTTGACCATTATATAATTTTTTAGAAAAGTCTGCTTGTGGAAAAAGCAATGCTATGCGAAATGTGAGTGATCAGTAGCAACCAAGTAAGGACACTTTATCCTTGTGAGCCTGTCTTCTGCTGGATGTGGACTCCACTTATGGTATCTGGTTGAATATAGAGTAATGTGTCCTGTTATAAAGACTATGTGACGCACGTTTTGCTACTTAGAAGACTGTTTAGCCCCTCCTGCCTGTGGACTATTTCTGTGATATTTACTTTGGTTATGAGACCCCACATGCTTCTTTCATTGCTTCTGAAATGGTTTAATACCAAAGTGATTTGTAATAAGAGAAGGAGACCTTATATATTGTTTCTACTTCATTAATCACATGACACAGTTGTTTGTTTTTTCTGCTTCTTACTAGCAGCAGCTGAGGTGAGAGAGTGAGATTACAAAGTGCCCAGTGGGCAGCGAGCCGGCTATAGAGAAAGGGAAGCAAAATCACCATCACCTCTCTGCTGTGGGCAGCTTGCTGTTTTTCTGAGTGATGGAGCAATCAGCTTCCTGTCCCTCTGGAAGCACCCAGGATTGGAGCTGCAAGAAGAGTGCAGAGGCTGGGGAAGAAGGGTTGTTACTTCTGCCTCTGGCTCGGGGAGGCTGGCAGCTCCAGTCCCTGTGGCTGTTTCAAGGCAGGAGCCACTTGCTTAGCACAAATCCTGCTGGGCAATGGCCTGGGGGCTTCTTGGGAACAAGTATGGTGCTCAGAAGACCCACACGTTTATTAAATTTTTTAGTTGCCACTCACCCAAAGGGTCTCGTGAGGTCTTACAACATTAAAATAAATAAGGTAAAAACATTAAAACATAACGGATATAAAATAATAACATTAAAATACGTGGCTATCACCATTAAAACAACCCAGACATGGTTACTCTCCAAAGTGCAATCCAAACAATTCAGCTTTGCATGCCCTGTGCAATCTAAAGTCTGGTGGGGTACAGGTGACATCCAAGAGTGCATTCCACAGGTTAGGGGCCACAACTGAGAAGGCCCTTCTCTTGGTGACAGCTAACCAAGTCATCCTGCAAGAGGACCCTAGACGATGACTGAAGGGAGCAGGGGGCGTTGTAACGGGAGAGGCAGCCCCATAGGGGTAAGGGTCCCAGACCTTTAAAGGCTTTAAAGGTTAACTTCAACACCTTGACTTGGATCCAGAGACTAATTGGTAGCCAGTGCAGCTGCTGCAGAATTGGAGTAATGTGAGCTGATTGTGATGTCCTAGTCAGCACCCGGACAGCTGCACTCTGGACCACCTGCCGTCTCCGGAATGTTTTCAAGAGTACCCCTATGCAGAGCGAATTGCAATAGTCCAACCTGGAGGAGACCGTTGTATGGATCGATGTGGCAAGGTCTGATGAATAAGCCAGCTGATGGTTCTGTACAGAGTCTACCGCTGTTAGCTGGACACCATTGAGCTGGATCTTTCAAGTAGCAGCTCAGTCTTTCCCAGTCACGTGACTTCCATCTTGGATGGATGCAACTTCAGTCAGCTTCCCTGTAACTATTGTATTACCCCATCCAGGCCCTAGGCTAGTGCCAAGAGTCTGCTGCTGGCTGCTTCTCCAGCAGAGGAAGAGCTGTGTCAGCATCTTGGTGGCCGCCGACTCCAAACTTCCTGGCAAGAGGGTGACAGCACAGGTGTCTTCTGAGCCCCTGACTGAGTTGTGGAGGAAGAGAGTCTCCAACATCATCCTTTGGAATGTTCTTATAAGCATTTTGGAAGAAGCTGGCCACTGTTTCCTGTGTGTAGGAAGCACTTGTTTGTTTGCAGATTTAAGCCTCTCTTCCCTCCCCACCATCAGAACCCAAAAACAGCTTACATCTTTCTCCCCTCCTGTCATGGACTGCCCTGGGTTAGCATGGGAGGAGGAGTCTTCATCAGAGGAGGAGGAGGTCCTGCCCCCGAGCCCCAGCCTGGCAGAGGGTCCCTGGGAGACAGATGTCTCCATGCCTCCACCAGGAGAACCTTTGCTGCCCCTGAGCCAGCAGGCCCCAGCATGGACCTGCCTCCCCTTAGGAGAAGAGGAGGGGAAGAGCCAGGGCTGGGGACCACTCCAGATCCTGGGCCTGGGGTAGGAATGTGCACCCAGAAGCCTCCCCTCTGCTAAGGAAGCCCCAGAAGAAAACAATGAGTTGCTGTGGGATCTGGGCCCTGCTCCTTCTCAGGAGTTGAGGAGCTGACTCAGCTTGCCAGAGGAGTCTCATACTGGGCCCAGCAGCCCCTGGAGGGAGATTTCTTCAATGAGGCTGGAGCCAGTGTGGGATTGGCCTGTCTGCAGTCCTGTTGATTAGCCTACCAGCTGCTGGGTTTGAGGGCTGACTGGCTCTAAGCATGGAACTAGTGAAGCTAGTACTGGCTTTAGCACTGCCGTGCAGGGACACTTCTATGCACTCCAGTCGTTAGGAAGAGGTGCCAAGGTTCCCCTTCAAAATACAGGGTTCCAGAGAACTGGTGATCTCCAACATGAAGAGAATTCCAGGTAGATACCTCAGTGCAAAAGTTCAGTTCTGCACAGATTCATTTAGCCAACTGCTGCATTCACTTTCAGAGTTTCTTGGTTCTTTCAAAGGTGGCAGGACTGAACTTCTCTGTCTTATGTGTCGAAGCTTCCAGGATGGCTTAATACTGCTGTTGTGTCCTGCTGGCCTGGAGGCCTGAGCCGCCCCCCCCCCCCGTCTCCCTGTGTCAGAAGCAGCTCCCTCTTTTCCCTGCCCACCAAATACTTGAATGCAGAATGCAGGCTGGCCAGGCATCCTTTGCCCCTTGTTCAGGGTGGGCTGAGGGCCACAGGCAGGGCAAGGCAGATGTGTGTCGCTGCCTTCTTTTTCGGTAGGTGGCTAAAGTACACCTGTCTTATTTTCAAGGGAGCTCAGACTCCAGTGTTGCCATTGGCAACAGTTGGACCTCTTGAGGCTGATGCTGCAGTTTCCCTGGGCAACCTCTGCGACAAAGTTCTGCAAAAAAAAAATATTCATGAATAAAAAGTGCAAGTAAAGGGCCTTGGGAAGGAGGAGGTCAGAGCTCCCTGCCTGGCCCAGGAAGGCAAGGAGGGCTGCTCAAAGCAGGGGAGTGCGTGGCTTTAACCTTTTTGCTTTTCTCTGTGCCGTGGAGCAAGTTCTGAAGCAAAAGGAGCAACTTAGCTGTGGTTTTGTCCTGGAAAGTCATGCATGGGCAACCCTGTGAACCAGCAGCTGGCATGGATGGGAGCAGCATGAAGAAGAGAAGGAGCACAGACAGCAATCCCAGGGGATGGCAAACCGGGAGCCATTCCTAATACTTTTGCCGCTTTGCAGCTTCAGAAAGGAAGAAAGCTCAATGTGTCTTTGGCTGTTTCCACAAGGGTGTTTTGCAGCTTTCTTACACCAATGCTCTTTTCAGGAGCATCTGCCTACTGGCATCCTTCTGCTCCTGCTTTTATGTTTCCACTGCTTTGCTGCAGTCCCTCTCAAACCTGGTTTGGTACAATCGTCTTGGAAACCCTGCAGTCTGAATAACTGTATATGCCGTGTGCAGGGCCCGCCCTAGACTGGCACCCTAAGCAAGGCTAATGTCTGCTGATAGGGACACTGAGCCACAGGCGGGTGCTCAGTTCGGTGCCTCCAGACGGCAACTGCCTGGTTTGCCGAGTGGCAGGGCCAGCCCTGGCTGTGTGGCCAGGAAAGGGCTTTTCTGCTGGCCTCATACATGGTCGTGCCGTTTTGCTGGCCTCGCCCACTGTGGGCTTGAAAAAAATGGGAATTGCTAGACTGCTGAAGCATTTTCAGGAATCTGCTGCAAAAGTACTAGTTCCCAGTTTTAATTTAAAAAATAAACATACATCTCTAGCCCATTTTGTTGCAGAGTTGTAAGGATGAAAGTTCAGTCGACACATTTCCCCTTCGAATTTTGCAATAACAAGGTTGCAGACCCGCCAAGGGGAAGGCTGCAGGCCGAGGCCTAGCTCTCAAGAAGGCTGGCAGACCCAAGAGCCTGGAGCTGGAAAACCCGGCGGCTGGCAGACTCCCCCCATTGTGCTCCAAGCAGAACTCCTGGGCATTTGGGGGTGCCGCCTGGGGAGGGAGGTTGGCAGGGGCAGGAGGCAACAGACCCCGCCCTCTCAGAATGCCATGTTCTCCCTGCAAGCACATCTCTGAAGCCCAGTTGTAATTCTGAGAGGGCCAGCCCTAGCTGGAAGTTGGCAACCCTGGCTGTAAGCCGGTTGGTAGGAAAAGCAATGTGCCCCAGTGAGCCATGAAGAAAGAAGACTGCAGATTTATATCCCGCCCTACACTCTGAATCTCAGAGCGGCTCACAATCTCCTTTATCTTCCTCCCCCACGACAGACGCCCTGTGAGGTGGGTGGGGCTGAGAGGGCTCTCACAGCAGCTGCCCTTTCAAGGACAACTCCTATGAGAGCAATGGCTGACCCAAGGCCATTCCAGCAGGTGCAAGTGGAGGAGCAGGAAATCAAACTCGGTTCTCCCAGATGAGAGTCCGCACACTTAACCACTAAAGCAAAGTGGCTCTCTGGTGCTCTGTATGCTGAAGCCATGGGGCAGGGCACTACGTGCTGCTAGAATGATGAGATCTCCAAGGTCAGCATGAGACAATTCTGTTTGGTTTGGCCAACTGAGCTCTAGAAGCCCTGGATGTGTTGCTTACCCAACAGAAGCAGATGCCTACCAGCGGGCAACCAACCTGGTCTGCTGCGGCTTTGGTCCCCCTCCCTCCTGGGAGGTGTTTCAGCTTTCACAAAGAAAGGGTGGGGCGGAGTGTTTATTCCCGTGATGCTAAGGAAGAAGGGGATGGATTGTGTTTCTTGTTCCTCCTTGTTGGATTTTCTGGCCCTGGCACCCCATCTGAGAATTCTGGTGAGTCTGACTGTGTTCGTCTTAAAAGTGCACTTGACTCCTACTTTGTTCTACTGCTTTCTTACTAGCTTGCATTTGTCCTTTGTCCTAAGAAAGGTGCTCTTCAAGCTGTTCCCCAGGGGGCCAACGTGGCTGCATGTTTGTCTGCTCTGGAGAAAACTTCTAGGGCTAGGAGAAGAACCCTAGATGATGGGATTTTTCTTGTTGGGGGGGGGGGGACTGTCCTCCCTTGTTTCTCTAGCAAAAAAACACTTGAAGCCAACCTCCTTCTTTGCTCGTTTGGAAATGTGGGGGTGAGTCTGAGGAGGGTGGTGTTTGGAGAGGAAGCCCAGCAAGGAAGTGATGCCATAGAGCAGGGGTGGCCAACGGTAGCTCTCCAGATGTTTGTTGCCTACAATTCCCATCAGCCCCAACCACTGGCCATGCCGGATCAGGCAGTCCAGGGTTGTAGGCAAAAAACATCTGGAGAGCTACCGTTGGCCACCCCTGCCATATAGTCCACCCACCAAGGCTGCCGTTTCTTCCAGAACTGATCTCTGCAGTCTGGAGGAAGAAAATGTGATTCCAGGAGAACTCCAGGCTCCTTCTGGAGGCTGGCAACCCTCTTAGCCATACATCTTTGGCCTTTTGCTCTCTGCTTTATAAGGGATCAGTGTTCATTTATTTATTATTTTATTTAGGCAATTTCTATTCTGCCCTTTCCCAAAAAGGGCTCAGGGAGGATCACAACATTCTAAAAACAATATATAACAGTTAAAACCAAATCAATGTAACAAGACAATCTGCTAGATCACATATGCTATAAATAGCAGCTCAGTTGGGCACACGTTATATAAACTGAGAGTCTAAAACAGTAGATAGAGTAAAATTCATATTACAGTGGAGATGGTTCCGTAGCATAGGGCCAGCTGATAGAGTAGGACGCCTGCTGCCTCAACCAAAGGCCTGGTGGAATAGCTCCATCTTGCAGGTGGAAAGGTAACAATTCTGTGAGGGCCCGGATCTCTAAAGGGAGCTGATTCCACCAGGCTGGGGCCAAGACTGAAAAAGCCCTGGCCCTGGTTGAGGCAAGTTGGTCGTCCTTTGGGCCAGGGATGGTCAGCAGATGTTGTGTACCAGATTGTAGTGATCTCCGGGGCACATCTGGGGAGAGGCGGTCCCAGGCCATGTAAGGCTTTTAAAGTCAGAACTCAATTGGTAGCCAGTGCAGTTGGCACAGGGTTGGTCAGATGTGTGCCTGCTAGGCACTCCTCTCAACAGACAAGCTGCTGCATTCTGCACCAGCTGGAGTTTCTGGATCAGTCTCAAGGGTAAGCCTACATAGAGTGAGTTACAGTAATCCAACCTGGAAGTGACTGTCGCATGGATCTCTGTAGCTAGGTCTTGGGGGGATAGGCAGGGCACTAGTTGCCTGGCCTGCTGAAGATGATAAAAGGCAGACCGAGAAACTGCTGTGACCTGTGAGGCATCCAGTGTCACTCTCAGACTCTTCACCTTCTGGGCTGGCACAAGAGATGCCACCGTCCAGGGTTGGGAGCTGGATGCCTGACCTTAACCCCCCCTGGCCCAGGATCTCTGTTCTAGCTGGATTAAGTTTCAATTCTGGTGATTAAGTTTCAATTGACTTTGCCTCAACCAACCCACCACAGCTTCTAAGGCCAAGGTCAGATGACCTGGGCGGAGTCTGGGTGGCCATCCATCAACAGATAGAGCTGGGTGTCATCCGCATATTGATGACAACCCAGCCCAAAACCTTGGGCAATCTGGGCAAGGGGCGCATGTAGATGTTAAACATTATTGGTGAGAGATTAGCTTCTTGAGGTACACCACATTCCAGTGGGAGCTGCATGGAGATCGGGTCACCAAGTGTCACCCTTTGTCCCCGACTACAGAGAAAGGAGGAAAACCACTTTAAGACGACCCCCTGAACTCCAATGTGGGTTTTGAGACATGCTGGCTTTTCTGTTTTCAAAGAGAGAGAGAGAGCAGCCCTTGTTTCTTCAGCCAGCATGTATCACTGCAGCCTAAGAGCTCCTGGCAGTGGGTGTGGTCACTGTCTGCATAACAGCTCAAGTCCATTGCAGACTGCGGTACTGAGACTTTCAGCATTTATTGATCTCAACGTTCTGGCTTTGCCTTGCCCTGATGTGGATAGTCCAGGGTAGCTAGATACTGTCGGATCTCAGAAGCTGTCAGTATTTGGATGGGAGATTCCCATGGAATGTAAAGGTCATGACAGAGGCAGGCAGTGGCAAACGCACCCCTGAAGGTCTCTCGCCTTGAAAGTCCTGTGGGGTCTGCATAAGTGAACTGCAGCTTGAGGGCCCTTCTCACCACTGACCCTGCCTGTCTCACCATCCAGGATGCTTCAAGTGGGACTGGAATGGACTTCTTGGATGAGGCCTTAATTCCCTTCAAAGTCTTGCCTAAACGATGAGTGACCCTGCAGTGCGTTGCAAAACCAGACCATGGGGGCTCCCCTCACTTCATCCAGGAGGCCCTTCCATTGGCTTGAGATGCCACCCCAAAGGCTGCGGCTGGCCCAGTCACAGACCAGAGGGACTTTAGGGAGAGCACTGATAGGAGGAACTCTTGAGAGGCTCTGAGTGATGTAGGCGCTCTCCCCCCGCCCCCCGCTTGACAGGCCCAACAATATCTTTCATTCCTCCCACGCACCTTTGTCCCTAGAACTGTAGAATCACAGGATGAGCCTAGAGCATCCCTGACAAGTGTTTGTCCAGCCAGTGAGGGGGAGCTCCCCACCAGTGTTCCCTCTGAGCTCAGTTAGTGTGAGCTAACTCACAGATTTTTAGCCTCCAGCTCACACGTTTTTGTCATAGCTCAGGAAGGATGACCTCAGAGCACACTAATTTATGCAGGAGCTCACAACTTTAATGCCAGTAGCTCACAAGGCAGAATTTTTGCTCACAAAACTCTGTAGCTTAGAGGGAACATTGCGTCACCACCTCCCTCAGTAGCTGATCCCACTGCTGAATAACACTGACTTTAAAAATGTTTTTCCTAATATCCATCTGGTACTTTCCCACCCTTAATTTAGGGCCATTCTAGTGAGTCCTGCCCTCCTCTAAGTGACACCCCTTCAGAGACTTAACGAGAGCAATCGTGTCCTCCCCCCACCCACCTCCTCTTCTCCAGACCGAAGTCCCTCAGCCTTTCCTTATCGGACTTGGTCTCCAGGCCCCTGGTCATCCTCCTTGCTCTTTCTTTTTGCTCGGTGTCCAGGTCTGAGTGACAAAGATTCTGGGGGTGGAAAAAGTTGCTGGTAAGCTCATGACTTGTCTTAATGAAGATCTTGCATTATTTTGGCTGCCCCCAGTCCCCCAGGGCGGCTTCGCACGGGGCTGGTTTGCACCGCGGCAAGTTCGGGAAAAGCTGCTTTGCTAAAAGTGCCGGAAGAGGTCTCGGTGCTTTTGCAGCCAGGCTGCTGCAGAGACTCCCGGAGGGGGGCAAAGCTTGCTTGGGCTGCTCCGAATCAAGGGCACTGCTTGACGGGTCTTTCGGGGCAAGAAGCGAGGGCGAACGTCTGAGGACGCGCAGCCTCTTCTCGCCCCGGGGACCGAGTCCGTTGCGCCTGCGCGGAGGGATCAGCCGAGGCTGAGCCGGGCAGCGGTTTTGTCCCTTCCCGCTCCCCGTCGACGTCAGGCGCGTCCCCTCCTCCCCGGCCAATCGGAGCGGCGCTTCCCTTTTGCGTCAGAGCCGCGGCTCAGGGTCGCGCGCTCCTCCTCCGCCCGGTTGCCATGGCGGCGGCTGCGGCTCCGCCCCCGTGCGGATGAGCTCACGCGGTGCCGCAGCCCCGGGAGGAGGGGGAGGGGCGGCTGCTCCCTCACAACAAGATGGCGGCGGCGGCGGCTGCAGCGGCCGGCGCCCCCCCCTGCCCCTCCGCCTCCCCCGCCGCGCCCCCGCCCGCCCCGCCGCCCGCCGCGCCCCGCCCGCCCGGCCCCGCGCGCATCGGCTACTACGAGGTGGAGCGCACCATCGGCAAGGGCAACTTCGCCGTCGTCAAGCTGGCCACGCACCTCGTCACGCGCGCCAAGGTGAGCCCCCCGCCCCGGTCACCTTCTTTGCGGGCCTCTCCTCGAGGGGAGGATGGGTCACGGGGCGGGGGGACGCGTCAAGGCGCCTGGGCAGCTCCCTCCCGGTGGGCACCGGTGCTCTTGGCCCGCTGCAGCAAGTTCGGCTCTGAGACTTCAGCACTGGCTTGCTGCCGAGGGAACCAAGCCCTTCCCATTTAGATGACTTGAGAGTAGGCTTCGAGTGCGGCTGCTGTAGAAGAACGGGAGCGGGCAAAGTGAAGGTGGGCTTCCTGAATCGCCCGAGCTTTCCCTTTCCTGCTGCAGTTCGAAGACCTCAGAGCCGTGGGGATTTCCCCTGCAGTGCCTCTGGTGGTTTGGGGGGGATTCCAGACCGTGGAAGCTTGTTGGCTGAGCAACCACCGTGTCTCTCTCCCCTTAAAATGAGGCTGTATTCCACTTCTGTATGGGGGGCTTGGTTGGAGAAATTCTCTAGAGGCTTGTGGTGCTAGTTGCAGGATGACATCAAAATGGCTCATGGGCCTGTTGATTCAGCTCTGCCAGGGGTTGGAATTGAACAGTTGTCCCTCCAGAGACACCTGCATTCTGAGAATATTTAGTCTGACCTGAGTGCTCAGTTCAGTGGAGAGTGCATTGCTGTTTCCTGAAGACAAAACTCTGACCTGAGACCTCAAAGCATGTTGACAGAGGAGTGGGATGAGGAGGTGGAGCATCCAATGCCTCTCAAAACTGTAGCGAAACAGTTCCCAAGTCATTTCAGTTTACCTTACTGTTTGGAGAAGGAGGGGCCCTGGTGCCTTTGCAGGGTCCCGTCTTGCTTTTTCTCTGCTCGTTATTGGACGCCATCACTGCAGTGAATCAGAAATGCCTGACTGGCTGCAAATTAATGTGGAAACAAACGCACAATTGTTTGCAGAGTCCACTGAAGAGCCCAAAGAGTTGAGCAAATAGGAAACCCCCCTGTTTTAGGATGGCTGTCAGTGTCTGCAAAGGAGTCTCTCTGGGGCTTGGCTGTTGGACTTGACTGATCCAGTGTGGAGAGATCTCCCCGGTTCATGTTCTGCTTTCAACAGTAGTCATGGAGAAGCCGAGTAATCTGACTGTAACTAAGCAGCCCTTCCTGGTAACAGCCTGTCGTCTTTTGGTAAAGCAGCTGAAGCCCTTAATTTTATTTGGAGCATATTGTAAGAACCCCAAGGAGAATCTAACAGGGCAGTTGTTTGAATCCTGTGGCACACAAAGGGAGCTGCTGTTTTTCCACACTGAGCATTATTTTAGAGATGCAGACAAGGGGGTGTACATCTTTACTGGCCCAACCTAACTATTAAAAATTCACAGAATTCTTTGCTAGATATTTTTGAGACTCAGTTTCCTCCATGAAAGATTCAGTGCTCTTTGGTGAGACTGAAGTTCACTGTCTCCTTATCTTCAGTTTCCATGTTTTTGAGGAATGTGTTTGGTTCTCTGCCTGACAAGGTTACTTCTGAGAACAGGTCCGGAAGTCATTCTGGATAGCTTTGTTCTATTGCTTTGGTTGTTTCAAAATGGAGCAGAAGCTTCAGTCTTCTCTGTAAATATGTGGGAGTGATTCCATTTGTCTAGTGCATTTTTGCTGACATAGGAGACCTGTTTGTGAAATTCAGCATTGGGGGGAGGGCATGCTGACAAATGGGTATTATTCCCTGAAAATGGCAGTCATGGTTTCATTCTGTGCAGGACACTGTTTGTGTCATAAAAATGGTTGTGTGTGTACAGCTGGGGATGTCGTGTAACTTTGGGTTTATGACCAGAAAGCTATTAGCCAGGTAAGGACCCAGTTTGTTTCTGAGTTGAGAGAATTGTCCTGCAGGTGTTTCTACCTTTCCTGTGTTCTTCTACTTCATTCCCCATTCACATACTGGTGTTGCAGGCAATGTTCCCTCTAAGCTGCAGAGTCTTGGGAGCAAAAATTCTACCTTATGAGCATTAAAGTTGTGAGCTATTGCATAAATGATTGTGCTCTGGGGTCATCCTTCCTGAGCTAAGACAAAAATGTGTGAGCTGGAGGCTAAAAATCTGTGAGCTAGCTCACACTAACTCAGTTTAGAGGGAACACTGGTTGCAGGGGTAAGGAAAAAAATGCTTTTTGATATTTCTGTTGTGTGCAGTTTCTGTGTGTCCTTCTAGGGCTTCTGATGTAAATTTCTACTCCTTAAGCAGGCAGTGGCTAAAGCTGCCTTCTTTCTAATAGGCTTACAAATCTCCCTCTTCCTGCAGATGGGGGGGGGGCAGGTATGAATGTTTCAGAAAGAAGGTGATGTTTCTGTTGTGTAGCTTTGAGGTCAGGGCCCTGCCTGCTTCCTCTTTTGAGCAGGAGCTCCTTATCCATCGAGTTCTTAATCTCAGAGTTCAGCTGTGTGTATGCTTCAAGTACAAGCTTCTTTACAGAAGCCAGTGGTGATGTGCAGCGTGAGTGTGCTCACCACCACTTTTCTGCACCTGCCTTCTGTCTTTTAAGTGCATGTTTGGAACACAGGACCTGCTTATGTTCAGCTTCAGTTTTCATGTGCGATCATGACCTGGCCCACCTTGTTTTCATGGCAGAAGTCAATATGGGAAGCGAGCCGTGCAAAGGAAGAAATGAACACGTGAATCAGACATCCTCCTCCCACCCTGGTCCTTGGCAGTCAGTCTTGTCTCCTCAGGCTGGCAGTGGCTCTCCAGGGTCTTAGGCTGAGGTCTTTCACATCACTTCCTACCTGGTCTTTTTAAATGGAGATGCGGCTGGGAATTGAACCTGGGACCTTCTGCATGCCAAGCAGATGCTCTGCCAGAGAGCCACAGCCCCTCCCTAAGCTTTTCAGGCTGATGTTCTTCAAAGGATGTGGAGGGGGGTCTCCTTTCTCTCTCCTGCTTCACAAGGGAACCCACTGGCCTGCTGATTGTGCAGAGGGATCTCCTGTGGGGCCACACTGGCCTCCCAGGAGGGGGTCCCACAATATTGATTTTAGTAGCTACGACTGGGCAGTAGCATTAAAAAGAATCTCTCTGTAAGTATAGCTGACAGTGACTGACTTGCTAAAGGTGAGGGACATCCTTTCTAGCAGCACTCTCCCAGCATGGTGTCCTGCATGTTTTGCACCAGGCTGTTCTGGCTTTGCTCTGATTATGAGTACAGCTGCTGTTCTGCTGGCTTTTCACATCTGGTGGCTGCTGGTACATGTGGCTTTTTGGCCCATACAGAACCTACTGAGTGAGGGCAAAATGCTGCCAGTAGTCTGCTACCACAGCTGGAAAATGCCTCCCTGTGAGGTTACTTCTGTCTTTTGGAGGCCTGCAGGGCTCAACATAATTACAGTTCTGTGACTTGCCTGGATGCCAAGGGTTTGGGGGGGGGGGTTCTGGCTGGGTTCTCTTCTCTAGCTCTGCTACTGCTTTTATCTGTCAGAGAAAGTTCTCCCCATGGTATGGCTTCCTGTTGAATGCTCCCCTCGTGTGGGTTCCATCTGAGTGCTCTGCCAGCCTTGGCTGCTTCAGGGGTCTTCCTGCCTGCCCGGCTGGGCTGGGCAGGACACTTTGTCTCCTCTAGCTTTTAGTAGTGAATCTTGTGAGAAGTGCCTCTGGAGTCTGCTGGCAAGAAACCATTTTGGGTTTGTGGCCCCGACATTTTTGCTGTTGAATTGTGATTAGGAGGCCTAAGAAGGCAGTGGGAAGGATGTTGGAAAGGACTACCAGCAGCAGTGTTCCCTCTAAGCTGAGGGAAATGCTGGCTGTTTAAACATGTTTAAAATGTTTTAGCCCACCTTATTTCCTTGGTCTGAAGGTGGCAAGTTGCAAGAAGCCAAATCCGAGTCCATTGTGAAACAACCGCACACTGCCAGAGCTGCCCAAACAGCTTCGCTTCCCAGATGCCCCCTGAAGTGGAACTTGGTTGCACAGTTTTCCAGATGTAGCCCATAAAGGCCCCCTCCTCGCCCACCCTGGCAGGCCATTTGAAAGGACTGCACCACCCATGGGGAAGGCTCTGGACCCAGCCTTTGCTGCATGGACAGTCTGAAGGGAGGGCTCCTTAAGGAGGAGGCTGTCTGAGAAACCGGCGTGTGGGAATATGCCCTGAGATGTAAACAAAGAAATACTTATCAAACCACATCATTTATAATCCAGCTCTCCCACCAATATTCAAGTTGGATTTCGCAATGCAGTCAAGGAGCCTGAGACATCTCATAAGCAATGTAAGAAGACTAGCATGACAGAAATCTGAAATATAGAGCGAATGTATTAAACATACCACATTAATGCAGAAAATAGTACTGCTTAAGTGGAATGCCGTGCAGTGATAGCAAAATAATACATATTATCTGCAATAGAATTGTCAATAGACCCTTTGCTTTAGTAAAGTATGTTCCCAAACCATTACATTATCACAGGGCTCTATTTCCTGCATAGAAATGCTCTCCTGAACAGTTGTTTTATGTAGAGTCCGGACTGCCAGAAATGTGCGAGCCTTCCTGACCCCCTCCGGCAGGCCGTTTGTTCCACAAGGTGGGGGTCACAACCAAGGAATGTGTGTGTATGGGCAGTTGTTGGTTTTGCCTGTTTGCAGGGTGGCCCTTCAGAAGGCCCTGCAGTGCTGAGTGAAGGGGTAGCACTGGGTCTCAGGAGGGCCAGTCTTGCAGATGTGAGGGGCTCAGCCCATGAAGGGCTTTGCACATGAGAGTCGGTACCTTGAACTGAACTCTGTAACTGATGGGCAGCTGAATGTCTGCAGTAGGCATGCCCCCCCACCCCCCGGTCTCCTGATAGGAGTTGAGCTGGGGCATTCTGTACCAACTGGAGTCTCTGTTGGGGTTGAGGGCAGACTGGTGTGGAGTGGATTGCAGTACTCTTGTCTTGATGTTACTGTGATCAGCCAAGTCAAGATATAGGGGCATCATCTGAGGTAAAAGTTGGAAGAAATTGGAGGGGGGGTTGCAGCTCCATTAACCTGCTATTCTCGCAGTATTGCTGGGTTCGCTGTAACTGCTAAGCTCTTCAAAGCGTGAGTGTGAATCAGATGTAGGAAGCACAGTGCCTTTCAAGACCTCAGCCTTCCCAGCCAGCATTTCTCTACCTTGTCAGGATTCATTTTCAGTTTGTTCACTCAGTCATTTAACCCAGGCAACCCAGCAATGGCCATGAAGGGCTTTTGGGGTGGCACTCAGCACTTTGCATGGAGCCCAGAAGCAAGCAGGCAAACAGGACAGTTGGCATGGTTCTGGAGGGGTACATTGCAAGCAGTGGGCTCCTGCCAGGAGTCTCATTGCTGCATTTTGTGCCACTTGGAGCTTCTGAGCTGTCTTCAAAGGCATCGCTGTACAGAGTGCGTGACAGGAGTGCAGCTGGAAGGTGATGGTAATGCTTCAGTCAAGGGACAGCTGATGGGTACACTGGGACTGAAAGAAGGTGTTACTGGCAACCGTTGACCCAGCACACTGTGTTCTCTTGCTCGTATGTTCCACTCCTGTGGGAAGGGAAGGGTTGTAGAATATGTGGTTAAGTCTGTATGTGATAGTGCCTTGGTGGTGTGGCCTTCCTATGTGTGGTGGCAGGCACAGGTGATTTTTAAAGACCACAGGCTGTGGGGTGTGTGGGTGGGCCATGCTAAACTGAATAAGGAGGCTCTTAATGAGTAACTCCTGGAAGGTAGGTCATTGCTCTAAAACAGGGGTGGCCAGTGGTAGCTCTCCAGATGTTTTTTGCCTACAACTCTCATCAGCCCCAGCCATTGGCCATGCTGGCTGGGGCTGATGGGAGTTGTAGGCAAAAAAGCATTCGGAAAGCTACCATTGGCCACCCCTGCTCGAAAAGAAAGTGGAGTTCTGTGGTTTGGGGTTGCCTGCATGGCTGGGTTGGAGAGCACGAGGAGTTCACTTCCATCACTCGGAGAGAGGATGACTCTCAGACATTTGCGTGCTCCCCTATCGATCATCACTGGAGAGAGGAAATTTATTGTGCGTGGAGTGTCCACTGTCCTCAGCTTCACTTCCTTCTTGTTTCCAGGATCAGAGCAAGGAAAATGCTCTGATTTTTTTTGTCTGTGGGCTCTTAAGTTATTTCTTTCCTTCCCCTTGTGCCTCTTTATCTTCTGTATTCCTCATAAATCCTATTTTCTCTCAGTGCTTAAATCTCCCTGTTTCCCAGCACTATAGCAGAGGCTGTGGCTTCTGCAGGCTCTTTGCCCAACTTATCAGACTCCGGTGTGGGAGAAATGGCAACGGCGCTCTCTGGCAGTGAGGCAGAAGGACCTCACAAGTCCAGGTCTCTTCCTGACCAGCAGCAGGCACTATAAAACAGGTGCTATTTTATAGCTACTAGGTGTTATAAAATATGCTGCCCTGGCTGGTGCTGCCTTGCAGGAGTGAGCAGAAAGTCCTTCTGCTCTAAAGGAGGCAGTGCTGGCTATTTGCATTTGGATCATGCTCAAGGAGGCCTGTGAACGCCTGGGGGCTTTGCTGGGGCAATCACCAGTGAGATCTCCCTGTACTGCATCAGGATTGTTGGGGGGTGGGCCAAAGGGTTTTTCCGTGTCCCTGGAGTGACAAGCCTGGATGGAGCAATTTAACTCCCAGTGGGAATACGAGGAATGAGAGGCATGTAGAACCCCCACTGTCCCTTCCTGTGGCTCAGGAAGTGGTGGGCTGCCCAATGAGATACCAGGCATCAAGGAACTTGGATGTCTTTGCCTACTAAAACAGCCATGAATGGCCTAGTGACTCTGCCCTGGGCATCATGGTCCTGTCTGCCTTTCAGATCTCTGTTGGTTTGGACCAGAACCAACAGGTTGAAATTAAATTAAAATAATCTTTGGCTAAACTTCCTTACAGTTACAGCAGTTGGAACAGACTTCCTTGGGAGGCGGTGGGCTCTCCCTCTTTGGAGGTTTTTGAAGGGAGGCTAGATCAGGGGAGTCAAACATTTGTTAGGAGGGCTGAATCTGACACAAATGGGACGTTGTGGGCTGGGTCATGTGTGTCACAAAATATGAGGTAGCAGAAATACAAACTTTATAAAAGACACAGACAAACACTAGTAAAGGTATTATTTTTAACCTTAAAATACAAACATGCTTAAAACTCTTGTAATATTTTGTTTAAAATGGCAAGGTGGGGGTATAGTGGGATTTGACAGTAAAAATAAAACAAAACATCAGGAAAAAGCACAAGGATCACAGCAGAAACTAAAAATATAAAATTCTTTGAGCCTGGGAAAACAATGAAATGGCATTGCAAACTTCTCTCCCCCCTCCCCCCCCCCCCGAGGTTTACTCAGATTGGCAATGGCTCTCCAGTGTAATATCCACCTTTCACTTTAGGTTCCCAGGTTAGAAGATGATGATATTGGATTTATATCCTGCCCTTCATTCTGATTCTCAGAGTGGCTTACAGTCTCGTCTGCCTTCCTTACCCACAGCAGACACCCTGTGAGGTAGGTGGGGCTGAGGGAACTCTCCCAGAAGGTGCCCTTTCAAGGACAGCTCTGTGAGAACTTGTGGCCGACCCAAAGCCATTCCAGCAGCTGCAAGTGGAGGACTGGGGAATCAAACCCAGTTCTCCCAGATAAGTTTGCACACTTAACCACTACACCAAACCAGCTTTCATTGAGCAGAGACAAGCTGGCTCAAAGCAACAGCACTTTATTTGCAAGGACACAACTCCAGGAAGCGTGAGTTTCAGCTAGCTGTAAGAACAGTGAAAAATGAAACTGATCTCCACTCCTTTGGAACACATTGCAGCACAGACAAAGTTGCAAAGAAAATGTGGAATGGATTTTCCATTAAGGTTTCTGGGCCCTATCTATGTGGGCACAGAGACCTTAATGGAAAATCCATTCTGTATTTTCCTTGCAGCTTTGCTTCCTGCTACAAGTGGCAAAAACAAGGAAGAACAAGGAAATTCAGCAGCCTCCAAACTTCAAAGGATGAGGACGGGAATAAAGAGCCCCACTGGCCTGATTAAAGTTCTGGGTGGGGCAGTTCTGGCTCGCGGGATGGACATCTGACACCCCTGGGCTAGATGGTCATCTGACAGCAAGACTGATTCTGTGAACTCAGGCAGATCATGAGGAGGACGACAGGGGGGAGTACTTGTGAGTTTCCTGCATTGTGCAGTGGGTTGGACTAGATACCTTGGAAGTCCCTTCCAAATCTATGATTCTATGAATTCTTCACATTTAACTGGGCTTCAGCCAGGGCTCAAATAGAGAAGGGGAGTTTTTAATGATATTGCACTAGGATATTGGACCAGAAAAAGCAAGAATGTAGCATAAGTCTGAATATGATTTATTAAGCCATGCAGAAATTACATAATAGGATAGCAGTAGCATCAACCAGGGGAGTCTCAGAGCTATAGGGGCATTCTCTTTACCAAAATAATATGTCACAAAGGTAAGATAGTCCTCCATGCAGCCCTGCTTCATTCCAAAAAACAACTCAGTTTTTCCGTTTGTCATAAGAGGTCAAGTTCTTTCTGAAGCCTTCCCATCCAAAGGAAAAGGACTGGCCTATCTGTAAAAGGATCACCGTTCCTTTTGAGTGGTCTTCTGGCTGGCTTGTGGCTTGTCATCTGGCAGTAGAGGCTGAAAAAGTGTCCAAGGCAGCCCTGAGCGGGTGATAGGCTGTGAAGGAGGAGTGTCAAACTCATTTGTTATGAGGGCTGGATCGAACGTAAATGAGACATTGTTGGGCTGGGCCAGGTGTGCCAGAGATATAAACGTTATAAAGGACACAGACAAATACAATTGTAGATTTTTTTAAAAAAAAAACTTAAAACATGCTTAAAAGATTAGCACTCTTGCAATATTTTGTTTATTTAACAGTTTCTGATAACTGACACCTCTTAGTCTGAATTATTGCATCAAAATCTGGAGACTCTGTGCTGTAGCAATCTTGAGTATACTGTTCAGTTGCTCAGGTGTGTATCTGTAAACTGCAAACCTAGTTTTGACTTATTAATGTTCATTACAGAAATTTCATGGTCAATGCTTTGAGTCTAGGACCCAGAAGAAATGACTGGGTATTTTGAGCTTTTGTAGGTGGTAGCAGCTACAAGCATAGACAGCTTCAAGAGGGGATTGGATAAACATATGGAGCAGAGATCCATCACTGGTTATTAGTCACAGGCTATAAATGGAACTCTCTGGTGCAGTGATGCTCTGTCTTCTTCGTGCTGGGGTGGGGGCAGCAGTGGGAGAACTTCTAATGTCCTGGCCCCACTGATGGACCTCCTGATGGCACCTAGTTTGGTTTTTTTTGGGGGGTGCACTGTGTGACAGAGTGTTGGACTGGATGGGCCATTGGCCTTATTCAATATGGCTTCTCTTACATTCTTATGAGAAAGAAGCAGATAACAGCCTCTTGCTCACAGACCTGATAGGACCACTCTGGGGGCCTGATCCTACCCCCCAGACGGCATGTTGGATACCCCTGTGAGTGTATCCCTCAGGTGGATTCTGCTGGTGCCAACAGGCATTACGGTGGTCTTCAGTGCCAGTGAGTCAGTCTCTGAGATCCATAAGGCTGCCACATACATGTAAGTCTGCCCATTTATCAGACTCTATAAAATAGATTATGCTGCCTTGATTGATGCAGCTTTTGGGTGGCAGAGACTTCAACAAGATGTCTGACAACTCTGTGGCTGGCTAGCAGACATTTTCCCCACCCTGTTTGGATGTGCTGCAGAGTAATATCCCAAATGTCTAAATATTGGACTTGGGTGAAGTGGTGGTGGAGTAGAGGTTGCTGTCTGCAGACACTCAGACCTCCTGATGGGGAGTAATTTCCGTCCATACTTATGTTTTCACATTTCTGTTTTCTATTAATGTTGCAATTGCAGATTTGTTTTTTTCCTGGGTGTCTCCACTGTGTTATGAGTCCTGTGGTCTTTGCTGTGTCTTGGAGTGTCTGCTCCCACAGTTCTTGTTCTTTTCTGGCAAGGCACGCTAATTGATAAGCAAGGTTAGCTTTGGAGTCTTCAGACTGAGGCTGGTGAGCCCTCCCTCCCCAACAATCTGTTTAATCCCTCCAGGGATTATGGCTCGGAGAGTCCCCAAGTGATGCCCTCTTTTTGGGTGAAAGAAACCTTCGTAGTCAGTTCAGTGTTCTGTCCTCTGCTATCCTGGCTAGTCACGGACACGTAAGTGATGTAAGTGACCCTCCCTTTCCAAAAGTTGTCATGGCAAAATGTTTTTGCTGATCCTTGTTGGACTGCCTGAGTTGTATCCTGAGGAGAGCAGTACATACACCATAGGACAAGATCTAATGCCACCTAGATAAATGGAGTCTTTAAGCTCTTTGAGGATGAGCAGTCTACAACAAGCATCCCAAAAAAAGCCACGAGTATCTGCTCGTTCTCTCTGGGCAGAATGCAGTTGCTGTTGAGCATTGGATGAGTCACCTGTTCAGCAGAGAGCAGGTGGTTGAGAAATATTCTGAGATCCTTTTTTTGGTGAGAGAGAGGTCTGTTTTTGCTTAATAAAACGTGTGGCTGCCTGGTAGAGAGTCCAGCTCTCTTTGTAATCATGCACAGGTCATCTCTTGGCCTCCCTGCTCTAGTTCCCAGTCTACTGAAGCGGATTCCACCTACATGGCCCTAACACGTTTTTTAAAATGTAATTATGCTATCTCTTGAATTTTTATTGTTTTAATTATTTTAATGTATGGTAATTTATTGTACTGAGATCCACCCTGAGCTGGCTTCGGGGAGGGTGGAATAAAAATCCAATAAATAATAAAAAAATAAAATCTCATGGCTCTGGTACCATTCTCAACAGAAGGTATCCTGTCTTCTTTTTTATCTTCCCCTCCCCTTATGTGATGAGCATTACCTGGCTTTGGAGAAGAAGAAAAAGGTGCTTTCTTCCGCCGCTGCATGTCAGCAACTCGCCTGTGCTCTGACTGACACAGACAGAGGCAGAAGGAGTTATTTTCTAATGTTTCAGATTTTGACATCAGAATCACAACCTGGAATGAAGATCTTTATACCCATCTGGCCTATTCTCTCAGATCTTGTTTGGTTGGGTCGTTGTTGTTGTTGTTGTTTTTGCTGAAGTATAATCTAAATTTGGGGGGGGGGGGTGAGATTACTGACAACCAGAGGCCCTGTCCTCTTTGCCCACTGCTTCTTTCTGTGTCTCTGATGTTTCTACTTGGGATGTTGTGGCACAATCTTTGCTCATGAGAATCTGGCACGGCCGTCCCCATCTCTGAACTTATTTCCCCCTTTATCAGCTCTGTGATATTCCTGCATTTTCCAGGAACACCTTCTAGCAACAGTGTCTTCAGCTTTTAAAAGCTCATGGAGGAAGCACTGTTTCTAATATGTTGCAGCCTGAACACATTGTGAAAATGTTGTGCTGATTAGGCTTGTTTGTGCCAGTGTCCTCAAAGAGTGTAAGCACAAAGAAGTATAATTGAGAATACAGACGTCTGTAGTTATTCAAGTTTATCCCTAGCTCATCCAGAAGGCTCCATGTGACCTGGTTTTAGTCATTTGACTGACTTCATTGGGCAAACCAACATTTGATATACTCCATAATTATATTAATTATATGATGTCAAGAGATGCTAAATTGGGGTTAATTCCAGTTGGTGCTAGCTTTGATCAGGCTGGAAGAGTTTCAGTCTGTTGCTGCAACTGGGATGCTTAACAGGTGGATGGTCTTGGCGGGTACATAGCAAGGCCCTGGGAAGATCTGTTTAGCCCTTGACTTAGTTATGAACTAGCCTGAGTTGTTAATATCAGCTCCTCTGTTGGTCTCTGCCCCCTTCAGTAAATAATAAAGGAACTGCTTTCAAGATGACCATGGGAGTAACTGAGATAATAACTGTTTGCTCAAAGTGCTTTGACCACTAATAAGGGAGAGGAATCCTCGGCTATTGTATGGCATGTCTTTAATGGAATCTAAACAGAAAACAAGATGACTTCTGAACTTTGTCTTCAGAATCATTCTCTAGCAGGGGCTCTGTGTCTCTGTCAGGCATATAAAGCCTGCCACGGGACGGGGTGGGTGTGAAGCAAGCCAAGGTATGTTTTACTGTGGCATTGCTCTGCTTAAGCGTAATGTCAAGAGACTGTTGGAGGGGTGTGTGAGAAGTCTTGTAGTCTTGTTTGAATTTTAAAATGTATTTTTATACCACCTTCCAGCTATGGCTCTAAAGGTGGTATACAGATAAAAAGCACTTAAGTCAGTAGTTAAAATCAGCAGGGACCCATCAAGAAAACCATGAACAGCAGCAGCAATTTCTGAAAATACAGCATGTAAAAATGCAACACAGAAGGGTAAAATGTTGTTGTTCAGTCGAGTCTGACTCTTTGCGACCCCCTGGACAATCATGCCAGGCCCTCCTGTCTTTCACCATCCTCTGAAGTCTGCTCAAATTCGTGTTTGTAAAATGCATACTATAAGAACTTAAGTGAATAAACATCAGTGGGATCATAGTAGTTACAAGGTAAAATGAAAGTCCAGGGTAGCACCCACAGGTCATTGGATATTGTACTATGTCATTTGCAACTGACACTGTCTGGACCACGCTGGAAAGCTCAGTTTTGGATTACTGCCTATCTGAGACTGTGTTGATGCAGCCCCACCCATGTAAAAAGGAAGACCCACTGGATGCCGGGTATCTGGGTGGGGCTGGTGCCTCCCTTCTTACAGAGGAAGGGCAAGGTGGCTAGTGGTGCAGAAGGTGGGCATAGCTGAGGTCCCTCCAGTAAATGAGCCCTGTTCCTTGTGGCCATCCTTTTTGCCAAACGCACAACAGGTCCCTGAAGTAACTCTCAGGCTGACTTCTGGTGGAACCAGTGAACAGTGCACTGACGAGGACCTTGGTTTGTGCCCTTCCTTCACTTTGGGCCTGTTGGAGATGGGGCCTCTCACCTTCCATTCCTTCTGCATAATCAGCAGGAAAGAATGGGTTAGGTTCATCCTGTCTCTGTTTGAGCCCCAAAGTGCATGGTTCTCTGAACCAAACCGGTTACTGTTGCTAGCACTCTCCCAGGGCAAGGCTGCCATGTTGTTGACCCTGCAGTTGGCAATTTACCAGTTTCTCAAAATGCTGCATTGCTGTGTCAGGTTCCTGCAAAGGGAGCAGGGTTGTGCTTTTAAAGTCTGAAGGGCTTTAGGCAGCTTACATTGCAGCAGAGTTGTACGTTTTGTTGCCTTTTTGTGTTGAAATTTACTTTGAGTTTCAGCGGGAAGAGAAGAACGGTTAAAGGAGCTGGGCATGTTTAGCCTGGAGAGGAGGCGGCTAAGAGGTGATTGGATCACCATCTTCAAGTACTTGAAGGGCTGTCATCTAGAGGATGGTGTGGAATTGTTTTTTGTGGCCCCAGAAGGTCGGACCAGAACCAATGGGCTGAAATTAAATCAAAAGAGTTTCCGGCTCAACATTAGGAAGAACTTCCTGACCGTTAGAGCGGTTCCTCAGTGGAACAGGCTTCCTTGGGAGTTGCTGGGCTCTCCTTCTTTGGAGATTTTTAAACAGAGGCTGGATGGCCATCTGACAGCGATGTGGATCCTGTCAATTTAGGGGGGGGGCAGCATTTGTGAATTTCCTGCATTGTGCAGGAGGTTGGACTAGACGACTCTGGAGCTCCCTTCCAACTCAATGATTCTGTGACCATTTATGAAGTAAACAGAGACCAGGGTTTGCTGTGTTGAATGTTGCAGCATGGGTTTCACTGCAGCTATATTGTGTGTTAGATGTTCTGGCATAATCCCGGGTGGATCCCTTTAAATTTGGTGGGACTTAGTGATAAACAGGACCATGCATAAGGAATTCCTCCTTGCTCTGTTCCTTATGGAAAGACCTTTGGCAGTAATGAGTATTTGATATTTGAATTCTAGCTAACACTGTTTTGGGGAGAGAGTTGTTTTAATGGTGAATTTCTGGCTTAGAGTCAAAGGATGAAAGCTGCGTGGTGCCCCCTTTGAACTCTGAAGCAGACTGAGTTTGTTCTCTCTCTCTCTCCCAGCTGGAGCAGGTGACGACAACTACTGCAGATTTATACCCCACTCTTCTCTCTGAATCAGAGACTCAGAGCGGCTTACAGTCTCCTTCACCTTCCTCCTCCACAACAGACACCCTGCGAGGTGGGTGGGGCTGAGAGCAGCTGCCCTTTCAAGGACAACTCCTGTGAAAGCTGTGGCTAACCCAAGACCATTCCAGCAGCTGCAAGTGGAGGAGTGGGGAATCAAACCCAGTTCTCCCAGATAAGAGTCCGCACACTTAATCACTACACCAAACTGGCTCTCAAGCATGCCTCTTCTGCCCAGGTGTTTTGCTTAGCTGCTATGGATGAAGCATGTGGAAGGAAGGAAGAGTAAGCAATCTGGGCAGGGAAAACTCACATAGAGACGAAAGTCTTTTAAACTGGGATCAGAGATGAGGAGTGTTTTGGTAAATGGACCGTCTTGGCCAGCTATGTGAAACAAGAGGTTGTTCTGCAGAGAGGAGAAAAGTTTGTGTGTGTTTGCGGGGGGGGGGGGAGTTTTGCATAAAAGGCTCATTTTCCCGACTCAGTGAGATGGCATAGCTGTGCATATGCAGAGAATTGCTCCAAAACCCCACTGAGGTATCTTTTGTGTTTTAGCTGTCAAGTTGTATCTGACTTATGGCAGCCCTGTGAATGAATGATCTCCAGAACATCCTACTCAGGTCTTTACAAGGCTGGGGATGTGACTCCTGTTGGGTCTTCCTTCTCCCCTGCTGCCTTAAGCTTTTCCTGGCATGATTGTCTTTTTCAGTGATTTTTTTCTCTTCTCATAATGTGACCAAAGTACAGTAGTCTCAGTTTGATTGTTTTAGCTTCTGGAGGAGAGTTCAGGCTTGAATTGATCTGGAGCCCATGTATTTGCCTTTTTGGAAATCCACAGTATCCTTAAAACTCTCCTCCAGCTCTTTCTGTGAAACTCTTTCAAATAAATCCACATTTCTTCCTGTCAGCTTCCTTCATTGTCCAACTTCATTGTCCAAAATAATGGGGAATCTTGTGGCAAGAACTGTCTTGATCTTGTTCAGCAGCAACTTATTCTTACCCTTAAGAATCATTTCTGGCTCTTTCATGGCTGCCCTTCCCCGTCTCCTGCAGCCTCCCTCTCGGTTGATGACGGAGCCAAGGAATAGAAAACCTTCAACAATTTCAGATTTCTTTGTCAACCTTTTAAAGCTGTGCAATTCCCAGTAGTCATTACTTTTGTCTTTTTGATGTTTCGCTGTAATCCTGTTTTGGCACTTTCTGCTTTTAACCTTCATCAGGAGTCATTTCAAGTCTTCACTGTTTCTGCCAGTAATGTGTGGTATCATCTGTATATCTCAAATTATTAATGTTCTTCCACTAGTTTTCACTCTACCTTCATCAAAATCTAATCCAGCTTTCCTTATGCCATGTTCTGTATGTAGATTGAGGACACAGTTATATAAAATAATTCTTGTCTGACAGCGCTGCCATTTGGAAACCATTCTGTTTCTCCATATTCTGTCCTAACAGTCCAGAGTATAGGTTGCTCATCAAAACAATGAAATGTTAAGGCACACCCATTTCTTTTAAAGCCATTGAATGTTCCAAGTATGTAACTGAGATTGCAGAACTGAAGAGACACTGCCACGTGTTGCATACTTGAAAGCTTCCCTGAATTCCTGGAAGGGTTCAGGTTCCTCTGCCTTGGTTGTTGGGTGATGCTGCACCTGTGCTGACTACTAGATGCTCGGCTGTTGCCGCTGCTGGTGGCAACAGAGCAGGGATACTGTCCCTGAGGCAAGCTGTGGTTCTCAGATGCATCCTGTGTCTGCAATAGGAAGTCTGCAGCTGTTGCTGAAAAGAGACTCTGGCTTGCCCACACTGCGTGCTGACTCCTCCCCACAGAGCTTGGTGCTGAAGGTTCTGAACAGGCACCTTAGTGAAAGCCGCTCATGGTTCACTTGTGTCTTTGTGCTGCTAAGTGGGTTGCGGTGTAAATCTGTCTAGGCCAAAGGGGGAACCTGATACAGGAGGGGGCTGCAGTGTGTGCAGTGGGCTGTGTCTACCTCTTGGCTTTGTAGAACAAAAAGGGGGCCTGCTGGAACAGCTCCATGGTGAGGCTTCCAGGAAGCTTAGATGGGCTTATGCTCTGAAACGGATACTGTTGTAGTGCAGGAATAACAACCACTGGCGGATATTAAGAGGCCCAGGAAAGCTGCTGAGAGCCCTGGATCAGGGGAACAAAGCAAAGCACTCGTCTTTTTGAAAGAGATATCAAAGAAGATACATCAGGAGACAGCAACAGATTCGTTCAGGAGTGGAAAAGAAGATGACGACGATGATATTGGATTTATAACTCGCCCTTCACTCTGGATCTCAAAGCGGCTTACAATCTCCTTTACCTTCCTCCCCTACAGCAGACACCCTGTGAGATGGCTGGGGCTGAGAGCGCTCTTACAACAGCTGCCCTTTCAAGGACAACTCCTGTGAGAGCTATGGCTGACCCAAGGCCATTCCAGCAGCTGCAAGTGGAGGAGAGGGGAATCAAACCCAGTTCTCCCAGATAAGAGTCTGCACACTTAACCACTATACCATACTGTCTCCAAATGGCTAATCCAGGATTGTGACCCTAAAATGAGATGGTTTCTAACACCTACAGAAACAGGTCCAGGGCTTTTTTTTGAGGAGGAACGCACAGGAACACAGTTCTGGCTGGCTTGGTGGAGTGTGTGGCCTAATACGCAAATAAATACCTGCAGGGCTTTTTCTACTAAAAAAAGCCCTCAACAGGTCTATGGCAATAGAGTCCCAAAGCTCACAAAAATTATATCTATCCTGTGCACCCTGCATTGGGTTAGCTGTTTGAGGCGTTTGTGTGGTAAGTTTTATTTATTTATTTGCTTCATCCATACCCTGCATTTCCCCCAGCTTGTACTGGGGGAAATGCAGAGTATATCATATTTCAGTTATGTTGATATTTATTTCTACCTGTTTTAGGTGTGTAAGTTATTGTTGTGACCCATCCTGAGCCCGCTTGTGGGAAGGCAGGATATAAATCAATCTGGCTCAAAGCATCAACCCTTTGTTTGCAAGGACACAACTCCAGGAAGCCTGAGCTTCAGCCATCTATATAGGAATGCTGAAACTGATCTCCGCTCCATTGAAACACATTGCAGCACAGGCAAAGCTGCAAGGAAAACATGGCGGAGTGGATCTTCCATCAAGGTTCCTGGGCCCTATCTATCTGGGCACAGAGATCGTAATGGAAAATCCACTCCACGTTTTCCTTGCAGGTTTGTCTGTGTTGCAGCCTGCAAAGGCAAGACAGAAAAAGCAGGGAACTTTGGCAGCCTTGGAGCTTCAAATGGTGAGAACAGGAGTGGGGGGAGAAAAGGGCCCCCGGGGGCCTGATTAAAGCCCTGGGTGGGCCGGTCATTCGACACCCCTGGTTTAAAGCTAACCCTGCTGTGAAGCATTGGTGCTGAGTGTGCTAGCAAACTTACAAAGTTACACACAGCCTTTTGTCAATTTCAGGTTAATAAGAAATGTTTATTAAAAGGAACTGCATTCTAGATAGTGCAGGTGAAAGATAGAAATAGATTACCTGTTCTAGCTAACTGGATGTTGCTGGACTCATGTGCAGCCTCTATGGTGCAAGATGGAGAGAAAAGTGTTCCTTCTTTGTGGCTGGGTAAGAGAAAGTGTGTGATCAGCAGAGGGGAAATTGCTCCCTAAGAATGATCAGTTTACACATTGAAGAGGGCAGACAGAAATAATGTAGCCATCTTTTGGGGGATTGTTGGTTTTTTTTGCTTTTAATTTGTTTTTAAACAGTTGTATATCGCCTAGAACCTTATGCCAGTAGGGAATAGGTGATTCATAAATCAAATAAACAAGAGTAAGCGTGTGCCTGTCTGTCTGACTGACTCTCTTGTAACCCCACCCCCGGAGGCTGAGGCCAAGAGGACAGCACCAAGACTTTCTCTTCCAACAATGTGAACCGTTCTTTATTTCCTAGCCTCGTCTACTGCACAGGAATAAAGTGGAGGACAAGAGAACAAAGTTGTAAGCTGGTTGGGTTCATCGCTAGGATCAAAACAAGGGGCTAAATATCTCCCTATGGCAGCAAGGAAGCCCCTGCTGTTTGCTGGGGCGGGGGGGGGGGGCGGGCAGCCTCTTCCGGCTTGCTTGGACTGTAGCTTTGTATGCTCAGTTGAGAGAACTCTTGGGCAGCTGACAGGGAGTCCAAGCGTGTACTGCTTGCTGTTTCTGACTGTCTGTTCCAACAACTGCACTAGATACCAATGTGTTGCCACAGCAGCACACCCAAAAGGCTTTCCCCAGACTTTGTGGGTGTGGTTCTCTTCCCACGCAGTCCCTAAGGATGTGTGGGCAAGGGCTTTGGAATGCCACTCGGCAACATTCAAGATGTTCCTTTCTCTCCTAGTGAAGCGATAGGACCGCTGCAGTAGCAGAAAAAATAAGCAGGTGCATGTGCACCCCCCACCCCTGAATAAAGCATTAATTGGGTCCACTTAGGATCCAGAGAGGAAGCTTGTAAAAGGGCACCCCCCAAACCCCCCCCCCCCACCACCCAGTAATAATCTAGGAAAAATGAGCAATGTTTCAGTCCATCAGCCAGCAGCTGAACGAGTATTTCAAGGCTGTCTTGCCAGAGCTCTGGTGGCCTTCTGACTTCCCCGATTGCTTGGAGCTTCTTTCCTGTGATGCCATTGCTGGAAACACCACATTCAAAGCATTCAGTGACTGAATTTCTGGACTGCTGGCGGGTATTGCCATGATCTCCAAAGGGCTGTTTAGTTAGGTGTGATTTTTGCATTCTTGGGGAAAGGGTCATGTGGGACATAAAGACATTATGTCTGAATTGAAAACTTACTGCGAGATTCATCAGTACTGCAAGATTCATACATCTTCTTGGGAAATGTTTTCTGTCCTTTGGGGCAGAATGTCATGAAGTACAGAAATGCAAACTCTGGTGAAACCAACACAGTCAGGCTGAATGGGCGGATGACATCTATTAATGTTGAGTGGCTGATTACAGCAGCCTGCTAGCTTGGCTGACTGGGGACACTGGCCTTGCAGAACAAGCTTTTCTTGTGTTCCAATAAATAAATAAATAAATGAGTCAGTGCGTTGGAGGAGGATATTGAGCATCGCTGTTCAGATCTCTTCTCAGTGAGGTGCATCTGAAGTCATGACTGAAGAATACTGTCTCTTAATACTGCCTGGGTCCTTTGATTGTGTGTAAACTGTAAAACTGGAGCATTCTAGCAATGCAGCTGCCTTCATTTCTAGCATGTGCTGCTGATCAAGACTGCTCCCTTGGCATTCAGGAGGGGAGCTCGCTTCCTGACATCTCAGACTCTGCAGTCAGCAGTTAAAGGCACTCAAGGAGACAAACCCCCAGTCTTGATGGGATGAGTCATGCTTTGTATAGGCACTGAAGCCACATTTGCTGGTTGAAAGAAGAGAATGTTGGGTGAAGACAAATCCTGGTTAATTTTCAGTTGCGCAACTTGTGTGTGTGTTTGTGTGCTCACATACGTTGCCTAGAGCGTGACAGTCAAACTTGGTTTTTCAGATGTGTAAGTGATATTGTCTGTTCTGTTCTTTCTAGAGGAACCTTCCCTCTGCTTTTATCAGTTTCTCACATTGTTCTTGTAAAATTATGGGTAGGTCACTAATATGTTAAACAGGTGAGCTAGTGCCTGGAGTTTTCAGTTAAGGCTGATCCTGATGTTTCTTTGTGGATTTTCCTTTTGCTCTTAGTTGCTTTTGGATTTCACACATGAAGCTGCCTTAAACTGAATCAGACCACTGGCCCATCAAAAGTCAGTATTGTCTACTCAGACCGACAGTAGCTCTCCAGGGTCTCAGACTGTGGTCTTTCACATCACCAGCTGCCCGGGACCTTCAGCATGCCAACATGAGGCTCTACCATTAATAATAATAATAAATTTTATTTATATCCCGCTCTCCCCACCTCGGCAGGCTCAGGGCGGCTAACAACATTTTATAAGAACATACAATAGTAGATAAAAACCTTTAGATTTAACAATCTAAAGCATTAAAACATTAAACTTAATAACATTAAAACCAATCCAATAAGTAGTTATTCAGCGGTATAGGTCTTCAAACCGCATTGGCGGATCTTTAATTACCGATCTTCTTAGCAGTCCAAGTGTGCAAGTTTAAAAAGGGTGGTCTTGCAAGCCCTGCGGAATTGATCAAGGTTCCGCAGGGCCCGCACCTCCTCGGGGAGTCGGTTCCATAGGGTAGGGGCCGCAATTGAAAATACCCGTGCTCTAGTATTCTGGTATTTAATCTCCTTCGGCCTAGGGATGGTCATTAGGTTTTTCCCGGCTGACCTCAGTGCTCTCTGGGGTTCATATGGGGAAAGATGGTCCCATTCTGGGTTCTACCCTCATTAATCTGAGCTACAGCCTCTTATTAATCTGCTTGGTGTTCATTGTATTCTGGCCCTGAGCGGTTTGATTGGACGATTACTTCCGTGAGTGCAGCAAGTGGTCTACTTGAGGTGGCGTACCTGCTTGCAGCCCCTGGGAATCCTACCTGTGTTGCAGCCAACTTCCGAATGTTTTCAGAGTCCTTCCTGATCAGGTGACCACCTTGCTATTACTTCTGAAGCTGCAAACCCTGTTAAGTCTTTGTCAAAATATGTGCTTAGTGCATTTCATTACCTAGAGGGGGTTGTGTAGGGCTCAGTTGTGCTGCATGACTAAGCTCCTCATCTTATGTTCACCTACCTGGGAGCAAGCCACACTGAATTCAATAAAATTACTCCTGGGTAAACCTGCACAGGCTCAGGCTGTAGGTGATGTTTCTTTCTCTCCTCTTCCTGGAGAACCTTAACTGTTCTAAGTTTTTTATTTGGGTATTGCCAACATGTTCATACTCTCCTACTAGCGTCACACTAAGCTTTCAGCAGAATTCAGCACTGCAAGGTTTGAGCTCATGCATTTGAGAGCCCAACAGCAACTTCTAGCAAGTGGCTAAAAGTTACAGAGAAAGAAAGATCTAACAGTGATGGATCTCAAGATGATATGGAGATGGTGTTCCTGCAAAAAAAGGAAGAACCAAAAATGCAATTATGGTCAGTATTAAGGACATTAATGGTGAATAGTAAGCGTATAGATCATTTTGCGATGATGCTTAACATTGTGAGGAAGGATTTCAATCCTGCTTGTGAAGGAGCAGGCCCTCTGTGACTTGCAGATCCTGTTCCCCTGGAGGGTGGTGCTCCATTTCCTTCCACTAGGGCATGCTGCCATCACTTTTCTGTGGGGGTCTTCCTGCCAGGGGGGACAGATGCCTGACAGCCCTTCTCAAACTGAGGCCTTGCCTTCGGTCTCCTGCTGCCCAGCGCCTGGTTACCACAGGAACCAAATTCCTTTTATGGGGCCCCCTGGAGGATTGGCAACAGACGCCTTGACTGCTTGCCTTCCCCCTCCCTGGGACTCCCCTCTTAAAGTAGCATGGTCTAAGGGGGTTGGGGAAACTGTGTGGTGCAGAGATTTACCGCCAGCATTCCAAATATTAGACTGTTTGTTAAAAAGAGACAAAGGTTACAAGCATACTTCTAGCGCAGCACCAGATCAGCAACCAGAAGGGTCACAGCTGCATCTTCTGTCCCTGGTTCTAAAACTTGCTCTAGCTAGATGTTAAAATAGAGCAGGCAGTTCCAACCAAAATATTCCAAGAGTATCTTATCACCTCAGGCTTCCTGCATCCAGCCAGGCCACCAGGCCTAGCCACATGCTCAAGATGGTTGCTGGTCTTTTGAGCAGAGCTCAGCAATTTGTTCTCTTCTGGGGTCCACTACCAAGAGACCTTTCCTCCTGGCAGCAAGCACTTTCATTAAAATTCTGACTCCACCCATTTTACATCACTCTCCACCCCTTTTGACCTGGATCACGCAGGTCCTAGGTGGACTCTGGGACACCAAAGTGCATCTTGGGGCATGCAGGTGCATCCTGGGAGTTCTGGAAGGCATTCTAGGAAATCTCCAGGAGATCCCTTAGTTCCTTTGCAAGACGAGTCATTTGCATAACTGTGGCTGGTCACTTCCCTAGCTTCCTGCCCTTCCAGAGACAAGAGAGAAACGAATAACTCTTGAAACTCAGAGTGGAGGAGGGGGAAAGGCATTCTGTCACACTACTGGTTGTCAAAATCGTATGTTAAGCAATGTTTCTTTTTGGGGGGGGGGGATAGATGGCTCAGTGGTAGAGAGCATGCATGGCATGGAGAATATCGGAAGCTCTGTCCCTGCTTCCTCGTAATTTACCTCTGCATGAGAGCCCAGGTGTGCTGGGTTGGCTTCACCAGGTTCTTGCAGAAGGACAGTGAAGTGGATGTGTGTAATTGGGTCATCACAGGAAAGACATTCCTGCTGGCTAGCCCAGGTCAGCAGTCTGCTGTTGTATTCCACGTCACTGAAGGTTCTGAGCAGCCTTCGAGGGCACCTTAAAGCCTTGAAACGGAAAGCTCAGAGTAATCCAACCTTGGAAGCTAAGCAGGGTCAGCCCTGGGCAGTATTTGGGTGGGAGACCCAAGGAATACCAAGGATGCTACACAGAGGCAGGCAATGGCAAACCACCTCTGGACCTCTCTTGCCTTGAAACCCCCAGCAGAGGTTGCTGTAAGTCTTGATGGCAACAAAACAAACACCAAACATCAAGAATCAGCTACTAAAAGTGAAATATATGCAGAGAACAATCCCAAGAGGTCATTTAGAATTGAAGAGGTCCTTCAGGTGTGAAAAATGGAAGTGCCCTGTGTAATCCATCTACATTTTCAGGATTCTCATGAAACACTGGCCTTTTTGAGACAAGGGACCTTGAAGTCACCTAATGGGGAATGTTGACTGCGTGTTGCAAGGGAATCCTTGCATATTCTGTCCACAAAGTTTTGGCCAGGTGCTTTCCAGTCTAGAATAGTCGAAGGCATTTAAGTAGCAGATTGATGTTAGACCAAAGGAAACCACATGTGGCCCTTGCTGTAGGCTCTTCCCAAGTTATTAGGGCAGAAGACTTTGCTGTTGTCTAGTAACAGATGATGGCTTCATCCAAATGCCTCAGGGCCTGCCAGGTGGGGCGTGTGTCCATTACCCAAAGTCTCCCAGATAACAAGCAACTAATGGAGTAAGTGTCAGCCTACCCTGTGAGGCAGGACGGGTTAGTTGGACCAGATGATCCTGGAGGTCCCTTCCAACTCTGTGATTCTATGAATTGACTATCTAGAAGCCCTTCTGAGTGTTGGCTGTGTTTCTAATTCAGAAGCATGCAGGGGGAAAGGGGGGGAAATTCCCCCTTCAGTGACTTAATAAATTCTGAAAAGTTTACATCTCAAGGTAGCAGTGTAATAGGATTTCTTTGCTGCTTTTGCCTCATTTTTTCTCCTATGGCTTCTCATTTTGCAGGAATTTTACATTTCTATTTGTAGGTGATAACTAGTACCTTGAATTGAATCAGAAAATAAATCTGTAACTAATGGAGTAATTGCAGAACAGCACTCACCAGTTGCTTCATTGATCCAGTATCAGATGTTGAGAATCCTGCTAACTGTGTGACTGCAGATGGCTGCTTAGTATCTTAAGTCACCTTAAACAGAAGTCCAGTGGCAGCTTAAGGACTGGCATTTAGGGTGACTCTGGACTTCTGTTTAATTCTCTGCAGCAGACAAATGTGGCTGGCCCTCTGAATTAGATAGGTAACCTGTTTCTTTCAGAAGTTGCTAACCACTGTTACCTCCTTATGCCAACATCAGAGACCAAGGAAGGATGTCTTTCCCAGCATTCTGCTAAAAGTGAAAAGTCAAATAGATTCCTGGCTTGTCTTGCTGACAGCTTTCTTTTCCAGAAAGTGAAGGAAACAAGGGGATCTGCTATCTTGGATTTGATTCTCACCAACAAGGAAGAATTGATTGAAGAAGTGGAAATGGTGGGCACCCTGGGCAGTAGTGACCATGTGATTTTGGAATTTAGTCTTAGGGAAGGGAAAAGCTATATGTAGTCAGACTTATAGGTTGAACTTCAGAAAGGCAAACTTCGATAAACTTAGAACTATGCTGGGTAAAATCCCATGGTCAGAAATACTTAGGAAGAAGGGGGTTCAAGAGGGGTGGGAGTTTCTTAAAAGCGAAATACTGAAAGCGCAATCACAGACAATTCCTATGAGAAGAAAAAATGGAAAAAGCCTAAAGAAGCTGAAGTGGCCCCATAAACAGCTCTCTAAAGACTTGAGAAATAAAAAAAGACTCCTTTAGGAATTGGAAGGAGGGCCTTATAACCAAGGATGAATTTAAACAAATCACCAGTGCTTGTAGAGAAAAAGTTAGAAAAGCTAAAGCTCAGTATGAGCTTAGGCTGGCCAAAGATGCTAAAAACAACAAAAATGGTTGTTTTCTTATGTTCAGAGTAAGAAAAAGAGCAAGGACATGGTAGGCAAAAAATTGTAACGGGTAATGAAGAGAGGGCGGAACTGCTCAATTCCTACTTTTCCTCAGTCTTCTCTTCTGAGGGAAACGGTGCTCAACACGGCAAAAACAGAACATATAAGGAGGGTATGAAGTTTCAACCTAGGATCAGCATAGGGGTAGTAAATAAACACCTAGTTTAAGAAACTAAGTCCTCAGGGCCAGATGAATTGCATCCAAGGGTTCTAAAAGAGCTTGTGGATGTAATTTCTAAGCCTCTGGCTATTATTTTTGAGAATTCTTGGAGAACAGGAGAGGTGCCAGAAGATTGGAGGCGGGCAAATGTTGTCCCCATCTTCAAGAAGGGGAAGAAAGACAATCCGGGTAACTACCGGCCCCGTCAGCTTGACGTCTATACCTGGAAAAGTTTTAGAACAAATCATCAAACAGTCAGTCCTGGAACATTTAGAAAGAATGGATGTGATTACTAAGAGCCAGCATGGTTTTCTCAAGAACAAATCATGTCAGACTAACCTGATCTCTTTTTTTGAGAAAGTGACTACCTTGCTGGATCAGGGGAATGCTGTAGACATCATTAATCTTGATTTCAGTAAGGCTTTTGATAAGGTTCCACATACTGTCCTTGTTGACAAGTTGGTAAAATGTGGTTTGGATCCTGTTAGGTGGATCTATCACTGGTTGACAGATCGCACCCAAAGAGTGCTTGTGAATGGTTCCTCATCCTCTTGGAAAGGAGTGACAAGTGGAGTGCCTCAAGGTCCTGGGACCTGTTTCGTTCAACATCTTTATAAATGATTTGGATGAAGGAATAGAGGGAATGCTTATTAAATTTGCAGATGATACTAAATTGGGAGGGGTTGCAAACACAGAAGAAGACAGAAACAGGATACAGGATGAGCTTGACAGGCTGGAAAACTGGGCTAAAATCAGTAAAATGAATTTTAACGGGGATAAATGTAAAGTTCTTCATTTAGGTAGGAAAAATCCAATGCATGGTTATAGGATGGGGGAGACTTGTCTTAGCAGTAGTATGTGCGAAAAGGATCTAGCGGTCTTAGTGGATCATACACTGAACATGAGTCAACAGTGTGATGCGGTGGCTAAAAAGGCGAATGCAATTTTGAGCTGTATCAGAAGTATACTGTCCAGATCACGTGATGTGATGGTATCGCTTTACTTTGCTCTGGTAAGACCTCACCTGGAGTATTGTGTTCAGTTTTGGGCACCACATTTTAAGATAGACAAGCTAGAATGAGTCCAGAGGAGGGCAATGAAGATGGTGAGGGGTCTGGAGACCAAGTCCTATGAGGAAAGGCTGAAGGAGCTGGGGATGTTTAGCCTGGAGAAGAGACGGCTGAGAGGTGATCTGATCACCATCTTCAAGTACTTGAAGGGCTGTCATCTAGAGGATGGTGTGGAATTGTTTTCTGTGGCCCTGGAAGGTAGGACCAGAACCAATGGGTTGAAATTAAATCAAAAGAGTTTCTGGCTCAACATGAGGAAGAACTTCCTGACCGTTAGAGCGATTCCTCAGTGGAACAGGCTTCCTCGGGAGGTGGTGGGCTCTCCTTCCTTGGAGGTTTTTAAACAGAGGCTACATGGCCATCTGACAGCAGTGAAGATCCTGTGAATTTAGGGGGAGGTGTTTGTGAGTTTCCTGCATTGTTCAGGGGGTTGGATTAGATGACCCTAGAGGTCCCTTCCAACGCTATGATTCTCCCAATGAAATCCTTGGGTCTGAGTGCTTCTCAAAATGAAACTTTTGAAATGTGGCTCTGCTGCGAGGGGAATTTTTATTTTCTTAGGCTGGCTCATCTTCCAGGCAGCTTCTGTGAGGGGCAAGAAGTGTAGACTTGCTGGCACTTGCCATTCCCGGGGTTGCAGTGCACCATGCCCAGGCAGTTTAGCCTTTGGTCCCTCTGACCTGCTCTCATCCTGTAATCACTGAGAGCTGCTAATACTGCTCAACTGAATCTTCCCACCTCTTCTTTGCAGTGCTGTGCAGTTGAAGCAATGATGAGTAATTAGGGTTTTTTTTTTCAAAACCTGCTCCTGTAACCTTTTAAGCTTGGATGGAGATGCAGCAGTTTAATCTCCAGATAGCACTGACGTGATGGAGCACTCCTATTAAATGAATCATTGTGTTAACACACAGTTTTGTCAGTCTCCCTTCAGAAAGTATGTCTGACTGTAAATAACATTCCTGTACTGAGATGTGTACCCTGTTTTCCTGTACCACCCTGTTTCCCGTTGGTTGTACACAGCTGGGTCTGCTTTAAAAGGACAAAGCCAAGAGTTGCCCAGGGGAGAGGCATAAAGCCCTGGTGGAGTGAAGACTGAGAGAAATGAACACCTCCTGTTTCTGGCCTGCTGGTGGATCCAATGCCTCTCTTTCTCAGGCTGGATTTTAAAAATCCTTAAAATGTTGCCTGCCAAAAGTACCTTTGCAGAGAGAAGAGCCCTGGGCAGTCTTTGCTTAACCTTGAACATGGTTTGGTTCTGCAGGTGCTTCTTTGTTCTTCTTGACATTGTGGTACTGCCAGTGGGTTCCTGATACTCTCTCTGCTTGCTCGGCTCAGGAGAAAGGCCAGCTGTGTGGGCGGATGGCTCTGCAGGGAGAGTTCAGGAAGAGGCACGTAAGCGTCTGTCTACACTGCTTCTTTGGCCAGGATCATGGAGCAGAATCCTGGAAGAGAACAGGGCCTCTAGAAATCTGATATGAGAAGCTCTTTTTTTTAGTCCTGATCTTTGGCTTGATGGTCAATAACATGACCTGTAGCGTGAAATTTCCTGTTACCTATTATCTACATCCTAAAGTGTCCCCTGCCTCTTTGAGGTGTGGGTGATGCTGTATAGGACTGAGGGGTTGGATAAAATGGCCCACTTGTTTCCTGAATGCTTTGGGCAGTGTTAAGATTCCAGTTGACAGCTTTGTTGAGGCTGTGATGGGAGCCTGGAGTCATCAATAGGGTAATCCCTCTCCCATCCTTTCCAGTTCTCAAGTCAGCAACCCTGGTTTGCCACAGAGCTGGAAGAGAAGGACATTGTTGGAAACACAGGGTGCCACATAGAGCCTGTAGAAAGACTTGTGAGGTGGCAGCAAAGCAATCCTATTTCACTGGTACCTGGAGTTGTAAAATTTCCAGGGATTTTGAGGACACAAGGAAAACACATTCCCTCCCCTCTTTTTTTGGGAAAAAAACATGAAAATTTGGAAAATTTGTAGCATATGTGATACTTATCTATCAACTCTAAACTGCTCTTACTGATTGAACAACATCGAACGTCTCTTAATTTAGCACAAAAATCATACTCTTTCATATTTTTGGAATTTAGAAATATAAATAATTTTTTTGTAAAAAAATTACAACTTGAGAGTTTTGTACTGCTCCAGCCCATCCTACCACAGTGTGTGGGCCTTGATTTTTGCCACCTGAGGAGTAGGAAAAAGCAAAGAATTAAAAACAATTTGGCAGAAAAAGTATTTGGTCAGACAGCTGGTTCCTTATCTCTCTTCCCAGGACTTGGCTACAGTGATCCATGCAGTGGTCACTTCCAGACTGGATTACCGTAATGCTCTACGAGGGCTGCCCTTGGGCCTGATCCGGAAATTCCATCTAGTGCAAAATGAAGTGGTGCAGGCGTGCCTGCTGTCTCCAACGTCCATGCAGATGTGCATTCAGCTGGCGCTGCGCCAGTTGCGCTGGCTGCCTATTGAGTACCAGTTCCGGTTCAAGGTTATGGTATTGACCTTCAAAGCCCTATGTGGCCTGAAACCAGCATGCCTGTGGGACTGCCTCTTCCTCCACGTGCCCTGAAGAGCTTTGCACTTTGCTGAACAACATCTGCTTGTAGTCCCCAGCCTTAAAGGTATCTGTTTCCCACCCTGGCGGAACTTGCTCCTGAGGGATACAGTGCAATTCCGCAGGGCCTGCAGGATGGAGCTGTTCCACCAGACATTTGGTGAGGCAGCGGACATTTGAAGACCTTGGTTTCTTCTGCCTATGCTGTCCAGATGAATGGTCCTCAAGAAGCATCTTGGCATCTGCTGCATTGGGCATTCAGAAAACAGCTCTTCCGCCAGGCTTTCAGCAGAGCCAGCGGAAGTTATTGGCCTCCCCCCTTCCCTTCCACCTCGGAGCTTTTTATTTATTTATTACATTTGATTTATATCCCGCCCTCTCCGCAAGTGGACTCAGGGCGGCTCACAGTATCTACACAATTAAACCAGTACAATATATAAAACCATAATTTAACATTTTCAGTTTAAAAAACATATTACAGTTAAAAATTATTAAAACCATTTTAAAGTGCTGAATCCCTACATTATAGCGGCATTAGAATTCCAAACAGTGATCACCGGCGTTCTGTGTGATGTCCGGTGGCAGCCATCTTCGTCAAGCATCGAAGGCCTGCTTGAACAACTCGGTCTTACAGGCCCTGCGGAACGCAGACACATCCCGCAGGGCCCGTATGGCTTCTGGAAGAGCATTCCAGAGCTCTGGAGCTTGCAGGAGGACCTGCTGGACCTGGACAAGAGGCCGTGCCTGTGAGGCAGAATTTGTCGTTTTTAGTTTCCAGTGTTTAGTCTGCAATTTTAGATTTTATATATTTTAATTTGGTTTTAACTGTTGATTGTCCTCTTCTGTGATGTAACCTGCCCTGAGCCTGTTCTGTGGGAAGGGAGGGCTATAAATCAAATAAGTAGCAATAGGCTTGCTGTGTCTGCCCAGTGGGAGGCATTGGTGGCTGCCTGAGATGGTCATGTGCTGTTTTAAATGTGTTTTAAATTTTAACTTGTCGCTAATTGTATTTATTGTTCCTGCTCCTTTTGCTGTGGCCTGGCCTGAGCCTGCTTTGCGGGAAGGACAAGATATAAATCCAAGGATAAATAAATAGATTTGGATAGAAACACACTTGTTCCCTTATCTGACGAAGTGAGCATGCACATGGAAGCTGATACCTTGAAGAAAACTTTGTTGTACTCAAAGGTGCCACTGGACCCAAACTTTGTTCAGTTACCAACTTATTTGGATATTAAGTTAAACTTTATAACACTGAAAACATTGGAGCCTCTAATAATGAATTGCTAAACATTCGAGCAATATTACCTCCAATAAATCAGTGGATTGTGGTCTTTAGAACCCTATCAGTATTTGCTTGCATGACATAGAGGCTGCAATTGTGTATGGGCTTATTTTCAGGTATACGGACACTGTTTATGGAAACGTATGTGTAGAATTGCCACCACTGTTATATTTTTGTCTTTATGTGTATCTTTTTTCCAGATAATCTTATTTAGTTGCTGGATGTTAATATTTCCCCCTTTGTTACATTTTTGAAATAAATAAAAATATTAACTTCTTGAAGTATTTAAACAAAAAAAATGAAGTGGTCTGTTTGCAAGCACATCGAATTAACATTGCCAAGTGCTGCAGGCCATTAGGCAGGGTCAGCCCTGGTTGTGCTTGGATGGGAGACCACCAGCCGAGGAAGTCCAGGGTGGCTTCCCAGAGGCAGGCAAACGCAAACCACCTCTGCACATTTCTCGCCTTGAAAACTCTACTCAGTACTGGGTCACCATGAATCATCTGGGACTGGCAGGCAATTTCCACCACCAGTGCTGAAGATGGCTTTACATAAAAATTCTCATTCTGCACTTTTTGATAAAAACTTGTCTTTTGTTCATTCCAAAGGCAAACAAAAAAGGTGGTTTTCCAGTGTTCCCCCCGATTTCTCAGTTTTTCTGTGGGGAAAAATGGGGGAAGGGGTTGAGTAAAGTTTGCAGTGGTTCTGCTTGTGTTATAGCGCAGTCCTTGTCTCAGACATGGGAGGCTGTTTTGAATGAAATGCAGGATTAGAATTGTGTACAATAAAATAGAGCCGCTTTAGCTGGCATACTGGTGGAAATCATTTTGTCCCCATTATCAAGTCAGATCACATGAGAGGCTCTGCTAACTAAGACAAGCCTAACCAGTTTTGAAAACTTTGTGGGCGGTTCCCCACAAGCCACAGTGATGCGGTGTGGGGAGGATGTTCCCGGAGAAGGCCCCACCCTGGAAGCAGGAGAGCCTGGAACAGTGTTTCTGGGCAACCTCACAGTCCGGGTAGGATCGTGCTGGAGAAGGTGTCCTTGAGGTGCCATTCAGGGCTTCAGAGGTTGAAGCAAGGACTTTGACTTCAGTCTAGAGACAGAGTGGGACTCCAAGAGCCAGAAGGGGTCCAAAGAGATGCCAGGCTGTACATCTGGGTCATCTGGAGAGCACAGGTTGTGTCCCACTCTCAGGGTATAATCACATCCCCAGCCAACCACACCTCTGTCTTGTGTGGATTCAGCACCAGTTGATTCACCTTCATCTAGCTTGGGTGGCCAAACTTGCTCAACATAAGAGCCACATAGAATAAATGTCAGATGTTTGAGAGCCATGAGACAGGAAGGAAGGGAAGGATAAAAGGAAGCAAAATAGATGGGGAGGGAGAGGTGGAAAGAAAGCAGCTTTAAACACATTCTCCAAGCCATCACACATGGTGATGAGGGCTTCAAGAGCCGCACAATATATGTGAAAGAGCTACATGTGGCTCCTGAGCCATAGTTTGGCCACCCCTGATCTAGCCCACTGACTTCAGGCAGCGTATGAACAAATACATGGCCTTGTTTGGGTTTATGAAAGAGGTAGAGTTATTGGCATGAGGATGTCCCTGCATCTCAGACTTCCAGGTGATTTCTCTGTGTTTTTCTGCAAATGTGCTAAGAATTATAGATTAGCATATAATTCTTTGTTCAAAAATCTCTGGGGAAATCTGTTCTCTGCAGGGTAGAGTGAAGAGAGTATCCACCTATATGTAGCCTAGTTGAGAAGGGACAAATGTCATCCCTTGAAGAATCACATATTTTAAGGGAAGCTGATCGCCTCCATAGAATTGCTGAGGAATTTAAGTGGGGAAAGCTTGTTTTCTCAAATGACCTCACTTATCTTGCTTAAATTTGGTAGCTGGGTAAATTTAGGGAAACAACTTTGTCCCCAAGCAGCAGAGACAAGTGAGGTTTCTGTTCAGAAAAACAGTGGGGAGGGGCTGGGCTGAGGGACTTCCCCAGGCTGGGCAGGAGGGGATGTGAAAGACCTTTCTCTGCGGAGATTCTGCAGAGCAGCTGCCAGCCCAAGTAGCCACGGCTGCCCTGGATGGACTGGTGGTCTGATCTGGAAAAAAGTCCGGCAGCACCTTGAAGACTAATGAAGTTGTATTGAAAGTATTCACACATTGTGAGTGCACACACCCGGAAGCTTATACCTTCGATAAAACTTTGTTGGTCTTTAAGGGACTATTCTGTTGCTTCAAACCAGCATGGCCCGCCTGGGTGTGATCAGGTGTGAGGCAGCTTCATGTGTGGGTCAGCAGTCCGGTGGTGGGATCAGACAGGCCCTGAGCATCTTGCACTTTTAATGGGCACATACGCATCTGAGAGTGCTTTGGGCACATGCTGCAGGAGGCTGACTTTCTGGCCTGAAGGCAGCTTGGGGAATTTCTTCGGATGGATTAGTGGATGGACAATACAATCTGGTTTATGTGCTGTGCGAAAGGAGCTATTAAGCAGCTTTGGTTTCTTACTGGGTGCTTTTTGTTGTTGAGAAGAGGGGGGGGGAGAGGATGGGGGGGCGGTCCTGCTGCTGTTTGTGATGACTGAAGTCAGTGGCAATTTTCACGGTCCTTCAGGAACCTCTTTAAAGCGCCCTTGTTGATTAAGTGTGGACAAAGTTGCCTGCCTTGAGTGCAGTGCTGATACATGGACCTCCCTGGCGATTGAAAGTTGACTGCCGGTCAGTGTGTGAGCTGCTCATGGCCTTATCTGTCCAAGTGGTTAATAATTTACCAATCTTTCAGACACATTTGAGGCCATCTTTGTAAATGGGCGTGGAGGCGTGGCATTTTAGTGTGCAGCCTCAGTTTCTAGACACTCTCCCTGTCTCCTGGTGTTGGCTGTTTCTGGGGGTCCCTTGCTGTCCAGGGATACAGGACAGAAGTGTCTAGAATTCCTGATGGCTAGCTCATTGTGCATCCTTGGTGTACAGGGATGCACACTTTTGTCACACGCCTTTTGCATATGGAGATACAGTTGCAGGTTTTGCTTGCAGTTGTGGTGGGCTAGGAAGTCTGCTGCTGATTGGCTCTGTGTGCTGAGAGGATCACGTGCTTAAGCATAACTTAGAACGCTATAGGAAGCTCTTCTGGTCGGGTCCCTTTGACTTTCCTCTTAGATGCATGGGATGGCGAGAAGTGTTTGTCTTTGTGACAGTATTTAACATGTATTTCTCTTGTCAATATTATATAATTCTTACTGTCTCTGACATTTAGGCCATTCAGTCACCAGCTCTGTATATCTTTATCCAAATGGCCTGGTGATGCTGTAGCCAGGGCCTGACTGTGGTGGTTGAATAGCTAAGGGAGCACAAGTTGAAACTGGCTTCTGAAAAGATGGATGTGTTGCTGGCTAAGAACGCTGAGGTCTTGAAGAACATTGTGCTTCCTACATTTGATGGGATTCAGCTGATCTATGCTTGTTGTGAGTCTGGTGCCTACAGTGAACCCAGCATTACTGCTGGAAAAGCAAGTTAATGGCACCTGCAAAAATGCTTCCTTCCTTCTTCCTTTAGCCCAGAAGATTCCGGTACTCCTGGGGATTCCGGTACTCCTGGGGAGGGGAAGGTACGACGGTGGGAGCAGGCAGTTTTATAAGCGAAGGAGGCTGAGACATGAGAGGGCTCGACCTCCTTCCAGCCTGCGTCTCATCCCGACGGTGACAGGTAGTGGGACCAGACGAATCCACTCGCCTCCGACACTGGTGTTATGCAACGCCAGGTCCATCAATAATAAGACCGGTGTCCTTCGGGACTTCCTGCTGGAGCAGGATGTGGACCTGGCTTGCGTGACCGAGACCTGGGTGCGAGATGGGGAGACCGTGGCTCTCTCCCAGATGACCCCCCCAGGTTACTCGGTCTTCCACCAGTCCCGGACTAGCGGGCGGGGGGGAGGAGTGGCACTACTCATACGAGAGGCTTACTCCTTTAGGGCTCTCCCGGCCCCGGAGATTCCGGGCATTGAATGTGCCGGCCTGATGTGGGATGTTGGGGAGGGGTTGGCGATTTGGCTGGTGTACCGACCGCCTAACGCACCAGCCGTCGCCTTGCCATCCCTGGTGGAGGCCGCGGCGGGCTGGGCGTTGGAGTACCCAGGGCTTCTGGTCTTGGGCGACTTCAATGTCCATGCCGACGACGCGGCCTCCAGCCAGGCGATGGATCTGGTGTCATCCATGGCGACACTAGGACTCTCCCAGGTTGTTACAACGCCCACTCATCAGGCAGGACACATGTTAGACCTGGTCTTCGTGGCGGGAGTACAAGTGAACGACATTGCAATGGAAGCAGTGCCATGGTCGGATCACTTTGCCCTCAAGGCTCGTGTGGATATGCCACCCCAAACCCGTTTAGGCGGAGAGCATATTTTGGCTCGCCCGCGGAGCCTGATGGACCCGGAACGGTTCCTGACGGCTCTGCGGGATACCTGGCCCACTGGCGATTCCCTGGAGGCTCTGGTTGAGTCCTGGAACGATGGACTCTCCGGGGCTATCGAGGAGATCGCGCCTAGGCGTCCTCTGCGCCCCCGCCCCAAACCGTCTCCCTGGTTCACCCAGGAATTGCGGCAATTGAAGCGGGACCTCAGACGACTAGAGAGGCTATGGCGGCGTACTCGAGACGAAGTGACCCGATCATCTTATAGAGAGAATTTGAAGACCTATGAGATGGCAATCAAATCCGCAAAGAAGACATTCTTTGCGGCTAAGATTGCGTCCGCAACTTCGCGCCCGGCTCAATTGTTTGAGGTAATTCGAGACCTGACTACTCTGCCCCAGGGCAGACCAAATTCTAGTGAATTGGAAATAGGCTGTGAGGCTTTTGCGAACTACTTTGCGGACAAGATCGCATCACTCCGTCTCGACCTCCCCGTCAACTTTGAGACAGTTAACACAACCGAGGCCCCGAGCATGTCTTCGGATTACACCCTGGACTGTTTCAGCCCCCTCAGCCTGGAGGAAGTCGACAGGATCCTCTCATCTGCCCGCCCAACAACTTGTAAATTGGACCCATGCCCTTCCTGGCTTATTAAATCTTGCCAGGGGGATCTCAGATATCCTATACGGGATATCATAAACAGATCCCTAACGGAAGGGCTTTTTCCAGCGCCACTTAAAGAGGCTGTGGTCCGTCCCCTCCTAAAAAAACCATCCCTAGACCCGGCCCAATTGGCACACTATAGGCCGGTCTCAAACCTGCCCTTTTTGGGCAAACTTATTGAGAGGGCAGTAGCGAGGCAGTTGCAGACTTTCCTGGAGGACGCTTCCATCCTTGACCCACTTCAGTCCGGCTTCCGCCCGGGTCATGGGACGGAGACCGTGTTGGTTGCCCTGGTGGATGACCTTCATAGGCATCTGGATCGGGGTGGCTCGGCGGTACTGATGTTGTTGGACCTATCGGCGGCGTTCGATACGGTCGACCATCGGTTGCTGACTTGCCGCCTCGCCGACGCGGGGATTCAGGGGCTAGCCTTGCAGTGGCTTTCCTCTTTCCTTGAAGGTCGGGGACAAAGGGTCACGGTTGGGGGGGAGCTGTCCCAGAGGCGCTCACTTAATTGTGGGGTGCCCCAGGGAGCGGTTCTCTCCCCGATGTTATTTAACATCTACATGCGACCACTTGCCCAGATTGCCCGGAGGTATGGGCTGGGGTGCCACCAGTATGCTGATGACACCCAGCTCTATCTACTTATGGACGGCCGACTGGTCTGCGCCCCAGAGAACCTAGATCAGGCATTACAGGCCGTGGCTGAGTGGCTCAGACTGAGTGGACTGACACTGAATCCGGCGAAGACTGAGGTCCTTTGTTTGGGCCGTCGGGGCTCGGAGGGGGAAATCCCCCTGCCAACTTTTGGCGGTGTACCGCTGAGGCTGGCGGACAGGGTCAAAAGTCTGGGGGTGCTATTGGAGCCGTCCTTAAAGATGGAGGCTCAGATAGCGGCCACTGCCAAGTCCGCGTTTTTTCACCTTAGGCGGGCAAGGCAGTTGGCCCCCTTCCTGGACCCCGGCGACCTAGCAACAGTGATCCATGCTACGGTCACCTCGAGGTTGGATTACTGCAATGCCCTCTACATGGGGCTGCCCCTGTGCCGGACCCGGAAATTGCAGCTGGTGCAGAATGCCGCGGCCCGGCTGTTATTGGGCCTCCCAAGATGGGGGCACATTCGGCCGGGTCTTCGGGCTCTGCACTGGCTTCCAATAACATACCGGGTCCGGTACAAGGTGCTGGTCATTACCTTTAAAGCCCTATATGGCCTGGGACCTGCCTACCTGAGGGACCGTCTCTCCCCACATGTCCCCCAGAGAGTACTGAGAGTACTTAACATCCCCGGGCCCAAGGAAGTGCATCTTAAGACAACTCGAGACAGGGCCTTTTCTACAATGGCCCCTATGTGGTGGAACCAGCTACCGGAGGAGGTGAGGGCCCTGCGGGATCTTACTCAGTTCCGCAGGGCCTGTAAGACGACCCTCTTCCGGTTAGCCTACGCCTGACTGGACAAATGTAGCTCTCTAGATATCTGTGATACTGTATAGTTAATATTAATTTTAGGTTTTTAGGTTTTTAAATGTCGATTTTAAATGTAACTAATTTATTCCGATTTTACTGTTTTATTGTTTGTTGTAAGCCGCCCTGAGCCACCCGTGGGAAGGGCGGGATATAAATCCCGGAATAAATAAATAAATAAATAAATAAATAAATAAATAAATAAATAAGATGGCTTATCTCAGCTAATATGGCCGAGTGGATCCAGGTCACAGTAATCTCAATGCTAGACTGCTGTAATGCACGCTGCATGGGATTCCCCTTGTAGTCAGCTTGGAAACTCTGCTTGGTACGGAATGGCACAACTTGGTTAGTATTAGGAGCTAGATTGTTATTTATAGTCTGCCTTTCTTGCTGTAATTTAAGGTGAATTACACAGTATAAATCAGTGCAATCAACAAGATGGGGCATCCAGTGCAATAAAAGGTGGATTGCAGAAATCTGAAACAAAGCTTTAATATGACACATTAACCCATGATACAGAAATTACACAGTAGGATCATACATATGTATTACACACAGTAGCATTGTCTATAGTCCCTATCTGCCCTTTACCAGAAGCTTCTTTCTTGAACCATTTTTTTCAGTACATTCCCATTTCCTGTGTAAAACTGCCCTCCTGAGCATGCGTATTATCCCCATTCTGCAGAAGCTCCATTGGTTATTGACTGGCTTCCAGGTTCAGTAGAGTGTTGCTTAGCAAGTCCTCCATGGCCTTGGTCTCACGTAGCCTGCAGGACTGCCTTCCCCTGCTCTGCTCTGCTGCCACTGCTCTGCTCCCAGGAGCAAAGCTTTCTCAAGGTGCCACCTTCTAGGAGCTCCTTTGACACATTATCATCTGTGGTGATGCTGACCTCCTGCAGGAGTCAGAAAGGCTCCCATAGGACGTGCCAGACAGAAACGAGTGTTCAGGAGGCCATTTATGGAAGAGAGTAGGGTCAGAGTCTGTCGTTCTGTTTATTGTGCTGTCATCTCTTAGTGCATTGGCTTCTTCTGCCTTTTAAATCCATTCTCTGCATCATTTATTGTATTTAATGTTTCATGACTTTTTGCTTGCATGGTTTTCTAATGTAACTGTAATCTTAGTGCCCTGTTTACTAGATGTCTTAACCAGGGGTGCCAAACATGCGACCTGTGGGCCAAACCAGCCTGCCCAGGGCTTCAATAAGGCCCGCAGGGCTCTCTTCTTCCCCCTCCTGTCTGAGGCTGCGAGGTTCTCAGCTCCTTCTGCCTTCTCTTTGCAGAGGCTAAAGCTGAAAGCAAAGCTGCAAAGGAAATGCGGAATGGATTTTCTTTCAGGCTTCTGGGCAGAGCAGACATGAACAGAAAATCCACTTCACGCTTTCCTTGCAACTTTGTCTATGTGTTTCAATGGAGAGGAAGTTCCCAGTGTTCTTATGGCCAGCTGAAGCTTCCTGGAGTTGTGGTTGCAAATCAAGCATTGATCCTTTGAACTAGCTTTGTCTCTTCTCAATGGAGTGAGAACTAGTGCATAAGGAGTACTCTAACTTTGTGAAACCACAGCCAGAGGGGGATATTACACTGGAGAGCCATTGCTAATCTGAGTAGACCCGGGGGTGGGGGAGGGAAGCTTGCAATGCCTTGCCATTTCATGTTTTCCCAGGCTGAGAGCATTTTATTTTATTTATTTATTTATTTATTTATTTATTTATTACTTTGCATTTATATCCCGCCCTCTCCGCAAGCGGACTCAGGGCGGCTTACAGTATCATAAAAACAATCATTCCATAAAACATATAAAACCATAATACATTTATCAGTTTAAATGATAATAAATTTATCAGTTTTAATGTTTCTGCTGTGATCCTTTTGCTTTTTCTTGATGTTTTATTTTTCAAATTGCATTGCAAAATCCCACTATCCCCCCCTTTTCTGTTTTAAACAAAATATTGCAAGAATTTTAAGCATGTTTGTATTTTAAGTTTAAAAGTGATATATTTAATTGTGTTGGCCTGCGTCCTCCATAAAGTCTATATCTTTGCTATCTGGCATTACATTTTAGGACACGCATGGCTCAGCTCCACAAAGTCCCATTTATGTCAGATCTGGCAGATCTGGCATTGGATTTATGTCAGATCTGGCCCTCCTAACAAATGAGTTTGACACCCCCGTACACTGTCCGATTGCATTTAAAAACAGAATTGTAATCCACCTGGAGTCTTTGCCAGAAGGGCAGGCTGTAAGTAAATAAATGGGCTGCTGGTGAAATGTTTGAGTCAAAGCTCATCTGTTTGAGCCTCAACTGTTGAGTTGCTCGGGCAGTGGCCAATCTCTTCCACTTGTGGTTTTCTATTTCTTCTCTATGTTGTGACACCCCCCCCAACCCCCCCCCCCCCCAAAAAAAAAAAAAAAGAATATGGGTTTGTAGAGGATTCACTACTCTCCTGGAAGACTAGAGCAGAAGTTGGCTGGTGAATTTCCAGAGAGGTCCCTGTGCTGGAGGGGCTACATGGGACTAGGGTGGAGCTGCCTTTCCCAGTTAAGGGCTTTTCTGGATCCACTGCACAGTCAGCTGTTTTCAGGATGGTTGCCGTCCTGTATATCCATGTTCAAAAAGAAAAGTCTGGGTAGCAAAAGTTTGGGTAGTAAGTTTCAATTTCAGTTTATTTCAATTTATATCCTGCCCTTCCCGCCAAGGCGGCTCAGGACGGCTTACAACATATAAAATCTAACATAAAGTTTGGCTTTAAAAATACATCAATTTACAACAATTTAAAACAGTAAAATAATAAAACATACAGAACAACGATCTGCCGAGATGCTACACGACAACCTTCCATGAAGTTTCAATGTCAGTTAGTTATAAGCCAGCCAGAAGAGGGCTGTCTTACAGGCCCTGCGGAACTGCCCAAGGTCCCGCAGGGCCCACACCTCTTCCAGCAGCTGGTTCCACCAGCAAGGCGCAGTTACCGAAAAGGCCCTGTCCCTGGTGGATTTCAGAACGGGCCTCCTTTGGCCCGGGGATTACAAGCAGGTTTTGAGAACCCGATCTCAGTACTCTCTGGGGAACATGTGGGGTCCCTAAGGTAGGCAGGTCCTAGGCCATATAGGGCTTTAAAGGTAATAACCAGCACCTTGTACCGGACTCGGCTAGTAAATGGCACACTTTAGATTTCTGGTTTGGTAATTGACTTGCCCCACACTGTGATCTTAACTAGAGCCAGTGGTGTTCAACTTTTGGTGATCTTGAACTGTGCCCATTGGAGAAGTTGTGGGCTCTGAGCTGTCAAAGTGATTCTGGCCACGGGTGACACAAGTGTGGAAGGAGACCGGGCCATGCATCCCCTCTTCTCACACATGCCTGCTGTAATGTCGGGAAGCTTGAGGACAATTGTTGTTGGGTACATCTTAGACTAGCCATGGCTTCTTCAAGGAAAGGTGGAGGTGCCAAGCCAGAAGCATGTGAATAGGAAGTCCAGAATGCACTGTGGGTGAGGGATATTTAATCAGCATTACAGTGGCTCAATCAGCATTACAGTGAATAGTAAAATAAACCAATCACCCATCCCTTGAAGCTAATATCTGTCAGAAATCCCATCTTACTCAAACTATCTATAGCAGAAGTTGAGCATACAGTAAGGTCAGATTGTGTAGGGCTTATGTAGTCAGCAAGCTATTGGTCACTTCCATTCAGAATGTAACAAAGAGAAGTGTGTGGGGGCAGAATGCTATTATACCTCCATTGGATAGAACTGCTGTTTAGATTTTTGTCATTGTATATTTGACATCCTCAGATTTCAGCCTGATCCTTGGTAGATTTGGCTTAAGTCACTAGTGAGGAGGACTTGACTTTAATCATGGTTTTCGGCTGAGCAAAGAGGCCTTGCATTTCTTTGTCGCACCATTTTCACTTTACATGGTGTGCCTCCATGAAGAGGAACTGCATAAAAATATTCCTGAACTGAATATTTCTATTATGGCCTGCTGCCATTATAGCTTTTCTCTTCTGGTGAAAGAACTGAATAGTAGATCTTTATCAGTGAAAGATATGCTCAGACCTCAAGACTTCTTTAATGTGCGGCTCAAAGGCTTCACTTTTCGTTTTTACCACGTGTCCCTCCTTTATCACATTTATTTTCAGACATCTCCTTGTTTAAATCTGTTGTGCTCTGCCCAGCAATCTTCTGTTAATTAAGCTTCTTGAAATTTTGCACTTCTGGAAAGTAAGGGATTGCTTCTCTATACAGAAAAATTCATAGTGTGACAAAAGGTTTGAGGTCTTTATTTTTCATCTTGATGGAGTATTTAAAAATATTTTAAATCATGTTACCTCTAGACACAAATCCACAATCTGTGAACTCCAAAACGTAAGCACCTCTGAGAATGTACTCCAGACTGAGCTCTAAATTCACTGAGTAAATGGAAAATAATGTAGTAATCTACACAGAAACCTCTGGAACCCCCTAAAATTGGTCCCTGCTCCATGAACTATTGGAACTCAGTAGGCAGCTGTGTTTGTCTGAAGCAATAGAACAAAGCAGTAGTCAAGTGCACCTTTAAGACCAGCTAAGTTTTATTCAGAATGTAAGAGCACAGGAAAGCTTACCTTCTGAATAAAACTTGGTTGGTCTTAAAGGTGCACTTGTCAACTGCTTTGTTCTGCAGGGCCAATGGTAGCTCTCCAGATGTTTTTTGCCTACAACTCCCATCAGCCCCAACCAGCATGACCAGTGACTGGGGCTGATGGGCGTTGTAGGCAAAAAACATCTGGAGAGCTACCGTTGGCCACCCCTGTTGGAACTCGTTTATGAAACTTCTGTTACACAGTAGAATTACAATATATCATGAGAAATTGTTGAGCTATAACTATCTTTTAAATTTTCAATCAAAAGGCATTTTTTAAAAATCTGTTTGAATTTTTGTTTTAACCCTTGGTTTTTATCTGGCCTGGCCTGGCAAGAGCTGTGTGGGAGCTGCCGCCTGTGTTCTTTCTCTCTCTCTGCCCCTCCCCTCGTTGACGGCGCATCCACTCCCGTGTTGCCATGTGCGGCTGGCGGTGACAAGCAGCAGGCGAGAGATGGGCTGCCTGAGGCCGGGGCCTTACGTAGGCAGCTCTCTCAGAAGGCTCCTGCTGCGTTTTGCCAGCCAGCAGTCTGTCTTTGGTTATGGGGCTAGAATGTGGCGGAGATGAATGAGGGGGAATGTTTCCCTCCTTAAAGCAGTTGTGCTCGTGTGTAAGTGGAGGAGGAGTGAAATCAGCGGCTGGGGGGCTTCAAGATGAGAATCGTGAGAGGCCAGGCTTAATTCCTCAGTGGCAGGAAGCAAAGCAAAAACTGGGTCGTCTTTGACAGGAAGGAAGAAGAACTATCCCAGAGGCGTACTGGTGGACATATTTATGGCCGTCCAGGCAGTCAGCCCGGCTGACTGGTGTCTTCTTAGTTCATGTCGGGGGCAGGATGCCGAGGGCTCTGGCTTTGGCTGCAGTCTGCTGCCTCCATTCCTGTCCCTAGGACATGTGGAGTGTTGTTCTCCTGGTGTGGAATGCTGCTGGTGTGAAGCTGGACTTCAAAGAATGGTTTGAGGCAGACGGAGGAGTTGCTTTCCTGAGCCAGAGCAGTGCCCCCCCCCCCGGTTGCACCTGACCAGGTTTGGAAGGAGGCAGGCCCCTTCCCTTCTCCATCCCCGCTGTGCTGGCTTCCTTTGCTTTGCAAGCAGGGTGAGATCTTTCCGGCTTTAAGCAGAGACGAAGGTTGAAGTTCTGGAGAGCCGCATTCCTTTCTGTTCTCTTCATGCGCAAGAGCTGAAGATGCTGCTGCTGCTCAGACCAGAAGGCGGATGGTGACCTCGGGTGTGCTTGCGCCATTCGCATCATCCCTCCATCTTGTTGCAGATATAAGTAACCATAAGTAAAAGACCCTTAGAAAAGGAGCTGTTTCTTTTTATTTAACTCAGCCAGTTTGGCGTAGTGGTTAAGTGCGCAGACTTTTATCTGGGAGAACCAGGTTTGATTCCCCACTCCTCCACATGCAGCTGCTGGATGGCCTTGGGTCAGTCATAGTTTTCACAGAAGTAGTCCTTGAAAGGGCAGCTGCTGTAAGAGCTCTCTCAGCCCCACCTACCTCCCAGGGTGTTTGCTGTGTGTGTGTGTGGGGGGGGAGGTAAAGGAGATGGTGACTGCTCTGAAACTCTGAGATTCAGCATATAGGGTGGGATATAAACCCAATACCATCTTCTTCTTCTTCATTCCCTGTAGTGACTGGACTATTTGAATTTCTGAAGCAAGCACGGAAGTACTCTTAGCCAAGGGTAGCGAAGAGTGTCCCTTGCTCTCTGCCCCAGCAGATGTTGCTGTATCTGACATCTTTCCGGGGCTGGAGGGATTGGGGGAGTCTTCCAGGCTCAGGCGAGAGAACTTCAGCTGCGGCTGCTGCCAGCTGGCAGGCTTGGCTTGCAGGGCAGGCTGCTTGTGCGCCATTGTGTGATTTGGGTGAGTGGTTCCTTGTGGAGCGGGGCGACTGGCACTTATTGATTGATTAATGTCAGACGTCAGTAAAATGTGAGTACTGGGAAGGGAACCCTTTTGATTCCCTTTTTGAATTTGTAGAGAGGATAAGTAAACGAAAGGGTTGTAAGCAGGGTTTACAGAAATTAGTAGTAACTTGTAAAAGTTTGCTTTATTTAAAACACTGGAATCCCACAACCGAATGTCCAGCGGATTAACTTTTGCTCCTATTGATAGATTCAAGTGGGCAGCCGTGTTGGTGGGAAGTAGTAGAACACAGTGGGAGTGCAGGGGCACCTTTAGACCAACCAAGCTTTATTCCAAGTATGAGCTTTCGTGTGCATGCACACTTCTTCATGCCTATGGAAGCTCCCACTTTGAATAAAGCTTGTTTGGTCTTAAGGGTGCCTCTGCACTCCCACTGTGTTCTTCTGCTCATATTGACGGTGGCAGGTTGAGTTAAATGGCTCTGCCCTGGCATTTTGTCTCCAGCTGTTTGTGGTCTAAGTAGCTCTTGTTGTGGGAACACTGCAGGAACAAGGTGCTGCTGCTGCAGAGGCTCCAGTTTCCCAGGTCTCTCATCCTTACATGAAGGAAGTTCTCTGCAATAAGCAGAGGCTGTATTTTAAATGCCACCGCCTCCACTCCCCTTTAAGAATATGAAAGGACGTGCCTTCCTGTTCCTTTGCGCACACACTGGGCACTGTGGCCTGAGAGCATTTGGTGACTTCAGTAAAGTAGGCATCCGCTTTCAGAGCGGGATCATTTAGGACTGTAAAGACTTCAGCAGGCCTTGTGATTCAGTGGCAAATGTCAACCCAAACAAGGACCAAAGCTTGTTGTTCCAGTTAAACACCTTTATTATGCTGTATGCTGATTTGCTGCTCACCCTCTAGCTGTATTGTATGGGCTGGTGACTTCCATTTCCGTGTATCTGAAGAAATGTGCATGATGTGCACTCAAAAGCTTATACATTGAATAAAACTTGGTTGGTCTTAGAGGTGCCACTGGACTCAATCTTTGTTTCACTGAAGCAGTGATATGAGTTTTCCAGAAAAAGTTGCGTCATAAACTTTTCTGATTCAAATTTAAATAAATAATTTAAATACCGTTAGCACAATTTAATTAACTTCAGCAAAAGAAGTCAGACAGACTATGCACAATCACTAGGGCTTGTCTGAGCTTCATGTACTACATTTAGCCTATCTAATATGATAGACATTCAGAATATCAGCCCTGATAATTATAGATAAACAGACTATAATTACATATATGGGATAGAAAATTTCCAACTCACATTACTGCACTGGATTGTACATGGGATTCTAGCTTTAACTCTCTAAATACATCTTCCTTTAACTTTGCATGCTTTGATACATAGTGGAAGCGATTTATGTCATTGAAATAGAGAGACTATTCTTTCCTGCCATTGTTTCCCTGATCTTTGCCCTAACCCTTCACAGAACTATAAATTTCTGCCTCGTTGTTCTCCATGCTTCCTTGAAGTGTTGTGGGGCATTAATGGGGCATGGTTGCTTGTTACCTATGGAAATAAATTTGAACTTTCCTCTAGGTGCTCCATAGGGTTTGTTGAAAGCCTTGTGAGAGGACGTCCATCTGTGTTTACTTATGTGACTTTATTTCAGCTTTGAGGTGGTTCTGTGGCATTCTGCATTCTGCAACCCAAACTTGAGAGAAGCAGAAGTGTCAGTAAAAAGTGGGTGGAATTCGACATAGCATTTCTCTGTATCCTGGAAATCCTCTCAGGGCCCTGTTGCTTGAAGTCGGAGGCCAGAGAAGCCAGCAGTCTTCCTCACTCAAAGAGTAATTAACTTGTCTGTTTCATTGACGCATGATCTAGTGGCCACTGTGAATTTAATTGGCTCGGAAAGAGGATTAGACAAGTTAATCAAGGACAAGTGATTATCCATGGTGAATAAATGGGCAGCAGCTCTCTGAATACCAGTGCAAGGGAGTGAAGAAGGAGAGAGGCCCTGCTTGTAGAGTTCCCAGGGTCAAGAGGCTGGCCACTAAGTCAAACAGGATGCAGGAGTAGGCGGACAATTGGTGTGGTCCAGCAGGGCTAATCTTACATTACACAATGCAGTTTCATGGCTTTAAGAGAAGGATGTGGGGCACACCCTGTGCTAGTTAAGGTTGGAAGAACCAAATTTGCCCTGGCTGCTTCTGAACTGTTTGGGCAATAAAGGGGATAGCCAGGTCTCTCCAGGTTGGTATTGGGAAGGAAGACAGCTAGTGGAGTGTCTGCTCTTGGAGAGTATACATGTTTGAACATGGCATATTTCTTAGACATCTCCAAAAGCTGTCCTACACAAAGCTCATAGCAACATCCAGTGCAAGTAGAACTGGTCGTGCATATCATAGCCGTTCCAAAAGCTGTCTTACAAAGGTGAAGTTGTTACCTTAAGGTCAGAGACATTCCTAGGAATGCCTGAGGAGAGAGGGTTCCAGTGGAAAAAAGCGACGCTGGTGGGAGTGGTGTTGGAAGTTGGTGTCAGAGGGGCTGCTCTGAGCCAAGCCTTCCAAGGAGTGAGGCTCGCAACTGCCTGGGAGTGGCTGTTCCCTTTGGTGGCTCCCAGCTTGTGGAGCAGCCTGCTAGTATGTGGAACCTTATCAAAAGCCTTTGATAAACTATGTGTACAGCACTCCCCACAAGGTAGTAACTTTCTAAAAAAAAGAGAAATGAAAAGAAATAAGGTTAGTCTGACATTACTTTTTCTTGAGAAACCCATGCTGTCTCTTAGTGATAATAGCCGTCCTTTCTAAACGTTCCAGGACTGACTGTTGATGATTTGTTCTAAAACCTTTTCAGGTGTAGATGTCAAGCTGACCTGTCTGTAGTTACCCAGATCCTCCTTTCCCCGCTTCTTGAAGATGGGGACAACTTTTGCCCACCTCCAGTCCTCTGGCACCTCACCTGTTCTCCAAGAATGCTCAAAAATAATGGACAGAAGCTCAGAAATTACATCTGCAAGCTCTTTTAGTACACTTGGATGCATTTCATTTAGCTCTGAGGTCTTTGTTTCATTTAAAGAAACTAGGAGTTTATGTACTCTCCCTCTGCTGATCCTAGGCTGCAACTCCCTTTCCTCATCATATGTTCTGTTTTTGCCATGTTGAGCACCATTTCTCTCAGAAGAGAATAATGAGGAGAAGTAGGAATTGAGCAGTTCTGCCCTCCCTTTATCACCTGTTACAATTTCACTTTTCTGTCCCTGCAAGGGGCCTACCATGTCCTTGCTCTTTTTCTTACTTTGTACATAAGAAAAGAACCCTTTTTTGTTGTTTTTAGCATCTCTAGCCAGTCTAAGCTCATACTGAGCTTTAGCTTTCCTAACTCTTTCTCTCCAAGCACTGGTTATTTGTTTATATACATCCTTGGCCATAAGACCCTCCTTCCATTTCTTAAATGAGTCTTTTTTATTTCTCAAGTCCCTAGAAAGCTTTTTATGGAGCTGCCTTGGCTTCTTTAGGCTCTTCCTATTTTCCCTCCTCATAGGAATTGCTTGTCATTGTGCCTTCAATATTTCACTTTTAAGAAACTCCCCTCCCTCTTGAGCGCCCTTCTCCTTAAGTATTTCTGGCCATGGGATTTTACCCAGCATAACTCTGTGTTGTTTCTATTCCCCTTTCTCACTGACATTCAAGGTGAACTACCCAGGCTGGGACATCCAGGAATTAGGACTGTGGAAATCTGAAACCAGGCAGAAATCTGAGACAAAGCATAAGTATGAAGCTGACACGTTAAGCGGTGCAGAGAATTCACAGTAGGATCACACTTACACCAATGGACAGTATATAGTATATGCAGTGTAGTCCACTGTCCCTTTTCCTTCATCAAAGTGTCTTTCTGAACTGTTATCACGTGGCCCTGTTATTTGTGTACTAATGGCCTCCTGAATAATAATAAGAAAGAAGATATTGGATTTATATCCTGCCCTATACTCTGAATCTCAGAGTCCCAGAGTGGTCACAATCTCCTTTACTTCCCTCCCCCCAACAGACACCCTGTGAGGTAGGTGGGGCTGAGAGAGCTCTTATAGCAGCTGTCCTTTCAAGGACAACTCCTACAAGAGCTATGGCTGACCCAAGGCCATTCCAGCAGGTGCAAATGGAGAAATGGGGAATCAGACCTGGTTCTCCCAGATAAGTCTGCACACTTAACCACTACACCAAACTGGCTCTCAGTTTTGGTAGTTTTTGAAATGCTAGAAAAAAGTGAGAGCCTTCTGACCGCAACAGCTGGACCATCCTATAAGGCGGGGCCACAACAGAGAAAGGGCATTTGCAGGCAGATGTTAACACTGTCTCTTTGGAAGGTGGCACCTGCAACAGACCCAGTTAGAGAGAGAGAGAGAGACGGTCCTGCAGATGTGAGAGTCCAGGGCCATAAAGGGCTTTGGATGTGACAGTCAGTACCTTGAATTGAACCTGGTAATTAATGGGCAGCTATGGAGTGACTGTAGAATTATAGTAACAGTCATGCTTTGCCTGGCTTCCAATACTAATTGAAGAAGAGCATTCCATACCAGGTGGAGTCTCTGGAAGAAAGGAAGGAATACCTGCTGCCCATCCTGTTTTGGAATAGCGGGTGCATTTGCCATTCCACTTGCCAAGAATTGCAGGCAGCCCAATGCCTCTGTCGCTAGTTCTTGCTTCTCTGTGTTCCCATAGAAACTGCAGGTTGGTTGCAGCAAACTGGTTAGAAGATGTTTGTCAGAAGTGCGTTTGAAATATTCCTGAGTTTTCTGCAGTGGCTTACATTAACCCTTTGCTAGGTCTCCTTTTTCTCCAGTAGTTTCCCACCACAGTCATTTTATAGGCTATACTTTGTCTCCTATCAGAGTTGGGTTGTTCTTTATACTTAAATATTTGTAAGCTGTTATAAACTATAAACTATCTGGCTCTAAGACTGCAGGCAGGGTAACATCGCTAAAACACATTTAAAACCCATCAATAACATGATTTACATTGCATCCATCTGACCAGTGCCAAACATTTGAGGCCTCAGCAGCCCCTTAAACAGGGATGTTTTACAGCCCTTCCTAAAGATGGTGGATAAGGGGGCTGGACTGGCTCTCTGAGTGGGAGTCCCTTCAGAGCACTGGAGCAGCAGCAGGGTGTTCTCTCTTCTGAGGAGGGTCGTAGATGCGGAGGACGCCGCAGTGCTCTTGGCACCAGAGCACACCCTGGGTCATGTGGCAGCTTGCTTGTCTGAACGGCATGCCCTTAGTTTATGTAGCTTTGTTATTTTGGGATGAACAAAAAGAGGTTCTGGAGCTGATGCTCTGTGCACATGACCATCCAGTGCCTTGACTGGGAATGGCTTTGAGAGCCCTCTGGACTTAGAATAATAGAATCATAGAGTTGGAAGGGACCTCCAGGGTCATCTAGTCCAACTTGTCAGAATGATGTGGTCCCCAAGACCTTGCTGTTGTTTTAAAATGCGGGGCGGGTTCTGTGCCTCAGCCCAGAAGATGACCTGCTCTCCTTTGTCAAAAAATCTGTTTAATATTCTGCAGACCCGAGTTCTGCTTGATACCCCTGTTTTGATATGCAGCAGGGAAGGAGAAGCACAAAGGAAGTCTGCAGACTTTATTTATTTATAGTTTGCCTTTCTTGCTGGGACTAGAGATGGATTAGACAGAGCGAGTCAATACAATTAACAGGATGGGGTATTCAGTAAACGATGAAATGGGATTTGGGATGCACAGCCAACCAGAAGTCTAAAAAACAGAACTGAAGTAAAGCAGAAGTGTTAACATGACTTGTCAAATGATGCAAAGTTACTTGGTAGGATCCAACTTATAGCAAGCGATGCACAGTTTTGCATAGTTTGTGGAAAGCCAGGGGAGGGGGAACCTTCCTGACCTCCTCAGGTAGACCATTCCACAAGGTGGGGGCCACAGCAGAGAAGGCACTGTACAGGCAGGTGTTGATTTTGCCCGTTTGCCACTTGGCACCTGCAGAAGGCCCTGCTCGGATGAGCGAAGGTGTCATGGTGGCGCATAGGAAGAGAGGTGGTCTTGTAGGTATGAGGCTCCAAGGCCATGAAGGGCCTTGTATGTGATGGGCAGCCAGTGGAGTGACGGGAGTAGTATGCCCGCTCCATCTAGCTCCCAATAACAGCCTGACTGTGGTGTCCTGTACCAGCTGGTGTTTCTGAATTGCTTTTGAGGGGAGACCAACGGACAGTACATTACAGTATTCTAGCCTCGATGTCACCACGGCATGGATCTGGGTGGTCAGATCAGTTGTGTCAAGGCAAGGGGACATTTCTGGAGGTAGGCCAAGGTGGAAGAAGTAATTTTTTTTTTGCAACTGCATTAGCTTGCTTTTCCAGCAAGAACGTTGGGTCCAGTATAACACTGAGGCTCTGAACCAAGTCAGCAAAGGTCAGCTGAACCCCACTGATGGGGGGGGGCGTAATGTCCTCCAAGACTTCCCCCTTCCCAACTAGCTCTACTTCTGCCTTTCTAGGATTCAGTTCCAGCTGGCTCATTCTTAGCCACTTTCCCACAGCAGCCTCGGCTGCATCACCAGGAGATTTGGATAAGGCTGTATATAGCTGTGTGTCACCTGCCTATTGATGACAGCCCACCCCACAACTTTTAAGGACTTGGCCTGAGGGCTTTACATAAGGATTGGAAAGTACAGGAGACAGGATTGTGCCCTGTGATCCCACACTGATGGTAACTGGCCTCCAGTGGCAGTTCTTTGAGCCTGGCCCATGAGGAAGGATTTGAGCCTGTCCAACCCCTGATGCCTACGTCCGCCTCAACATGATGGCATGGCCCACTGTGCCAAACACTTCAGATAAATCCAGTGGGAGCAACAAGGAGGCCTGATCTTTGTCTGCATTTATAGAAAGGTCGTCAACCAAAGTGCTGTCTGTATCCCATAGTCCCGTCTGAAACCAGACTCAAAGCAGTCTGGAGCAGATGAGTTATCTAAGAAGGCCTGGAGTTCACTTGCTACTGCTCTCTCCATCAGTTTGCCTAGAAAGGCAGATTAGAGACAGGCCAATAATTGAAGCATATACAGCTTCAAGAGGGAATTGGATAAACATATGGAGCAGAGGGCCATCAGTGACTATTAGCCACAGCGTATTGTTGGAACTCTGTCTGGGGCACTGATGCTCTGTATTCTTGGTGCTTGGGGGAGCACAGTGGGAGGGCTTCTAGTGTCCTGGCCCCACTGATGGACTTCCTGATGGTGCCTGGTTTTTTTGACCACTGTGTGACACAGAGTTTTGGACTGGATGGGCCATTGGCCTGATCCAACAGGGCTTCTCTTATGTTCTTATGTTTTTATGACTATGTCATTTTTCTGCAGGGATTTTTTTTTTAAGTAGTGGATTTTTTTTTAAGTAGTGGAAGGATAACTGCCTCTTTGAGTGGTCAAGGGAAGGTGCCCTGAGTTAATGACTGATTATACTAGATACTAAGGATTCATTAATGTGGTCTTTAAGTGATTTTAGAAGCCAGGATGGGCAAAGATTGTGGGCAGGAGTAGTGGCCTTCACAGGTCCCAGGAGCTTGTCAGCATCCATCGTGGGAACTGGGTCAAAGTGGTGCATAAACAGAACATCTGTGAGAGTCAGCATCAAAGTCAGAGATGCTCCCTTGTGGACCTGTAGCTCTGTGCCTGCCACGTAAGCCCCAGATAAAGCCATTAGGGGTTTTGTGTGTACATGAGAGTCAGGCTGGTTCCTCAGATTGTCGAGTTTTACTGCTGCTAAATGGTATGTTTTTCATCTGGTCATTTTTATATACATTGCCAAAGTAAACCATAGTCAGTTTTGATTTCACTATTATTTGCTGCTATCTTTGTTGCCTTTTGGATTTAAACACAACTTGTGAGGATATCTTGGTGAAGCAGCTCATTGTGAGATGGTGCATAAATTGGTGTGGGGGTGGAGTGAGCCCTGTGTTCTTTTGCCAGCCTGTATCACCCCACTCTTGTCATGCTTCATCAGACAAGGGGACCCACAGGTCAGCTCAGGCAGGGCTCTGGAGCACATTGGGGATATTGGTCTTGGGGGACTTGAATTGCTACTGGGGATGCATCCTTTGCTTCTGATGCCTGCCTTTCTGAAGGATTACATCTATCTGCTTAGATCCAGGTGGGCAGCCGTGTTGGTCTGAAGCAATAGAACAAAGTTTGAGTTCGTTGAAAACTTTTAAGGCCAACAAAGTTTAATTCTGGACAAAATGCACACAAAAGCTTATACCCAGAATTAAACTTTGTTGTTCTTAAAGGTGCCCTTGGACTCAGACTTTGTTCTGTTCATCTGCTTAATAAGCTTGGTGGTGTTAAAGTATCTGTCTAGCTGCCCTACTTCCAATTTCAAAGTCTGGTAAAACCTGCAGCAGCTGGAAATGCTGAAACTGGCAATCAACTTAATGGTGTGAAGCAGAATCCTTGAGCCAGGTCTGAGATTGCCATTCAGCCTTGATCACAGGATACAAGTGTAGAATTTGTTGTGGATGCAGAATTCATCATCTTGAGCTTGAATGCAGTGCCTGCAGGAAAGAAACTAGGAAGTGTGTGGGGAGGGCTCGTGTTACTGGTAGCTCTTTTGCCCTCCCAGTAGTTAGAAGCAGATTGAGTTCTCAGCAAAAGATTCAGGTTCTTTAGTGTGAATCTTTGATTCAGGTTGGCCAGAAGGGCTATTCTAGTACAGAATGCATTTCTCCCCTCAAAGAGCATGATTTTGTGCTGCCTCCCCCCCCCCCCCCCATTTTAGCATGTTCCGCTTTTTTGAGCTGTCTTGAGCAATTCTGTGGATAGGTGACCTGTAATCTTTTAAAGAGCAAATTTACTGTAAGGCTGTGGTTTTGGGCTCCATCTTTCTGAGCCCCTGCTGTGAACTTTCTTAGCCTTGGAAGGGGTGGGGTGGGCTCCCGCAGGAGGTGGGAATAGGACTTGTTCCGTTGCTCTCTGAGCTGCTTGGATTCCTCCTGTCTTAGCTGTGCAGAAGCAGGACTTTTCTTCTTGGTTCAGTTTGTGGGCTTGCTGGCCAGTTCCAGTTCGTGGGGTTCTCGAGGCAAAAGCAGCAGCGGCTGCAACAACTGGCTGCTAGGCAACCTCTTGTGTTATGCCAGGGATCAGCACCTTGGCAGCAGCAAGAAGTCTGGGTCTCGAAGAAATGGGAGGCTGTCTTATGAGGCTGGTGGGAGGCTGTCCCACGACCGGCAGGTGGAATGTCCTGGCCACAGTATCTGCAGCGCTTGGCATGAAGGCTTTTCTTTCTGGCTCCTGGTTCTAGGGGAACAAGCAAGAGTCCCTCTGAGTCACTTCGTGGTTCCTTTTCAAAAGGAAAGGAAAGCACAGTTCTTTCATCTGCTGTTTGGCAGCCAACAAGGGGTTAAACACTCTGGACTGGCAGCAGTACTCCAGGACAATCACAGGCAGAGTACTCCAGGACAATCGGTACACAGAAGATGTTGCTCCCAGTTCTGGGGGAAGGCAACGGCTGCAGTGGTGGACTGTGTGTGTGCTGGCTGCTGGACATGTTCCAGTGTGGATCAGCATGTTCGACTAGGGTTCCACCCTCCCTCCCCCGACTTTGGGAAAGGGTCTGTCTCTCAACCCAACTCACCTGGCAGGACTGGTAAAAAAGGGCCTGCGCTGGCTTGCTGGAAGAGGGGCAGAATCTGAAAATCTAGTAAACACCCCAGAAACTGTGCTTTGAGGGCCTGGCTGCAAGTAATTGAAGTCCGGGGTTTCCCTTGCCCAGCTGGAACAAGCCCCATTTCACTCCCCTCTTCTGCACTAATGGGCAGGTTGGCTGGAATAAGATCCTGACTGGGAGCCCAGGCTGAAATTTGCTGAAACAAAAGCTCGGCAAAGCTTTTAACAGTCAGAGCTTTCTCTTGTGATCACATTAGTTTTTGCCATTTGACTTCCTTAAGATTTGAGGGCTCCTTCTAGGAACTACTTGTATGTTTCCCCTCTTCCTCATCACTGGGACAGAGGCACGAAACTGCACCTTCGGAACTTCTGCTGCTTGCCTCATGGAATCAGCATACTACAGACTTCTTAAATCCTCGTATTGAGAGGTTCAGGCTGTTGTGGACACTTGTTCCTCCCTCCCTCCCTCCTCACGCAGCATCTTCGCCAGGCGGGTTGTGTGGTCTGAGATCCCCGAGCTGGCACAAGACAAGGATCTGGGGCAGGTGGGGCTGAGTTCCCGCTCTGCCTGGGAAGTCCTGCTGGGTCCTGAGCCTGTCCCAATTCCTTAGGCTAACCTACCTCACAGGGTGGTGGTTGTGAAGACCGCTTGGAGGGGGGAGGGCAATGCGATAAGCTGCTTTGGGGGGCCCAATTAGGAGGAAAAGTCATATCTAAATACAAAACGAGCAGTACAGGCAAGAAGCATCCCTGGCAGGTCTTTGGTGGGCTTCTAAAAAGCATTTTTGCTCCTAAGTAATGCCTTTTCCTCCTAGCCTGTTCTCTTTGGTTTCCAGGCAACCTGTCCTTTGGCAGGATCACAGCACCCTGCTGACGTCTGTGCCTCCCCCTCCCCCTCTATTCTCTCTCTCTCTCCCTCCCTCCCTCCCCCCCTTCACTGGGGGGTTCAGAGCTGAACACTTGTGAGCTGTTTTCCATCTTCCCTTCCACCCACGTGCTGCCATGATGTGTGTCTCACGGCATAAGTGGGAAAAGGCAGCTTGGAGGGTGGAATAGCTCTGGCTGGGTCATCTGCTCTGCCCTGGCTAATTCTTTCAGCTCCTGTCATTGAATGGACACTTTTACCCATTCATGTCCTATTTGCTCTTCTGCTGTTCTTATTGGAGAATGGAGGATGTGCTGCTAGTCTTTCCCCAGAGTAATTGCATCCAGTACTGTCCTGGTGGCTAACGTGAATAGCTTGGCGCAGGGGGAAGCAGATGCGAAGGAGGTGACAGGTAGGACATTCTCGCAGGATTAGGTCTCACAGCTAGTGGGTGCAGGATAGCAGCGCTCCTTGAGGCTTATGGTGATCTGGGCTGGAGAGCTGCTGGGATCTAGGAGTAAAGCAAGATTAGGGAGCCTGCTCAGGGCAAGGATGTTCCAGAAATAGGCCCCACATGTGCTTCTAGCAAAGCCCTGGGACGCAGAGCCAGGGATGGGCGGGTGATGCTGCTGCTTCTGCACATCTCCTGCTTGGACTCCAGAAGGAGCCCAAGGACATGGTCATTGCAAGTCACAGCAGTTGCAGAATAGGACAGACTCAGGTGGGCAGCCGGGTTGGTCTGAAACAACAGGACAAAGTGTGAGTCCAGCAGCACCTTTAAGACCGACAAAGTTTAATTCCAGGTAGAAGCTTTCATATGTATGCTCACAAAAGCTTATACCCGGAATTAAACTTTGTTGCAGGTACATGAAAGCTTGTGTCCAGAACTGAACTTTGCTGGTCTTAAAGTGGACTCACACTTTGTTCTGTATTCCAGTGTGCTGCCTTTAGGGTGCTTTGGGGAAGTCTCTGGTCATCTCCATGTTGAAAATGCATCCCACTCTGATGTGCCACAGCGAAGGAAACCTTCCCTTGCCTTGGCAGACTAACAGGAACGCATCCCAGTGTCCTTCTCTCCCTTGCCCCTGCCTCTGACAAATGGCCACATACTGATTTCTGGGAATGGAGTTATCTGTAGCTTAGCCTCAGAGTTATGGCTCAGAGTCGTGGTCTGTGGCTCGGTCTGAGTTCTCAGACATACCACCTTGAGTCTGCTGCTTGCTGCTTCCTCTCTAGGAGGGAGACATTTCAGAGAAGGAAACAAATCAGTCCTTGCTGATCATGGGCTAGACTTCAAACCCTTCCGGAGATGGCGGGACTTGATTTTTCCCTGCTCGGGTTCATGCTCATGACTTGACCAGTATCTATTAAACTTGTGTCCTTCTTTTCTGCTGCTAATGGAATCCAAAGCAGCATGTGTGGACTGTGGGGGAAGCTTCCCATCCAGGCTCTGACCAGGCCAACCTGCCTTTCTTTCAACGCAGGAACTGTGTCAGGGGCTCTTCAGTCACGACCCTCTAGGCAATACAAAATACAGTGGCAGTAATACCAGAAGAACATAAGAGCCCTGTTGGGTCAGACCAGGAGTCCATCCTTTCTAGCCTTTTGCTTCATGTAGTGGCCAAACAGTTGCCCTAGGAGGCCAGTAAACAAGACATAGAGGCCAAGACCTTCACTTGGTATTGCCTCCCAGCATTAGGAGTCAGAGGGTTGCTACCGCCGAATACGGAGATTCAGTGCAAATAAGTCTGTAGAAGTGAGCAGTGACTCACAAAAGCATATACCCTACCACAAATTTTGCTCGTCTTTAAGGTGCTACTGGACTCTTACTCTTTCTACTGCTAGTAGAAACCACAACATTAAAAAAACAACTAGTGGGGGGACATTTTAACCTTCCTGACAATGGAGCAGTGAGACAGTGCACAGGCCTGAGGCTCCTCAGCGAGTGCATTGACTGCTACACTTAGAGGGGATTCCCTGTAAGGGAATGGGTAAGGCTTTCTGAAGCTAAGGGAGTTGGTTAGAATAAGGGAGGGGAGGTGGAGGCCCCCCTTCCCTAACTTCTAATCTGTCCGGTGCCGAGGCTAGCAAGCGCTTTCACTACTCAATTGGGTCTCCAGAGCTTGGAGGATAGAGAACATAAGAATTTCATCCAACTAGACTAGCCCCAATAGAGGAAATGGATGGATTTAGTACTACTAGATAAAATAGCAGGAAACATACCATCCATGTAAATAATGCTGAAGAGAGGGCTGACGTTTGAGCGGAGTCGAGCTGGAGACTTGGCGTGGTAGTGGTGCTGGAGGCGGCTTGGTGAAGGCGGCGTGGAAGGAGTGAGGCGGACAGAGATGGTGGGATCGAGAGTGGTATATGAAGAAGAAGGGACGAATAGAATGTGGAGATGGTGAGTGGAATGTGAAGGAGGAAGTGTAGAGTGAATAGAAGAGCTGGCCAGTGCAGACAGAATGGTGGTGCAGGATTTGGGAAGGAAAAGGATTTGAGGAGGAGAGACGTTGCGGCTGTGTTGGAGGCGGCTTTGGTGATAGCGGCAGTAGGGGTGATGATGGTGGCGTGAGACATAGCGACTCGGACAGAGGTGCCTTTGGTGATAGCGGCAGCGGGACAGCAGTGGTGGTGTGGAAGGAGCAAAGTGGGACAGAGTTGGAAAGATGGTGAGATGGAGTAGTGGCGTGTAAGAGACGAGCAGAACGTGGAGGTGGTGAGTGAAATGTTGAGGAGGAGGCGAGAAGTGAGGAGAAAGTTGCCATTTTTGTGAAACAAAAGGGGAAGGAGGCAGTTCTTAGCGAACATGCGGCTGCCTCTTCCCTGAAGAAAGGGTTTGCAGCTTCTTGTTGTTTGTAGTGGGTAGGAGTGGACCGGGGGGACCGTCGGAGTGCAAATGAGTTGACTTGGGCTGTTGACTGGACCGGGAAGGGGTGACATGAAATCCATTAACTGAGCTTATTCATTGGTGGTGAGTTATATGGATGGTACCACGGGAGTTTGTCAGAAGAAGAAGCAGAAAGAAGGAAGTAGACAGGTCATACAGTGTTGTAGAGGATTGTGGGAAGAAGCAGGAAGAAGGAAGAAGATGGAACATAAACCTTCTTGGAGACGCTCTAAAATCTAAACTTGCTGCCTGGGAGGCAGAAGTAGAAACAAACACTCAATCTTAAGCGTTATTAAAGGTGGTAAAATGTTTTGAAACCAATTAATTTAAACTATACTGTGTTAAATGAATTAAGCATAGTCTGTATCAATGATTTAATAGTAACAATAGATATTGGTTAATGATTTATTAAGAAAAATAGATATTGATTCTGGACAGTGATTGATGTAATTAATTGTGGGGTGTAATTTGGGAAATTGATTAGAGGATACCTGTGAATGAATTGAAAGTAAACAGAAGGTATAATTTGAATAGATTTGATTCTGACTGATTAGAGTGGGTAAAGTGCTTATAGAAGTGATATAAATATTTAAGCTTTATAGATTTGTGGTAATTCTAGAGTGTGTTGATTATAGTGTATTGCACAGCTTACAGTATATAGAGCAATTATATTTTGTCAAGACCCAGACAGAGAACGTTAAGCAAAATGGGGGGAAAAAACCTAGACCCTAAGATTAAAAAAGTTGGTCAAGGAGCCTCTCCTGGGGTACCTAAGTCAGTAGCTACAGCAATCAGCCAAGATGCTATTGAAAAACTACAGAATATGATGATGGCAGGCTTAAAAAAAACCCAGGATACATTAGAGGGCATCAAGGTGGAGCTTAAAGAGGAACTAAGGAAAACTAATGAAAAAGTTGATGAGTTTCAAAAGCAATTATTGATTAACACTCAACAAACCTATAAAGTATCAGCAAAAGTGGAAGAATTGGAGGGAAAAATGAAATCGATGTCTGACACGCTGCAAGGCTGGGAAGATAAATGTAAGGAGATGATGACAGAACAGTTAAATTGGAAATGGAAAAGCAGCCTACATTTTAAGATTTCAGAATGTCCCAGAGGAAAAGGGAGAAGATATACCCAAGAAAATAAATGAATTCTTAGCCTCAAGTGTAGAGGCGGTATCAAAGGACATTAAACGTGAGATCGACTGGACCAGAAACTTGCTTCATTCTATACTAGGAAATTTAATCTGCCAAGGGAAATCCATGTTAAATTTACAAAGTTTCAATTTGTGAAGCCATTTTGAGAGCAACAAGAGGAGTGGACTTAGTTTGGAAGGAAAGCAAAATTAAAATTTTGGAAGAAGTACCCTCGAGCATGAGACAGAGAAGAAACAAATACAATAAATTAACAACTTGGCTGATTGAAAATGATAATCAGTTTAGATTGCTAACAGTGGAAGGCATCCTTTTTACTTCTCAAGACAAAAGGTTCAATTTGAATTCAACATATAAGGCACAAGAATTTTTGGATCGTCACATAGAGGAAGACAGACAATCCTCGGACTCAGCAGAAGAAGAAGGGCGTGAATATGAAGGAGAAGAGGGCGGTCGGAAACCTGATAGAGAGCAACAAAATAAAAAGAAGAGAGATAAGATCAAAACAAGATCCCAAACTCAAAAAGATAAAGGATACCAGATAGTAAAAACCAGGAGGAATAATGGACAGAGACGGACTAAAAATAGTGTCGGTTAATGTGAATGGCTTGAATGGACCCCAGAAAAGGAATAAGACTTTCCTGCAACTTAATAAATTACAAGCTGATGCTATATGTCTGCAAGAGACACATATTACACAGAAGGATGTAAAACATCTACAACATAAAAAGCTAGGTAAATTGCACTTGGCGTCAGACCAAGTAAAAAAGAGGGGAGTTGCAACTTACATAAAGGAAAAGATTGAGTCCCAGCTGTTGTATGCAGCAGAAGACGGTAGAATGCTTCTGGCTGAAATCACACATAATGGGAAAAAATTGCTTTTAGCTAATATCTATGCAAGAGAGATTTTTTTTAAAGGATACATGATAAGATTACTAGTATGGACTATCAAGAATTATGTATCATAGGTGATTTCAATGCGATATTTGACTCGGAATTAGATCGGAAACCGGGGGAAAAGTCAAAGAAAAAAATGTTGAAACCAACTTCCTAAAACCTTTTTTAAATTGGTCGAAGAACTAAGACTAATAGATGCTTGGAGAACATGAAATATTAAATCTCGAGACTTCACCTTTTACTCCCAAGCTCATGACTCGTGATCAAGGATCGATATGTGCTGGATTTCATCTACTATGTCTCTTACTCTTGAAGACGCAACGATCTTACCTCGCTCCTTTGCAGATCATAGCCCAATACAGGTTACTTTGACAAGCTATAGAAACAGACCCTGATGGACTTGGGCAGCCCAATCCAGACATAAGTGGCAGCCGGCTGTGGCGTAGCTGCCATGCCGCTAGTAAACTTCCTGAGGACTTTGGAACGCCGGAGCGTGGGGAGGGGAGAGGTGTAGCTTGCCATGAGGGAGATGGTCGCCATGGCAACGCCACTGGGGAGGTGGAGGCAGCCGGAGGGGAGGGTCAGCACAACCCCCATTGGCCAGTCCTGGCGCATGCTCTATGGCTTGTGACAGTCAGGGATGGGGAGAGGCGGCCCCAGAGAGGCTGCTAGCCATCCCCAACCCACCTCCAAACAGAGAACGGAGCCAATGATGGACAGAACATCAAAGGCAAAGGAGAGACGTCCCACCAACACGGGGAGGGAACAGGAGTGAGGCTGGGCATGCATGCATGAGAAGCCTGGCTTGGTGGCTTGGACTGGCAGTTGTACCACAGAGCCTGTACATTGGTATGGCTTAAAGACTGGGTCACACTAGCAAATAAAAAGACATTGTTTATAGAAGGTGCAGACCTCCCGCGAGGATGGCACTTCTATATGTGATACCAACCCCCCTCGAAAAATAGCTTATTTACCAGACATGAAATTAGGAAAACACTATTAAAAGCCTGGCAATGGATAAAACCACAATTTTTTCAACAAGGTGCCAAGGTGGTTGTCCCCACTAGAAGCATTGGTACACCCTAACCTGCTAAACTGGAATGAAATCTTTATCACACATTATTGGATAACCACAGGAATTTGAAGATTGATGCAGACTTGCCTTTGGATTGGTGGACTAAGACACAAATTCAGTCAAGGTATGCGAAGGACAAGATTTTGGGGTTTGAAAGAAAAATGAATGATTTAGATCAAATATGGACTGCATCACTGTGGGTGAATCAGTACTGAAGACAGTCCAGCAGTTCAGCTACCTGGGGTGCATCATCTCCTCAGATGCCAAGATTGACAAGGAGATCGACAACAGGCTGGCAAAGGCAAACCGTGCATTTGGCCGACTGCACAAAAGAGTGTGGAGCAACAAGCACCTGAAAAAAGGCACAAAGATCAATGTTTACAAAGCGGTTGTGATGACAACCCTCATCTACGGCTCCGAATCGTGGTTTTTTTACCGTCATCACCTGCGACTCCTTGAGCGCTTTCATCAGCGCTGCCTTCGCACCATCCTCAACATCCACTGGAGTGACTTTGTGACCAACACTGAGGTCCTCAAGAGGGCGGAGGTTACAAGCATCGAAGCACTGCTGTTGAAGACGCAGCTGCGCTGGGCAGGGCATATTTCTAGGATGGAAAACCACCGCCTTCCCAAGATTGCTCTGTATGGCGAACTTTCCACCGGCCATCGAAATAGAGGGGCACCAAAGAAGAGGTACAAGGACTCCTTGAAGAAATCCCTTGGCACCTGTCGCATCAACCATCACCAGTGGTCTGACCTAGCCTCAGATCGCAAAGCATGGAGGCACACCATCCACCAGGCTGTCTCTTCCTTTGAGAACGCACGCATAGCTGGTCTTGAGGACAAAAGGAGATTGAGGAAGAATCGCACTGCTGCAGCACCAACCCCAAATCAGACTTTTCCCTGCAGCCACTGTGGCCGGATCTGCCTGTCCCGCATTGGTCTTGTCAGCCACCAGCGAGCCTGCAGCAGACGTGGACTACTGCACCCTTCTTAAATCTTCGTTTGCGAAGTCAAGCCGAGATAGAGGGGGACTGGTACTGAAGAGAAATTGATTGCAAAAATATACAACTTATTCCTAGGGATAAGAATGCAAGAAGAAATTGTTAAAGAAAGCATGGTTATATGGATGCAGAATATAGGTCATGCGATTGTATTAGCAGACTGGGAGAAGCTATGAAAAACGAACATAAAAATGACCAGATCTTCTACTCTCAAAGAAAATATATATAAGATGACTTAAAGATGGTACATTACCCCTGAGAAGCTTTCCAAGATATACCAGAATACCCCAAACATGTTGGAAGTGTCAGAAAACAATTGGTTCATTTTATTATATGTGGTGGCAATGCGAAAAGGCAAGAAGCTATTGGACTCAAGTAAACATTTGGTTACAAAAAATACTTAAAATAAATATAAATCATTTACCTGAATTTTGTCTCCTAAGTATATGCCAAACCCCTACTTCTAAGATACAAGCTAGATTCTTGGTTCATGCAACTGCGGCTGCGAGAATTGTATACGCAAGGTATTGGAAGACACCACAAATACCTAATAAAGAAGAATTCGTGCAGAAACTGCTGGAAATAGCTTTCTCTCAACAAAATTGCCTGAAGCAAAGTTAAACCAGTGTAAAGAAGTATAGCAGCCTGTATATGATTGGTTGAATATATAGGAATAGTCGTAAGAAGGGAGAGGGGTGATGAAGAAGGATTGATGAAATTGATAGAAGAATTTAGTATTAGAATTAGATCAAAGTTCCCTTCCTCCAAATTGTTTGTTTACTTGTTTATTTGTACTTTTCATTTATTGTCTTTGTTTTTGCTTTGCTATAGTGTTTGTGCAGTTGTTATTGTGTTGATGTTGTTGTTGTTCTTCTTTTCTTGTTGGATATTATTTATGAAATAAAAATATTATTTCTAAAACCTTCCAGGACCTAAGAGCAGCAGTTCCTAGTAATTCCCAGGAAAGAGCTTGCCTTTTTCACTGAGTTGGCATTTTCACTGAACTGTCTGCTATAACCTCAAGCTCTTTCTCTTTCTCAAGTCTTAGTTAGTTCAGACCCCAGTTCAGTGGTAGGATGATTTAGTTAGAACTTGGGGAAAGAAAGAAAGACAAACAGATAGATGAAAAAGGAGGGGCTGTTGTTTTGTTGACACGCACATTATGCAAAGATGTCTCTAGGTGACTCTTACTTCTTACCTCTGGCTGCTCAGACAGGCTGCCTTTCTCAGCAGCACATGCTGTTGCAATTCTGCAGCAATTCAATTTAGGGGGGGAAATTTTTCACCTTTTGCTTCATAGCGAGGTCACTGGCAAGGTAAGTGACTGGTTGTGCAGCATAGATGTGGAGCAGGCTAAATTCTGCCAGCCCAGTGCATGAGGCACACTTTCTCACAAGGACAGGAATCTTTGGGGGGGGGGGAGGGAGTGAAGGGAAGGACCAACACCAGAGCTTGTGCTGCTTGGAAGGAGAGCCTGGCATCAGCTTAGCCGGAGCAAGGAGAAAAGATGGCTCTGAGTTACAATGCCAAAAAGACAAAAGAGCATAAGAACTTTGTATATCGTTTCCTTAGCCTGCATGGGGATGCATACATAAAGCTTAGGGCTCTTGTCTGAAGAGTTGTGCTGCCACAGTGTTCTGGAGTGCATCCCCCCCCCCCCTTTAAGAGCTAAGTGGTGGACTGCTCCATGCAGGAAGGCTTGAGAGGGGGCTGGGGTGTGATGTAAGCCCAGGGCTTCTGCTGAGATTGCCTTGGCACTGTAGGGGGGCTCTTTCCCCTCTGCCTGGAAATTGCAGTCTTGCAAGAAGCCTGACCCTGCTGGCTGGGGAGGAAGAGGAAATAATGGCTTTCCAGGTGGTACTTTCACCAGACACGCTGGCTGCTTTCACTGCAGTTTGGAATCCCCTCTGGAAGGAACATGCCCGCTTCGGGAGCAGTCCATGGGGTGCTCTGGAGGGTTGGATTTGCTGCTACTGACATCAACCCCCTCTCTGTTGTGCTGAGGCATGTAAAAGTTCTGCAGTCTTTGAAGCCATGGAAGAAACATTTAGTTTCCCAGGGAAAAATATGGAAAGGGGGGTGAGGTGGAGAATCAAAATATATGCGATACTTTCCTAGAAGACTAAGCCTATTTTGCTGCCCTAAGAATAAGAAATGCATAATTTTTCTTAACGTATAAAATTTTTTGTATGTTGGATTTATAGCCCTCCCCCTCTGCACAACAGGGCTCAGAGTGGGTAGCAACAATAGTCATAAAACAATACCTATAAAATTGAACTATTACATTACTGATAGTGGATATTGGTTTGCTTACAGAATTTAAAAGTATAAATGCCTTAGTTTTCTACAAGAATGAGAGCTGACTTAGAACGTTTTCAAAAGAGAAAAGTGTATTTGATGGGAGTTTTTATCTGTGCTGCCAGGAACTGTGCCAGCCACCCTGAGCCTGCCTTGGTGGGGAGGGCGGAGTATAAATAAAATTTTATTATTATTATTATTATTATTATTATTATTATTATTATTATTATTGAACTTCCTATTATTTCACACTGGGAAATGGAGGGGAAGTTCCTGGGACAGGGGTCTTTTTTGTTCTGGGCAGTCACTTCTCTCATTGTATTAGCAGTGCAAACTTTTTAGGTCCCATTGTGGAGGCAGGCAGGATGAGAACGGTCTGCTCAGCTTGAGCTGGATCTTGGCACAGGACAGGGGCAGGTCACAGAGCTTTCGAAGACAGAAAAGCAAGAGGCCAAATCTTGAGCTGCCACGACGGGAGCACAAAGATGCCTCTGGGACACCACCTAGTTCCATGTAACTCAGGAGATGTTAAGCAGCTGCCTATTGGCTTTGGGTCCAAGAACTTTCTCATCCCAGCAAATGTCTTCTAAAGGTGGCACCCTGGTGAGGCGGATAGCTGTCCATGCATTTGCGTTTCCTGTTGCAGCTCCGACCTCGTGGAATGGACTGACAGAAAATTGGGAAAGCTCCCGTGTGTCTGTCATTCAGCAGAATGTGCAGAAGAGTAATGTCCTCACATGTTCCCCAGAGGGTACTAAGATCTGGATCCCAACATCTTCTAGTGATCCCCGGGCTGAGGGAGGTGAGATAAGCGACCACCAGGGATCGGGCCTTTTCAGTGGCAGCCCCATCCTGGTGGAATCAACTGCTGGAAGAGGTTAGGGCCTTGCGGGACATCGCCCAGTTCCGCAAGGCCTGTAAGATCGTCCTCATCTGGCAGGCCTTCAACCTACCATAGGAGAATTCTGGAATAACCAACATCCTGGAACGATGAGGAACATCTAATGTGTTAGCATCAAGCTGTATATTGTTTTAATCTATGTTTTAACTTATATATTTAAGTGGTTTTATTGTTTTATGCCTGTGATCATAGCACGCTATGACTTTGATGTAAGCCGCCCTGAGCCCGCCTTGGTGGGGAGGGCGGGGTATAAATCGAATTAAATAAATAAAATAAAATAATGCTCAAGAAGGCATTTTTTTAAAAAAGACCAGGACTTCAAGAAGGCATTTTTTTAAAAAAGACCAGGACTTCTTAATGGAGTGAGATTGTAGTCTGCCTCAGTGATCATCACAGGTATTGCCTAGCATGTACTGTAATGTCCTGAATTTTGTGATCTGCTTCCTGTAACCTGCCTTGAGTTTCGTTGAGAAACGTGGAATGCAAAGTGTGCAGATAAACGGTGGCAGTGTGCCTGAAAGCAGCAGGCCCCCCAACCCAGAGGTGCAGGTGTTGCACAATGCTTGTTGCGCAAGGTCACCTGCAAAAGCTCCGAAGTTCAGAGACTTGTCTGCAGAGGAGATTCGTCTGTTTGTGCAAATGAAAATGGGCTCCAGATGTGAGTAAATGACACAGGGCTCTGGCTGCAGTTTGCTTCCTTGGTCTGGATTTAATTTGAGGCTGCAGAACAAGAAAAGTGAAACTTCCACTGGGCGCTTGCTCCAGAGAGAGGCAATGAAAAAACAAGGGAGGGGAGGAAAAAAGTGAGTCTCAGCCAGTGTTCCCTCTAAGCTGAGTTAGTGTGAGCTAGCTCACAGTTTTTTAGCTTCTGGCTCACACTTTCTTATCTCAGCTCAGGAAGGATGGCCCCAGAACAAGCTAATTTATGCAGTAGCCGAATTGCTGGTTCACAACTTTAATGCCAGGAGCTTCCAAAGCAGAATTTTTGCTCACAATACTCCACAGCTTAGAGGCAGCATTGGTCCAACAGTCTCCCTTCCCCATGAGCACCAAAGCGTTAGTCTTCCCTGCTTGCCCTTTTGGGCTTTCCTTTGTCTTACATGGCCTGTCTGCCTATTATGTTTTTATTCTGCCATTCCTCCTAGCTCTCCTCACCAGCTGGTGGCGTGGGTTAGGGGTCGCCGTGCCCTTCAAGAGAACCCATCTCTTTCCAGAGTAAAAACTATACCACTCCAGTCCAGCTTCTGCCCTTTTGGGGGTCTACTCGCAAACTCAGACACTTTGTAATTGAATGATTTATCTTGATGCCCCAAAGCCAGCTTGCCATGGTAAGTCTAGGCAATCAGCTGTATGTTAAGCAGCAAGATAAAACAGCAGCCCAGTGGAGCAACACTTCTAAGATGCACAAGGCTTTACTTTTTGTTTGTTTATGTGTGTTTATTTGGGAGGTGGAAGTATTTATACTCAAAGCTGCAGAAAGCAGGAAGGTGGCAGTGGGGATGGGAGGAGGTCTTCTAAAGTGGCTTGTGTATGCGTGCGTGGTGATGCCTGTGGGTACCATGGTGCCCGCTGACCCCTCTCTTGTCCCTGCCAAGTGTTTTTAGGAAGTGTAGGGGGGGGCTTTTGCCCAGCATGGTTTCTGATTGGCTGCTGGAGATTTGAGGGGCTGTGCAGATTTTTCAAAAGTTACTTTGCCAGCATTTTGCAGCACAGCACAAGGATATGCGCTGTATAACTGAAGGAAAGCCACAGCGGTCGTTTTGCAGCTGGCTCCTCCTCCTGTAGCGGCCATTTTGTGGCTGCACCCACCACACCCTGTCTGAACTTCAGAGGTGCCCCCAGGCTCAAAAAGGTTGCAAAAGAGAGGCCAGCTTAAAACAATCTCCAGCCAAAAAGTGTTTGCCCCGCGTGAGCTTGCTGTCACAGTTCTTGAGCCTTGTGCTTTTGCTTCCTTTGTGACACAGATGTGGGGACACGCCTGGCATTTGACCTTTCCTCAGAGTGGTTCAGTTATCCTAAAACATTGGCTTCAGCCATAATATTGGCTGGACAGCCTGCTGGCTCTAGGCACAACAAGGGGAGGTCATGGGGAAAATGTGGCACTTCTGAATGGGGTAGTGAGGGGGAATCGTGGTGCCACTTGGAATGAGCAGCAGATTTTCATTCCAGGGAGTGGCCCAAGGTGTGCTGGCATAGTCTGGCCAGAGTGGGCACCTTGAATAGCGTGCAAATTGCTTGCAGCTCTCAAAATAACAAATGGCTGGTATTGATCTTCATGCAGTTTGAAGAGACCAAGCTCTGCAGCGGAGTCACTTTTAACGGGACTGCAGGAGAAGCCAGGAAGGTGGCAGTCCCATAGGAGACTCAGCTGGCAGAACAGACACCTACAGCTCCTCCACAGCGCAGTGTTTTCTCCTTCTAACCTTGCTCCTCACATAATTTGTTCCTCAAATGACCAGACTGAACTTCAGGCAGATGCAAGAGAAAGGTGGCTCGGATTTTGAAGGTCTTCTGTAAGTTGGCTGTCTGTTTGCTGGGGCTTGGCACAGTTCGTTCTTAGGATCTCATAGTGGTCTGCTAACTTCTGCAGACTTTTGTTTTCAAGCGTCCCTCCTGAAGGAGCCCCATTATGGAATAGCTTGGTGCCGAGCTGTGATCCACTTTGTGAGGCCTCCTTGGGCTGAGCAGAGTTCTGGTCGTCCTGCGTGTGAACTAGAAGCAGCCTTGTTAAAGCACGTGAAATGGAAACTGCCTTCCCCATTGCTTCTTTGATCACCCCAAACCTTGGCCCATGTAAGACGGAGAGTGTGACGCTTCCAAGGCAAAGTTTTTCATATAAATGGAAACGAATGGGTGAAACCTGCCAAAATCTTAAAATCATGAAGAGCGTGTGGGGCAGCTCTTGCGGTGGGGACATGAGCCCAGAATAAATCAGTATGCATGACATATTAAGATTCACTTATTTGAGTTTCATAATGGAGCTCTGGGTAACCTTGGTGTGGATTTTGCAGGGACAGTCCCTGCCGGCGAAGAGCCTCTAGCTGAGCAGGCTCTTCAGGTGTCTTCTGGGAGTTCCCTAATACAGCTGTTGAATGGAAATAGCTCAATCCAGGTAGCCCTCAGGTGCTGAGCAGAGTTGACTGGGTGATGGGCAGCCTGAGCAGTCCCTCCTTAACCTCCCTTGCAAATGGAAGAGGATGCTTCCCCATTTTCTTGCACTGTTCACTGCTACGTTTCCACACCACACAATGATCGTGGTTGGAAGGAAGGCAACAGTTGCTCACCTGAAAAGAGCAGTGCAGTGAATGGGGGGGAGGGTAATGGGCAAGGGAAGAAGAGATACCGCAGTGAGACAGAGCTCCGTGTTTCAGAAGGTGGGATGTGTCACTGACTGGAGAGCAAAATGGAAAGCTGCTGTGCTTGACCCGTGGCCTGTGAACGAAAGGCTTTGCTCCGGCATTTGCTGTGGGGAAGCAGCACCGACTTGGGTTTCACATGGAATTGAACATCTCCATGGCGATGGGTAAACAGGCATGTAAGCAGGTGGCTTCAAACACCAGACAACATGCCTGGGCCAGGCCGCTTGCCAGGGTGGCAGGGGACACGTGCTGCGTCCTGTGAGCAGCCAGCCCTGCATTCTCTGGGAAGACACCGTCCCTTGGAGAAGCCTCATGCCTGCTGCTGTGGGGGAGGCAAAGAGACAAGTTTGTGTCAGCGTGGTTTTTCAAATGGCCGCAGTGAAGTTCTCTCATGGGAAGGGCCTATGCTCAAGAAACTTAAAACTTTCAGCAAGGGTGTATGCTTGTGTGGGGGTGTGCATGTGTATGGAAACAGGGAATGGTGTATCTTAACAAGACACACCCCATTTGTAGATAATAGGACAGATAATCTGTGATGTCCTCTGTAGATTAGTCACCAGCTCAGCATTATCTAGACTAGAATTCTTTTTGGTTCTGAAACCCACCCCTGGGAGACCAGTGGCTGTGGTGTCGAGGCCCCCCAACATGCCCGAGTAATCCAATTTGTCACCTCCTATTTGATCTATCCTGTTGTGTCCTGCAGAACAGCAGCAATCTTTACCTTCCGCTGAAGAAGCTACAAATGCATGGAACGTCCTAAGATGATTTCTGTGTCTCCACAATTGTCTTTGTGTCCTGTTTGGCACCAGGAGAGGATTCCTCCTCCTAATCAGGAGAGCCCAAAAGCCTCTAATTCCTCTTCATCCCAGGAAATCTCTGCACAGGAAAGTACTTCCCCATTGGAAGATCATCATTCAGATCAATTAATCTGGATGGCAGCTTTGAGGCTGGAGGTAAAGCCATTTTTTCCTCTTGTAGCTGACTGTCTTTCAGAGGGTGGATGCAGAATCTAATGCCCTGATGGTGTTTCCAGTGCTCCCTGCCTTGCTCTGCCTAACAAAGGCATCGTGGGACCAACCATCTTCTATAGCATCAGCCTCACACCAATGGGAGAACATGTACAGGGTTCAGGGGGAGAA